>NC_091728.1:24800576-27200576 GCF_030179895.1 Drosophila kikkawai | reverse complement strand
TTTGAATCCTAAAGAAATCCGCTATAGGTAATACTAAACCTTCATAATACCAAACACATCTAAATTAAACCCTTGTTGTGAAAGAATTTTCTTTAATCTGTAATTATAGAGCTACAAATGGTTATAATTACTTAAATTATTATATATTATATATACACTTATATTTATATATATTATTTATATATATACATTTCTTGATCCCCGGCTGGGATTCGAGCATAAAGTCGATTTTTTTATGTTAATATATCGTTGTTTTCTTATTTTAATTTTAAAGTAAATTCATCATACGTTATAAAAATGTTAATTAAAAACTTTAAATGTGCCATCAAAGCTTATTGAGAGCTTTTAAAAGTGCGATTGCGATCAGCTCATTTCCGAATATAAATTCGCGCTAAAATATTTAGTTGCTTTATGTTGTGAAAGACACATAATTTTGGTCCAAAAAATTCAACTAAAATATGGAAAATTATCTTCAAGGTACGCACTATTTAATGTATATTGTTATTTTATGTGTAGTTCTACGTATTTAGTGTTGTGTAATGTCCAATTTATGTGTATGTTTTTAGAAAACTAACATGCGTTCTCCGTGTTTCGTGGAATATAACTAATAAGCTGCTCCATGCTGACAGCAACTAATTGGTCCAGATTGTACTCGTGGGTGTTGTCTTTAACCACAAACAAAAAACTCATCCCCGTTCGTCCCCCTTTTCTAACATTTTGGTAATATACATAGTTTAGTCACAGCGAACTTTTCAAATTATGGAGCAGCAACAATCGAAACATTCAATCTGTATCGAAGTGACTATGCACCAAAATTAATAAAGACACTGTAAAATCCAAGAAAATAAAGGAAATAGATTAAAAATGCAGTAATTTTTATAGTGATATTCATAAATATCTTCCCAAAAGTAACTACGTTCTTGAACGGTTCATTTCTTCCAATAATTCTAATTATAAATTCGGAAAAATATCTCTCTTTTTTTTAACTTTTTCATTATATATGCGTTAAATATGTATATGATAAATGGTAATTATGTATATATATAAAAATTATAAATTAAATATCAATCAGTTTGCAGAGGCGGCAAGAGTGGGCGTGGTCGTATTGGCCCAATATTTTGTACACAAGTTGTTAATGCCACAACAACAAAATCTGCGAAGTTTGAACCCTGTAGCTCAATTTTTCGACTTTATGCAAAAAAAAACGGATTCTGGACCATAGTGCCATGTCTCAGACTTCACAGACCGACCGCTTTCCAACTGGACCACTGAAGCAAATCAGACACTAATGTCGGGAATTCATAGAGTTCCAAGAAAAGAGCAAAAAAAAAGTATATCTCTCTCTTTCTAGGCTAAAAATAGATTTTTAAGGAATGGTCGTAAGAGCGTGAAAATCTTAATTTAGGATTTATTTCTTGATATTTATAGTTTTTGGTATTGCTTTATGATTATGGTATTCTTTTTAAAATATTTGGTATTAATTTAATCACAAACTGCTTATCAAGTCTTTTACCTGATTTCGAAATTTTTGATTATTTCCATGTTGATCTCGACCCATAAGGGTATAAAGTAGAAATATTTGCAATTCTGATATCTAAAATTTATATATTTAATAAAACACAAAATACAAATTTTCAAAACTTTTTTTATTTTACTTTAAGGACGAATTGACCAAGGAGCAAACTGCTTGTAAGTTATAACTAAGGTTTATTGGAATATTCATTGTAATTTTAATTTAATTTTTTTTACAGTACTGCGCAACGCATTTAATGCGTTTGACCCAGAAAAGAATGGATACATTAATACAGCAATGGTGGGAACCATTCTGAGTATGTTAGGACACCAACTTGATGATGCTACTCTGGCCGATATTATCGCTGAAGTTGATGAAGATGGATCCGGTCAAATTGAATTTGAAGAATTTACAACATTGGCTGCCCGATTTCTTGTTGAAGAGGACGCGGAAGCCATGATGGCTGAATTAAAAGAAGCATTTCGCCTTTATGACAAAGAAGGAAATGGCTATATTACCACAGGTGTACTTCGTGAAATTCTTCGGGAACTAGATGATAAACTTACAAACGACGACTTAGACATGATGATTGAAGAAATTGATTCAGATGGATCCGGAACCGTAGATTTCGATGGTAAGCACATTAAATAATTAATTAATACTAATACAATAACAATCACATTATAATTTTTTCACTTTATAGAATTTATGGAAGTTATGACAGGCGGCGACGATTGAACGCAATATATAAATTATGTCCATACTTTCCAGATTGGTATGAAAATAAAAGTAATTCAATTATAGGAAATATGAAACATAAAAGTAAATAAATATTTAAACTTTCGGAGTTGTAATATTTTATTAGAACAAGCAACCTTTGGGAAGCCTTGCAGTTTGCAATTAGACTGATTTGATAAAATACAAATCTTTTTGAAGTCTTTAAAACATTTTTGAATAACAAACATCTGATGAGTTTTTCTATATTTTCAGACAACGCAACCGATCGATCGCAACTATACTTGTTTTATGACATTCTGGGATGTTTCTATTTATATATATTTTTTTTTTTGTATTTACTGTATGAAGTATATTTTCGTATGTTTTTTGGTATTCATTGTAATATTTTTGCATTCGACCTTCATCGAGTGCAGACGTGCTTACGAACGACCGCTACGTGGGGTTTATTCTCGAAGTGTTTTTTGATGGTGAAAAGTAAATTCGGAACTATAAACTACGTACTGATAGTTAGGCCAAGCCCTACAGTACATATGACATACGGACACTAGTTCTTGAGACGTGTTTTTGAGCGGCAAAGTTCATTTATATGGTGCCACGCGTAACAAGCTCAAAATAATGAGCGACGATCAAAAGAATCGGCGTAGAAGCTCTGTAAACCAAAGATAAGGTTGATTCGCGTATTTCTCCATTCACGATATCGAAGCAGAAAAAGCGTCCACCAAGCCCACCCCGGCTCTACTGACCGCCGATGGCAAGAGAGCGCGCTCTTGCTCACCCGCCGTACTCACTCCAACTCTTACATCTTGAAACTATCAATGCCAAACCCCATCACGACCGGCTTCGATGCAAGACGCACCAACTATAAGAAGTGCTACAATTTCTGCAAATGCAGCAAGAGCAACAGCAACAGTAACAGTAACAAAAACCGTAAGCTCCGATAAGCAACAAGCGGTTCCGGCCATACAGACTGACATGGATCGCTACATCCAAATTAAGCGTAAGCTTAGCCCACATAACACGGTTGGTAACCAACTCAAGATCAACCGTGTCACCAAAAGCTACGACCCAAAAAACTCCAACAGATTTTCTCCGCTAGCAGCCGATGAGAATAACCAAGCAGAGCCGGAGCAGGAGACTCAAAAACAGCCAAAGCCCCCACCCATTTATATTAGGGAGAAAAGCTCAAACGCCCTGGTCAGGGACGGAAACTTTAATGTTGTTCCGCTTATTAAAGGGAACATTTGCGAAACAAAAATTCAAACCAAAACAGAAGAACACTTTTGAGCTGTGTCTAAATACCAGCGGGAATCAAAAACGAACTTTTACACCTATCACTTTAAAAGCAGCAACGGACTGCAAGTAGTGCTATCAGGAATTGAACCAGACGTCGCCCCTTCTGAGATACTACAAACCCTTAGAGCAAGGGTTTCCTTGCCAAGAATGTTAGCAACATTATCAACAAAAACAAAAAGCTGCAACTTGAGCCAGATAGCAAAGCCCTAAAGAAGAATGAAGTTCACCCGATCTACAAGTTGAGTTTCTATTGCATCGAAGAATCACCGTAGAAGAACCGTACAATCGCAACAGTCCTGTGCAATGCACAAATTGCCAGGAGTATGGACATACAAGGACATACTGCACCCTTCGGTCAGTCTGAGTAGTCTGTGGAGATTTCCATAATTCCGCACACTGCCCTGCGAACAAAGAAGACCCAACTACGAAAAATGCGTGGTCTACAAGGAGCTGAACAGTCGCATGCGACGAGCGACAGCTACACGCCAACAAAATGCACAAAATGTGTATTATAATTCAAAAACTACTCCAGATGTATTTTTTGCCAAATCAGCCAGATCTTCTTTTGGTCCGCTAAATGCCCCCACGGGCATCTCCTAGGCCAAAGCTCTACGAACTGGTATGCAAAATCCACTCCCCTCAAACTCAGTAAATGCTCAGCAGGCCCCAGGGCAGCCACAAAACTACCTGGAATCCATGACGGTGATCATGCAACAAAGTATGATGGAACTCATGTCATTTATGAAAACGACCATGCAAACGCTTGTCCAGAATCAGAATATGGCGATACAGTTGCTTGTAGCACAACAGTCGAAATAATCAATGTCCAATCTACGTATATCCACGTGAAATGCCAACGGCGTCTCACGGCATAAACTTGAACTAACACCATTTCTAAATGAAAACCACATCGACGCCATGCTACTAGTTGAAATGCACCTCACAAGCAGATACAACTTTCACATAAGAGGTTATATCTTCCACCGCTCAGATCATCTAGATGGTAAAGCACACGGCGGGATCGCCGCTCATTATTTTGAGCTTGTTACGCGTGGCACCATCTAAATGAACTTTGCCGCTCAAAAACACGTCTCAAGCACTAGTGTCCGTATGTCATACGTACTGTAGGGCTTGGCCTAACTATCAGTACGTAGTTTATAGTTCCGAATTTACTTTTCACCATCAAAAAACACTTCGAGAATAAACCCCACGTAGCGGTCGTTCGTAAGCACGTCTGCACTCGATGAAGATCGAATGCAAAAATATTACAATGAACACCAAAAAACATACGAATAAAATATATATCCAATTTTTACATTGCAGGAGACCGCGCTATATAGAGCGCGGTCTTAAGCGAGGCAGCGCGGCGGTTGGCTCCAAAGGCTAGGATTGGCGGCAGAAAATCACCAGAAATGACGGCAGAATATATATGGCCACTATGGGCGGCAGGAAATACGCTAGTCTTGGCAGCAACCACTAAGGTTATGGTCGGCCGTTTACCGGAACGGACCCAGCGTGGTCCTCCAGATGACTTGGTGGCTTGTAGATGCGCCTGATGGCGGCTTGCTGGCGCTCAGGCGGCCTGGTGTTGGAGCCTAATGGCGCGCAGGTGTCTTGGTGATGGAGGGGCTCTCCCAGTCCAAAATCCCGTCAGCGGCTCGGAGACACGGCAGAACAAAAACACATAAAAAATCCGTTGCCCGTGCAATTCGCCACGCCACGCTGGAAGAAACTTCCTTTTAATCACCGATTTGGTTTTCTGTGACACTGCACTCACGTTTTATTTCTGCTGCTGATCCGGCTGCCGTCACATAATTTATTCCATCTTTATTGCCCCCTCTTATGACAGATTGATATCTCCCCCTAATTAAGTGCATTTTTATTATCTAAACCACTCTAATTTTGACAGCTAATCCATTAATTGCATTTTTACCTCTACCTCGACCAGGTGGGTGCTCAACTCGTCGGCCGTTAGCTTGGCGTTGCCGACCCCTCTCAGCAGTCGATGCTTGGGGGATTTGACGGCTGCCTCCCACAGTCCTCCAAAGTGTGGTGACCTCGGCGGTATGAAACATCACTCGACACCTCTCTGAGCCGCGTACCCTCTCAGCTGATCCTCGCTGTGGTGAAACGCTGCGTTCCGCTCCTGCAGCACGTTGCTCGCTCCTGCGAAATTCGTGGCGTTGTCGCTGTACACCTTCTTCGGCAGCCCTCTCCTCCCGACGAACCTTTTAAAAACAGATAAAAAACTGTCAGTGGATAGGTCTGTCACAAGCTCAAGGTGAACAGCCTTTGACGAGAAAGACATGAAGACGGCCACATACGTCTTAATCGGGGGTTTACCGCGGATCTTCAATGATACATAAAATGGACCGCAGAAGTCTACCCCACAAACCAAAAAGGGGCGAGCCATTTTGACCCTATCGGCGGGTAAATTATCCATTATCTGGTCCATTAGCACTGGTTTGTACCTAAAACAGTGTACGCAGCTACGGACAATTTTAGTGCATGCTCCTCGAGCATTAATAAGCCATATCTGCTGTCTCAAGAGCGATACCAAAACCTTGACACCAGCATGGTAATGAGTCCGATGTAAGTTGCGAAGATACAACGAAACAAATTCTGACTTCGATGGCAGTAACAACGGAAATTTGGCATCATACGGAATTGGCGCGTTTAATAATCTTCCCCCAACCCAAATTAATTGAAACGAAATAACAACATCGCGTTGCCGCTTCTTCCCTTGAATAAATCGATTTACGTATGCCATGATCCACATTAATTTATTAAATGACGAACATCGTCCAACAAGTTCAATAAAGACATTCGGTTGGTTTTTTGTGATGGAACATACTGCTACGCTTTTTGTATTCTCGGACAACTGTAACTCCTGTGATACCTCAATCTGATGAGAACTAGGCCACTCGTCTGGATTTCGCATTTAAAATTCAGGTCCATTTTCCCATACATATCTGTTCCACAGCCGGATTCTCTTCCGTAGGCACATGACGCCAAACTATATTCTCTGCGAGTTCTTGGATTTCAGCAACTCTATTCGCGATAAATGTTGCTAAAGTAGACGGATCCCTCTTTAACCAATATAGAGTGACTTGGGAGTCTGACCAAAAATTAACGCTCTCCAACTCTATCTTGTGTAGCAAAGGAGATACTTGAGTCCATAGCTTGGCCAGCAAATGCGCTGCACATAATTCGAGCCTTGGAATTGATTTGGTTTTTAGCGGGGACACTCGTGACTTAGCGGTTAGCAGTCTCGATAAGCTATTTGTCCCAGCCACCGTGCGAACATAAATGCAACAGCCGTAGGCGTGGCTCGATGCGTCAGCAAATCCGTGGATCTGAACATTGTCATAGGCCGACAGACAGATATATCGAGGAATGGATATCTTGTCAATCTCTGATAAATTCTGCTTAAATTCGTTCCAACTTGTATGCAATTTCATGGGAACTGATTCATCCCAATCTCGTTTTTGTCGCCAAAGCTCCTGAAGCAAAATTTTTGCTCTTGTGATCAACGGACACAATAGCGCCAAGGGGTCAAACAAACGAGCTGTGACGGACAAAATGTTGCGTTTCGTGGGAGGTAAGGATTGAAACGAATCCTCCAAATTATAATGAAATGCATCATTCTGTGGGTTCCACCTCATTCCTAGCGTCTTAACGGACTCAGAGGTGTTAAATATAAGCGATTTTTCTGGTCCCTGGCTAGTCATCAAACTTGGATGATTTGTTGCCCATTTCGCTAGATGGAAACCCCCTAACTCCAAAGCCTCAGTGACTTCCTTGCGAATCACTTCCAACTCTTCCAAACTGTTCGCTCCTGTGAGCATATCGTCAACGTAAAAGTCGCTCGAAATTACCTCCGCTGCCACCGGATATGATTTAGCGTAAATTTTTGATAGCTCAATGAGACAACGAATGGCTAAGAATGGAGCAGAGGCTGTCCCATAAGTGACAGTGTTTAGGCGAAAGGTTTGGAGAGCTTGAGTCGATTTTTCCCTCCACAAAATGAGTTGGAAATTTCGGTCTTCGTTGGCAACGTTAACTTGCCTATACATCTTTGAAATATCTGCTGTCAAGGCATATTCGTTCAATCGAAATCTAGCCAAAATAGCATAAAGCTCCCTCTGAATAGTTGCACCCACTATTAGAGTCTCATTTAATGAGATCGAGGTTGACGTTTTACTTGTCGCATCAAAAACAACTCGCAACTTTGTGGTGCTACTATCAGGTCTCAGGACACATTGATGTGGAATATAATAGTGTTATCCTGGAGGAGGCGTTGGAAGCAGTGACATATGCCCAAGGCTAAGATTCTCTCTCATAAACTCGTGATACATGTCTTGCAACTCGCAATTATTCGCAAGTCTGCGCTCCAACGAAAGAAATCTGCTTCTTGCCGTTTCGAAGGATAAGCCTGGAACACTTGGATTTGTCTTAAATGGCAGCTTCACTTCAAAACGACCTGGAGAAAGTCTTTTTACTGTGTTCTGGAAATGCTTCTCGCAAGCAACTTGTTCAGCTGTGTAAACAGCCTTCGATCTCTCTGGGACTTGTTCCAATTCCCAAAATCGTTCCACCAGAGAGTCGAGAGAACTTATATTTTCACTGACAGTGACGTTGCCTAGTTGAGCTTGACTCGCTAAGCGTTGAGTGTATTTTCCCCGACACAATCCATCATAATAATGTTTTTTGAATGGACGGATGTTCGGAACCCAATTTTATCTGGCCTGCGCTTAGAAGTTCAAAAAAGGATTCTGCGCCTATCAGCAAATCCACTTTTGCGGGCTTGTGAAAACGCGGGTCTGCCAATTCAATGTTTGCTGGAATCTTCCATTGGGCATAATTAACTTCATAATCAGGCTGATATGATGAAATTGACCTTAACACCAAAAAATCGGTCGTGAAACTATGAGCGTTGACGCGAGAGTGAATTGACCTGTGAACCTTGTGCCGCACTACCGAATCGTTCTTCCCGACCGTAGTAATATTCAAATAAGGCTCCTCCCTATGTAACCGCAAACGTTGTGCCAAATCTTCGGCCATAAAGTTTATTTGCGACCCGGAATCTAAAAGAGCTCGTGCTAATTGAAACTGTCCGAATCTATCCCGGACCTTAACGACAGCAGTGGCAAGAATCACTTGGTCGCTACTTGCAACATGACATGAGTGGGCTTGATTTGAATGATCAAATGCTACAGGAAACGACTGTGACTGCACTTGAGAACCTGACCCCGAAGCTACAGGTTGCTGCTCTACCCCATATCTGTGAAGAAGTGTGTTATGAGGCTTAGAGCAGATGCATTTTTTAACTGGATGACCAGGATTTAAACAATTTATGCACAGCCGATTATGTTTCGTAAAATCAAAACGCTGAATCACGGACAGAGCCATAAAGGCTTGGCAACTACCTAAATTATGATTCGTCGCTGAGCAATATTGACATTTCAAATCTGGTTTGTGATCTGCTTTTGTGCATGAGAATG
Source organism: Drosophila kikkawai (assembly GCF_030179895.1). Lineage (NCBI taxonomy): Eukaryota > Metazoa > Arthropoda > Insecta > Diptera > Drosophilidae > Drosophila > Drosophila kikkawai. The sequence continues at coordinate 27,191,528 of NC_091728.1, read as the reverse complement.
ACGATTTTGAGTATCCCTTATTCGAACCTTGGCTAGGCTTCCCTTTACTTTTAGTTGATTCCTCAGCAGCTAAATGCAGGTATCGCCGATTCAACTGAAACGCACAATCAGTCCATGTTGGCAACTTATTGTAATCTAGCTGCTCCTCAAATCGGGATTTTGTCGTATTTTTGGACATAGCTATGTGAATAAAAATTGCATTGTTGATCTCCTGTTTACTACCCAACGACTGCAATGATGCATGCAGAGCCGATATTTCATCAACAAAAGACCTCAAGCCTGATGCAGAGGGTTTCGATACCTGGGGAAGGTCAAACAACTGAGAAATCGTGTCGAAGAAAATCAAACATTTATTGTCGTACACGTTTTTCAAGCTAGCCAATGCTTTCTCATAATTTAACTCGGAAATTTGAAACGCCTTTACAGTTCCTAATGCATCACCTGTTAGACATGTAAGCAAATGGTTGAACTTTTCTACCTTTGTAAGGGATGGATCGTTATGAACTAAACTCTCGAATAGACTTATAAAATTTTTGTAGTCTGAATGTTTTCCACTAAACTTCGGCAGATTCATTTTTGGTAATTGCGATGAATGACGATAACCACTGAAATCCCCTTGACTAAGTCTCTGAGGTTCGACTTCTCCCATTGCGGAGCGATACAATGCCTTTGTAATAATACACGCATCCTCAACCGACGCTCTCAGATCATTTTCTGGGTATAGTATATCAATGTCTACCTGGATATCCATTAGTTTTTTACAGTACGATTCGAGAAGTTGCATTCGATATTCCATTTGAATTTTGTCGAATGAAATAGTTCTTTCCTCAAATCCCCTTTTTCATTCGCTCGATGTCACTCAGAACCATATCGTGTTTCTGCATAGCCATCAAAAGTTTTGCATTTGACTTTGCAGCTGAATCTCTTTCAGCCATTTTGAAATTGATTGGGAATTAATAAAAATGCTCCAAATGTAAATGATTGGCACTTTCGCAAATGATTCCGTAATTATTATTCACTTGATACAATTTCGCCGATACCCCAATATTAAATTTTATTAATATAAATTCACAAGCACACCAAATTTTATTTGGGTTATATAAGGGTTAATAATGCCAAAAACCAACGCCGAAATTAAACACCAAGTTGAATTTTATTTGACAAATAAACTGTCCGAAAATATTTAAGTGGATCCCATACGGGGATTAAATTCAAAAAAATTTAAAGGTTGTACACTTTTTATTTGTTTATTTGGAGGTTTTATATGTTGGTTTTAATTGGTTTTCCAATATACAAAGTGCCAAGAATTACAGCCAGATAATTGCACACAAACATACGTAACGTGGAGTGCTTCCAAGTCGTAGTCCCTGTCTCGGGCGCCAACATGTAAATCCGTGAGGGTTTTCCGGACAAAAAATTCGAATAAAAAAGGCGACTAGCAACTAGCGGCCTAGCTGGGGAATTTCCACTCGAAGGCAAAGAAAAGAAGACGAAAAGAACTGCAGTCGCACGAAAGTTTTATTGCGCTGGCGCAGCCAGCAGTTCCAAAGGTTAATCGGCTACTCTTTTTACACAAGCAGCGTCCGAATTGCCTCGCTATGAAAGCTATGCGTTTCGGCTATTCAGCTCGGCTGAGTGCTATCGCTTGCACTTTTACATTGTTTGTTTTACATTGTTTACGTTTTAGTTCTATTTTTTCTTCATGTAAATTTCAACAACAATATACTAATAATCTACTGCTCCAACAAATACAAATACTCCAAATGTAACTGTTCGGCACTGAGTTTTAATAAATCACTTTCGCAAATGATTAAATGGTTAAAATTGACCAAATAATTAATTGAGACCACCGGAACTAAAACTGTAAAAAATGTGGGAGCCCGCTCTTGTGAAAACCAGCTGTTTTAAGTTAAATTCATTTTTATATATAAGTAGGCTAAACTTTGCAGCGCCTTGAATGACTTTGGCTCTTCGACCAAAGATGTTGCATCTTAGATGCCTTAGATGCTTAATTGCAGCAATTTCTGCCTCCTCCTGGCTTCTACACACGAAATTAAACATATAAAAGGCATTTTTTTAAATTTGTTTACTTTTGACCAAAATCACAAATCAGCTGTTTGAGCGAAAGAAGCGATGAGAAAACGAAACATTCCGATAGCAAAACGATAGCAGAAATTTGGCGAAAACCGGAGCAGCTAAAAACGAAACCGAAAAAATTTTACGATTACCGGAGCAGGCCTGATTAATACATTTAAATTTAACACTTACCGTTTTAGTCACGTGCGCGTGCAAAAAACTGTTCACTGACGTCCGCGCAAACTCGCCGGTCAAAAGGAAAAGAGACGTGACGGTATAAATTCCTCAAACCAAAAGAGTTGAAAGATGATGCAAGAATAACTCCTCTCCCTCAATTTAGTATTTTCCTCTTGCTCATTTGCAGCGAAATAACAAAAAACAGGCAAGCGACAAAAGAAGGAGGGAGAAGAACCGTAGACCGATTTCTAGCAGTTTCGTTGACAACAAGAATTTTAACGCGTGCGGTGCACTTTAGTGTCCGTTAGCGGGATATTTGCTGCACTTGCACAGGTCCCAGTGTTTGCCCGTTTTATTATCCGATTTCGGGTCAGGATTCGACAATTAGGCAAACTGTACGTTTCAGTGTCCGATATTATAACTTTTACTTATTTAGTTATTTAGGCCAGTAAATAAACGATATTTCTTGGAAATCAAAATCTTGTTTATTTATGATATTTAAAGCGCCCTCTAACTTGGCGGGTATTTTTGAATTTGAAACATTTATCTTCAACACTTTCCCTTGTGAGAATTCAAAAAATAACAATTCAATTGACAAACTTGAAAATTTTATGACTCTATATAAAGCAAAATAAATGGTGTTTTTCTCCTTCAGAAGAGTCCAATCTTGTTGCGGAATCCGGAGACGAGTATTGAGGATCGGCTTTGTCATCATATCTGCGAGTTGTTCTTCAGTCGGGATTTGTTCGATCCCAAATTCTCCCTCAGCAATTCTTTCCCTGATGAAGAAATGCTTGTTTCTTTATTTCGAGTCCCAAGAAGCACTCACTCTAGCTTGAGACAATTTTGAACTCTGATTTTAACTCGTCCAAAAATTCTTCCAAATCTAGCGTATCTGTTGCTGCGGCGAGTCCGTCATCTACGTTAACAACGAGTAGAATCTTTTTGCCATTTCTTTCCCTGATGTAGAGACATGGATCTGCCTCGCTGACTTTGAAATTGTGTTTCCGTAGGAAACCTCCAAAGCGTTCTTGCCAACATCTCGGCCCTTGCTTAAGGCCGTAGAGACTCTTCTTCAATCTGCAAACAAGCCCCTGTCCTTGCTCGTATCCCTCAGGTTGTTGAATGTAAATCTCCTTGTCATCCAATTCACCGTATAGAAAATCTGTCGAGACGTCAAATTGGACCAAAATAATATCATTTTTGGCTGCAACGCTCAACACTGAGAGGATTGTTTCCATTCCTGCAACATAGCTAAAAGTTTGGTCGTAATCAATCCCTCGTCTCTCGGCCCTCGGAATCCTTCGATGACCAAGCGAGCTTTGTATTTGTCGTGGTGGGTTTTGACTCGATAGACCCACTTGCAAGGAAGTGCTTTCGATCTTCTGAGGAGTCTTGTCAAGTTCCAAGTTTCATTTTGATGTAAGGAATAAATTTCCCTGTCCATTGCCTTTTTCCACTCGACGTTGCTGTTGATGGCTTCATGGAAGGAATCTGGACTCTCCAGCACAAAATTCTCGGCAGCTGCTACGTAGTCATCCAGATGCTCCGGTCTCTTCAACTTCAAACGATCCCTCAACCTCATTGATTGCATTTTTCTCTTGAAATTTTACGTCCCTCGACACGACTACTTTCTGCTTCTCTTGTAAGTAAATACGATATCTCTCATCGCCGTCGTAACCCACCAAGTACCCCTTTTCAGCTTTTTCGTCCATCTTCTTCCTTTTTTTGGCATGGAATGTGTACGTAGCACGTCGATCCTACAATTCGAAGATGTTTGATGCTTGGTTTCTTTCCCAGCCAAAGTTGGTAAGGGCTCAGACCCTTCAATGAACATTTACCCGTCCTATTGAGAACGTAGACTGCTGTGCTGACCAACTCGGGCCAAATTGCTTCTGGAAATTTTATTTCTGGATTAGAATACTTGAAAGTTCTCGCCATTTCGACTATCGTTCGATTCTCTCTCTCGACACCACCGTTTTGTTCTGGAGTATAGGGAGCGGTGAGTCGAAAAGTAAACCAGCTTCCTGAAGAGTTTCTCTCACTCCTGCACAGTCGAATTCTCCTCCATTGCCGCTCAGGAATTCTCGAATTGTGTGCCCATGTTGCTTGGCGTGAGAAACCATGTGTCGCAGCACGTCCTTGACCTCTGATTTCTGCTTGACGAAATCAGGTCCTTAAAAACTACCAGATACCTCTTCTTCTGGAAAGAATCCTCAAATGGGCCGCAAACATCGTCTGACATCAGTTCTCCTTGCTTCATCGCTGGATTCCTCGTTCCAAATGCCAATCGATGCGCCTTTCCATTGATGCAAGGCTCGCAAAGCTACTCTCAAGCTTGACTTGAATGCCCATTTCTGTTTTGAGCATGTCCTTGATGTGGTTCTTGTCCTGATGTCCCCACATCTCGTGGTAGATAATTGAAGTTCCTGATAATTGAAGTTCCTGAAGTTGCGACGTTGACATCGACGTTTCGTTCTGGAAGTATGGGCTCGATCGCTGCTTTGTAAAGTGTTCCTCCAACTTCTCTGGCTCCAACGAGGACAATCTTGTCGTTTATTTTGAGGGTGCACTCTGTTGGTGACGACTCAAAACGACTACTTGGATTATTGTCTTGGGCAGCCAAAACTGAAAACAGGTTCTTCGATATATTGAAAACAAACCATACATTTTTCAAAGAAAGAAAAATAATTTTTTCATTGACAATCGTTTTGACCTTGATTTTAGTCAGAAGTTTGCAGCGCAGTGTAGGATACATTTTCGACTCTATAAAGCAGGGGTGCCCAAACGTTGCTTATGACAGAGCAACTCACCAATACACATAAATGAAAACACAAATACATTTACGCCAACGGTTTTTTTTTAACTTCAAATTTCTGAAGTGAAAAAAAATGAAAGTAAATTCAAATTAAGATATCGAAAGTAATAAAAATACATTTTATTAAAAAAAGTAAACAAAACATAAAATATAAAAACAAATTTTTATTATATACTTTTATTTACTAATACGTTAAAGCAAACAATGCATTGGGGCTCACAAAAGCTATTTTCACAAAAAATGAAATTAGTTTCTGCAATATCAAACATCTTGCCTGCAACGCCAAATACAACAGATTTTTCGCGATGTAAATTTTTCGACGATCCAACAATAATTTACATTCGGACAAGCGAGGTAACGGCGAAGCCTATGAAAGTGTTGTTGCCGAGATCAACGAAGACGCGGAGAAAAAATTGTTAGTGTAATCTGCTTTGCTTATGGAGTGAGTCGTGCATGTATACGACGCATAGTAGCGCCCCTCGAACAAAAGCCATTGCAAAAATCAAAAAGGTCGCTGTCGACATTTGTGGATCTATTCTGGACCAAAATCAACTTACATCTGCTGCGTCGAGCTGCGTCTGCGGAAATGCAACAGCATAAACCAAAACTACTCAGCATATACCAAAATACCGACACAATTTCATACAAACCAAAAAATATACTAACTACAGCGCGTGGCGGTTACATTTTGAATTTAAAAAAAATTAATTAATTAATTTTAAATTATTTAAATTATTTTTATTTAAATTATTTTTATATTTAATTAATAATTATTAATTAAATTAAATTATTTTTATATTTAATTAATTAATTAATTATTAATTAAATATAAAAAATAATTTAATTTAATTAATTTTTTAATTAAACCAAACTATATTTAATTAATTAATTAATTATTAATTAAATATAAAAATAATTTAATTAATTAATAATTAATTAATTAATAATTAATTAAACTATTTTTATTATTTAATTTATTTTATTTATTATTTATTTATTTATTATTTAATTAATTAATTAATAATTATTATTATAATTCGGCACGCCGAAGTTTGTATACCCTTGCAGATATTATTTTATTACATTTTACCTATACTTATTATGTATACAGTTTGACAGTTACAGTTTTGCATTCCCAGCTTTACATTTATATGTATATTATATATTTATATCAATTATACCAAAATTCTGAAATAATAAAATAAGACTATATCTCAGGGTAGATGATAGATAGATAGATAGATAGAAAATACGTTGAAAAACAACGAAGTTATAATTTTTTATACCCTTGCAGGGTATTATAATTTCAGTCAGAAGTTTGCAACGCAGTGAAGGAGACGTTTCCGACCCTATAAAGTATATATATTCTTGATCAGCATGAACAGCCGAGTCGATCTAGCCATGTCCGTCTGTCTGTCTGTCCGTCTGTCTGTCTGTCTGTCTGTCTGTCTGTTTCTACGCAAACTAGTCCCTCAGTTTTAAAGCTATCTGAATGAAACTTTGCATATAGTCTTCTATATGCTCTCACTGCTATATATGTCGGAACGGGCCGGATCGGACGACTATATCATATTGCTACCATACAAATGTTCGATATATTTCTAGAAAAAAATTATAACTTTGCTGTTTTTCAACATTTTTGCACCATTTTTCAGATATGTCCATTTTATATTATTTCAGAATTTCGGTAAAAATTTTATGAAAATCGGACGACTATATCATATAGCTGCCATAGGAACGATCGGGAAATTAATAGAAAAAAAATTATAGATTCGTTGTTTTTCAACGTATTTTTATCTACTCTAAGATATAAGCTTATTTTATTATTCTAGAATTTTGGTATAAATTTCATAAAAATCGGACAACTATATCATGTAGCTGCCATATAAACGATCCGTAAATGTAGAGAAAATGTAAAGCTGGGAATGTAAAACTGTAACTGTCAAACTGTAAACATAATAAGTATAGGTAAAATGTAATGAAACTCTGTTTTGTGAGTATTTTCAGTATTATGATCTATAATATATAAACATCAAAACCAATCTGCAAGGGTATACAAACTTCGACGTGCCGAAGTTAGCTTCCTTTCTTGTTTTTAATAATTTTAATAAGTTTTTTGATAATCAATAGAAAATTCAGATATGTACTAATACAACAAATATTTGTTTCGATTTTAATCCAAATTGTTTTCATTACACTATACAGCATATTAAGTTCGCTCCCTGCAATAATACGTCCCATGGAAAAAAATATTTTTTTTTCCAAGACTTTCTTTTTCTTCCCCAGAATAGTTTATGGGGACGCATGCACAAACTAACAACTACACATTTTACATTATGTAAGATTTAACTCTGGCGGTACGGAGTTTATTTCTTATAAAAACCGCACGCCCGAGTTTTAAAGAAAATTATGAGGTTTCTTCAAGGTCGGAACTATTTAGCAATAACACCTATTAGAAATATTTCAGAGTGAAACTGAAATAAACCTAATAGTAGATGTAGTATTGTCTGGCCAAAGTTACCCAAACGTAACTGAAACCAATCACAACCGTTGAGCTCGTGTTGTGTGCACATACTGCTGTAACACCAGTATCTTGTTGTGACTCCAAGCAGCGCCAAAAACCACAGTCAACGTTCAGTTTGTTTCAGTTTACCCGCGGAGAAACTTCGCTGAGGCGCCGTCCCAAAGAAAAGTGAAAAGCTTTTATGCTTATTGGATTAGTGGTCTTATCTGACAGAATGTAAATTGGTTAATAAGTTTAATTGCTTGGCTGAAAAGCTCCAGTAGAAGTTATCAATAAATTGCTATTGAAAGTGAGAATGATTTTTTTAGTGGTTGACTAGCTTGATCAACCTTATTTCGGTGGTCAGCCTCGGAATATGTTTCCACTTTATTATCAGCAAATGAAATATTACGTTTGCCTTGGTGAAAGTGTGTTAACGGCTTTGCATATTCAGAAGTGTCGCGAGCAAAAGTAGTCGCAGCAACTGTTTCCTGGAACTCTCCGGCAATCTGGCCTCAGAGACCAGTTGCTGCATATGCATAGAGGGCTTCCAGTGCAACACAATTAAAGTGCAAAATAAAATATAATTTAACAAACGGCTGCACAATGCAAAAACAGCAATTTAAATAACCCAATTATTTACAAAAGAATACTGCTCAGATTTTGTAGCTGGGGATCAAGAATCTGAATTAATCCAGGTACAGTCTATACGTTTTTTAAATTAAGTAATTTCCAAGGCGTATTTTTATATGGACCTAAGTATCACAAAATAAAGTGTTGCGCTTAAAAAAATTAAAGTGTTAGAAACTGATACATGTATACATGAATGTATACTTTATCAGTGCTGTCATTTTAGCAAATGTATGTATGGATCAAAACGGAATGAGATGTCAGGTGCATGGGATAGCAACAACATGTTAAGTAATATACACTAAGGGAAACAAAAAAACGGGAAACAAAGACTTATGGCAATTACGGCATAATGTATTATTTGTGTAATACCATTGTTTCAGCTTAGGAGAAGCAGTTAGCTCCGAAATCAACTAAATGACATAATAGCAATATAAATACATGCATACATTCAGTAAATCGCAGCCATTTTCGTAAGCTTTTAACAACCCAGTAAGATACTTTGTTTATTATGCAAAATGAAAACGTTTTAAAACTCAAAATACTTATAGAAATTTTTAAGGCTACATTAATTATAATAGTAGTTTTGAGTAAGTATTTTTTTTATATTCATATTTTATTTGCAATCTGTCTATTTCAATTATTTCAATTTAAAACAAATTTTATTTATTTAAATTAGACGATAAGACTTTGAACATATTTGTAAAATTAAAAATATTTTTTTATACCACTTGTAAATGGTGTGTTTGGTCCATTTTATTTTAATTTTTACATCACAGGGAATAATACATAATTTGAAAGTTTGTTGAAGTCAAATATAAATGTAAATATATATGTACATACTAACGTAAGCTACATATATCTATATATACATATACAATATGTATTCCTGATATATTTTTGATGATAGTAGAAAAACACATAAATTCTTATCTTTGAAAAATACAAATAATCATTATTTAGGGCTTTTCAATTGTTTGATATTGCCCTGCTATTGTTTTTGTTGCTAAAAAATGTTGAAAAACTTTCGGGAAAATTCTTTAGGGCCTCAACAGATGTTAAAAACTCACAGTATTACTAACTATACATACAGTAACAATACAAAAACATAACATACGTACTCGTGATGCCAACGACAAATGGATCTATTTTTATACCCTTGCAGGGTATTATAATTTCAGTCAGAAGTTTGCAACGCAGTGAAGGAGACGTTTCCGACCCTATAAAGTATATATATTCTTGATCAGCATCAAAAGCCGAGTCGATCTAGCCATGTCCGTCTGTCCGTCCGTCTGTCCGTTTCTACGCAAACTAGTCCCTCAGTTTTAAAGCTATCTGAATGAAACTTTGCATATAGTCTTCTATATACTCTCACTGCTATATATGTCGGAACGGGCCGGATCGGACGACTATATCATATAGCTGCCATACAAATGGTCGATAAATTTTTAGAAAAATTTTAACTTGGCTGTTTTTCAATATTATTCCATCATTTTTGAGATATAGCCTTTTTATATTATTCCAGAATTTTGGTAAAAATTTTATGAAAATCGGACCACTATATCTTATAGCTGCCATAGGAACGATCGGGAAATTAATCGAAAAAATTATAACTTCGTTGTTTTTCAACGTATTTTAATCTACTTTGACACATGAGCTTCTGGTATTATTTCAAAATTTTGGTAAAAATTTTATGAAAATCGGACGACTATATCTTATAGCTGCCATAGGAACGATAGGAAAAGTAATAGAAAAAATTATAACTTCGTTGTTTTTCAACGTATTTTCATCTACTCTGAGATATGAGCTTTACTTATTATTATAGAATTTTGGTATACATTTTATGAAAGTCGGACAACTATATCATATAGCAGCCATAGAAGCGATCCGCAGATGTAGAGAAAATGTAACGTTGGGAATGTATAACTGTAACTGTCAAACTATAAACATAATAAGTATAGGTAAAAAGGTATGTAACTCAGTTTAGTGTCTGTTTTCGGCATTATAATTTATGACATAAATATGAAAACCAATCTGCAAGGGTATACAAACTTCGGCGTGCCGAAGTTAGCTTCCTTTCTTGTTTTTTTTTAGATTCGCCAATTTAACTAAATCAGTGTTAAGCAATCCTTACTACTACAATTCTTACAGTTCAACGCTCCACAGTCAATGAAATTGCAGTGGTAATTTTTGGCGAAACATGGGATCACGGGACATTATTCTTAATTGTCGGGATAATGGACAATCGCAGCGCGCGTACGACACTCATCAATCACATAGCATGAAGCACTTTAATACCTGTTGATGTTCTGTCATGTAAAAGATGCCTTTCAAATTAATATAAAGATGGTCAATCCGAAGACAGGCTTTGTTTACAAGCCATTTTATTTTTTGCTCCACAATAAGTATAAATTAATATTTCAGGAGAAGAAACGAATAATATAATACATTTTTATGCATATGGATTAATGATGAGGCAGAATTTAGAGAATCATTTCTTGAGATACCGCCGTTTGTTTAAAAAGTATTGTGTTGACATATACGTTAAGAAGAAACGAAACGTATCAATTTGACCATTCTTTGTTGTCGTTATTTAACCATTCTGCCAGTTACTCAAATTGGCGCTATGATGTACCTGGGTAATTACGTACTCCCGGATTTATTCCTCATATTCACGTGCAACACGAGATGGCCAGAAATTTCGATCCAAAAGATCCAAGAAAATTGTTTTCCCAGCCCCTTTGTGCCTTACACTATGAGTGGACATGACGAATATCCAAATGATAACAGCAGGTGCATTACGGTCGGTAACAGAGGCAAAGTCGATAACAGTGACAAATTTTTAACTTGGACGTTACATGCGTTGTGTTGAGGCTATTTGTCGGCTGTTTTCATTCCAATTCATAAGAGTTATGCGACTGCCGTTCATTGATCGGTTCACTTGGCGAACTAGCGCTTGTCATTTACGGACGCAAATAAAGCGCAAAGAGTAGAGCATCGACGAAGCTTACAAATTTATTTTTGACATGCGTTTTATTATCACTCTGGGGTTATATAAAATAAGAATTAGGAGCGAGATTTCCGGGCCCGCTTGTTAATAATAATATAGTTTTTGGTTGGTGTTTTAGTTGTTAATTTATATATAATTTTTGTATCATGTGAGTTTATAAGAAAGTTTTCTATTTTAACCCTAGACGGTCATGCTTATTTTTCCTACGTTAAGGTTATGCTTCGTCGAATCGACGACGCCAATTTTAAAATAAGTAAAATTGTTAAAAAACAAAACAAATATTGTAAACAAATTTTTACAGCATTTAATTCATCATATTAACTGTTCAAAATTAACAATAATAATTCATTCTCATATTAAGAATATGTACTTAAAAACAAAAAATAAAAAACTACCTTTTTTCATTTTTCGGTCTTTTGTGATTTTGCGTCTTCGAATCGACGTAGCATGACCGTCTAGGGCTAAAAGTAAAGCAATAGTTTCTGATATGGAATTTTGGCCCTCCCTCCCTACCTCTCTCTCTCTCTCTTTCTCATTTGCTGTTGCGTCCAAAACAGTTTTTAACTCTCTCTCTCAAAAACTCTTTACTCAAAAACATACCGATGAAAACAAATAAAAAGGTCGAAGCATTCCGTAATTTGTATACCCTTGCAGGGTATTATAATTTCAGTCAGAAGTTTGCAACGCACTGAAGGAGACATTTCCGACCCTAAAAAGTATATATGGAATATTATTCCGTTCGTCTGTCCGTTTCGACGCAAAGTAGTATTTGTAATAGTCTTCTGAATACTCTCAGATCCGGCCGGAACGGACAAATATTTAGAAAACTAAATATAATTTGACTGTTTTTCAACATATTTTCATTTTTAAGATATGGCCATTCTTTATCATTTAATTATATAAAAATCGGACCACTACCATAGAAACTACCGAAAGATGTCAGAAAAATGTAAAGCTGCGAGTTTAACACTGTAATTATCAAACTGTAAATATAAAATGTAATGAAACTTTGTTTTGTGTGTTTTTCAGCATTTTAACTTATACAGGCCTGCTCCGGTAATCGAAAACGGCAAGATTTTTTCGTTTTCGTTTTTGAAAACGAGAAATTGGTGCTCCGGTAATCGAAAACGAAAGATCTTTTCGATTTGAAAAACGGGCACCTTTTTCTGGCCGGAATGAAAAGTAAATGGCTTTTTTTATATGAAATCAGATCTTATATATAAAAGGAAAAAAATAGTTTCCTCAGTGGTCTATTGATGTTTATTCCACACCACCATAAGATCATTCTGGCAGGTATATAATTTATAAAAAATTTATTTCTGACCCCACCTCAGATTTGACAACAAAATTTTTGCCGTGTTCAACCAGTTTTCTCGGTTTGGCGATAGGTCGATAAGTTCCCCGCAAAAAGTTATCGCCAAGGTTGCCATATTGTTGGTGGAATGAAACAACCAGTTAAAAATACTTATAAAATATAAATGAATACATTAATAACTTTAAAGGAGCGCCAAAATGGTTATTTATAAATAATGCTATTTAATTTTATTACTTAAATGGTCCAAATTAACCAAATAATTATTTGAGACCAGCGGAATTAAAACTGTGAAAAGTGTGGCAGCATCTCAGGTGCCTAGATTTGCTTAACTCGATAATTTTTTGCCTTTTTCTGGCTTAGAAAAAGGGCAATTGTAAATATAATAGGCAGTACTTTACGTTGTTTGCTTATTACCAAGTTAGCTGCTTGAGCAGTGAGAAACGATGAGAAAACGAAACATTCCGATAGCAGAAATTTGCCGAAAACCGGAGCAGCTAAAAACGAAAACGGTTCGTTTTCGCCCAAAACGAAATCGAAAAAATTTTACGATTACCGGAGCAGGCCTGAATATGTTTTTGGTGGCAAGGTTCTTGCGCTGTAAATTTAAATATTTTTTTTTTCGGTAATAATTAAAAAATTTTTAGGCATTACAGGTTAAAAACATAAATTGAATGGTTTCCGCATTCATTTATGCGTGAATACATCGATGTGGAATTCAGAAATTCATAGTTTTACGCCGCGAATGGCGACCGTTTTTATTGTTTACCTTTTTCGATCGGTGTGTTCCTAGATTTGCTTAACTTTACCATTTTTTACCCTTTTCTGGCTTAGAAAAAGGGCAATTGTAAATATAAAAGGCAGTACTTTTCGTTGTTTGTTTATTACCAAAAACACAAGTTAGCCGCTTGAGCAGTGAGAAACGATGAGAAAACGAAACATTCCGATAGCAGAACTTTGCCGAAAACCGGAGCAGCTAAAAACGAACACGGTTCGTTTTCACCCAAAACGAAATCGAAAAAATTTTACGATTACCGGAGCAGGCCTGATAATGTTTATTATATTAGATATTAAGTGCTAAATATAGTTTTTATTTTATACGATTAAACTTTCTTTTTTATTCAAAACCAAATATATGTATATATAACAATATCCTATGTATAAATGTATAACTTTTATATACATATACATACATATATGTACATATTTCCTTTTTTAATCCTTAATTAATCTGACCAGAATGGATCGATTCTTAATTAGCCAATAGCAAACTGCAAGGGTATACAAACTATGTTGTGACGAAGTTAGCTTTCTTATTTTTCTATATATGTATGTATATTCAGGCCTGCTCCGGTAATCGTAAAATTTTTTCGATTTCGTTTTGGGCGAAAACGAACCGTTTTCGTTTTTAGCTGCTCCGGTTTTCGACAAATTTCAGCTATCGGAATGTTTCGTTTTCTCATCGTTTCTTATTGCTCAAGCACTTGACTTGTTCTTTTGGAAAAAAGCAACCAACGTGAAGAACTGCCTTTTATATTTACAATTGTTTATTTTGAAGGGGAAAGGCAAAAAATTATTGAGTGAAGCACTAGATGCTGCCACATTTTTCACAGTTTTAATTCCGGTGGTCTCAATTAATTATTTGGTCAACTTTGACCATTTAAGCAATCAAATTAAATAGCATTATTTACAAACAACAATTTTGGCGCTCCTTTTAAGTTATTAATGCATTCATTTATATTTTATAAGTATTTTTAACTGGCTGTTTCGTTCCACCAATATGGCAGCCTTGGCGATAACTTTTTTGGGGTGAACTTATTTTGTTGTCAAATCTGAGGTGGGGTCAGAAATAAATTTTTTATAAAATAACTACCTGCCAGAATGATCTTATGGTGTGGAATAAACATCAATAAACTACTGAGTAAACAATTTTTTTCTTTTGTAAATAGGACCTGATTTCATATAAAAAAAGCAGAGCTTGCAAAAAACTGTCGACCGTTTCTAATTGTCTGCATATATCTGTCTCTCTCTCACTCTTTACGAAAAGACTCAGAGAGCACCCATTCATGAGTTCTTGGAATCAGCTCGCGCGCGTTCAGAGCGAACTCGTTTTTTTCTATTCTGCTTTGTTTCGGTTGTCCCATGAACCGTGGTCAGTGAACAAAAGTCTCTTGCGTATGTATTGGTATACATTCACACGCATAGGCAAGTAAATCGTTAAACGTTTAGTTGCGATTTAAAAACAACATTGTCTAAAACTTTTCTTTTCTTTTTAATAGCATTTTGTTATATGGACACTTGTTCACAAAAATAAATAAATTAAAAAAAAAACAAACAAAGGTGAAGACCGTTCGCGCTGAGCTGTTCGGTCACTTGGTCTTTTGCTGGCTCTCTGTGTGCGAACGTTTCGCGTCCCGCTCTTTACGCACGGCTCATTGAAAGGCCGAAGCAAAAAGAGCTCAACGAAAAGCGTTCAACAAAAAACCGAAATGAAGACAGCAAAACTCCCTTGCTCTGAGCGAGAGCGAGAGAGTATAATCTTTTTCGGTTTTACTCGCAACGAGAGCACAGGAAAAACCCCGTCGACAGTTATTTGCAAGCTCTGAAAAAAAGTCATTTACTTTTCATTCCGGCCAGAAAAAGGTGCCCGTTTTTCAAATCGAAAAAATCTTTCGTTTTCGATTACCGGAGCACCAATTTCTCGTTTTCTTGCCGTTTTCGATTACCGGAGCAGGCCTGGTCAAATTCGAGACACTCAAATGTATTGAAAATTATCGATATACATAAGTTCAAGAGACAAATTTTAAGAACGGATTTTTAAGGGTAATAACACAGTGGTGGATCCCGGTGGGGGGGGGGGGGGGTGTGGATGTGGGAGGGCGGTTGAAATTAGGAAATTCCCCCTCCCCCCCCTGGAACCTGAAAATTTTACTATCTGGCAGCGTTCCCAACCGTTACATGATTATCCTATACGATAATACTGTACAATTGGCACTATTGAGTATGAAAACACTCAATGCATGGTGCCGTTTCATTTAAATCCGTTTATCTCGCCAAAAACGCCTCAACTTGACTGTCCAATAGAATCACGCTATGCCCAGCTGAGCAGAATTATCGATATAGTAACTATAAGTTGCCCAAGTTACTCATTTCATTTTCTGTCAATAAGTTCAATTTTTTTCTTGCCACTCTTTTTGCATAGTTGTTTTTCTCGTGCCCTTTTTGAGTGCAAGTGTGATCGGCACCCGCTGACGAAAAGTACCGCAATGATCGGGTGCTCAATTCACAGAGTACTTGCAACAGTTGCAGTGGTGAGTGGCACCGGCACCCGAATTTAGTTGGGTGTGAGTAGAGTGCAAAAAAATGCCACCCTTGCAGTTCTCTGGTGTAGAGGTAGTATAGGCTTCCAAAATCTATAAAATAAAGTAAAGGTAGGCGGTTTATATTAAATAGTAGCAGTTGACATTTTGGGGCCAGAATATACAGAAAAACACCAACCACTATTTTGGACATGCTTGTAGCCCCACATTTTAAATTCCATATTTCATTTGTTCCTCGCCAACTTTGTTTACATTTTCGTTGTAAATGGTCAATGTTAAGAAACAGAAATCAGAGTTGCACCGAAAAACTATAGCCAAACAAATGGTCGTTAAATTTAGATGCACTTTGATGCCGGTCCAACATGAGAAAGTTCGGAAAACCTTATGGGCAGTTTGTTCAACGGACGGTGGATGCGGTTTGACGCTCTGTGAGAAAACCCTATTAGATGCGTTCTTATGCGGTACAAAATAAGAAATTTCGGGACTGCAAAACGATTTTCAGTAGGATGTGCATTATAAGCCTACTACTCTGACGACGAAAATCCGCTGTAACAAAAAACTGTGTGAAAAAAGGAAGAAGAAGAACTTTTTGCCTCGTCGATTTTGCTGGAACTCTGACGACAATAATGATACCAGCGAAAATTGAATGGCATTACCGGATGTAGAGAATAAACAGCTGATATCGTGATTTAACAATAATTCATTTCATTTATTTTTACACCCCTAATGGAGGGAAAGTTGAATGAATAAAGTGGCATTGATAAGGGCTGTCAAGACGAAGCCCATAATATGGGATTTAACCCACAAAGGGCTTTTAATGCCATATTTATTAAATTTGTTTACAAACAGCTGTCCAGTGTGACCAAAGAAAAGCCTTAAACGCCATAAAAGGTACATTTTCATCGCGATTTATGGCTTTTCCTTAATTTTTTTGGTCACACTGGTTACCAAGCAAAATGTATAGCGATTCTGCTATAACACATGTTACAGCGGATTTTTGTCGTCAGAGTACTAGGCTATAGAATATAATTTATTTAGATAATTATTATGCTGAGATTAAGTTACATTGAAGTACCAACTGCTAAAAACAATATTCGACTCTTTGGATTTTCATAATCATGATAGAATTAATTATTAATTATTAATTAATTAATTAAGTCTAATATTGTTTTTAGCAGTAGCTACTTCAATGTACCTTAATCTCAGCATAATATTATAGAATTATAATTCTACTAGCGGACCCAGCGAACTTTATCTCGCCCCAACTTCGACTGATTAAAACAAATTAAATTGAGACGTTCCGTTTCTACTTTGACGTACATGTCGAAACAGTACTGTTGAAACATCATCAATCGATACGCATAAAAATTCATAGAGCTGACCTTATTCCTATCTTCTCCTAAAAATTTTAGGCTAAAATTTGAATTCAAAATTAGTTCAGAATCAAAAAGAAGTGATGACTTTTAAACAAACCTGTCGTTGGATTGACAAATTTTTTTGACTTGAAATCTGTGGAGAGCGATCTGATAAACAATATTTTTTGTTTTGTTATCCGGTGTAAAAATAAATAATGATGACGGCTTTCCCACACGCGAACAGGCTACGTATAGCTGGCCATGTGAAAAATATGGATATTCTAGATTTATCCTGCAGACTTCCAACGATTGGCCTTGCGATTTATTGATGGTCATCGCAAATGCCAATCGAACTGGGAACTGAATCGTCTTGAATTGGAATGGAAGATCTGTTGGAATAATAGGAATTCGTGGGATAAGAACTACCTCTCCTTTAAATTTGCCCTTGCATATGGCGCGGACTTCCAACATAAGTTGCTGGGAGATTGGTCAAACAACCGATGTTGTTCGCGTGTCCTTCAGTAGCGATGGCGTCACGCAAGTGAATGTACTCGTCTGACCGCAACTTCGACTGATTAAAACGAATGAAATTGAGACACAGTACTGTTGAAACAAACGGTGGTATCTTAACAGATGATTGTCAACATCTAGTCGAATCATCAATCGATACGCATCAAAATTCATAGAGTTGACGTTCTTATTCGTTTCTTCTCCTAGAATTTGAATTCAAACTTAGTTGTAGAATCAAAAAGGAGTGATGACTTGTAAACAAACCTGTCGTTGGATTGACCATCTTTATGTTGAAGTGATACCCACCTTCTCCACGACAGAACATTAACGGATATTGAAGAGCATCATGTGACCGATGAGTCTCATAAACTCGCTGCACTTGGCCATTATCCCGACGGTTAAAAACAATATCGCGTTATTCCACATTCTCGCCAACAATCACCACTGCGTGTTCATTGATAGTGGGAGCGTTAAATTGTCTTGCATGGCTACCAGTGGGTCTTTTGTCAGCGCTGATAATGATTTTATGTTCGTCATAATGCATTATATCCAATGAAGTTTTGAACAATCTGACCAATTCATTATGCACATAGAGAAGTTTTTGCAATTGTTCGATAATTTCACGTTAAGTTTCAGTAAAAATTGCACAGCGGTGATTTAGTTCAACTGCCGAATCACCAATGAAATAGATCTGAAGGAATTTAAGATCTTTGTTTTGTGGTGATAACAAAGCGCCCGCTCGGTGTTGAATTTGCCCATGAATCTGAATGTTGGAATGCAATTTTAAAAAATGTGAGTTGTTAATTTTGATAATAAAGAGACGCCATTAGCTTATAACTTGGATTGTAGCCTGATTGATGAAAAACCTCGACTCCAAATGACGTAATTGGAAAGCATCCGTTATATTTTTGTGCAAGATTTAGGAAACTGTTTGATTGGGCTGAATTTCTATATAGTAGCGAATACAATGGCCCTGGTGGATGAGCCAAAACGGGCAATTTAATTTTGCCACCTGCACAGCATAAGCCGGGGGTTTCCAACCGAAACTTCAGTGCATTGCAATCCTAGACAATGAACCAATAACAACGCAGGTAAGATCCTTGTAGGATGTTTCAGGATTGTATGCGAATGCAGCGCGATTCAAGTTTTCATTTGCGGCTCGTCTTTCTCTATTATTATGTCGGGCTTGAGGTGATCTTTGTGGAGCGAGAAGCTGTGCCATTTGGGCACGTCCATTTATTTCTGTACGTTCCTCTTGCGTCCGACTATTACGGAAATTCTGATTACTTATTGCCTCTAACAGCAGGCATTACTTCCAATTGTTTAAGCTCACTTTGGTAATGCTTCGTTAGGTCGATTTTTTTGTTTAAATATTTTTTACCTAGTTCGTTGATACACAATTTCAACGCAGCTATGATCTTTGTAGGGTGTTTCAGAATTTTACATACAACAGTGTGTCCATCTGTTGAGCCGCTAGCGACTTTTCCGGAAGGTCTTCCCAAAATTTTCTTACCTTCTTACCTTCTTCTGACAATTACAAACAACTGAAAAAAATTTGAGCCAAATCGGCCCAGCCGTTCTCTTGTGATGCCATTAGTAACATTTTTTGTCTCCATTTTTATATATATAGATCATGTTCATAATTTTGATTATATTATAATTTGCCG
This sequence comes from Drosophila kikkawai, assembly GCF_030179895.1. Lineage (NCBI taxonomy): Eukaryota > Metazoa > Arthropoda > Insecta > Diptera > Drosophilidae > Drosophila > Drosophila kikkawai. The sequence continues at coordinate 27,172,150 of NC_091728.1, read as the reverse complement.
TTAATTTTTCGTGAAAGAAAAAAAATTGTCGTTCAATTTGTTAGCCTTGTTTTTTTATGTCCTGCTAACTTTATTCAGCAAACTTTAACATTTCCAATTTTTTTTCTCATTATTTGCCGTTATTTATTTGTGACATTCGTGAAAGAAATAAATTAGTTGCTCGTATCTTTCGGTTTTTATTTTAAAGCCTAGTACTCTGACGACGAAAATCCGTTGTAACACGTGTTACAGCGGCCAAACTCTATATAAAACAAGAAAGGAAGCTAACTTCGGCACGCCGAAGTTTGTATACCCTTGCAGATATTATTTCATTACATTTTACCTATACTTATTATGTTTACAGTTTGACAGTTACAGTTTTACATTCACACCTTTACATTTTCTTTACATCTACCGATCGCTCCTATGGCAGCTATATGATATAGTTGTCCGATTTTTATGAAATGTATACCAAAGTTTTAGAATAATAAAAAAAAAGCTCATATCTCAGAGTAGATGAAAATACGTTGAAAAACAACGAAGTTATATTTTGTTTCCTATTAATTTCCCGATCGTTCCTATGGCAGCTATAAGATATAGTGCTCCGATTTTCATAAAATTTTTACCAAAATTCTGGAATAATATAAAAAGGCTATATCTCAAAAATGATGGAATAATATTGAAAAACAGCCAAGTTAAAATTTTTCTAAAAATTTATCGAACATTTGTATGGCAGCTATATGATATAGTCGTCCGATCCGGCCCGTTCCGACATATATAGCAGTGAGAGCATATAGAAGACTATATGCAAAGTTTCATTCAGATAGCTTTAAAACTGAGGGACTAGTTTGCGTAGAAACAGACAGACGGACAGATGGACAGACGGACAGACGGACATGGCTATATCGACTCGGCTGTTGATGCTGATCAAGAATATATATACTTTATAGGGTCGGAAACGTCTCCTTCACTGCGTTGCAAACTTTTGACTGAAATTATAATACCCTGCAAGGGTATAAAAACGGTGTGAAAAAAGGAAAAAGAAGAAATTTGTGCCTCGTCGATTTTGCCGGTACTCTGACGACAAAAATGATGGCTGTTCAAATTGAATGGCGTTGCCAGATCACGATAGTAAACAGATGATCTCGGGGTGTAACATTAATTCATTTGATTTATTCTTACACCCCCAATGGAGGGAAAGTTGAAGGAATAAAATGGCATGTATAGGGGCTGTCAAGTCGAAGCCCAGAATATGGAATTTTACCCACAAGGGACATTTTAATGCCATATTTATTAATATTTGAAATATATTTTTGAAAAATTTGTTTACAAACAGCTGTCCAGTTTGACCAAAGAGAAGCATTAAACGCCATAAAAGGTACATTTTCATGGCGTTTCATGGCTTTTCCTTAATTTTTTTGGTCACACTAGCTCGGTAGCCAAATAAAGAGCGATTCCGCTATAACACGTTACAGCGGATTTTCGTCGTCAGAGTACTAGGCTTAATACAATAATTTGCTTTGTAAATATTTACAAATCGCTTTTGTTTTATTAAGAAGGATGGCAACGCCAATTTTGTTGGAAAGTGACCTAGTATGAGTTGTTTGCGTTGCCAATTATAAAGGGATCATGCAGGGGACAAAGAATCGCGTTGCTTGCGGGGCGTGATGATCTTCTGAAGAATGAATAAAGCAATAAATATTGATATGGAAATGAAAAATTAACAAAAGGTCAATTGTGGAAGCGGTGATATGACATAAATTATTCAAATACAGAGTTAAAGTAAATATAACTTTGTAAAAAGAAAATATAAACACCTTTAAAGTTTACATTTATTGAAAACCTCTTAAGACCAAGAACAACTTCATGAATTCATTTTAAAATTCTTTGTTTCTTTTGCTTCCACAAAACACATGTATATCTACTCACTGAGACATCGTCAGGGGGATAGATGAGCAGCTCCCTCTGGGGATCGTTCTAGATAACTGTTTTATTTTTGGCTATAAAGACTTCAAAGTCGCTCGGCTCCACCACCATGGGCTTGTTCTGGAAAAGGCATAAAAGTTGCCTTAATTTTTGTTTCTGTTCTGGTTTTCTCTTTTATTTTAGGGCTTGGTTCTTGGCAGGAAGTGACAGATCAATTCAGGCCATGGGAATAGCCCTAAAAAACTCGGGGTAACTAAGGTTAACTGCGCAGCTGTGGGAAAATTGGTAAAAGGATTGTCCAAAGCGAGCTAGGGAGACGGCTAACGCAAGCGCAAAACGCAGGTTAAGGAGTAATTCCACAACCTGCCGAATATCAAAAATCATGTGCAAAGAGCCCAGCGATAAACTCACTCACTACGTGCTGCATCTTCCACGGAAGAATTGCAGAATGTTAGTGGGTATTCTAACAGGTCACTGCCTGTCTGCAGCAAATGCAGTCAAGCTGGGTATTACCGACATCGCCAAATGCCGGAAATGTGATGAATCCGAGGCAACCGAAACCTTGGAGTATTTCTTTTGCGTAAATAGTCTCTAGGTCCATCCAGAAATTTCCCGGACAACTAAGGGCCATATGGGCCTATGCGTGGCCCCATCAGGCCGTTTGGTTAAACCTAACCTAACCTTAATTAAACTGAAAACAAGAAAGGAAGCTAACTTCGGAACGCAATTGGATCATTAAAGAGGATATATATTTATGTAAACGGTCAAAATTTAGGCATTATTCGTGAATTTTTTAATGTAGGAAATAGTCAAGCATACTTGTTTTGAGGCACTTAAAGTTGGAATTTGATAATGAAACTTACACAGTATATTCTTTAAATCAGCGATGGACACGCCGTGCCACAATTTGCTCACACTGCTCAAACCGTTATCTTTTTTCGGAGGCGCCAGCAAGTCGCACATTGCAGTCGTTCCTCGCGACCAGCGAACCGTGAAGATTTACAAAAACAACCACACTGACCTTTGGCGCAGGTAGCGAGCGATCCCGAGTTTGCAACAACAAAACACAAGCGACCGAGCTGCACTAAAGAAAAAAATTTTTTTGCAGTCGTTTTTCTTAGGCGGACATAAATGCACGCAAAAATGGCTGAAGATATTGATCTACTCAAAAAGTTTTTGTCAGTGTATTTTCTCGGCTCGCACATTCTGTGTGTCGCGTGGCTGCGACGCGTCGTAACGCTGGGGGTTTTTTTTTTTTTTTTTTTTTTTTCTGACCGAGCTGCTGCTCAAACCGTTAGGTCTCGTGCCCATCGCTGCTTTAAATAATAAACTATTTTTTACATGGATATCCTCCCTTAAGAATCCAGCCATTCTGGCTTACCTACACTTATTATGTTTACAGTTTGACAGTTACAGTTTTACATTCCCAGCTTTACATTTTCTCTACATTTACCGATCGCTCCTATGGCAGATATATGATATAGTTGTCGAATTTTCATAAAATTTATACCAAAATTATGAAATAATAAAATAATCTTATATCTCAGAGTAGATGAAAATACGTTGAAAAACAACTGCTGGAGGGGGGCGGCTCTAACTCTGAAATGCACTCGAAATAAGAACACGGAGACTTATCGGGGTGTTACGCGACGGGCGTCGATGTCTTTATTTGATCAGAAGTAAATTGGTACTGGTCAATACAAAAGAAACTAAAGCTAGGGAGAGCGGATTGGAAGCTCTAGGACTGGAAGTCCGGAGGAAGAGGGAGAGAAAAGGATCACACTGGCGTGAACATTCTCCCCCCCCTTGCGAGGATACGCAGCAAAAGTACCAGGAAGTATTAGCTCTGGAAAGCGTAGGATAACGCTGAGCGTTCGTCGGCATGTAGAAGGGTGTGGTGATCCTGTCCACACGACTGGCATCGGTCGCTACTTCGACAGGATCCTCCGGAATGGTGGTGGGCCAGGCAGTTGACGCAGTACTTCCTGTCGATGACTGTCTGGAGCCGTTTCTTCGCATCAAGCCGGAGAAAACGGTGGCACTTCCGAAGAGGATGGTTCCCTTGGCAGACTCGGCATTGGTAGGATAAAATACCTCGGGAACGTCTGCACTTGCTGTCGTCGTACGGAACCCAGTAATTGGAATCGGCAGAAGTGGTCACTCGTGTGGAGAACGAGGAAACTCTTTGGATGGGTGCGGGAATTTGTGGTGCGTCATCACGAGGATTCGGAACACTGGATGAAGTGTTGCTTGGATGCAACAATGTGTGATGCCGACCGTGACAAATAAGACAGCTGTGGGCGCTTGTGCAATTACGGAGTGGATGACCGCTTGCAAAGCAATTTGAGCACAACTGCTTTTTCTCAATGTAAGATGGTCGATCGACTATCGTCATCTGAAGGAAACGTGGACACAAACGCACTGGATGGTTCTCTGCAGAACATAAATCGCATCTTTTGGATATGGGAACAATCCGCGTACTAAAGGATTTCAGTACTCGCGGTGCCACGATGGATTTTGTCGGTTTGGACGGACTGAGGCGTAACGTAGGAGGCTGGAGAGAATCGATGGTTTCCAGAGTTCTGTGGCGCTCAGTAAGGAACGAATCAAGTTCTAGCCACGTCGGAATTTCGGTTTTATTTGGTAGGGATTGCTCCCACAAGGAGAGCGTTAGCTTTGGAAGCTTCGAGGAACACAAATAAACCAATAGACAATCCCAATTATCCGTAGGAAGGCCGGACAGAGTTAGGGATGTGAGGCAATTTTGAATTGTATTCTGCAGCTCCTTCAAGGCTGCCGAGGATTCGCGTTCAATGGATTGTATGTTTAGTAATTTCTTCAGTTGGCTGTTCACCAACGCGCGTTTATTTTCGAAACGCTCAGATAGGTTTTCCCATGCTGAGCGGAAACCGTCGTTGGTCAGTGGCGAATTCGAAACTATGGAATGAGCTTCACCACTCGTCTTGGCATTTAAATAGAACAACTTTTCTACAGGGGTCAGCGTAGGATTGTCGATATAGACCGCTGTGAAAAGGTCTCGGAAAGTCGGCCAGCGAAGATAATCGCCCGAGAACACTTCCGTTTCGCACGGAGGAAGCCGATAGCCAGACGGAAAGGAATTTTGGGGCGCAGGAGGTTGGACTGGAGCTGCTTTAGCAGAGATCGTATCGATCTGTTCCATGAACTTGGCGGCACACCGTTCATAAATGGAATAGGTGTCGTCGTATTTTGCCTTAAGAGTAGGCAAGGTGTCTGCAGCGCCCTCTAAACCAACTGAAATTAGCTCTGAACAAGCTTCGTACTCTGTCTCGACCTTGTCCCATAGCGCTCGGACTTGGTCGAGATGGATTTGACAAGAGTACTTGGATGGAGTGGGTGCTGCTGGATTGCAGACTCTGGACTCGAAGTGACTCAGACGGTCACAGATCAAAGTAAATTTGTTTGAAATTGAAGGAGCCATTTTGGATTTTTTTTTTTTTTTACAAAAATGTACTATAAATATATATTAAAATTTATGTGTCGAAGTTTGATTGGGAATTTAGGAACCAATCGGAGTCGTAATAATTATTATATATAATTAATTTTGGAAAATCGTAGTTTTCCCGTATGGAATTTAAATCGGGAATATTTGAATTAATTCAATAATTCCGGTCAGCAGCGAAAAAACGGTCACACTAATGCGGATACGGAAGCGCACTTGGATTTCTAACTTAATTAGTTAGTTGGAATTTTAATATAAAATAATTTACAAATTATTTTATTTATCTGGACTTATGTGATTGACCGGTGCTGTATTTCGGAACCAATACGTGTGTGTGTATATTTGTGCACTTGTCGTATGCAAGTGCAAAATAGCGGAGATAAGGAGAGGCGGAAAAAATGGCCAAATATTGGAGCGTCGTATGCAGACGATTATGTATGTATGTAAATACGTATTGCAGCTCAGGATAGAGCGAGGGAGTAATAAACAACAAATATATGTACGAATTAAATAAATTTGTAATTTTAGTAGCTGCGGACAGTTATTGTTGTAAATTTGTAAATATAAGTTTCGGAGTGAAATGGACTGTATTTGGAGTATGTATGTAATGTAAATAAATGCTAGCGGGAACACAGTAAACGAGAAGGAATTAAGAATAATTCGTAATTGGAAAGTTTTACTGTGGCTTAGACATTTATTTAAACAAACACTTTATGAATTTTGGAACCCGTGGATCTTGTATAGAAATTATTTGGATATAATTTCTCGAATATGGGAAACTGTCAATGTTGACAGCGATTGTAGTCTTGTGGGGTGGACTGTATTTAATGTGTATGTAAATGTAAATAAATGCTAGCGGAAACACAGTTAACGAAGAGGAATTGAGAACTATTGGAAATAAATTCTCACTGTGGCTATTGCATTTATTTACACACACAATTTGGATTTTGGCACAGATATTGAAAAATGTAGAAAACGAATATTTTGGATTTGGAATTGGAACTTCTTATGCTGCCGTAGTGTCGGATTAATCGGACTTGGATTTAGACAATAATCATACAGAGAGATTAAGACGAATTGAGCTTCGCAAAACCTAACTGTATGACCGGCAGCAATAATATATTTGAACTTATCTTGTGCGGTTTTAAAGCCACCGGAGCTACTGGTAGATGCGACGAAAAATCCGGCTCTGATGGACCAAATGTTGGAGGGGGGCGGCTTTAAGCTGAAATGCACTCGAAATAAGAACACGGAGACTTATCGGGGTGTTACGCGACGGGCGTCGATGTCTTTATTTGATCAGAAGTAAATTGGTACTGGTCAATACAAAAGAAACTAAAGCTAGGGAAAGCGGATTGGAAGCTCTAGGACTGGAAGTCCGGAGGAAGAGGGAGAGAAAAGGAGAGCGTTCGGGATCACACTGCCTCCCGAAATTGAGCGCCTTTCTGGCGTGAACAACAACAAAGTTATATTTTTTTCTATTAATTTCCCGATCATTCGGGAACTGGAGAGGGTAGGTATCTCATTCTTGCCCTCGTTAGGGTCGGACATTTGCAAATGAGATGCTCCAAGGTTTCGGTTGCCTCGGATTCATCACATTTCCGGCATTTGGCGTTGTGGGTAATACCCAGCTAGACTGCATGTGCAGCAGACATGCAGTGAACTGTTAGAATACCTTCTGCAGTCCTTCCGCGAAAGATGCAGCACGTAGTGGGTGAGTTTCTCATTGTGTTCTTTGCACATGATTTTTGATATTCTGCAGGTTGCGGAATTACTCCTCCACCTGCTTTTTGCGCTTGCGTCAGCCCGTCTCTCTAGCTCGCTTTGGAACGTTCTTAGGGAGATAGGGACGTTTTCTGTTCTTTCACTCGCCAGTCCAACGCCTTCCTTTGCAAGTCCGTCCGCGGTTTCGTTACCGTCTATGCCTTGGTGGCTGGGAACCCACTGACTTAGTCGTGCTCAGGCTATCTAGTGACTCCCTGCTTGCCAGTACATTTTTGGAACTGACCGCTGATGATTGCATAGATCTTATCGCCGCTTGACTGTCTACGAACAAATTGACCGCCTCATGTGGACGGTTTATACTCTGCGCAAGCTCTGCTGCTTTCCTTTCGTCGACGTCTTTTTACTAATGCAAACTTATTAATATAAAAAAAAAATTTAAGAAATACAGTAATTTTGACCGATCTGAGATACCTATCGAAATCGAAATTAACGCAAGAACGTTGACAGCATGTTTATACTACATAACTCAATTTATATGCGTTAGTTTTTGACAGCCTGTTTAAGGTTATTGGAAACAAAATGAAATTACGAAAATGAACGACGAAAGCCTGATATCAGCAATGGAGCAACATAAAGTTACCATGATAAAGTTCATGGATTTGACTGGGATGTCTCCAGCAACCTTCGAGTTGCTGCAAAATCGCAGCGTTTGGACTTTTGTAGGAAAAATCAGCTAACTCATTACGAAAAAACATTATTATATAATAATTTAAGCGAATTACAACAGCCACGATTCGGCTCATTTTGAGAGGAGGATGTTGCCAGAAATTCAGACGAATTTTGTAAAGAAAGTTTCCGTGTAAATAAAAGCGCATTCAACAATCTGGTTCAAGGGCTTCCAAATCTTCGCAAGCAAGATACTCATTTCCGGTTATCTATTCCTTTGGAGAAGTGAATTGGGTTTGGATAATACGCCTTGGGTTTTCAAATAAAAATTTTGAATCGTAGAAAGTTTTTATAATCCATTTTGTATGCAATTATGTACATGCAAAAAGTTAATTTTTTTCCTGATTCTTCCTATATAAATGTGAGATGGGTATTTACCGTCTTTTGTTACGTTTTATTATACTAATTTTCGGATATTATATATGTTTCTAAAATTTGCAAGTTTTCTGCTTTTTCCCGTTTTTATTCAACTTTAGTTATTTTCTCTGCTTTTGTATCTGCTGAATTTCAACCGAACTGCTGAACTCCAAAAAACTCAATGAATATTATTCTCCCTATTCCTACTTTGCTGCCGTCACTTCGGAGCTCTCCGCCTGCTTCGATCACTTCCCTTTTTACATAAACGATAGGAATTCGTGATTCGATTTCTTAAACAAGAAAGTAAGCTAACTTCGGCACGCCGAAGTTTGTATACCCTTGCAGATTGGTTTTTATATTTATATTATAAATTATAATGCTGAAAACACACACAAAACAGAGTTTCACTTCATTTTACCTATACTTATAATGTTTACAGTTTGACAGATACAGTTTTACATTCTCAGCTTTACTTTTCTCTACATCTACGGATCGCTTCTATGGCAGCTATATGATATAGTTGTCCGATTTTCATAAAATTTTTACCAAAATTCTGAAATAATAAAAGAAGCTCATATCTAAAAGTAGATAAGAATATGTTGAAAAACAACGAAGTTATAGTTTTTTTCCTATTCATTTTCCGATCGTTCCTGTGGCAGCTATAAGATATAGTCGTCCTATTTACATAAAATTTTTACGGAAATTCTGAAATAATATAAAATGGCAATATCTCAAAAATAATGCAAAAATATTGAAAAACAGCCAAGTTATTATTTTTTTTCTAAAAATTTATCGAACATTTGTATGGCAGCTATATGATAAATTCGTCCGATCCGGCCCGTTCCGACATATATAGCAGTGAGAGTATATAGAAGACTATATGCAAAGTTTCATTCAGATAGCTTTAAAACTGAGGGACTAGTTTGCGTAGAAACGGACAGACGGACGGACGGACAGACGGACGGACAGACGGACAGACGGACAGACGGACATGGCTAGATCGACTCGGCTGTTGATGCTGATCAAGAATATATATACTTTATATGGTCGGAAACGTCTCCTTCACTGCGTTGCAAACTTCTGACTGAAATTATAATACCCTGCAAGTGTATATAAATTATTAATTTTCGTTAAGATAACATAATCTTGAGGTAACCGAAAATTCGTAAATGTATCTAAAAAATTTCTAAATCTTTCCTATAAAAGCTATGGGATATAGTTTCTTGATACAGATAATTTTGATCCAGTATCATCGTATAAGTAAAATATTAGGATTGGTAAAGTTTTCAGTTATATCCCTTAAATTAATAGACGTATTAATTTTGACCGATAAATGTGGTCGGTTGGACCAAAGTGCTACTGCGTACAATAGCGCCTCTCGAACAAACGCCAAAACAATCCAGGGTACAATATACCGAAATCTACCAAAAAGTTTACCAACTGCAGCTTCAATGAAAACCTGTTCAACATGTCAACTGCATCATCTGACCCATTTATTGCATCTCTGCGGCATGTAAAGTCACGAACAGACATAACAGAATAAAATGGTTCAAATTAAAAATGTTTCTTCCGTGTTCCAAATAATTTTAAATAAATCAAACCAAAAAATATAATGCAAAAAAATATTAAATTTGGAAAATTAGTTTTTATATGAAAAAAAACGATTTATTCCCTTTAAGGGGGTCTTCTCATTCAAAAGCCGTTTTTTGGACCCTTTTTAAAAAAATTCTTATTTGAAAACGCAAAGAATAATTGAAAACTTTTTTTATTTATTATATTCAAAAATGTTTAGAGTAACTAAAAAAGTTGTTCTTGCCTCGATACGAGGGTTGTTCAAAGAATAATGAGACTTCAAACTTGGTAGTCGAAAAAAAAGGTGTCGTCCTGGCGGCCACGATTCAGGGTCTCCAGAGCGTCCGAAATGAAAAATAAAAACGGGGTTATAATCAGAATAGATGTCATTTTCGGGTGACGGAACAGATTTTTTTTTTAATTTTTTGAAACAAAATGGCGGCTATTCAAAAAAAAAATTTCGATTTCGGGCCGAGAATGGTGACAATTCTGCGTCGATTCCACTTCGTTTCATGTAAATCGGTTGAGTTGAACTGGAGATATCATGGCCGCCAGTTCGAAAAACGTGGTTTCGAGATAAACGCGTTTGAAGTTTGAAAAAAGCTCATTTTGCATAGATCTTGCTTCACAAAAAAGTCTGTATCTTCTAAAGTATTTCGAATTTCTAAAAATCCTTTTGGGGACATATACACACCATCCCAAGCTATAAATAAATGAAAAAAAAAAAAAAAAATCGAAAAAAAAAGTTGCCCAATGAGAAGACCCCCTTAATACCCTATAAAGGAGGGGATCTGGGCGTGGCACATTGAGAAGTACATATATGTATAATGTTTACAACAATTACCTGTCATATTTATAAATAACAAGAAAGGAAGCTAACTTCGGCACGCCGAAGTTTGTATACCCTTGCAGATTGGTTTCGATGTTTATATTATAGATTTAAATACTGTAAACACTCACAAAACAGAGTTTCATTACATTTTACCTATACTTATTATGTTTAAAGTTTGACAGTTACAGTTTTACATTCCCAGTTTTACATTTTCTCTACATCTACCGATCGGTTTATATGGCAGCTATATGATATAGTTGTCCGATTTTTATAAAATTTATACCATAATTCTAGAATAATAAAAAAAGCTTATATCTCAGAGTAGATAAACATACGTTGAAAAACAACGAAACTATAATTTTTTATCTATTTATTTCTCGACCGTTCCTATGGCAGCTATATCATATAGTCGACCGATTTTCATAAAATTTTTACCAAAATTCTGAAATAATAAAAAATGGCCATATCTAAAAAATGGTGCAAAAATGTTCAAAAACAACAAAGTTATAATTTTTTTTCTACAAATATATCGAACATTTGTATGGCAGCTATATGATATAGTCGTCCGATCCGTTCCGACATATATAGCAGTGAGAGCATATAGAAGACTATATGCAAAGTTTCATTCAGATAGCGTTAAAACTGAGGGACTAGTTTGCGTAGAAACAGACAGACGGACAGACGGACAGACGGACAGATGGACAGACGGACAGACGGACATGGCTAGATCGACTCGGCTGTTGATGCTGATCAAGAATATATATACTTTATAGGGTCGGAAACGTCTCCTTCACTGCGTTGCAAACTTCTGACTGAAATTATAATACCCTGCAAGGGTATAATAAACACTGATTTGATATATTTATTAGATTTCGATTAAGTTTAAAATACGAAGTTATGCCAATTTCGATCATATTTAACTGTATAATTATTGTTTTACAACTACAGTCTTAAATTATCATTTTGACATTTACAGTCTTAATTTACCATTCTTTTAAATTTGTCTTCGTCGCACAGTAGCGCCTCTCGAACAATTAGCGTTGCAAAAATCAAAAAAGTCATGTTCGCAAAAACGATTTTAACCATACTTATTCGACAGGAAATTTAACAAGGATTCAGAATCTGCAATAAAATCAATTTTAAGATTTTTTTTTGTAGAAGTTATGAGCATTTAAAGTTGAACTTTGTTTCGTTTTTTGCATCATACAAAATAAATGTGTAAATTGGTCGACTTTCAGGTAATATTACAAAAAAACCATAAAACCAATGGTCATGGTTTTTACTTTAAATGATAGATACATTCATAAACTATTAAAGAACCTAAAAAAACGACACTTTGGTTTGGGCTTCTACAGGTAAATCGCTACCTGCCAGGTGTCCATTTTTTTCACCTTTTTCTGCCTAAAGTAGTCTATATCTTCTGACGCCAATGAAAGCCACTGACTACACTAGGACTACAAGTTCCGTGAATCTTTCCTGGATCAGAATTAACTTTCATCGGCTGCGTCGAGCTGCGTCTGCGGAAATGCAACGCAAAAAACCAAAACAACTCAGGGTAAAATATACCAAAATACCGACACAATTTCATACATTTCAAGAAATATACTAACTGTAGCGCGTGGCGGTTACACTTCGAATTAACAAAAAAAAATTTTTTTCAGTTTTCAAATTATTTTTATTTGAGCAAATACATTAAAATAAACATAAAAAATTAAATAAAAAATATTTTTTAAAAATTGTTTTCATTGAAAAAAAAATATTTTTCCACTTTGATACCCTTTAAAAAGGCGTATTTGTGGGCGTGGTACTTTATGCAGTACATATATACATTTTACAACAATTACCTGTGCAATGCCGTTTAAATTATTCGATTACCTTATTTGGTTTAAAAGATATGATTTTTGCAACGCTAAATGAGAAAAGGCGCTACTGTGCGTCGTGGCATCAAAAGTATCCACTGTACGCAGTGACAGTCATTTCCGAAATTACAGCTGTAAATGTAAAAGTGCTAATGTAACCTGTAAATATAAAATTGTAAAAATAAAAATTGTCAATAAACGTAATGAAATTTGATGATTTACAACATATTCGGATAAAACCTGAAATATAGAAATTTTTGCTAATTTATTTACGCTTTTCAACAAAATTTCCGATCATCCGATATAGAGAATAGTCAAAAGACTATATGCTAAGTTTCCTTGAGAGAAAGACTAGTTTGCGTGGCATGGCCAGATCGACTCGGCTGTTGACGCTGTTCGACTTTATAGTATCGGAAAAGACTCCTTCTGTGCTTAATTCTGACCAAAATTATTAGACTCCGCGAGGGTATAAGATTCGTCTGTAAGAAATACGTTTTGTTATATTGTAATATACTTGATATTTTAGAAAATAATGCCCTGAGATATATATAAAATTAATCAAACCAGACGCTGCAGCCGACCATCGAACTTTAGGTGTAGACAAACCGGAATTTAGTCTTTATCTTTCAATATTTTGCATTACATAATATTTTGATGAAATTTACTTTTTCGTTAAATGGTGTTTTTAATCGACGGTAAAAAGATGTAAAATCAAAAACTCTCTGAACTACTGATTACTGATTTTGGTGTTATAACATATTATTTGAGTTTTAAAATAACCTTTTAGAAGTCCGATTACATCATACATTATTGTTTCCAGTTCACAGAATCCTAATGAGATTTAACATTAGTAACGGTAGCCTGAACCTCATCATCAATGATTCTCAACGCTCAGAAGAGTTTCTCTTTCAGAATTTATTTGATATATTATATTCAGAAGCCACATACAAATTAACCTTTTATGAAATTATACCACGAGGAGTTAACTTCCGTAGAATTGCTTCTTAATGACATTGTGCGTATTTAAAAAATTCCTCTTAACATAAACACATCAATTATAAGTACATTAAAATTTCGAGTCGTGTAGTAAACGCTCCATTAAGTGACTTAAGTAGCATGCGCATGAAACTGGTCATATAGGTATAAAATTTAAAAATCCAAGCGAATTGCTCGCAGTCTGCGAAATACTGGTCCGACGTCTTGTCAAACGGCTTTAAATCCATGTACGGATACAAAATATAAAATTCACTTACATATTATAAATGCCACTTACAGAAAAATGCTTCGAATAGGCGCTATGCTTTTGATGATCTGCACCTGCAGTACACTCTCTGCAGACGTCCTAATGGCAACACAGGGTAACTATAACTAAAAAACATTCCTAAAATTACTTGATATTATTTAAAAACATGACAATTTTTTCCTTTTTGTAGGTGGTACAAAGTCTCACAAAATACCTTTTTGGGAGCTGGCTAAGGGACTTATAGCCAGGTATGTATAAGCATGATTTACCAAGCATTGTGATTGTGATTAAACTAGTAGAGTATATAAAAGTTAAAAAAATACTTACTAAAATAAAATGAAAAAAAAAGGTACTGAGAGAAGCTATATATGATATCGCATTCGTATGTAAATGTATAGATCTAGATATGACTGGATAACAACTAGGCTCTCCGTTTTATTGATATTTTAATGAACATTTGCACATAGTCTTTTTTCTATTTTCATTAGTACTTACATCAATAAAAACAGACCGGATCGGAAATCATATATTCAGAATGTCGATTTAAATTGTATGCATATCGGATGAAAATATTATATATTATAGGAACGATCGCTAAGTGTACAGGAAAATTAGAATGCAAATATAAAATAAATAGGTACATTTAATTAAAGTTGCCATACCTCCGTTGTTTTTAAACATATATTTTGATAATATTAATATTATACATGTTTTTATGGAATACATTATAAAACATTTAATAAATAATCTTGTTTCTTTTTTTTATTTGGCCAACATGAATTGATTCATTACTACCTAATTACAAACTGCATGGGTTTAATAACTTCGCAGCGCAGAAATTAGCTTCCTTACTTCCTCTCCCTTTGATCCTTTGAATATAAAACTGTAACTGTCAAACTGTAAACATAATAAGTATAGGTAAAATGTTATGAAATTCTGTTTTGTGTGTGTTCTCAGCATTTTATTTATGCTATGTATAAATATACAAATTGTATATATTTTCATTTTAATTATTTAACCAGAATGGCTGGATTCTTAATGATCCAATTGCGATCTGCAAGGGTATACAAACTTCGACGTGCCGAAGTTCTTGTTTTAATATACTTTTTTTTTACCATTTTATTTTTAAAGGTATTATTAAAAGAACGCAGAATACCTTTTTTGTAATATTAATTGATTTTGGTGAGAAAACAGAATTTAATAAAATTTAATTTCAGTCTTCATTAGGCTTCTTGTTTATGTTTATACATTTTTTGTGCGTGTTTTTCCACGTTTTTCCATATTTCTACGCAAACTAATCCCTCAGTTGTAAAGCTACCTAAATGAAACTTTGCACATAGTCTTCTGTATACTCGCACTACTATACATGTCGGAACGGGCCAGATCGGACGGTAGATATAGAGAAAAGTGCGAATGTAAAACTGTAACTTTAAAACCGTAACAATAATATGTAGAAGTAAGTAAACCCCATAATAAGAGCGGGTGAGAGGCCCATGCTGATAAGCATCTTCTTGGATGCGTATAGGTTTATGTGGCTTTTTTCCAGTATGTTGAGTTTCCATGACAGCTTGCTGTCTAGAACAATGCCAAGGTATTTGACCTGTGTTTTCTGGATCAGCCTAATTTAGTCGATTTTGGGGTGGGGGGGATCCACCTTGTATCTCTTGGTGAAGAGAATGAGGTCCGTCTTGTCCGTGTTAATACCATAATTGAGCTGAGGGTCGATGGGAAGACTCCCATGTGGCGTTCCTCTGTGCGCTCCTATCACAATGGAGGCGATGCTCCAATCGAATTGTACTCGCCTACATCTTAAAAGGTTTCTCATTCAGATGCTGATGGCGGAGTGTTGGTCGCTCCTAGGCGCTCCATTATTACGGTTACGTTGTTAATTGCCCAGCATATGTCCACAAACACTCCGAGAGCATATTCCTTCTTATGTAGGGCTCTCTTAATAGTGGCTACTAACAAATGTAGTGCCGTCTCCACTGATTTTCCCTTCGTGTAGGCGTGCTGGTTGGTCGACAGTAGTCTCCCTACATCGTTCCTGATGTATAAGTCCAGCTTTACCAGCATTTTAAGTAGAAATAAGGATTGGTCTGCAATCCTTGGCTGTACTTTCCTGCTTTGGGCACGAAGACAATCCGAGAGGTCTTCCAATGCATCCATCTAGTCCCGGTGCTTTTATCCCCTTGAAGAACTTTATAGCCCAGTGGATTCTACTAGAGGATATTAGATCTTTTGGGAGATCCCCTTCTGCAGTTGCTAGGTCCTGGTGCTTATTGGCATGGGATACCTCAGTGTATCCTGGGAAATGAGCTTGCATTAAAGCCGTTAAGGCCTCTTCGCTGCGCTCAGTCCACTGACCGTCGTCGCGTTTAAGCTGACTCTGCATTATTGGCTGCTTCGATAGCAGCTTTCGGAGTCTATCCGTTTCAGGGGTATTCTCTATATTGGAGCAAAAGTTTCTCCACGAGTTTCTCTGCGCCTTGCATATTTCCTTTCTTGTAGTACCTTAGTGGGACTTTGTATTCCTCATTGATGGTATCATCTTTCGCCTGCTTGGCTGTTTTGAAGAATATTTTTAAGTGCGTTGCATCGAAGTGTAATGTCCTTATTTCACCTGGGTGGCCTGGTGCGTGGAAACCATTTCGCAGTTCTTTGGAGAGGGTCTCTAGGGAATTTTCTGTCTTCCACGGATTTTACTATGCCAGGAAAGATCGCGAGCCTTGTCACGATGGTCTCCTTAAACTTTCCCCAGTTAGTATTCCGGGGGTTCCTGAAGACTGATTGTTTTGGATAGTTTTCGAATAGTCGTAGACTAGCTTTCAAGCGTTCGAACGAGATATGATCGCTATCGCTATGTTGTGCGCCAAGTGTAATTTAGAAGTTTCGGCATCCCAGCTTCGCTACAAAGAGGCTGTTCGCTGCGCTTCTCTTTGCCCTCGGGTATTTCATACTGCCTGCGTTGATTTGCCTGCTGATGCAATCTAACTCTTACTAAATATACTGTGGCAGTGCGATGGCTATGTTGTAGCTAATGACTCGCACTAAAAAATTTTTGAAAAATTTTTGACAGTTACAGTTTTACATTCCCAGCTTTACATATTTTATGCATTTACCGATCGCTTCTATGGCAGCTATATGATATAGTTGCCCGATTTTTATGAAATTTATACCAAAATTCTAGAATAATAAAAAAAGCTTATATCTCAGAGTAGAAAAAAATAGGTTGAAAAACAACGAAGCTATAATTTTTTTCCTATTAATTTCCTGATCGTTCCTATGGCAGCTATATCATATAGTCGTCCGATTTTCATAAATTTTTTACCAAAATTCAGAAATAATATAAAATGGCCATATCTTAAAAATGGTGCAAAAATGTTGAAAAACAGAAAAGTTATAAATTTTTTTCGAAAAATATATCGAACATTTGTATGGCAGCTATATGATATAGTCGTCCGATCCGGCCCGTTCCGTCATATATAGCAGTGAGAGCATATAGAAGACTATATGCAAAGTTTCATTAAGATAGCTTTAAAACTGAGGGACTAGTTTGCGTAGAAACAGACAGACGGACAGACGGACAGACAGACAGACGGACAGACGGACAGACAGACAGACGGACAGACGGACAGACGGACATGGCTAGATCGACTCGGCTGTTGATGCTGATCAAGAATATATATACTTTATAGGGTCGGAAACGTCTCCTTCACTGCGTTGCAAACTTCTGACTGAAATTATAATACCCTGCAAGGGTATAAAAATCTAGAGTGTTGGTACCAGCATCTAAATTTTAAATTCTCTGAAGCTTGGACTCAATCCAACATACCAACAACGTCCCCGGTAGGCCTCGCCAAGGGCAAGCCGCTAATGCAACGGTAGTGTCTCAATCGTATGCTGCCGCTGCTTTTTTATCGTCGGTCCAGTGCCAAGGTCTACGACCCCCGAATGCTGAGAGAGACGAGTTTGTAAAAGTTCTTCATAGGAAGAGGAAGAATAATAACAATAACAAACAAGAAAGGAAGCTAACTTCGGCACGCCGAAGTTTGTATACCCTTGCAGATTGGTTTTGATATTTATATTATAAATTCTAATGCTGAAGACACACACAAAACAGAGTTTCATTATATTTTACCTATACTTATTATGTATACAGTTTAACAGTTACAGTTTTACATTCCCAGCATTACATTTTCTCTACATTTACCGATCGTGTCTATTGCAGCTATATGATATAATTGTCCGATTTTCATAATATTTATACCAAAATTCTAAAATAATAACAGAAGCTCATATTTCAGAGTAGATGAAAATACGTTGAAAAGCAACGAAGTTATAATATTTTTCAATTAATTTCCCGATCGTTCCTATGGCAGCTATAAGATATAGTGGTCCGATTTTCATAAAATTAAAACCAAAAATCTGAAATAATATATTTTGGCCGTATCTTAAAAATGATGCAAAAATGTTGAAAAACAGCCAAGTTATAACGAACATTTGTATGGCAGCTATATGATATAGTCTTCCGATCCGGCCTGTTCCGACATATATAGCAGTGAGAGTATATAGAAGACTATATGCAAAGTTTCATTCAGATAGCTTCAAAACTGAGGGACTAGTTTGCGTAGAAACAGACAGATGGACGGACAGACGGACAGACGGACGGACAGACGGCCATGGCTAGATCGACTAGGCAGTTGATGCTGATCAAGAGTATATATACTTTATAGGGTCGGAAACGTCTCTTTCACTGCGTTGCAAACTTCTGACTGAAATTATAATACCCTGCAAGAGTATAAAAAAACAGTCGTTGGAGTTTCACCTGTTTCGGATACTCTCCAAGTCTTGCCAATCATCACATATCTACATGCCGGCAAGTTTGTTGCGACTACGGAGCCCAAGGCTATTTTAAGTTATGTCTCTTTGGCTGGAGTTGTTGTTTTCACCGTCTGCTTTGCTTAAAAAATACAAGAATATCGGAAATAAATTCTATAAGAGATACGAATTCGAATTCTTAAATAAGGTCTTATATAATATAACCAATACATAGTAGATGTGGAAATGAAATTAATTAACAATCTGAAATTTTTCTGACATTTTATTAACTCGAAGAAAACAACATCATATATCCCCTCCCACATGTCATTATATACATAAGTCGTCAGCATCCTCTGATATCGTAGTGGCAAATCTGTTTGCCAAATACTTTGCGTTAAACTTCGAAGCACTATCTTCATGGAATGATGATTTCACGCTTCGTTCTATTGCTATTGGGAGCTTATATGTCACTGAGTCCGACTGCCAACTCGCTGCGGAGAGCCTTAATGACTATGAAAAATTCGATTGCGATGGGCTCTCACCTTTTATATTAAAAAGTTGTATTGGTGTTCGTTCAGAGCCACTTATAATAATCTTCAACAAATCCCTCTCCAGCGGTGTTTTTAATCAGAGATGGAATCTGGCAACAGTTACTCCCATTTTCCGGCGGTAAAAATATAATATCCAACTACAGGCCAATTGCAAAGCTTAGCAATATATAAAAGATTTTTGAGCGAATTGTAGCTAAGCTCGCCTTTCTCACTGGTAGCATCATCAGCCCTAACCAGCACGGTTTTATGCCAGGACGGTCGACTACCACAAACTTAGCTGTTTTTACCCATTTTTGCATTAATGCCTTTTCGAGACAAAAGCATGTGGATGTGGTATACGCTGACTTTGCCAAAGCATTTGATAAGGTCTGCCATAGTGCATTGTTGGCTAAGCTAGAAAAAAATAGTCTTCCATTCATCAATGCTGAATTGGATAAGATCTTATATAGATGGCCGGTATAGAGTGGTGTGCAATGATCATTCTTCGAGTCCGTATATAGCGGCGTCTGGCCTTCCTCAGGGGACTGCCTTAGGACCTTTTCTTTTTATTTTATATATAAATGACATTGGCCAATGCTTTAAGAACTCAGAATTTTTGCCGATGACCTAAAAACTTTCATGTCGGTAAATTCGGTCCCGGATTGTAATATGCTTAAGGATGATTTGGCTAGAGTTGGATATTGGTGCTCTCGGAAAAAGCTGGCCTTAAATCTGTCCAAATGCTTCACTGTCACGTACAGCAAAATGCTCAACAATTCGCTTTTTTCCTACTCGATCGATTTCTGCCTCCTTGCCTGCAAAACTGAAGCACTTGACTTGGGAGTTATGTTTGACGCTAAATTCCTTTTCATTGACCATATAAACTATATGGTTCCGAAAGCGTATGCTATGTATGGGTTCATAAAGCGTAATGCGGCTCAATTCAGCGACCCGTACACCAAGCTCAGCTTATTTTTTTTCTTTTGTAAGGTCTAAGCTTGAGTATGCTTCGTTCAGAAAAATTTTTTGTTTTGCTAGTCTACATGTCATTTTCCACATTATTTCGTGCAAAATCGATTGTCCTGCATTGCTTAGTTGTATACATTTTCCAGTTCCTGGTAGGCACTTAAGAACGTTTGAGCCATTTGTCGAACCAATTATGCGTTAATGAGCCCATTTATAGAGCCTTATATTTTTACAACAATCTTCCACCAAACATGCGATTGGACCTTTGCTCACCAAGGGCCTTAATTAAGAATGCATTTCTTCTTTATTTATCCACAATTAATATTAGTTAGTTATGTTAGTTAAGCTTTAGTTAAGGTTTACAGTTGGCGAAATAAATAAATAATTAAATACGTATTCGAACGATATGTACTTATAATCTGGGAATGATTTTCTCTCAAGGACTCTCCATTCTGATACCAAAGTTCCCTGTCCCAATGCAGAGACTGCCAGTCCGCGGTTAGGATATCCGGACTCTGACACTGCAGTAGCTTTAGGGCCCGTTCCCCTTGGATTGCGATGGCGAAAAGTACCTTCGCATTAGGAATGGATGTTCAGGATTTTGACCACATTTAACCACCCAGCACCATAAAAGGTGGGCATGGGAGCTTCGGGATCTAATCCGTGCAAACAATGACTCAACGAGACGCACCTGCACCATCTTCTACCGCGCCTCGGTCATTTTGCCGGCTTCATCGCTTCTGTTAATGAGTGCCACGATCAAATGTCGTTTGGTCACCTCAATGACTTTTGCGGTTTTTTTGTTTTGGAGAGCTGCACGCTTTCAAGGTCCGAGTCTGTATCGACTATGGCACGTGAGCGGCTTAACTTCTCCTGCGTCGTTTTTTCGGCAGTAGCGTTGCAACTGACATGACCTGCTCCCGTTGCATCGGAGTTATAACCGCTTGCGAAACGAAAAAGTAGAAGTGAAGTGTAGAAGTTCTACAGTATTAATTGTTTAATTTTGTGTTATTGAGGCTTACTTTATTTACACTTTCAGTTTTTTATTGAAACTAAAATGAATCCCCATTTTGAATGGTAAGAATACATACATATGTATACATAGTTGATTATGTTTCCCCCTTTCATTTTCCCATCACCCAGCGACAGGGATTTTGATTTACTTAAATTTTATTTTATTGTTAGGCTTAATTTAAATTTATAATATTATTCTTAAGTTTTAAAAAGAAAAAAATTATCACCAGCAATGTACAAGGAGTTGAAGAATTTCGTAATGAAATATTATTTTGACATTGCACACTGGTCCCGAAGTCCAAAATTTGTGCAAGAATCCAATTTTTTTTTTAAGAGTTGGGCAAAAACAATATTTTATTGCGATAGAGTAATATTCAGGGCAATTGAAAATAATAGAGTTTCAATTGAAATTGCATCCCTGCGATCGCTGGCAGCCCTGGAAATCAGCTAATAGTTTACCGCAAACTTTGGCATTGCTTTCTCGTGAAATTAATGCAAAGTTTGAAAACAAATTGTGTAAAATCTAATATCTCGATTGCAATAATTCAAAATGGATGATAATTGTGCAGGTATGTGAAATATTATGTAATATTGCAATATTTGTTATATGTGTAATTTATTTATTAATATGTGTTTTTGTGATGTCCCTGCAGTACCATTCATCAACAATTCATCAACGTTTCATCAATAGCCGAAGGGGTGTTGTTGATGATTCATCGATGAATGGCCATACAAATTACTGATGAATTTAACATGGGCATGCCATAGGCATTCATCAACAACAATTCATCAACAATTAATCATCATTTCATCGATGAATTGTTGATGAATTACTGATGAAAGGCTGATGAAAGGCTGATGTTGATGAATTGTTGATGATTCATCGATGAATTGTTGATGAATTGTTGATGAATTGTTGATGAATCATCAACAATACATCGATGAATCATCAACAATTCATCAACATTTCATCAGCCTTTAATCAACATTTCATCATCAATTCATCGATGAATTGTTGATGATTTTTTTTTTTCATATATAAAAATAAAACTCTTAAATTTTTATGAATATTATTTATTTTTACTAATTCTATACCCAAACTAAAACACAAATATAAAAAACTAAGATTAAACATCCATACATATATTAAAAGGCCTTAAGGTCTTTTTGATCCTTGGTGTTCCGCTTTCTATTCATGAAGACCAAATTTATTGCGCAGTATCTGGAGGCTCAGTTTTAGTCACTTGGGAAATTGCATCTACAGAAAAAATTATAATTAATCAAGGAAAAATATAATTTAATTAAATAAAATTACCCAATATATTGGCCATTACTGCAGTCTGAAAAGAAAATACATACATACATATATAAATATAATATATTAATATATTATATATGTACATATAATAAATAAAATAATATATGTATGTACATTTATAGGCTTCTATTTAATTACGAACAATCTTTTTACTCACCTTTTTTTATATTCCAATATGGCCCGGAACGTAATTATTGAATTATTTGATTTCTTAATATTTTTAACACACGACACTTCTGCAGTGGAGAACACTTCAACTTGTAATGCAAAGGGAATAAGAAGAAGCAAGACGAAACCGAAAACCGCTGCTCCGAAAATATGGAGTCGAACCTTCGAGAATCTATTTTAATTGCGTCTTCTACTTTGTTTCGGACTTCAAAAAACGAAGCCCATGCAAATTGTTTTTGTTTTTTTTTGCATGCACCGACAAATCGGACTCGAAGGGAGTTCGGGTCTCCGAAGGGAGTTCGGGTTCAAGTAGCAGTCGGCAGAGCGTCGATTCTGTCGACGTCGCAGTCGGCGCGTTGATGAATTGTTGATGAAAAGGCCTATTGATGAAATGTGGTACTGCAGGGGTTATGTGTTTTAACAATTCTAACCTAACTTTTGCCGTGTTCCGTGGAATAAAGGTATATAGTATTTAATCGTATTTAAGAAACTATTGATACAGATGTTATCTTTAACATATATATTTTTTGATTACACTAATTTTTTTTTGCCCGTTTTTGCCCGATTCCATGAAATATTGTTTTTTGACAGACAACATCGATTTGAGCTATGCTGAAATGGTAGAGGTTTGGCTGGCAAATGGTCGTGAAAATAAAAGTATTTATGATTTTGTGCTGCAGCATATTATTAAAACATTAAAGGAACATATAAAGAACTCAATAGACAAGAAAATAGGAAACTTTGTTGCTGCATTAAAAACACGGTTAAACAATTGTAACCGGGATGTTTCAAGACTTAAGAAGAAGCATGAAAATTGGCTCGCATCACGTTTCAAAATCAAATTATTACCATCTGATTTTATGGAAGAGGCCCCCAAAAATGCAGGACGCCCACGACTAAACTATGATGCAGGAAGTTGCCGTTTAAAGCAAAGATTAGCTGCCGATCTTTCATCTAAAAATAATAACGACGTTAATCTTCTTGCTCATGCAGCAAACTTGGCTGCAAAAAAGGCGCGATTGACCGTTGAGGAAGTATCTTCCAAAGCAGAGCCTGTACCTTTCACTCCAGAAGAAGCCTTAGATTTTTAATTGAAAACGGCTTTACAAAAAAACAGTATATGAGCATAAGGCTGCAAAGTAAATGCAGGAATTGCGACATTTATCCGAGCTACAAAAAAATTATCGCTGCAAAAGATAAGTGCAGGCCTAAAGGAATAAATATTACGGAGTCTGTCGCTTCTGTTTCACTACAAAACATGCTTAATCACACTGTCGAACGTATATTACAATTACAAAAAGACATATTTGACGTTTATCCAAATATTTGTAATATGAAATTAATTGCCAGTTATGGATTTGACGGTTCAACTGGCCAAAGTTTGTACAAACAATATTTTGAAGATTGTATACCAGATACATTTGATGATTTGATGATGGAGATGACTTGGACACAACTGAATTTACTAATGACTATTCTTTTGATTTAGATGTAGAAAATGATTAATTTAATAAATATATGTGATAAAAAAAAATAAATAAAATTAGCCGAAAACTTTCCTCATTTTCTATTTTAGTTATTTTTTCATTTAAAATATTTATTTTCTGATAAGAAACTAAAATCTAAGCCATGTAAAACTGAAAGCAATATCAATTGACAAACGGACGTATGAGTAATTTTGTTGTTTATAAGGGGAGGTAAGGAAGGCGTGGCCCGATCGCAAAAAATTTTTGCAGAGGCTTTTTATGTCCAACAACCATTAACTGTACCAAGTTTCAAGCGTATATCTCCATTTTTCTAATTACTGCACAAATTTTGGACTTTGGGACCAGTGTGCATTGGGTTGTTATCAGTGTTTAAAAAACTGCAGTCGAATTAGCATAAGTCGCAATATTTTTGCTTTTCACTACTTCAACTGCGAGCGATATCATAAAATGAAAAAAATCATTCTGCTTCTGCTTCTGAACAAATCAGAAGTCGCAGTCAAAGCATAGTCAAAAATCAAACAGCGACCAAAATCAAAAATCAGCAGCAGTCGCCACTTTTCGTTTTCTTGCTTTCGGCTTTGCTGTTGCTTTCGTCGTAGACGTAAGTCGATGCTGTGGCATGCGTCGACTTTCGGAAGTCGTCGGCAGCTACAGCCGCATAAGTCGGTGCATTCGACTTTTAGCTACTTTTGATTTTGGTAGCTGTTGCTTTCGATCAGATAAGTCAAAATTAGCAAGAATATGCAGATCGTGGAAGTCGCCCGAAACTGCCGTTGTTTTCGATCGTCGCGACTTTTCATTTATGACCTACATATGAGTTTGATTAATTTTTTGGCAATTAATTATTTCGTACTTCTTGTACCTTTTTGTTCATGTTTTTTATTTTATTTCTTAATTTTTACGAAAAATAACACAATAAATCAAAAATGCGAGTAATTCAATATCAATAAAAACAAAATTAATTAAAATAAAAACATAAAAACAGTTTGAGTGTTAATAAACTTATTAATTTTTAATTTTCAAACAGTGGCAAGGTGTCAATGGCCACATCCAAAAAGCATTTTTGATTTATTGTGTTATTTTTCGTAAAAATTAAAAAATAAAATAAAAAACATGAACAAAAAGGTACAAGAAGTACGAAATAATTAATTGCCAAAAAATTAATCAAACTCATAGGTCATAAATGAAAAGTCGCGACGATCGAAAACAACGGCAGTTTTGGGCGACTTCCACGATCTGCATATTCCTGCTAATTTTGACTTACGCTGCTGATCGAAAGCAACAGCTACCAAAATCAAAAGTAGCTAAAAGTCGAATGCACCGACTTATGCGGCTGTAGCTGCCGACGACTTCCGAAAGTCGACGCATGCCACAGCATCGACTTACGTCTACGACGAAAGCAACAGCAAAGCCGAAAGCAAGAAAACGAAAAGCGGCGACTGCTGCTGATTTTTGATTTTGGTCGCTGTTTGATTTTTGACTATGCTTTGACTGCGACTTCTGATTTGTTCAGAAGCAGAAGCAGAATCAAAATCATGCGAAATGAAACTTACCACAGTTTTTTAAACACTGGTTGTTATACGTTTTTTTAGAATAGGCCTAGAGCTTTGAGGAAACTACCAAATAAATCCATTAAATGCCATTTTTTGATTTTCTATAATTGACTTTTCTTCATTTATTTTATAATTGTCCTCGTGTGACAAGGTAGTCCTTATATTTATATCACAAAAAGAAAATAATAAAAAATGAAATATCGAATATTAAATAAAATTAAATCTTTATTATCGAGAGAACTACATGATGGCAGAAGCATTGTATCGATTAGTTAAACCGTTTAGCGTCCAGAATTTTTAAAGAAAATTATGGGTTTTTTGCCACTAGAACAATTGGGGGGGATGTTTGGGGCCAAAATATATCTTCGCATATCTTTATATTTAGTGTTATAAGAATTGAACGGTAAGAAACCTTAATAGGTTCATTAAAGTGGATTAGGCTCTGCGTTGATTCTTAATTTTAATGGGTTAGTTTTATATATACAGAAGAGTCAATCTCGCCGATTTTACGGAAAATCGGTTTTTTTAATAAACCTTGTTGATAGATAGTCTTCTTTCTGTTCCCTATATTTGGAACGGGCTAGATCGAACAACTCTATCATATACTTATCATATGAACAATCAAGAAAGTTATAGAAAACAAGAAAGGAAGCTAACTTCGGCATGCTGAAAACACATACAAAACAGAGTTTCATAACATTTTACTTTTGACAGCTACTGTTGTATATACCTGCTTTACATTTTCTCTACATCTACCGATCGCTTTATATGGCAGCTATATGATATAGTTGTCCGATTTTCATTAAATTTATACCAAAATTCTGAAATGATAACAAAATCGCATATGTTCACGCCAGAAAGGCGCTTAATTTCGGGAGGCAGTGCGCTCTCTCTTTCTCTCCCTCTCCCTCCGGACTTCCAGTCCAAAGCTCCTCCGCTTGCTCTCGCTCTTCTAGCGGATGCTTCGGCTCTGGCCGATCGTCGCATCGCTGAGCGGCCGCTCCCGCTCTCCTAGTTGTTTGATCTCCCACTCCCGCTTGTACATTTAATTCCCTTTATGAACTCGAATAAAGCGGACCAAGTCCATACTATTTTACATTGAAATTACCACGCCCCCCCGGCCTACTACTTCTTTTCGTTGGTGGTGATTTTCTTACGTGCGGTGATATTTCTTTGGTTTTCCACGACTGCGGCGCGGGAGTGTTTTAATAGTGCTTATCCTACGGAAGTGAAGGAAGACTCCGCAATCGTCAAAATTACGTGATCTACATCCTTCTTGCATTTATTTTAAATACGAAAATAATAAAAAAAACCTCTGCATTTCCGTTCAGCAATTATTTATTTGGTCAAATAAATTTCAATTCTCGTCGCATCTGCTCCAATTAATATTGAGTCCTCTACACATATATTCGATTTTCGTCGCTTCTACCTCAAGTAAATTTTTTCCAGTTTATTTACTTGCAATTCTGAGATTGAATATTTCCACCATCTACCATCCGAATTCTACGGCATATTCTTGCAATCCATATTTGTTTCGATTTTACCGTCTCACATTGCTACTCCTTCGATTTAGTTGACGGTACTGGGAGCAAATAATTCTACCATTCGAATTCTACAGCATATTCTTGCGAACATCCTTTATTTTGAGAATTTTGCTCAATTCAGCAGCTTCATTCACCTAATTAGTTGGTCACTCCTGCCTACTCCCAAAGGAATATAAATATGTCAGAAGGACAAAAGTCAATTCCCCAAGACGCAAGTCAGAAGAGGGAGATATCCAGAGCCAACGGCCCTCTAGATGTTGCTATGCTTGAGTTTATAGCAACTAGCAACCGTCTCAGCCAATTTGAGAGCCAGATTTTTGCGGCATCCACTTCCAAGCCCAATTCGTTCACATTAAAGATCCGTCTAGATCAGATCCAGTCCTTATGGGAAAAGGTTGAACGGGAGTATGAGACCGTTTCCATCTCTTCACGAGGGAAGTAGCGGAAATCTTCCGCTACTTCAAAATAAATACGAACACTGTTATGCGGTGTACGAAAGATGTGCTTCCAAGCTGAGCGAAGACATTGAACGTGTGTCCGTCTCCAATTCACAGGCAAGAGCAGCTCCGCCACCAGAGACATTCTCGAGGGGCTGCGATCTTCCGCCATGCAATACAGGAA
The DNA here is from genome assembly GCF_030179895.1 of Drosophila kikkawai. Taxonomy (NCBI): domain Eukaryota; kingdom Metazoa; phylum Arthropoda; class Insecta; order Diptera; family Drosophilidae; genus Drosophila; species Drosophila kikkawai. The sequence goes on along the minus strand of NC_091728.1, from coordinate 27,144,428 downwards.
TCTTCGACGGAGATTATCTGCGCTGGCCCACATTTCGTGATCTGTTTACGGCCATGTACGTGAACAATTCCAACCTCACTCCAGTGGAAAAGCTTTTCCACTTAAACGCAAAAACTAGCGGCGAAGCTCACGCTATTGTTTCTAAATCTCCACTGACCAATGATGGCTTCAAATCCGCGTGGTCAGCGCTTCACGATCGTTTTGAAAATAAACGCGCGTTAGTAAACAATCAGCTTAAGAAATTATTTAACATGGCGTCCATTGAATGCGAATCCTCGGCAGCCTGGAAGGAGCTGCAAAATACAATCCAAAATTGTCTAACATCGCCGAGAATTTCCGGCCTTTCTACCGAGAATTGGGATTGCCTCCTTGTTTATTTGTGCTCCACAAAACTTCCAAAGCTGACGCTTTCATTATGGGAGCAATCCATCGAACAAAAAACCGAAATTCCTACGTGGCCGGAACTTGATTCATTCCTATACTGAAGCCAAATAAAGCAAACCACGTCCACGGTCGTTTAGCATTGAAAATAACCACGCCCCCGGGCCTCCTACTTTCTTACTTCTATTCATTTTGGTGGTGATTTCTTTGGTGTTTACGACTGCGGCGCGGGAGTGATTTTCATTTTAGTAATAATTCGTGCTCATCCTACGGAACGAAACCAGCAAGTTTCCCCCCAGCCGAACAGCATATCTCAGAGTAAATGAAAATACGTTGAAAAACAACGAAGTTATAATTTTTTTCCTATTAATTTTCGATCGTTCCTATGGCAGCTATAAAATATAGTCGTCCGATTTTCACAACATTTTTACAAAAATTTAGAAATAATATAAAATGGCGAAAAATATTTAAAAACAGCCAAGTTATAATTTTTTTTCTAAAAATTTATCGAACATTTGTATGGCAGCGATATGATATAGTCGTCCGATCCGGCCCTTTCCGACATATATAGCAGTGAGAGTATATAAGACTATATGCAAAGTTTCATTCAGATAGCTTTAAAACTGAGGGACTAGTTTGCGTAGAAACGGAGAGACGGACATGGCTAGATCGACTTGGCTGTTGATGCTGATCAAGAATATATATACTTTATAGGGTCGGAAAGGTCTCCTTCACTGCGTTGCAAACTTTTGACTGAAATTATAATACCCTCAAGGGTAATAAAAATAATTAATTATACTAGAAAAATGTAGTTCTTAGCGAGGAAAAATGCTTTTATTAAATTTTTTTTATATAAAGACACGATGAAGCTGTTAGGTATGAGTTAAAATATATTACAAAAGCGAATCAAATTATAAATAATAAATAAACAACTAACTGTTATTAACCAAACCATTCAGCACCTGGAGAAAGATCTTTCGCCGAGGAAATAATGGATAAGTCATCCATAACCTTTATTATTTAATTTTATTATTTTTATTTGATCGGATCAAACAATTGAAAGTAAACACAGATATATTCCTTTTGAAATGTAAACATAAATTGTTCACACGTGAACACGAATATAGAAAAGATGCATATGTTAGGTATTAAATCTCTGCACTGCACTTGACTACCTCTAAGTACAACCGCCAGTTGGGCCTATGAAAATACAAGCAACCCGAAATATGACCTCCTGCGAGCGGTCTGGGTTTGTTTAAGATATGTGCTATCGGGGTGACTGCGTGCACCCTTATCGCACTTAGAGTATATCCCACGATCGGGAACTGTCCGATGCGTGGGTCTAAAACTAAGATCAAAATACATTCTCATGTTAGCTATATAAGCTAGGATTTGAATAAAATAAAATTAGTTTGAAACAATAACTCCGTATGAAGACGTCCTCTAATTCGGACGGTCTTTCATAAATAAAACCGTTGATGAACCGCACACAAATATATTTACACTGAAAAGAATACGGGGTTATTAAAAAGATTAGCCATCCTACTTAATACTGCCAACTTACTAGTATTATCCTACTTAGTTAAGTTTAGTTTCTTCTGTATATATAAAAACCATCTCATTCTCTCGTCATAGTTAAATGAAGTACATACTTAGTCAAGAGCGAAAGAAAGCCAAATGAAACAAGTTAATGAGGTATTACGATTAAAAATCTTTATTAATTGAAGTAAGTTCTAATGTTAATGCAAATATCCTTTAGGAAAACCTAGCACTAGCGATCATTGGTAGGGTGGGGATATCGCTGCTCAATACCACCTGAGTGGCGCATATGGTTATGTAGGACTCGATTACTCCCTCTCTCAGACTATTTCAGTTCTGCCTCTCATTCTATATAAAATCTCAATACCAATGACCGCGAGCAATGAGCCTAGCAGAATATTAACCAGGGAGCCTCTCCAATGCCCGACTAACACTGAGCCGGAAAATCATCACGTGTTCTGCGAAATAGGACTCCCCGACCATCCGTTCGATTTCTTGACCGGATCTTTCCCGTATATGTACGTTATATGCTACAACTTAACGGACCGTACCGATGATGTAATTTCCAGTAATAATGGATTACATTACTTTTGCCATGCCTGTCGTGAAGTTGAGAAGGAAATGTTATCCTTCATGCGCCAGACCAGAAGCGCAAGCCCCAGCAAGCTAAGATCTGGCACACCCCCTCGGCCAGCTCCCGACCCACACAACAACTCCAATGGTGTTGAGATCGGGAGCCGTTATGATTCGGCAACCGAATGTGCCGGGATGGAATTGGCAGCTGTTCCGACAGTTATATCCATGGAGTCCACTGAGACACTGTCTCAGTCATTGACATCGCAGAATTTTTTTTGACAAGAGCCGATGCACCGACTGAAGTTGTTAATGCTGCATAACCAAAGACCCTTACCGCTGTTCCACCACTAAAAACAATATTTGTTTCACGGCTTGCCCCTGGCCTCGCGTCGGAAGATGTACTTGCCCATATATTGAGCGGCATAAACTTGAACTTAATGAAATCCAAATCGACGCCATGCTACTTGTTGAAACGCACCTCACAAACAGATACAACTTTTATATTAGAGGGTATACCTTCCACCGCACAGATCACCCAGATGGTAAAGAGAGAGAACGCATCAAACATGATTTTCACCAAAGGTTTGCAACAAATTACTTGCAAGCTACGTCCATTATAGTGCAGTCAGGTAACGGCAACCTTTGCATTGCTGCTGTCTACTGCCCACCTCGCTTTACAATCTCTGAAGGCCAATTCATGGATTTCTACAACTCTCTTGGAGATCGTGTCATAGCTGCAGGAGATTACAACGCCAAGCACACGCATTGGGGATCCCGCCTCGTGACCCCCAAGGGAAGACAACTGTATAACGCTCTCATCAATGTGAGAAATAAACTGGACTACGTTTCCCCTGGTAGCCCCACATATTGGCCAGCAGACCCCAGAAAGATACCTGATCTAATTGACTTCGCGGTGACAAAAAACATCCCACGCAATTTAATAAACGCCAAGGCCCTTCCGGACCATTCTTCAGATCACTCGCCGCTGTTAATAACCCTTCTTCAAAGCCCAGAAACTACGGATCGCCCCTACAGGCTGACGTCGCACAGAACCAATTGGATGAAATACAAAATGTATGTGAGTTCCCATTTTGGAAGAGGTACTTGTGACTGCAGCCAGGATCTCATCACCACAACAGACGGATGTGCAAAAAATCAAATTCAAAACGAACCAGCAAATTGAACAGCTTATCCAAGAAAAGAGGCGTCTGCGACGGGCGTGGCAAACCAATAGATCGCCAAGCACAAAGCAACGTCTAAATGAAGCCACACGCAAACTAAGCCGGGCCCTGAAGCAAGATGCCGAAAAAGCACAATTAAGATATATTGAGAAACTCTCGCCAACCAGCACAAAGCATCCCTTATGGAGAGCTCACCCAAATTTAAGTTCACCGACTGAAACCGTCACCCCGTACTAAGAAAGTCATCTGGTTGCTGGGCCCGCAGCGACAAAGACAGAGCCGAAACTTTTGCCTCACATCTCCAGGGCGTTTTCCAGCCGAACCATGCTGCAAATCAATTTGAACTACCTCTAATCCAAACTGAAACGGAATCTACTCCAGCATCATTTCGTCCGAACGAGATCACCAAGGTCATCAGGTAGCTGAGCCGAAAAAGGCTCCCGGCGATGACTTAATAACTCAAAAAATGATAATTGAACTTCCGAATTGTGCTATTGAGGTCATCTGTAAAATCTTCAATGGGATCATAAGTCTCTGCCATTACCCAACAAAATGGAAAAAATCTATAATTATAATGATACCGAAGCCCGCAAAAGACCACACGATTCCGTCATCTTACCGACCAATAGGTTTAATATCATGCTGGTCCAAGGTATTTGAAAAATGCGTACTAAAGCGCATAATTCCTTACCTGGGAGCTCACAACTTCATCTTAGCTCATCAATTTGGCTTCAGAGAAAAGCATGGAAATATAGAGCAAGTTAACAAAATAACATCAGAAATTCGCACAGCCTTCGAGCATCGAGAATATTGCAGCGCGATATTTCTAGATGTTTCTCAAGCATTCTACCGCGTCTTGCTCATCGGCCTCATGCACAAAATTAAAACACTTTTGCCGGTATACACGCACAAATTACTTGAGTCGTATCTCTACAACAGAGTCTTCGCAGAGAGGTGCAACGCAACAACATCCGACACTTATTCAATCGAAGCTAGAGTTCCACAAGGAAGCGCACTTGGGCTTACTTTATTTGTCCTATACACAGCGGATATCCCCACAAGCAACCAGCTAACATTATCCACATTCGCTGAGGACACTGCGATCCTCAGCCATTCCAGATGCCCAGTCCGTGCAACAACCCAGCTCGCCAACCACCTTAAGGTAGTCGAGAAGTTGCTATCTGACTGGCGTATCAAAATAAATGCACAAAAGTGTAAGCACATAACGTTCACTCTCAACAGACAACAGACGGAGGGCATCCGCTCTACCTGAACAGCACGCAGATCCCCGAAGTCAACGTGGTAACGTACCTGGGCATCCATCTGGACAGACGCCTAACATGGCGAAGACACATTGAATGCAAGTAAATTCATCTAAAACTAAAAGCCAGCAGCCTCCACTGGCTCATAAACTCCCGATCGCCCCTGTGTCTGGACTACAAGGTCCTGCTCTACAACTCCCAGCTCTGGGGGAACGCGTGCAGCACCAATCTAGACATCATACAGCGCGCCCAATCAAAAATCCTGGGAAGTATCACCGGGGCACCATGGTATATTCGCAATAAAAACATCCACAGGGATCTCGGCATTCCTGCAGTTAAGAACGAAATAAAAAAACAAAAAGCGTCCTACAAGGAAAAACTCTCTACCCATCCAAATCCTCTAGCAAGGGACTTGATACGGGTTTCCAGAAGAAGCGGCCTGTGGGAGTAAGACCTCAAAGGCCGGCGCAAAGCACTTCGACCACAGGTGTCACTGCAGTGCCAAAAAACTAAATACTTCCCAGGTGATTGCGTTTACTGAAACCTAGTTAGAGCCGGAGATTCAGTGCTCCGAAAATTACCCAGCTAAGTACACAATTTATAGATTGGACCTTCATTCCCAGCAAGGAGGTTGAGTTTTAATTACCGTTGACTCCAGCCTTATCTCCAAACAAATCAAAAATGACGATCTCACAGGTATTGACTTTATCTGTGTTAAACTATCATTTCCAGGTAGTTTCATCTATAGAACCTGTTCTTACGTTCCTCCATCTGCTGAAGAGCCTATTTATTGGAATCACCTTTCGGCAATTCAGGCTATTTCCAACATGCTTTCAGATACAGACCAACAAATAACTCTAGGAGACTTCAATATACCTGGAGCTTGTTGGTCATAAGATGGTACGTCCAATGTCCTCCAAACTGCGGCACAGCATGACCTCATAGATGGCTTGCATGACATTTCTTTGTCTCAAGTTAATCATGTCTTAAATTCTTTAAATCGCTTACTAGATCTGTGTTTCATCTCTGATCCTGTAAACTTACTGGTGTAAACTTAACAAGAGTTGATCCATTGACGTTTTCATCGTGTCCATCGATACGGGAACTGTCGTAGAGAATAAATCTGATCGCTTAGCTAATAAAGTTCGCTGCTTTCGTAAAGCAAACGTTTAAAGGCTAAATATTTTAATTTCCGGATTTAATTGGTCCGATCTATACATGTGTACTTACATGGCATCCGCCTTGGATATTTTTTACAGTCAATTCGTTCTGTTTAACGTGTGTTTTGTTAACCAATCCGTCGGTTTTTCGTAAACCTAAAAAATATTAAGTCTAGGCTTTATAATATTATAAACGTTCCGGTTCTCTTACTGCTCTTTCTAGTAATCTTAGCGCTCGGTCAAACTTTACCGTGGTCAACGCGCAGTGTTATAAGATTTATTTAACTCGCTGTAGGGTCAAGATCACGCATGACCCGAAACAGTTTTATAACTTTGTTAATACTAAACGTAAACCCAATTTATATCCTTCCCCGCTTTCATTTAATAACAATACAACAAACTCTGATCAGGCCATTTCCGAACTTTTTGCCGACTTTTCCAAAACTACTTATTCTTCCTCAAATAGTTTAGATCAGACTTACTCTTTTGATTTGCCCAGGTCGAACCTAATTTTCAGTCGTATTTTAAACGAAAGCTCCCTTAGTTTGGATCTTCATCGTGTAAACCCAGTTTATTCACCAGGTCCCGATGGAATACCAGGCTGCGTGCTCAGGTATTGTGCCAGGGCTCTGTGCAAACCCCTTCTGAAATTGTGTACCGTATCTTTAAAAACCTCAGAATTTTCCCTTATTCGGAAAGAATCATTTATCATTCCTCTCCACTAAAAAGGTAGCAAATCGGACGCATGCAACTTTAGAGGAATCTCTAAGTTGTCGGCAATTCCAAAACTTTTCGAGAATGTAATCACTCCTTACTTGCAGCATTTATGCAGATTCGTAATTTCTCCATGTCAGCATGGATCGACCACTATAAATCTCCTGGAACTCACCTCTTTTGTTATTAGGTGTTCCAACGTAACTTTCAAACCGATGTGATTTACTCAGACTTCAGTAAAGCTTTTGACCCGGTTATTCACTCTCTTCTTGTAAAGAAGCTTGACTTAATCAGGTTTCCGTCGATCTTCTTAAATGGATTTTGAGTTATTTGAGTGACAGATCTCAAAAGGTTCTGTTTAAAAATGCTCTATCCTAATTCCTTAGTGTCACATCTGGCGTCCCACAAGGTAGCCAGCTCGTCCCGCTGCTATATACTTTGTTTATCAATGACCTCCCGCTGGTTCTAACGAACTCTAGAGTACTTATGTACGCTGATGACGTTAAACTATGCCTGCAGTGTAAGGACAGCTCTGGCCAGTCAGACCTGCAATCGGATCTTAATAACTTTCAAGCATGGTGTCGTGCTAACTTATTACATCTCAAAAGCTTCAAATGCAAACTGATGACATTGGAGTATAGTTCATGCGTCTGGAGTCCTCAATTTGGAGTCCATATTAACCGTATTGAATCTGTTCAAAAGAACTTTTTATTTTTCGCCCTCCGTAGCCTACCCTGGGATGCTGACTTAAGATTTCCGTCTTATTCTAGCAGACTTCTATTAATTTACTTAACCGTAGAACGATGCTTGGTGTCGTATTTCTTAATAAGCGGTGATGTTGAAAGCCCCAATCTGCTAGGGCAGCTCAATTTCCACGTTCCTCGACTTACGTCTGGAACCCATATCCCATTAGTATTAAATAACTGTTGGCACGAATCCATTGTGATTCACAAAACAGGCCTACAGGATTTTGTTAAAAGAATAGTTCACCAATCAAGATAAAAGATCAACCATGTGGTTTTTTTTGGACACTATGAACTGTAAAGTTTAAAATTAAATGGCATATCTGTGCTGATTCTTTGATCACGTGGTAAGTGCAACAAGAAACATTAAGTATTAAGAAAAAACTGTATTTTTCTGAATCATTTACTTTTTTTCTTGCGAAAATCGGTCAGAAACCTTTTTAGGCTTTAATACAACTACTTGACTAAAATCATCCCATGGTTGAAGGGAGTTTACGATTCCATAAATTACATACATAACAATATTAATTTTTAATTAAAAAAAAGAATTATCTCATGATCTCTAAATTTAGAATACACCAATACAACACCAAAAACAAAGGATACAAAAATTATTAATAAAAACTTTCCGTGATTTCAGGGGTCACAATATTACTTTCCTAAGTGGCTTCCCTGCAGATTTTCACATTGAAGGTCTGAACGAGATAACTCCAGCTGGTTTAGTTGAATACATTCAAAACTATACCAATTGGGATTTACTTGGTTCACGAATGGCTGGAGATATGCCCATTAAGCCATGGGATGGTCTGAGATATGCATTCGAAGTAAGTTACATTCAACTAAATTCTATCTTTATAATTTGTTAATGAAAATAATATTTTTTAAATTTAAATATAGCTTATATATGCTCTTTCAAAATATTGCAACATAGTCTGGGCGTCATATTCAAATATAGGTGTTCTTCTGAATTCCAAATTTGTTAAATAAAATAAATTTAAATGTAAAATGTGACGAATGTTTTTAGGCGTGCAGATGTAAGTAGTTAGGGGACAGTAGGTCGCGCTGGTTCCTCCTCAAAATTAGGTCTGTAGTAGGAGGTGGGATTTGAAAAAAGGACTAATGCCCCTATTGCCCGTGTACATTCATTTGCAGTTTGCAATTGGATCAATGAGAATATTATAATATCATGGCGATCTTGCGGTTTTTGGCCCAGTTTTAACTTAATTTCAATTTCCGTCCACTTCGGATTGCATGTGAACGTAAAAAATAAACCAGTAGTTCCATTATTTCGCACGTACGTCATAACGTCTTGAGCGTATTCGTGCATGTGGCGCGGGCTTCCGGTATAAGATGATGGAAGAATCGTCAGTCCTAAGATCGTAGCTTTGCCTAATTGAATCGGATGAACGCTAAACGTTCGGTCTCAAGTTTGACATAAATGTCGACAGCGAATTGATTGAATAGCCAACGGCACTTCAGAATGACATTCTCCTCATGTGTACGAATCATCATACGATACGCATAGTAATTCGTTGCGCTTATTCTTATATTCGTTGATACGCCTGAAAATGCAAAATTAAATGAATTGATAGTGTGTAACGACCCTCTTTTGGGGTGCTCGGCCTAGCTCGCCGGAGTCGGGGTTCGTACAGAAAATTTGTAGTGTCCGAGTCCCTCGTGTCCCAATAATCAGTAAATAGGCAAGAGGGGAGAGGTAATTTTAATACAAGCTTTATTGATCAAGATATATAGTGAAACCTGTGGAAAAAATACAGTGTGGTTGCTGCTGTGGGGGTGTCTTGTTGATACCCTGGTTGCGGGTAGATCCGTGTCCCGGTCTTCGATGGTGCTCAGCCGGCTGGCTGACGATGATACCCGGTGGTGGGTGATGCGACACTGCGACTAGGGTCCAGTGGGTCGACTTGTTGTTCCCCTGCTCGGGCGATGCGACTGCTGATTGTCGGCGTGGCGATACCCTGTATCGGTGATGCGATCGTCGGTGATCGGCTTGTGAGTACCCTGTTCGGGTGATGCGACTGTCTCGTAGTCGGCTTGTGAATACCCTGTTCGGGCGATGCGACTGTATCGTAGTCGGCTTGTAAATACCCTGTTCGGGCGACGCGACTGTCTCGTGGTCGGCTTGTGAATACCCTGTTCGGGCGACGCGACTAGGGTGCGTGACCGTTGCGGCTGGCCGCTGTCGTGGTCACGGTAGGTGGGTCCGGGTGACGTCACTCGAGGTGAGCGATCGTTGTGCCTAAGCTCGCACCGTCCCTAACGCCTTTCTGCTACCCTGTAGCTATCAAGATCCGCCGGCAAGGGCCAGATCTTCTCCCCTCCTATGCTTGCTTGGCGAATGTGGCGAACCTCATTCGACGCCCTCCCCTATTCCTGATCTGCCATCCAAGGGCCAGGTCAGAACCCCAAGTCTATACTACCTGTACGGCGAGGTCATACGGACCGCGCTCGATACCCTGTTTCCGCGAGATCTGCCATGCAAGGGCCCGACCTCGTCCCACGGCTGACTATCTGTGCGAAGTCCGCCAACTAGGGCCAAACTCCGCTCCTCCCAGCTACTTCGTTAGATCCGCCTGCAGGGGGCCAGATCTAGACCTAACGCTACCTTCACCTTTCCTACCTTCTTTTCTATTAAGGTCCGCCGCCAGGGCCAAACCTTATTCTACTGCTAAAGCTAGGATTAGTACTACTTGTTAACTCACCAGTTGACTGCTCGGCTGCTCTGCAAAAGTGAAGTTGCACTGGCCGGTGCGTCGCTTTATATAGCCGGTCGACAGCTGTTCTCCCCCGATCGATAATCGATAATTCCCCGATGACCGATAGGCAGGGCGTTGCCAGATCGATCGTATCCATTCGATTATCGTCAGCTGTTCAGGGCTGGACGCGCTATTCCTTGGCCGGCGTTGCCACTACTATTCTTAATCTTATTTGAAAGCTTAATTCTTCTTATGGATTATATTTGTTGTTGCGACGTGGGTCGTCGCACTCCCCCCTCCTTTGCCAGTTTAAATTTTCGAGGTGGTTCTGATGACTTCTCCTGCCAATCTAGCTGGGTTGACCCGTTATTGAATTTGACCATTGTGCTAGTGTTCTTGTGTGAGTGTATTTGTGTTATTAGGTTCGGTGTTGTCGAGTGCTATTCCCTGTTCTCCTAAGTATTTCTTCATGTTATTTACATATGCTCTTTGTGTCTTGCCCGACCCTACCTCTTTTACTACCGCTATTACTGGTGACTCTAGTTTTACGACCCTGAATGGACCCTCAAACTTCGGTGCGAGCTTGGCTGAAAACTTGTTGTAAGCTTTTGACAGTGGGTGTTGTCGAACCCACACCATGTCCCCCTTTTTCGGCTTCCATTCGCGTTTCCTCAGGTTATATGTTCTGGCTTGGTCCTGCGCTGCTCTTTCCATGTTCTTTCTTGCTAGCTCACATGTTTCCTTGATTCGTGCTATTCTTTCTTCCATGGTCTCCTCGTTTATCGCTGAGCCTTTTGTCGCTTCATCGAACAGACTTCCCGCCAGCCTCGGTTCTCTCCCGTATGTGAGGTATGCCGGGCTGTATCCAGTTGACTCCGACCGGCTGCTGTTAAATGCTAGTGTCAGCTCCGGTAGTACATCGTCCCATCGGTCGTGCCTTTCTCCCGCGAACTGTGCGATCATGGTTTTTATTGTTCGGTTCGCACGTTCTGTCGGGTTTTCTTGCGGTGTATATGGAGCCGTGAATTGCTGGTGTACTCCCCACTTTGACATCTGCATTCTGAATTTGTGGCTTGTGAACTGCACTCCGTTATCTGAGATTAACACCTTTGGAGCCCCGGTGCGTGCCAGTATTTTCTCTCGGAACGTTTTGAGGACTGCGTCTGTGGTCGCTTTCCGTATTGCTGTCAGCTCTACCCATTTTGAGAACTTGTCAATGAATACTAGTAGCATATTGTTGCCGTGACTTGATCTAGGTAATGGGCCCACGAAATCGACGCATAGTGTTTCGCCCGGTGCCTCCGCTATCCGTGTGAGCATTCTTCCGGACGCCTGCTGTTGTGACACCTTGTACTGTTGACATGTCGTGCATCGGTCGATATAATTCTTGACTTCCCGATGCATTCCTGGCCAGTAGTATCGCGTAGCAATCCTGTGCTTGGTCTTTCTTACTCCCAGGTGTCCTGCCGTTGCTGTTTTGTGGTTTTCTTCCAATACTCTCGCTCGTTGGTGTTTGCCTACGCAGAGTTTCCAGGGTTGTATGTCTTCGTCTGCTGCCCATGACGGTAGGTGTCTATATAATTTGTTGTTTTCGACACAGTAGTCTGGCCACCGACTCGGATTCTTCTCAATGTCTATTAGTTTTTCTCTAATCCATTTGTCTTCCGCTATCTCGGCACTTTGGGCCTCTTCGGTAGGTTGTCTTGACAGTGTATCGGCTACTACATTGAGTTTACCCTTCCGATATCGTACCTCAAATGAGTATGGTTGTAGTGCCAGTGCCCATCTCGCCACCCGTCCTGACGGACTCTCTATGGAGTTCAGCCACTTTAACGCCAGGTGATCCGTTATTACCACGAAGTGGTATCCTTCCAGGTACATCCTCATCTTGTGTATACCCCAGTGTATCGCGAGGCATTCTTTTTCTGTTGCTGAGTAGTTCATTTCCTCCTTCCTTAGTTTGCGGCTCGCATATGAGATGACGTGTTCTCCGTCGTCGTCTTCTTGCGTGAGTACTGCCCCTAAGCCGCAGTTGCTTGCATCTGTTTGCAATATGAATGTCTTTGTGAAATCTGGGCATGCGAGTACTGGTGCTTCTGTCAGTGCCTTTTTTAGTTCTTCTGTTGCTCTTCCGTGTTCTTCTGTCCACTCGAACTTCGCGTTCTTCTTTATCAACTCAAACAACGGCTTCGCGATTTCGGTGAATCTGGGTACGAACCTTCTGTACCATGAGGCGACTCCCAGGAAGCTGTGAACTTGTTTTGTCGTTGTCGGCTCGGGCAGGTCCTTGATTGCGGCTATTTTGTCGGGGTCTGTGTGTATCCCCCTTGCGCTTACTACGTGCCCTAGGTACTTCAACTTGTCCTGGAAGAAATGGCACTTTTCCGGGTTGATTCGTAAGTTCGCTTTCCGTAGCCTTGCCAGTACCTCCTGGAGCTTTTCCAGGTGTTCTCTCTTTGTTCTACCGATCACTACAATGTCGTCGAGGTAGGCGAACGCGAATGGTTCCATCTCCGGGCCTATCACTGAATCCAGTGCCCTTTGGAACGTTGCTGGTGCGGTGTGCAGACCGAATGGCATGACCTTCCATTGGAATAATCCTCGTCCCGGTACTGTAAATGCCGTGTACTGTTTGCTGTTTTCTTCCATGGGTATTTGCCAGTAGCCGTTCTTTAGGTCCAGTGTGCTGATATACTTTGCCTCTCTCAGTTGGTTAAGGATGTGGTCCATCCGTGGTACTGGGTATGCGTCTCGTTCCGAGTGCGTGTTCAACTGCCGGTAGTCAATACATAGCCTCCACTGGTTGTTCTTTTTTTTAACGAGCACTACCGGTGAGCTATAGGCTGAGTGCGAGGGTTCGATCAGGTCTTGTTGTAGGAGTTCCTCCACTAGGTCGTGAATTATCTTCTGCATTGCCGGGTTTTTCGGATAGTACCTTTGCTTCAGTGGTCTGTCGTGTTTCATGTATATCTTGTGTTTTGCAATATGACTTGTCCCGTGGATTTCACCCATCAGCTTTAGCTGCCTTTTTAGGAATTCCTCGACTTCTGCCTCTGTCGGTTCTGCTGCCGCTATTCCTACTTTCTGGTGTTTCTGCTGTTTTCCAGTCTGTGGCTTGAGCTGAGTGGTTAATCCTCCGCACCGCAGTGTCGTATCACACTGTGCCAAGAAGTCTACCCCTAGTAGTATACCTCCGATAACGTCGTCCAGAATTAGTAGCGTTATTTCTGCTTTGCTTTCCCCTAGTTCGATCTTTAGACGTAGTTCTTCTGTGGCCGTCGTTGTAGTTCCATCCGCTAGATTTATTACCTCGTCTGTTGGTTGGACTTCGCCATACTGTCGGAGTTTGTCCGCTAGTTTTTCGCTTATGAAACTTCTCGTTGCGCCTGTGTCGACTATTCCTTCGACCTGCACGCCTGCCGCCTTGACTTGGGCGATGATCTTCCGGCCGTCAAACCTGATCATCGTCTCTGGTGGTATGTCTGGGTTGGCACTGGGTGTCCCACCTGACTCCCAGCGCCTCTTTCGTTTCCCTCGTATCTTCTGCAGCAGTCGATTGTTCTTGTGTTGTCCCTTCCACATATCCAGCAGAACAGTCTCGCCGGGTTGTTACACCGATGCGCCATATGCCCTGGTTGTTTGCATCGTCGGCACAGGTTGTTTACGTTGGGTATTCCTGCCGTTCTTGCTTGTGTCTGCTGTGGGTATTGTGTTCCTAAGGCTTCGAATTCCTCCGTTAGTCTTAGGTAGTCCTGTAGCGACTGTACTTCACTACGTTTGGCATATCTCTTGAATTCCACGGTGCTGTTCCTATATGTCCATTCTAGTTTTTGTTCCTCGCTTAGTGTGGTGTGAGACATCATCTTCCGTAGTTCCCGTATGTAGTCTTTTGCGGGTTCCTGTGCGTACTGCTGACGTCTCGTTATCCGCTCCATTGCTCGTTCCCTATAGTCCGCCGGTACGTAATACCGCGTAACCTGTGCCTTGAACGTTGCCCAATCGTGGATCTTTTCTGGGTTTGTCCGCCACCAGTCTAGGGCTGCACCTTTCAGTATTACCACTGCTGCCGCTGTAATGTTTTCTAGCCCTATATCGTAGGCTGCTGCCAGTTCTTCCAACCGTGTTATGAACTCTAACGCGTCTCCTGACCCGTCGAATGTTTCGCCCCATCCTCGGATGGTATTTATGGCTGACGCGCGTTCCGATTGGCTGTTCCTTTTGAGTTCCGGCTTTGGCGAGCCTTCTTGGGTTTTTCCGGAGCTTGCTTCCTCCAAGTCTCTTTCTGTATCCGCGCTGTTTGTTGGTTTCATTTCTTTTTCCGCCTGTAGCATTGCTGTGATCACTTCCCAGTTTACCTCCACTACGGGGCTTTGTTTGTTCTTTGCATGTCGCTGGCTTAGTTCTCTCAGCCTGTTGACTCTTCCCTCGTCGTGGTCTCCGTTTTTTATGAAGTCTGATAGCTGGCGTCGTAGGTCTTCCACTATCAGCTCTGGTTCCATTCCAAACTCCCTTCTGTATTCTTCCAGCTGGGTCTTGTTTAGACTTGTTACCCATCCGCGGGTTAACTTCTCTGTTGCCATGGTTTTTTACTTTGTTATTAAGGACTACGAGGTTTTCAGGACGTTGGGCGCCACTGTAACGACCCTCTTTTGGGGTGCTCGGCCTAGCTCGCCGGAGTCGGGGTTCGTACAGAAAATTTGTAGTGTCCGAGTCCCTCGTGTCCCAATAATCAGTAAATAGGCAAGAGGAGAGAGGTAATTTTAATACAAGCTTTATTGATCAAGATATATAGTGAAACCTGTGGAAAAAATACAGTGTGGTTGCTGCTGTGGGGGTGTCTTGTTGATACCCTGGTTGCGGGTAGATCCGTGTCCCGGTCTTCGATGGTGCTCAGCCGGCTGGCTGACGATGATACCCGGTGGTGGGTGATGCGACACTGCGACTAGGGTCCAGTGGGTCGACTTGTTGTTCCCCTGCTCGGGCGATGCGACTGCTGATTGTCGGCGTGGCGATACCCTGTATCGGTGATGCGATCGTCGGTGATCGGCTTGTGAGTACCCTGTTCGGGTGATGCGACTGTCTCGTAGTCGGCTTGTGAATACCCTGTTCGGGCGATGCGACTGTATCGTAGTCGGCTTGTAAATACCCTGTTCGGGCGACGCGACTGTCTCGTGGTCGGCTTGTGAATACCCTGTTCGGGCGACGCGACTAGGGTGCGTGACCGTTGCGGCTGGCCGCTGTCGTGGTCACGGTAGGTGGGTCCGGGTGACGTCACTCGAGGTGAGCGATCGTTGTGCCTAAGCTCGCACCGTCCCTAACGCCTTTCTGCTACCCTGTAGCTATCAAGATCCGCCGGCAAGGGCCAGATCTTCTCCCCTCCTATGCTTGCTTGGCGAATGTGGCGAACCTCATTCGACGCCCTCCCCTATTCCTGATCTGCCATCCAAGGGCCAGGTCAGAACCCCAAGTCTATACTACCTGTACGGCGAGGTCATACGGACCGCGCTCGATACCCTGTTTCCGCGAGATCTGCCATGCAAGGGCCCGACCTCGTCCCACGGCTGACTATCTGTGCGAAGTCCGCCAACTAGGGCCAAACTCCGCTCCTCCCAGCTACTTCGTTAGATCCGCCTGCAGGGGGCCAGATCTAGACCTAACGCTACCTTCACCTTTCCTACCTTCTTTTCTATTAAGGTCCGCCGCCAGGGCCAAACCTTATTCTACTGCTAAAGCTAGGATTAGTACTACTTGTTAACTCACCAGTTGACTGCTCGGCTGCTCTGCAAAAGTGAAGTTGCACTGGCCGGTGCGTCGCTTTATATAGCCGGTCGACAGCTGTTCTCCCCCGATCGATAATCGATAATTCCCCGATGGCCGATAGGCAGGGCGTTGCCAGATCGATCGTATCCATACGATTATCGTCAGCTGTTCAGGGCTGGACGCGCTATTCCTTGGCCGGCGTTGCCACTACTATTCTTAATCTTATTTGAAAGCTTAATTCTACTTATGGATTATATTTGTTGTTGCGACGTGGGTCGTCGCAAGTGGAAACCAATAATAGCAATAATTATGTGTGAATATTGTACTTCTAATTGGATCGACCATCTTCAATGTGATGTCGTATCCATTTTGCCCTTGCCCATAAATGATTAGATATTGTAACGCTTCGTACAAACGATGTGTCTCGTTTACACGATGCATGTTATTGCTTCATCGCTGAACGACAATGTCTCGCGATTTAGTTGGATCCCCAACACTGATTGCAGCAACATCATTAAAGGTGCGTGCATTGAATCTTCACGCATGTTCACCTGCTGGGATACAATCCGGCCTTATGACAAATTTGTGCATATCCGATGGAATTCGTTCCAATGCTGTCTTGAACATATTAACCACAGCATAATTAGCGTGAAAAAATGATTGCAACTGTTAAATATTTCGTCTCTTTAACTGTTGTGTTCGCTGAATATTGCACATTCAGCGTATTCACCATCTGATCGTGTGATGGTGTAGTGTGTGGTGTATATGTAGTGGTTATGTGCTGCAATTCATTGTGTTTGTGTGAGTTAATGGTTATGTCTGTTGAATCTTTTACCTTGCAAATCGGCATGAAGCCGCCTTCTCGAATGATATTAGCTCCACCGGAAGTCATCCGAAAGCAGTTATTGTATTCAAGGATGTGAATTTATTTATTAAGAATAGCAAATATCTGCCCTTTTAAATCCATATCCTTAGCTCAGACCGGATAACGAGTGTTTTTCAATGATATGCCACGACTCACATCAGGTGGTCAGAGGCAAGGATAGATGTCTTAAGATATTATTTTTGTTAAAGTCTAATGACATTTTAAAATATAACAGAGAGTACATGTCGTTGTAAAGTGAACATAAAACGCGAAAAGGATCGTGTGCCTCGAAATTAGTTTTACAAATATCAAAAGCTATAGGCCGAAAGTAACGTGATGGCCTAGAAGGAACTGAAAAACGTATTTGACTTGGAATCTGACTGGAAAAAAAGATGTCCATTCATTAGTTTATGAAGGAACATCACGCCGTGGCAGGTCCCACGATCCTTAAGAGAGGACAGGTCCAAAAGGCGTAGTCTGTCAGCATAGGGAGGAAGGCGGCGATGTGGGTCCCAGTCGAAACCCCGAAGAGCGAACAAAAGAAATTGTTTCTGTACCGATTCGATAAGGTCCTGATACTTTGCATATTGGGGGGACCATACACACGAACAATATTCGAGTATGGGCCGAACCAGAGATATATATAAAAGTTTTGTAGTGTAGGGATCATCGAATTCCCTAGACCATCGTTTTACGAAAGCAAAAACATCCTTTGCTTTACAGACAATTATACCGATGTGATCGGTGGGTAAATAGAACTCCAATATCCGTTACAGAACAAATACGTTCAAGAACACTCTTGCCTACGGAATAGTTGGCATGGAAACAATTTCTGCGGTAAAACGACATGTATTTACATTTAGATTTGATAAGAAACAATAAATTGTGAGTGCACCAGGGCAACGTGTTCTTTAAGGGGGTCTTCTTATTCAAAACCCGTTTTTTGGACCCTTTTTAAAAAAATTCTTATTTGAAAACGCAAAGAATAATTGAAAACTTTTTTTATTTATTGTATTCAAAAATGTTCAAAGTAACTAAAAAAGTTGTTCTTGCCTCGATACGAGGGTTGTTCAAAGAGTAATGAGACTTCAAACTTGGTGGTCGAAAAAAAAGGTGTCGTCCTGGCGGCCACGATTCAGGGTCTCCAGAGCGTCCGAAATGAAAAATAAAAACGGGGTTATAATCAGAATAAATGTCATTTTCGGGTGACGGAACTGATTTTTTTTTAAATTTTTTTAAACAAAATGGCGGCCATTCAAAAAAAAAAAATTCGATTTCGGGCTTTTTTTTTTTAGTTTAGTGTAAAAAAAAAATAGAAAAAAACATTTAAAAAAAAATCTGTTCCGTCACCCGAAAATGGTGACAATTCTGCGTCGATTCCACTTTGTTTCATGAAAATCGGTTCAGTTGAACTGGAGATATCATGGCCGCCAGTTCGAAAAACGTGGTTTCGAGATAAACGCGTTTGAAGTTTGAAAAAAGCTCATTTTGCGAAGACTTTGCTTCACAAATGAGGCTGTATCTTCTAAAGTATTTCGAATTTCTAAAAATCCTTTTGGGGACATATACACAACATCCCAAGCTATAAATAAATGCAAAAAAAAAAAATCGAAAAAAAAAAGTTGCCCAATGAGAAGACCCCCTTAAATCAGCTTGCAAAAGCTTAGGAGAGTCAGAACACCGAAGTCACTTGAACAAGGTTTGAGAATGAACCCTTGAATGCAACTCTTTGAGTTCGGTTCGACAAATAAGTAGAAATCCACTTGATCAACGTAACCGGAAAACCCAAAAGACAATGTTTCTTCAGCAGTAACTGATGATTCACCGAATCGAAAGCTTTGCTGAAATCTGTAAAGATAACATCGGTTTGGGAGTTATTTTTAAATGCATTTCTAATGACAACAACAAACTCAAGGAGATTTGTAGACGTTAATCTACGTTTCATAAAGCCATGCTGTGACGGGGACATTATTGAGCTACATTGGTGCTGAGTAGTAATTAAAAATTCGAATAATTTGGGAATCGCACTACGTTTTGCTATACCTCTATAGTGTTCAATATTAGATTTACTGCTCTTTTTATAAAGCGGAATGATAAAAGATTTTTTCCAAACTTTGGGGAAAAACGAATGCTGAAGTGATAACTGAAAAAGTCTAGACAGTGGTCTACATAATGATCTGGCACAATTTCTCAGAACGCAGCTAGGTACAAGATCTGGACCAGAGGAGAAGGAAAGTTTGATTGTTCTGAGATTATGAAGAACATCATCTTCGCTGATTACAGGCATAAAAATCAAATTGGAGAGCGGAAGTGGAAAAAAAATACTCTGAGTTATTATCGAAATTAATTTGTGAGTATGTAGTCTGGAAGAATTTTGCGAACAGGTCTGCGATATCAATATCGAAATGAAGACATAATGGAAATTGTTGAGATTTCCGTTTCGAGTTTACGAAAGCGTAAAAGTGCTTAGGGTTAGCCTGAAACTCAATTTTGCACCGATTTAAGTGGTTTCTGTAGCATTCTGAATTGTGTGCTACGAAATTTGTACGAGCAGTTAAATATTTCGAATGGTCGACTTGGAGACCAGATTAGCTATACTTTTTAAACAGTCTGGATTTCAAATTGTTTAGATAAGAAAGCCGACGAGAAAACCAAGGGGGCTTATGAGAAACTTCTGGTGAGGGAAATGAAGGAACATACATGCCGAAAACTGCGAACATTATGTCATAGAAACGCTTAACGATGTCTGAGAGAAACGTTGCAGGCTCAGCTTCCGGACACAATAGTAATGGAGTGGAGGCTTCAAGGGTTAGCTCCAAAGTGGGATGATAAACGTCCTCAGGACTAGAAAGAGGGTCAATTCTAGTGACGTAGGCATTGGCAAACTCAGAGACAAACGAAACTAAATTTAATTGTCCCAATGAGTGGTCAATAAGACCATGAATTAAATCGTGGGGTGAGGTGGGAACAAGTGCATCCAAGAAATGGAGGGCAGATTGAAATCACCCGTAACAATAAGGTGGTCATTAACACCAAGGGGAGAATGAATTTCTTGAATTAATGATAAATGCTGCATATATATATCAGTGTCGGACCTGGGTGGAGTATACGAACATGAAACGTAGGTAGAATAATCGTAAGCCTAGATACAAACCGCCACAAACTCTAGATCAGTGTCAATTTTAGAAATGATTTTTGAAACCAGATAGGATTTAACCGAGAACTGGTGTTCCGCATGTCCGTATTGGACGATTACGTCTAAAGATGGTACATTTCCCTGAAAAAATCTCAGAGTCAGACACAGAAGAGTTGAGCCATGTTTCTGTCAAGACAATAACATTTGCATCGAAAGATACACTATGGACGTGCAGCCTACTGAGACAAAAAATGCGGGACGAAGCCAGAAAGAACATTGAAGAGGCCCAGCAGGTATATAAGCGAAACTACGACAAAAAGGGCAAGCGAACGCACATCTACAGGTTGGGTGATCTCGTCGCAGTCAAGAAGACTCAATTTATCGCAGGAAGAAAGCTGAACCGTCCGAAGTCGTTCAAATAAAGCAAAACGGCCGGTACGACGTTCAAAAAACAGCCCAAGTCGAAGGGCTAAACTTAACAAGTACCAGTTGCGAATACATGAAGCTATGGAGGTACAAGCCAACAACGACGACGAGTTGGCTTCATCTGGGTCAGATGAAAATGAGCAAGAGGGCCGAGTGTAAGGTGTTAAGGTACAGCCTGGCAGCGAGTACACCTTTTGCGTCGTTGCGAATGGCAACTAGCCGATCATGAGAGGATCCCTCTCCAAGAGGGAGAGTTGCAGAGTGGCGAGAGAAGTCGCAAGGAGTAGTCGTGTTTTCTGGAGTGATTGTATTAAGTTGTTAAATAAAGCCACTAAAGTCGTATGAAGTTATGAATCAGTTGTCAAAGTTGCTAAAGTCGCCTACATTTACATTGTTCATTAAAGAAAGAAGCTAAAAGTTTATGTTATTCCCACACACATATTATAAATCATCTCAGAATTAACATTACAAACTCTACATCTATAAAATGCTGGATTATGTTGATAAGCTTTGCTGAATTTACCTGTCCCTCATTTGTTTGCGCGGGTAGCATCTACTTCCTCAACCTAGTAAAACAATTAATATTGAGCCCCCCACTCCAGCAAGGCTTCTTCCTGCGAACCTTAATTAAAGGTCTTTCAAATCCACGGTGGCCTCATAGCGCAGAAGGAAGTCCATAGGTTGGGTGGGCAGAGACAGGATGCATTGATGTCCTTTTTAGGGCTCCCCATTCTCTGTTGTATTCTCACGGTTAAGGGGATTGGTGTCAGTTCTCCGGTCTCATAATCCCGGCATGCGATTATGTAATTATGGCGTGATAGCCAGTATGCTTACTGAATGTGATTTAATTGTCGATTGCCAACATGTTTAAGCTCCGGATGGCCCTCGCTGTTTCTAGGACGGTCGGCCACTAAAGTTCTCTCAAAAATAACTCACATCTGCTCGAACTTCTGCTCTTGCTTTTGGTCAAGTGAACTGACCCGAAGCATCTACTTTTTGTTTTGTCAAAACGAGGTGTTGTTTTAAAACTAAAATATAAAATTTTCACCTAGAAAATCACTTCAAAAAAACTCTATCCTTCGTCCGCTCCGAGCAACTGAAAAATAAGATCGATGAAAAAAAGTTGCTCAAAACTCAGGTGGGGAAACTCGAGTCCCAGAATGAATGAATGAATACTTGCTGCTAAAACTTTCCTTGTTTTGTCGATATTGCATTTTTTCTGTATAAGCGCGCAGTTTGACTAAAAAAGTATATGAATTTAGTGGCTATTTTTGGACTCCATTGTCGATATTATTTGTTTCTCTAAAACTTTGTTGACGTCTCTTGTATGTAATTAATTAATTAATTAATTAAATAAGATAAATATAATTATTTCGTTCAGACCGAGACGTTCTTGCCGGTAGAATTGTAATGTATGTTAATAAAGGTTTCCCTCGAATGTAGTGTGCAAACAAAGGAATGTGCATTACAATAATTATTCATATCCATCATTTATCCGTCGAAATATAAATACACACTACAATGATTTAAGTTTTTGACATAATAGAATGAGATTAATTGACCAACTAATGTCCGAATCTTTCTAAGGGCTTAGTTTAGGTCCTTTTAATTCACTTTTTTCCACTCACTTTTCTAGTACAAATAACTCACAACTGAACATCAACAACCAACAAATTCGCTATTCTTTGACCACGTTTCTGGTCCACATTTTTTTAAGAACCACCTAATTTCCATGAAGTTGCACAAAGTCCTTTCTGAAATTTAGAATTTTTATGTCCGGACTAATAGTCGAACTAAAGGTTGATGCGCAGTGTAGACGTGTTGTCGAGATGCTTCAAGGCAAATTTTGGAAAACTCAGCGCTGAAAGCCACAAAGGCACGTAAGTCCAACAACGCTGCTGAGTCGACTGTATGCAGAGATTTTTTTTTTAAATGCGGCAGCTGACCCGCTCACTCTAAGCACAGTGCTGTCATTTCTTTAATGAAAGCTATTGCCAACACTTACCGGAAACAAATACTTTGCAACCGTCTTTTAAGAATGACGTTACCTTTTTACTCCTACATCAAATACACCTGGAGAAAAGCATGGTGGTGGCGCAATTTGAGAGTCTCAATCATGGTAGCAGTCTAGGACGTCGTGTGCAAACTTGTATGGAGGTTCATCCAGATGTGAGAGTTTTTAAACTTCCTTGTCATAAGTGGTAGAACGAGTAGTGAGGGGACGTAATTTTATTCAGAGAACAGGCCTGCTCAGTAATCAATTACTTTTTCGTTAGGGACCATCAAAGATGTATAAAACGAAGGTGACATTTTTTCGACTTGCCTTTGCTAATTCTGATTGAGTATAGCTTTGGGAAGATCTGAAAAGGTGTCTGCCAAATCTCAGGTGGCGTGAAAAATGCACTGATGGGCAGATACTGGTCAATATTACGTCGTGTATAAAAAAAAATCAGTGTGCTGCATGCAGCACCTTGCAACCTCGGCCGGAACCATGGTTTGACAGAAAATGTAGTACTGCACGTATCCGATCTGTCGATCTTCTTCAAACATCCAGCACGCTCAATACCCTCAAAAAATAATAATAATAATATCTGCTAGCTGAAGCAGCAAACTTACGTTCAGATCATGGAATATAAAATTCCCTGCGTAAAAAGTAGTACGGAATTTTGGGATCTTGAAAGGAAACTTTCATACAGGCAGAGCCATCCAGACTAGCGTAAAGCATCCCTTTTCGTCAGGAACCCATCTACAAAATGTTTAACGCATATGCCTTGAATATAGATAACTATGTGGTATACAAATAACTAAGGTAAGACTCGCAATTAACGCGGCAAAGACGAACAAAGCTCTACGCATAGACAGAAATCTCAGCAGAGTTGTACGAGTATCTGCATGCTACGCCTCAATTCATTCAGATGTTGAAATCGGCTTACAACCATATCCTGTTCACTGACTGCACCCCTACTAGCTTTAAGAAAATCATAATATTCCAAATAGTTTGCAAGTATAGGGAATATCCTGCCTGAATGCGTCTTTTTTTTTTACTTTTTCTTACGGACTGGGTATAATTTAACCGAGAATTCAGGAGGCCCTATGTTTTACGAAAATTAAAAGAGTTGTTGGCGAATATCGATGGTTTAAACATCGATTAAAATAATCAAAAGAAAATCGTTATTTTTATGAAAATATATATAATATATATATAGTCATGAATTCAGTGGAATCCCTAGTTATTTTTAATAATTACTATTTATTAATTGATAATCCACTGTTTTTTTATTTAATATTTCTTGTTATGAAGCCACGAATGCAGTGCGCAGTGATGCAAATATATCAATAGACGAAATAAATGTGACACCCCCCCTTTTTAAGAAAAGGAGGTGCTACATAAGGTACAAAATTATTTTATGCGGTGGCTTGCAAAAACAATTGCTCGTAACAATATAGGTTAGGTTAGGTTAGGTTTAACTGGACGGCCCTCGTGGGATCGTAGCGATTCCAGAACCGGAGAGCCTAGGTATCTATTTCTTGCTCTCATTAGTGCCGGACATTTGCAAATGAGATGCTCCAAGATTTCGGTTGCCTCGGATTTATCACATTTCCGACATTTGGCGTTGTTTGCCCAGCTTGACTGCATGTCCAGCAGACAGGCAGTGACCTGTAAGAATACCCACTAACATTCTGCAGTCCTGCCGCGGAAGATGCAGCACGTTGTGAGTGAGTTTCTCGTTGTGCTCTTTGCACATGATTTTTGGTATTCTGCAGGTTGCGGAATTGCTCCTCCACCTGCTTTTTGCGCTTGCGTCAGCCCGTCTCTCTAGCTCGCTTTGAAGCGTTCTTAGGGAGATAGAGATGTTTTCTGCTCTTTCACTCGCCAGTCCGTCGCCTTCCTTTGCAAGTTCGTCCGCGGTCTCGTTATTGCCTATGCCTTGGCGGCTGGGAACCCAGTAGATCCTTACTGACTTAGTCGTGCTCAGGCTATCTAGTCTCCCTGCTTGCCAGTACATTTTTGGAACTGACCGCTGATGATTGCATGGATCTTATCGCCGCTTGACTGTCTACGAACAAATTGACCGCCTCATGTGGGCGGTTTATGCTCTGCGCAAGCTCTGCTGCTTTCCTGATGATGAATACTTTCGCCTGGAATATACTGCAATGGCTTGGTAGCTTCTACGACAGCCTCAGTCAGATGTACTGCTTATGTCTCGACCAATTGAACTGTACCCGAATCCTTGTAGCGACCAGTTTCCTGATACAACCAGACGTTGTGCCGCTTTTCCTGCTGTTAGTTGCGCTTGAATATCTAGGGGATATATACCGATTATGGTTTCGAGTGCTTTGGTTTGCTTTTCTTTTCCATGGCTTGCCACCACACTAATACTCCATACAGCAGAGTCGGACGCACCTCCGATATGTAGACCCAATGCATTAGAGCTGGTGAGAGGCCCCATGTGCTGCTAACCATCTTCTTGGATGCATATAGCGTTATGGTGGCCTTTTACACCCTCTCTCCTAAATTGGGTTTTCCACGTCAGCTGCTGTCAATTACAATGCCGAGGTATTTGACTTATGTTTTCGGGGTCAGGTTTTGTTTATAAATTATATAAATTTTTATATTTTATGTATAACAGCATATATCTATGGTATACAATTGCAAAACTGCATAAGTAAACAACTTGTTCAGCAGTTTTAGATATTTTCTGCAATTCAGCCATTAACTCGTCAAGGGAATACCGTGAGTATTAATATTGTAACCATAGCCTGTGGTGGGTATGTTTAGGGTGTTTCCTGTGGTTGGGATACCCTGTCGTAGGTAATTTGAATTCGCAATGTGTGCGCGGGTTAGTCGGCTGGATGGATACCCTGTCGAGGGTGCTGCGACTCCGCAAAATATGCACAGATTAGTCGGCTTGATAATACTATGTCGTGGATGATTCGACTCCGTAATGTGTGCGAGGGCTAGTCGGCTTGGCGTAGGGCGCGTGATCTATTGCGGTCTGGCCGCGGGTCTGGTCACGGTGGGCGAGTCCGGGTGACGTCTCTCAAAGACAAAGATCGTTGTGGCCCAAGCTTGCACCGTTCCCTAAAGCATCAGTTATACCCTATACTTGCCAAGATCCGCTAATTTGAGCCAAACATTGTTCCATCCTATGCTGGCTCTCACGAGTTCGGCTGACACGAGCCTTATTCGATGCCCTCCCCTAATCAAAATCCGCTAGCTGGAGCCATATTTTGACCCACGTCTATGATACCTTCGTACAAGTTTGGTCAAAAGAACCGCACTCGGGTCCCCTGTATCCGCGAGATACCTTATCTAGAGCCGAACCTCGCCCCGCACTTATCCTTGCTCGCTCGGATGTCCTCCACTAGGCAAGATCCGCTATGTAGAACCGAACTTTGTCCCACTGCTACCTATTCCTCTGGTTCTATTAGGGTTAGTTGATTTTTAAAGACTTACTAGTTGTTGCCGGCTTGGCTGCTCTGCAAAAGTGATTTGTCCTGGCTTGTGCGCTGCTTTACATAGGCGGTTATCAGCTGTTCCTTTACGAGAGATATCCGACAGGTCTCGATAATCGATAGGTGAGGGTGCTGCCAGATTGGTAAGATTTACTCGATTAATCTCAGCTGTTCAGGGCCGGGAGCGCTATTCCGCCGCCGGCGTTGCCATATGGCGTCGGTGTATTTCAGGGGTGGCGACTTCCCTCTTATTTTCCCGAGCCTCCGTTCTTTTCTTAAGCCTAGTACTCTGACGAGAAAAACCCGCTGTCTAAATTAGACAGCGGAATCGCTGTTTATTTCGCTACCGAGTTAGTGTGACCAAAAAAATTAAGGAAAATCCTGAAATGCCATGAAAATGTACTTTTTATGGCGTTTAACGATTTTCTTTGGTCGCACTGGACAGCTGTTTGTAAACAAATATTCAAAAAAAATATTAAAAATATTAATAAATATGGCATTAAAATGTCCTTTGTGGGTTAAATTCCATATTATGGGCTTCCCCTTGACAGCCCCTATCAATGCCACCTTTTTCCTTCACCTTTCCCTCCATTAGTGGTGTCTAAATAAAACAAATGAATTATTTAGACAGCGCGATATAGTTATGTCGATGTTAGGGCCCAGTTTAGTAGCGGTCTCAGACAAGCCAGATCTTTATCAATCTCCGAGTCTTTTAGGTTTAGGGAGCTATTTCAACCAGGTCCATAATCGATCGTTGATGAGTTGGCCTTTAGATGGCTCAGTTGCTAGTTGAGCTTCACGTCAATATCCAAAGAGAAGATTGCTAGACTCAGTTTGGGTTATCTTTATTGTACGTCCGAACACTTGTACGGTCTAAATCCAACTACTTTACTAGCAGCGATCAAGGAGAGCTTAAAGTCTATTTACAGTCGATCTTATCTCTAATCTTATGTGTATGTGTAGGTTACAATTGAGGGCATTAGAATAGTTATAATTGTAGTTATAGTTCTAGTTCTAGGTGTAGTTATAGTTATACATGACTCCCCCCCGACAAGTTTCGGCAATATTAATTGATGAAAAGTAAATAGTTGTAATACATATGCATACGTTCAATAGAATGTTAATATACTTGTTTTTCTTAATTTTAATCTTGGAATTTGTATTTTCTTTTAACTTGATCTTTGTAAATTTTCTTATTTATATTGTCATTTGATATGAGATAATTTCCGTCTTGATGGTAGTTTTGAGATAGCTTTTACTTAGGATTAGATTTACCAACTTTATTATTTTTTACATAATCGTTTATAAAATTATCTTTATCAGTATTATTATTCTTTACATTTAATTGTTCCTTACGATGCTTAACAATTTCTGAAAGATTCTGAAGTTGCTCTGAACTAAGTAAATTGTTTAAAAAATCTATTGGTCTATATTTTGTGGTAGAGTGAATAGTATTATTATAATGGAGAATTGCTTTATATACTTTGTTTTGAATTGTATCTTTATTTTTATCATCTGCGTTAAACAATCGGATATGTTCATTTAATGTTAAGTGTAGTCTTTCTATATCCGAGTTTCCTGTTTTTTTATAGGGAGTCGTATAATGTATATTTATATTGTTGTCTAGCAGAAACTGTTTTATACAGTTTATATTAAATTCATTGTCTGTTATAATCAGTTTGGGCTTTCCTAAATTTTGTATCCTATCTTTTAATGCTTTCAAGAGAGATATCCACGATCTATTTTTAAGATAATGTGCAGTAGCATATTTTGTCAATTTATCGATGGTGGTCAGATACATGATGTTTCTCATGGGAAACCAAATATCCATGTGAATTATTTCATTGTGTTGGGAAGGAGTTTCGGTTATGTTTAGCTTATATTTTATTGGGTTTCGATCGTACTTGGCTAAGTGACATATTTTACAGTTATTGACGTATTTTTGAATTTCTTTCTGAAGATTAGGATAATAATATATTTTTTTTATTTCTGAAAAAATTTCGTTGATACCCCTATGGTTGTTCTTTAAATATTCCTCGTCGATTATTTTCAAAATTTCTTCTCTATCTGTGATATCTTTAAGGAGTGCAAATGATCTTATTATATTAATATTAACGTTGTAGGCAAAAAATTGTCTATAGCATTCCTGGAATTTTACGTACAGGTTTATGTCTTCGCAAAAGATGGCTATTAAGCCTTTTTCAGGTAGAATGTCTCGCATTATATTTAATAAATCTGAGCTATTGCCATTTGTTTGTATAGTGATTCTTATTTTCTTTTTATATAAGATTTTAGTGGATCTTAATTCCTTATCAGACTTTTTCAGTACGATTTGAAATTTATATATGTTAAGAGCGTTTTCTGTATTTCGTATATATGTAATTTAAGTTGTCTGATTGAGCACTGTGAATGGTTTCATAATTTGATGGTTGGCTTGAAAACAAATTTATTAGGTCTAAGGAAAAGTCATAGTTTGGCTCATTGTTTTCTTTTAAAGATTGCATTGGATTTGTAAGTTCGCCCATAAATATATCGGTTTCATTTAAGTTTACAGAAAAGGTTTTATTCATTTCGGGACTATTTAGGGGTATATTATGATCGCAAATTCTACTAAGTCCGTCAGCTAACGCGTTTTCTTTTCCTTTAATGAATTCAATTTCGAAATCGTATTCGTTTGATTGAATTTTCCACCTTTGTAGCTTTAAGTTAGGTTCTTTTAAATTGTTAAGCCATACTAGTGGGCGGTGGTCGGTTTTAACTATAAATCTTCTCCCATACAAATAA
This sequence comes from Drosophila kikkawai, assembly GCF_030179895.1. Taxonomy (NCBI): domain Eukaryota; kingdom Metazoa; phylum Arthropoda; class Insecta; order Diptera; family Drosophilidae; genus Drosophila; species Drosophila kikkawai. The sequence continues at coordinate 27,115,730 of NC_091728.1, read as the reverse complement.
TAATGAAAATGTTTAATTCCCCAAAAGATAGCTAATAGTTCTTTTCCTATCGTGCTATAGTTAAGTTCGTGAGTTTTTAAAGTACGACTAGCATAGCATATAACGTTTTTATCCTGCATGAGTACCGCTCCCAAGGCATAGTTGCTGGCATCTGTAATAAGTGTAAACTGCTTTTTAAAGTCGGGATAGACTACAATTGGGTCGCTTTTGATTAATAGTTTTAATTTTTCAAATGCTTCTATAAATTCTAAGTCTTTTGTATTTATTTTAGAATTTTTTTTCAAGTATTTTATTAAATGTTTTGCAATTTTAGAAAAGTCTTTTATGTATCTTCTAAAATAGCTAGTAATTCCCAAAAAACTTTTAATTTGTTTTTGTGTCGTTGGTAGTCTTATTTTATCAATTGCCTCTACTTTCTTTGAGCTTGGTTTTAACCCGTCTCCATTAAGAACGTGCCCTAAAAACTCTATTTCGCATTTGGCAAACTCGCATTTGTCAATTTGAAGTTTCAAGTTAGCGTTGGCAAGACATTTTAATACTTTATTTAGATGTTCAATATGTTCTTCGATTGTTTTCGAAAAAATAAGAATGTCGTCCATGTATACAAGGCAGAAATGGTCTATATAGGGTCGAAGCAAATGGTTCATAAGTTTTTGGAAAGTTGCTGGGGCATTTCGAAGACCAAAAGGCATTCGCAAAAACTCATAATGTCCGTTGGCGGTAGAAAAGCTGTCTTCGGAATATCGCGTTCATTCATCTCTATTTGGTAGAACCCTTTAGCCAAATCGAGCGAAGAAAAGATTTTGCATCCTCCCAATTTGTGAAATATTTCGTCAATGTTAGGGATAGGATACCGATCTTCGATTGTTTGAGAGTTCAATTTTCTATAATCAACGACCAGCCGCCATTTCTGTTGGTTAGAAAGGTCTAATTTTTTTTGCACGACCCATAAGGGACTGTTATATGGACTACTTGAATGCCTTATTATTCCTTGTTTTAGCATTTCGTTTATTTGTTTATTCACCTCATCCTTATGGGCTTCGGGGTACCTATACGCTTTTGAATAGATAGGTATCTCGTTTTTTGTGGATAGTTTATGTTTAATTACACTTGTAAACGTTAAGTTGTCTCCTTCTTTATAGAAGATATTTTCGAACCGTTTTAGAATAATGCTAAGCTGGTTCTGGGAATTATAATCGAGATGTTCTAGCCTCATGAATTGATTTACATTAGCTCCGAAGTTTTTACACGGTTTTGGGTGTTGCATATATAACTTCAGGCTTACATTATTTAAAGTAATTTTATTTTCTCCGTAATTTATGATTGCATTTAAATCGTTCAATATATTTCCTCCAATTATACCGTCGAAATGGTCGTGAAAGTTGTATTCCAAGAACTCACACCAGTAATTTTTTATTCGAAATTCTTTGAATGAAGGAAATCTACAAAGTTTTTGTATTTTAATGGTGTTTCCCATTGCTTTTACTTTGACATCAATATTAGTTTTCCACTTCGGGTGGCAGACATTTTCATTAATGATACTGAAATCAGCTCCAGTATCAATAATGAATAGAAGTTCTCTTACGGAAGATTCGATTTTTATATAAGGTAATCTTGATGGTCCTTTAATTGAAAATTTTTATTAATCTGGCCTACGTCCATGGGAGTTGCCGAAGTATCATTGTTTGGGTTATAATTAACTATTTGTTGCGGTTGGATGGTGTTGTAGGACATTCGAGAATTAGTGTTTGGATTAGCAATATGTCTGTTAAGATAATTATTATTGTTTGCGAATCTTCTTATATTTTGCCTATTCGAAGTACCGGGGTTATCCTCTGCCCGTGGTTGGTTCTGATATTCAGTTTGGATTGGGTTATTTCGATTATAGTTATCGTTGCTAAAGTTTGTCCTAAAGGGAGTTTTATTATATAACTGTTTTCGAATGGGCCCATAGAGAGTATAATTCTGATGGCGAGCGTCTTCGATAATTTTGTATGCGTCATCTAATGACTGCGGATTCCTAGCAAAAATCATTGTTTTAGTACACTGATAAAAAAAAACAAGAATTTTGGTCATAAAAACGAGATTTTTCGGTCACGAAAATGGCTTAAGCATATTTTGGTCTTCTTTGGATATTTTCGGTCATCTTTTAAGTACTTTTTCATTCTACATTTGAGATTTTTCAAATATTATTTCAATCCTTAAAAAAGTTTAAAATAAGAACGATAAACGACCGAAAATCTTAAAAAATGACCATAACAAGGCTTAAATTAAGAAAAAAAAAAATTTGTTTGAATCCTAACGAGACCGGCCTTAGTTAATACTACTAAACATTCGTAATACCAAACATTTTAAATTAAACATTATTGTGAAAGAATTTTTACAATCTGTAATTATAGAGCTAGAAATGATTATTGTAAATTAAATTAGTATTAGAAATTTTATTAAAAGCTACTTACATTTTTTTCCCCGGCTGGGATCCGAACCCATGTCTCAAAATTCACAGACCGACCGCTTACCAACTGGGCCACTGAGGCAAATCAAACACTAATGTCGGGAACGTGAATACATACAGTTCCAAGGACAGAGAAAACAAAAAAAAAATGTATCTCCCCTCTGAGCTAAAAATAGATTTTTTAAGAATGGTCGTAAGAGCGAGACGGCACTATGACTTCCATTTTTGTGTGAGAAAAAAAGAGACAACACTAGAAGCCGTCTCTTCTGAATTTTTAAGATTAACAAAAATCTTAATTTACGATTTTTATTTCTTAAAATGAATCATTTTCGGTATTACTTTATGATTTTTTCTTCTTCTTATTAGAATATTTGGTCTTTTTTTAAGATTTTTTTTTTAAGAATGCCAAAAAATGTGCAAATCTTAAAAGTAGATTATTTTGTTCGTAAATACACCCTGAAAAATCTCCTTTCTAGAATTTTTGGTCTTATAGTAAGATTTTAAATTAAGAATGCGCAAAATCTCAAAAGAAGATTTTATTTTTTTTATCAGTGTAGGTTCGGGAAGATTGTCCCTAAAGATCCTAAGTGAAATCCTATTAACTTCCTCTGTACTAAATGGCTATGAATTCTACTAGCAATTTCATTGATTTTATTATAGTATTGCTCTATTGTGGATTCTATTCTACATAATTTTAGGGTATCTATCAATATGTCACTAGTCTCTTTTTCCCCAAAATGTTTTATTAGAATTTCTTTTAATTCGTTCCACGATCTAATGTTTCCGTATCTATGCAAAACGGGTCTTACTAATCCAATGCATTTGTTTTTTATGTAATTAAGTAAGAGGTTTTTAGATTGTTCATCGAACGTTTCGAAGTCATTAATTTGATTAATAAAATCTGGGAGCTGATTTTTGTCCGATCCATCAAAATCTTTTATAGTTTTTATACAATTTAAATAGAGATTAAACGACGCAATTATTTCGGTATTCATTTTTGTGTGGCTTTTGTATGTAGGTTAGTTATGTATAAAGTTATAAGCTTTCTTTAGAACAGTAAAGGTCTGGGGATAGGGTGAAAAGAATAAAGAACGGTGGTTGGTTTTACTTTGTATGTTATTGTCCAACGCAGCAGTCGAAGGTAGTAAAGCTCCAATGCAGCAGTCTTTTAGAATAATACAGCTCCAGCGAAAATCAATTGAAGAACGGTAATTGATTTTATTTTGCGTGTATTGTCCAACGCAGCAGTCGAAGGTAGTAAAGCTCCAATGCAGCAGTCTCTTAGAATAATACAGCTCCAGCGAAAATCAATTGAAGAACGGTAATTAATTTTATTTTGCGTGTATTGTCCAACGCAGCAGTCTCTGAAGGTAAGATAAGCGACAGCGATGATGATTGCCAAAGCTTGGTCTCGAAGATCGCCGGTGGACCGCTCAGGCGAGGGTAGAGCCGTTATCTTCTGTGCTGATAAGGCTGGCTTCGCTGGTTATGCTTGAGCCGCAATTTACGGGCTTTTATGGTCGTATTTCGTATGTTTGAAACGCGTGTTAAAGATTTTGTTTTGGAATTTAATTCCAAACGGGTGGTTTAATTTTTTGTTAGTCGTCGTCGCCAGTTATGTCGATGTTAGGGCCCAGTTTAGTAGCGGTCTCAGACAAGCCAGATCTTTATCAATCTCCGCGTCTTTTAGGTTTAGGGAGCTATTTCAACTAGGTCCAAAATCGATCGTTGATGAGTTGGCCTTTAGATGGCTCAGTTGCTAGTTGAGCTTCACGTCAATATCCAAAGAGAAGATTGCTAGACTCAGTTTGGGTTATCTTTATTGTACGTCCGAACACTTGTACGGTCTAAATCCAACTACTTTACTAGCAGCGATCAAGGAGAGCTTAAAGTCTATTTACAGTCGATCTTATCTCTAATCTTATGTGTATGTGTAGGTTCTATTGATGTTTATTCCACACCACCACAAGATCATTCTGGCAGGTAGTTATTTTATAAAAAATTTATTTCTGACCCCACCTCAGATTTGACAACAAAAGTTTTGCCGTGTTCAACCAGTTTTCTCGTTTTGGCGATAGGTCGATAGGTTCACCTCAAAAAGTTATCGCCAAGGTTGCCATATTGTTGGTGGAACGAAACAGCCAGTTAAAAATACTTATAAAATATAAATGAATACATTAATAACTTTAAAGGACCGCCAAAATGGTTGTTTATAAATAATGCTATTTAATGTGATTACTTAAATGGACCAAATTAACCAAATAATTATTTGAGACCACCGGAATTAAAACTGTGAAAAGTGTGGCAGCATCTTAGGTGCCTAGATTTGCTTAATTCTACCATTTTTTGCCTTTTTCTGGCTTAGAAAAAGGGCAATTGTAAATATAATAGGCAGTACTTTACGTTGTTTGCTTATTACCAACAACACAAGTTAGCTGCTTGAGCAGTGAGAAACGATGAGAAATCGAAACATCCGATAGCAGAAATTTGCCGAAAACCGGAGCAGCTAAAAACCAAAACGGTTCGTTTTCGCCCAAAACGAAATCGAAAAAATTTTACGATTACCGGAGCAGGCCTGAATATCATTTCTATAGAAAGGTCAACCGCGGCAAAAAAAAAAAAGTATAACCTCTCTAAAATTATAGTCACATATAAAAGTGTTCTTATTGATAAACATTGACAGAATCTAACATATTCTAAAACATATTTGAAAATATTCGAATGATAATTCTAGCGAAAGCGATTATTATTCGTTATTTTGGTGATAAAATCAGAAAAATTGGCATGTTTTGCTAATAACTTCTAGACCATAGGCATTATGCTTGCCTTTTTATATTTTAAAATTAGAATTAGAAAATTTAAAACAGTTTTCTTTGAAAACGCATACTCTTCATCTTTACTTAATCAGTAAAAAACAACATGTAAATTATAAAATTCTCTATTTAAAATTATTTTAAAACTCTTTTATTCAAATTAAAAAATAAAAATTGGTTTTAAAAGTTTTTCTTAATAAAATTTGGTATACATAAATTTTCCATCTTTCCAGCTAAATTTTTTGGTATTAACTTTTATTTTACTCATAACTCTGATTTGCGATCCCTGAGAAAATAAGATGGTTGGTGTGTTGCCTTTGTTACATATTGTAACGTTACGGCAAATAATGTTATCAAAAAGAGACTCACCTCTTTTGTTCGATTCCGAGCTCCCCAGAGCGTTTGCTTCGCATTTGCGTCGCACCCTAGCACCAGTGTCATCTTCGTGTCTTCGGACCGTTGCAGCAGCTTGGCTACAGGCTCAGGTGGTGCCGGCTCTTCGTGGGCCATGTAAGCCGAGGCGATGTTTACTCCGCTCCCATCCGCTGTAATGAATCTGGCAACTGCTAGATCCGGTGTGCTAAGATCAAGAAGTGTTATATTGATTCTTAATTACGCATCGGATTAGTGAATTCTGTGATCCTCAGGCGAGCGACTTTCTCGTCCCTAGTCAAAGCGTCCTGTATAAGTCTGATATCGATATGTAAAGCATGTGAGTTGCGCGTCAGTGTTAATCTGCCCGATTTTCAATATCGATGTTGGTTTGGAATGTGTCGTGGGACTTGTCACCTACCGTCCCACAGCTTGTTGGTGTCATCGACCTCTTCTAATAACTCGTCCGACTCGGGCAGAAAGACCTTAATCTTGGCCTTCCCTTTGCCGTATCAGATCTTAGGGTCTAGATTTTTTAACAGCGGCAGGCGGCGTTGATTAATGAAAAGAAGGAACGCTTTGCTCGACTTCATCTCTTTTTCGGCTTTAAAGATGGAATCTCCCTGGCGTGGACAAGCCTTATATTAAGCCCATGTGTCGCTTATCCTAGCCACACAGTCCACCAGAAAGCTCCAGGATAACCCATCGTCGCATCTGATCACCCGGTGGAACGGTCCGGTCGCCACGGTAACCAACCTGTCGGCTAGCCATGTCGGCCATCTTAGACTCACCCTTCTCCCAATTCTCCGACAGCAGAAGACCGTCACACAGTAGCACCTCTCGAACAAAAGCAGTTGCAAAAAGTCGTTGTCACAAAAACGATTTTAACCATACCTATTCTACAGGAAATTTATCATGGATTCCGAATCTGCAATAATTCAATTTTTAGATAGAAGAAATAAGCATTCAAAGTTGAACTTTGTTTCCATTATTGCATCATAAGAAAAGGAAAAATTGGTCACTTTCAGGTAACATTGCAGAAAAAAAGATTACCTATCGTCATGGTTTTTGCTTTTAATAATAGGCACATTCATAAACTGTAAGATAATCCGAAAAAAGGGAATTAGGTTTTGGGCTGCCAGGTGTCCATTTTTTCCCCTTTTTTCTGGCTAAAGTAGTTTATATCTACTACACTATTACTACGACCTTTGTGGATCTATTCTGGACCAAAATCAACTTTCATCTGCTGCGTCGAGCTGCGTCTGCGGGTAAAATATACCAAAATACCGACACAATTTCATACACACCAAAAAATATACTAACTGCAGCGCTCATGGTTTTGTGGCGGTTACACTTTGAAAAAAAAAAAAAAAGTTAAATTTTTTTCAGTTTTCAAATTATTTTTATATGAGCAAATACATAAATAAAAACTTAAAAAAAATTATTTTTTAAAAATTGTTTTCATTGACAAAAAAACCTATTTTTTTACTTTGATACCCTATAAAAAAAGGGAATGTCAAATGGCGTTTAAATTACTTTATTATCTTTTTTTGGTTCAAAAGGTATGATTTTTGCAACGTAAAATGGGAAAAGGCGCTAGAGTGAAAAATTTGTCGAAGTAGAAACGGATGGGGACATGGCTAGATCGGCTTGGCTGTTGATGCTGTTCAAGACATACTTTCTAGGGTCTAAAATAACTCCTTCACTGCGATGCAAACTTCTGACTTAAAGTATAATACCCTGCCAGGGTAGTAAAAAGTAAAAGTAGTATAATAAATGACTAATATTAACCGACCCCTTAATTACTAAATAAAATACCCGGTGGTTCGGCGTTACCACAGGATGATAGGTGGTTCGGAGTTCAGATCATTTAAGAAAGTACCCATTCACGAACTAGCTGGATACCTAGGTCAGACATGGCCAATCGATACCTCCAGTACTTTAGGGTATTTTTAAATGCTCTAGCACACTTGAATTATAATCTATACTCGATATGAGTTGTTTGAAAATCGGTTTATAGACATAGGTGATATTAGATAATAAAATGTTGATGTATGCTAACATTCTGCACCATCTACAGACAAAACCTATGCTCAACATGTTCCCAGCTACGTTCGCCTAATAATTTTTAACTTTGCTGATCCTGTTGGGCCAGACTTCAACTGCATTACCAGTTGAATTCTTTTTCTATAAAGAGGAATATTGGAAATATATTTCCGGTAGCTTAGTAATGAAATATTAGGTATATATTAAAATATATTCTGCTTAAATTTTCATTTCGATTTTGATTCTTTTTATAACCTGAATAACATTTTATATTTTCTTGGCAGTCATGCGACGCAATGCTGCGGGACACGGAGACTAGAGAGTTGTCAACTCGAAGCTTCGACTTAGCCATATTGGACGGCGCCTTCCCCGAATGCGCGTTAGGATTGGTGCACCTGCTAAAGATCCCATTTATGTATATAAACACAGTAGGCTTCTATACTGGTAGCCTATCTATTGCTGGAAATCCGGCAAGCTATGCCGTAACGCCGAACTTTTATTCTCGATTTACGGACACGATGAGTATCTACCAACGGGCTATAAATACGGGCATGCAAATTGGACAAAACCTTTTGCATATGGTAAGAAAAATATAAATTTAAAAAAAAGCAAACCTTAATCTTTTTGTTTATTCCTAGTACGTTATGCGGCGAACGCATCTTGTGTTGCAAGAACATTTGGGCAGCCATATACCGCACCCTTATGAAATGGCTCGTAATGTAAGCTTTATTTTACAAAATGGCCACGCAGTGGTGTCCTATCCCAGAGCCTTGAATCCAAATGTGGCAGAGGTGGCTTGCATTCACTGTAAACGAGCTAGGAAACTTCCAAAAGATCTAGAGGACTTTATTGGTGCTTCTGGAGTCTCGGGATTTATCTATGTATCGATGGGTTCATCTGTAAAAGCTGCGAATATGCCCGAATCGCTCCGTCGCATGCTTGTAAAGACGTTTGCCCACCTGCCATATCATGTGCTTTGGAAGTACGAAGGAAATGCGGCAGACATACATGATCTTACTTCAAACGTGAAACTTTCACGGTGGCTGCCTCAACAGGACATATTGGGTCATCCTAAACTACGAGCTTTTGTCACGCACGGAGGTTTGCTTAGCATGTTTGAGACTGTATTTCACGGAGTACCAGTCGTAACGATGCCAGTATTCTGCGATCATGATGTTAATTCTGCCAAAGCCGAGGTAGATGGCTACGCCGTCAAGCTGGATCTTGAGACGCTGTCTACCAATCAACTTTATAAGGCAATCATGAAAGTGATTCATGACCCGCGCTACAGAAATGCAGCTCGCTATCGTCAGAATCTTTTACTAGATCAGCGCTCGACAGCTTTGGAGACGGCCATATACTGGACCGAATATGTGCTGCGTCACAAAGGCGCTTATCATTTGCAAGCACCTTCGCGAAATATGACGTAATTTATAACATATTTAATATAAAGCATTTAATATCTTTTTTTGGTCCACAGATGGTGGCAGTACTATCTTCTAGACGTGTTTTCCCTTTATATGATTGCTCTCTTCAGCTTACTTATTTTACTGAAACGCCTTGACTTTCGGAATGAGAAGGTACACAGCATTCATATCACTACGTTTGCCTCCCCAACCGCATCGAGAATGAAGCCTAAGAAGCTTTAACTGGAACCTTCTTTTACAAAAATGCTTAGTAATAAGAAAGTTTTAAATTGTACTTAAGCAGCCAAAGTTTACTTGAGCATGCCTCAGAATAGGAACAAATTGATTTTCTTGTTACAAATCAATGGGAGTTAAAGCCTTGTAAATACGTTTTTACATTTATAATTAAAGAAATGAAAAATCTAGCCAAAGTCTACAAATCAAAGTGTGCCGAAAAGTTAATTACAAATGCAATTTAGTCATGGACCCATATATCAGGCCTGTGGTCCTTTCACTCTACGTTAAATAAATAAAAATACGGTGTTTAAAAATGTAAATATCGAACATTTGTTGTTTTTAATTTAAAATTATAAAAGGTTGATATGTGTATGACTTCTGGCAAACAGTGTCCGCTTTTGTCAAATTCTTGGTGGAATTTAAAATGCAGTACGTGTTTGTAGTGTGGGTGGTCAGCAGAAGGAGAAAACAGGGGGAACAGGATGGCCCAGGCAACTGAATTAACTGTGTGTTCCATCGGCAAATATAATATGTATATGTATATAATATATACTAAACTTTGCAAATGGAATTTTTTTTTTTTCGCGCGGTGTCCCGCTTCTTCCTCCCGTCCAACCGACTGAGGGGCGCAGCCGTGTGACGTACGACACGAATTGAGCTGCCCTAAAAGAAAGGGGCTCTCAACATCACCGTTTATTAGGTTATTAAGGAATACGACACCAAGCATCGTTCTACGGTTAGCTAGCGAGGGTAAGTTAATTAATAGAAGTCTACTAGAATAGGATGGTAGTCTCTCATCAGCATCCCAGGGTAGGCCACGGAGGGCGAAAAGTAAGAAGTTCTTTTGTACAGATTCAATACGGTTAATATGGACTCCGAATTGAGGACTCCAGTCGCATGAACCATACTCCAATATAGGGCGAACTAACGAAGTAAAAAGGGTCTTCGTTATATAAGGGGAATCGAATTCCTTCGACCACCTCTTAATAAAACCGAGCATGCCCCTGGCTTTATTAACCACGCACGAAATATGTTCAGAGAACGAAAGTTTAGGGTCTATGCGAACATTAAATCGTCAACAAGAGATATTCTTTCAAGAGCGCAATCATTTAGCATATAAGTGGAAAACTGGGGAGTGACACATGAAAATGTCATCAGCTTGCATTTAGAGCTATTGAGATGTGATAAATTAGCACGACACCATGCTTGAAAGTTATTCAGATCCGATTGCAGGTCTGACTGTCCTTACACTGCAAGCATAGTTTAACGTCATCAGCGTACATAAGTACACTAGAGTTCGTTAGAACCAGCGGCAGGTCATTGATAAACAATGTAAATAGCAGCGGGCCGAGCTGGCTACCTTGTGGGACGCCAGAAGTGACCCTGAGGAATTTAGACAGAGAATTTTTAAATAAAACCTTTTGAGTTCTGTCACTCAAATAACTGAAAATCCATTTAAGAAAATCGACAGGAAACCCGATTAAGTCAAGCTTCCTTACAAGAAGAGAGTGATTAACCGAGTCAAAATCGTTACTGAAGTCTGTGTAAATCACATCGGTTTTAAAGTTACGTTGGAAACACTTAATAACGAAAGAGGTGAGTTCCAGGAGATTTGTAGTAGTCGATCTTCGCCTCATAAAACCATGCTTCTTCTACGCATCTGCATAAATGCTGCAAGTGAGGAGTAATAACATTCTCGAAAAGTTTTGGAATTTCCGATAATTTAGATATTCCTCTATAATTGCTGGCGTCCGTTTGCTACCTTTTTTGTGAAGAGGAATAATAAATGATTCCTTTCAAATAAGGGGAAATTCTGAGGTTTCTAGAGATAAGGTAAACAATTTCAGAAGGGGATTGCACAGAGCCCCGGTACAATACCTGAGCACGCAGCCTGGTATTCCATCGGGACCCGGTGAAAAAACTTTCGTTTTAAATAGGACTGAAAATTAGGTTCGACCTGGGCAAATCAAAGGAGTAAGTCTGATTTAACCTATTTGAGGAAGAATAAGTAGTTTTGAAAAAGTCGGCAAAGAGATCGGCGATGGCCTGATCAGAGTTTGCAGTATTGTTATTAAATGAAAGTGAGGAAGGATATAAATTGGGTTTACGTTTAGTGTTAACAAAGTTATAAAACGGTTTCGGGTCCTGCGTGAACTGAACCCAACAGCGCGTTAAATAACTTTTATAACACTGCGCGTTAAGCACGGTGAAATTCGACCGAGTACTAAAATATCTTGAATGAACAGTAGCGTTACGTTTATAATGATTATAAAGCCTAGACTTAACGTTTTTTAGCCGTGTCAGCTCTTTAGTGAACCAAGGTGGTTTACTAGAAACCGACGGATAGGCTAACGGAACACACGATGCAAAGAACGCATTCATGGCACTGTACAAAATATCCACGGCGGACGCCATGTAAGTACACATGTATAGATCGGACCAATTAAATCCGCAAATTAAAGTGCTTTACGAAATCAGCGAACTTTATTGGCCAAGCGATCAGATTTATTCTTTACGACAGTTCCCGTATCGATGGTCACTTCGAAAGTAGGATGGTAAAGGTCTTCAGGAAGCGTCAATGGATCAACTCTTGTTAAGTTTACACCTACAGGATCGGAGGCGAAACACAGATCCAGTAAGCGATTTAAAGAACTTAAGACATGGTTATCTTGGGACAAAGTAATGTCAAGCAAGCAATCGATGAGGTCATGCTGTGCCGCAGTTTGGAGGACATTGGACGTACCATCTGATGACCAACTATCTAAAAGCATGTTGGAAACGGCCCGAATTGGCGAAAGGTGTTTCCAATAAATAGGCCCTTCAGCAGATGGAGGAACTTAAGAACAGGTTATATAGATAAAACTACCTGGAAATGATAGTTTCACACAGATAAATTCAATACCTGCAGTTGATGTGGTTTGTGACGGCCTTGGAGGTTTTACTCTCACAGGACGTTTTTTATTTACTTTCACCTCATATTCCTTAACTGCAGCGTGTTCAGCCCAGAAGTCACCTGAACAATTGTGTCAAAGAGATCGAGGGAGACACTTATCTTAAACGATGAGATGTCTCTGGGGTGAGAAAAGTTAAATTTTTCCACTTTCACATTGGCGGCGTGTTTTTTGCCCAGTAGTATATGGCAAGTACATCTTCCGATGCGATGAAACAAATATTGTTTTTTGTGGTGGAATAGCGGTGAGGGTCTTCGGAAACGCAGCATTACCGACTTCGGCCGGTGCTCCGGCCCTTTTTTTTCCCTGAGGAACAGCTACTACTTTTTTCGAAGTCTGCGGTGTCACAGATTGAGACACCGCAGCAGACTCAACGGATATGACTGGCGCCGCTGCTGCCATTTGCATCCCGGCACATTCGGTTGCCGAATCTTTCGCCGCTCCCGATCTCAACACCATTGGAACTTCATCCTGTTAAAGTGAGCGTCCAGCACTGGGAACAGGTCATTCGCTTTGCGAAAATTGACCCTAAGTTCATTAAATCCACTTATAGTTTGCCGCATGAAGAATAACATTTCCTTCTCAACCTCCCGACAGGCATGGCAACAGTAGCGTAAACCATTTTTGGCAGAAATTGCGTCTACGAAAGTCTAGACACTTAGCGTGAACGACCGCATCGCAAAGCCAAAAATCGGTTATATGGCTGCTATATGAAATATTACCCCAAATCATTTAAAGCTTGGTAGGTCGTTTTGGGAGCTTAATAAATGTATTCATTCCAAATTTCAATGCAATAGGCTTAAAATTAAAAAGAAAGGAAACAAACTTCGGCACGCCGAAGTTTGTATACCCTTGCAGATATTATTTCATTAAATTTTACCTATTCTTATTATGTTTAGAGTTTGACAGTTACAGTTCTACATTCCTGGTTTTACATTTTCTCTACATCTACCGATCGTTTCTATGGCAGCTACATATATGTCGGGGATGGGGGGTCAATGTTGTCGGCCATTGTCGTTTCCTTTTCTTTTTACTAAGCGCAGTGAGTCGCAATGACTGAGTAGTACGTCCGCTTTCCCTGACAGTCTCGCTGGAACTGACTTGCACTTTTCCCTTTCTCTACTTTCCTCGTCCTTCTCTACTCGTCATTGCGCCACACTCGGTAGGGAATACTCTCTTCATCCCCACCACGCTCTTTCTTAATAAGTTCTCTTCCTTTTCTCTCGTTACTTATTTAACTCTTCATTTATTTCCATATTCGATACACTTAGAGTCTTACAAATAGTAATTACATCTAACATTTCAAAGTAATCTCCGACACGGCCTTCCTGACTATAACACGACCTCGACCTCATTGCCATAACTTCGCAATAATCATCACTTAGCTTCTTTACTCATACTGCTCTACATAACTCTTCAAAATCAATTAGCTTACACTGCTAGTGTCTTCAAACGTTGGTTTGGCGGGATAATCTTTCACGACCATAGAGTACACGCTCTCTTCCGCACAAACCCAACAGTTTGGATATCAATTTTGCATTCCATCAGACATTAACTTAGCAGGATATTCCTTAACACACGGTTTAGAGTACACGCTCTCTTCTGCTCAAGTTCAATCGTCTGGCTACCACTGTACCAAACTCTTGCCAGGCTCTTGCTGGACACTTTGCAACGCTCACACGCACCTTTTGCGTCACGGTCTCTCTGGACCCTCATAGCCTTATACTCCACCAACGAGTGCCTCAATCGGCGATCTCTCGCTTACACTTCCAGGGTCTTCAAATGTTAGTTTGGCGGGATAATCTTTCACGACCATAGAGTACATGCTCTCTTCCGCACAAACCCAACAGTTTGGATATCCATCAGACATTAACTTAGCAGGCTATTCCTAAACACATCAATTAGAGGACACGCTCTCTTCCGCTCAAGTTCAATCGTCTGGCTACCACACACACATACCACAGTACCGGACTCTTGCCGCACCTTAGCGACGCTTCACACAATCATTCAAATTTAGTCCCTGTGTATGGCACCACCTCAACCATCTTAAAATACAGATCTCTTGCTTTGATGTTATGGTAGCTACGAGTGCCTCAGTCGACGATCTCTCGCATTCATCTGCATCTACCTCAACAGGCATCGCGGGCAACTACTTAAAATTTCGCTTACTCGACAAATATCTCAAAACATATCGGCCACCATCAAGCTTTTCTAAATTGACAAAGGGTCCTCTTCGGATCCAGCTCTGTTTGGTGCCGTTCTTCATCTTAATTTTCCATCTTCATTCCTTTATCCTTTTTTTTCTTTCCTTTCTCATTCTTAACAACTCTTCCATTTTAAATTGATCTTGCCTTCAATTTTAGTGCTCTTCCTTTTGCACCATTTTACGGACAACTCAGCGATTTTAACAACTCAACGATTTTAAGTATGGCCACCGATGATGCACTTAATTTCAATATTTTCCGCAATGATTACATTTGCAGTCAGTATTGACTACGAACTCTCATCTGAGCAAATAATGTCAAAAATGTTAGAATAATAGTACGCCAACCAATGTTTCCAATTCATATGAAGGCTACTTGGACTCCACAAGACACATAGTTCTACCAATATACTGCACCAACATAAGGGTCTCCATTAATTAATTAATTATAAGTATTGAAACATATCCACAAGAGCTTACAACTGTCAACCAAATAACGATTACAGGCTCACTTGTGTAATATCAACATCAGTTTCCTCCAGAAATAAGTAGGCAGGTTCTCGAGTGGGTTTTCATTGATTATTATTTTATTTATTCTTCAGATTAGGTTTGGTCAATGTTACATTCAGTTTCTTGGTTTGGTCGGAGCAACCATTGTTGTCGCTCCGAACTCTCATTTATGTGTGTCTTAATCAATATGGACTTAAAGCTAGGGAAGTCTAAGTCCCTTAGCTGCGCTGCCAACAGCGGCAGCAGAGAGTCATGTATATATTCTTAAATATTCTTAAATACATAGCTATGCTCTTTTGGACTGAGCGCGGAGGTATATGCACATACATACATGTGGTCCGCTCGTGTAGCATTTATGCTGACACTTGCATTCTTTGTGAGCGGCCGATATATACATAAGTGGGTAGTTCATATTTCGTCCACTTGATGTTTATGATATAAACATTGCAACTTAGTGTTACAGTGTGTACCCGCTAAGTATAGTGGGTACTCAATATATGTGCATACTACATCTCCCTCCTTTTGAAAATAACGTAATATAGTGAAGTTATTTTATAGTTGTATATATATGTATATGTCGGCGAGTTGGTTGCTAAGTGCAAATTTGGAAAGCTTGTTGCTATGGCAACAGAGTTATTCGGCATGCTCAGGTATTGGTAGCCCTGTAGGTGTCGCTGGCGCGCAGGCGCAATGACAGTTGAGTCGGTAACAGGAGTGTTACTGAGTGAGGTCTGTTCGTCTGTCGCAACAATAGGAGAGAATGAGAGAGACAGCTTGAGATTGTCTAGGATTGACGTTTGAGTAAAAAGTAAGAAAATGTGAAAAGGCTAAAGGAAAAGTGACGTGGACAGATACGTTTGGAGTGCGCAGGCGGACAGAACTCGCTGGCTCGACTACGGTTAAATTAAATAACGGTTATCTCCGACATCAGAAGTGGGATTCACCATAGCCTCGCGGGCATTCTGATAAAGTGATTTTCGGTCGATATTAAATTCAGTGGCGCATCGAAGGCTTGCGCAGCCGCGTGGTGCGAGACACCGGAGTCGTGATAGGCAGTCAAATGCACTGGTCGCGTGTTGAGCCGGACGGTTGCAAGTGTCATCATTGTCGGCCAGAAAATTTGGGGAAGAATGGAAGACAACAACAACAGCACACTGGCGGAACTGCGGCTGAAGTGCGGAGAGCTGGAGTGACGCGCTTCAGGCGTGATAACGGTGGTCACATTGCATCTGTGTGCACGAGATGGGTATCAGCGGCTGCGAGCGGCAGCGGCAGCTGCATGTAGAAGCGAGTTGATTTGTGTGATTCAACAGTGACAGTATCGGGTGAGCCCTTTCCAATTATTCTTCGATTTGGGAGCTCAATGCGGTTAAGAGCAATTTCGGCAAAAATACAGATTTATATATTCAGTCTGCTTTAGAAACTCGCCTAGTAGACATGAATAGTGCAGAGTGTCCCCACACACATGGTTTGGACATAAAGTTGTTGGTTAAAGATGGGAATAGAGATGTGTTTGATTGCAATGTTGGGGAATACGATAGGTTGTGCTTAGAATATCGGAAGCAATATTCGAAAATGGTTTCGGACAGTGGCCTTTGCCGCTTGTGTCAGGCCCTGTGAAGGAAAAATGTTTCTGTTGAAAAATAATTAATTTAAAAAAATTACGAGTTGCCGTCTGTTTGGTCTGCCGTGCCGTTTGGTTTGGTTCTACCTTCATCATGCAATTGTTAAGGCGTTTGGAATTTATCATGATTATTTGCGATAGTTTACATAGATGACGTGTTAATCATGGCAAACTCGGAAGAAAAGGCTTTCCGAAGGCTGAAAGTTGTATTAAATGTGTTGACTGTACCAGGGTTGCCATTTAACGTTACCAAATGTGGGTTTCTTGAACCTACTACGCAGTATCTGAGCTATGAGGTGTGCGGTGGAGAAATCAGACCCAATTCCTAGAAAATCCTTACGTTAAAGGTCCGTCCTTTTAATCGGTGCAATTAAGAGACCGTCGTAAGACCATTTATTGAATTGGTGCCTTATTTCAAAAACGTGTGCCTCGATTTTCTCAGATCATGAGACAGATTCTTCGGCTTCAAGTATCTTTAAGTGAAATGACGATATTCAGAAATTGGAACGAACGTTTTTAATATTATTACAAATGAGCCTGTAATCGTTATTTGTTGGTTCGAAACATCTGATCAAATTTGAAACAGATATAAGCTCTTGTGGATATGGTCCAATGCTAATACACCTAATTAATGGAGACCCTTATGTTGGTGGATATATTGGTAGAACTATGTGTCTTGTGGAGTCCAAGTAGCCTTTGTATGAATTGGAAATATTGGTTGGCGTGCAATTATTCTGACATTTTTGGCATTGTTTGCTCAGATGAGAGTTTGTAGTCTATACTTATTGCAGATGTAATCATTTCTAAAAAAAAAAAATTAACTGAAGTGCATCATAGAGTAGAGGAAGAGAAAGCGCAAGGCAATTGTGGAATTCTTTTTGTGTCCAGAATTCACATGACTGATTTAACTCCGATAAATAAAAATAAATTGACAGAAAAACGTCTGAACTTAGAATGGAAATCTCAAATGACCGACTGATCAACTTCAGGATTCAGGATTTATTGGTATAGTTTATAAACAACTAAAAATAATTGAAATTAACTTGAGTTACGAAGAGGGATTTTAAAGAATACAGAGAGGTGTGAGGCAATGTTATCTGCCAGTAGTGTCCCTTAAATTTAGTTGCTTATTAATCAAGGTTATAAATCCGTTATGTATTTGGGTGGAAAAAAAAATAGACTCAGCCAGATTTATCAATATTGTTGGAAATGACTAAGTTTAAAGATTGTTGAAGGTTGTATCATGTGTAAAGTTTTAAAGTAGTCATCTGGCTGGATACCAGGACCGCAGAGGTGATGGCAAGATGCTCTTGGCGGGGTGCAACTTGCGGCGAACTGCACAGTTAGTAGTGCAACCAATGCAAGCCCTTAAGAGATGCCAATCGGACCCACCCTCTGGGCTTGATACCACCACATGACACAGAGAAAAGTATAGAGAAAGAAATTTAAAGTTACGTTATGCCGGTTCGGTAAAATTATGGAAGGAAGAGCACAATTTTGTTAAGGCAAGATTAACTTAAAATGGATAAATTGGAAATTGAAATTGTTACGAATGAGAGAGAGGAGAAAGAAAGAGATAAAGAAATGAAGATGGAAATCGGTACATTTTAAAATCCTTAACAAGCAAAAGAACTTATAAGTATGCGCATGAGTTTTTGAGGGCATTGCCAAATAGACAAATAAGCAATGACGTTGATTGATAAAGATTTAGACGACTCAAGTGGAGATGCGTCTGATTCCCATGTGGGGAATGATGATATGGATGGCACGGTTGATGCCTTGGAATCCCAAGAGGGGATATAATGACCGCACCATAACAGAAGGAATTGTTATGGCGGGGGTCAGTGGAGACCGCACCATAACAGAAGGAATTGTTATGGCGGGGGTCAGTGGAGACCGCACCATAACAGAAGGAATTGTTATGGCGGGGGTCAGTATGTGGGTGTAAAAGGAAATACACCAGTTGATAAAGCTATGTAATTAGAGAAGTCTGAATTGTAAATTATGATTAAAATGAAGATGTAATTTGTTATGTTATCATGAAACCAAGATGCTTATTTTGTCTAAATGCCTCAATACTTATGTTTAGAAAATTAATGAAATGTTTGTTGACAATAAAATGTAACGAGTACCGAAATTTTAGAATACTGTGATTTAAAGTTAACACACGAGGACGTGTGATTTGTCAGGAAGGCCGTGTCGGATCACATGAAACAGGGCCTACTTTATTCCTATGGTCAGAATATGTGAAGCGGAGCCTTTTGAAATACGAAAAGAGCTTGTACTCTATGGTTTCGAAAGGTTATCCTGCCAAACTAACATTTGAAGACACTAGAAGTGTAAGCGAGAGATCGCCGACTGAGGCACTCGTTGGTGGAATCATTTATAAGGCTGTCCAGAGAGACCGTGACGCAAGAGGTGCGTGTGAGCGTTGCAAAGTGTGCAGCAAGAGCCTGTATAAATTGATGAAGAGATGTTGAGTAAGAGTTGTGGTACGAGCAGAGAAAGAAGATACAGATTTGGTACGAGAAGAGAATGAAGTGGCGACAAGAAATAAAAGTAAAGCTTATTTGACATGAATAAAACAGATAAAATGAAATGTTAAGTTGAGACCAAAGAGAGAAAAAAGAGAGAATGATAAATGACAGTTATGTTTAGAGCTATTAGAAGACACGTCACGCGAGGACGCGTGAATTGTCAGGATGGCCGTGTCGGCGAGTTGGTTGCTAAGTGCAAATTTGGAAAGCTTGTTGCTATGGCAACAGAGTTATTCGGCATGCTCAGGTATTGGTAGCCCTGTAGGTGTCGCTGGCGCGCAGGCGCAATGACAGTTGAGTCGGTAACAGGAGTGTTACTGAGTGAGGTCTGTTCGTCTGTCGCAACAATAGGAGAGAATGAGAGAGACAGCTTGAGATTGTCTAGGATTGACGTTTGAGTAAAAAGTAAGAAAATGTGAAAAGGCTAAAGGAAAAGTGACGTGGACAGATACGTTTGGAGTGCGCAGGCGGACAGAACTCGCTGGCTCGACTACGGTTAAATTAAATAACGGTTATCTCCGACATATATATAAAATTTTTTTTGAATTTTTTGTAAAATTTTTTTTCTTTTTTTTTTTTTTTTTTTTAGTTACCTTATGTATTATGATTTTAATAGTATTTATGCTATGTATGGCCATACGTGAAATATAAAAAGAACTAAAATGGTTATGAAATAAATGGTTTTAATCTATCCTTGTGAACTACTTGTGTTTTATTTCTAATATTTGTTATGGTTATGTTATCGTTAACTCCTATTGATTCTACCTTATACGGACCTGTATATTTAAAGTCTAACTTATGACCAGTTTCATTTTTTAATAAAACCTGGTCTCCTATTTTTAATTAAAAGTCTAAACTATTTTTGTCGTACCTATGTTTTTGTTTTTGTTTATTAATGTCTAGCATTATTCTAGCTCTCTTGTATGCCTGCTCCAATCTAAATTTAGATTCCTTAGCATAGTCTTCTATATTATATAATGTAGACCCATTCTATCTATGCTATTAAAGTGTTTTGGCAAATTTGAAGATTTACCAAAAACTAACTCATATGGACAATAATCATGTGCCATAGAGGGAGTTGTATTGAAACAATATACGAAGTATTGTAGCCATGTATCCCAATCTGTTTTATCGACCGAGATATATGAGCGTATGAACTCGTTAAGTGTTCTGTGGCTTCGTTCCACTGTTCCGACGGTCTGGTGATGGTGTGCAGTAGAAGTTATGTTTTTGATATTTAAGTATTTACATAAGTCTTCTATTATCGAATTTTTATATTCCGTTCCCATGTCCGTAATGAACGTCTTCATTGGACCGTACTTGAGAATAAAATTTTCAAATATAGCTTTCGCTACTGTGTTTGCACTTTTATTATGTATGGGTATTGCTACCAAATACTTAGTCAAATCGCATATTAATGTTACTGCGTATTCATTTCCATTATTAGATTTTGGTAGTGGACCTATTGTATCCACAATTACCCTATCGAAAGCTCTTTGCGGAGTTTCTGTTATTGTTAGCGGGGTCTTGGTATTTTTAGTCGTTTTGGACTTTTGGCATTTTGGACATTTTCTTATGTACTCTTTTATGTCTTTGGACATATTTTTCCAGTAGTAGTGTCTCTGGATCTTGGCCAAGGTTTTTGTAATGCCTGTGTGACCTCCTTGGATTGGATCATCATGGAATGTAGACAGTATAGCTTCTTGTTCTTTTTTATTGTTTATTTTGGTCACCGGGTTGAGTAGCGCTACTCTCAATAATTTCAATATTTTATTGCCCATTATCTTAAAATTATCAATTGAAACTAGTTCAAAGATATTTTCCCACGGTGCCACCTTGAGTTGGCTGATTTTGTTAATACCGGCCTGCTTTTCAAGCCTTTGGAAGAATTGACCTAGGTCAAAGGTTCCATTAGTATACAAATCGCTAACATCATAACTTGCTGTAATTTTCTTTCCGTGTTTGAATAAACACATGTTATTATTTACATGCAAGGTCACTACTTTACGTACTTCGTCATTATTAATGACTTCATATACGTTGGGCTTTGAAGCTTTTTCTTCAGATTGCCTAGGCAATTCTGTTTGTTGATTTCCTGCGCAGGATTTCTGTCTACTTTGATTTCTAGTAGTGACTTTATGTATAGATCCAGTGATATTCTGTAATTCCTTGATGGTTATCCTCGATAACGCATCAGCTACATAATTGTCTTTTCCCTTTAAATACTCGACTGTAAAGTCGTATTCTTCTAGTTCGAGCCTCATACGTGTAAGTTTAGAGCTTGGATTAGTCATTGAAAATAAATATGTAAGGGGTCTGTGATCCGTTTTAATTACGAAATGTTTTCCATAAATATACGGTCGAAAATGTAATATTGCCCAATGAATTGCAGATAATTCCTGCTCAGTAGTACACTTGTTACTTTCACCTTTAGTGAATGCTCTTGATGCGTATGCAATGGGAAGTTGGAGACCATCATGGTTTTGAGTTAAAACCGCTCCACATGCTTGCTTACTTGCATCTGTTATTATGCAAAATTCTTTTGTGAAATCTGGATATTGTAACAAGGTAGGTTCCATAAGTTTTGTTTTTAGATACTGAAATGCATCTTCACAATCATCTGTCCATTTAAAAGGAACATTCTTTTTACATAATCTTGTTATGTGCCGTGAATAGTCAGCGAAATTTTTTATAAAACGTCTGTAATAGTTACAGAACGCGACGAAACGTCTAGCACTGTCCGCGTCGTGCGGGACTGGGTAATTCTTGATGACGTCATATTTCTTGTCATCTGGAAGTATTCCTTTATCTGTGCATTTATGACCTAGAAGTCACTTCATGCATAAAAAATGAACATTTTTCTGGATGTAACTTTAGGTTGTATTTCCTGCATTTCTCAAAAACATCTGTTAAGTTCTTAAGCATATGTTTTTCGGAACAACCTATTACTATTAAGTCATCCATGTAAAGGAATGCTTGAGAAGGTTCTAGTCCAGAGAATGCAATAGTCATCATTCTCTGAAACGAATTTGGAGCTATTTTTAATCCGAAAGGTAATCGCGTGAAGCGATATGAGCCATTGCTCGTTGAAAAAGACGTTATATCTCTTGAACTTTTTATACCCTTGCAGGGTATTATAATTTCAGTCAGAAGTTTGCAACGCAGTGAAGGAGACGTTTCCGACCCTATAAAGTATATATATTCTTGATCAGCATCAACAGCCGAGTCGATCTAGCCATGTCCGTCTGTCCGTCTGTCCGTCTGTCTGTCTGTCTGTCTGTCCGTCTGTCCGTCTGTCTGTCTGTCTGTCTGTCTGTCTGTCTGTCTGACTGTTTCTACGCAACCTAGTCCCTCAGTTTTAAAGCTATCCGAATGAAACTTTGCATATAGTCTTCTATATGCTCTCACTGCTATATATGTCGGAACGGGCCGGATCGGACGACTATATCATATAGCTGCCATACAAATGTTCGATATATTTGTAGAAAAAAAATTATAACTTGGCTGTTTTTCAACATTTTTGCACCATTTTTTAGATATGGCCATTTTATATTATTTCAGAATTTGTGACGGTTAGGTCATTCCTCGGGCTCAAGGATGGCCAGGGTTCGTCTCAGATATTTATTTATTGCCTGAGGTGGTTGCTGCAAGGAAGTTCTCGATCCGGGTTCCAGAGGAGAAAGCCGTAGTTAGGTTATACTGGGACAAACAATTTATTGTATATATATATATATATACGGGTACAAATAAGAAAGCGGGGTTTTGGTGTTGGTCGTCGAGAGTATCTGCTCCAGGGGGGCCGTATGCCGGCTCGGGTCGTCCTTCCTCGGCTGGGTTTCGTCACCGGTGATCCGCCGTCCACTCGTCCCTTTTCACGGCGCGTTCCGTTGCCCTGGGGTCCGTTGCTCGCTCTCGGGCTGGGGCTCCGAGTCGTCTAGCTTCCTAGAGGGCGAGAGGAGTCGACGAAGACCCTGAGATCTTTCAGGTTAGTGTAGGATGCGGAGGCCCTGAGGTCTTCCACCAAGGAATCGGTGGGTAGAGGCCCTGAGGTCTTCTAAGATTAGGAGGTTGTAGAGACCCTAAGGTCTTCTAAGGCGAGAAGTGTGTAGAGGCCCTAAGGTCTTCTAATATGAGAAGTTTGTAGAGGCCCTAAGGTCTTCTAAGGTGAGAAGTTTGTAGAGGCCCTGAGGTCTTCTAAGATGAGAAGTTTGTAGAGGCCCTGAGGTCTTCTAAGATGAGAAGTTTGTAGAGGCCCTCAGGTCTGCTAAGGTGAGAAGTGTGTAGAGGCCCTAAGGTCTTCTAATATGAGAAGTTTGTAGAGGCCCTAAGGTCTTCTAAGGTGAGAAGTTTGTAGAGGCCCTGAGGTCTTCTAAGATGAGAAGTTTGTAGAGGCCCTCAGGTCTGCTAAGGTGAGAAGTGTGTAGAGGCCCTTAGGTCTTCTAAGATCGAGAAGTTTGTAGAGGCCCTAAGGTCTTCTAGTATGAGAAGTTTGTAGAGGCCCTAAGGTCTTCTAAGGTGAGCAGGTTGGTAGAGGCCCTGAGGTCTTCTAAGATCGAGGAGTTGTTAGAGGCCCTTAGGTCTTCTAAGATCGAGAAGTCGTTAGAGGCCCTTAGGTCTTCTAAGGTCGAGAAGTTGTTAGAGGCCCTTAGGTCTTCTAAGATCGAGAAGTTGTTAGAGGCCCTTAGGTCTTCTAAGATCGAGAAGTTGTTAGAGGCCCTTAGGTCTTCTAAGATCGAGAAGTTGTTAGAGGCCCTTAGGTCTTCTAAGATCGAGAAGTTGTTAGAGGCCCTTAGGTCTTCTAAGATATATATAGCGACTTATAGGGAGGCCCTTAGGTCTTCCAATATCGAGACGTACAGAGAGGCCCTAAGGTCTTCCACAAGTTATAGACGTAAGATATGGTCGGGGTCCGACTATGAGTTACCACTTTACCAATATACCTTACTCGTCCTGTGCTCCTTGGGCGGCTCCTTCCTGTTAGCTCCGGTTAGAGGACTTGACCGATCGCCGGCCGAAAACTGAATGCCATTCTACGGCTGGCGCTCGCCTTATATAGCGCTCTGGAGCGCTCGAGTGTGGCTGTCGCTCCCGAGGGAATTTGCCATAATAGTGTGGCCAGACCCTTAGCGGGCCAGTGTGACCTCTCTCTGTTCGTGGCGCGCGCGCGCATTTAAATCAAACTGGTGCTCGTTTTCTTTTGGTTTGTTTGTTCTTTGTTTTTATTTTACTCCAATCATTGTCTCTTATTTCCTAGGTATCTTTTGTGTCTTCAGTTGTTGTCGCTTATTCTTAAATCTTAATATATATGTTTGTCTTCAAGTTTTGTCTCTTACTGCTATATATATATGTATTTGTGTATTTGTATTTGTATTTGTGTATTCTTCTTAGTCCCTAATATAATATTTATTTATTTGTGCGTTATTCGTCACAAATTTTTGTAAAAATTATATGAAAATCGGATGACTATATGATATAGCTGCCATAGGAGCGGTCAAGAAATAAATGGGAAAAAAAATTATAGAGTCGTTGTTTTTCAACGTATGTTTATTTACTCTGAGATATAAGCTTTTTTTATTATTCTAGAAATATGGTATAAATTTCATAAAAATCGGACAACTATATCATATAGCTGCCATATAAACCGATCGGTAGATGTAGAGAAAATGTAAAACTGGAAATGTAAAACTGTAACTGTCAAACTGTAAACATAATAAGTATAGATAAAATGTAATGAAACTCTGTTTTGTGACTGTTTTCAGCATTTAAATCTATAATATAAACATCGAAACCAATCTGCAAGGGTATTCAAACTTCGGCGTGCCGAAGTTAGCTTCCTTTCTTGTTTCTAGTTCAATTTGATGGAATCCTGACATTAAGTCAAGGCATGAAAAGTATTTAGCTCGACCTAGTTGATCCAAAATATCATCAATTCTAGATAATGGGAATTTATCAGAAAGTAATTTTTTATTAATCTGACGATAGTCAATTACTAATCGCCATTTCTTTAAATTGGACCCTGGGGATGATTTCTTAGGAACAAGTAACAGAGGGCTATTATATTCAGAAACAGATGGTTCGACAATCCCGTCGGAGATTAATTTTCCGACTTGCTTTTGAATTTCATCAACCTGACTATGAGGGCTTCGATAGTTCTTTATATAGACTGGCTCATCATCTTTTAATCTCAGTTTTTGTTTATAAAAATTGTTCGTTGTTATTGATTCGGTTTCCAATCCGAATATATCGCTATACTGAGTGCATAAGTTGGAAAGCTGTGACTTGAATTGTGGAGGGAAGTTTTTTGAAAGTTGCGATAGTACAGATTTTTCTCTATTGTCTGGATTTGTGTTGACTACATCGTAGTTCGAAAGTGGTTCACATGTTAGATTATCTGTACTTACTATTTGGTTTGTATTTGTTGTATTAATTAATCTTATGAAGGCATTTTGGGAAACATTGAAACTAAACCTTGAGATTTGGTTATTTCTTGACTTATGCCTTTTATATCTATTATGTAATCATATTGAATGTTTTGGAAGTTATCCGAAGTTTCTTTTAAAATTGAAATGTCTGCACCCGTATCTATTAAAAAGGTAAGCTGTTTCCCAGTAGCTACATTGGAATGGAACAAATACATTTTGGCTGAGATTAACTGTGTGAATTCTAGCTTCGTCTAATTTTGAATATTTAAAGGGGTTTGTGAGTTTTCCGATGTGCCTTGGGCTACTCGGACATTGTTTTGATTATTTCGGTTCGATCCGCTATTATTTCCGCTGCGGTTGTTTCCGCCACGGTTGTTTCCTCTATAATAATTATTGTTATTATTATTATAGCTGCGGTTATAACCGTTATTTTGGTTATTCTGGTAATAGCCATTATTTCGGTAGTTACCTCGGCTATTACCCCTACCGCGATAATTATTTCTGTAATTATTACCGCGATAGTTGTTACCTCTCTGTGTGTACAATATGGCGTTGGCATTACCCGTCATTTCGGTACTACATTGTATGTACTTGGTGACGGCTTCATTCATTGTCGTGAAGTTGCCAGCTTCCAATATTGTCTTAAGTCGGCCATGCTCACAATTTTTGACCATTGTGGAGATGGCTTCCTTTGTGCTGAATTTATCAGCGTGTTCGGCTGAGAGGCCTTCATCGATATACGAAGCTTCGAGGAGCTTCCGTAAATTGTCAATGTCAGAGGTAAATTTTTCGGCAGTTTTGCCTTTCTGTATAGTCTTGGCCATTTTGGCCTTTATTACATCGGACGTTTCGCCGACTATGGTGTCTTGCAACTTCTTGATTATCGCAAGTATGGTCGTTTCATCTTGAACTCTGTATAGTGTTGATCCAACAATTTTGGATTTAATCACTTCTACAGCTATGTGTTCGAATGTTCCCTTTGTTAGGTTAACTAACTTCAAGGCCGTTACAAATCGTTGTAGATGTAATTTTTGGCCGTTGAATTCGGGTATGGCACTCGAAATTTCTTTAATGTATGCCCGTTGGGCAATCGTTTCGTCAGCCATTGTGTTAGGTTTTGTTTCTACAATGCTGTCGTTATCGGTAGAGTCTGTTAGATCCTGATCTGATGGTTCAGATTGAATAAGGACTGCAGGTACTGTGAGGTTGTTTATATCTTTTTCCTCTATTTCGGTATCTGCAGTAGCTGGGTCACTTATTTCATCCGGCTCAAGAGCTGGTGATTCTGATGGTGCTGGCTCGTCTTCAGTTTCTACTGCCAATGGTGTATTTAATATAGTTGGCACTGAAATGGCCAAGTTATACCTTTGTTTTATGTATATTAAGTTCTCTCGTAATTTTAGTAAGAACTTAGATACTCGAGACCAATTGGCTTTGTCTAGCCGGTCTCTCTGGTCATATATTAATATACGCGCTGCGTTAAAGCGGTCTACTAATATTTCAGCATGCTTATTCACAGTATTTTGCTGTGCCAGCCGGGTCCTTGATAATGACTTGTATGATCTGTCAAAATCAGTTTTTATGTTGTTCAGTTCTTTATAAAGTTCACCCCATTCCATTATTTAATGGAATTTTGTTCAGAACATTACTCGAATTTTATTCTCGAACCTACACAAACGGAATTGCTGTCTCTACGAACTTGTCCTATACAATAAAATCGCTAACTGATTTAAATAGAAATATATAAGATGATCTGGATCGTGGGACACAGATGATCCGAAATCCCTGCCGACAATGCAATGCCAGTTGGGTCTAAATTTTGCATCGAATTCGTTTTTTATATATTTGGCAATCTGCGATTCAGTTTCGAATGCACCAATCGCTTGTTTTGCGCATTCAATGGCGCTTTCCTGCATTTCCTGACTCATGTCAGTACGTCTAATGTCAGCGTTGCTGCTAGCCATTTTGCTGATGGTTTCCTATTGATTGTTTTCGAATTGTGTTTGTTTTATTTATTTATTTTATTTTATTTCCAAGGATATATGATAAGTAATTTTTAATATAGTTCTTTATACATTTCCTCAATGGTATACATAATAATATTTCGAATTTTATTTTCAAATTTTAAGATTTTGTTTAATTTTCTTTTCTTTTATAAAAAAAATTTACATTTTTCCCTGCCTATTGGTTGTATAGCCGCCAGGCCACACGCTATCGGGCAACTTTAATGTCGCTCAATTTTACAATTGTTTTTTTATATGTATAAAAAAAAATATGCATCGTAGTGCAATTTAAAAAAAATATGCAACGCAGTGCAAAATGTTTTTTAAAAATATTGTGCAGGATTCCACAGGTTCCAGTGACGTCCTTCTGCGTCAGCTGGTCGTCGCCAGTCCGGCTTCGCTGACGCTCCCTCGAAGGTGTAAGAGGCGGCCTGCCCCTCACACTCACAGTTTCTGCTGCAGCTGTCCTGGGCCTATGGGCTCAGGCGGTGCCGGTGCTGGTCATCGCACAGGCTTCATACATGTTGATATGCAAAACGGGCTCTCCAGAGGTCCCGGGCAGTCCTTTGGGCATTCCTTTTTAAATCGTGGATATTCAGCTTCTTCTGGAGGGGGTTGTTTCAGATTAATTTTTCCATTGTTTTTAATCACAGTGTAGGTGGATGTGGTTGTCTCAGTGGTTTTTGGTGGTTTGTTCTTTTTTTCATTCAATATATTTTTTATATGCTCCACTTCGGCATGTATTTTTACCGAGTGGGCCCAATTCACATTACTTCCGCTATTCAATAGCTTCAGTAGTTCGGCCTTTCTGGCCTTTAATTTTTTTTACCACACCACTTCTTTTTCCGCACATCACACACTACTCACTGCGTTTTGCCTCTTGATCCGTTTTCCAGCATCGGTTTTCATCATTTGCGGTTCAGAGTTGCGGTCCCTTGAGGTTCTTCTCTGTTATCGGTCGCCATGTAATATTAACATCAGTTTCCTCCAGAAATAAGTAGGCAGGTTCTCGAGTGGGTTTTCATTGATTATTATTTTATTTATTCTTCAGATTAGGTTTGGTCAATGTTACATTCAGTTTCTTGGTTTGGTCGGAGCAACCATTGTTGTCGCTCCGAACTCTCATTTATGTGTGTCTTAATCAATATGGACTTAAAGCTAGGGAAGTCTAAGTCCCTTAGCTGCGCTGCCAACAGCGGCAGCAGAGAGTCATGTATATATTCTTAAATATTCTTAAATACATAGCTATGCTCTTTTGGACTGAGCGCGGAGGTATATGCACATACATACATGTGGTCCGCTCGTGTAGCATTTATGCTGACACTTGCATTCTTTGTGAGCGGCCGATATATACATAAGTGGGTAGTTCATATTTCGTCCACTTGATGTTTATGATATAAACATTGCAACTTAGTGTTACAGTGTGTACCCGCTAAGTATAGTGGGTACTCAATATATGTGCATACTACACTTGTAATAGCACTAAAAGACGTTCGTTGTAATTTCTGAAAATCGTAATTTCACGTAAAGGTACTTGAAGTTAAAGAATCGGTTTCCCAATTTGAGAAAATCGAGACACAAATTTTTAAAAATAAGACGCCAATTCAATAAATGGTCTTACGCCCAATTACACCGATTGAAAGGACGAATTTTTAACGTAAGAATTTTCTAGGAATTGGATCTGATCTCTCTACCGCGCACCTCATAGCCCAGGCTCGAGAAACCCACATTTGGCAACGTTAAATGAAGACCCTGGTACAGTCAACATATAATATAATTTTCAGTCCTCGGGAAGCCTAATCTTCCGAGCCTGCCATGACCAACATGTCATCCATGCAATCCATCGCAAACAATTATGCTAAACCCCAAATGCTTTAACAATTACATCAAAAATATAGGAGACGCATTCTTCTGTTCAAGCTGCACTGCTAAAGATTCATATTGACCCTCCGTGGTCACAAACGCAGTTCTTTCTATCGAATCTGAAATCAATGGCAAGGGACATCTATCAGATACTGTATTTGTGTGTAGTTCTTTATAATCAATGCACAATCTCTCACTACCATCCTTTTTTTTTATTTATTTATTTTTTTTTTAACCATTAACATTGGGCTAGCGAAAGGAGAACAACTAGGTCTGATTAATTTTGCTTCCAACATCTGCTGAATTTTCTCCCTTACTATTTGCTTCTTGTTCTCACTAAAGCGATACACCGTCTCTGAACCGATTTATTTATGTTTTATTTATTTACAGTTTGAGTTCTATAAATATCGAATTTGTTACTTTCTAAAATAACTCCAAACCCATGTTGAAAAATATCTTGTCCAATTATCATGTCATATTTAAGGCAATTTTCATCAACTACGTGAAACAACAATTCAAATTAAAATCCTGAAATTTGTACGGTGGACAGAATTTGCTTATTGCTTTTGACAACATTGTCACCTATGCCTCTCAACACTACCAGATTATGGCATCTCTTTCCGGCAAGGTTCTCGCTGATGCTTTCTTTCACCAACGAGCATTCGGAACCCGAATCGAAGAAAAATGGAAACCGCTCACCAGATTGTATTGCAGTTCCCTTAGGCTGAAGTACCGCACACATGTCCACTCTCTTCTCGATGTTTATATTCGCTGTTGCTGTCCCCTTAGTGCACACTGATGCAATGTGACCAATGTTGCCACACCTATAACATGTCACGGCTTGTCTGTTGTTGCTAAGGGCTGTTCTCGTCTCATTTCTTTCCTCTGCTTTTCTCTTGCGGCACTCCATTGCTTTGTGTCCAAGTTTTCCACAACTATGGCATCTTATCGGCGTTTGCGTCTTGAACCTCTTCTTTTCCGGGCCTTGCTCCATTCCAGAGTATTCAGATTGTTTTGCGAACGTATGAGCTTTCAGTTGTTGTTGTAGCTCCGCACGTGTTTTTAGATTTGTTGTAAACACTGATCTCTGCAGTCTGGAATCAATTTGGGATGTATGAGCTAGGACCAACGATACAGCAATTTCTTCGTGCGTCATTCCTTTCCACTTGGTCAAGAGTGATGTAACCAACCGGCTGGAGTACACGGAGAGGCATTCTTCAGGATTTGGGCGTCCCTTCAGCATGTCTAGCAACAATGCTGCAGGCGTCTCGTTGCCTTCGTAGCGTTCCATGAACAATTCCTTGAACTGTGTCCAGCTCATCCCAGGGTAGCAAATTTGCGACAGCCACTGCGATGCGCTACCGTGAAGCGACTTGCTGAGCGTCATTACCAAGGATGCACCTTCTTGCGGATGTTCAGATAAAATCATGTTCGCCGTTTTGCACCATGCTGCTGCGTCTGCGTCGGCAGCTTCAGGGTCGAAAGATGGTAGCACTGCAGAAACGGCACGTGTGCCAGGCGTCGACGTGGACTGTGCAGCATTCAAAAGTTCTGCAATCACTTTGCTTTGCGCTTCCAGAAGTGTGCGCCAGCCATTATCCGGGTTGTCTTGTAGGGGTGGTGATCCCACTTCTGATGTCGGGGATGGGGGGTCAATGTTGTCGGCCATTGTCGTTTCCTTTTCTTTTTACTAAGCGCAGTGAGTCGCAATGACTGAGTAGTACGTCCGCTTTCCCTGACAGTCTCGCTGGAACTGACTTGCACTTTTCCCTTTCTATACTTTCCTCGTCCTTCTCTACTCGTCATTGCGCCACACTCGGTAGGGAATACTCTCTTCATCCCCACCACGCTCTTTCTTAATAAGTTCTCTTCCTTTTCTCTCGTTACTTATTTAACTCTTCATTTATTTCCATATTCGATACACTTAGAGTCTTACAAATAGTAATTACATCTAACATTTCAAAGTAATCTCCGACATATATAATATTATTATTATTATTATAAAGAAATTATCCGCAATTACAAAGTGTGGATAATTTTGTTTTTTTTTGTTAAGCAATAGCTACAATGGCCTTCTGCTTAAGTTATACATTTGCTATAATTAACAATATTAGTTGAGTGATTAAATGAATAAGGTATTTACACTAATAATTTTTATATACTAAGGGTATGATTGTGTATGTATGCTAGTATGTACATAATATGTTGATAAAATTAAATATATGTGTATTGTGTTTTGATAATGTTAGGATTATATATTGTTGTAGATGTTGATTGATTTAAGGAATTTAATGGTCGTTACAGCATTTATTGGGTTTAGAATTTGTTCTATGTTATTTTGGAGGAATTTTTGTCTAGGTTCATCGTGAATAGGACATTCTAGGAATATGTGGATTAGTGTTAAGGCTTGGTTACAATGTTGGCATGTAGGCGGTGAAGTTTTGTCTAAGAGGCAGCTGTGTGTCAATTTAGTGTGTCCGAGGCGAAGTCTCATAAATTTGATAGTGTCTAATCGAGAGAATGTTTTGCTAAGAAGTTCAATATTGTTTAGTTTTTTTGGGTTAATGAGTTTGTAGTGCTGAGTTGTGTGGTTCCAGATTTGGTCGTATTGGGATCTCATATGTTCACTGATATATTTCAGAGTGTCAGGTGTGTTATGATTTTTTTCGGATATTAATGCCAATTTCGTTGCTTCCTTAGCCGCTTTGTCTGCAATTTCATTTCCGTTAATACCGCAATGTCCTGGTACCCATATCAAAGAAAATTTGTTTTTATATTTAGAGATTATTTTTTTAATTTCAAGAGTGTAGTAGTTGTAGTTATTGGGATTCTCTAGTGCTGTAAGGACAGACAGAGGGTCGGTGCATATAGCGAATTTTCCCTTTTGTTTTTCTGCGTATCTACATGCGCAGAGGATAGCTGCTATCTCGGCAGTAAAAATCGACGAGTAAGGTGGGAGCATTTGCTGGGTTATGATGGAATGTGTGGAGGTTACACTGTAGGTTACCCCGTGGTCGGATTTAGAGCCGTCTGTGTACAGAAAGGTGTGGTATTTGAGGCTATGTTTTATTTCTTGAAATTTTTGGTAGTAAACAATTGGTGGTGTGTCAGATTTGACTGAGGTTTGTAATGATTTATTTATTTTGGGGTAGTAGTTATAGGGCCATGTGGGTTTTGTTTGTTTATTAATTTTAATGGGGGTTGGATCTAGGTGAATCGTTTTGCAGCTATTTATGGTTTCTTGTAGAGAAGATAATAGTTTTGGGGTACGTTTTGCTTTCAAGATTTTTTTATTATATGTTCTAACGGAGTTTTTTTTGCTAAAGATATAAGTTTGAAGTTTTTTAATAAGGCGTGTTTAGTTCTGTGTTCTATTGGCTTAATGTTGGATTCATAGAGTAGGTTGTTGATTGGTGTTGAGCGAAAGGCTCCGAAGGCTATTCTAACAGCTGAGTGGTATATGGTTTTTATTTTGTTCAGTTTTGATTTTGGTGCTCTTCCATATAGAAACAGACCGTAGTCAATTTTTGACATTATGATTGTGTTGATAACATAAATAATAGTATTAATATTACAATTAAAGCTGTTGCTAGAGAGACATTTAATAATATTTAGCCTTTTGGCTATTTGTATTACTAGTTGTTCTATGTGCTTGTCCCATTTATAATTATTAGTTAAGGTAATACCAAGTATTTTTAAGGATTTTACGGTCTTTATGTCAAGGTTGTTAATAATTTCAAAATTGCACTTTTTTTTACGACAAATGTGTAAATGTTTTGTTTTCGGTATAGAGAGAGTTGCTCCGGAGTAATTGCACCATTCTTGTATGTCAGTGAGCAGAGGGTTTATATCTAAAGTGTTTTCTGTTTTTTTTAGTTTTTTTAATATTGTATAGTCGTCGGCGTATGCGGTGAATTCGAAAGATTTGTGAAGGCCTATTATTTTATTTAGTTTGTTGTAAGCGATTGCAAATAGGATAACGGAGAGTGGAGATCCTTGTGGGATTCCATTTTCCAGTGGTAGAGGTTGTGACTGAATATTTTGGATCT
The DNA here is from genome assembly GCF_030179895.1 of Drosophila kikkawai. Classification (NCBI taxonomy): domain Eukaryota; kingdom Metazoa; phylum Arthropoda; class Insecta; order Diptera; family Drosophilidae; genus Drosophila; species Drosophila kikkawai. The sequence goes on along the minus strand of NC_091728.1, from coordinate 27,082,239 downwards.
GAACGGAAATTTTTCTATTTGTTAAAAAGTTTGTTATGTAGTTCATCATTTTCTGTCCTAATTTCCAGGTTGTAAGTTCATCTATTATGGTGTGAGTTCCAATTCTGTCAAATGCTTTTAAGAAATCGAGCGAGATTAAGGATAGGTGGTTTTTTCTCGATAGGGTTGCGGTAGTCAGGTAGTCTAGCGAGGCTAGGGTATCTGATACCGACTTTCCCTTCCTAAAGCCCATTTGACGACTATCGAGTAGCTGGCTGTTGTTGACTAGCCACCATAGTCTTTTGGAAATTATTTTGTCCATAACTTTGGATAAGCAGCTATTCAGGGATATGGGTCGATAAGATGATATTGCTGTTTTGTCTGAGGCGGGTTTTAATATGGGTATTATGATGCTTACTTTGAACTGTTGTGGAATGTATGTGTTAAAGATGTTGTTATAGAATTTTAGTAGTCTATGCATGGCTATATCTGGTAGATTCTTAATCATTTGATAGCTTATACGGTCTCTACCGGGAGTTTTACCTTTAAGCTGATTAATGGCGGCTCTTAGTTCAATGATAGATATTTCAGATTCCAATGGTAGGGTAAGGGGGGTTGTGTCGTGAGTAATATTAAAGTTTATGTTTTCTTTGTGTGACCTAAATTCGGTATGAAAATTATTATTAAGTGAAGCGTTTGACCACTGTTCGCATAATGCTTTAGAGATATCTTTTGGTTTTGTATAGGTTTGAGATGGGTTGCAGGGGTTGGCAAGACAGTGAATTTGTAAGTGGGTTTTGAGGCCACAGAATCGATTGATTTTTTTCCATAATATTGGTATTGGGGTTTGTGAATTTATGTCGGAGGTAAATTCAAATAAAGCTTTTCGTTTTTTTATTTTTATTTCTCGTTTTAGTTTGGCATTCGCTCTTTTATATGTAATAATATTTGCTGTGTTTATATTTTGGCACATGGTTTGCCAGGCTTTTCTTTTGTTGTTTTTTAATGTTTTAAGCTCATTGTCCCACCAAGGGACCTGCTTGGATGTTTTTAGGTGGTATTGCGGAATAGAAAGGTGCGCGCTGTGCCGTATTATAGAGCAGAGGTTGGCTGCTTCTTTGTTTATTTGTAAGCTGGGTGGTCTGTTGTCGGAAAATTGTTTGACTACTGATTGGTATAGAGGCCAATCAGCTTTTTCTATGTTAAATTTTGGCGGGTGGTCTGTTGTCGGAAAATTGTTTGACTACTGATTGGTATAGAGGCCAATCAGCTTTTTCTATGTTAAATTTTGGCTTGGTTATGGAAGAATCAATTGTTTCGTTTTCAAAAAGTACAATCGAGATCGGGAAGTGGTCGCTTCCTGAGAGGTGACTGTCAATTGACCATTTGGAGTGAAGTTTTATTTCCGGAGAAGCGATCGAGAGGTCGATGTGGGTGAATGTGTGGTGTGTAGTGAAGTGGGTGGGTGAGCCGTCATTAAGTGTGTTTAATACAGACTGGTTTATGAATTTGAATAGTATGTTTCCTCGTGGGTTATTGTTTTGCGAGCCCCAGCTTTTGTGCCAGCTGTTAAAGTCGCCTGTTATTAAGAGTGGAGTGTCGATAAAGTTGTAAGTGTCATGCAAATCTTGTAAAGTAAATTTTTTGTTTGGTGGTATGTAGCTAGAAATTATGGTGAATTTAATCTTAGAGTTTACAGTTACGGCTATTGAATCAAAACTAATGTTGCTAATTTGAGTTTGTTGTTGTTCTAAAGAGTTGTGAAGTAAAAGTGCTACTCCGCCGTAGGGGTTGTTAGAGTTATTTGTGTGATATAGAGTGAAGTTAATTGGGATCGGGATATTGTTGGTAGATTGGAGGTGGGTATCTTGAATAGATATGATTTTGGGGTATTTGTTTTTTATAAGTATTTGTAGGTAATTGTAATTATTTAGGTAATCATTAGTTCTGCTATTTTTTTATTATTTTTTTTTCGGTTTTCGTCTTTTGGGTGTTTTTTTCTTTTGATTTCAGGGGAATACCAAGTTTATTGGACTTAGCTGTGTATATCTTTAGTTTTAGTTCGTCAGAGATTTCGGAGCGAGTGGAGTATAAAGATGTTGATGCAGTAGTGTCCATGGCTTCTTCTGGGGAGCTGTCGTAGTTAATGATTTGTCTGGTAGTGTTGATCGGTGTTGATGAGTTAGTAGTTGAAGCTTTAGTAGTATGTGTTGTTGTTTCTTTTGTAGATGGTTTTTGTGATGGCAGTGCGGCTTTCAGAGAGAAGGGGATCGGTGGGTGGATGTGGCGAGTGTTGTAGATGTAGCGGGCTGTTTTGTGATCGACTTTTTGGAGTGTTTTTATGGCAGTAAGCTCCTTTTGCTTGATGAAGGCAGGGCAGGATTTGTCCATTGCGTTATGGTGTTTAATTTCTTCATCTTCGTATTTGCAATTTATGCATGTTTTTATTTTGGTGCATATATTGTTTTCGTCCGTGTGTTTTTTTTCGGAGCAGTTGGCGCAAATTTGTTCGCTTTTACAAAAGGCCGTGGGGTGTCCAAATCTTAAACAGTTGTAGCATCTCATTGGTGGTGGAATGTATGGGCGTACTTGGACGACTTCATAACCTATCCATATCTTTTCCGGTAAGTTAATTGTGGAGAATGTCAGAATAATTAAGCCAGTTTCTGTTGTTTCGTTGTTGTTTTTTTTTTAGAATTTTACGGACTTCTATCACATTTTGTGGCTTCATTTCTTCTAATATTTCTTTTTCGTCAATGTTCCGCAGGTCGTTGGAGTAGATGACACCTTTAGAGGTATTAAGTGTTTTATGTTCTTCGACATTAACTGGGAAGTCATGGAAAATTTTTAATTTAAGTAATTTCTGGGCTTGTAGAATGTTTTTTGTTTTGATAAGGAGGGTTCCTGCTCTTGTTCTTTTGCACGTTTCGACTGTTCCATTACAGGTGAAGTCTACCACTTTTTTTATTATAAATGGGTTAATGTTCTCGAATGTTTTTTTGTCAGTTCTACTAATTATTATGTATTTTGCTTCATTTGTTATCGTGCTGTTCGTTGTCAAAGGGCGGTCGGGTGGTCGAGACATCGTGGTATGGTTGGGCTCGGGCCCTATAGAGTATTGGTTTGGTTCACTTAGTCTTTGTGTTTGTTGTTTTTTACCGCTTTGCGCAAATAAGTCACGAACTGATTGATCTAAATATAGATTTATTTGCTGATAAGCTGTCGCTTGGGGATTTGATCGGTCGCACGTCTTTACTCTTTGAAGCTCGGAGTGAAAACTGATATATAATATATTTGTCCGATTTTTATGAAATTTATACCAAAATTCTGAACTAATAAAATAAGCTTATATCTCAGTAGATAAAAATAGGTTGAAAAACAACAAGTTATAATTTGTTTCTATTAATTTCACGATTGTTCCTATGGCAGCTATAAGATATAGTCGTCCGATTTTCATAAAATTTATACCAAAATTCAGAAATAATATAAAATGGCCACATCTCAAAAATTATGCAAAAATGTTGAAAAACAGCCAAGGTATAATTTTTTTTTTTCTAAAAATTAATAGAATATTTGTATGGCAGCTATATGATATAGTCGTCCGATCCGGCCCGTTCCGACATATATAGCAGTGAGAGTATATAGAAGTCAAGTCAAGTTTGCGTAGAAACGGACAGACGGACGGACAGACGGACGGACAGACGGACATGGCTAGATCGTCACGGCTGTTGATGCTGATCAATAATATATATGTATATACTTTATAGGGTCGAAAAGGTCTCCTTCACTGCGTTGCAAACTTCTGATTGAAATTATAATATCCTGCAAGGGTATAAAAAAGGGGAAAAATCATAGTGCATGTAGTGAAAGCCTAAAACGACAACCGTCGCACAGTAGCGCCTTTTCTCATTTTACGTTGCAAAAATCATAACTTTTGAACAAAACAAGATAACTAAATAATTTAAACGCCATTTGACAGGTAATTGTTGTAAAATTTACATATGTATTGGAAAATCTGCCACGCCCACTCATTCGCCTTTTTAAAGGGTATCAAAGTGAAGAAATATTTTTTTCGCAATGAAGACAATTTTATAAAAATATTTTTGATTTAATTTTTTATCTTTATTTTAATGTATTTGCTTTGATAAAAATAATTTGAAAACTGAAAAAAAAAATTTGTTTTTCTAAGTTTAGCCGCCACAGAACCGTGAGCGCTACAGTGAGTATTTTTTGTTGGTTTGTATGAAATTGTGTCGGTATTTTGGTATATTTTACCCTGAGTTGTTTCAGTGTTTTGCTTCGCAATGCCAGAGTCGCAGCTGGACGCAGACTTTCTAAACGGATTCTAATTCAGGAAAGATACACGCAGTGCGTAGTCTTAGTGTAGTCGCCGGCTCTGGGCAGCTTCAGAAGTTATAGACTACTTTAGCAAGAAAAAGGTGAAAAAAAATAGACACCTAGCAGGTAGCGATTTACCTGTACAAGCCCACACAAAACTACCCTTTTTTTTATTTGAATAAGAGGTAATGAATATACCTGTCATTTAAAAAAAATCAAGACCATTGGTTATGTAGTTTTTGTGTAATATTGCCTGAAAGTCGACTAATTTACCTATTTTTTGTTGTATGACGCATACACGGAAAACAATTTCGACTTTGAATGCTCATATCTTCAAAAAAAAATCTTAAAATTTTTTTGGTTACAGATTCGGAATCCTTGGGAAATTCTCTGTCGATTTTTTATGGTTTAAATCGATTTTGCGATTATGACTTTTTCGATTTTTGCAACGGCTTTTGTTCGAGAGGCGCTACTGTGCGTCGTCAATCGGACCTGAAGTTTAACGAGGGGCCCAAAGAAAGTCTAGCAAGTCAGGAGGTAAGATCCGAGAAATTCCACGGAGACCCAGAGTCCGCATCTGGTAGCCAAATGGGGAAACTGATCCGAAGGGTGATCAAATGTTTGATATGTCAAAAGCCAGAGGACCGGGCCATACTGAACAGTGAAAAGGAGATGTAGCAAGCAGTCACACTAACTTATTCGTATATTCTTAAAAACCAAGGTCCGTAACCATTATAAGTTATATCATTAAAATAAAAAAGGGTAATGCTTCTGTTTATAACAATTTCAGCTTTGTTTACTCTGAATTCGGAGTTAATACGTGAAAAAAGTGGTGCAAATGAATTCTGCTTAAATATGATTATAACGCCGAGCGAAAATTAATTTACTGTGACGTTATGGACGCTTAAGGCCACTTTAAATACCATTTAAATAGGCACGATAATAAGCTAATTTATGATATTTTTCGAGACTTATAATAATTCATTTTGTTTTCCATTTTCTTGGGTATTGCTAAGAATTATTTCCGATTGCATAATTGATTTTACTTACTAGTATAGTGATTAAAAACAAAAGAAGTTTGTGGTAGTAGACCGTCCTGGCATAAATCCATGCTGGTTAGGGCTTATGGCGCTACCAGTGAAAAAGGCAGAGCTCGCACAAAACGGTCAACCGTTTTGATCAATCAAATTCTTTCGAAGAGAACAACCAAATAGTCTAATAGGCGCGAAGGAAATATTTATTTATTTATTCATTTACATTCTGTTTGCTTAAAGTTATAAACTAAAGCAACAGATGGGGAGCAGCCATAGCTACTTAGGCTTTAGGCTGACTGGATTTAGGTATTTCATTCAAAGTTTTCTCTTAAAATCTATGAAGTTTGATTCTTATTATTCTATTTTGACAAATATTATAGTTCAAAGTTTTGATTATTGGTTAAATTTATGTTATCTTAAATATTGATTTTATTTTATAAAAGGTGTAGGAGGTTTGTTTTTTTAAGAAAATTGTGAAGTTTAAGGAGGTTGCTCGTTGTAGGATTGGAGAGAAGCAGGGTAAGGTTTGAATTAGGAATAGAGGTTCTGTGATTTTGAAATGCTGTACATTCGTTTAAAATATGTTCTATTGACTTTGTGGTGTTGTCGCAGAATTGGCAGGTATTGGTTATGGCCTGCAATAGTCTGTAGTTGTGTGTAAGCCGAGTGTGTCCAAGGCGTAATCGGATAGTTATACCCTTGCAGGGTATTATAATTTCAGTCAGAAGTTTGCAACGCAGTGAAGGAAACGTTTCCGACCCTATAAAGTATATATATTCTTGATCAGCATCAACAGCCGAGTCAATCTAGCCATGTCCGTCTGTCCGTCCGTCCGTCTGTCTGTTTCTAAGCAAACTAGTCCCTCAGTTTTAAAGCTATCTGAATGAAACTTTGCATATAGTCTTCTATATACTCTCACTGCTATATATGTCGGAACGGGCCGGATCGGACCACTATATCATATAGCTTCCATACAAATGTTCGATAATTTTTTAGAAAAAAAATTATAACTTTGCTGTTTTTCAACATTTTTTAGATATGGTCATTTTATATTATTTCTGAATTTTGGTAAAAAATTTTATGAAAATCGGACGACTATATGATATAGCTGCCATAGGAACGATCGGGAAATTAATAGGAAAAAAAATTATAGCTTCGTTGTTTTTCAACGTATTTTGATCTACTCTGAGATATACGTTTTTTTTATTATTCTAGAAATATGGTATAAATTTCATAAAAATCGGACAACTATATAGCTGCCATAGAAGCGATCGGTAAATGTATAAAATACTAGCGGACCCGGCGAACTTTATCTCGCCCCAACTTCGACTGATTAAAACAAATTAAATTGAGACGTTCCGTTTCTACTTTGACGTACATTATTACCTTACCTTATTCCTATCTTCTCCTAAAATTTGAATTCAAAATTAGTTGATAATCAAAAAGAAGTGATGACTTTTAAACAAACCTTTCGTTGGATTGACAAATTTTTTTGCAAAAATAATGGATATTCCAAGTTGAAATTTCGTCACCTCGTCGTTTGCATTCGGATCAGCAATGCCAAACACCGCCATGTCGCTCCCTTTGTTCACATATTTGCAAACGTATTTGATGGTTTTGATAGAGTTGCAGTACTCAACATTGCAATGCGTTGAGAACGTTTTCGACAAAAGCGGGCAATATGGAACGATCCAGCGGTTATCCATGATTACTGTTACGTTTGTTTCGTTACGTTTCACCATTAATTCGATCCATTTGCCGTTATCATCTGGAGAACGACGCCTATACAATGGATATCCATCGTTTCCACTGATTGTTTCAGCCGTCAACGGACGGGGAAATCGTTTTGTGCAGTTTCCGTTTTTCATGCATACTGACTCTGGGTTGTGGACTCCGCAAGGGCCATGGATCATGCTCGTTGTCACAATGGAATGCAGCTTGCTGTTTGCTTATCTGGTATTTCGGCTGAAATAATCGAATCAATATGATCTGGTCGGATCTTGTCGAACATCCAGAGCAGAATGTGCGCATGTGGTAAGCCACGCTTTTGACACTCAACCGAGTACATCCAACAACGAACTGCGCCAAAAACCTTCTGCTTAACAATGTAATCCATAAGTACTGTGATCTTTTGCTTGAATACTCGTGCAGTGATGTCAGGTCGATCGCTGGATGTTTGTCCTGGAAGCAACAAATTGGTAATTTCGGGCCATTTCGGATTGCATGTGAAGGTGATGAATAAATCCGGGCGTCCGTAATTCCGGACATACGTCATCGCATCTTGAGCATACTCATGCATATGGCGCGGGCTTCCAACATAAGTAGCTGGGAGAATGGTCAAAAAACCGATGTTGGCCGCGTGTCCTTCAGTAGCGATGGCGTCACGCAAGTGGATGTACTCGTCTGAGCGCAACTTCGACTGATTAAAACGAATGAAATTGAGACGTTCCGTTTCTACTTTGACGTACATGTCGACACAGTACTGTTGAAACAAACGGCGGTATCTTAACAGATGATTGTCAACATCAAGTCGAATCATTAATCGATACGCATAAAAATTCATACAGCTAACCTTCTTATTCGTTTCTTCTCCTAAAATTTGAATTCAAACTCAGTTGTAGAATTAAAAAGACGTGATGACTTTTAAACAAACCTGTCGTTGGATTGACCATCTTTATGTTGAAGTGATACCCATCTTCTCCACGACAGAACATCAACGGGTATTGAAGAGCATCATAAGACCGATGAGTCTCATAAACTCGCTGCAATTGGCCATTATCCCGACGCTTAAGAACAATATCGCGTGATTCAACATTCTCGCCAACAATCACCACTGCGACTTCATTGATAGTGGGAGCATTAAATTGTCTTGCATGGCTACCAGTGGGTCTTTTGTCAGCGCTGATAATGATTTTATGTTCGTCATAATGCATTATATCCAATGCGGTTTTAAACAATCTGACCAATTCATTATGCTCATGGAGAAGGTTTTGCAATTGTTGAATAATTTCACGTTTAGTTGCAGTAAAAATTGCACAGCGGTGATTTAGTTCAACTTCCGAATCACCAATGAAATAGATCTGAAGGAATTTATGATCTTTGTTTTGTGGTGGTAACAAAGCGCCCGCTCGGTGGTGAATTTGCCCTTGATTCTGAATGTTGGGATGCAATTTTAAAAAAATGTGTGTTGGTTATTTTGATAATAAAGAGACGCCATTACCTTATAACTTGGATTGTAGCCTGATTGTTGAACAACCTCGGCTCCAAAAGACGTAATTTGAAAGCATCCGTTATATTTTTGTGCAAGCTTTAGGAAACTGTTTGATTTGGCTGAATTTCCATATAATAGCGAATACAATGGCCCTGGTGGGTGAGCCAAACGGGCAATTTAATTTTGCCACCTGCACAGCATAAGCCGGGGGTTTCCAACCGAAACTTCGGTGCATTGCAATGCTGACATACAACAGACAATGAATCAATAACAACGCAGGTAAGATCCTTGTAGGATGTTTCAGGATTGTATGCGAATGCAGCGCGATTCAAGTTTTCATTTGCGGCTCGTCTTTCTGTATTATTTTGTCGGGCTTGAGGTGATCTTTGTGGAGCGCGAAGCTGTGCCATTTGGGCACGTATCGATGCATTTATTTCTGTACGTTCCTCTTGCGTCCGACTATTACGGGAATTCTGAATACCTATTGCATTGCGTGAACGCCGAGTTTTTACCGAGTTCATTGATACACAATTTCAACGCAGCTATGATCTTTGTAGGGTGTTTCAGAATTTTACATACAACAGTGTGTCCATCTGTTGAGCCGCTAGCGACTTTTCCGGAAGGTTTTCCCAAATGTATGTAATGTATGTAATAACCTTCTACTCGCAATTACAAACAACTGAAAAAAAATTTGAGCCAAATCGGCCCAGCCGTTCTCTTGTGATGCCATTAGTAACATTTTTTGTCTCCATTTTTATATATATATAGATTTAAAGCTGTGAATGTAAAACTGTAACTGTCAAACTGTGAACATAAATGAATGAAACTCTGTTTTGTGAGTGTTTTCAGCATTTAAATCTATAATATAAACATCAAAACCAATCTGCAAGGGTATACAAACTTCGGCGTGCCGAAGTTAGCTTCCTTTCTTGTTTTGGTTTGAATTTTTCTGGGGAGTTTGATAATGTCTGGTTTTTTTGAATAATCGTTAATACTGTAGTTGTTTTTGTTTATGATTTGGTACCAACTAGAAGAGTACTGTAGGAGATTGAGATGGCTGTTAGAGAAGATTGATTTTATGTGTCTGTTGATATCTGAGCGGTTGATGTTAGGAGATGTAATCAAAGGTGAGATTGTTCCATTTTTTGCGGTGTCATCAGCTAACTCATTGCCCTTGATTCCGACGTGGCTCGGAACCCACAAGATTTTTATTTTAGGATACAAGTCACTTAATAGTCCTCTGATTTTCGAGGGGATGTACGATGAGTTGACAATGTTTCGAATGGAGTCAATTGCTGATAAGGAGTCGGAGCAGATGCACGTTCTTCCTTTTATTTTCCGTTCAATCTCAATGGCGTCCAATATTGCAACAATTTCTGCCGTGAAGACAGATGAGTAGGGTGGGAGAATGGCCTGTTTTAATATTTCGTTTTCCGTGGTTATCGCGTATGCAATTGTGTCGTCAGTGTATATAAAGGTGTAGTTTTTAAGTTCAGATTTGGTCTGTAGAAATTCTTTTCTAAATATTGCATGGTTTGTGTTTGATTTGTGATGTTGACTTAAGCGTGTGTCTATGGCATCCGTTTTTCGGTGCCATTGAGGCTTTTTTATATTTCGTACTTTTATTGGGTTTATGGGAATGTCAACTTTTGTGCATAACTCTATAACTTTTTGAAGTGCTGAGTTTCTAAATTTCCGGTTTTTCTTTTTTGTTATCTTTTCTATTATTGGTTTTAGTGGAGTGTCCCTAGCGTGTATAATTGTATGAGAAAGTTTGGCTTGAAGCTGTTTTATCCTGGTTTCTACTGGGGATAGGTTTGCTTCAATGTACAGATTATACGTGGGTGTCGAACAGAAGGCACCTAACGCTGCTCGGATCGCATTGTTCAATACGGTTTGTATTGGTTTTATGGTTGATTTCGGTGCTAATCCGTATATTGGAAGCCCAAAATCTATTTTTGAGATGCACAAACTTCTAACGCCTTCAATGAGTGTGAGTGACTGGCAATTATATTTCTCATTTGAGAGGCATTTTATAATGTTGGTCGACTTAGTAAGGGATTTTTTAAGTTTTTTGTATGTGAGGGTTAAATTTGTATTTTGAGTTAAATGATAGACCTAATATTGTAAGTACTGTCTCTATTCTGTTAAGATGGGTAGATACTTGGCAGCTACAGTTTATCTTTCTGCATACGTGTATATGTTTACATTTCGAAATGGAGAGAGACGCTCCTGATTTATTACACCAGTTCCTTATGTCCTCGAAAAGATTGCCAACATTTATCTGTGGATTCTTTTGTTTTTTAAGTCAATAATTATGCTATAATCATCGGCGTATGCAGTAAAGTTAATGTTTTTGTGCAAGCTTATTGTGTCTGATAGGCTGTTAAAGGCAATGTGGAATAGAATCACAGACAATGGAGACCCCTGTGGGATTCCATTATGGAGGGGGTGAATTAAAGAGTATTTTTGGTTAACTCTAACTCTGATTTTCCGGTTAGTCATAAATTGCGTTACATAGCTTAGTATCGTTGGCCCGCAGCCCCATTTAGTAAGTTGGTTGTGTATTGTGTGTAGTCCTATCTTCTCAAAAGCCCTTTCGAAATCTAGAGATATTACTGAGAAGTGTCGTTTTTCAGAGAGGGCCCTGTTGATTAGAGCGTCTACATATAGTAGACAGTCTTACACAGATTTCCCCTTTCTAAAACCTACCTGACGACTGTTAAGGAGTTTGTTAGAAGTAACAAACCACCACAGTCGTTTGGAAATGATTTTGTCAAGCGTTTTAGAAATGCATGGGTTGAGGCTAATTGGTCTATATGCGTCTATGGTCGTTTTGTTTTTTCCAGGTTTGTGAATTGGGACTATTGTACTGATTTTAAAAGCTTGGGGGATAAATGATTTTAGTATAGAGTTGAAAAAGTTAATTATTCTTATTTTTACCGCTTTCCCTGTATGCTGTATCATGTCATAGTTGATTTTGTCATTTCCAGGAGTGTGTCCTTTTAGGCTGTTTAGAGCTACGCAAAATTCTAGATATTCAATTTGTTTTTCCATCAAATCAAATCAAATCAGCTGCCTTATGTGTGTGTTCATTATTGTTTTGTCTGTAAACTTTCTGTTTGGCATGTAAGAATTCCTCGGAGAAGTTGCTGTCATCGGAAAGAGATGACCAATGTCTAGCAAATATGGCAGCAATATCTACTGCGTTTGTAGCTGATGTATTTACATGGTTGTCGTGTATACAGTGGATATTTGTTAATTTGTGAACGCCACAGAATTGTCTGATTTTATCCCAAATCTTTTCGGGTTTGGATTCTGGTGATATACTTGATGTAAGTGTTTGCATGCTATCTCTTTTGCTGGATCGGATTTCTCTTCTGTATTGAGCATTAATTTTTTTTTTATATTCTATTAAGTTTTTTTGGGTCATGTCTTTATTAAAGGATCTCCAGGCTCGGTTTCTAATACCTTTTAATGTTTCTAATTTTTTGTTCCACCATGGGACATTATGTTGGCTTTTTGGGGGCTGGGACTGAGGGATACTATAATAAGCGCTATTTAGTATTATTTTATTAGTGTTACTATGTTCTTTATTTGTTTTAGTTGATATTGGAATTTGTTATTAAGGATGTTTGAAAGTTTTTCGAATTTTTCCCAGTCTGCTCTGTTTGTAAAGAATTTTTTTGAATATGTCTTGGAGGGATATAATGTTTGGTTTCTGTGATTTTAAAAGCAATAATAGTTCATTATAATTATTTAAGTAACCATTAATGTTCCATTGCAATATAGTAAGTGACATGTGTTAAGTAGATAGAGGGTGTCTTTTTAATGTTTTAGTTATTTATCAAATCTGTAATAGGAGAGTTCTTAAGTTTAGATATAGTAATTATTGAGCTATTTGTTTTTTCTTTATTTATAATATTTCTTTTGGTTCTCTTGCTTATATTCTTTGGAAGGATATTAACTGTTGACTTTCTATTACCGTTTTCAAATTCTTCAACAGAGCTTGTTGACATAGCTGCCTCGTCCCTGTCGTCATATGCGATTACGTTTCTTCTGTTGTCATCTGGTGTTGGTGGGCGGTTTGAGGTTGATGCTGACGCCGAGACTGTGTTTGGTGGTGGTGTGGAGATTGGATTTGAGCCTCGTCGTGGGAGTTGGTTGAGTCGCTGCTGGGTGGTATTGGCCACCGATGAGTAAAGGGAGCCGTCATGTTGATGCCTTTTCTTGTAGATAGACCATGCCGTTCGGTTGTCAACTTTCCCAAGCGAACAGATGAAGTATATAAAGATTTTGTAACATAGGGGTCATTGAATTCCTTCGTTCACCGTTTAATGAACCCAAGCACACCCCTGGCTTTATTCACCATGCACGAAATATGATCGATAAAGTCAAGTTTAGGATCCAGACGGACACCCAAATCATCAACTATATTATTTCTTTCCAAAGAGCAGACGTTTAGCGTATAAGTTGCAGGCTGAGGAACGACACGGGAGAATGTCATTAGCTTGCATTTAGAGCTATTTAATAAGTTCACGCGGCACCATGTTTCAAAATTTTTAAGATCTGTGTGTAAGTCTGACTGGCAAGAAGCGTCGTTATATTGCACACAAAGTTTGACGTCATCAGCGTACATAAGTACTCTGGAGTTGGTAAAAACTTCGGGCAGATCGTTGATAAATAATGTAAACAATAGGGGACCCAAATGACTCCCTCGTAGATAGTTTATTTTTAAAGAGGACCTTTTGCGTCCTGCCATTTAGATAACATGAGATCCAATTAAGAAGATCAATCGGAAATCCCATTAAATCGAGTTTCCGAACAAGAAGAGAATGGTTAACAGAGTCAAATGCTTTACTGAAATCAGTATAGATTACATCTGTCTGAAAGTTATTTCGGCAGCACTTTATAATAAAGGAAGTGAGCTCCAAAATATTGGTTGTAATTGATCTTCGATTAATTAAACCATGTTGACATGGAGAAATAATTGACCTACACAGGTGCTGCAGATGAGGAGTAATGACATTTTCGAACAGTTTTGAGATGGCCGACAACTAAGAGATTCCTCTGTAGTTGTTGGCCTCCAATTTGCTACCTTTTTTGTGGAGAGGAATATCGAATGATTCCTTCTAAATAAGGGGAAAGTTCCCACTTTTCTAAGGATAAGGTAAACAATTTGAGAAGGGGATTACACAGGGCTTCGGCACAATACCTAAGCACACAGCCAGGTATTCCGTCGAGACCTGCCAAAAAAAAACTGGCTTAACAAGATGAAGATCTAGAAGAAGGAAGCTTTCCTTTAAGGTAGGACTAAAGATTTGGTTCGACTTGGGGATGACGTAAGAATAAGTCTGATTGGAGTCTATTAAGTTAAAGTAATTGGTTTGAAAAAACAGCAAATAGATCGGCTATTGCCTGATCCTTATCTGCTGATGTATTTTCAAAAGAGAGCGCGGAAGAATGAGTAATTGATTTACGTTTAAGCCTAGTAATCTGACGACGAAAATTAGCTGTAACACGTGTTATAGCGGCCAGGTAAGGTTAGGTTAGGTTAGTCCGGACGACCCTCGAGGGGCCACACATAGGCCAATATGGCCCATAGCTATCCGGGGAAATTCCTAGATGGACCTAGAGACTATTTATGCGGGTTTCGAGATCCTTGAATATCAAGGTGTTTTTCGCAAAGGCAAGGAGTTCGCCTGGCTTCCTCCTGGAGGCATCTTCTAGCGATGCCAGAACTGGAGAGCCTAGGTATCTCTTTCTTGCCCTCGTTAGGACAGGGCATTTGCAAATGAGATGCTCCAAGGTTTCTGTTGCCTCGGATTCATCACATTTCCGGCATTTGGCGTTGTCGGTAATACCCAGCTAGACTGCATGTGCAGACATACAGTGACCTGTTAGAATACCCACTAACATTCTGCAGTCCTTCCGCGAAAGATGCAGCACGTAGTGAGTGAGTTTCTCGTTGTGCTCTTTGCACATGATTTTTGATTTTCTGCAGGTTGCGTCTCTCTAGCTCGCTTTGGAGCATTCTTAGGGAGATAGGGACGTTTTCTGCTCTTTCACTCACCAGTCCGACGCCTTCCTTTGCAAGTTCGTCCACGGTTTCGTTACCGTCTATGCCTTGGTGGCTGGGAACCCACTGACTTAGTCGTGCTCAGGCTATCTAGTGACTCCCTGCTTGCCAGTACATTTTTGGAACTGACCGGTGATGATTGCATGGATCTTATCGCCGCTTGACTGTCTACGAACAAATTGACCGACTCATGTGGGCGGTTTATGCTCTGCGCAAGCTCTGCTGCTTTCCTGATGGCGAATACTTCCGCCTGGAAGCTTATACGACAGGGTGCTCATTTCAGGGTCTGAACAGTATATGCCCGCTCCAACTTCTCCATCCATCTTGGAGCCGTCGGTGTATATATTGAAGTATTTAGCATGGTCCTGGCCTGACTTCCAGTCATTTGGTTCCATGAATACTGTTGTGTTTACATCCAGGCACATTCTGGGTATCATGTAGTCAGATGTACTGCTCATGTCGACCAATTTAACTGTGCCCGAATCCTTGTAGCGACCAGTTTCCTGATGCAACCAGACGTTGTGCCGCCTTTCCTGCCGTCAGTTGCACTTGGATGTCTAGGGGATATATACCGATTAATGTTTCGAGTGCTTTGGTAGGGGCTGACCTCAGCGCCTCTGATATGCAAAGCAGTGCCTGCCGCTGTTATCTCCATAAACTTATTGTACAAAGACTCCATAAAGTAGAGTCGGACGCACCACCGATATGTAGACCCAATGCATTAGAGCGGGTGAGAGGCCCCATGTGCTGCTAAGCATCTTCTTGGATGCATTTAGCGCAATGGTGGCCTTTTTACACTCTCTACTCTACTCTACACTCTCTGTCTCTCCCTGAGCGTTGTTTCCATGATCGAGCTGAGGGTCGATGGACAGACTCCCGTGATAATTATCCTTATGTTATCCGCATAAGCTGTTATCTTTGGTGCTTTCCTCTCGAATCTCTTGATTACGTCGTCTACCACCAGATTCCATAGGAGGGGCGACAGAACCCCACCTTGCGGCGTGCCTCTGTGCGCTCCTCTCACCATGGAAGCGGTGCCCCAATCTGATTGTACCCGCCGGCAACTTAGAAGATTTTTGATCCACAAGATAATAGCGGGGGACGAGTTGGTCGCTTCTAGGTGATATTGCGTCCGTGCTAACGTTGTTGAATGCCCCGGATATGTCCACGAACACTCCAAGTGCATACTCCTTATGGTTTAGGGCTCTCTCAATGGTGGCTACCAACGAATGTAGTGCCGTCTCCACTGATTTCCCCTTCGTGTAGGCGTGCTGGTTGGTCGACAGTTGTCTCCCTACATCGTTCCTGATGTATAGGTCCAGCAGCTTTTGCAGCGTTTTAAGTAGGAATGAGGTGAGGCTTATCGGTCTGTAATCCTTGGGGCTCACGTGGCTGCACTTTCCTGCTTTGGGCAGCTTGTTTAAGCACGGGCTATATCCCTATCCATTGGATAACAAGCTGTATATATTGTGTAAAGCCATGGGGTGATCACCTCGTTGGTCGCCTGCAGCATGGTTTGGAATATTCCATCTAGTCCTGGTGCTTTTACCCTCGCAAAGTAGTCTATAGCCCAGTGGATTCTACTAGAGGATATTAGATCTTTTAGGAAATGCTCTTCTCCAGTTGCTAGGTCCTGGTGTTTTTTCGCATTGGGTGCCTCCTGGAAAGTGCTGTTATTGCCTCTTCGCTGCCCTCAGTCCACAGTCCATCGTCGCGTTTGAGATGACTCTTTGTGGTTGGCTACTTGGAGCTAGAAGCTTCCGGAGTCTAGCCAATTCTGTGGCAGTCTATATTAGAACTCAAGAAAAATCACCGAACCAGGCCAGGCAGAACTGCTGGTTTGTGGACCTTAAGCAGGCCCCTAATAATAAAGAAGCTCTATTGATTGCTTAGATTGGTAGGCAGAGGGTAACAGCTGAATTAAAAAGGGATAGCAACAGGCTGAAACAATGCTTTCGGTGCTTCGGATTTAATCACACCAAGAACTATTGCCTTAAACCACCAGTCTGCGGAAGGTGTGGAGACAGCCACTGGACGGGCTCTGAGGCCTGTAAGGCAGTCATCGCAGCGGATCTCTGCTGTGCTAACTGTGGAGAAGGCCATGCGGCATATGACAAAAAATGCCGCATCTTTGCATCTTTGCTTAAGAGAGTCCCCCCCAGTGAGAATTTGCCATCTAACAACTCAGGGAGAGGTGCCCGCAGACGTGATACTGCAATCCCGTCGGCAATGCTTCAACCAGGGTTGTCGTATGCCCGACGGACGAGAGCCCAGCAGCAACAACTAGCCGCGCCTGCGGCCGTCTTTGTACTACCTCCTGGATTAAGGCTGGCAAGCTATAACCTGCAGGACGACTTCCCAGTGCTAGGAAGCCGAGGCAGATCTCATAATACTACAGCGCCACCCAACCCAGACTCTGATTGGGACACGACGAGGATAGTGACCGTGCTTACCAGCCTCAAGGCCACTGTGGACCAATTGGCTTCCTCCTTAGCCACGATCTCTTGTTGTAAGAGAGCTGAAAAGAGGAATGCCAACTATCCATGGGGACCCTTAAAGTGGGTATATGGAATGCCAGAAGTCTCCTTGCTAATCGAGAGGAGCTTTTGGTGTACCTCTGAAGACATAGCATTGACATTATGCTTGTGTCTGAGACCTTCCTTAAACACGGAGTATTCTTCAACATTCCTGGGTACTTCCTCCATAGAGCTGAGCTGGTGCTGTAACCAGAGGTGGAGCTGCGATTTTGGTCAGAAGTGGACTGACCTACTTTCAGCACAACCCGATACGCCTGGGATTGGCACAGATGGCGATGATCACTCTCAACTCTCCTTTTGGAGATCTGGATGTGGCAGCGGTCTACCTTCCCCCTCGCCCCACCTGGACATGTGATGGATTTGAGGCTCTGCTTAACCTTTGTGGAGATAAAGCCATCTTAGGAGGAGACTTCAACGCCAAGCACCGCAACTGGGGCAACTTCCGAGCTGACAGGCGAGGCACAATGCTGGTTGAAGCCCTGGATAACACGAACACACAAATCCTGGCCACTGGCAGACCTACGTGCTTTCCCTGCAACGGCAGAACCGCTTCTGCTCTGGATTTCGCCCTGCTTAAAGGACTCCATGGACGTCGGCTGACTATTAATGAATCCTTTGAGCTTAGCTCGGATCATATCCCACTCATAGTCAACCTACACCTGCCACGAAGCGCTTATGTGCCAAGAAGGACGCTCCTGCCCCCCGGATCTGACGTCAGGATGTTTAGAAGAACCCTGGAGGACTCCATACACCTGCATATGGAGATTAACTCTGCCGAGGACGTAGATGACGCTGCCATACTTCTGGAGGATAAAATCAAGGCAGCAGCAGAGCTCGCAATGCCCCCGGACAGAAGCCGCCACACTGTGCCCCGCCTTTCTCTACCACCGGACATCAGGGCACTGATCGACACCAAACACAGGCTCAGGAGGGAATACTCCAGGACGCATGAAGCCAGGGTGCTGAGGGTGTACCGCAGACTGGCACACCGTGTCAGGAAGCTGCTGAGACTTCTACGCCAGGAGCGCATTGACAAGGAGCTGGAGGAGGCAACACCAGACAGGGACACGGACTACGCGCTTTGGAAACTTGCCGGGCAGAGTAAAAGGCAAGTAACCCCCAAGTTTCCTGTGAGAAAAGCGGATGGAAATTGGGCAAAGTCACCACAGGACCGAGCGGAAGCCTTCGCCGAAAGTCTGGAGGAGCGATTTACCCCTTTCGCAACATCCTCTCAGGAAAGGACTGAAAAGGTCCTTGCTTCTCTAGAAATACCTCACCAAATGACGCCTCCCATTTCACCGATCCTGCTTCCAGAAGTGCGGGCCAGGATCAGGAATTGAAGAACCGGAAATCGCCAGGAGCGGATGGCATCACCAATAGAGTTGCTAAACTCCTTCCGGTTAAGGCACTCCTCTTCCTGGTCCTGGTATACAATGCTGCTTTAAGACTCGTACACTTCCCGCTCTCCTGGAAAAACGCAAACGTGGTAATGATCCACAAAAAAAGCTGCAACAACGTAGCCAACTACAGGCCGATCAGCCTCCCTCCCACGTTTGCCAAGGTGTTCGAGAGGTGCATACTTGACAGGATCCAGAGGCTACCTGAAGTCATCGAGGCATACCAAGACACCAGTTCGGATTTCTGAAAGGACATGGTACTCCTGAACAGCTCCACCGAGTCGTCGATTTTATTGTCGAGGGGTATCAAAGGAACCAGTATGTCGTGGCTGCATTTCTCGATATTCAGCAGGCTTTCGACAGGGTCTGGCACGAGGGGCTCCTGTCCAAGATCAAAGAGCTCCTGCCACCACAGCTCTTTGAGATCATCTGCAGCTACCTCAAGGAGAGGAGCTTCCAGGTGGTACAGGATGGAGTTGCCTCCTCCACCAGGAATATCAGAGCTGGTGTCCCTCAAGGAAGCGTGTTAGGACCCACGCTCTACAATCTATTCGCTCATGATGCCCCGCTTCACCTAAGCTCTGAGCGCGCGTGTGCTGCTACATATGCAGACGACACCGCAGTATTGGCTAGATCCAGCTGCATATATAGTGCCACTGATAAACTTCAGATTCTCCTCAAGAGGTTTGAAAACTGGGCCTGTAGGTGGAATGTGGCCATCAATACGGACAAGTGTGCGGTGGTCACATACACCCTGAAGCGAAGCACATGCCCAGGTGTCTTCCTTCACGGTCAGCTTCTGCCACAACTTGTGGAACACACATACCTGGGACTGGTGCTTGATAAGAGACTGACGTTCAGCACACATATCAAGCAGATTAGGGCCAAACTGGAAAACACTGTCAGGCGCATTAGCTGGCTCACAGGCCCTAAATCGAAGCTGAGCCTTAGGTGCAAGACTCGCCTGTATCAGTCCCTACTGGCACCGATTTGGCAATACGGAGTGGCTGTATATGGCACTGCAGCCAGATCGCATCGCCGAAGGATACAAGCCTTCCAAGCCAGATTCCTGAGGCGTATTACAGGCGCTGAGTGGTATATCAGGAACCGGGATATACGGACAGAGCTACATGTCCCTGCTGTGGGAGATTCCATAAGCACCATTGCCGCCCGACACCGAACCAGGTTAATTCGACACCCCAACCCGCTGGCGAGAGCACTGCCAGCTACAAGAGGAAGACAACGACTTAGGAGAGTCATCATCCGGGAGCTGCCCACCCGGCGAATAACGTAGTTAAATATTTTTTTTTTTTTAATTGTTTCCTCTGCTACATGTTATTGAACCAATGATTGAATAGTAGATGTTAAGCTTAAAGCCTAGTACTCTGACGAGAAAAACCCGCTGTCTAAATTAGACAGCGGAATCGCTGTTTATTTCGCTACCGAGTTAGTGTGACCAAAAAAATTAAGGAAAATCCTGAAATGCCATGAAAATGTACTTTTTATGGCGTTTAACGATTTTCTTTGGTCGCACTGGACAGCTGTTTGTAAACAAATATTCAAAAAAAATATTAAAAATATTAATAAATATGGCATTAAAATGTCCTTTGTGGGTTAAATTCCATATTATGGGCTTCCCCTTGACAGCCCCTATCAATGCCACCTTTTTCCTTCAACTTTCCCTCCATTAGGGTTGTCTAAATAAATCAAATGAATTATTTAGACAGCGCGATATCAGCTGTTTACTATCTTGATCTGGCAACGCCATTCAATTTTCGCAGGCTTCATTTTCGTCGTCAGAGTACCGGAAAAAACGACGTGGCTAAAAGTTCTTCCTCTTCTTTTTTCGACACCGTTTTTTTTATATGGAGTTTGGCCGCTGTCTAAATTTATACAGCGGATTTTTCTCGTCAGAGTACTAGGCTTAAAGCAGCAAAGTTTATAAAACCAATAAATATTAAGCAAAAAAAAAATATATTAGAGCAGAAGTTTCTATGTCTTCCGCAGATTCTACTGTGCCCGGAGAGGTCGCGAGACGTGTCGCGATAGTCTCCTTCAACTTTCCCCAGTTAGTATTCTGGGGGTTCCTGAAGACTGATTGTTTTGGAGAGTGTCGAATGCGTATTAGAACCGTATGTACTTATGATCTGAAAAGGATGGTCTCTCAAGGACTCTCCATTCTTATACCAAAATACCTTATCCCAAGAGTAAGATCTAGCACGCTTGAGGAGGGGAGGCCTACAAAGGTGTGTTCCTCCCCCACGTTTGCTATACTTAGGTTGGTTAAGAGTATAAAGTTTAAGAGGGACTCACCTCTGCGTTAATGTCGGGGCTCTCCCATACGCTCTGGTGCGCGTTGGCGTCTGCACCCACGAGCAGTTGCTGGTCCTTCGAGCTGGCTTCTACCAGGCTCATGAGTTCTTCTGGTGGGGTCGTCCTGTCGTGTGCCATGTAGCAGGAAGCTACCAAAAGGCGCTTTTTCCCGCTCTCTAGCATCACCACGGTCAGGTCATCAGAGCTGTAGTGAGACATAAGGTTAGCGTGTAGACCCTTCCGTACAAGTACGGCGGTTCTATTCCTGCTTACCGTTGGTGGATGGAGCAAATTGTAATTTGCGGACTTCAGTCCGGCGATGGCATTGCCTGAGGCGATCCATGGCTCCTGGACCAAAGCTATGTCGGCGAGGAGTTCCGCCGACGCGACCTTGCTCTTATGGAGGTTGAGCTGCAGCATGGGTACTGGGCTCACCTTCATATGACGGGTTGACTACTACGGTCAGGTCACCGTCCTCTCCTTCGTCGGACTCATCCAGCGTCATCCTTATCCCCGGGGTGGCGCTTTTTGATGCACAGGTATACGCTACCCATGCCCCACGCCATCTTCCCGTATCTGGGATAGAGGATGTCCTCTGCCTCCTTGTTTATATGGAGGACTGCACTTTGCCCCCCTCCTTGGGTGATGGGACCGCAACGTGCAGAACCTTCCAGTCCGCGGTTGGGATTTCCGGGCTCTGACGCTGCAGCAGCTTCAGCGCCCGGTCTGCTTGGATTGCGATGGGGAAGAGTACCTTCGCTTTTGGAGTGGATGGGATTAGCTCCCGGTCCACCACCTCTAGCTTGGCCCGCTCCCACAGCGCCTCCATCTGGCAGACCGCTTGCATCAGCCACTTTCTTGTCGGGTCATCCATGCACTTTAGGATTTTGACCCCATTCAGCCACCCAGCGCCATCGAAGGTGGGCATGGGAGCTTCGGGATCATCCTCCATCCGTGCGTACAATGACTCAACGAGCCGCGCATGCACCATCTTCCACTGCACCTCGGTCATTTTGCCGGCTTCATCGCTTCTGTCAATGAGGGCCACGATCAAGTGTCGTTTTGTCACCTCATTGACTTTTGCTGTTTTCGCCATTTGGGGAGGGCCTGCCTCCTTAGGCCCGCATTGCCGCTTGCTCTCCGGTGCGTCCATAGAGGCGCTTTCGGCTGAGCGTTGCCTTTTGTTGGCAAGCGTCTCCTCCACCTTGTTGGCGAATCCACCAGTCGGTCTCATGTGGGGGAGTTTGGCGGAGTGAAGCCTCCCCTCAGCGATTTTTTCCTCAGCCCAGGTAAGCTTTACTTTCTCCTCTTTGTACAGCGCCTTGGCCTTCATTCCCTTGCTTGACTGCTTTGGCCCGTCCCTGCGCTGGGAGCTGGTACCTGGTTTCAGTGAGTGGAGAAGGTTTTCTTTCTTCTCTTTAGAGAGCTGCACGTTCTCAAGGTTCGAGTCTGTATCGACTATGGCACGCAGAGAGGATTGTTCCCCCCCCCCCCTTTCCCGCCGGTGGTAGCGGTCACTCCCTTCACCGACGTTTGGGCTGACATCCCAGCAATGGTTTGGTTTCATCATTTAAACTCTCCAGAATGGTATCTTTTATGGGGGTACCGCCCACTTGCGTTTTATGCCTTCCGCCAGGCACCTCCAGTCCTGGCTAACGGCTCAGTTCCTTAGGCTTTTTAGGGCAGAAGATGTTGAGCCGTGGCCTTGCATTGCCCGTGTCCGGGCTAATACAGTGCCCATTGCCCAGCCGGGACCCTCGGGGAGGGTTCAGATGGAGGATTTTTGCCAGCCATATATATAGCGGCCAGACTCCATATACAAAAAAAAAACGGTGTGAAAAATAAAAAATAGCCTCATCAATTTTGACGGTACTTTGACGACGAAAATTATACCTGCGAAAATTGAATGGTGTTGCCAGATCAAGAGAGTAAACAGCTGATATCGTGCTATAACAATAATTCATTTTATTTATTCTTACACCCCTAATGGAGGGAAAGTTAAAGAAAAATAAGTGGGCTATCAAGGCGAAGTCCATTATATGGGATTTGACCCACAAAGGGCATTTTAATGCCATATTAATTAACAAATTTGTTTACAAACAGCTGTCCAGTGTGACCAAAGAAAAGCCTTAAACGCCATAAAAGGTACATTTTCATGGCGTTTCATGGCTTTTCTTTAATTTTTAAGTATTCAGCGATTCTGCTATAACACATGTTACAGCGGATTTTCATCGTCAGAGTACTAGGCTTTAGTCTTAACGAAATTATAAAACTGTTTTGGGTCCTCAGAAAACTGGGCCCTGCAACGAGTCAAATATTTATTGTAACACTGCGCGTTATGCACAGACTAGATAGGAACGTTGAAAACCGGTGCGTTTAAAATTTAGCTTACAGATTTGATTTTTTATTTTTGGGGCGGGTCAACTCTTTGGTAAACCAACACAGAAAAAATTATCGTGGGTAAATCCAACCATTTCGTGGGTCAAAAGGCAACAACCAAAATCTTGGGTTCCATGAACTGTACGCTGCAGTATAACGACGTAACGCATTATGTAACTTGTACTGCTCTACAGTACATGGAACCACGATTTTGCGGTTAAAAAGCGCCAAACCACGAAAATTGTGAAATACACTATTTTACTAATTTACTGTAGAAACTGCAGAGCAAATTGTGAAATACACTATTTTACTGTAGAAACTGCAGAGCAACCCACGTTTACAGTATACCGTACATATACTGTTGAATACTGTAATTACAGTTGAAATTACCACAAAAAATTATTTTTTCAAATTAAAATTCGATTTTTTAATTGGTTTCTTATTAAATATATTAATATTGTTCGGCGGGGGGGAAACTTGTTGTCCGTTCCGTAAGATGAGCACAAAAAATTCTTATTAGAAAACACTCCCGCGCCGCAGTCGTAAAACACCAAAGAAATAGCGAAAAGTCACCACCAAAAAGAATACCGCAAGAAAGTAGTAGGCCGGGGGGGGCGTGGTTATTTTCAATGTTAACGAATGGACCGCTTTATTGGAGTTCAATATAGGAATTAAAATGTACAAGTTGGAGTCGGAGATCAAACTAGGAGTGCGCGAGCGGCCGAAGCATCAGCTTGGAGAGCGAGAGCGCAAGCGGAGGAGCTTTGGACTGGAAGTCCGGAGGGAGAGGGAGAGAAAGATAGAGCGCACTGCCTCCCGAAATTAAGCGCCTTTCTGGCGTGAACATTCTCCCCCCCTTGCGAGGATACGCAGCAAAATATTAGAAGTCTTGCGCTCGGGAAAGTGTTGGATTCGCTGAGCGGTCGTCGGCATGTAGAAGTGTGTGATGATCCTGTCCACACGACTGGCATCGGTCGTTACTACGGCAAGATCCTCCAGAATGGTGGTGGGCCAAGCAGTTGACGCAGTATTTCCTGTCGATGACTGCCTGGAGCCGTTTCTTTCCATCAAGTCGAAGAAAACGGTGGCACTTCCGAAGAGGATGGTTCCCTTGACAGACTCGGCATTGGTAGGATGAAATACCTCGGGAACGTCTGCTTTTGTTGTCGTTGTATGGAACCCAGTAGTTGAAGGAGTCGGCCGCATTGGTCACTTGTGTAGAGAACGACGAAATCCGTTGGATAGGTGGAGATATTTGTCGGGTGTCATCACGAGGAATCGGAACACTGGAAGATGAGTCGCTTGGATGCAACAAAGTGTGATGCCGACCGTGACAAGTAAGACAATTGTGGGCGCTTGTGCAATTACGGAGTGGATGACCGCTTGCAAAGCAATTTAAGCACAACTGCTTTTTCTGGATATAAGATGATCGATCGACTATCGTCATCTGAAGGAAGCGTGGACACAAACGCACTGGATGGTTCTCTGCAGAACACAAATCGTATTTTTTGGACGTATGTAGAATCCTCGTACTAAAGGATTGTAGTCCTCGTGGCGATGGGTTGGAACTTATCGGTTTAGATGAACGAAAACGTGTCACAGTAGGCTGGAGAGAATCTATGGCTTCCAGAGTTCTATAGCGCTCTGTTAGGAATGAATCAAGTTCCGGCCACGTAGGAATTTCGGTTTTTTGTTCGATGGATTGCTCCCATAATGAAAGCGTCAGCTTCGGAAGTTTTGTGGAGCTCAAATAGACAAGGAGGCAATCCCAATTCTCGGTAGAAAGGCCGGAAATTCTCAGCGATGTTAGACAATTTTGGATTGTATTTTGCAGCTCCTTCAAGGCTGCCGAGGATTCGCGTTCACTGGACTCCATGTTAAATAATTTCTTAAGTTGATTGTTTACTAACGCGCGTTTATTTTCGAAACGATCGTGAAGCGCTGACCACGCGGATTGGAAGCCATCATTGGTCAGTGGAGATTTAGAAACAATGGCGTGAGCTTCGCCGCTAGTTTTGGCGTTTAAGTGGAAAAGCTTTTCCACTGGAGTTAAGTTGGAATTGTTCACGTACATGGCCGTAAACAGATCACGAAATGTGGGCCAGCGCAGATAATCTCCGTCGAAGATTCCTGTATTGCATGGCGGAAGATCGCAGCCCCTCGAGAATGTCTCTGGTGGCGGAGCTGCTCTTGCCTGTGAATTGGAGACGGACACACGGTCAATGTATTCGCTCAGCTTGGAAGCACATCTTTCGTACACCGCATAATAGTGTTCGTATTTATTTTGAAGTTGCGGAAGATTTCCGCTACCTCCCTCGTGAAGAGCTGCTCTGGAAACGGTCTCATACTCCCGTTCAACCTTTTCCCATAAGGACTGGATCTGATCTAAACGGATCTTTAATGTGAATGAATTGGGCTTGGAAGTGGATGCCGCAAAAATCTGGCTCTCAAATTGGATGAGACGGTTGCTAGTTGCTATAAACTCAAGCATAGCAACATCTAGAGGGCCGTTGGCTCTGGATATCTCCCTCTTCTGACTTGCGTCTTGGGGAATTGACTTTTGTCCTTCTGACATATTTATATTCCTTTGGGAGTAGGCAGGAGTGACCAACTAAGTAGGTGAATGAAGCTGCTGGATTGAGCAGAATTCTCAAAATAAAGGATGTTCGCAAGAATATGCTGTAGAATTCGAATGGTAGAATTATTTGCTCCCAGTACCGTCAACTAAATCGAAGGACTAGCAATGTGAGACGGTAAAATCGAAACAAATATGGATTGCAGAGGATTGTAGAGGGTAGATGGTGGAATTAACCAATCTCAGTAAATAAACTGGAAAAAATTTACTTGAAGTAGAAGCGACGAGAATCGAAAATATGTGTAGAGGAATCAATATTAATTGGAGCAAATGCGACGAGAATGGAAAATTTATTTGTAGTGGAGCCAATATTAATTGGAGCAAATGCGACGAGAATCGAAATTTATTTATATTTATAAATAATTGCGGAATGGAAATGCAGAGTTTTTATTATTTTCGTATTTAAAATAAATGCAGGAAGGATGTAGATTACGTAATTATGACGATTGCGGATATTTATGCGAGTAAAAAAACTTTAACAATAATTGATTGATTAATTATTATTTAATTTAAAAAATATATTAATTGTAAAGAAAAAATAATTAAACCGGAATGGTGGGATTGGAACACCTGACACCTTTTTCCCAACACAATGTTCGTTGGGTTACGCTGCCGGCGATGTAAAGCTCTTGTGTATGGATATGTTTGTAAGTAGACAATTATATGTCGCGGCGGCAGCGGAACTATGCAAGGTGCAAAAATGAAATGCACAAAAAAATACGGACACTGGTTTACAAATTTTTTGCAATATTTTATTCTTTATTTATTGTATTTTTTTGATTTTCTTGTTTTATATATTTTTTAAAAATGTTGTATGTAATGGTTTTTGTATATGTTCATATGGAGAAAATATAATATAAGTATATGGATTTATTATAGCACTGGATAGCTATTCGTAGGCAGCGGACTGTATTGGATTGTTATTAAATTTTTATTATTGGAATTTTATTTTCTATTGTACGAAATAAAAATCAATGGGTTTCTGTAAGCTGATATGTATGGACATATGTATGAATTTGTATTCTTATGTAGGAACCGTTTTGTACATTGATGTACGGATAAATGCCAATATGAATAGAGGAAAGCGGAATAACAAGAATATGGCGACGTTCAAAACGGAGACGGATTGAAAATTTGCAAATTGTAGGAAATGGAAAATTCCTCAACTGCCGTTGTCAGGAAAACTCGCACTTGGAGTCGACACGGAAAATTAATCTTGCAGCAGAGTGACCGAAATTAAATGTTCGGACTACTGCTGAAGATCGGCAGCGAGGGGGGCGACGAAATACGGAGCACTTATCTTGGAAGCAGAAAACGCCGAGAACTGCTGGTGAAGCGGAGTTGTAGAAAAAATCCGGAATCCAAAATCCGGCTCTGTAGGACCAAATGTTCGGCTGGGGGAAACTTGTTGTCCGTTCCGTAAGATGAGCACAAAAAATTCTTATTAGAAAACACTCCCGCGCCGCAGTCGTAAAACACCAAAGAAATAGCGAAAAGTCACCACCAAAAAGAATACCGCAAGAAAGTAGTAGGCCGGGGGGGGCGTGGTTATTTTCAATGTTAACGAATGGACCGCTTTATTGGAGTTCAATATAGGAATTAAAATGTACAAGTTGGAGTCGGAGATCAAACTAGGAGTGCGCGAGCGGCCGAAGCATCAGCTTGGAGAGCGAGAGCGCAAGCGGAGGAGCTTTGGACTGGAAGTCCGGAGGGAGAGGGAGAGAAAGAGAGAGCGCACTGCCTCCCGAAATTAAGCGCCTTTCTGGCATGAACAAATATATGTTCTTAATTAATAATATTTTTTCCTTATATATAGATTTTCTTAAAGTATATATTGGTTTCTTATTGAATATATGTTCTTAATTAATAATATTTTGGCCTTATATATAGTTTTTCTATATTATGCACATGTAATGGACTTTTATATATGTCTTCAGGAAATATAAAATCGATTTGGTCTATTGCGTTAATCTGAAATGATCTTAAATGTTCATTAAATATCTCTATATTATATTTAAGATAGACAAATGCAAATTCCTTCTCATTTAAAAATAAAATTTCTTCTATTTTATAAAAAATCATATTTTTAGATAATATAAAAAACCCTTTTTTGTATTTGGTGCCCTTAAAGTATTGGTAAAATTATAATTTTTATTTTTTGATATTCGTGGCTTCAATGAGTATTTTTCTGGAAGTGTCATGCAGTTTTTGTATTTCCTTAAATATGCGTATCACGTACTCTCCAGAGCAGTGCTCACACAAAATTTCAATCAAATCCTAAGTAAATAAATTATTTAATTAATTAAATAAATAACAATATCAGTTAAATGCTTATTAGGTGCACATGATTATTTAATATATGCTATAAAGCAATACTTACAATAGTGTCCCTAGCATTCTCTGAACTTTTTGGAAGATTCACATCTAGACTATAATCAAGACCTTTATCTAGAGTATTGGTGTTCTGAAAGAATATTTGGATTTTTTAAAATTTGTTATTTTTGATTAATTATTTAAAGAAATATCTAAATAATTACAGTTTGTTTTCTCCATTCCAGAAGCTGCTTTCTAAATCGTATTTTTAAAATTTGTTATTTTTGATTAATTATTTAAAGAAATATCTAAATAATTACAGTTTGTTTTCTCCATTCCAGAAGCTTCTTTCTAAATCGTATTTTTTCTCCCAGCCTTCTGTTTTTGAAGAGGAACGCTAAATCTGCCTCATTTAGGTCCTTTAAGAAATCGCATGTAATATTCTTAAGTTGAAAAAAATAGGAAAATAGGAAAATGTAAAATATTTAACATGACCGAATATATGTATACATATGTACAAATATCGCAATAAACGGTTCTTGGAAGTCAGCGCCATTTATCTCGCTCGCACTTGCAAGACAATAAGAATCCAAAAAATCGTTCAAGAAACAACAACTGTACAGCTAATGCATGTATACGTGTATGCAAACACAGACATTTGCATGCATCTACAAAAAAGCTCAAAAATCGTTAAAGAAACGGCAACTGTACAGCTAATGCATGTATAAGTACGCACATACATACAGACATTTGCATGCATCTACATGAACGCTGATCGCTATTAAAATTGTAAAATAAATAAAGACAATCAAAGATCAGTGCCAAATATAAGTTTATACATATATGCATAAACATATATATTTTAATCTGTATACTAACTTTACTTTTAAAAGAGTTTCTTTTTGCGATCAACGGCGTACGTGTGCTTGCATATGTACATACAGTGACTCCATCGCATAATCGGACAAGTACCTTCTTATTATAAATGTGCTCAAAAACTATCAAAAATGTACGAAATGGATCGGTTCTTTCTGTTTTTATTCAAGATTAACATTCTTATTATTCAATAACATACAAAAAAATAACATATTTCTTAACTCTTAATTTATGAACTAAAACATAATTATTCCATTATTTGACGCTCAACGTATAATCGGACAAAGAAAAATATGAATGAAAAAAATAGGAAAAGGAATCAGTGTTTCCACAATGAGGGGAACTTCCCCTTTTGAGGGGAAATTAGGGTCTAGAGGGGAAGGAAAAGGGGAAAAACTATAAAAGGGGAAATTGCTTGAAATCATAGATAAAACCTAGCTCTACCGTGGACTACCGTGTTATCGTATAAAAGAAACAGTTACAGCACGTTCAGGTGGCGTATACTTACCCTTATTTCCATTCTGTTTAAGGCCTAAAATATTATTCTATGCTGAAATGTGTGCGCTGATAGCGTAAATTGACTTGGAATAAAAGGATAATATACAGTTCCAGGTTTCATATATTTCTATAAAACACGAATCGTTTAATTACACTTTATTGATACTAAGTCTAATTTCTTTTGATTCGCTTGCAGTTGCATTGGACTGTACAAACTTAAGGTGTGGTATTTCCAACTGATTTTTCATTAGTTGTACAGAAGTTGTTCCCGTTCTTTTTAAGCCAGATTTTACACAGAGAATTGATGCAACCGTTTCATTATCCAGCCTATTGCGTTTATCCGTTTTAATATTTTTTAGATCACCAAATAATCGTTCAACTGCAGCATTTGAAAAAGGCAGTGACATAAAATAGTTTACCAAAATGGGCAGTTGAAGGAATTTGCGTCTGCCGTCAACATTATTTTTTTCAAACATTTTTTTCCAATAGTCTACAGTATCTATGGAATCGTTACAATCCGTATCGCCAAGAGACTTTGTTTTCTCCATTCCTTGTCCAGCTCTGTTAAATCCACAGTAATATGCGATGGAATGTAATTCTTCGCGATTTCGTACAATGATGTAGGGTGCAAGTCATTGGCATATTTCGGGTTTAAAAAAGACGAATCATTGTAAAAATCGTTTCTTAATTTGTACGATTGCTTCAATATAAAACAACTAGCGGACCCGGCGAACTTTATCTCGCCCCAACTTCGACTGATTAAAACAAATTAAATTGAGACGTTCCGTTTCTACTTTGACGTACATGTCGAAACAGTACTGTTGAAACATCATCAATCGATACGCATAAAAATTCATAGAGCTGACCTTATTCCTATCTTCTCCTAAAAATTTTAGGCTAAAATTTGAATTCAAAATTAGTTGAGAATCAAAAAGAAGTGATGACTTTTAAACAAACCTGTCGTTGGATTGACAAATTTTTTTGACTTGAAATCTGTGGAGAGCGATCTGATAAACAATATTTTTTGTTTTGTTATCCGGTGTAAAAATAAATAATGATGACGGCTTTCCCACACGCGAACAGGCTACGTATAGCTGGCCATGTGAAAAATATGGATATTCTAGATTTATCCCGCAGACTTCCAACGATTGGCCTTGCGGTTTATTGATTGTCATCGCAATCGCCAATCAAACTGGGAACTGAATCCTCTTGAATTGGAATGGAAGATCTGTTGGAATAATCGGAATTCGTGGGATAAGAACTTCCTCTCCTTTAAATTTGCCCTTGTATATGGCGCGGACTTCCAACATAAGTTGCTGGGAGATTGGTCAAACAACCGATGTTGTTCGCGTGTCCTTCAATAGCGATGGCGTCACGCAAGTGAATGTACTCGTCTGACCGCAACTTCGACTGATTAAAACGAATGAAATTGAGACACAGTACTGTTGAAACAAACGGTGGTATCTTAACAGATGATTGTCAACATCAAGTCGAATCATCAATCGATACGCATAAAAATTCATACAGCTAACCTTCTTATTCGTTTCTTCTCCTAAAATTTGAATTCAAACTCAGTTGTAGAATTAAAAAGACGTGATGACTTTTAAACAAACCTGTCGTTGGATTGACCATCTTTATGTTGAAGTGATACCCATCTTCTCCACGACAGAACATCAACGGGTATTGAAGAGCATCATAAGACCGATGAGTCTCATAAACTCGCTGCAATTGGCCATTATCCCGACGCTTAAGAACAATATCGCGTGATTCAACATTCTCGCCAACAATCACCACTGCGTGTTCATTGATAGTGGGAGCGTTAAATTGTCTTGCATGGCTACCAGTGGGTCTTTTGTCAGCGCTGATAATGATTTTATGTTCGTCATAATGCATTATATCCAATGCAGTTTTGAACAATCTGACCAATTCATTATGCACATAGAGAAGATTTTGCAATTGTTCGATAATTTCACGTTAAGTTTTGTGGTGATAACAAAGCGCCCGCTCGGTGTTGAATTTGCCCATGAATCTGAATGTTGGAATGCAATTTTAAAAAATGTGAGTTGTTAATTTTGATAATAAAGAGACGCCATTACCTTATAACTTGGATTGTAGCCTGATTGATGAAAAACCTCGACTCCAAATGACGTAATTGGAAAGCATCCGTTATATTTTTGTGCAAGATTTAGGAAACTGTTTGATTGGGCTGAGTTTCTATATAGTAGCGAATACAATGGCCCTGGTGGATGAGCCAAAACGGGCAATTTAATTTTGCCACCTGCACAGCATAAGCCGGGGGTTTCCAACCGAAACTTCAATGCATTTCAATGCTGACATACAACAGATAATGAACCAATAACAACGCACGTAAGATCCTTGTAGGATGTTTCAGGATTGTATGCGAATGCAGCGCGATTCAAGTTTTCATTTGCGGCTCGTCTTTCTCTATTATTATGTCGGGCTTGAGGTGATCTTTGTGGAGCGAGAAGCTGTGCCATTTGGGCACGTATCGATGCATTAATTTCTGTACGTTCCTCTTGCGTCCGGCTATTACGGGAATTCTGAATACTTATTGCATTGCGTGAACGCCGTCCAAGTCTTGATCGTCTAACAGCAGGCATTACTTCCAATTGGTAATGCTTCGTTAGCTCGATTTTTTTGTTTAAATATTTTTTTACCGAGTTCATTGATACACAACTTCAACGCAGCTATGATCTTTGTAGGGTGTTTCAGAATTTTACATACAACAGTGTGTCCATCTGTTGAGCCGCTAGCGACTTTTCCGGAAGGTCTTCCCAAAATTTTCTTACCTTCTTCTGACAATTACAAACAACTGAAAAAAATTTGAGCGAAATCGGCCCAGCCGTTCTCTTGTGATGCCATTAGTAACATTTTTTGTCTCCATTTATATATATATAGCAGCGATGGGCACGCAGTGGCTCAATTTGCTCACGCTGCTCAAACCGTTATCTTTTTTCGGAGGCGCCAGCATGTCGCACAATTGCAGACGCACAAGTGCAGTGCTCGCGACCAGCGAACCGTGAAGATTTACAAAAACAACCACACTGACCTTTGGCGCAGGTAGCGAGCCCATCGCCGCGATCCCGAGTTTGCAACAACAAAACACAAGCGACCCGAACTCGCACATCGTCCCAAAAACAAGAACAATTTTAAAGGGAACTGTGCGGCTAGCGTTGACTTCTGCACTAAAGAAAAAAGTTTGGATTTCTTTTGCAGTCGTTTTTCTTAGGCGGACATAAATGCACGCAAAAATGGCTGAAGATATTGATCTACTCAAAAAGTTTTTGTCAGTGTATTTTCTCGGCTCGCACATTCTGTGTGTCGCGTGGGTGCGACCCTTCGCAACGCTGGGGGTTGTTGTTGTTTTTTTTTTTTTCAGCGAGCTGCTGCTCAAACCGTTAGATCTCGTGCCCATCGCTGATATATAGATTTAACTGACTGAACAATTTTCTGAACTTCACAGTTGTCATTTTCCAACTCTGTTAACCCTCTAGTGCCCAAATTTTGTTTTTCAAAAAAAAAATTATTTTTGGATTCAGTATATATCAAAAGTGAATGTTTGTTTTAGAAAAAATTTTACTTTTGCTCGGATCGAGTTTTATATGACTAAAACCTTGGACCGCATGAAGGCGGGAAAAAAAAATTTTGTTGATTAAATGTTTATTATAAATGTCATTGAGACTGTCAGCAACACAGTACAATTTTTTTTTCTAATTTTTTTTCCAATTTTTAAAGAAAGTATTTATATGTTGCATTTCCTACAAAATAATTATTTTGTCCGAGTTGCACAAATTTTCAACTTCAAATGAATACAGCAGCTTGCGCTAGCTCTAGTATGTATTCCAAACGCAACGAACTTAATTTTTGGACTTTCCTGAATTAGGAAAAACGGAAAACCATGTGAAAAGGAATGAAAATAATAAAATAACGGTGTTTTTAACATTGCCCGTCTAGAGACGGTCTTGGGCACTAGAGGGTTAATAAGTGGGTTGCATTCACACCTAAATAAATACGTTTCAATTCCAGATGTTCTTTTGTCTGATGAGTATTGATTTGGTTCGCAGGGGTTTTCTTGACATAATTTCTATTCATGAAATTTAACGCCAATGTTTTGATTAATTCTTCAGTTTGAGTCTTTAATTCTGAGAAATTATGATAATCAGCTTGAAACATGCAATTAAAATCATTAAACAGGCCAAGAGCGTAATCTACAAAATTCATTTTTATCAAAGGGTTCTCCAAGGTTTGGAGAGTTTGGCGGTTTGCATGTGTTGGATCTTCAGTAACTCTTCAATGGATTCCATTGTTCGAAAATTCTTCTCACGCATGCTTGAAGCGAATACCACCTGGTTTGAGAAGCTCTCAATATTTTATGAGGTTTGACTTCATGGAAGCTTTAAAACTCTTTGAAAGCAGCAGAATTTTTAGGGCTCCTTCTAAAATGATTGTATATATTGCGGCACAAATATTCACCAGATGTATCATATGGCAAGAGCATTTTGACACAAATACTTAAGGATAGTTTAGTTTGATTAGTTGGGTAAAAATTGCCAGCTAGTAAAGTGCAATTATATCAAAGTAATAATGTGCAAAGTCGACAAATCTCTATAGAAGAAAAATGATTAAGACTTTTTTTCAGTTAATACACTAGTGCCAAAACTATAAACTACAGCAAAATAATTTTTGAGGGGAAAAAAGTCCTGAGAAGGGGAAATCTGAATTAAGGCGTGGGGAAACGAAATCATTATTGTGGAAACACTGAAAGGAATGCATTTAATATTTGGTTGCGAATCCTTTGTTCTCTAGAACAGCTTGCAAGCCCCTAGGAATGGATTTTACCAATTTTTGGCACACTTCCGGCTCAATGCAGTTCCATGCTTCCAACAAAGCTTCCTTGAGGCCAATAATAGTGTTACATTTCTTCTGGTACACTCTTCTAGCCAAATCTTCCCAGAGATGTTCAATTACGTTATGGTCGGGGCGTTGCGCTGGCGTTTCGACAACTTTGGGACAATTATGGATCAACCAAAGCTTTGCAACACCCGATGTGTGCTTAGGATCATTGTCCTGGTAACCTAATTTATCCATATGCCATCTATGAAATGCAATTGGCCCACTCCAGCACTGGACATGCAGCCCCAAACCATCACAGAACCTCCTCCATGCTTTACTGTGGCCTTTGTGTTTTTGGGTTCAAATTCGGTATTTGGTTTACGCCAAACAAACTTCTATCCATCGGATCCATGTAAATTAAATTTACTCTCATCAGTAAATAGAACCTTTAATTAATTAATAAAAATCAACAACTTTTTCTGAGGTGATAACTATTATATTACCGTCTTCCAAAAATCCTCTGTTTTCATCAAATATTCTTTTGCATATTTAATGCGTTTTTGTTTGTTGTTGGGGCTAATAAAGGGCTTCTTCCTCGCAACTCGTCCAAAGTAATAAAATTTATGTAAAGTATTACGCACAGTATTGAGACACATGTCTTTACCAGTTCTGTTTTGTGAAGAAATCTTAAGTTCTTTAGCAGTTTTGAAGGGATCTTGTTTAATTTCTTTTAAAACCGACCGCTCTTCTCGGTCATTTAAGATTTTGTTTTGGCCTTCCCTGCTTTTATTGACAAATCTAAATTCATCAGAACCTCTTAATAATGTCGTGGACGGTAGATTTGCTTTTCCCAACTAATTCTGAGAAATCTCTTACTGTTTTTCCTTCAAAATTTAGCTTTACAACCAACTGCCGAAGTTCCACAGAGGATTGCTTTCCATTTGAAGCCATTTTCCACTTTTTAATAGCAAAATTATGTTTTCTGCTTCAGGAGCCTGCAGTGTTCTGTTTTATACCAAAAATGCAGAATTTACTCCCGTCGCTAAATAGGACCTTGTTCCAGAACACTACAGGCTCCTGGAAAGTTTTTTTGGCCAAATCCGTTCGCTTTCTCTTATTTGCCAGCGATATCAAGGGCTTCTTCCGAGCAGTAGGGGCATGTAAGTTCTCTTTTTTCAAAATTTTTCGGATTGAATCCTCATGAAGATCTTTGTTGTACTTCTCCTTGATGTCCTGACTAATTTTGAAGGCTGTTAATCGAGGATTCAGCTTCACACTCTTCAAAACGTCCCACTTCTCTCGATCCGTCAGCTTAGGTGGCCTTCCAGAACGTGGCTTTGACCTAATTGACCCGTTTAAATCAATGTTTTTGAGCACTCTTTGTATAGAGGAATAATCTCTGCCAACAATTTTCCCGATTTCCCGCAGAGTTTTCCCCTCATCTCGGAGTTTTACAATTAATATCCTTAAATCGGGATCAATTTCTTTTGTCTTCTTGCCCATTGCGATTTTTTACACGAAGTGAAGAAATTAACTCAAAGAACGAGTGACAAGGAGTTCTTAGAGCTTTATTTACCGTTTTTAGTAATCTAACGGTGCCCAAAGCTGCATACAGAGCAAAGACACATCGTTTTCCAAATTTGTACGCAAACTTTTTCTGGCTAAAAATTCGTCACTTTTTCGTTTTTTAATTTTAATAAATAAAGTTAAGCTATTATGACAATAAAAACTAAATATATATATGTATAATCAATAAACGTGTAATTATGTATATAAGATAAGGTTTTAGTATATCGCGGCAAGGTAGCTGCCCGCGATATTCTCCGCCTGCACGGTTCCTGCAGGAGGACGTCACCGTGGCACGTGGTGCTCACGGGGTTGTTGGTTAAAAAGGTGGGTGTTGTGGCAAGTTGCTGCCCACAACGACCAGGCGCCTTATGATCGCCTCGGAATCCGTAGAGTGATGCCGAGTGCGGATCGAGACCGGGTGGTGGCCTCGATCAGTGATTATGGTTACTACTGAGATAGTGCGGCAAGGCAGTTGCCCGCAGTATCCACCGCCTGCACGGTTCTTGCAGGGGGTTGTCACCGTGGCACCTGTTGCTCACGGAGTTGGTGGTTCTGGTATGGGTGTTGCGGCAGGTTGCTGCCCACAACGATCGATCACTTAGCAGATCGAGACCGGGTGGTGGCCACGACCAGTGATGATATCCCAACTGACCTTCCTTGCCTAATCGATATAAGCCGATAGCAGGGTCTTAGCTACGGCTATATTAAATAAAGACGCTCGATTAAGGAGATGTGCCTTTATTGTACGGCTGCCAGTCCAGAACTAAATTTACAGAAAAAGCTTAATCATAACCCTAGCTCGCACAGATCACCGCCGTCCACCAGCTTCTATCGTAAGCCTTCGTGTGCCGTCGTCGCTGCTATGCTTTTATCGCCGTTAACCTTTGTATTGTTAACTTATATATGTATATGTTTTTTTAGCGATCAAAGTTAGGCATCGAGTTTGTACGCATACTTTTTCTGGCATGTGTACATATATGTACATATGTATGCCATTTGCGGATCTAAATATACTTTAAATTATTGTTTGGGAACTTACCGATAAATGTGGGCAATAAGTCTCTGAAATCCCACTCCTCCAGAAGACTTTCTGAGGTAGCCACTTCGTCAATATCACTCATAACTTTTACTTTTAACTTTTTCACTTCACTTCTTCTGGATTTTCATAAAATATTTAATAAAATTATAAAATGTTAATGTTACTTACCTTGGGAATGCAAAAATACATACACGACACCAAACAAGATAAAATAACACATAAAACTTTTTACGTTAAACCTACAGTATTTTGACTGCAGCTGACAGTCACGACAGTTCGCAAAGCCAATAACAAAAAACACACAAAATCTCGTACGTAAGGGTGAATGTAATTGACTGTCATATAAACTGTCGTGCAGTCACCAAATCCAACAACAAAATACATGGACAGTAGCTTCACTGTTATTCAACCAAAAGAAATGGTTCTTTTAACCCACCAGAATTTTGTCTGCGAAGGAGGCATGGAGGAACACATTCAATAAAAAATGAATTCATAGCACTGTAAAAAATATCCACGCCTTCCGCAATGTCAGTGTATATATATAGACCGGACCGAACGCATCCAAATCTAACCACGGTTTGTTGGCGATAGTTAGGAGATAGTTTTTCAGTGCAACTCTGATTTCTTCTTCTTAACAGTGAAAATTTAACCATTTACTACGAAAATGTAAACAAAGTTGGCGAGGAACAATTGAAAAATGAAATTTAAAACAAGAAAGGAAGCTAACTTCGGCACGCCGAAGTTTGTATACCCTTGCAGATTGGTTTCGATGTTTCATTACATTTTACCCATACTTATTATGTTTACAGTTTGACAGTTACAGTTTTACATTCCCAGTTTTACATTTTCTCTACATCTACCGATCGGTTTATATGGCAGCTATATGATATAGTTGTCCGATTTTTATGAAATTTATACCATAATTCTAGAATAATAAAAAAAGATTATATCTCAGAGTAGATAAACATACGTTGAAAAACAACGAAACTATAATTTTTTTTCCTATTTATTTCTCGACCGTTCCTATGGCAGCTATATCATATAGTCGTCCGATTTTGATAAAATTTTTACCAAAATTCTGAAATAATATAGAATGGCCAAATCTAAAAAATGGTGCAAAAATGTTGAAAAACAGCAAAGTTATAAATTTTTTTCTACAAATATATCGAACATTTGTATGGCAGCTATATGATATAGTCGTCCGATCCGGCCCGTTCCGACATATATAGCAGTGAGAGCATATAGAAGACTATATGCAAAGTTTCATTCAGATAGCTTTAAAACTGAGGGACTAGTTTGCGTAGAAACGGACAGACGGACGGACGGACGGACGGACGGACGGACGGACAGACGGACAGACGGACAGACGGACATAGCTAGATCGACTCGGCTGTTGATACTGATCAAGAATATATATACTTTATAGGGTCGGAAAGGTCTCCTTCACTGCGTTGCAAACTTCTGACTGAAATTATAATACCCTGCAAGGGTATAAAAATGTGGCGCCAAAGCTGCAAGCATGCCCAAAACAGTTGTTGGTGTTTTCCTGTATATTCTTGCCCCAAAATGTTCCCAACTGCTACTAGTTAATATAAACCGCCTACCTCTACTTTATTTTATAGATTTGGGAAGCCTATACTACCTATACACACTCCGAGGAATTTGCTCTTTGTTAGAGAAAAATCATTAGAGAAACTCAAATTCCTTGTCATCTAATTCATTTAAATTTAGTGCGGATAAATTCTGACGCAATCTGTGGTTTTGCTGTTGTTAAACAGCCAAAATAGTTGATAAACTATTCATTTTACTCCCATATCGGCCGCTTCAGGCATCTTTGTTTACGTTTTCATGAGCCACAGCTGATCGATCAGCTGTTATTGGATGCGAAAGCACAGCTCTGTGGGAACACGAGTTTCCCTTTTTTTAAAAATCCCAACCGTTCCTCACAAATGCGCTGTGTGGGAACACAGTATAAGGAATTGATTTCAATTTATTTATTTTAATAATTTAATTTAATTTAATTTAATCATTTAATCATATACATTTTAAAATGTTAGTAGTATTGTCAAAAAAGAAGAAATTGTGCAAATTAACAGCGATAACTTTCCGTGAAGAGACAGGTCACGCTTAATACGGTCTTCCCACACAGCGCATCTGTAAGGAATGTTTGGGATTTTTCGCAGATGCGAAACTCGTGTTCCCACAGAGCTGCGTCAAAGTGCATCTGGCATCCGAACAGCTGATCAATCAGCTGTGGCTCATGAAAACGTAAACAAAGGCTGTCGAATTGGCTGTTGCAAATTTGAAATGGAGCATTTACCAACTATTTTGGCTGTTGTACAACAGCAAAAGCGCAGATTGCGTCAAATTTGATCCGCACTAACTTAAAATGAATTAGATGACGAGGAATTTGAGTTTCTCTAATGATTTTTCTCTAACAAAGAGCAAATTCCCCGATGAGTGTGTAAGTTAACTACAAACGAATTCGCAAACGAATTCACAAATGAAGTTGACACGCGCATCCGGCCTTGCACAAGCCAATAAAAGTGCAAGGGCAACTTTCCGGCTTAGGTCGATAGCACCCAGTAAGTGCTGACCGCAGCGTCTGCCCCACTTCCCGGTGCAGCAAAGACAAGTGCAAAGCTCCGACGTCGGCAGAGGCAGCGACTAAGTTAGGGGAATAAATACACCATAAATTGTAAACATAATTTAGTTCGATTATTTTGTTCAATAAAACCGGACCAAGTGTCCGAAGTAATATATTTTTTAAAATAAACTACCCGTGAGTTTATAACTTGTATAGGTAGAATAGGCTTCCAAAATCTATAATTAAAGAAGAAGTAGGAAATTTATATTAAATAGTAGAAATTGGGGACAATTTGTGGCAAGAATATACAAAAAAAAAAACGCCAACAACTATTTTGGGCATGCTTGTAGCTTTGGCGCCACATTTTAAATTCCATATTTCATTTGTTCCTCGCCAAGTGTGTATACACTTTCGTAGTGTTGGTCAAATTTTCACTGTAATAGCCCTTCAGTTCCAGAATTCCTCGCCCGTCCGTGAAAAACAAAAACAAATTACATGGGCCTCGTTCAGCAAAGTTCGAAACAAAATAGCCGAAACAAATTCTACCTACGCTCGGCTACTGCCAAAGGCTTCACGAAGTTCGTTCTTCATATTTGTTATTGTTTTCGATCTACGTTCGAAGTAGCGGCTTCGAGAATTCGTAAATTACACTGTCTTCCCACACAGCACATTTGTAAGGAACGTTTGGGATTTTTCACAAATGTGAAACTCGTGTTCCCACACAACATTAAAGCACATTCAACATCCGAACAGCTGATCGATCAGCTGTGGCTCATGAAAACGTAAACAAAGGCTGTCGAATTGGCAGTTGCAAATTTGAAATGGAGCATTTACCAACTATTTTGGCTGTTGTACAACAGCAAAAGGAACAGATTGCGTCAGAATTTATCCGCACTAAATTTAAATGAACTAAATGACAAGGAATTTTAGTTTTTCTAATGATTTTTCTCTAACAAAGAGCAAATTCCCCGAAGAGTGTCTATAGGTGGTATAGGCATCCAAAATCTTTAAAATAAGGTAGAGGTAGGCGGTTTATATTAAATAGTAACAATTGGGGACATATTGGGGCAAGAATATACAGAAAAAACGCCATCGATATTTTGCAGTGATATTTTACATATTATCATCTTATTTTTTGATAAAAAAAATATCAATACGATATATTTTTTAGATTTTCGACAACCTGTACTGTAAATCACTCTTTTGAATCACAATCTTGAATGTGAACGGTAGATGGTGTCCAATGTGATGGTCTATGATAACATGTTTGCACTTTCTCGTTTAGGTTTTACACAATTCTGATATGAACGTCATATTTTTCGGAACCCAAGACAGTTTAATCCGTTGTTTGCAGAGCGGTCACATTGCAACAATTCCATAAAATAAATAAAAATAATTCAGTAACTGAAAGCGGTTCGAGAGTATTAAAGGAAATAAGCGAATATAATTATACAACGTCATGAACCAAAGCAACCACACATCCGACAGCGAAAGCGATGAGGATTATTGTGTTGATGGTGATAATGCGGCTCTGGGCAGCAGTGATGATACAGACGGCAGCGGCAGTGAGGAACCGGAAGAATCGAGTCACAAATATTCAAAACAACGCGGGGATAAGTGTAAACCAAAGAATGATCATATTGATGATGTTAATATATCAGCTCCGCGACATACACGAGGATCGGCAG
Organism: Drosophila kikkawai; assembly: GCF_030179895.1. Taxonomy (NCBI): domain Eukaryota; kingdom Metazoa; phylum Arthropoda; class Insecta; order Diptera; family Drosophilidae; genus Drosophila; species Drosophila kikkawai. The sequence continues at coordinate 27,040,913 of NC_091728.1, read as the reverse complement.
CTTCTGAAACTATCATTAGGTCATCCGAAAAGGAAGAGTTACAGTCGGACGAAGAGGCCGACAAAACTCGATCTGACACATTGTGGGCCGATTTTCTCTGCGATGTTGGTTCAAAAAGTATAACTAAGACGGAAACAAAATCTAATGAAGCGACTGGCAAAACTGCTATCCATATTAATTCCGACGCACATGAACTTCCTCATACATCAACAGAACAAGCCTCGGATGGTTCCGAAAAGCCATTGGGCTTAAAAAAAAAGTACACAAATGCAAGAGTCTTTGCTCCCAAGCGACCGGTTGAGAGCAACAGTGTCAGCGCAGTCTTAAATCGGTTTACAAAAAAAAAGAAAATGTCTGTGCTGGAAAAATCTAAGGTGGATTGGAAGGACTTTAAAAATGACGAAGGTATAGACGAAGAACTTCGCACCCACAACAAGGGGAAAGATGGGTGAGTTGGATAACAACAAATTGCAATATGTTTAGTTAATAATTTATTATATTGGTCAAATTTCAGATATTTAGAACGTCAAGATTTTTTGCAGAGAACCGATTTGCGACAGTTTGAAATAGAGAAAACAATGCGGCTTTCCAGCCGACAAAACTGATGAGAATATGTCTTTGCCGTGACGTTTTAATCGAACTCATTCCTTTTATAATTTTATGTAATTGCAAATAATAAGATGTATTCAAAATACTTATAAATATGTCTATATATCAAGGACAGATAAGCAAAATAGCGTAGGCCCTGCCTAATGTGTTATTTTTTTCTTTTTGCCAAAACGTACATATGTAATTACCTTATTTTATTTAGTTTTTTATTTTATCAAGATTGAATCTAGTATTAAATACTAACCTTAATATAATTTAACAAGCAATCGAAACTTTCTACGTATGCCGTATCATACGTATAGTGAATTTAGTTTTTGTAGCAAAATTATACAATTTTACATTGTCTTTTGATGAATTGTGCAGAAGGCCGGAAGGGATTTGAGAACCAAAGTGAGAAAATCTAACGCTCGCAAGCTTGTGGCAAGTGTCCAGGATGGTGTAAATGTTCGGCTTTTTGGAGGCCTAGAAAAGCGGCTCAGTTATAGTCTGATGTGGTCTGGGAGGTGGCCGGCCAAGTGCAGTAACTGGCACAACGATCAAGCGTTGGAAGGCATTTGTATTTGCGTTTCTGTTTAAATATTGCAGATAAGCTTTTTTTCAAAGGGCTGTAAGGTGTTGCGAATAATTTTGGGATGAGATGCATTCCGATATATGTACGATCAGATACACTGGGCAGTTTTGGTTCTCCCAATGTGCAGCGAGTGGGAGAGGTGGGGAATAACGCATTAATTGCTCGACGAACAGCACCATGGTAAGGTGGTTGTTTATTTTTTATGTGGGACTTTGGGCACCATCTATAGATGAGAGAGAGCATAGAAGTACTTGGAGCTTAAAAATTTAATAAAGTTAAAACGGGATTCAATTTGTTTTTTAAGATTGATACAATGATATTTCAAACTTTGCTTTGAGTCGAAGGTTACACCCAGAATTATTAAGTGGTCTACGCTCTTAACATTATTCATATATGTATAATAACGTCAGAAAATGTACAATGGTGTTTACGGCAAATGTAAAGTAGTTTACATTTTTCCGTTGAACGTGAGCACACGAAAAGCTTCCAAAAAATACAAGTCTCCTAGAATATTTACGAATTTCTCTCTGAAAGTATCTAGGTTTTTTAATTTGGTAAAGATAATAGTGTCGGCGAATATTGCGAATATTTTAATGTTTTTATATCTTTATACCCTTGCAGGGTATTATAATTTCAGTCAGAAGTTTGCAACGCAGTGAAGGAGACGTTTCCGACCCTATAAAGTATATATATTCTTGATCAGCATCAACAGCCGAGTCAATCTAGCCATGTCCGTCTGTCCGTCCGTCCGGTCTGTCCGTTTCTACGCAAACTAGTCCCTCAGTTTTAAAGCTATCTGAATGAAACTTTGCATATAGTCTTCTATATACTCTCACTGCTATATATGTCGGAACGGGCCGGATCGGACGACTATATCATATAGCTGCCATACAAATGTTCGATAAATTTTTAGAAAAAAAATTATAACTTGGCTTTTTTTCAATAATATTGCATCATTTTTGAGATATAGCCATTTTATGTTATTCCAGAATTTTGGTAAAAATTTTATGAAAATCGGACCACTATATCTTATAGCTGCCATAGGAAGAATCGGAAAATTAATCGAAAAAAATTATAACTTCGTTGTTTTTCAACGTATTTTCATCTACTTTAAGACATGAGCTTCTGGTATTATTTCAAAATTTTGGTATAAATTTAATGAAAATCGGACGACTATATCTTATAGCTGCCATAGGAACGATAGGGAAAACGATAGAAAAAATTATAACTTCGTTGTTTTTCAACGTATTTTCATCTACTTTGAGACATGAGCTTTTAGTATTATTTCAGAATTTTGGTAACCATATTATGCAAATCGGACAACTATATTATATAGTTGCCATAGAAGCGATCCGTAGATGTAGAGAAAATGTAAAGCTGGGAATGTATAACTGTAACTGTCAAACTGTAAACATAATAAGTATAGGTAAAATGTTATGAAACTCTGTTTAGTGTCGGTTTTTGGCATTATTATATATAATATAAATATGAAAACCAGATTGGTAAGGGTATACAAACTTCGGCGTGCCGAAGTTAGCTTCCTTTCTTGTCTTAGAATGCAATTAATATGATCAAACCAGGAACCGTAATCATTATAATTTATAACGGAGTACGCCCCGCGTCCGGAACGCCCGAGTCCATCCGGGTCATCCGACACGGAGGTCTACAATCCATGGGATCGGGACGCGGACTACCGGTCAAGTTCTGAGGAGCGGGAAAGCGTTGGGAGCGACCAGGAGTACGTCAGTGACGACCAGGACGACGAGGATGAACCACACCCCACCTACTCAGCGTTGCCAATTTAGCTATTTTCCCACTATATCTGGCGTGTTTCAAAACCTAAATGCGGGATATATTGTGAACTAGCGGCTAGCGGGAATTATAGCTATTTTGTTATGACCCTACAAGGTCCTGCGTGTGCAGCCATCGACTTGGGCCATGCCTCGGCTAGCTCTCTCTCAGGCATTGGTTCTTGGCCCGCCCACTGACACACGTAACAGATAAATTTTATCTTTTTTTTTTTTAAACATCCCGCCCTAGACTAAGACGAGACGTTACACAGCACTATTACTTGCACAACTTCGAACTGAACGAAACCTTCACCTAAACGACACATACATACTCAGAAACGATCAGTCATCTGCGAGACTCCTGGATGTCCTTTGTAGCTCCCCTGCCTTCCCCTCCCATCCTTTGCAGGCTGCTGGCAGGGACTGTTTATGCAGCTGCCCCTATTTCTAAATTAACGCACCTACAATCCTCTCACGCCATAGCTCTCTTCCTCCTCCCCAGAAAAAAAAGGACTACTTCATGCTCCTTTTACCCATAATTTTTAATTATAATCATAATTTTTCAGAATTACAAGTGTTGATTTTTATATGTATGTTGCCCTCGCCTAACTCTTCTTTTTGTTTTCCAAAATTTAAACAATCACAAGTAACCATATACTGCGACAAGCGAATTCCTTGGCCTACCCGTTTGAGCGCTCAAAAAGGGGGTGAAGAATATTCAGAAAGCGAAGTCGATACTCGAACCACGAAATCAACACAAAAACAAAAGCTAGGCAAACACAAATTTAAAAAAAAATTACACATGAATTATAAATAATAAATAAAGAAAAGGAATAAATAAAAATAAATAGATAAATAAATAAATGATTTAAAAAAAATAATAATAAATAAACAAATAATGGGATTATTTTGAATAACTAAATAAATATATAAAACAATGCCATAAATAATTAAAAAAAAACTAAACGACCACTAACTCTAAACAGAAAAAATAACTCTTATTGAAGCCTTGGGGTGGCTTCCGTTGCCGCCCCTTTGTAGGCGTGTCGGTCCTCAAGTAGGCGGTACTGTGCCGGCGAGGTTACGACCACAGTCGCGGGACAAAATATGGGCACACGTGCTGTCTGGTTCCCTCCCAGAATTTTAGATTAAATGTTTCGGCCAGCGAATAGGCCCATAGAAATTGGTGGTGGCATAAAATTTAGCGGCACAAACCAATTTGCGGCATCAACATATTAGGGGGTCCAAATAAAAATGTACCGCGCCAATATAAAACTTATACGGCCATACTAAAGATAATATTGTACGCCAACAAAGACAACAATAGGCGGAAGAAAAAAATTTCGCCAGGCCCGGATCCTGGCCTGGCGTTCCTCCTTTGGAACCTGGTCCTGGTCGGCTTCTATATTTAAGAACACAATATTTATTTTCTCCTAGCTGCCTGCCTGGTCCCTGACCACTCACCTCTATGGTTCGCCGATCCAGCTTCCCAGGTCCCTATCTTCTTGCTGTCTCACATTTTGCTTTTCTCTTTTCTATTTTCACTTTTCATTTTCTTGAAACAATATTTCGGCGGCCGATTTTCATTTATTTTTGGGTTTGAATACTACATAACGCCGAGCCGTCGTCACACCGCGGTCTCGCGCTCGAATTGCTTCTACACTCCGGATTCAAACCAACGGAGGCAGCGACAACCGACAACACGCCATTCGAACTCCGTTAGGTTTTTCGAGTTCTCCTTTATCGGGTTAATGAACCCCTTTCCCTAAACGGCCTAAGTTGGCAGTCCTCTCACCAACCTATCGATATCTTCGCGATTACCGATAAGGCGGACACAACAATTTTCCAAGCAAAATTGGCGTAATTTTAGCTTTTTGTATTATTATCTTTCATGTATTATGATGTTTTATGATGCCTCACTTAAATACTTCGTAGTATTTTTCCATTTGAGTGGCAAGGAATACATCGATATGCCAAAAGAGCATTACATTTTTTTGATCGATTTTTACTACGAAATTTTGAAAAAAAAAATTGACAAAACTAAAAAAAAACAAGAAAGGAAGCTAACTTCGGAACGCCGAAGTTTGTATACCCTTGCAGATTGGTTTTGATGTTTATATTATAGATTTAAATGCTGTAAACACTCACAGAACAGAGTTTCATTTCATTTTACCTATACTTATTATGTTTACAATTTGACAGTTACAGTTTTACATTCCCAGCTTTACATAATCTATATATTTACCGATCGTTTCTATGGCAGCTATATGATATAGTTGTCCGATTTTTATGAAATTTATACTAAAATTCTAGAATATTGAAATAAGCTTATATTATTGCAAGACGTTGATGCACTATGTACAGTACATATCAAGTGGAACTTGCGACACCAAGCACGTGCTTGTTCTGTTAGTAATTAGTAAAACGCGAAGGACTTAAAAAAAAAAGGATGCGGGGAGACTACTACTGGCGTACTGCCGGATTGGTTGCTTGCATGCGTAAGTAGGTTAAGATTGAAGTTTTTAGTTTTGGGAGGCTATCAACGTTAGATATTATTGTGTACAAATCGTTATAATTTGCACAGAGGACTCTAAAGGGTTCATGCAGTTCAAAGGATGTTCTACAGTGGGGCAAAACTAATGGTAAAAAGGATCTAGTGTTTCTTATTGGTACGTGAAAATTTAGCTGACCGAGCAAGTCAGTACTTTCCACGTCACCACGGATTAAGTTGTATATGAATGTAATACCTAGCATGGTTCTACGATCAGATAAGGGGGGTAAGTTAATTAGTAAGAGTCTACTAGAATAAGACGGTAACCTCTGGTTTGCATCCCAGTTTAAACCGCGTAAAGCGAAAAGTAAGAAGTTCTTTTGAACCGATTCTATGCGTTTACTATGGACGCCATACTGAGGGCTCCAAACGCAGGATCCATATTCTAAGATAGGACGAACAAGTGAAGTATATAACGTTTTTGTGACATAGGGGTCATTGAATTCCTTAGACCACCGTTTAATGAAACCAAGCACGCCCCTGGCTTTATTCACCATGCACGAAATATGATCGATAAAGTCGAGTTTAGGATCCAGCCGGACACCTAAATCATCAACTATATTAATTTTTTCCAAAGAGCAGCCGTTTAGCGTATAAGTTGCAGGCTTAGGAGTGACACGGGAGAATGTCATTAGCTTGCACTTAGAGCCGTTTAAGTTTAATAGGTTCACGCAGCACCATGTTTGAAAATTGTTAAGATCTGTCTGTAAGTCTGATTGGCAAGTAGCATCATTATATTGCACACAAAGCTTGACGTCATCAGCATACATAAGTACTCTGGAGTTGGTCAAAACTTCGGGCAGATCGTTGATAAATAATGTAAACAGTAGGGGACCCAAATGACTCCCTTGCGGGACGCCAGATGTAACCCTAAGAACATTAGATAGTTTATTTTCGAAAAGGACCTTCTGCGTCCTGCCATTTAGATAACCTGAGATCCAATTAAGAAGATCAGTCGGGAATCCCATTAAATCGAGTTTCCGAACAAGAAGGGAATGGCTAACAGAGTCAAATGCTTTACTGAAATCAGTATAGATTACATCTGTCTGAAAGTTATTTCGGTATCCCTTTATAATAAAGGAAGTAAGCTCCAACAGATTCGTTGTAATTGATCTTCGCCTAATAAAACCATGTTGACATGGAGAAATAATTGACCTACACAGATGCTGCAGATGAGGAGTAATAACATTTTCGAACAGTTTAGGGATGGCCGACAACTTAGAGATACCTCTGTAATTGTTGGCATCCAATTTGCTACCTTTTTTGTGGAGAGGAATAACGAATGATTCCTTCCAAATAAGGGGAAAGTGGGAGGTTTCTAAGGATAAGGTAAACAATTTGAGAAGTGGATTGCACAGGGCTTCGGCACAATTCCTAAGCACACAGCCTGGTATTCCGTCGGGACCTGGTAAAAAAACTGGCTTAACACGATGAAGATCCCTAAGAAGAGAGCTTTCGTTAATGGTAGGACTGAAGATTTGGTTCGATTTCGGGATAATGTAAGGATAAGCCTGATTTGGGTCTATTGAGTTGGAGTAAGTGGTTTCAAAAAACTGAGCAAAAAGATCGGCTATAGCCTGATCATTTTCTGCCGTTGAATTACCAAAAGAGAGCAAGGACGGACGAGTAATGGATTTACGCTTGGATTTAACAAAATTATAAAACTGTTTTGGGTCCTCAGAAAACTGGGACCTGCAACGAGTCAAATAATTATTGTAGCACTGCGCGTTACACACAGTAAAAGTGGATCGAGCTGATAAATAACTAGATAGGGCAATCGGAGAACCGGTACGTTGATATTTAGCATATGGATTTGATTTTCTATTTTTGAGGCGGGTCAACTCTTTGGTAAACCAAGGAGGCTTGTTTGATGTAGACGGACAGTATAACGGAACACAGTCAATAAAAAATGAATTCATAACACGATAAAAAATACCCACGGCTTCCGCCATGTCAGTGCATGTGTATAGGTCGGACCAGTTGTAATTAATTATGAAATTATTCAGCCGTACGAAATCTGTCTTGCTAAAGCAGAAGACTTCTTGGGCTGGACTATCAGATTTATTCCGTGAAACAGTCCCCATGTCGATAGTCACATCGAAAGTGGGATGATAGGGATCTTCGGGTTGCGTCAGGGGCGCCACCCTAGCTAAACTAACTCTTTCAGGATCTGAGACAAAACAAAGATCAAGCAAGCGCTCTAAGGAATTTCGAACATGATTGACTTGGGACAGCGAAATGTCAAACAAGCCAGCAATAAAATCATGATGTGTTGTCGTAAGAAGTGTATTTGTGGAATTATCTAGGGTCCAAATAGCCCCTGGGATGTTAAAATCACCAAGAACAACTAAATGGTCCCTATCCGAAAGTCTTTTGGAGACCAACTGAATAGCGGAAAGATGGTTCCAATAAATAGGAAGTTCCGACAATGGAGGAATGTAGGAACATGTAACAAAAATGGAGCTACCATTAACTGATAGCTTCACGCAAAGGAATTCAACATTGTTGGATTCCTCGAAAATTATTAATTCGGACGTGAGAGTGGAGTCGACCGCTATAAGGACACCTCCCCCACGTCTGATAGGCCGATCTAGCCGGTATACTGTGAACGCAGCTGGAAAAACTTCGGAGCTCAGAATCTCCGGCTTTAACCAGGTTTCTGTGAACACAATAACTTGGGAAGCAAATGCGACGCTGTCAGAATACAATTTAGGAAGCTTACTGCGTAAGCCTCTAGCATTCTGATAGGAAATACCAAGGGAAATGGTTAGTTTTTTGGGACGGAATTGGAAGACGTAGACGGAGCATTGGGCAAATCTGGCCTAGGAAGAGTAATTCCTACAGGCCGCTTTTTCTTTTTCGTACCTTCAAACTCTTTGACAACCACATACTGTGGCCAGGTTTCGGCCGAGCATAGAGTGCCAAAGACTTCGTCAGGAACATTTATCTTTTTTTTTTTTTTTTTTTAGGCTTTGCTTTTATTTATTGAATCTTCTCATTTATGAGACTAACAATAAGTGTATCAAATCTTACAATACTACCTAACTAGCAGTCATGAGACTGGTACAGAGTAGATGGCCCTGAGTAATTATGGCTGGGTTGGATGGTCGTTACGTAGTAGGCGGCTTCTTCTGGAGACTCGTATCAAGTCCCTTGCTAAAGGATTTGGATGGGTGGAGAGTTTTTCCTTGTAGGACGCTTTTTGTTTTTCTATTTCGTTCTTAACTGCAGGAATGCCGAGATCCCTGTGGATGTTTTCGTTGCGAATATACCATGGTGCCCCAGTGATAGTTCTCAGGATTTTTGATTGGGCGCGCTGTATGATGTCTAGATTGGTACTGCACGCGTTCCCCCAGAGCTGGGAGCCATACGTCCATATTGGCTTTAGTGTGGAGTTGTAGAGCAGGACCTTGTAGTCCAGACACAGGGGCGATCGGGAGTTTATGAGCCAGTGGAGGCTGCTGGCTTTTATTTTTAGATGAAGTTTCTTGCATTCAATATGTCTTCGCCATGTTAGGCGTCTGTCCAGGTGGACGCCCAGGTACGTTACCACGTTGACTTCGGGGATCAGTGTGCTGTTCAGGTAGAGCGGGGGGCATGATTGTCTGTTGAGGGTGAACGTTATGTGCTTACACTTTTGTTCATTTATTTTAATACGCCAATCAGATAGCCACTTCTCGACTACCTTGAGGTGGTTGGCGAGCTGGGCTGTTGCACGGACTGGGCATCTGGAACGGCTGAGGATCGCAGTGTCATCAGCGAAAGTGGATAATGTTAGCTGGTCGCTTGTGGGGATATCCGCTGTGTATAGAACAAATAGGGTAGGCCCAAGTGCACTTCCTTGTGGGACTCCAGCTTCGATTGAATAGGTGCCGGATGTTGTTGCGTTGCACCTCACTGCGAAGACTCTGTTGTAGAGATACGACTCAAGTAATTTGTGTGTGTATACCGGCAAGAGTGTTTTTATTTTGTGCATGAGGCCGTTGAGCCAGACGCGGTCGAATGCTTGAGAAACGTCGAGAAATATCGCGCTGCAATATTCTCGATGCTCGAAGGCTGTGCGAATTTCTGATGTTATTCTGTTAACTTGCTCGATAGTTCCATGTTTTTCTCTGAAGCCAAATTGATGAGCTGGGATAATATTGTGAGCTCCCAGATAAGGGATTATGCGCTTTAGTAGGCATTTTTCAAATAACTTGGACAAGCATGATAGTAGACTTATTGGTCGGTAAGATGACGGAATCGTGTGGTCTTTTCCGGGCTTCGGTATCATTATAATTATAGATTTTTTCCATTTCGTTGGGTAATGGCCGAGACTTATGATCCCATTGAAGATTTTACAGATGATCTCAATAGCACAATTCGGAAGTTCAATTATCATTTTTTGAGTTATTAGGTCAACGCCGGGAGCCTTTTTCGGCTTCAGTTCCCTGATGACCTTCGTTATCTCGTTCGGACGAAATGATTCTGGAGTAGATTCCGTTTCAGTGTGGATTTGCGGTAGATCAAATGGATTTGCAGCAGGGTTCGGCTGGAAAACGCCCTGGAGATGTGAGGCAAAAGTTTCGGCTCTGTCTTTGTCGCTGCGGGCCCAGCAACCAGATGACTTTCTTATCGGGGTGATGGTTTCAGCCGGTGAGCTTAAATTTGGGTGAGCTCTCCATAAGGGATGCTTTGTGCTGGTTGGCGAGAGTTTTTCAATATATCTTAATTGTGCTTTTTCGGCATCTTGCTTCAGGGCCCGGCTTAGTTTGCGTGTGGCTTCATTTAGACGTTGCTTTGTGCTTGGCGATCTATTGGTTTGCCACGCCCGTCGCAGACGCCTCTTTTCTTGGATAAGCTGTTCAATTTGCTGGTTCGTTTTGAATTTGATTTTTTGCACATCCGTCTGTTGTGGTGTTGAGATTCTGGCTGCAGTCACAAGTACCTCTTCCAGTGCGGAGGTGGAGGAGTCCATGTCGGTTTCAGTATTGAGCTGGGGGGCTAGCTCAATGTGGGAACTCACAAACTTTTTGTATTTCATCCAATTGGTTCTGTGCGACGTCAGCCTATAGGGGCGATCCGTAGTTTCTGGGCTTTGAAGGAGGGTTATCAACAGCGGCGAGTGATCTGAAGAAAGGTCTGGAAGGGCCTTGGCGTTTATTAGATTGCGTGGGATGTTTTTTGTCACCGCGAAGTCAATTAGATCGGGTATCTTTCTGGGGTCTGCTGGCCAATATGTGGGGCTACCAGGGGAAACGTAGTCCAGCTTATTTCTCACATTGATGAGAGCGTTGTACAGTTGTCTTCCCTTGGGGGTCACGAGGCGGGATCCCCAATGCGTATGCTTGGCGTTGTAATCTCCTGCAGCTATAAATCGATCTCCAAGAGAGTTGTAAAAATCCATGAATTGACCTTCAGAGATTGTAAAGCGAGGTGGGCAGTAGACAGCAGCAATGCAAAGGTTGCCGTTACCTGACTGCACTTTTATGGACGTAGCTTGCAGGTAATTTGTTGCAAACCTTTGGTGGAAGTGGTGTTTGATGCGTTCTCTGATAAGGATGCCGGTCCCGCCGTGGGCTTTACCATCTGGATGATCTGTGCGGTAGAAGGTATAACCTCTTATATGAAAGTTGTATCTGCTTGTGAGGTGCGTTTCAACCAATAGCATGGCGTCGATGTGGTTTTCGTTTAGAAATTGTGTTAGTTCAAGTTTATGCCGTGAGACGCCGTTGGCATTCCACGTGGATATACGTAGATTGGACATTGATTATTTTGACTGTTGTGCTACGAGCAGCTGCATCACCATATTCTGATTCTGGACGAGCGTTTGCATGGTCGTTTTCATAAATGACATGAGTTCCATCATGCTTTGTTGCATGGTCACCATCATGGATTCCATGTTGTTTTGTGGCTTCTCTGGGGCCTGCTGAGCATTTACTGAGTTTGAGGGGAGTGGATTTTGCATACCTGTCCGTAGAGCTTCGGCGTAGGAGATGCCCGTGGGGGCATTTAGCGGACCAAAAGAAGATCTGGCTGCTTTGGCAAAAAATACATCTGGAGTAGTTTTTGAATTAAAATACACATTTTGTGTATTTTGTTGGCGTGTAGCTGTCGCTCTTCGCATGCGACTCTTCAGCTCCTTGTAGACCTCACAGCCTCTGTAGTTAGCTGTATGGTTTCCTCCGCAGTTTCCACATTTTTTCGTGTTGGGGTCTTCTTTGTTCGCAGGGCAGTGTGCGGAGTTGTGGAAGTCTCCACAGACTACGCAGACTGACCGAAGGGTGCAGTATGTCCTTGTATGACCATACTCCTGGCAGTTTGTGCATTGCACAGGACCGTTGCGTTTGTGAGGTTCTTCCACGGTGATTCTTCGATGCAGTAGGAACTGCAACTTGTAGATCGGGTGAACTTCATTCTTCTTTAGGGCTTTACTGTCTGGCTCAAGTTCGACTTTGAAAAGAGGTTGCGGCTTTTTGTTTTTGTTGATAATGTTGCTAACATTCTTGGCAAAGAAACCCTTGCCTTTCAGGGCTTCTAGTGTCTCGGAGGGGGCGACATCTGGTTCAATTCCTTTCAGCACTACTTGCAGTCCCTTGCTGCTTTTTAGTTGGTAGGTGTAAAAGCTCTTTTTTGCTTCCTGCAGGTAATTAGACACAGCTCGAAAGTGTTCTTCTGTTTTGGTTTGAACTTTGGTTTCGCAGATGTTCCCTTTAATAATCGGAACAACATGAAAGTTTCCGTCCCCGACCACCGCAACAATTTTGTTGACCAGGGCGTTTGAACTTTTCTCCCTTATATATATAGGTGGGGGCTTTGGCTGTTTTTGAGTCTCCTGCTCCAGCTCTGCTTCATTATTCTCACCAGCTGCTAGCGGAGAAAATTTGTTGGTGTTGTTTGGGTCGTAGCTTTTGGTGACACGGTTGATCTTAGGCTTGTTACCAACCGTGTTATGGGGGCTAAGCTTACGCTTAATTTGGATGTAGCGATCCATGCCAGTCTGTATGGCCGGAACCGCTTGTTGCTTATCGGAGCTCACGGTTTTTGTTACCATTGTATTTTGCGCTGCGGCCGTTGGCACCGATTTCGCAATATTGGTCGTTGGTTTAGTTGTTGCTGTTGCTTTTGATGCGTTTGCAGAAATTGCAGCTCTGCTTGTTGTTGGTGCGTCTTCCATCGAAGCCGCTGGTGGTGGGGTTTGGCATTGGGAGCTCCAAGATGTAGGAGCTGGAATAAGTAGGGCGGGAGAGCAAGAGCGCGCTCTCGTGCCGTCGGCGGTCAGTAGAGCCGGGTTGGGCTTGGTAGACGTTTTTTCTGCTTCGATATCGCGAGTTGAGAAATAAGAGAAAACACCGTTTCTTTGGTTTACAGAGGTTCTACGCTCATTCTTTTGATCGCCGCTCATTATTTTGAGCTTGTTACGCGTGGCACCATATAAATGAACTTTGCAGCTCAAAAACACGTCTCACGCACTAGTGTCCGTATGTCATACGCACTGTAGGGCTTGGCCTAGCTGACAGTACGTAGTTTAGAGTTCCGAATTTAATTTTTCACCATGAAAAAACACTTCGAGAATAAACCCCGCGTAGCGGTCGTCCGTAAGCACGTCTGCACTCGATGAAGGTCGAATGCGAAAATGACATTTATCTTGAAAGACGAAATGTTCCTGGGGTAGGAAAATTTAAATTTTTCCACCTTAATTTTTTCCCTATCGACTTTTACTTTGCCTTGGATAAAAGCTATGACATCTTCCGATGTCTGATCAGGGGAAAGCCGAGAAACAAATAACTGTTTTGTTGGTGGAATTGCCGTAAGGGGTTTTGGCACGGCAGACTGAGCGGCCATACCAGCGGCACTTGATGAGCGGGGGGGCAACGAGCAGGAGAGCGAGAGATAAGCGCTGAGTAGAACCGTTTATAGCTGTCGCGGCAACGCAAACAACAACAAACGCTAAAGGCACAAAAGGGAATGCAAAAAGAGCAAAAAGAGCAAAATGCAAAGCAACCGCAGCAGCCCAAACTAAAATGCAATTTAAATTGAATTAAATAGCACAAAATAAACAAGTAGCATGCACACGCGAAGTGAACGGGAATTATTTGAAACACCAAATATTAAATGTTAGTAAACCCCGGAGGTTTATAGACAAATTCTACACAAATCGGGAGCGCAAGAAAAAAACACGTCCGTTCACTTTGAAGGAAGGATGATTATTGGATTATCCCGGAGTAGATGACAATACGTTGAAAAACAACGAAGTAAAAATTTTTTTCCTATTAATTTCCCAATCGTTTCTATGGCAGCTATATCATATAGTCGTCCGAATTTCATAAAAATTTTTACCAAAATTCAGAAATAATATAAAATGGCCATATCTAAAAAATGGTGCAAAAATGTTGAAAAACAGCAAAGTTATAATTTTTTTTCTACAAATATATCGAACATTTGTATGGCAGCTATATGATATAGTCGTCCGATCCGGCCCGTTCCGACATATATAGCAGAGCATATAGAAGACTATATGCAAAGTTTCATTCAGATAGCTTTAAAACTGAGGGACTAGTTTGCGTAGAAACGGACAGACGGACAGACGGACATGGCTAGATCGACTCGGCTGTTGATGCTGATCAAGAATATATATACTTTATAGGGTCGGAAAGGTCTCCTTCACTGCGTTGCAAACTTCAGACTGAAATTATAATACCCTGCAAGGGAATAAAAAAGCTGACAAAGTTTTGAAAAAAAAAAAATGTTGAAAAAAATTAAAAAAATGACAAAATGTCGACAAAATTTTATTAAAAAAATTGTGGACAACATTTAAAAAAAAAAAAATTACAAACTTTTGAAAAAAAAAAAAAACAAACCAATATACATAAATTCAGCTGCAGAAGAGGTGATGATAGAGAAACTTGACCATTTTTCAAAAATTCTTCAACAATTAATACAACAAAAAAATGTTTTCTTTCCCCTAGCGTTATTTTTTAGCTAGCATCAAGATTTGCTGGCTATTTCTAGCTTTTTTCGAAGTTGGGTTTAGCTTTTTCAAGCCCTGAAGAGTTGGCAACACTGCAACCTACTCCGAGAGCTCCGCTGACGAAGACGCCGACGACCGGGAGTACAGCCAGGACGATGACGGCGTCCCACTAGAGGTGGAGAACTATCGATAGTCGGCGCCATCGACAGTGAGCGATTGTTTTTCTCAAACCATCGATAGTGTCGATAGTACTATCGGTAGTGTGATGCTTTTTAATTGTAAAATGTAAAAAAGCTATAAAATGAAATTTAAACAAACCTTTATTATATTTTTAACTCTATAAAAATAAAAAATGCATTTAATTTGTTGCTTCATTATATTTTTTACTCTAAAAATAAAAAATTGTTGCATTTTCAATCGGAATGGGCTGGAGGACTATCGATAGATCGATAGAGGTAGGATCTTTAGGACCAGGGGGGGCAGGGATTCAAAAGAGCGAACCGGGAATAGGAAACGGGATTAGGTTAAGGGAATTAAGAGAAAGGGTTTTTACCCTTGGCCTCGGCCGTTGCACTGAAGAAAGAACGGTTCCTAGGTCTGAACTCGGGTGACAGGCCGAAGCCTATATAGGGAGGGATAGGCAACATGGAAGCCGGCAGTAGCAACGGAAAGTCGAAGTAAAAGCAGCTAATCTCCTGGGCGGCTAGGAATTACCTGAAGAACGTGGGTGAAAGTGCAAAGATTTAAAAACGTTTTATTTATTTAATAAACGTTTATTTTCAGGGTGGCAGTGAATCAATCGCTGGCCACGGCGATTTTTTATTGAAAATCGTGGAATTATATTCAGGAGCTTACCCACCGCCGACGTTCTGGAAAGGATATATTTGTAGAAGAGGGATGAAAAAGGTTTCCAACGAGCCTCGTAGCAGCCGGGATCTGAGCCATCATCAAGCCAACCGGTGAGTCCGTTCCGTGAAGCGCCGTCTGGAACCGGCAGGTTTTTGGTACCCATATTTGGGGACATTGATTGGCTCTGCCCCTTCTCAAAAAAACGACGTGGCCGTGGCTCCGAAGGGCCTTCTTTCCTCGGGCTTGCGTCGCCATCAGTTGCCGCGATTCCTGGCCACTCACGCCACCGAAGCCTTTTACGGGTCGCCCATAGTGCCTTCTCGTTGCTGCAATAGAATAAAATAATTATTGTGCTGTTGTTCATGTTAGGTTAATTTATTTGTCTTACTCGAATCGGTTCCGTGTGCTTGTTTCTCCGCGTCTCTTATCTTGGGTCAGGGATTTGTGCAACACGTGTTCTGCAGAATTGAGGAACGGCTTAGAAGAAGAGGATATTCACTGAAGATATACTTACCCATCCCCTTTATTATATATATTTAAAGAAAAGGGAATCTAGAGTACTTCTCCAGCCAGTTTGTGGCTTTTTCCTTAAGCGGACCGCCACTTCTTCTCCGCTGCCGCAGTCTTGGCGCGAGCGCATCCCGGGCTAGGGTGACGTTTCGCCGGGAATGAGTCCATTAGGAACTCAAGTGTACTCTGCCAATGCACAGTGGTTCCGTCAGAGGCCAAAAATCAAAAAAACCAATTTGAAAATATTACAATTAAATTTACACAGTTTGTCTCTAAAATGTCCAATCTACCAAGTTGCAAACCGCTTTTCGCTGGAAACCCAACGGTACATTCTAAAAATAGAATCAAAAGCATGAACACGTGTTCATTTCAACAGCGCATCGGAGCTGTGGTGAAATATTTCGAAGCAAAAGCGCACTTTAAATCTGTCTGGTAACTGTTCAAGTCGATAAATTAATATTATTTAAAATGGATTTTGAAGCTCAAGGTATTTATTTTACTTTATGAAATTAATTTATACTAACTTGATATGAAATTAACAAAATCTAACTTGATATGTGAAACCTATTTGTTTGTACCTGTTTTGTGTGTCTTAAATTTGTTTACCTAAAGTTTTAGTTGTGATCCCCCACGATTCCCAGAAAGGATTTTATTTTTTTTAATTTATTAGAGTTTTAAGATGTTAAATTCGTTAAAGTTAGGTGCGGAAAGTTGCGGATGTAGTTGTAATCGTTAATATTCTAACACGACTTCTTATTTTTTTCAAGGTCAAATTATGCCAGCGCCAATAATCCGGGTTGATAAAAAATCGGGAAAAAATGTTAAAAATAAAAACGTCATCTGAGTACCTCGGGGCACGTATCCTTTAGTGAATACAATATATTTTTTTGATATCGGATGTTTTTGTGGACAGTTAGGATAGGATGTACACCGAAAATAAACTTTTTTTGTGGGGGCTCAGGAGATTCGCTATTACTCGTAAGCATGAAAATATTTTTTAATACAAAAATTAAAAAAAAAATTGTTCAAATGTTGTGTTATTATATGGTATTTAATTCATTAAGCTAATTTTAGCCGTTCCGTCACAACATTTTTTTTAAAAGTAGTGAGTTTTGCACCCAATTAACCTTACCCCCCCTTAAGCTGCGTACGATTGTTGCTGAACAAATTAAACACACAATATATAAGTGAATATTTTTTTTTTACTTTTGGGCACTTATATTTCACTAACGTTCTCATTAAGAGAACAAAAACTTAAAAATTAAAGTTAGGTCTTGGAAAAAAAATAATTTAATAAAAATTTTGTATGGGAGCTATACGATATAGAGATCTGATTTTAACCAAAGTTGGTAGGAATATATAAACCTGTACCAAACATATAATCTGTAAAATTGGTTAAGATATTTTGAAAAACAAAAAAGTTTTTCATACTAAATGTTGATTTTTAACAGATTGTTTCTATGGTAGCTATATGATATAGTCGAGCAATATGGCCAATTTTTTGTGGATATACTTAAAACATTTTTCTAGATTTTTGGTGAAATTTTCATAGCGATAGCACATCTAGAAGTAATTATGGCCGCAGCTCCATACAAGCCGAACCACTGTGCAATGTTAGCCTTAAGTACCTAAAATTTATAACGTATTAAAAGCAAACGCAATGAACAGTGAGTAAAACGTATTTACCTGGGGAGATGGGCCGGCCGTCGAGCCGCCTGGATTAGACTCCGGTCCGCCGGAGATGGGTGGTGCCCCTAGACACACCGGAGGCACCACAGGTTGGGAGGGAGCGTCGTGGCGACTCCATCTATGCCACCATTCCGCAAAAGTCGTCATTTTTTTGGTTTGTTTACATTTATTTGTTAGAGATGTGTTATTTGTTAGTGAGGAGTTTTGTTGAGACGTCCGATTAATCGGTATTTTGTTGTGCGGACTGCGGGCATAGGTTCCTACCCCCCCTGGGCATCCACTGAGCTAGTCCGGCATTGCCCAGGGAATATGCAGTTCCGTAACAAAATGCATTTAATTTGTTGCTTTATTATATTTTTTACTCTTAAGTAAATTGGGTTTAGGACCTAGTTAATAACTAGCCTATCTTGATTAGGGATTGTATAAAAAGTACATCGTCGAACTGCGCATTTGAGCGGAAAAGAAGTACAAAACTAATTCTTTTTCAAAAAGAGCATTAGGAGATTGCGAATTGGAAGCCCGAATCGACCGGCGACTTAAATTAATGTTGACAAGTAATTTGGAATTTCGCTTAATAAATTCTGGTTGGTCCTGTTGAAAGGCAGCCTAGGGGTCCGGTTCGACAAAGGCGGCGGGGAAGAGTCCGGTTTTGGGAGTACGCGCATGCTTGCCCTTGTACCAGCGGTTCTTCTGCTTGCGCTGCACGTAGATTATGTCGCACACATGCAGCTCCAGTTCGATGTCGCTGTTGGGTGGATACGGCACAATGCACCTGAAGCGACTGCAAATACAGAGATCATCAATTTGTCACCCATCTCCTTAGTATCTCGATGAAATCTTACCTTTCCCTTGTGCAGTAGGCTGACTTGGTGGTGGCACTGGCCTTGATGACTGCCTCGGTGATCACATTGCTGCATTGGACACAGCACATGGCCCGCATCCAGGCTAGATCCGGCTAGCTCTGTCCTCGGGCCGTAGGTTCCCTAACCCTTGCCCGTCACACACACAACAATAAACATCGAGAGTCGACATTTGACAACACTATAACACGCGCGGCTTACATTTAAACACACAAAACCAATTCAATGGCCTCTCACACACACTGCCCTAAATACTCCTCCTGCTGGACTGGAGGCCACATGCTCATCCCTTCCCTACCGTGCAGTCTGTTCGCATGTTCTTTAATGTTTTTCTTTTACAGCTGCCCCTTGACAAACACACACACACAAATTTACCCACTCATTCCCCCGGTTCACCCTCTACCTCCCAAATTAAATTCTATTCCATGTTCATGTTTTCTATTTCAGCTTATATTTATGTTAACAATCATTATTTTTAAATTTTTGTATTCTTGATGCCAAGTATGGTTTGCTTTTGAATTATATGTTGATTTCTTGTGTATATATATTTAATTGTTCATTTCATACGGTGCACTTTGTAAATTAACCAAATTCCCACTGTAAAGATATGCCGACCTACCCGTAAGAGCTCTCAAGGGGGTTTCGCGGGGAAAAATATTCATATATAGAAGACAAGAGAAATAAATATGCCACACAAAATTTCACCAACAAAAATTATACACTGGTTGTTTGCACACCAATTAAATAAATAAATAAATCTGGCAAGAACATAAATTAACATAAATAAATAAATAAATATGGACAAATAACAAAAATATAAATAAATAAATGAATATGCCCAAATAAAAAAATAAATAAATAAATAAATAAAAGTTGATAAATAAATACGCAATTAAATACTATATCCACAATGAATATTGGAATAAAATATTAATTAAAAATTGTTGCGAATAAATATATCTATAAAAAAATATTTGATGAAAAATACACAGAAAAAAAATATCTACACACTGAAACTGGACCTAAAACTATACAAAAAAAATTCTGAAGCCTTCTGGCTCCCGGTGCCGCCACTTGGGAGGCGTGTCGGGCTTCCACGACGAAAGAAACGAAGAAAGGTCTACTCTATAGGCCCTCTTGCAACATGAAAAGTACTGGAGACCGCTCTAGGGGCACCTATGCCTCCAAATTAAATTGTCGGTTTCGCCGCCGTTGGGGTTAGGGCATGCCTATATCTTGAAGTCCCTCCAATCCTCAAGAATCCTCAAAAACTGGGCCAGGTCCGTTTAATGACCTGGCCAATCTCGTCCTGCGAGGACTGGGTCTGGTCGAGTCTGGAAACGAGAGCCATTGGGTGAAAACTTCATCTCCGGACCACGACGACTCACCTTTCGGTTTCCTCGATCCGGCTTCCCGTCCTCGCTTCCTTTCTTGTCCCTGGGTTGGTGGTTGGAGTTAGGTTTAGAGTTGCACTAATCTCGTTTTTTTAAAAAAAAAGTTGTTTTATTTAATATATAATATTAAATTTTCCGCGCACCCGCGAAAATTTTCAAATTTTCGGCCGTACGCACTGCGCCTATTCGCTCCCGCTGAACCGATTTAATCAGATAATCCCCTCTCTTCGGAACGGGGTGGCATCCCTGTCAGATATTGCTTACGTCGTTACACGATATATCGGCAGGCACCGCTTAGCTCTACCCCGATTATTTTAAGTGGCCATAACAATATGTAATAGATATATACATATACAGCTTTTATATCATTTGGCTGCATACTCAAAACCGGTGGATATAGGAAATATGCTACTTTGTGCCATATACCAATATTAGGAAACCATATGTCGTCAGTATTTTTAATAAATTGTTCCTTTAAATCTAAAATAACTGGTATTTCATCAATGGTTGGCTGATATAGATATTTAATTTTGAAAATTCATGGCAGCACATAGCACAGCGAAGGAGCACTGCAAAGCTGAAGTTTTTTAAAAACTATTTCGAAATTTTCGCACATTTCAACAACCGCTTTTATAATATTTATATTATTGTGCAATAATCTCAGGCTTTGCTCGTTCTGCATCAAAAAGGTGTTCATTTCACCCCAATTGTCAATAATCTTAATATAAAATAGTTGGAGTTCCAACGTGTTGGGCATTGACTTTTAAGCGAAGTGGTAAGCTGATGCTGCAAATTAGATTTTTTGAAATATTTAACCACTTTTTTACATGAATCCAACACATCTGCGAGCTCTGTGGTGGCAGAAAATGACTTGTCCAAAACGTTGTTCAGCAAGTGGCTGCTGCAGTTTAATCGGGTGTTGTTTTTCAAGGCTTTCAATATGTTTGTTCCTCTATCGGTAATGAATTTAATTTTTTCAATATTTGAAATATTGAATTCATTGAATAAACTTTTTAGTTTTCTTAGGATATTCTCGCCTGTTGATCTTTCAAAATCCATCGACTTCATTCCCAAAACCAGGTCGAAGAATTTAAAATTCTTCTGGTAGTGGAATGTTACTCCCAAATAGTTACGCTTGATGTAGTTGTCCGACCACATGTCAATTGTTACTGACGCGTAACCACTGTTGACAATCTTATTAATTTCGGTCTTAAATCCCTTCTTCTTTTCATTAGCGCATTTCGAGACTTTCCGAGAAATGGTAGTTGGATCTGGTAGCATGTCCTCTACGCCGACGTGCTCCCCGTAAGTTGCGCCAATTTTAACAAAAAACTTTACTAGTTTAACAAAACCAGAACCGCGGACTGCTAAAAATGGCCAACAGTCTTCTGTTATCCAATTTGCGCATTTTTCAATGGCCTCGGTTTTGTCCAACGGACAAACAGTTTTTAAACTTTGTGATAGTTTTATGTTTTTGCAGCAGCTGTGTCTATTTAAATTTAAGGCCAATAGGTTGCATATGTCCTCTAATATTATTATTTCATTGGCAGTAAATGGCAGAGGGGCATGTGCACTTTTGAAATCGCTTTGTTTGTTTGAATAATACGCTGTATCATAAAGTAAAAGCTGTTCCATCTAGTTGGCGTTTCCTGCAATAAGCTAAGCGGTTTTTCGGTTTCTTGGGCTTTTCTAAATTTTGCGTATGCAATACAGCTTTTCTTAAAATATGTGACGGTGGTCTTACATATTGAAAATAAGTTTGCCAAGCTCAAATTCTTGTTTTCAATTTTCAGACCGTCATGCACAACAAGATTCAATGTGTGTGCAAAACATGGCAAGTTACGAATCTTCAAAATTTCACATGCTTTTAGCATTGAGCTTGCGTTATCGGTCACAATGCACACTGTTTTGTCCAAAACATTGAATTGCTCTTAGACACCTTTCGAAGTGTCAGCAATATTTTCTGCCGAATGATTCGTCTCGTCTTTTAATTTTTCTGTGCTGAGTGACGCTGTTCGAAACTGAAAGCAATCTATAAAATGGCAAGTCACAGTTAAAAAGGAATCATTTGCGCATGATGTCCAGCAATCGCATGTCATTGCAATACTAGTTGTTTCCTTCAGTTTGGTTTTTAGGGTTAGAACAGCCTCGTCAAATATACCCTTCACCAGCACATCTCTTGCTGGGAATTTTGTACCTTGGGTCAAGGATTTAAGAGTACTCGATAAAACCTTAATTTTCAACTATATTGAAGGGTTGAACATCCTTTGCGATCAACTTGGCTAATGCACGATCGATGTCCCTTTTCCGTCTAGAGTTGGAATCATAAGTAATTGCTCGCTTGAAGTACGAAGAGATCGTGTGCATGCTCGATCTGGTGCTGCTGCTTGATGATGCAGGTAAATTTGAGTCATCTGCTGGTTCGGCAACAGCGCCATCGATGCCTGGATGAAATCATTTTAAATGATCTCTTAAATTTGACGTGTTGCCGCTCGTCTTGTACTCGTTTCCGCAATTCAGACACTTCGCCAGTTTCTTGTCGTCCGATCGCTTAAAATACTTCCACACCTTCGATATCCCTTTCTTTCGCTTAAGGGCTTCTTCCGAGTCAGCGCTGCTGCATTCACACGCTACTTCGACGTCGCTGCTGGGAGTAGAGCTGCGTCGTTTTGCTTTAATTGAAAAAAAACACGTGTTCAATACTTAGAATAAAACTTACAAATACGCTTGCACTTACCTTTTTCAACAATTGTTAGGAACATGTTATAACATATGTTCCGCTTTCCACTTTCAATTAAATTTTTACTTTCAGCTATACTTTTGCTTTTCACTATATTTTTGGGTTCCACTTTCAACTTTATGTTTTCATTGTGATGTGAGAAGCCGAGTGCAAAACTATCGATAGTTCTAGGCTGCCATCGATGGCGGTGCGATAGTGCCAAACCATCGATAGTGTCGATAGTGCCATCGATAGTTCTCCACCTCTACGTCCCACCAGAAGGGGCACAGCACTATTACTACACCCGAGAGGACCGATTCTGGTACCAGCGAGGGTCGTGGGCGAATCATACGATCTACGAAACCATCCAGGTCGAGGTCCCGTGGCGGCCCCCCGAGAGCACGGGCCAGCGGTTCCGGCGCACCTGGTGACCCACGTACGCACCCGCCGCTGCCACGCCAACCCGGGTGACCGAGGATAACATCCCAAGCCCAGCCCTCGAAGTCACTGCCGACGCCACACTCCCACCAGCGACAACAAGGTCCAGCCCCCTCAGCTCCGCGATGGGCATGTCGCCAGGGACCATCGGTCAGCTCCTAGACCAGATCCCAGCCGAGGTCGAGGAGCTGATCTGGGCCGTTCCAGAGCAGTGGAACCCCGATGGTCTCGTCAGTCTACCCCAGGATACTCCCGGCGAACGGGAGAGGAGCCCAGCGCGCACAAGCCAGGACCCTCCGGAAGGCGAGCGCTATCCGCTTCCGGACGGATGGGAGTACAACCAGCCGGACCGCCACGTTCCTGCCGTCGTGTGGCAGACCATCTCCGCCAGACAAGCCGCCGCCCAGCATACCCGCCAACGTCGCGGGCCGATCGATAAGCGCGACGCGTCGCTTAAGTGCGACCACTGATTTTTTCATTCATCCTCTTCCGTTTCGAGAACTCGCCGAGGACAGACGTGCGTCCGATCGCCGCATTCTCGCCGCCACGCGCAAAACCGAACACGTGCCCGTATCAAAAGGAGAACACACCCCCGACTTGCAACGCCAATCCGTGTTCCGTCGCATCGGAACTACGCCCGCTCGCTTGCTCGCTTGCTCCTCGCCGAACGTCGGCACCGCGAGTGTTTACCACGCGTATTCTCCCCCTTCCCCTCGCGCCAGAACGCGATAACCGCGTCGCCAGCAGCAGCAGGGCCCACCACAAGACAACGAATAATTACAATAAAAGAATATAAAGCTAGAGTGAAATAGATTTGTTCTCATTTCCGTAGTTTTTGGTATCCCTTCTCTCCCCCTTTTCCTTCACCTCGACCGAGACTGACGCTTGTGTCTGTTTCACATTCGCGAGACGAAGTTCTGGTCGAGATTTCCTCCCTTCCTCTGCATGCTCTAACCCAGAAATATAATCCCGTAGCCACCGAGTCCATCCGGAGCAGTAGATTCCCCGTAGCCTCCGAGTCCATCCGGAGCAGTAGATTCCCGTAGCCCGCGAGTCCATCCGGAGCAGTAGATTCCCGTAGCCTCTGAGTCCATCCGGAGCAGTAGATTTCCGTAGACTCCGCGTCCATCCAGAGGAGTAGCCCTGCTTCCCCCCTAGCTCCGATTCCGCTACCGTGAGTCGCTGCGACGACCAGCACGCGTTTTTCGGTAGAAAGCGCCACCTAGCGGGCCGAGCTCTCTCACGACCAGCACGCGTTTTCGGCCGACAACACCACCTAGCGGTCCGAGCCCTCTCACGACCAGCACGCGTTTTCGGCCGACAACACCACCTAGCGGTCCGGGTTGTGAACCCACGATTGGCGTGACCCCCGTCAGAGGGTGCTGTCCCCCGAATTTACGGACGATCGCTGTACCAAATCAACCAAGTCTCACCTCCGCGGTGCGATCGCCCCTGGCCGGCAGACGGCGCTAATCGGGCTCACGGCGTTCACCCACCAGGGGGCGCTAGAGGCAATTTCCCTGAGTTTTGCCACCTGCAAGCCTCATTCGAAGCCTCATTCATTTACCCGACAGGTGGTGCTGAAGGCCCACATTTTCACTGTATGGTTCGCCTCGTTTCTAGGTACTTTGCCACCCCCATACACATTCCTACTACAGGTCCCATCCCTCTATATAAATTTTCTTGTATAGGCTCCTTGGCCCCGACTGAGATTTTATCCCAGCCAGAGAACTACGTGACAATATATAGCAGTGAGAGTATATAGAAGACTATATGCAAAGTTTCATTCAGATAGCTTCAAAACTGAGGGACTAGTTTGCGTAGAAACGGACAGACGGACGGACGGACGGACGGACAGACGGACATGGCTAGATCGACTCGGCTGTTGATGCTGATCAAGAATATATACTTTATATGGTCGGAAAGGTCTCCTTCACTGCGTTGCAAACTTCAGACTGAAATTATAATACCCTGCAAGGGTATAAAAAAAGCTGAAAAAAACGGAATTCAATAAAGAAAAAACTAAGAAAAAACTGATTTTATAAAAACCACTTATTGTTTGTTTAAGGCTAATCTGACGACGAAAATCCGCTGTAACAATTGTGATAGCGGCCAAACTCCATATAAAAAAACGGTGTGAAAAAAGGAAGAAGAAGAACTTTTTGACTCGTCGATTTTTTCGGTACTCTGACGACGAAGATTATACCTGCTAAAATTGAATGGCGTTGCCAGATCAAGAGAGTAAACAGCTGATATGGTGCTATAACAATAATTCATTTTATTTATTCTTACACCCCTAATGGAGGGAAAGTTCAAGGAAAAAAGTGGCATTGATAAGGGCTGTCAAGGCGAAGCCCATTATATGGGATTTAACCCACAAAGGGCATTTTAATGCCATATTAATTAACAAATTTGTTTACAAACAGCTGTCCAGTGTGACCTAAGAAAAGCCTTAACCGCCATAAAAGGTACATTTTCATGGCGTTTCATGGCTTTTCCTTAATTTTTTTTGGTCACACTGGTTACAGAGCAAAATATTCAGCGATTCTGCTAGAACACATGTTACAGCGGATTTTCGTCGTCAGAGTACTAGCCTAGTACTACTAGGCTTTAACTTGGCGGAACACCCGAAAAACCTCGGCACTTGACCAGGGAAGGGTCAGCATTTCTAACGAAACTAATGCCTGTTCCTTAAAGAGGCAGTTTCCGCCACTGTCCCTGTAAATTAGCACTTTATTCCAAAAGCTAACAGTGTCGTCGACATTTTGCATTGGGATTAGTTTTGATGACATCATCATACTGGCGTAACGGCATCATGGAAGACGCGGCAAATTTAGGTGTGAACTTTTGGATGATGGTATTCGATATAATTATATATCGATACACCAAACACATTTAAAACAGCACTTAAAATGTATTAAAATTAAAATTAAAGAAAAGGCGCTCAATTTTCTAAAAAAGCTGGAATTCCCGTTGCCCGCTGTTTTACAAATTTTCCCGCAATCACACTTCAAAAACAGCTGAATTTGACGGGAAAAAAGCGGAAATGACATCACTGGTTGAGAGATGACAATTCGTGGCGTGCTCGACGCACTTGTCGATCGAAGATCTTTTCCTTTGGAAGTGGAAACCGAGCTTCTGATTCTTGGACTAGCGGACTTTGCTGCTGGCAGGGCTCGAGTGGGCCGCGGAGAGGATGGGTCAGATTTGGCTGGGGCAGATATTAAGCTATGCCCTATGACAAGGAAAGCCTGCACTCCGCAAAAAGCAAAAAAGTGGAAGGAAAAAACCGGAAAAACTGTAAGCGCTGTGGAAACAAAACGGCCGAAAAGGCAGTAGATCGCAGAAAATAACGAAAAAAGAACTAAATCGAGCTATAAACACGCGACTGAAACTGAGGGAACAACAACAAAAGAATGCGTATAATTATTTTAGGTTATTCTTTAGGAACTCACAATAATCAGGCCTGCTTCGGTAATCGAAAACGGGAAGATTTTTTCGTTTTCGTTTTTGAAAACGAGAAATTGGAGCTCCCGTAATCGAAAACAAAAGATTTTTTCGATTCGAGTAAATGACTTTTTTTATATGAAATCAGATCTTATTTACAAAAGGAAAAAAATAGTTTACTCAGTGGTCAATTGATGTTTATTCCACACCACCATTTGGAAGGTAGTTATTTTATAAAAAATGTATTTCTGACCCCACCTCAGATTTGACAACAACATTTTTGCGGTGTTCAACAAGTTTTCTCGTTTTGGCGATAGGTCGATAAGTTCACGGCAAAAAGTTATCACCAAGGTTGCCATATTGTTGGTGGAACAAAAAAGCCAGTTAAAAATACTTATAAAATATAAATGAATACATTAATAACTTTAAAGGAGCGCCAAAATGGTTGTTTATAATTAATGCTATTTAATGTAATTACTTAAATGGTCCAAATAATTAACCAAATAATTATTTGAGACCACCGGAATTAAAAGTGTGGCAGCATCTTAGGTGCATAGATTTACTTAACTCTACAATTTTTGCCTTTTTCTGGCTTATAAAAAGCGCAATTGTAAATATAATAGGCAGTACTTTACGTTGTTTGCTTCTTACCAAAAACACAAGTTAGCTGCTTGAGCAGTAAGAAACGATGAGAAAACGAAACATTCCGATAGCAGAAATTTGCCGAAAACCGGAGCAGCTAAAAACGAAAACGGTTTCGTTTTCGCCCAAAACGAAATCGAAAAAATCTTACGATTACCGGAGCAGGCCTGAATATCGTAAAAAATTATGTAGAAAAAAAAACACCAAAATAGTTTAAAAATGGATACAGGTGGCCAGTGAAGATAGCAATACTTTAAATTTAAGGAACCGCACAAAAAAAATACAACTGTGTTACCCGCCAACAAAAAATATAAAAGAAATAGCTAAAAGATTGGCTTGACCAATAAAAGCTAGCTGGAGTATAAAATAGGTAAAAAGCTAAACAATTTCAGCTAATTTAAAATGTTGTTCCCGGAATTATTTTTATTTATGTCGTGGGTGCAAGATATTTTCCCGTTAGCACTGTGTCACCGTTCTTTGCCTGTTCGGAACGTATAGGTACAGGACCTGTACTACAGATGTTTGTGCACGCTTTACGAGCAAAGAGGAGATAAAGAAAATTGCAATGTATGAGGGCTGAAAGAGCTCCAAAATAATGAGAAGTCTTCATTCGTTGAGTTTTTGTAAGAAACTAGCTTATTTCATTCCAATCCTAGCTTATATAGCTAACATGAGAATGTATTTTGATCTTAGTTTTAGACCCACGCATCGGACAGTTCCCGATCGTGAGAAATATTTTAAGTACGATAAGGGTGCAAACAGTCACCCCGAAAGAACATATCTTAAACAAACCCAGACCGCTCACAGGAGGTCATATTTCGGGTTACTTGTTACATAGGTTCAAGTGGCGGTTTCTTATAGCTATGCACACAAGTGCTAGACAGTGCACTGCGGCAGGGACCTAATTGCTAACAGATGCGTTCTTATCTATATAAACGTGTTAATGTTTGAACAAGGGCCCTTATACTGTCTTCCCACACAGCACATTTGTGAGGAACGTTTGGGATTTTTCACAAATGTGAAACTCGTGTTCCCACACAACGTCAAAGCACATTCAACATCCTAACAGCTGACCGATCAGCTGTGGCCCATGAAAACGTAAACAAAGGCAGTCGAATTGGCAGTTGCAAATTTGAAATGGAGCATTTACCAACTATTTTGGCTGTTGTACAACAGCAAAAGGCACAGATTGCGTCAGAATTTATCCGCACTAAATTTAAATGAATTAAATGACATGGAATTTTAGTTTTTCTAATGGTTTTTCTCTAACAAAGAGCAAATTCCCCGAAGAGTGTCTATAGGTGGTATAGGCATCCAAAATCTTTAAAATAAGGTAGAGGTAGGCGGTTTATATTAAATAGTAACAATTGGGGACATATTGGGGCAAGAATATACAGAAAAAACGCCAACAACTATTTTGGGCATGCTTGTAGCTTTGGCGCCACGTTTTAAATTCCATATCTCATTTGTTCCTCGCCAAGTTTGTTTACATTTTCGTGGTGAATGGTCAAATTAAGAAGAAGAATCAGAGTTGGGAAAATTCGGAACGGCAAAACCTTATGGACCGTTTGTTCAACGGATGTTGAATGTGCTGTAACGTTGTGTGGGAAGACCCTATTAGGCAGACTTAAGAATATATGTATATTCTTATGTCCCTTGAAGGACCTGTGTGACATCCGGCTAGCTCTGTCCTCGGGCCGTAGGTTCCCTAACCCTTGCCCGTCACACACACAACAATAAACATCGAGAGTCGACGTTTGACAACACTATAACACGCGCGGTTTACATTTAAACACACAAAACCAATTCAATGGCCTCACACACACTGCCCTAAATACTCCTCCTGCTGGACTGGAGGCCACATGCTCATCCCTTCCCTACCGTGCAGTCTGTTCGCATGTTCTTTAAGGGGTTATATACAGTTGTGATAGTCGAAAAAATCGATTTTTTTTATTGCTTATTCTTAAAGTATATACTGTTGAGAATACTCTCACAAAAATTAATAACGATCGGAGCATTAGAACCGAAGTTGTAGCTATTTATAGCGCACGACCTGCACGTCGGCCGGAACAAACTTGAAACTTTAAACGCGATTATCTCAGAATCTTGTTTTTTCGAAAGTACCTTTGCGGTGGACACGATTACTAAAAACCTATTAATCCGATCGACACCAAATTTTGACCACTTATTTATTATCTCAAAAACTAGTCCGTGAACGAAGGATTTTAAATTTTTTTAAAAACTTCCTTTTTTAGAGCATAAAAACCGAAAATTTTACCCCTTAAAAAGGACATTTTTTGTTAAAATCGTCGCCATTTTTTTTTAAATCAAAATTTTTACAAATCCTTCGTTCACGGACTAGACAATTCAATATACTAACGAAATGTTTTTGAATTTTTGATTTCTGATGAACCGTTCTCGGGATATGATGTCCACCGCAAGTCACTATCGGAAAAAGAGGGTATTTGAATTCGGCCATAACTTGTTTATTAGTTAATATTTTTTTATAAAAAAAATTTTAATAAGTACCCAGAAAGATGTATTAAACAACCCCGCCAAAACATTTTTAATAAATATTCTTTATGGTGTCAAAAAAAAATCGACAAAACTTCATATTTTTGTGGGGTACAACTGTATATAACCCCTTAATGTTTTTCTTTTACAGCTGCCCCTTGACAAACACACACACACAAATTTACCCACTCATTCCCCCGGTTCACCCTCTACCTCCCAAATTAAATTCTATTCCATGTTCATGTTTTCTATTTCAGCTTATATTTATGTTAACAATCATAATTTTTAAATTTTTGTATTCTTGATGCCAAGTATGGTTTGCTTTTGAATTATATGTTGATTTCTTGTGTATATATATTTAATTGTTCATTTCATACGGTGCACTTTGTAAATTAACCAAATTCCCACTGTAAAGATATGCCGACCTACCCGTAAGAGCTCTCAAGGGGTTTCGCGGGGAAAAATATTCATATATAGAAGACAAGAGAAATAAATATGCCACACAAAATTTCACCAACAAAAATTATACACTGGTTGTTTGCACACCAATTAAATAAATAAATAAATCTGGCAAGAATATAAATTAACATAAATAAATAAATAAATATGGACAAATAACAAAAATATAAATAAATAAATGAATATGCCCAAATAAAAAAATAAATAAATAAATAAATAAAAGTTGATAAATAAATACGCAATTAAATACTATATCCACAATGAATATTGGAATAAAATATTAATTAAAAATTGTTGCGAATAAATATATCTATAAAAAAATATTTGATGAAAAATACACAGAAAAAAAATATCTACACACTGAAACTGGACCTAAAACTATACAAAAAAAATTCTGAAGCCTTCTGGCTCCCGGTGCCGCCACTTGGGAGGCGTGTCGGGCTTCCACGACGAAAGAAACGAAGAAAGGTCTACTCTATAGGCCCTCTTGCAACATGAAAAGTACTGGAGACCGCTCTAGGGGCACCTATGCCTCCAAATTAAATTGTCGGTTTCGCCGCCGTTGGGGTTAGGGCATGCCTATATCTTGAAGTCCCTCCAATCCTCAAGAATCCTCAAAAACTGGGCCAGGTCCGTTTAATGACCTGGCCAATCTCGTCCTGCGAGGACTGGGTCTGGTCGAGTCTGGAAACGAGAGCCATTGGGTGAAAACTTCATCTCCGGACCACGACGACTCACCTTTCGGTTTCCTCGATCCGGCTTCCCGTCCTCGCTTCCTTTCTTGTCCCTGGGTTGGTGGTTGGAGTTAGGTTTAGAGTTGCACTAATCTCGTTTTTTTAAAAAAAAAAGTTGTTTTATTTAATATATAATATTAAATTTTCCGCGCACCCGCGAAAATTTTCAAATTTTCGGCCGTACGCACTGCGCCTATTCGCTCCCGCTGAACCGATTTAATCAGATAATCCCCTCTCTTCGGAACGGGGTGGCATCCCTGTCAGATATTGCTTACGTCGTTACACGATATATCGGCAGGCACCGCTTAGCTCTACCCCGATTATTTTAAGTGGCCATAACAATATGTAATAGATATATACATATACAGCTTTTATATCATTTGGCTGCATACTCAAAACCGGTGGATATAGGAAATATGCTACTTTGTGCCATATACCAATATTAGGAAACCATATGTCGTCAGTATTTTTAATAAATTGTTCCTTTAAATCTAAAATAACTGGTATTTCATCAATGGTTGGCTGATATAGATATTTAATTTTGAAAATTCATGGCAGCACATAGCACAGCGAAGGAGCACTGCAAAGCTGAAGTTTTTTAAAAACTATTTCGAAATTTTCGCACATTTCAACAACCGCTTTTATAATATTTATATTATTGTGCAATAATCTCAGGCTTTGCTCGTTCTGCATCAAAAAGGTGTTCATTTCACCCCAATTGTCAATAATCTTAATATAAAATAGTTGGAGTTCCAACGTGTTGGGCATTGACTTTTAAGCGAAGTGGTAAGCTGATGCTGCAAATTAGATTTTTTGAAATATTTAACCACTTTTTTACATGAATCCAACACATCTGCGAGCTCTGTGGTGGCAGAAAATGACTTGTCCAAAACGTTGTTCAGCAAGTGGCTGCTGCAGTTTAATCGGGTGTTGTTTTTCAAGGCTTTCAATATGTTTGTTCCTCTATCGGTAATGAATTTAATTTTTTCAATATTTGAAATATTGAATTCATTGAATAAACTTTTTAGTTTTCTTAGGATATTCTCGCCTGTTGATCTTTCAAAATCCATCGACTTCATTCCCAAAACCAGGTCGAAGAATTTAAAATTCTTCTGGTAGTGGAATGTTACTCCCAAATAGTTACGCTTGATGTAGTTGTCCGACCACATGTCAATTTTTACTGACGCGTAACCACTGTTGACAATCTTATTAATTTCGGTCTTAAATCCCTTCTTCTTTTCATTAGCGCATTTCGAGACTTTCCGAGAAATGGTAGTTGGATCTGGTAGCATGTCCTCTACGCCGACGTGCTCCCCGTAAGTTGCGCCAATTTTAACAAAAAACTTTACTAGTTTAACAAAACCAGAACCGCGGACTGCTAAAAATGGCCAACAGTCTTCTGTTATCCAATTTGCGCATTTTTCAATGGCCTCGGTTTTGTCCAACGGACAAACAGTTTTTAAACTTTGTGATAGTTTTATGTTTTTGCAGCAGCTGTGTCTATTTAAATTTAAGGCCAATAGGTTGCATATGTCCTCTAATATTATTATTTCATTGGCAGTAAATGGCAGAGGGGCATGTGCACTTTTGAAATCGCTTTGTTTGTTTGAATAATACGCTGTATCATAAAGTAAAAGCTGTTCCATCTAGTTGGCGTTTCCTGCAATAAGCTAAGCGGTTTTTCGGTTTCTTGGGCTTTTCTAAATTTTGCGTATGCAATACAGCTTTTCTTAAAATATGTGACGGTGATCTTACATATTGAAAATAAGTTTGCCAAGCTCAAATTCTTGTTTTCAATTTTCAGACCGTCTTGCACAACAAGATTCAATGTGTGTGCAAAACATGGCAAGTTACGAATCTTCAAAATTTCACATGCTTTTAGCATTGAGCTTGCGTTATCGGTCACAATGCACACTGTTTTGTCCAAAACATTGAATTGCTCTTAGACACCTTTCAAAGTGTCAGCAATATTTTCTGCCGAATGATTCGTCTCGTCTTTTAATTTTTCTGTGCTGAGTGACGCTGTTCGAAACTGAAAGCAATCTATAAAATGGCAAGTCACAGTTAAAAAGGAATCATTTGCGCATGATGTCCAGCAATCGCATGTCATTGCAATACTAGTTGTTTCCTTCAGTTTGGTTTTTAGGGTTAGAACAGCCTCGTCAAATATACCCTTCACCAGCACATCTCTTGCTGGGAATTTTGTACCTTGGGTCAAGGATTTAAGAGTACTCCATAAAACCTTAATTTTCAACTATATTGAAGGGTTGAACATCCTTTGCGATCAACTTGGCTAATGCACGATCGATGTCCCTTTTCCGTCTAGAGTTGGAATCATAAGTAATTGCTCGCTTGAAGTACGAAGAGATCGAGTGCATGCTCGATCTGGTGCTGCTGCTTGATGATGCAGGTAAATTTGAGTCATCTGCTGGTTCGGCAACAGCGCCATCGATGCCTGGATGAAATCATTTTAAATGATCTCTTAAATTTGACGTGTTGCCGCTCGTCTTGTACTCGTTTCCGCAATTCAGACACTTCGCCAGTTTCTTGTCGTCCGATCGCTTAAAATACTTCCACACCTTCGATATCCCTTTCTTTCGCTTAAGGGCTTCTTCCGAGTCAGCGCTGCTGCATTCACACGCTACTTCGACGTCGCTGCTGGGAGTAGAGCTGCGTCGTTTTGCTTTAATTGAAAAAAAACACGTGTTCAATACTTAGAATAAAACTTACAAATACGCTTGCACTTACCTTTTTCAACAATTGTTAGGAACATGTTATAACATATGTTCCGCTTTCCACTTTCAATTAAATTTTTACTTTCAGCTATACTTTTGCTTTTCACTATATTTTTGGGTTCCACTTTCAACTTTATGTTTTCTTTGTGATGTGAGAAGCCGAGTGCAAAACTATCGATAGTGCTAGACTGCCATCGATGGCGGTGCGATAGTGCCAAACCATCGATAGTGTCGATAGTGCCATCGATAGTTCTCCACCTCTACGTCCCACCAGAAGGGGCACAGCACTATTACTACACCCGAGAGGACCGATTCTGGTACCAGCGAGGGTCGTGGGCGAATCATACGATCTACGAAACCATCCAGGTCGAGGTCCCGTGGCGGCCCCCCGAGAGCACGGGCCAGCGGTTCCGGCGCACCTGGTGACCCACGTACGCACCCGCCGCTGCCACGCCAACCCGGGTGACCGAGGATAACATCCCAAGCCCAGCCCTCGAAGTCACTGCCGACGCCACACTCCCACCAGCGACAACAAGGTCCAGCCCCCTCAGCTCCGCGATGGGCATGTCGCCAGGGACCATCGGTCAGCTCCTAGACCAGATCCCAGCCGAGGTCGAGGAGCTGATCTGGGCCGTTCCAGAGCAGTGGAACCCCGATGGTCTCGTCAGTCTACCCCAGGATACTCCCGGCGAACGGGAGAGGAGCCCAGCGCGCACAAGCCAGGACCCTCCGGAAGGCGAGCGCTATCCGCTTCCGGACGGATGGGAGTACAACCAGCCGGACCGCCACGTTCCTGCCGTCGTGTGGCAGACCATCTCCGCCAGACAAGCCGCCGCCCAGCATACCCGCCAACGTCGCGGGCCGATCGATAAGCGCGACGCGTCGCTTAAGTGCGACCACTGATTTTTTCATTCATCCTCTTCCGTTTCGAGAACTCGCCGAGGACAGACGTGCGTCCGATCGCCGCATTCTCGCCGCCACGCGCAAAACCGAACACGTGCCCGTATCAAAAGGAGAACACACCCCCGACTTGCAACGCCAATCCGTGTTCCGTCGCATCGGAACTACGCCCGCTCGCTTGCTCGCTTGCTCCTCGCCGAACGTCGGCACCGCGAGTGTTTACCACGCGTATTCTCCCCCTTCCCCTCGCGCCAGAACGCGATAACCGCGTCGCCAGCAGCAGCAGGGCCCACCACAAGACAACGAATAATTACAATAAAAGAATATAAAGCTAGAGTGAAATAGATTTGTTCTCATTTCCGTAGTTTTTGGTATCCCTTCTCTCCCCCTTTTCCTTCACCTCGACCGAGACTGACGCTTGTGTCTGTTTCACATTCGCGAGACGAAGTTCTGGTCGAGATTTCCTCCCTTCCTCTGCATGCTCTAACCCAGAAATATAATCCCGTAGCCACCGAGTCCATCCGGAGCAGTAGATTCCCCGTAGCCTCCGAGTCCATCCGGAGCAGTAGATTCCCGTAGCCCGCGAGTCCATCCGGAGCAGTAGATTCCCGTAGCCTCTGAGTCCATCCGGAGCAGTAGATTTCCGTAGACTCCGCGTCCATCCAGAGGAGTAGCCCTGCTTCCCCCCTAGCTCCGATTCCGCTACCGTGAGTCGCTGCGACGACCAGCACGCGTTTTTCGGTAGAAAGCGCCACCTAGCGGGCCGAGCTCTCTCACGACCAGCACGCGTTTTCGGCCGACAACACCACCTAGCGGTCCGAGCCCTCTCACGACCAGCACGCGTTTTCGGCCGACAACACCACCTAGCGGTCCGGGTTGTGAACCCACGATTGGCGTGACCCCCGTCAGAGGGTGCTGTCCCCCGAATTTACGGACGATCGCTGTACCAAATCAACCAAGTCTCACCTCCGCGGTGCGATCGCCCCTGGCCGGCAGACGGCGCTAATCGGGCTCACGGCGTTCACCCACCAGGGGGCGCTAGAGGCAATTTCCCTGAGTTTTGCCACCTGCAAGCCTCATTCGAAGCCTCATTCATTTACCCGACAGGTGGTGCTGAAGGCCCACATTTTCACTGTATGGTTCGCCTCGTTTCTAGGTACTTTGCCACCCCCATACACATTCCTACTACAGGTCCCATCCCTCTATATAAATTTTCTTGTATAGGCTCCTTGGCCCCGACTGAGATTTTATCCCAGCCAGAGAACTACGTGACAATATATAGCAGTGAGAGTATATAGAAGACTATATGCAAAGTTTCATTCAGATAGCT
Organism: Drosophila kikkawai; assembly: GCF_030179895.1. Classification (NCBI taxonomy): domain Eukaryota; kingdom Metazoa; phylum Arthropoda; class Insecta; order Diptera; family Drosophilidae; genus Drosophila; species Drosophila kikkawai. Next base: position 27,005,222 of record NC_091728.1, on the reverse strand, counting down.
TCAAAACTGAGGGACTAGTTTGCGTAGAAACGGACAGACGGACGGACGGACAGACGGACATGGCTAGATCGACTCGGCTGTTGATGCTGATCAAGAATATATACTTTATATGGTCGGAAAGGTCTCCTTCACTGCGTTGCAAACTTCTGACTGAAATTATAATACCCTGCAAGGGTATAAAAAAAGCTGAAAAAAACGGAATTCAATAAAGAAAAAACTAAGAAAAAACTGATTTTATAAAAACCACTTATTGTTTGTTTAAGGCTAATCTGACGACGAAAATCCGCTGTAACAATTGTGATAGCGGCCAAACTCCATATAAAAAAACGGTGTGAAAAAAGGAAGAAGAAGAACTTTTTGACTCGTCGATTTTTTCGGTACTCTGACGACGAAGATTATACCTGCTAAAATTGAATGGCGTTGCCAGATCAAGAGAGTAAACAGCTGATATGGTGCTATAACAATAATTCATTTTATTTATTCTTACACCCCTAATGGAGGGAAAGTTCAAGGAAAAAAGTGGCATTGATAAGGGCTGTCAAGGCGAAGCCCATTATATGGGATTTAACCCACAAAGGGCATTTTAATGCCATATTAATTAACAAATTTGTTTACAAACAGCTGTCCAGTGTGACCTAAGAAAAGCCTTAACCGCCATAAAAGGTACATTTTCATGGCGTTTCATGGCTTTTCCTTAATTTTTTTTGGTCACACTGGTTACAGAGCAAAATATTCAGCGATTCTGCTAGAACACATGTTACAGCGGATTTTCGTCGTCAGAGTACTAGCCTAGTACTACTAGGCTTTAACTTGGCGGAACACCCGAAAAACCTCGGCACTTGACCAGGGAAGGGTCAGCATTTCTAACGAAACTAATGCCTGTTCCTTAAAGAGGCAGTTTCCGCCACTTTCCCTGTAAATTAGCACTTTATTCCAAAAGCTAACAGTGTCGTCGACATTTTGCATTGGGATTAGTTTTGATGACATCATCATACTGGCGTAACGGCATCATGGAAGACGCGGCAAATTTAGGTGTGAACTTTTGGATGATGGTATTCGATATAATTATATATCGATACACCAAACACATTTAAAACAGCACTTAAAATGTATTAAAATTAAAATTAAAGAAAAGGCGCTCAATTTTCTAAAAAAGCTGGAATTCCCGTTGCCCGCTGTTTTACAAATTTTCCCGCAATCACACTTCAAAAACAGCTGAATTTGACGGGAAAAAAGCGGATATGACATCACTGGTTGAGAGATGACAATTCGTGGCGTGCTCGACGCACTTGTCGATCGAAGATCTTTTCCTTTGGAAGTGGAAACCGAGCTTCTGATTCTTGGACTAGCGGACTTTGCTGCTGGCAGGGCTCGAGTGGGCCGCGGAGAAGATGGGTCAGATTTGGCTGGGGCAGATATTAAGCTATGCCCTATGACAAGGAAAGCCTGCACTCCGCAAAAAGCAAAAAAGTGGAAGGAAAAAACCGGAAAAACTGTAAGCGCTGTGGAAACAAAACGGCCGAAAAGGCAGTAGATCGCAGAAAATAACGAAAAAAGAACTAAATCTAGCTATAAACACGCGACTGAAACTGAGGGAACAACAACAAAAGAATGCGTATAATTATTTTAGGTTATTCTTTAGGAACTCACAATAATCAGGCCTGCTTCGGTAATCGAAAACGGGAAGATTTTTTCGTTTTTGAAAACGAGAAATTGGAGCTCCCGTAATCGAAAACAAAAGATTTTTTCGATTCGAGTAAATGACTTTTTTTATATGAAATCAGATCTTATTTACAAAAGGAAAAAAATAGTTTACTCAGTGGTCTATTGATGTTTATTCCACACCACCATTTGGAAGGTAGTTATTTTATAAAAAATGTATTTCAGATTTGACAACAACATTTTTGCGGTGTTCAACAAGTTTTCTCGTTTTGGCGATAGGTCGATAAGTTCACGGCAAAAAGTTATCACCAAGGTTGCCATATTGTTGGTGGAACAAAAAAACCAGTTAAAAATACTTATAAAATATAAATGAATACATTAATAACTTTAAAGGAGCGCCAAAATGGTTGTTTATAATTAATGCTATTTAATGTAATTACTTAAATGGTCCAAATAATTAACCAAATAATTATTTGAGACCACCGGAATTAAAAGTGTGGCAGCATCTTAGGTGCATAGATTTACTTAACTCTACAATTTTTGCCTTTTTCTGGCTTATAAAAAGCGCAATTGTAAATATAATAGGCAGTACTTTACGTTGTTTGCTTTTTACCAAAAACACAAGTTAGCTGCTTGAGCAGTAAGAAACGATGAGAAAACGAAACATTCCGATAGCAGAAATTTGCCGAAAACCGGAGCAGCTAAAAACGAAAACGGTTTCGTTTTCGCCCAAAACGAAATCGAAAAAATCTTACGATTACCGGAGCAGGCCTGAATATCGTAAAAAATTATGTGGAAAAAAAAACACCAAAATAGTTTAAAAATGGATACAGGTGGCCAGTGAAGATAGCAATACTTTAAATTTAAGGAACCGCACAAAAAAAAATACAACTGTGTTACCCGCCAACAAAAAATATAAAAGAAATAGCTAAAAGATTGGCTTGACCAATAAAAGCTAGCTGGAGTATAAAATAGGTAAAAAGCTAAACAATTTCAGCTAATTTAAAATGTTGTTCCCGGAATTATTTTTATTTATGTCGTGGGTGCAAGATATTTTCCCGTTAGCACTGTGTCACCGTTCTTTGCCTGTTCGGAACGTATAGGTACAGGACCTGTACTACAGATGTTTGTGCACGCTTTACGAGCAAAGAGGAGATAAAGAAAATTGCAATGTATGAGGGCTGAAAGAGCTCCAAAATAATGAGAAGTCTTCATTCGTTGAGTTTTTGTAAGAAACTAGCTTATTTCATTCCAATCCTAGCTTATATAGCTAACATGAGAATGTATTTTGATCTTAGTTTTAGACCCACGCATCGGACAGTTCCCGATCGTGAGAAATATTTTAAGTACGATAAGGGTGCAAACAGTCACCCCGAAAGAACATATCTTAAACAAACCCAGACCGCTCACAGGAGGTCATATTTCGGGTTACTTGTTACATAGGTTCAAGTGGCGGTTTCTTATAGCTATGCACACAAGTGCTAGACAGTGCACTGCGGCAGGGACCTAATTGCTAACAGATGCGTTCTTATCTATATAAACGTGTTAATGTTTGAACAAGGGCCCTTATACTGTCTTCCCACACAGCACATTTGTGAGGAACGTTTGGGATTTTTCACAAATGTGAAACTCGTGTTCCCACACAACGTCAAAGCACATTCAACATCCTAACAGCTGACCGATCAGCTGTGGCCCATGAAAACGTAAACAAAGGCAGTCGAATTGGCAGTTGCAAATTTGAAATGGAGCATTTACCAACTATTTTGGCTGTTGTACAACAGCAAAAGGCACAGATTGCGTCAGAATTTATCCGCACTAAATTTAAATGAATTAAATGACATGGAATTTTAGTTTTTCTAATGGTTTTTCTCTAACAAAGAGCAAATTCCCCGAAGAGTGTCTATAGGTGGTATAGGCATCCAAAATCTTTAAAATAAGGTAGAGGTAGGCGGTTTATATTAAATAGTAACAATTGGGGACATATTGGGGCAAGAATATACAGAAAAAACGCCAACAACTATTTTGGGCATGCTTGTAGCTTTGGCGCCACGTTTTAAATTCCATATCTCATTTGTTCCTCGCCAAGTTTGTTTACATTTTCGTGGTGAATGGTCAAATTAAGAAGAAGAATCAGAGTTGCACCGAAAAACTATCGCCTAACTATCGCCAAACAAACCGTGTTTAGATTTTAATGTTGATCTAACGGCGGTCCATTTGGGAAAATTCGGAACGGCAAAACCTTATGGACAGTTTGTTCAACGGACTTAAGGGGGTCTTCTCATTCAAAAGCTGTTTTTTGGACCCTTTTTAAAAAAATTCTTATTTGAAAAAGCAAAGAATAATTGAAAACTTTTTTTATTTATTGTATTCAAAAATGTTCAAAGTAACTAAAAAAGTTGTTCTTGCCTCGATACGAGGGTTGTTCAAAGAGTAATGAGACTTCAAACTTGGTGGTCGAAAAAAAAGGTGTCGTCCTGGCGGCCACGATTCAGGGTTTCCAGAGCGTCCGAAATGAAAAATAAAAACGGGGTTATAATCAGAATAGATGTCATTTTCGGCTGACGGAACAGATTTTTTTAAAAAATTTTTTAAACAAAATGGCGGCCATTCAAAAAAAAATTCGATTTCGGGCGTTTTTTTTGTAGTTTAGTGTAAAAAAAAATAGAAAAAAAAAATTTTTTTTAAATCTGTTCCGTCAGCCGAAAATGGTGACAATTCTGCGTCGATTGCACTTTGTTTCATGAAAATCGGTTAAGTTGAACTGGAGATATCATGGCCGCCAGTTCGAAAAACGTGGTTTCGAGATAAACGCGTTTGAAGTTTGAAAAAAGCTCATTTTGCATAGATCTTGCTTCACAAAAAAGGCTGTATCTTCTAAAGTATTTCGAATTTCTAAAAATCCTTTTGGGGACATATACACACCATCCCAAGCTATAAATAAATGCAAAAAAAAAAAAATCGAAAAAAAAAAGTTGCCCAATGAGAAGACCCCCTTAAGAATATATGTATATGTAATAGATATATACATATACAGCTTTTATATCATTTGGCTGCATACTCAAAACCGGTGGATATAGGAAATATGCTACTTTGTGCCATATACCAATATTAGGAAACCATATGTCGTCAGTATTTTTAATAATTTGTTCCTTTAAATCTAAAATAACTGGTATTTCATCAATGGTTGGCTGATATAGATTTTTAATTTTGAAAATTCATGGCAGCACATAGCACAGCGAAGGAGCACTGCAAAGCTGAAGTTTTTTAAAAACTATTTCGAAATTTTCGCACATTTCAACAACCGCTTTTATAATATTTATATTATTGTGCAATAATCTCAGGCTTTGCTCGTTCTGCATCAAAAAGGTGTTCATTTCACCCCAATTGTCAATAATTGATCTTAATATAAAATAGTTGGAGTTCCAACGTGTTGGGCATTGACTTTTAAGCGAAGTGGTAAGCTGATGCTGCAAATTAGATTTTTTGAAATATTTAACCACTTTTTTACATGAATCCAACACATCTGCGAGCTCTGTGGTGGCAGAAAATGACTTGTCCAAAACGTTGTTCAGCAAGTGGCTGCTACAGTTTAATCGGGTGTTGTTTTTCAAGGCTTTCAATATGTTTGTTCCTCTATCGGTAATGAATTTAATTTTTTCAATATTTGAAATATTGAATTCATTGAATAAACTTTTTAGTTTTCTTAGGATATTCTCGCCTGTTGATCTTTCAAAATCCATCGACTTCATTCCCAAAACCAGGTCGAAGAATTTAAAATTCTTCTGGTAGTGGAATGTTACTCCCAAATAGTTACTTCAACACGTTGCAACAAGTACGGCAGAAAACGAATTCTTTTATTATAGTGTTGTCCGGCTTTATTATTTCTGTCAGAATGTTCCAAATAAAACTTCGTCCCTTGCGCTGGCCAGATAAGGTATAGTTTCCATTTTGTATGCTGTCAGCAACGCTCTCTGTCGATTCCATATTTACTTTATTTAGGCAACAGATTAAACTGCAAATAGTTATGCACGTACGTCCGAGACTCTGCTAAATTTCGTCAGACTGAACCGAACCACTCGGTATGAGCAAATTAAAACCGGTGTGACCAAACGGTATGATTGCGATCGGCCTGAATGGAAGCAGCAGTCTCGATCATTCTTTGTTGCTCACACAACGCGTACGATCAAACAAAATCATTCCCAAGTCAAGAGTGATCGGAAATGAATGTTCGCTTCGATTATGCTGGCTAACGATCATTCAATTTTGTTGATACAAAGTTTTGCGTCACAAAAATTTCGAGTCAATAATCGGGTATGATCGAAAAAATTTTGATCGTTGCAGCTGTCTAATATGTATGCTTGTGAAGCTTTAGATTTAGCCGTTCAGCGAAGAATAGCGCGAGGCTAGACAATATACCACCCTAGTCAAAATTTTTTTCACAACACACAATTATTTGCACATCCCAACTTCTTTTAGTTTTTATTCTTGTTGTTGTTGATTAATTTCCATGAAATAAATGGCATCGCCTAGCTTGATCTATGCTAAAGTAACACAGAAAGAAATGCGAAAGATAGCAGTTCATAGGACAGAGCTAAAAGCAAAAGAAAAAAGCTTATCAGTTGTCGAAAGTATTTACGCCCGTTTTATTCGCGTCAAAGTAATTTAACAACACTTAGTTTGATTTATATCAGCTTAATATCTAATTTTAACTAAAGATTTCTTTAATTTTATAAAAATACATTAGTAATATTTAGTTACACCACCTTTGGCATCAATGACAGCTTGTAGTCTTTAGGTATTGACCTTACCAAAGTTCGGGCAAATTCAAGGGTCAATGTTGACCAAATTTTTTTCTTTTTTTATCAATGGTTCTTTCATTTTTATTATATTAGCTCTGGGCTTTGTGGAGGCCAAGGAAGAACCGTCTGATTAATGTCGCTCAAAAATTTGGTCGGTACCCTACTCTTGCGGCATGGAACATTGTCCTACTGAAGAATCCATTCATAAATAGGAAAAGTCTAATACCTGACATAAAAGCATGGGTATTGAGGATTCCAACGTATCCGTTCTGGTTTAAAGTTCCTTCTATCGGTACGAGGTCTCCGAATCCATAATGGGAAAGGCATCCCCAGAAAATGACTGTGCCACCACCAAACCTATTGATTGGCTGGGCTGCCAAATGCTATTGGTTTTTCTTCAAATGCATAAAATGATGGCTGTAGGACAACTAGCCTCATTCGTCCATTAAACATCAAACCAAAAGTAAAGAGGCTTCTTAATATATTCCAAAGCAAATTTAAGGCGTTTTGTTCGGTTGGTGGGTGTGATGTCAATCACTTTACGGACAACATATGTATGTATTGAAATCAGCTTCTTTTAGCCTGCGACGAATTGTAGAATCGCTTATTTGTTTACCAATTATATTTTTGCAATTTTTACTGGACTTGCACTTGGATTGTTCACTACAACTCCTATTATGTGCCTGCATTGTCTTTGGTCCAACACAGGTTTTCAGACTGATCTTTTCTTAGTTTTTAAAGTGCCAGCTGTACCGATCTAGACATATCTGCGCGAAATTTTATACAATTTAGCGATTTTAGATGCAGAGATTCTGGCTTTAAACTTAGTAACACTTTCAGCCCGGAGCTCAAGGGTTAACTCCCTTGTTTTAGGCATATTGTTTGGATAACTGTAATTAGTTCAATTAAATTTTCATTGAATTAAATTTATTAGAGCAAACAAACCGCCACTTGTCGCTGCAAACCAAATACTAATGACGAAATTGCATTGTGAAAATAATTTTGACGCACCGATAACGTGTGCAAATATAATACTTCTGAATTTATTTTTTTTGCTTTTAATGGGATGTTTAGATTTGTTAATATTTTTCGTTTTTAATATGTTCAAAAATAAAACACTGAAAATAAATTGTTGTTTGTGAGTGTGTGGGTAAAGTTTTATTAAAAAATTGGTTTTAATTTGGGTGGCTGAAGTTTGTTCGATGTTTTTTTTGGATATGAATATTTGTAAATATTTTGTTAAATATATATGAAAGAAAAAAAAAAATCATTTGTGTGTGTTTTTTTTCTTTTTGTGTGGATTAATTTTTGTATTTGGGAGTATATATCTATATGTACGTAAAGGCTTTGTTTTATATATTATTAATATAATAATATAATTTGGAAAGCAAGTTGCAGTTGTGTAAATATGTGACATGGAATGTGAACTTAAGGCTGTAAAAAAATATATATTATACTGTCACATAGTTCTCTGGCCGGGATAGAATCTCAGTCGGGGCCAAGGAACCTATACAAGAAAATGTATATACAGGGATGGGACCTGTAGTAGGAATGTGTATGGGGGTGGCAAAGTACCTAGAAACGAGGCTAACCGTACGTAGAACCGTAAGAATTGCGTCGCAGACTGCGCATCCGGGCGCAGCACTACGTTGTTTAGTGCCAAGAGCGACTGCACGGACTCACCTGTATGGCTGATGGTGAAAATTGGGGTGCATGGCATAACGCCCAGTGTCATAGCGCCCACGGGCCCCAGAATTTGGTGCGTTACAATATATATATATGTATATACACTTGGACACCAGCGGATCAGAGCACGACGAAGTAGGGGGCCGATATTGGTAAAGTACTTTTCCACTTTAAAAAAAGTAGGAATTTAACGTGGCTGGCCGTGTATAAATGTATGCCTATAAATATGTCGGCGAGTTGGTTGCTAAGTGCAAATTTGGAATGCTTGTTGTCATGGCAACAGAATTATTCGGCATTCTCAGGTATTGGTAGCCCTGTCGGTGTCGCTGGCGCGCAGGCGCAATGACAGTTGAGTCGGTAACAGGACAAGGACAGAAGACTGTCTGTTACTGAGTGAGGTCTGTTCGTCTGTCGCAACAATAGGAGAGAGTGAGAGAGACAGCTTGAGATTGCCTAGGATTGACGTCTGAGTGAAAATTAAGAAAAGGTGAAAGGGCTACAGGTAAAGTGACGTGAGGACAGATTGGATTAGACAGCGCAGGCGAACAGAATTCGCTGGCTCGACTACGGTTGAACTAAATAACGGTTATCTCCGACAAATACATATTTTTCACTTTTCACTGTCACTTTGAACTTTTATCGGAAACGCCTTGAAAAAAAAAAATGGCGACCACGGACGAATGAACTTTGCACTTTCGTACTTATCTTTGGAAAATTCCGTAATGGGGCGCTGGAAGGATCAGGATAGATCCGGCTCGAATAAGCATGAAATGGAGTGGGCGTAGTAAATCCAAAATAGGTTCGTTTTCTTCGGAAGATGGTCGGCAGCTGCTGGAATTGTTGGCGGAAGATATCCCACGAAGTAGAGGCGAGGGGGGTAGCTTCACAGAATTCAGTTTTATTTATTTCACTTCTATTTTAATACTAACTTATGTCTAAAGGTAGGGCTGCAGGGACCGCGGAGTGGTCAATTTTGCCGGCTGGAGAGTAGCAAGAGAGAAGGAAGACGAGAAGACAAGAGCAGCGAACGAGCGTGAGTGAAAGCTTGAGCGCAAGTGCTGGCCGCTTACACTGCCGCTCAGAACTTCTCGCTCTTCTGAAGTGAACAACTAGAAAAAACAGAGTGGTTAACTAGAGGTCAACGTATAGGTTAACGGAACATAATATGTTCTTTTTATCATATTATGATAAAAAGAACGATATCATAGTACTGTACAAAATATACACGGCTACCGCCATGTCAGTACACATGTATAGATCGGACCAGTTAAATTTGGATATTAAGATATTTAGCCTTTGAAAGTTTGCTTTACAAAAGCAGTGAACTTTATTGGCTAAGCGATCAGATTTATTCTCTACGACAGTCCCCGATGGTCACTTCGAATGTAGGATGGTAAGGGTCTTCAGAAAGCGTCTATAAATCTTGTTAACTTTACACCTACAGGATCGGAGACGAAACACAGATCTAGTAAGTGATTTAATGAATTATGGCTCCAGGTACATTGAAGTATCCTAGATTTACTAGTTGGTTTCTATCTGAAAGGATGTTGGAAACGGCCTGAATTGCCGAAAGGTGTTTCCAATAAATAGGCTCTTCTGCAGATATATGGATAGCACTACCTGAATATGATAGTTTTACACAGATAAATTTAATACCTGAGAGATCGTCAATTAGAACCAGTTCGGAGATAAGGCTAGAGTCAACGGCAATTAATTAAATAATTAATATACAAATAAAGACGTTATTTGAAATCAAGAAAGAATGGCAATGTATTCCAAATTGTAATATAGTTTCTACGATTTTACCGATCAAAATTCGTAGGTACTAGTTGCAATATATATTTATTAGGAAAATAGCAAATGACTGCAATGTAAAGCCTTACCTCTGACCGAAGAAGAGAGTGGAACTGAAACTTGTAGAGAATTATTAGGCAGAGTGCTTAAGTTAATATTCGGCGAATAACTTAGCAATTTAAGACTTTTGAAGTCCAGGAACGTCTAGATAGCTTCTTGAATCCAGCCCCCAGAGACTTAAACTGAAGATGAGTTTTGCCTCATGAAAGTCCTCATATCGGATTTGATATGTATGCAGTTTGGGCACGTCCAATCCAATCCGACGTGATCTCGTATGGATCCGCGATTCGTGGGCCGATCTGCCCAGGATCGGCGAAGCCAGGGTGGGCGATATTGTCGCTGAGCCAACAATAGACAATGGATTACTTCAACACGCCGTTTTTTACTTATTTTACCCACGTAATCCTAACTACAACGTGAACTGGCCAACGAAGAACTCACCAGATCAAATTGTGTTAAATAGATCGAGGAGACACTTATCTTAAACTATGAGATATTGGCATATGAGAAATTACATTTTTCCACTTTTTCATTTTTGGCTTGTGTTTTGCCCTGTATATGAGCAAGTACATCTACCGATGCAAGGTCAAGGGCAAGCCGTAAAACAAATATTGTTTTTAGTGGAGGAACAGCGGTAAGGGTCTTTGGTAACGCAGCATTGCCAACTTAGTGATGCTGAAAACATCGATGCATCGAGCATCGATGTTTTTTTTAGCAATGTTTTCCGATGTTTTTTTTGATACCGATTTTAAGTTATGGTCTATTTTGAAAACATCGTCGGGCATCGACATCGATGTTTTCTGTCGAACTTGCACTATTGCCAACTTCGGCCAGTGAACCGGACCTTTTTTGACCCTGTTCAGTTGATACTATTTGTTTATAGGGTCTTCCCACACAACATTAAAGCGCATTCAACATCCGTTGAACAAACGCTCCATAAGGTTTTGCCGTTCCGAATTTTCCAAAATGGACCGGCGTTAGTTCAACATTAAAATCTAACCACGGTTTGTTTGGCTATAGTTTTTCGGTGCAACTCTGATTCTTCTTCTTAATTTGACCATTCACCACGAAAATGTAAACAAACTTGGCGAGGAACAAATGAGATATGGAATTTAAAACGTGGCGCCAAAGCTACAAGCATGCCCAAAATAGTTCTTGGCGTTTTTTCTGTATATTTTTTTATTTTTATTTATTTATTTTTTTTTCGCGCGGGGTCCCGCTTCCACCTCCCGCCCAACCGACCGAGGGGCGCAGCCGCGTGACGTACGGCACGAATCGCGAACTAGATAGACGCGGTAAATGAAAGAAGAAAAGAACGAGGAAACGTTACGAGAGTACACAAATAAAATTTACTAAGAAAAAAATATAATTTATTAATATATATATATAAGTAAAGTAAAAGTAAAAACGCATGCAAAATAAATATAAAAAAGTATAATATTATGTAACTAACTAATAACTACGATAAATAAATAAAAACGCATGCAAAATAAATATTAAAAAATTAATATAATGTAACTAAATACTACGATAAATAAATAAAAACGCATGCAAAATTAGATTAAGGTGATACATTACGAGCTAACTCAACAAGTATTAAAGTTTTTAGTACGGAAGGGCTGTCACTACGAGTTATAATGTCAGAGAGGCGGTTGTAATCCGTACATAAAACCCTAAAGGGTTCATGTACTTCAAACTCCCGCCTACAGTGATTTACAAATAAAGGGATTAGGGTTCTAGATGTTAGTCGGGGAACGTGGAAGTTAAGCTGCCCTAAAAGAAAGGGGCTATCAACATCACCGTTTATTAGGTTATGAAGGAATACGACACCAAGCATCGTTCTACGGTTAGCTAGGGAGGGTAAGTTAATTAATAGGAGTCTACTTGAATACGACGGTAGCCTCTCATCAGCATCCCAAGGTAGGCCACGGAGGGCGAAAAGTAAAAAGTTCTTTTGTACAGATTCAATACGGTTAATATGGATTCCGAATTGAGGACTCCAGACGCATGAACCATACTCCAATTTAGGGCGAACTAACGAAGTAAAAAGGGTCTTCGTTATATAAGGGAAATCGAATTCCTTCGACCACCTCTTAATAAAACCGAGCATGCCTTTGGCTTTATTAACCATGCACGAAATATGTTCAGAGAACGAAAGTTTAGGGTCTAAGCGAACGCCTAAATCATCAACAAGAGATATTCTGTCAAGAGCGCAATCATTTAGCATATATGTGGCAGACTGGGGAGTGACACGTGAAAATGTCATCAGCTTGCATTTAGAGCTATTGAGATGTAATAAATTAGCACGACACCATGCTTGAAAGTTATTAAGATCCGATTGCAGGTCTGACTGGCAAGAGCTGTCCTTATACTGCAAGCATAGCTTAACGTCATCAGCGTACATAAGTACTCTAGAATTCGTTAAAACCAGCGGGAGGTTATTGATAAACAATGTAAATAGCAGCGGGCCGAGGTGGCTACCCTGTGGGACGCCAGAAGTGACTCTGAGGAATTTGGATAAAGCATTTTTAAACAGAACCTTTTGAATTCTGTTACTCAAATAGCTCAAAATCCATTTAAGAAGATCGACAGGAAACCCGATTAAGTCAAGCTTCCTTACAAGAAGAGAGTGATTAACCGAGTCAAAAGCTTTACTGAAGTCTGTGTAAATCACGTCGGTTTGTAAGTTACGTTGGAAACCTCTAATAATGAAGGAGGTGAATTCCAGAAGATTTGTAGTGGTCGATCTTCGCCTCATAAAACCATGCTGACATGGTGAAATTACGGATCTGCATAAATGCTGCAAGTGGGGAGTAATTACATTCTCGAAAAGTTTTGGAATTGCCGACAACTTAGAGATTCCTCTATAGTTGCTGGCGTCCGATTTGCTACCTTTTTTGTGGAGAGGAATGATAAATGATTCCTTCCAAATAAGGGGAAATTCTGAGGTTCTAAAGATAAGGTAAACAATTTCAGAAGGGGTTTGCACAGAGCTCCGGCACAATACCTGAGCACGCAGCCTGGTATTCCATCGGGACCCGGTGAGTAAACTGGTTTTACACGATGAAGATCCGAACTAAGGGCCCCAATATGTCCCCAATTGTTACTATTTAATATAAACCGCCTACCCCTACCTTATATTAAAGAATTTGGGTGCCTATTTAATTCATTTAAATTAATAGTTGGTAAATGCTCCATTTCAAATTTGCAACTGCCAATTCGACAGCCTTTGTTTAAGCCTAGTACTCTGACGAGAAAAAACCGCTGTATAAATTTAGACAGCGGCCAAACTCCATATAAAAAAAAACGGTGTCGAAAAAAAAAGAAGAAGAACTTTTAGACACGTCGTTTTTTTCGGTACTCTGACGACGAAAATGAAGCCTGCGAAAATTGAATGGCGTTGCCAGATCAAGATAGTAAACAGCTGATATCGCGCTGTCTAAATAATTCATTTGATTTATTTAGACACCCCTAATGGAGGGAAAGTTGAAAGAAAAAGGTGGCATTGATAGGAGCTGTCAAGGGGAAGCCCATAATATGGAATTTAACCTACAAAGGACATTTTAATGCCATATTTATTAATATTTTTAATATTTTTTTTGAATATTTGTTTACAAACAGCTGTCCAGTGTGACCAAAGAAAATCCTTAAACGCCATAAAAAGTACATTTTCATGGCATTTCAGGAGTTTCCTTAATTTTTTTTGGTCACACTAGCTCGGTAGCGAAAAAAACAGCGATTCCGCTGTGTAATTTAGACAACGGGTTTTTCTCGTCAGAGTACTAGGCTTTACGTTTTCATGAGCCACAGCTGATCGATCAGCTGTTCGGATGTTAAATGTGCTTTAATGTTGTGTGGGAACACGAGTTTCACATTTGTGAAAAATCCCAAACGTTCCTCACAAATGTGCTGTGTGGGAAGACAGTATAAGAAGTCTGTCGACCAAAAGCTGATTTTTTTTGCGCTTTGGCGACTCGTTCTACAGCTTCATTCTATTAAATTGAGTGTCCAGCGCAGAGAATAGGCCATTCTCTTTGTGAAAATGGACCATAAGCTCATTAAAGTTAAAGACAAATTATTCCACTTTAAAATAATATGTTGGGGGTTATGTTCGTGGATAAATATAAGGGCCTAATACATAAGTAAACCGTACGCGACACACGCGTTAGAAAAGGAGAACACCAGACTTGAACTTAAGCGACATACGTTTATTCAGTTTGATGGCTTGCGAAGGAGTGAACATAGGACGAGGATAATAAAGAGACCATACTTCATTATACTACAAATGGAAATGGATCATCGGTTATCGAATATGAAACGTTCAGCTTGCATACTTTAACATAATATGTTAAATTTTATCAACAGTTTTAGGTCAAGCTTTTGCTCAATCTGCATAAGACCTAAGCAAATTAGCTTTTACTAAAACTTTAGCCTTCTGAAACTCCGTATCTTTCGATTACGGGTTAGTATGACAAGGTTTTTTTAGGTTTAGGTTTTATATCCGTACGAATCGGCCATACTGCCAAGTCAGCTTATTTATTTATTTACTTGAATTAAAAGTTTCAAACAGCTTAGGTAAATTTTATATTTTTTTCCTAAAATAAATGTATGCCCTGAAGCAGTCGCATCCTGTATGTATTGGCGTTTATATTATTTAAGTCCTAGATGGTCACGTAGTGACCGGTAGCAATTTTCGATCAACTTCCTATCCTTTTTTTATAATATGTTTTGAGGGTGAAATTAACCCTGAAGCGCCAGTTGGTAGTTAGTTACCCGGTAGCTTTCGAACTCACTGAGAAAATATGGTAGTCCGTTGACGCAATGGTATTGAAGGACAAGCACATGCGCAGTTAGGAAAACATGGTGAAGACCTAATGCGCGTTTATACATCTCATATATTGCATTCATATGTATGTACATATGTATGTGTGAATACTTCCATACATAAATACGAAGCGGCTGAAGTTTTAATCATTGAACAGAAATGGATTTGCAGTTTTATGTTAATAAATAAAATCGAATTTATGATGAGTGATCTTGTAGATCCATATGTATATCTAAAGCAACCGTACAAAATGTAAATTACAATAAGGCATAAAAAAGCTCGCAAATACTTCACTCTCAATCGAAAAACAAATTGAACAATTGCTTGAACATCTTAAGAACAGTGCTTCCAAAGCAAACGGTGCAATGGACATGTTGCCGAAAGGACAATCTGAATTAAATGGTTGGTAAATAATGTTTATGTATATGCGTATATGTACATATGTATGTATGTAACAAAAGCAATCTTAAGACTACGAAAAATAAGTTGTTGATATGGTTGTCAATTGGATTGTTTTGGTGAGACCGTTACTGTTATGGGATTGGGATATTTATATGTATGTACACACATACAGCTCAGTTGGCATGTCTGAAACAAATTTTATTGAAACATATTGATCAATTGTATATTATTCCATTAATTTATAAAAATTAAAAACTAGAAAACTGCTTCATTTCCCCGAAAGTTATTGGCACAGTTGGCAAATAGTAAATTATTCTGTACAAATTTGATCGATCTGTTAACTTTTTCCTTCTGGAAAGCCTTGTTATCTTTATTTAGAAAATGCTTGTTGATAAAATGTTAACTTAAAATTTTCGAAGTGCCTATTTTCTAAGCCAAAGAAGCTTATTTTACCAAAATGATGGACAAACAAAAGTAAATTACCAAATCTCAACGGAAAATAATTTTGTATTTACATAATCAGGGCAAATCGTATGCTGAGGATTGAAGAAATGATGATTAGAACATGTTTTACCATTTACTTGGCTGCACTTTCCTGCTTTGGGCAGGAAGACAATCCGAGAGGTTCTCCATTGGATAGGGATATAGCCCGTGCTTGAACAAGCTGTATATATTGCGTAGAGCCATGGGGTGATCACTTCCTTGGTCGCCTGCAGCATGGCTGGGAATATTCCATCTAGTCCTGATTCTTTTATTCTCGCAAAGAAGTCTATAGCCCAGTTGATTCTACTAGAGGATATTAGATCTTTTGGGAGATGCTCTTCTCCAGTTGCTAGGTCCTGGTGCTTATTCGCATCGGGTACCTCAGTGCATCCTAGGAAATGCGCAAGAATTAGTGCTGTTAGGGCCTCTTCGCTGCCCTCAGTCCACTGTCCGTCGTCGCGTTTGAACTGACTCTGACAACAAAAGCGTTTAGCCTATTCAAAGGAATATTTAAGCAAGCTAGTTGACTTTTTAAACAATATTATCCTTTCTAATGACAAAATAAATCCAATATTTTCCAATTGGATGGCCCCAAAACTATACGGAGAAAGCCCAGTACGGAACCCAAAAAAAGAAACTCGTAGTGTCTGTGAAACATAGTGGTAGAATCGTTATTGAGTGGGGCTACATGTGCGCTAATGGTGCCGGAGAACTTGCATTCATAGACGGCAAAATGGACAAAAAAAATTTGTTAAAATATCTTGAAGATGTATCTTAAAAAAAGAGCCGAAAAGTTTAACTACCAGTCACATTCACTTTTCAGCACGATAATACGGTTCATTTTAGGCGTATGTATGAGGCTGGTAAATTTTGAGAAGTATACTTTTTTATATCCACCACGATCTCCAGATTCAATCCCCATCGAAGATTTTTGTGAAGAATTGGACAGAAGGCTAAACAGCGCAATATATCAACAAAGGTCGAGGTATGGTAAAGGTCGAACTTATAGGGGGGTGGCTTAAAATAGGAATGGGAACCACCCAAAATGCATGTGCATACAATCAGCAGTCGAGCCGACCTGAGCAAGCCCGTCTTGCCGTTCCTAAGTAAAAGTTTAAGGTACGTACATATGTATGTATGTATTCTATTCATATGTATCTTTATTTATCACGCCCAAATCATGCGACTACCGCCACCGTGCTTAATTGTTTTTTTATTCGGTGCTATGGTGAAGCTCTGAATTCGGTTGTTTCCAAACATATTCGTCTGCGAAAATAACTTCATTCCACAGTCACCGACTATCTCTCTTCGAGTGCGGACGTCAGTGCCTATTCTACGATCAGTGGTCTCTATTGCCAATTCCTTTTTCTAACCGTTCTTTTTTGTTCATTCGAGCCCGCGTACTTGTGTAATACTTCACAGTTAAGTCACACGTAGTTGTTACCATGGCCCCTGGGCCTCCCAATCTTGGGGACAATCGCTTTGCAAGCTTTAGCGTGAGTCCCAAAGCCAAGAAAAAACGCTCATACGTAAAGTTTTCTGAGGAATTCCCTGAACTCCCCGAAACCACCCAGCAAAACCCCAGATTCGTAATAATCGCCTCCAAAAACCCAGATAAGCCTCTTACTGATTTTTCATGCTTCGCAGTGCACCCAAAAACGTTCACTTCGTATTCAAGTTCTCCAGAACAGTCGATGGAATCACTAAACTGCTAGGGCACACAGCAAAACATTGCAAAAACCCCGCCACATGCGTGACATGTAATCTTGTTCCTCACCTCCCCGAACCTTTCACTCGCACTTTCTGCGCAAACTGTAACGGCGATCATTTCGCCTCTTCATCCCAATGCCCACAATACCAAAACCAGAGGGAGCTCCTCCGAATAAAAACTACAAAAAAATGTAGTAGGCGAGAAGCTCGCATAATACAAAAACAACAACAACCCAAACCCAATACCAACTTTTCATCCTCCAATGCTGCTATCGCAGCAACCCATCATACAACAAAAACAACAAACTCAAAAACAACAGTGAGTTGCGATAAGCAGGAAGCTCCCCAAGTGCATGGCAAAGTGCACAACAATTCGCCCAGCGTTTCGCTCGGCAATTCTGCTAGCTGTTCAATCAGCCAGGCAGACCAATCGGTAACCACGGCACCTTCTTCCTCATACAAAAAAGTACCAACATACGAAGCATCAAAAACAACAAGCGAAAAAACTCGTGCTATTTTATTAGATGCACAAGAACTTATACAATCTACTCAAGACGACACAACTCTTTCTCTTTACAACTCGAATACCCCTCTACGTAACACAACTGAAGACTCGGATACGTCAATGGAAAGTCTCGACTCATAGTCGGACTTTTTACCATTGACATCCCCTTGCTAACATAAAACACATCTCTCGTTACTTTCAATGTCTATTAATATAAATGGTATTTTTAACAACTTTAACGAACTGAGTCTTCTTATCAGAGACCTCTCACCAGATGTACTACGTTTGCAAGAAACCCATTTACCTCACACTTTGAAGAACTTTATCTGCCCCAAGGCATATACTGGCTACTTCTACAACTTGCCACATAACACATCGGCCAAGCAAGGCGCCGGTGTGCTCATTAAAGAACACATTCCCCATACACATACGGTTATAAACTCGAACATTCTCTGTTCCGCTTTACAGATGAACCTTGGGAGGCCGCTAACTGTAGCATTCCTCAGACAAAAAAGGTACCACACACACCATGGTGGAATCAAACCAAACAAAACATGTATGTCGACTTCATCCCTAATTAATTATAAAAAATCCAATGCAAAATTTAAAAAAGCTGTACTTTCGGCAAAGCGAAATAGTCCCGAGAAATTCACGTCTCGAATTTCACCTCTATCTTCCACTAAGAAAGTGTGGACCGATATCAAGCGTTTAGCAGGCGTTCCTACCATGTCTATAAAATTTATTAACTCTGCCTCAGGTCTTTTGACCTGCCCCCAAAGTATCGCCAATGAAATTGGCCTTACTTGGTCAAACTACTCAAGAGACTGTAATTTTTCAGCTGAATATATACAGCAAAAACTCCTCTATTTGAATAGAAACTATGAACCAAATTCGTTATCAGCTTCCGCAAAATAGTTGGACCAAAACTTCACCCTAACGGAAATAGAATCTGCACTAGCTACGGCCAAAGGGAAAAGCCCGGGAGCGGATAGAATATCCTACCCAATGTTAAAACATATCCCCATATGCCTCAATCGAAAACTACTCGAAATATACAACAATATGCTGCAGTCTGGTTCCTACCCACATACATGGAGGTCCTCCATTATTATTCCAATAAGCAAGCCGAACAAAGAACCTAATGAAATAAATTGTCCCGATTTCTCTTCATTCATGCCTAAGTAAAACTATTGAAAAAATAATAGCCAGCAGGTTGATATGGTTTATAGCCCGTCATAACTTAATCTTCCATAACCAGGTAGCATTCAAGCAGAAACACTCCACAATAGACGTCTTGTTGCGTATCCAACACTTCGCGTCGAACGCTCTTTCCACAAGGAATCATGTCTCCATCTTGGCGACTGATTTCGAAAAAGCCTTCGATCGCTTGGGGTTACATGTAGTGCTTTGTAGACTCGAGCGATGGGGCATCGGTCCAAGGCTTTATAACCTTGTAAAGGCCTTTATGACCAACCGCTTGGTTCGAGTCAACAACATCACTTCCGAAACGCACAATTTATATAACGGCATCCCACAAGGCTCTCCACTGTCAGTAGTGCTCTTCATGATAGCGTTCGAAAAAAGCACACCGCGATTTGTAAACGCAAAAGAAGACGACTCATTTGACACTACGACAGATTGACGACGGTTTTGTAAATGTGATGTCATTAGTTTGACAGCATTTTTTGAGAATTTGAACTGAGTTTCTAATTTTGCACATAGGACATTATGATTAACGGTGTCAAAGGCTTTACTATAGTCAAGTAGTACAAGAAGCGTCACATTGGAGTTGTCAGCATATTCTCGTATATCATTTGATATTTTTAAAATTGCCGAAGTGCAGCTGCAGTGTTTCCTAAATCCTGATTGGTTATTATTCAGTAAAGCGTTATCATGGATGAACGAGTTAATTTGAGATGCCATTATATTCTCAAAGGCCTTTGATAGATACGGAAGAATAGAAATGGGCCTATGTTCTTTGTTTGCCTTCGGAACAGGGATAATTTTTTTTGCTATTTTCCAACGGTCTGGAAACGTGGAAGTTGTAAAGGCCGTGTTAAATATATATTTTATGTATTACAGGATTTTTGGTAACAATACTTTTATATATTTAGGATTAATGCCGTCAAGTCCAACTGCGTCTGATTTGATTTAAGAATATTGACGAGCACTTCACACTGATTGACACAAACAAATCTAAATCTACTATCACAGAGGTTTCGAGGTACTGATCTCAGGTACATATTGTTTTCGCAGATTTCAGGTACATTGCATTTCGACAGACTTGTGTTTAATTCCTCTATGTCAACATCCTGTTCGGGCGCTGCTGGTTTCCTGCCTATTCCTAATGACTTTATTTCTTTCCAAGTTTGTGAGGTGGATGCTGTTGTTTGGAATCTACTACTATAAAAGTTTGTCTTTGTAGAGTCAATTAGTTTGGTCACCGTCTTTCTCAGTAATTTAAATCGTCCATAGTGTTCTGGCGTCCTATACCACTTTTGGTATGCGTCATTTCGGGATTTGATTGCTAGCTTAATGTCAATATTAAACCAAGATTTGACGCAATGTTTGATCACTTTGGTTATGACCGGAACAAAGTTTTCGTATAAATAGCTGATGTTGTTTTGAAACTGTGCAAGTTGCTGGTCTACTGTTGGTGATACGAAAATATTATTCCAGTTGCACTTATCAGATTCAGTCATAAGCAAGCCATAGTCAAGGTTCTTAAAGTCTCTAAATACTATCGATTCGTCATTGAGGTAAAAGTTGTAGGTCAAATATATAAGGTCATGTTTTGAGAACGAAGGCACGATGAGTTGGTCAAACAGACATACTTTTTTAACGTCAGAGACAAAGAAGACATCTAACAAAGAACTGCAAGTTCTGCTGAAATGTGTTGGAAACACAGAGTTTACCAAGTGCATGCCTATGGATTCGAATTCATTTTTAAGATGTGTTTCCCTCAGCATGTTGCAATTCAGATCTCCCGCTATTATAATGTCTGCATAATTTAGCGATATATCTCATAGCAAACTAATTATTTCATTATAAGTAATACCTATCACATCGTTGGCGCTAAATGCATCCAATAAGAATTTTACTTGATGCAAATTTATTGCTAAAGGAAGGAATCATTTATCATTCCTCTCCACAAAAAAGGTAGCAAATCGGACGCCAGCAACTATAGAGGAATCTCTAAGTTGTCGGCAATTCCAAAACTTTTCGAGAATGTAATTACTCCCCACTTGCAGCATTTATGCAGATCCGTAATTTCACCATGTCAGCATGGTTTTATGAGGCGAAGATCGACCACTACAAATCTTCTGGAACTCACCTCTTTCGTTATTAGAGGTTTCCAACGTAACTTTCAAACTGACGTGATTTACACAGACTTCAGTAAAGCCTTTGACTCGGTTAATCACTCTCTTCTTGTAAGGAAGCTTGACTTAATCGGGTTTCCTGTCGATCTACTTAAATGGATTTTGAGCTATTTGAGTGACAGAACTCAAAAGGTTCTGTTTAAAAATGCTCTATCCAAATTCCTCAGAGTCACTTCTGGCGTCCCGCAGGGTAGCCACCTCGGCCCGCTGCTATTTACATTGTTTATCAATGACCTCCCGCTGGTTCTAACGAATTCTAGAGTACTTATGTACGCTGATGACGTTAAGCTATGCTTGCAGTATAAGGACAGCTCTTGCCAGTCAGACCTGCAATCGGATCTTAATAACTTTCAAGCATGGTGTCGTGCTAATTTATTACATCTCAACAGCTCTAAATGCAAGCTGATGACATTTTCACGTGTCACTCCCCAGTTTGCCACTTATATGCTAAATGATTGTGCTCTTGAAAGAATATCTCTTGTTGATGATTTAGGCGTTCGCTTAGACCCTAAACTTTCGTTCTCTGAACATATTTCGTGCACGGTTAATAAGGCCAGAGGCATGCTAGGTTTTATTAAGAGGTGGTCGAAGGAATTCGATTCCCCTTATATAACGAAGACCCTTTTTACTTCATTAGTTCGCCCTATATTGGAGTATGGTTCATGCGTCTGGAGTCCTCAATTCGGAATCCATATTAACCGTATTGAATCTGTACAAAAGAACTTTTTACTTTTCGCCCTCCGTGGCCTACCTTGGGATGCTGATGAGAGGCTACCGTCCTATACAAGTAGACTCCTATTAATTAACTTACCCTCCCTAGCTAACCGTAGAACAATGCTTGGTGTCGTATTCCTTCATAACCTTATAAATGGTGTGGTTGAGAGCCCCTTTCTTTTAGGGCAGCTTAACTTCCACGTTCCCCGACTAACATCTAGAACCCTTATCCCTTTAGTAGTAAATCACTGTAGGCGGGAGTTTGAAGTACATGAACCCTTTAGGGTTTTATGTACGGATTACAACCGCCTCTCTGATATTATAATTCGTAGCGATAACCCTTCTATATTAAAAACCTTAATACTTGTAGAGTTAGCTCGTAGTGTAGCACCGTAGTCTAATTTTGCATGCGTTTCTTTTTATTTTACCTATTTATTTATTCTTGCATGACTTGTAGTAGTTATCTCGTAGAGTAGCACTTATTTTGCATGCGTTTTTCTTTTTTTTTTTTTTTTTTTTTTTTTTTTTTTATTTTTTATATTTTGTTTATTTATTAAATTATGGTTATGGTTATATATTTTTATTATTAGATCATTATTTTGCATGTGTTTTTATTTATTTATATATTTATAGTTTATTATATTATCTCCTAATGTTTCCTCGTACATTTCGTCTGTCCTTCTAACGCGTCTATCTAGTTCGCGATTCGTGCCGTACGTCACACGGCTGCGCCCCTCGGTCGGTTGGGCGGGAGGTGGAAGCGGGACCCCGCGCGAAAAAAAAAAAAAAAAAAAAAAAAAAAAAAAAAATATATTCTATCTGACTATTATCCGGATACTTACATACGAACTTTGTCTTTAATTTTTTAGACACAAAAATTGCTTTGAGCGTTTATGTGGCAAATTTTAAGGCCAGATCTCTGGTTTGCCAGTATGCGCAGCAAGGTATGGCTATGGGATACAACTACACTGCCTTCCATTTCAAATATATAAGAAAAATTACTTGTTGCACAGATATTATACATAAATTAAGGCATTGGAAACATACTGGAAAGGACACAAAGAAAACATAGCGACCTACATTAATTTAAATCTAATAATAATTATAGTTATGAGTAAACATAGCAGATACAAAATTGAGTGAAGCGTCTTAATCTCGAAATGTGCTCTTATCGGTGCCGCCAGCATCGTTGATTAGCTCAGAAAGCTCGTGTGAGCTTTGCACATATCGAGGTTCCCCTCCGTCGCTCAGCTTCACGTACACCACACCACGTCGTGTAAAAACACCTGTGAGTTGGTTGTGCTTTTTGCATCGCATGGCCTCTTTAAATATATCGTAGTTGTGTTTCGTCAGCTGCTCATTTACATATATTAGAGCAGGCGAATCAAACCCGATCAGCTGCAGGCTTAGTTGTTTGTAGTTGTTTCGCCGGTATGCCCCTATTGCTCACAGTAGCTCCGCATTGGCGAGCACGTGCTCGAATTTTATAATTATGACCGGCTCTACAAATGTTTGACCCGATCGACGTGGCCGTGTGCGGAAAACGGACCTTACAGGAGGAGGCGGAGTTAAGTTCAGCGAGAAGCACAGCTTGTGGTATAGCGTCTTTAAGTTTTCGCCTTCGACCTGTGGGACACCATGCCAACGCAAATTGGTTGCGACCGCAGCTTCCTCTTCTGCGATGCATTTGGCTACCAGCCTTGCGTCCAAGTCCACGACTTGCTGCTTCAACTGTCCTACTAGGCCACTGGCAGAGCCCTTTGCTGACAATTGGCTCCCCAATTCCTGGACCCTTTGCTGCAGCTCGTCTACCTTCTTTACTTCATTCTCCATTTGAGTGACTCTTTGAGTGAGGTTATCCATGCTGCCATCGCCTGGAACTTCTCCTGAAGGTTGCAGAGAACGCGTGCCTCACTTTCCCGCAGCTCCTTGGAAAGGATATCCTTTGAGTCGATGTGGCATCGGGCGCTTTCAACTCCGTGTTGGAACGCTCTCGCAGTCTCTTAGCAGATGACATGTTGTTGTTGTTTTGTAGATTGAGTGCTTTTGTTGAATTGAGTGATATTATAGTGTTTCGGATTCGCGCTTATTGCTTTGTGTTTTGGTTGAGTGTTTTAATAGTTTTGTTTTTGTAAAGTGCCGGTGTAGTTTGTTTTCTACTCTTTAACGTTTGTGTTATTGATTTTGGTTTGGTTTTAAAGAAATTAAGTTTTGTCAACTTTTAAGAAGACACACTGTCTTAAATGCACAAAATACTTATATTTCACGACTTTATGGAGCTATGTGCTGAAACTCAGCAATAGAATTGGTGTCTTGGTAGTGATATTTTAAGTTTTGTGCGGAGGTCGAAATTTCACGTCTTTCTCTTTGCAACATAGCCGCCCAATTTGGGACAGACGCTACGTGGAGGGTTTTTCTTAATGGTTGCCTGGGATGTGTGTATCCAGCAGGATCTCAAGGGACTCTTTCGCTGACTGCGCCAATATTTCTTCATGGTTGCGTATAGTGCTTTTTTGTATTCTAATTCCTTGTACGGTCACCTGTGTTTGGTTCCGTAATTGTTTTAAAAGCTACCACGTTTTTTTCTTCTGGAGTACGTGAGTCTGCATGACTCCTTGTACGCGATGTTAAGAATGCTCGTTATGTCCCCGACGAGTTTTTAACTTTTAACCTCCCCTCACAACTCATTCACTATGTGTGAATATCGTTAGAGTCACACCCTTCTAAGGGTGTTTCAGATAAATTTGCACGACGGTCGGCATTATTGCTGGGTTTTGTAGGGTGGCTGTTCGTCAATATGTGTGGTTCGTCAATGACAAAGTAGTCCAATAGTTTATGGTATCATCGAGTTCGTCCACGAGGACATCGTTTAGCTCGGCCTTTCTGATGTCATAAGGGACCTTGTGGTTGGATTTTCTCAGCTTTTCAAAGCATCGTTTAAGTATGGCTGACTCGTTTTTATATCCCGTTTTTCCATGTTTTTCACCACCAGAGTGAGTCAGCATATTGAATATCTTTGAAAATAAACAACCGATTTTAAAGTTTATTTAATTTGGCTCTTTAAAAATTCTACAGACTAATTTTTGAAAACAATATCAATCAAGTAGCCGATTTTATTTGACACACAAAATGTGCCCTTTTTGCTGCATTTCCATGACTTTTTCTAGTGTCTCATGTGGTATAGCGATGATTTCTGCACGAATATTAGCCATGATCTCGTCAATGGTTTGAGGCTTGCTGGCGTAAACTTCGCTTTACAAATAGCCCCACAAAAGGAAGTCCGGAGGTGTTAAATCTGGAAATCTGGGTCCGATCTGTTTAGCCTTTTTTGAGTCAACACAACTGAACGACTATTTTCAATGTAAAGCGTCACTATTTTAGAGCGTTCTTTTGGAGTAAAGCGATCCATGATTAAAATTCTGCTGAAACGAGCTTTTCTACTCAAATTAATTGATTCACTTATGACAAAGTTATTCGATATTTAAATACCCACATAAAAGATGGCGCACCCTGTACTTATGATGTCCGGGAAAGGAGCTGACGCTAGTTGCACTACGCCATCAGCGTATGCTACTGCTTTTACTTACATACTGTTGAGCTATTTCAATATGTGGTTCAGATATATAAGCCAAAGTACGGCGACAAGACTCCTCCCTGAGTGCAACCGAGTTCGGCTATGATCGTCCGACTCGTGAGCACCTATCCACTCTCGGATGCCTCTCTCAATACTCATTAAGTTGTGAGAGCACAGTATGGATTCGGCGTTCACGATATTGAACGTACTTTCTATGTCTAAGAAGGTTGCCATCGCGTATTATTTGTACTTAAGTGATTTCTCGACATTTCTTACCACTTCATGAAGTGTTGTGTCCTTTATGTCTTCTATAATTAAATTGTTGTTTTCGTGCCTCCTTGTAAGGCGTCCATTCTTTAGAGACATAACTTATGTTGATATTCATACTCCTTGATCAACCATTGTGGATACTGCTTCTTTGAAATTGATACCTTACATATCTCATTGAAGGCGTTGTTTACATTGTGGGCGTTGCGTCTCGGCTCCGTTTTGCACACCGGTACCGATATCTCCAAAAAAATGTTCCTATGGTCTGATAAGGAATGTTGCAGCGACACATTCCAATTCTCGGGTGTTCTACGATTAAGGTGAGATCTAACACCTCCTCCCACCCTTGAACAACCGCCGTGCTCGGAAATACAAAGGTTGGTCAGCAGCTTGGTGGAGTCGGATCGTCATGGGCCATGTACGCTAATATAATTAGCATTCCTGTCCCGCTTTTACGAACCTGGCAACTGCTAGGTCCGATTTACTATGACTGAAACAGAGAATAGAGTTAAAATGAGTCTTAATTACTATACATGATCTCGTCCTACCCTTCGAGTATGTGTATAGTAAAGCTTATCCCGGCTCGATAGACCAGAGACTTGCTCGTCCCTAGGCCATAGTTCTTGAAGATAGATCGTCAAATTATCAGAAGCGTGAGACCTGCGCTTCAAATGAATTTGCACTATTGATGACATCGATGTTTTTCTGCGTGGAGTCAGGCGACTTGTCGATGATCATGTCATCCAACAACTTGTTCGTGTCATCTACCTCCTCTAGTAATTCGTCGGGTTCGGCTAAGAAGATCTCGATCTTGGCCCTTCTGATACCGTATCGGATTTTGTGCTCGTGTATGAGATGTAGAAATGGCTGACTTCGTCTTCATTTTCTTTTTCGCCCTTAGGATGGCCCAGTCCTCTGTACGGATGTCTGGATTCTGCGCTCTCATATATTTGACCACCCTTGCATGGTCTGACCAACCTAATCCTAAGGCCGTACCCAATGGTGCTAGTTTTAGCAACACACCTTTCCTGGAAGCTACTCGAGAACCCGTTGTTGCACCTAATTATACGGTGCCCCCTCACTATGTCGAAGGTCCAGAGTCAAAGCAAGGGATAGGATCACCCTGCATGGCAACCAACCTGTCGTTTAGCGTGTCGGCCATCTTGGTCTTAGCTTCCTCTCACTTCTCCGACAGCTAACGACCGTCATCAATCAGAGGCATAAGCCATCTGATTTTTTCGAACTTAATGTAACAGCGTATCGTTTTTGCCGCTGTTGATGTCAACTGCGGTGGTGCCCAACTGATCCACACCTTGCGTTTAGACTTGGGGAGTGCTGGTACTAGTGGCCCCTTTTGGATTTTGACTGAACGTTGATGACCGGACTTGGCATCAGCAGCTCTTCTTCGTCAATATCCTATGTTGGTTGAGATTCTAAGCCCTGCCTAGGCATTAGCAGCTTCTTACCGTCCATCTCTGAACATTTTTGGGGTTAGCCTTCCTACAAGGTACGAAGTACGGCGTTGATAATTCATTATTATACATGATCGCCCGCTTTGCTCTGCCTGGCGAGCGGGTCAGAAGGGCGATGTGGACTTGAAGAAGCCGAAGTCTTCGCCCCAAGGCCACGGCAAGGCATCTCTCGATGCCCGGCCATGAGAAGGCTCCGTAATATCGCAGCTGGTTTTAACCATTAGCTGTGGAAGTCATCACTGACTTAAGGGGAGGCGTGCTTAAGAGTTGCCTAGGACCGCCCGACTACCAATAGTCAGCATCCCCGATCGAACTCGACCGAGGACCTGCTTTCATACGCAATCGGTGCACACAGTTAGGGCAGATGACGCGGTCATCTGTTCCCCCTTATAAAAGTTTCCAGTGTTAATATCCGGCTTGCGAAAGTTAACTTTCTATCTTTTTCTTAATACCCTAAATATAATACCTAATTATTCTTTTATCTATTTTCATTTTTTATTCTATTCCTTTTACACAATAGAAAAGGATGCTGAACTTTCACCGACGGAGACACATTTATCACCACTTGAGCCAACACAATATATTCAGCGACAGCATCAACAGATTAATCAGCATATGATTGATTCGCAGATTTCAGTGAGCAGTGGGGCATCCGCTCAGACGGCATTCTTTCAGTCCCTCACTAATTCACCCTCACATTACTCTGGGGGAGAACAATTGCAACACACCAGCGATTCGATTTTATCAGTTAACTCTCTAGAAATTGAAGGTGCTATAAATGCTATAAGCTTGCAAAGGCCAATGGAGCTAATGAATGCTAAAATATCTGCCGCGTTCAGCATAGCCGATGTGGCTGAGATTTTGCAATCGCAACATGTCATCATCACCGGTGGACGCTCTCCTGACGGATGCCCGTTAATCACCTTTCCGGATAACAATAATTTTAATTTTTTAGAGGATGCCGACTATAAAAAAATTATTCATTATCTAACATCAGTACCATCGTAAGTATTTATGGCACTGCTCGCAAGTGATTTAATTATATAATATTAATTATATATATAACTGTCATTTATTTAAATATCAATATTGTTATAATAATTGCAATTGCTTATTTACTTGTTACTATTTGCATATATTCGCATCTAGTTTGATGTTTACCATGAGTTTGTTTACTATATCCAATCTTCAAGCTCACACACACACCAAAAAAGCAGCATACAAAGGTAGTTAAAAGTATTTACACAAATGCACAATTATTTGCACATCCCAACTTCTTTCAGTTGTTATTCTTGTTCTTGTTGACCAATTTTCATAATTTTGTTTTTTATCACTGTTGAGAAATAGATAGGTCATTTTCATTGCTTCTTTACTTGTTATTAATTTCATATAATCGCACCTAGTTAATTGCGCATCACTGTATTGTTTACTTTATGAAAGCTTAAAGCTCACACGCATAGCCGAAAATGCAGCAGTCTATGTATTAGCGCATCACGCGATCTTTGCATTTTTGTTCTTTTCTGCACGCTGTTCTTCGCCAGTTCAATTGCTTCTGTATACTTGACCGCAACCGCACGCAAAATCGCTTATACTGGCATGACACTGCCGCATTAATTAGAGATTTGACAGCACTATAGCGTTTTACACAAGTGCGAGCAAGACGACTATATGGCGCTCTAATGCATTAGAATAATGCATTAGCTACTTCATTGCCGCGATAATCGATAGATCTACATATTATATACTAGATACTCGATAACAAAATACGGGTTTAATGAAGAAAATTGTAATTGAAAAATGTATTAGCCAGCTCATTGACAGTATGATCTCACAATGAGAATTTTATTTTTATATCATTTCGCTTGTTTTTTGAACTGAAAATATATTAGAAAATTAGCAAAAATAATATGTTTTGCGGTAGCAAGGTTCTTGCGCTGTAAAATTAATTAAAATTATATTTTTTGTAATAATTTAAAAAATTTTAAGCATTTTAGGTTAAAAACACAAATTTAAAGGATTCTGCATTTATTTATGCAAGAATATTTCGACGAGGAATTCAGAAATTCATAATAATACGCCGCGAATGGCGGCCGTTTTTTTGGTTTAAGCCTAGTACTCTGACGAGAAAAATCCGCTGTATAAATTTAGACAGCGGCCAAACTCCATATAAAAAAAACGGTGTCGAAAAAAGAAGAAGAAGAACTTTTAGCCACGTCGTTTTTTCCGGTACTCTGACGACGAAAGATCAAGATCAAGACAGCTGATATCTCGCTGTCTAAATAATTCATTTGATTTATTTAGACACCCTTAATGGAGGGAAAGTTGAAGGAAAAAGGTGGCATTGATAGGGGCTGTCAAGGGGAAGCCCATAATATGGAATTTAACCCACAAAGGACATTTTAATGCCATATTTTTAATATTTTTTATTGAATATTTGTTTACAAACAGCTGTCCAGTGTGACCAAAGAAAATCCTTAAACGCCATAATAAGTACATTTTCATGGCATTTCAGGATTTTCATTAATTTTTTTTTGGTCACACTAGCTCGGTAGCGAAATAAACAGCGATTCCGCTGTCTAATTTAGACAGCGGGTTTTTCTCGTCAGAGTACTAGGCTTTACCTTTTACGGTCGGTGTGACCGTAGTCGTATTACCAAAATAATCCAAGCAAAATCCAAGCCAAATTACACAAAATTACACATATAGTGGTCTCTTTCAAGGTTCTAATGAAGTAGTTAATTAATGAAAACTGCATTAGAGTATCATATGGGCATTACCATGATAAAGTTCATGGATTTGACTGGGATGTCTCCAGCAACCTTCGAGTTGCTGCAAAATCGCAGCGTTTGGACTTTTGTAGGAAAAATCAGCTAACTCATTACGAAATAACATTATTATATAATAATTTTAGCGAATTACAACAGCCACGATTCGGCTCATTTTGAGATGAGGATGTTGCCAGAAATTCAGACGAATTTTGTAAAGAAAGTTTCCGTGTAAATAAAAGCGCATTCAACATTCTGGTTCAAGGGCTTCCAAATCTTCGCAAGCAAGATACTCATTTCCGGTTATCTATTCCTTTGGAGAAGTGAATTGGGATTGGATTATACGCCTTGGGTTTTCAAATAAAAATTTTGAATCGTAGAAAGTTTTTATAATCCATTTTGTATGCAATTATGTACAATTCGGTTAATTCGGTGCAAAAATGGCCACTTTTCAAAATTATTGTGGCGGAACGGCTAAAGTTAGCTTAATAAATTAAATACCATATAATAACACAACATTTGAATAATTTTTGATAAATTTTGTATTGAAAAATATTTAGAGGTAGAGAAGTTATAGGGAATCTCCCGAGTCGCCTACAAAAAAAGTTGTTTTGCGGTGTACATCCTAACAGTCCACAGGATCATCCGATCTAAAAAAATTATACCTCATTCGTTAAAGGATAAGTGTCCCGAGGTATTCAGGAAGCGTTTTTTTTTTTTAGTTTTTTGTGATTTTTTAGAAAATTTAAAAGTCAAAAACCCGATTTTAGACTAAAAAAAAAACGTTATTTCTTAATTTAAAAATATATAAAAATTAAAAATTAAAAAAAGGCCGACGTGAATACCTGAGAAATTAGTTAAAGAATGTGTGTGCCAAATTTCAAATCGATCGGTCCAGTAGTTTTTCTGTAATCGTGTACACCGATTTGAAAAATTGAATTTTTCAGGAGAGCGCTTTAAACTTTGTGATTCTCATGCATTGAACACCAACCGACCTTCGTTCAACTCCGCATAACTTCGTCAATTTTCCTATGATCGATGTAAAACTTGGACACAATATTCTTAAGATGTTGAACTTTCAAAATAAAAAATAAAAAAAAAAAATTACGATAAAAAAAATTAAATACCTTACCAACGCAGTGAAAAATACCTTTCCGACCCTATAAAGTATATATATATATATATATTCTTGATCAGCATCAACAGCCGAGTCGATCTAGCCATGTCCGTCTGTCCGTCCGTCCGTCTGTCCGTTTCTACGCAAACTAGTCCCTCAGTTTTAAAACTATCTAAATGAAACTTTGCATATAGTCTTCTATATACTATCACTGCTATATATGTCGGAACGGGCCGGATCGGACGACTATATCATATAGCTGCCATACAAATGTTGGATATATTTTTAGAAAAAAAATTATAACTTTGCTGTTTTTCAACATTTTTGCATAATTTTTTAGATAGGGTCATTTTATTATTATTTTAGAATTTCGGTAAAAATTTTATGAAAATCGGTCGACTATATGATATAGAGAAATAAATAAATAATAAAAAATAAATAAATAAATCGAGAAATAAATAAGAAGAAAATTATAGCTTCGTTGTTTTTCAACGTATGTTTATCTACTCTGAGATATAAGCTTTTTTTATTATTCTAAAATTTTGGTATACATTTTTTAAAAATCGGACAACTATATCATATAGCTGCCATAGAAGCGATCGGTAAATGTATAAAATATGTAAAGCTGGGATTGTAAAACTCTAACTGTCAAACTGTAAACATAATAAGTATAGGTAAAATGTAATGAAACTCTGTTTTGTGAGTGTTTTCAGCATTTAAATCTATAATATAAACATCGAAACCAATCTGCAAGGGTATACAAACTTCGGCGTGCCGAAGTTAGCTTCCTTTATTGTTTTTTTTTTTTTTGATTACTGAAATCAGATTCCTTGCATAGTATATTTAACATAAATTTTAAATATGTCTTGTCTTAGGATTAACTTTTTTTTTTTATAGATTACAGGATGCCGACCTTGGTTTTCAGCTTATTGTGGATCGACGAAAAGACAGGTGGACTTCCATAAAAACTGTTTTACAGAAAATATCGGTAGTCACCTTTACACTTTATAATTATGACACATGTAATACATTTACATATTTTTAAAGGCCTACTTTCCGGGGATTCTTAATGCTGTATATGTTCTTCGTCCATCTGGATTGTTTCAAAAGGCTTTATCAGAAGTAAGCAGCAAGTTTTCAAAAGAGGACTATAAATTTCGTCTTGTGATTTGCTCTACTCTTTCTGACTTACACGAATTAGTCGACATCAATCAATTAACCCCAGATATGGGTGGTAATTTAATCTATTCCCATCATGAATGGATACAACAAAGAATGGTAAATATTTAATAAAGCATGCTGTACCAGTAAGAAAAATAACACTTACTATATAAATTTACAGTAGTGTTCTAAGGCCGAGGCCAAGAAGTATTTACAATTCAATTACATATACTATAACAAAAAATATATCAAACTTTGGCGCACAGAAGTTTGTAAACCCTTGCAGTTTAGAAGTGAATATTAAAGAATCAATCCATTTTCGTCAAACTAACTGGAGATATATGAAAGATATATATAATAATTTGGGTTTCGATAAACTTTGAAAAACATTTATTTTAAATCGTAAAAAATACTAAATTTTACTTTAAAATTTTCAAAATATGCCGAAAAAAGACGAAGTAATATTAAGTTGCATTTACCTATACATATTATATTTACAGTTTTACACTGCCAGCTTAATATTTTTTCGCTACATCTACTGATCGTTCCTATGGCAGCTTTATGATATAGTCGTCGGCTTTTCATAAAATTTAAACCAAAATTTTAAAATAGGATATGCTCATATTTCAGAGTAGATGAAAATTTGTTGAAAATCAAAGTAATAATTTGTATACCCCTGCACGGTATTATAATTTAAGTCCGAAATTTGCAACGCAGTGAAGAGCCATTTCCGAATCTTCTTTATCAGCATCAACAGGCGAGTCGATCTAGCCATAACTGTCGCGACGGTCCGTTTCTATGTCATCTAGTTTCTCAGTTTTCAAATTACTCTCACTAGTCATAGAAAATAACAAAAAATTTTAAAAGAAAAAAATATATTCTCGCGGTACGGACTCACAGAGTGAGGAATGACTTACCCTCGTAGAAGCATCTTCTGCATTAATGAAACGCATGGTAATTATGTTATAGTAGTTCGTTGCAAATCAGATCACGGACCTCTCGGGGCCACGCATAGGCCAATATGGCCCTTAGTTTTCCGGGAAATTTCTGGATGGCCCTAGAGACTATTTGTGCGGTTTTCATGGTCCTTGAAGATCAAGGTGTTTTTGCCTGGCTTCCTCCTGGGGGCATCTTCTGGCGATGCCAGAACCGGAAAGTCTTCCCCTTGTTAGGGTCGGACATTTGCAAATGAGATG
Source organism: Drosophila kikkawai (assembly GCF_030179895.1). Taxonomy (NCBI): domain Eukaryota; kingdom Metazoa; phylum Arthropoda; class Insecta; order Diptera; family Drosophilidae; genus Drosophila; species Drosophila kikkawai. The sequence goes on along the minus strand of NC_091728.1, from coordinate 26,971,650 downwards.
CTCCAAGGCTTCGGTTGCCTCGGATTCATCACATTTCCGGTATTTGGCGTTCTCACTTGACTGCATATGCAGCAGACAGGCAGTGATCTGTTAGAATTCCCACTAATATTCTGCAATCCTTCCGTGGAAGAACCAGCACATTATGGCTGAGATTCTCGGAAAGTGAATCAAATAAGAACAAAGGCGAACAAAGCGTCTATGAATACTTAAAAGAATAAGTTTGTGAAATACAAGGAGATAAAATTGACAATGAAAATAAGCTATTGTGTTGGAACTGCAGAAGATACGGTCATAAATATTGTGATATTCTCAGAAAATGCGAAAACACCACATTGTCAGGAAAACCGGGTATAATAACACCAACAATTATGGCGTTGCCGTTTGCTCGCCGTTGCCTTTTGCTGGCAGGCATCTCCTTCACCATGTGGGCAGATCCGCCCGTTGAGACTATGTGAGGATGTTTGGCCTAGTGTGGTCAACCCTGTTTGATTCTCCAGGCCCAGGCTAAAATGCCCTTCTCCTCTTGGGAGAGATTGGCCTTGTCCTGAAGCCTTGGACCTTGGGGGCAGCCTTTTACTGCGCCTTCGCCTTCATTCCCTCGCTCGACCGTTTTGGCCCGTCCCTGAGCAGGCAGCTGCTGTGGAGTGAGCTGCAAGCTCTCCTGGCCCATGTATGTATTGACGGCGCACTGACTGACTGCTTCCGTCATATCAGAGGTGTGACCGCTGGCGACTCGCGGAGAGGATTGCTCCCCGCCTTGCCCGCTGATGGTAGAAGTCACGCCTTCCACCGACATTTAGGCTGATATCCCAGCCACGGTTGACTTTTTTGGTTCGTCCATACAGAATAAACTGGTACTTCCGACTTCCGATTTTAGCCTCCCAACCATGGCTAAAGGTTCATTTCATCCTGATTTTTGGGCGGAAGCCTTAGCTTGGAACTGTATTATCGCGGACATAGCAAGCAGAAATGCATTACCCGTTGTCCGGGATAATACCGTGCCCATTGCCCAGACGGCGCCTTCGTGAAGCGTTCAGCTAAAGGATTTTTGCAAGCTAAAAGTTAAGATTACTGCTACCTGGGTTATTTTAACAATGTTTTCAACAACAAAAAGAACAAGTGATTTGTCTCACTAAGGATCTTTCTGCAATGAAACGACAACTTCCTTTCGGTTTACCAGAGTAAAGCTTATCAAAGTAATGGATTTTTGTATTGTGGAGAAATCTCAAAATAGTTTTTTTCTTTCAAAAGACAGTGAGTAGCTTACGTATACGAGGCTGCTCTGCCTTAGTAAGAGCAATTTCAAAAACAATATAAGCTGAAAAAAGTACTAGACATGAGTGATATAGATATATTATATATATATGTATAATATATATTTTTATTGATGTACTTATTTACTTATAAACTTTTCTTTTTACTGTATTCTTCTTTAACAGTCGTTAGAAAAGTTCTCAGGCTTAACGCACAAGGTCTCTGGAGAATTAGATTCATTTTTACAAGCCATACACGATACAGAACTTCCAAATTCTGTGGAAACGACGAGACAGCTGTTAGACAATCAATCCATCGACTATGATCGGTTAAAGGTGATTTTATGTTTTATTTTTACGATTATATTACTTACTTACTTATTTTTAGATAGAAATACTTGCGGCAGCTGAACACGGAGAAACACTTCTTAATAATATTAAATCAATTCAAGAATTTAAGGAATTCTCTGAGCGTACCGGCAATATTAGCGCAATTGAAAGGTATGTAAATATACATAGGATTATATTGTGAGTGAATAAATTAAGTTCTGACTGAGTATTTAAGTTTTTATTAAGTTTTTATTAATTTTATTACAGGTCAAGCAATTAAAAGTACCTTTTATAAGCCCGATTTCCAAACCAGTAGCAAAGCATTTGTTGGGTATAATAATCTACATAGGAATATGAGAGGTTGAGATAAGAGCTTGATTTGATTGCCTGAAGAAAGGGTTGTTGATAATATATCAAAATATAGATTTTAACGATATATATATATATATATATATATATATATATATATATATATATATATATATATATATATATCGTAATTTTTTGTCTGTCCAAATATCGAAATTGCGATAATTTTAATTTCGGTTTAAAGCGTTTTCATGAGGACATTTTATTGGATTTAATTAACGAATAAAACCGCTTTTTTGGTTTGATTATCTACTACTATTTTCTATCAAAATTCAAATAAGTCAAGGCAACCTATAGAATGCGAGTAAAAAATCTAAATTTATATTATATATAAAAAGATACATATTTACTCGCATTCTATAGGTTGTCTTGACTTATTTGAATTTTGACAGAAAATAGTAGTAGATAATCAAACCAAAAAAGCGGTTTTATTCGTTTAATAAATCCAATAAAATGTCCTCATGAAAACGCTTTAAACCGAAATTAAAGAATACAATGAACAATAGATTCAATGAATATTTAAAATTAGTTCCATATAAGATTTAATTCTCAGAATTATTTTTTCATCACAGAAATGTTGAAAATTTTGGGAGTTTCAACTTTGGCGTCGAATTCCAAAGACATGGGCAATGGTCCACGATTGGGACTATTTTTTAGTAGTGCCGTGATGTATTGAGAGTAGGTCCTACCGAAAATAATAAAAGTAAGTCCAATTATATAGGCCACGTAATTTAAAATGTCGGCAAACATCGGTTTTTTGTATTCATAGGTATACCGCGGAACCTGTAGGTGATGGAAAATAATTTTGTATGGGACTTTTACTCAGGAGCACCCAAATATTATGGAAAACTTGAAATGGTTCGTGGAAATTTTTGGCTGTGTACCTGTGTAATTAATGAATACGGGGAAAAATGTGTATATAAATAACAAGTTCAAAAATATTAATTATATATATCGAGATCATGAGATCTAAACTGATAGTTTAGCCTGTAGAACTGTAGTTAATACGTTTGTGGGCAGCGTGTAGACAGAAATTATTTGAACGTAAAAATATTGAAAAAAATAGCAAAATAAAAAACACGGAATGGCAAAAAAAAAATGTATTTCTCGAAAAGTCACACGCTAACCTCCCACCCAACCGACCGAGAGGGGGTAGTGTGACGTACGGTAGGAATCACTAACTAGATATACGCGTTAGAAAGACAGAAGATAAAAGAACGAGGAAATTTAAAAATTAGTTAATATATCACTAATTAAGGTTTAAGGTTTTAAGGGAAGGCTATCACTAAATACAATGATATCAAAGAGCCTTTGCAATCTGCACGTAATACCGTTACCGTCCTACCTACAACCTCACAGTTTATAAGGTAATTAATAAATACAACTCCAAGCTCCGTTCTACGGTTAGCTATGGAAGGTTCGGTCAGGTTAGTCCGGACGGCCCTCGAGGGGCAACACATAGCTATCCGGGGAAATTCCTGGATGGACCTAGAGACTATTAATGCGGGTTTCGAGATCCTTAAAAATCAAGATGTGTTTCGTAAAGGCAAGGAGTTCGCCTGGCTTCTTCCTGGATGCATCTTCTAGCGATGCCAGAACTGGAGAGCCTAGGTGTCTCATTCTTGCCCTCGTTAGGGCCGGACATTTGCAAATGAGATGCTCCAAGGTTTCGGTTGCCTCGGATTCATCACATTTCCGGCATTTGGCGTTGTCGGTAATACCCAGCTTGACTGCATGAGCAGACAGGCAGTGACCTCTTAGAATACCCACTTACATTCTGCAGTCACGTAGTGAGATTTTTTGCAGGTTGTGGGATTACTTCTCCACCTGCTTTTTGCGCTTGCGTCAGCCCGTATCTCTAGCTCGCTTTGGAGTGTTCTTAGGGAGACAGGGACATTATCTGCTCTTTCACTTGCCAGTCCGACGCCTTCTTTTGCAAGTTCCTCCGCGGTCTCGTTACCGTCTATGCCTTGGTGGCTGGGAATCCAGTATACATACATATGGATTATGTTTAATTGTAATTGTTTATATTTGTGTTTTAGTTTTGGTATAGAATTAGTAAGAATAAATAATAGTAATAAAAGTTTAAGAATTTAATTTTATATTCATATGTATGAAAAAAAATCATCAACATTGCATTGATGAATCTTCAACATTTTATTCATATTCAATTCATAAACATTTCATCAACAATTCATCGATGAAATGTTGATGAATTGCTGTTGATGACCGCCTAGGACATGCCCATGTTAAATTCATCAACAGTTTGTATGGCAATTTATCGATGAATCAGCAACAACACCCCTTCGGCTACTTATGAAACGTTGATAAAATGTTGATGAATGGTACTGCAGGGTAATTAGAAGCGACTTATACATGGACGATCTTATGACAGGAGTCAATACAATAGAAGACGCAATAAATATGATATACAAATTGTATATTGAAGATATCGAGTTTGTCAAAACATTGGGTCTTCAATGGGAGCCCCAACCAGATGAGTTTAAATTTAGCGTCAACAAAGCGGTTATAAAAAAGAATACAAACGTACTGTGTTGTCCACGTTATCTAAAATTTATTATCCCTTAGGGTGGTTAGGTTAGCTCCAGTAACCATTAATGGAAAACTTTTTGTGCAGAAACTCTGGCTTTTTGAGAATAGCTGAGATCAGGACTTATCTGATGATAATGCCCATCTTTTATTATTTAAAAACATTAGTATACCAAGTTGGATTCAAAGCAATTTAAATTCGAGTGTTGAACTACACGGATTTGACGACTCATCGGAAAGGCGTATGCTGGAATAGTCTATGCTAAGGTAGGAAATTCAATTATAATACTGGCTTCCAAAAGCAGAGTAAATCCGATTAAAAATAGGTGAAAAATCCCAAATAAATTAGAAGTCTTCATCTGCTGAGTTTTTGTAACAAACTTTTTTATTTCATTCCAATCCTAGCTTATATAGCTAACATGAGAATGTACATTTAGACATTAGTTCTAGACCCACGCATCGGACAGTTCCCGATCGTGGGAAATATTTTAAGTGCGATAAGTGTGCACACAGGCAACCGATAGCACATATCTTGAACAAACCCAGACCGCTCACAGGAGGTCATATTTCGGGTTGCTTGTATTACACAGGCCCAAGTGGCGGGTTTACTTAAAGATATACAAGTACAGTGCAGAGATTTAATGCGTGACATATGCATCTTATCTATATTTGTGTTCATGCGTGAACAATAGGAAAACAATTCCGAAGCTAGAATTGTGTGCAGCACATTTACTTAATAAACTTGTTCAAAAAATCAAAGAATCTATAACCAATGGATTCAAAATATCCGCATGGAGTGATTCCACAATAACTTTAGCCTGGATTGGAAGCGGACAAAGGAAAGTGAAATTTCAGATCTATAATCTATTGAAAAATTATTCATGCATCCACAAACTATAAAGGGCAATATGCTACATTTTAAGATTTATTAATATAAAATCAAAAGGTATATATTATCCGTGCTTCTTAACCATCACAGAATTAAAATATGCAAAATAAATAATTGTAAAAAATTAGAAGAAATTCCAATTTAATCCTAAGCCTAACAGAACGCTTTACAATATAGAAATCAAAATGAATTTAAAAATGGTAAGTTAGCATCCATTTATAGATAAGGATAGAATTAAGAGAGTTGGTGGAAGATTGCAAAATTATAAAACCAATTTTTAAGTAAAACACCCAATTATTCTCGACAAAGGGCAAATTGCTGCATTGATTATAAAAAATGATCGTAAGGAAACCTTACATGGTGAAATAAAGGTAATGAGAACTTATATCCAAAGAAAATATTGGATATTTGGACTAAGAAATTCTTTAAAAAAAATTTAACGAATGATATCGAGAAATCACAGTACAACAGGTAATGGGAAATCTTCCAAGTATAGGGTAACAATGTCATGCCCATTTTTAAATACAGGTGTCAATTAAGCAGACCTTATCATATCAAATGTTCGAAAAATAAAGGTCAAAATGTTTACAAAGGATATACAGCTAACAACAAAAGCAGGAACTAGACAAAAAACCACTATCCATAGTTAGCCATTGAACATTTTAAAAAAGAGAAATGAGGATCGAAAATATGACAGCTATAATTCAAGAAAGTTATTACATCTATTAAGAGTCCATAAAATTCTTTATGGTGACAAAGCAGTTGACCAGTTTAATTGAGTGTGAGGAGGCCTCACAACCAGGGGCAGTTTTTGGTAGTGTTTAAGATCATTTCCATTTCATAGTATTTAAGTTCATTTCAATTATGTAGTATTTAAGCTCATTTCTCCTTAGCACGTAAGAACATCTACATTTAGTATTAAACATTAGGACGTAAGCGACGAATACTAAGACCCACGAAGGGCACACTAATTAGGGACTAAGTTTAAGAGAAACGCGCTCGAGATTTAAGAGAAAAACAACGAAGAGACGACGAGCGGCCGAACACACACACGAGCGGCCACGGCCGAAGGAAACAACGAGCGGCCGAGAGCGGCCGAACATACACACGAAGCCGGCAGCCGATCGAGCCGAAGAACGGCCAGCCGAACCGTCTTCGGCAAACACCCGAAGGCAAGGCCCGATCAGCCGAAGCATGGCGTCGGCACACACGACAGGGCCCGAGCAGCAGATCGGCGGCCATGACACCAGCCGAAGTCACCCGAAGCTCACCCGAAGCTTCCCGAAGTCGGGAGTAAAACGACGCCACCGATCGCCGACGGCCTATAAAAGGGCCTCGACAAGCCGAGCCCGGCCTCTTCTCTCGGAATACCAGCAACAGACCAGACGTGCCACGGAGCTACAGGAATACATCGGAATAAAACCACGCCGCCGGCCACGTGCCCAAAAATGGAGTTGGAGTAAACTATTGGTGAGCTGGCCAAGGGCCAACCCCTGCGGGGAGAACTCGGAGTGCGATAGGGAACAGCTAGAATTAGGGAACAGCTAGGTTTGCCAACAGTGTAAAAATAAACTCTGGACATATAATTGAACTCAACAGCGGAATATTATTTACCCTCTCGGCGCCCCATTACTTCTGGAGAGCAAGGGCCACCGGCACATGGCCAGCGTGGCCGGCAACCCTTCGCTTCTCCTTTCTTAGAGGAGGGGCCGGTACCCCGGCATGCGGGATCGGCCTTCTTCCTGGTTAGGCATCCACATTCTCTCTGCCAAGGCGGCGAAGCGGTACTCGGCCTGCGGGACCGTCTCTCCGTTTTGGAGCCCTTTTCCCCGACACCCAGGGCGACCGGCACATGGTTTTGCGTGGCTGGTGGCCCTCACCCGGATCCCGTTTTGTTCGGGCATATCGGGGAAACTGGATCTCGGCTTGCGGGACCGGTCTCCTCCGATTTCCGGACGATTTCCCACCTCACTTGGACCCCGTTTTGTTCGGACATATCGGGGAAACTGGATCTCGGCTTGCGGGACCAGTCTCCTCCGATTCCGGGCGGCCCCATCTCACCCAGAGGCGGCGGGGCGGTACTCGGCCTGCGGGACCGACTCGCCGTTTCGACATCCCTTCTCGGGAATCCAGGGCGGCCGGCACATGGCACTGCGTGGCCGGCAGCTCTCATTTCGGGCCGCTCATTCGAAGATCAGGGAACATCGGTACCCCGGATTTGCGGGATCGCTCCGACTTCGGAAGATGCGCCTTCGTCCCGGATCTGGCAATCGGACTACGGCTTGCGGAGCCGGTTGCCCGGATTTCGGGAGTTTTCCTGACCATCGCCTCCCCCTTTTCGCACCCAAATAAACATACCGGCCTTCGGGCCCGTCCTTTCTCCTGCCTGTCTCCGTAAAATTATAAATATTTTCTGTAGAGGACTCCTGGGCCGACTGAGTTATTATCCTGGCCATAGCATCCTTACATGAGGATTGGTTTTGTTTCGGGGTTTGCTTTTGCCTTTGCATCGAAGCCTACGATTCCCAACGGGTCTAAGCTTAGATTGAAGGTAAAGTACCAAGATAATTAGCAACAGTTAGCTAGTGGTCTGATTTATTATATTTTAAGATTATTGATTGACTTAAATCATGACCGTCTTAATACCTATATTATTAGGCCTAGTTAATTAAAAGCGGAAATAACGAAGATAAAAGAAAGTTTATCTGAGACACTAGTATTACCAAGAAAAATAACTAGTACAGAGCTGAAAGCTGACACCAAACACCTTAAACAACTGTAGACAGTGGCAGACTCAGAAAAGCGTTTGAGAAGGGTATTGGCCATGGAGTGATGCTAATGACCTGGCATGTGAGCTTAACACTCAAATCAGGTAGACCAGCTAATTGTGTATATAGACGAATGTTAGATACTAGCTCGTTTTAGGTTGATTAGACACTAAAAGCACTCGGCTCTTACGGTTCATGCAAATGCTAAAGCAAGAATTCAATGTGAAAATTCAAAAATGGATTTAATCGACTTGCCAGAGGAAGGAATTAAAAAAGTTTGGAATATCAACTCAACAAATGAAGAAGTCGCTTTTATTAAACACTCCTATAAGTCGCAGATTACAAAAATCAGCATCGATAAAATAAACTTGGAGTGAAATAAAGAAATAGGAATAGGAAGGAAAGTATGAACGCCGGGACTGGATTTTAACATAGAGGAACTGAACACAAGACTGTCAAAATGACATGAACCATGAAATCTGCGAAAACAATATGTACCTGAGAACAGTACCACAAAATTTCTGTGATGGTAGATTCAGATTTGCTTTTTTTATTTACTTTATTTACTATTATTTACTATCCTTTATTTACTATTACAAACATAACATTTAAGACTAGAACTATATAACACAGGGTACGAAGACTGCGGTTTGGTTGGTGGGAAGGTGCAACAGTGTCAGTGTAGAGGGCCATGTCGCGCGGTACCGCCGCTAGGCATTGCTTCTCGCAAGATACAGGCCACCTACTCCGCAAGTGCCCTTCTCTCGTTCTTCAGGGTCCTCAGGGTTTTCATGACGCTTGCCACGAGCATGGCTGTCGCGTCCCAGGCTTCCTGGTTGGCCAGAATGGTGGAAACCAGGTTGTCTACTGCGATGGCCATGGCCTCCTCCAGCTCTTGCCGCTCATGGTTGAAGCGATGGCATACGCAGAGGACATGGTGCGCGGTCTCTTCCACCCCTGTCCCGCATTCCGGGCAGTGGTCCTCAGTGTCGTGACCGAAACGCTTGAGATCCGTGTCCGAGAAGCGCCGGCGTCAGGTAGAAGTCCACTTCTCCGTGCTTCCGACTAATCCACCTCTTGATGTCTGGAATCAGGCGGTGAGTCCACAGGCCTTTGGTAGATCGGTCCTACCTGTCCTGCCACCTGGCAACGCTTCTGCTCCTGGCGCTGCTCGTCGCCTCGCTCCTGGGACGCATTGGAGGCGGGCTTTCTGGACTTCCTGCACTAGTTCACCTAACGGCACCTGCCCTGCAATGACCAGGGCCGCTTCGTCGGAGACCGTCCTGAAGGCGCACGCTACTCTTAAGGCGCATTAGCGATAATTTCCTTCCGCGCCCCTCACGTAGCTTTTGACTTCTGCAACCTCCGCCCAAACTGGGTCTGCATAGATAAGTTGCGAAGTGACGACACTCGTGAGCAAGTTCCTCTTGCATTGCTTAGGGCATCTGGTATTTAGCAGGATTCTGGAGAGAGATCTAGCGGTTTCACTGGCCCTTTCATGAATGTACTCCAGATGCTCTCTAAAGCAGAGACGTGTATCCAGGATGACGCCCAGGTCCCTTATCGGGCGCTGCGAGGATCTCCACCGTTTCCACGAGCTTCCTGCGTAAGATCAGTACTGCTTCCAACCTATGCGAGATCAGTTCTAGGCCAGCGACTGCAAGCCAGGACTCGACCGCACGGATTGCGCTGTTTGCCGCTAAATCTGCCTCTGCAAGCTCCTTCGCTACGACCATCGCCGACTATGGTGGTGTTGGCGGTTAGTGGAAGGTTTAGGAAGGACCTCGTGCGTTCAGGTGCCCATGGTGATGTCCAGGATTAGAGTCCTCTCGCTGAAATAGCTGCGGATAACCCTCAGTAGGTAACCGGTGATGTTGTCCATTTCGATAGCGTCCAGGGTCTATTTCCGTTTCCGGAAGCCGAACTGGTTTGTCGAGAGTCCGCCAGCGCGCTCCATTGCAGCATCCAGCCTTGAAACAATCACCTTCTCGAAGAATTTCCCGATTGTGTCCAGCAGACAGATGGGTCTGTACGACGACGCCTCTCCCGTGGGCTTCCCTGGCTTAGAGAGACGAAGGAGCTTCTGTCGCTTCCATGGCTCTGGGAACGTGCCTTCCGCCAGGCACTGGTTGAAGGTCTCGGCGATCACTTTGGGATGCAGGGAGGGCAACATTTTGGTCGCCCTGTTAGGGATCGAGTCGGGACCTGCCGCCTTCTTATTGTTGAGGGTCCTCGCAGACACTAGTATTTCCTGCTCCGAGACCGGGCATATCTTCAAGCCTTGTGGCTCGCTGAGCACCGCCACCTCTGCGTCCAGGTCGCGCACTATCTGCATCAGCAGGTCCTGCGCCGCCCTACAATGATTCAGGTTCAACTGAATCAATTGCATGGCGCGTTATAGGGGCCGGCTCCACTGCTGCTGCGACTCCTGGCATCTATTGCCGCCTGCCTGGTGCCTCGTGTTGTTCGACTTTGTGACCCTTTTCCTCGCATCTTATGCAGCACCTACTCCGGTCAGTCGCGCTTCTACAGTTGGATGCCAGGTGACCTGCCTCGAGGCACCGATAGCATCTTGGGGGCCCGTCCGTTCCCTTATCGAGCAGGAAGTCCAGCCTATGCGCAGTGTTCCTCTCTTCAGCACCGCCTTAGCCAGGCGGCATGGGAGACTTATTACTGCCGCACCTTGACGTTGGCCTTGTCCAGGTTCTATTTCTCGGCGTATTGTATTGTATTATTAGGGCGTCCAGCTCTCGGATCTCGAGTCCAGACACCTTTGAGTACTCTGACATGGCTCGAACCTCCTCCGAGTCGTCAAGAACCCGGTCCTGAAAGCTGGCTATCTTCCCTTCTGGTGACCATGGCCAGGACTTCGTTGTTTCCTTTTCGCGGCAATGACGACTGCGTCCGGGCGGGACCGAGAAGGAGCCTCGTTTTTCTTTCGCCTCTTTTTCATTGTGAAAGTTCTTCAGGCGCTTCCCTCTGTTATTGGGCCTTTAGGTACTGGGTAGAGATGGGTTAGGTAGCTTGGGTTTGGTCACGTTTGCCGTTGGAGTCCGGTTGGAGGGGGATCTGTCCGGCCTAGCGGCTCCAGCCGGCGTGGGGCACGCCGCTGTTCCTTCGTGCTCGCGCTGGTCACCCTTGCTTGCGGTTTCTCTGAGTTGGGCGGATCACGCTGGGGCTCCGTTCGTGTTGCGCCGTCCTTACTCCAGACTTTGGGGGTCTTTTGCTCCATGTCTTGGTCTTTGAGTACTCTCGGCAGCTTCCCTCGACTGCCCTGCAGCACGGTTCGCGTGGGGGCATGCCACAACCCACTCACAGCGCGTATTCCGCGGGAGCGCCTCCGCGGCGCAACCGTACTCGGCGACTTTACACACACGGCTCCATTTAGATATGTTTGTGTCAATCAGTGTAAAGTGCTTGCCAATATACTTAAAATCATGATACAATTATAATTCTATCAGGCTTAAAAAAAAAATCAAACGCAGTTGGACTTGACAATATTAACCCCAAATTTAGAAAAGTATTGGTACTAAAAATTTATTCACTACGTCCCCCATCGACCTAATATCTAATCGACCTAATCATAGTGATTGAACGTGTTTCTCCTAAAAAATATAAAAAAAAAATTTTTCAAATAATTATATTCTGTTTTCCGATTGAAAATTAGTTCTTCCTAAATAGTGTCTTTGTGTGTGTGTGTTTTGGACAACTTCGTGTGCTTTTGCCTCTCGCTTTGCGCTTGGGCAAGCGGGAGGGTCGATTATGGAAAATTTTATTAAATTTCAAGCGATGCGAAAGGTAGCTGGAGCGGACCCGGGAGAAATTCGAAGGGACTTAGCTGCCTTCTTTGACAGGTTGTCAGATATCAATGCCACAAGTACATGTTTTCCCGCTACTGAGATGACTAGCAACTGCTCGTCTCAAGCTGAGCTAGAAGCCATGTCTGATCCAGGCAAGAAGAATCCTCTCCCCAGTAACGCGCTGTCTAATTTACACGCAGCCCAAGCTCTGGATGCCATAAAGTTCACAACACTCCCTCAGTGGAGAGGAGCCACTCCTGGGGACGTTGCAAACACACAGGACACATAGAACCACAATGCAATAACCCCATGTTCTGTTGGGTATGCGGACGAGACAACATATGGACAATCCACTGCTGCAAGAGAAAAGAGGGAACCGTAAGAGGCGCTGGGAGGCCGGTGGTACTCCCAGTGCCAGCGCAAAATTACCACCAAAGACGATGATTAAGTTCGACGGTCGAAGGATCATCGCCCAAGTACGAGTAGCAGGCATGCCAGTTGAAGGAATACTCGACACAGGGGCAACAAGAAGCTTCATTGGCGAGAAGCTTGCAGACAAACCCCGGAAATATGGCGAAGTCCAACCGAAAGACAGACGAAGCAGACGGAACAACAACGGTAGCCACAGAAGAGGTGCTTCTAAAAACAGAAGTCGGAGAAAACGAGGAGGTGTAACTCTGCTGATACTAAACGAAGTCATCGGAGGCGCACTACTAGGGATAGATTTCTTGGCGCAGTGTAACACGACATTGCAGATCGATGAACTACTACAACAAGATCTAATAGAACCCTCACACTCGGCCTACAGCACGTCAGTAGTACTCGTAAAGAAGAACAATCAGTGGAGACTGTGCACGGCAGTTACCGCGGATGGATCATATCCTTAACCTTAATTCGGAAAAATGCCAGTTCTTTCAAGACAAGTTGAAGTACCTGGGACACGCACGAGGAATACACACAGACCCTGACAAGGTAGCCGCCACAATGCGGTGCCCTGTCAACGTCGTACATTTGTTATGTGGCTATTGACAGAGTGCCGTCGAACCGACTACACAGACAGTCGCATCACCCAAACAGGGTATCACCAAGCCTACTCCCCGCACACTCGTCGCGGAGTCGCATCACTCACACAGAGTGCCGTCAAGCCGATTAAAATTAAATACATATTATGTACATACTTTTATATATTACTTTATCTTTCTGATTGAAATTAAAAGCACAAAAAACTGACAATTTAAAATTTGGTCCATTAAAAACATCCTTGGCGTTTCGCTGTTTCGCAGTGTTTAAGCAGATCGCCGCAAAAGTGACTTCTGTATTTTTCACGTGCAAGTTCCTTAATTTTTGTTAAATTTCTTGAAAAATGTAACATATGTAGGTTTTTTTATTTATATTGACGCCGCTTGCCTGATCACGGGGATATGCCTTCTTAACACTCCGTTAACCGCCTCTCAAATAGCGATAACAAAGGACAACGTTGGTTGTGAACGTGTGCGTGTGTGGTTTTATTCTGAAATACATAAGTTAACTTAACCTGCAATACAGTTTTTCTTAGCTTACATACCGCAGTTTCTCTTTCCTCTCTCTGTGATGGCGCAAATCGGTGTAAATTCATCCGCCAATTCTAAGCTTGCATTTGCCTAAATTAGTGTGCCCGATTACATTCATTCCGAAATCCTGACACAATAAATACTGACTCCTTTACGGCCCTACTGAAACCTGGCTAACTATCGATAGCCCTAATTCGTTCCGCGACATCCCCGCCCCCGTGAAGCGAAGCTTTCACCACGTCCAGGACAGCTAGCTTCGAAGCGGGACGCATTATCGTCTTGGCTCGATCGTTAGTCCGCACCGCCGCTCGACGAGGCACTCCATCTCTTCCGGTGAACACCGCTTCCACGACGCCTCGCTTCCACTCTCTTCGTGGTATGGCCGGATCACATATGTACACCAGATCCCCTCGACGAATGGGCTCGACGTGTTGGCACCATCTCTCCCTGCGTACAAGAGTCGCCAGGTACTCATGCACCCATCGCTTCCAGAATCGATCCCTCATCATCCTCGCTATGCGCCACTGCTTCCTGGTAGCGCATCTCTCGGACTCCTGTCCGTTATCCTTGGGTAGATCTGGAACATCGGGCACTCCCTTTAGCAGATCGTTGCAGTTGCTCACCACCTTGCGTAGCAGCCTCCGTGAGTTCGTAATCCAGAACTTCTGCCGGATCGCTCCGATAGTTGCCTCCGTATTTAGGTGGCACATCCTCTCGTGGTGATGCTACACAATCATTTCCGCCAGTGCCTCCGTGTGAGACAGTATGATCGGCCGTCGCGCGCTGTATGGGGCACACGCCGCGTCGTCGATCCTTCCGCTGGCTCGCATTACTTCGCCCTCGTCGAAGTGTGGGGACAACCCGTACAGTCGGCTGCCCTTGGCGGCCTTTCCTTGGTTGTCCTCAGCAAACGCTTCTCGCTGCGACTGCCTTATCAGTGCGCGCTCTGCCTCGGCGCACTCCATCGACGTCAGCCCGTGATCCTCTCGATCGCAACGTAGTCCACGGCACCGTCGAATATATCTGAGCACCCACGCGGTGCTCCTCACCAGTCGGTTGTAGCTCGAGAATCTCTGCACAGATTTAAAATTTGTCATGACCAGAGCAAACTCACATTTCATTTCTTCCTCATCTGGCATCGGGGGGATCCAATCCTCACCCGATCTCGGCCAGCTCTCCTCCGGTCCTCGTAGGAATGCGGGACCGCTTAACCACCGCGACCCGATACTTAGGTCCACGGGATCCATCTCCATTGGGACATCTCTGTGGATTCTAAGATTTCCACCACCCGGTTTCCGACGAACTGCTTGTATCTCCGGTGGGTGCTGCTTATCCAGTGCAGCACAGTCTTAGAATCTGTCTATAGTACGCAGTCGCTGATCGCCACACCGTGCTCCTGCTTGACGGTGTCCATCAGTCTCGTACGCAATACTGCCGCTTGAAGTTCCAGACGGGGAATAGACATTGTCCTCATCGGAGCGCACTTCGTCTTGGAACATATGAAATGCGCCTGCACGTCTCCGCTCTCATATGTGGCCCGCCAATAGGCCGCTGCTGCAAACGCTGACTGGCTGGAATCCACGAAGATGTGCAGCTGTAGTGCCCGCACTCGTCCAGCGCCGAAATAGTAGCGTGGACATCGGAATTCTTCCTTGCCGCCAGCTCTCAAAGGGCGCGGCTAACTCTTCTGACAGCTGCTCGTCCCAGCCGACTCCTCTCCGCCAAATCTTTCGCATCAATATCTTGGCGGTGACCATATAGCAGCTCAAAAACCCCATCGGGTCGAACGTGGACATGACCAGGCTCAGGAACTCCCTCTTCGTGGGGACGCGTTCCCCTGTCATCACGCTCCAAATCAAAACCAGCATTCTCATGTGTTTCTCTCACCCGTGTCGAGACAGCGATGGCTTCTGCTTCACTGGCAAAACTGTCGACGTAGTCGTCCACGTAGTGATACTCGTTGATCGCCAGGACTGCTCGCGGATCCGTGCTGCTGTACTCCGAAGCATTTACGGTCTTCACATAATCCGCCGAGCATGGTGAGCAGGCAGCTCCGAACGTCATCACCTGTCATCTGATATATGTCGGGATCCCGACGATCGTCTCCGTTTATCCACAGGAACCTCTAAGCGCATCTGTCCTGTGGTCGCATCAATACCTCATGAAACATCTTGATGTCTGCACAAACCTCAACTGCTCCTTCCCGGAAATGGAAGAGTACCGCTGGGAGGGGCTTGTAGCGCTGTAGGCCTTTCATCAGCGCCGAATTCAGTGACACGCCTTTCACCTTGGCAGCCGCGTCGAAGACCAGCCGGATTTTTCCAGGCTTGTTCGGGTTTTCCACCCCGAAGTGCGGCAGGTACCATACCTTGCCTTCCTGGGACCTCTGGACTTCCTGGGGCTCCAGTCGTCGTGCGTAGCCTTTCTTTACGTAATCATCCATAATTCTGTCGTAGGCCCGCGCGAAGTCCACATCGCGCTTCATATTCCGCTCAATGTTGACGAGTCTCTTGAGTGCCATACTGTAGCTCTCTGGCAGTCTCACCTCGTCGTCTCTCCATAGGAGCCCAGTCTCATATCGTTGACCAACTCGTTTAGTCGTCTCCTCCAGGATACTCAGGGCCCGTGCAACGCTGCCATCTGCGACTGACGGCGCCGGCTTCACTCCGCCAGCTGCGAGTGGCTGTGCCGGCTTCATTCCGAAATTCTCGATCTCGAAATAATTGCTGACCATCTTCTCCAGAAGATTATCCTGAGGCACGGCTAGGAGGCACGATCTCTGAAGCAGTGAACACGCCTTTCCCTTCACCGGTCCATATACCACCCATCCAAGTGCGGTGGCTTCTGCGTATGGCGCTCCAGATCCGTAGCTTCTGGTTCTGAGGGGTATTCCAAGATGCGCATGATCCAGTCCAATTAGGATCCTTGGCGCCGCATTGCTGTACGGCCTTACAGGCAGGCGCGCATTCGCCTTCACTTCCCGACGCAAGCTGTGCATCGGTTCAAATTGGCTACTCCGTAAACGTTCTTTAGCCCATGGCGCTTGGGTTTGCCCGCTGCACTGATCTGCAGGCTAACCATCCTTGTATGCTCTTTGGCGGACTTTCCGCCAAACCACTGCACATTCAGTTGTCGACTCTCACCCTTTAGGTTCAGGCTGCGGATGAGTTCGTCGTCGATGAGCGTAACAGAAGGGTCGTCTGTGCGTAGGTGTCTACCTGCGTATTCTCCCCGTACAACGTCTGCGTCCATCTGCGACTGGCGGCCGTCTGGGATGTCCAGCTGGTTCATGGAGTAGGTAGTGATGCCTCATCCGGCATCCGTAGACGTTGCATTCGCGGCCGTTCTTGCAGAACCGGGCCATGTGTCCATACTCCAGACACGAAAAACATAACCTCAACTTCCTCGCGGACTCGATCCGCATCGTCGAAGAAGCGTGGTTGAATTCCTTGCAATCTTTGATCTCGTGTTGTCCCTCACACATGGGGCAACGTTTGGGGCGGTCTGCATACCGCTCCTCCTCGGGGACGCTATTCGCGTGCAACACCCGTCGCTTCGGGTGCTCCTTGATTCCGACGTCCGACGTCCAGTGCACACCAATTTAGCGAATTCATGAAGCCACTCGCTCAGGTGCACCACTGTCGAGTATGGCTGTATCGCAGCCGCGTGCTTCGCCCAGTCCAGCCTTTTGCTCACAGGTAACTTGGCGACCAGGTCCTCCATCAGGGTGGGGTTACCCAGGTGCTGGTTGCCCGTCGTGGTGGACTGCAGGAACGCTGCCAGGTTGCTCACCCTTGTGGCGTACGGCACGATCCTTGCAATATTAGCCTCCAGGATTGGCTGCACATCGCGCACGCTCTCCAGTTGGCTACGGATCAGTAGCTCTGGTCGTCCATTCCGGAATCGTAGCTGCTCCATAACAGCTTGCACATTTCTGGGGTGGATAAGCAGCGACTTCACTGCTGCTCTGGCTTCACCCTTCAGGGATTTCACTAGCCTCTGATTATTCTCCAATTCTGTACACTGGTAAGCTGCCGTTGTCTCCGTGAACGCACACAGGAATATTGGCCATTCCTCTGGCTGACCTTCAAACTCGAGAAGATCAGGCAATCTTCGTGGCGTCCACCCAGGTATGCTCGTTGTCGCCGCTCCATATGATAGGGGCGATGGCATAGATACCTCCAAATTGTGTGTTGGCTCCCGTGGCGGCTGAACGTAACCTAATTCAGGCTGCGCCGTGGCGGTAACACAAAATGCGGAGAATAGCTCACTGTTGTTGTTGCACAGGTCCGTGTGACAGGTTGCCCGTTTGCCCAATGGCCGCCGAGCATCGGCGCCAAGTTTCCACTCAATTGTGGCGGCAAATTTGCACTCAATTGTGCCGGCAACTGCTCATCCAAAGATGGCGGTTGCAGATTGTCACTCATCTGCCTGGGCAGGCTCTCACTCGAGCCCTGCCGTGGTGCTGCTCTCATACGTGTCAGCATTCCACTCGAACATGCCGCTTCACTGACAGCTTTTCCACTTAAATATGGCGGTGTATTCGCCGCACCGCTCACTCCAACGCCGCGTGTCCCGAACGGAATCCCTGGCGGCCTCTGCTTGCCCTTCATTTGCCCTTGCCTTCACCAGCTCCGACTCTAGGTGTGCGATCCTTTCCATTAGGGCCGCCACTTGTACAGTTGTGGAGTCCGTAATCTGCCCCTTTGCTGCGGGCCGCAGATTACTTGCCGATTCACTGGCAGCTTTTCCACTTTCCTTCGGAGTCTGTGGCCGCTGTCGATCACCAGCTGCACTCGCAGAGCTGGCCGCTTTGCCAGTTGCTGTGGTCGTGGGTGTCGCAGTTGCGGGTGCACCCGAGGCTTCCAGCCTGGGGCTCCGCCGGGGCGAATGCTGTGTAGACATCTCGCAGAGTGCGAATAAAAGAAAATGACGCCGCTTGCCCGATCACGGGGTTATGCCTTCTTAGCGATAACAAAGGACAACGTTGGTTGTGAACGTGTGCGTGTGTGGTTTTATTCTGAAATACATAAGTTAACTTAACCTGCAATACAGTTTTCCTTAGCTTACATACCGCAGTTTCTCTTCCCTCTCTCTGTGATGGCGCAAATCGGTGTAAATTCATCCGGCAATTCTAAGCTTGCATTTGCCTAAATTAGTGTGCCCGATTACATTCATTCCGAAATCCTGACACAATAAATACTGACTCCTTTACGGCCCTACTGAAACCTGGCTAACTATCGATAGCCCTAATTCGTTCCGCGACATATATAATTATATCATGCTTTGAATACGTACAAATGTCAAATTCTACAGAATAGAAATGCCCATATATTAGGTTACGTACATATATGTATATTAATTTTAATGTAAACATGATGATTTTCGATTTTACCCTAGACTTCTTGTTCAACTAGAGGAAACAGAAAGACGTTTCGACGATTTTTGGCAGGCACACTGGGAATCTCTACAACAATGTTTGCATCTTCGGATATTCGAGCAAGATTTCCATGAAATACAGGTATAAGTTCCATAGCAAATACTTTTTTTCTTAATAATCTATCTTACAATTTAAGAACATATTTGATGGACATATGCAGTCAATATCTGAGATGACAGAAATTGGAGAGAGCGCCGAACGTGCCTCGGAACTTTTGAAATTAGCAAATGATCATTATAAAGTTTTTCAAGATGACACGCGACGGGCACATAAAGTATTATTGCTTGGACAAACTCTAATTAAATCACAAAAAATATATCCGTGGATAGTTGTTCAACCAAAGTGCGACGAAATAAATCGTGTTTGTGCATTAATCGAATTGCATCTTTGTAAAAGGTTAGATACCTTAGCTAAGAACCATGAACTAATGGAAAGAGTAGATAGCGTAAGTCGTCAAACTATTTTTACACTTGTTCAACAAAACTAAGTCGGCATGTTTATTTTAGGCTAACCAGTGGTGTGCCAATGGCGTAGAGCTTTTAGCATCCCAAAATATGGAAAAAAGCTCAGCCTCTGCAGACCTGGCCAAGCTACTGGATTTCATTGCTTCTGCATCTGATTTTAAATTATCAAGTCCAAAGGAATTCAAACAAATTTTTTTAGAAAGCACAACTCCAGAAACTAAGGCTTTAGTATCACAGGTAAGTAAATTTTTTTTTTTGTTATGTAAAGTTCGGTACGTTGAGGTAAATCAGTAAGAGGGAGCGCAGTTTTAAAGGGTCGTACGGAGGGAGTAATGTACTGGAAAATTATATAGCGCTAGGTGCAAAAAAAAAAAAACAGACTAGTCTTTCAAATATTTAAATTTTTTAATGTTCTAGTTTCCACTCGGAAGTGAATTTGAATTTGCGGATTTCCCTTTAACATAAGCGAATTTCCCTTGTTGATTTATGGATATTTCGTTAAATTTCCTCTTGGTACCTTTTGTTCCCAAAGAATATCAGCTGGCCGGTATAGGCAAACGCGATTGTTTTGCCTGAGTTTTGTTAAATAGCCCCCTTTTAGTTAGTATTTGTATTTATTAGTATTTTTATACCCAACGCAGTGAAGAAGACCTTTCCGACCCTATAAAGTATATATATTCTTGATCAGCATCAACAGCCAAGTCGATCTAGCCATGTCCGTCTGTCCGTCTGTCCGTCCGTCCGTCCATCTGTACGCAAACAAGTCCCTCAGTTTTAAAGCTATCTGAATGAAACTTTGCATATAGTCTTCTATATACTCTCACTGCTATATATGTTGGATCGGACGACTATATCATATAGCTGCCATACAAATTTTCGATACATTTTTAGAAAAAATATTATAACTTGACTGCTTTTCAAAATTTTTGCATCATTTTTGGGATATGGCCATTTTTATATTATTTCAGAATTTTGGTAAAAATTTTATGAAAATCGGACGACTATATCTTATAGCTGCCATAGGAACGATCAGGAAATTAATAGGAACAAAATTTTAACTTTCGTGCTTTTTAACGTATTTTCATCTACTCTGAGATTCTAGAACTTTGGTATAAATTTCATAAAAATCGGACAACTATGTATATCATATACCTGCCATAAAAACGATCGGTAGATGTACAGAAAATGTAAAACTGGGAATGTAAAACTGTAACTGTCAAACTGTAAACATTATAAGTATAGGTAAAATGTAATGAAGTAATATCTGCAAGGGTATACAAACTTCGGCGTGCCGAAGTTAGCTTCCTTTCTTGTTTTTTTTGTGTGAAATTGTGTCGGTATTTTGGTATATTTCACCCTGAGTTGTTTCGGTTTTTTGCTTTGCAATGCCAGAGTCGCAGCTGGACGCAGCCGATCCAAACGGATTCTGATTCAGGAAAGATACACGCAGTGCGTAGTCATAGTGCAGTTGCCGACTCTAGGTTCAGAAGTTATAGACAACTTTAGCCAAAAAAAGGTGAAAATAATGGACACCTGGCAGGTAGCGATTTACCTCTACAAGCCCACATAAATTATTCTTTTTTTTTAATTTGGATAAGAGTTAATGAATGTACCTGTCATTAAAAGAAATCAAGACCATTGGTTATTTAGTTTTTGTGCAATTATACCTGAAAGTCGACTAATTTACCTATTGTTTGTTGTATGACGCATACACGGAAAACAATTTCGACTTTGAATGCTCATATCTTCCACAAAAAAAATCTGAAATTTTGTTTGGTTGGAGATTCGGAATCCTTGGAAAATTTGTCGAATTTGTATGGTTTAAAACGATTTTGTGATTATGAATTTTCCTATTTTTTATCATCTGGGGTAGAAATTCGCCAAGTTTTCGTGTGCAATCTATATGCCAAATGCAAGAAATATCGAATATAAGAATGTAATGGTGACAACTCAAACTCGAGATGCTCTTTGTGAACTTTTTTGCTTAAGCATTTTTTCAAGTCATTCAATTCGCTCGGCGTTGCGTCACATATGAAACATTTACTAGTAGAGGTTTCAGTTAAAGCACTACAAACTTTCCCATCAACCACTGTTAACTGTTAACGATGTGTAATTGTAATACTTTTGTTTAGTGCTTTACATATATATGGCTCCAGAACAAAAATTTTACTTTTAAAATATTTTGCTTCATCTAAGACCAATTGCGTTGTTTCTTTTTGAAATGTAGATGACGGTCGAGGATTTTTCCAAATTACTTTGTGTTTCGTGGGAAAATTTTCTTGCGTAACTTGTTCCAGTGGTACATATGAAGTCACAAGCAAATTCGAATCATCAATGTTATTGTTTAATGCTTTCTGTTTATATTCGGAATGTCCAGAAGTGCCGTCAAATTCCCAATTACCAATTAAAATCAAGTCAGTAACGCTATTACCACCAGTGCACTCAAGGACATCAGCTTGAAGTTTTACAATTCGCAACGCCGTGTGATCCAACCAACTTTGCAGCCCAACTTCGGCTTCGGATTCGCTGACTCCGATATTTTTTGGATAAGTTAATGCCTTGGCAGCCAGAAGTTTTTCATAGCTTGGTAGTAAATTAAAGGAAGTCCTACTATTAAGAAAACTACGACAAAGCAAATATTAATGTTTACTTATATTTGTATCAAGGTAGAGTGACAAAACTTCGTCCACATTAAATTCGGTAACCGTTGGTTGAGATGAGTTGCATTAGTCGTGTTACATTATATTAGCCATATTTTCGTCAGTTTTTTACAGCTCAGAAATTTTACATCGTTATATCCGGTTGGAAGCTTCCATAAAATCTGTTTTTGGTCGTCCACGGTAAAAACTTTAAGATGTATATGGAGCACAGCTTAACAGAATTTATTTCTTTTTCCTTAATCCAATCAAATTGACTTTAACAAAAACTACAATCCTTTTGCATATGTATACAAGTCGCTTTGCTAGTTCACCCATGTCAGCAATAAAGCCGTTTTTTTAGATGTTCGCTTCTAGGTCTACAATCAATGTTTGTTTTCTTTCTAATGCGCTTCCCTTTTCGTCGCACCATAAATTGAAAATATAAAATCGTGAAAACACACACTTATAAGCAGAACCTATTCAAGTTTAATGCAAGGGAATATACAAAAAATAAAAACTATTAATAAATAAACAAATAGTTTTGGAAATAGAGCAACAGCACAACAAGTAACTAAACGAGAAAGCTAACCCTGAAAAGGTTAAGGGGGGTAAGGTTGATTCGGTGCAAAACGGGCCACTTAAGTTATAGGGAATCTCTCGAGTCCCCTCCAAATCATCATCCCCTTCCAATCATCCGATATCAAAAAAGTATATTGCATTTGTTAATGGATAAATGTCTCGAGGGACTCACGTAGCGTTTTTATTTGTTAAATTTGTTCGGATTTCTTATCAAAATTACAGGAAAAGCCCCCGATTTTAAACTACAAATATAGTAAAATTTAAAACAAAAATTAGAATAAGTAAAAAAAGTTATAAGTCAAATTTCAACCCGATTGGTCCAGTAAATTGTAAGTTAAGTTTTAAAAATGACATTTTTCAGGAGAGCGCTTTAATCTTTATGATGCTTATACATCGAACACCAAACAAAGTCCGTTTAACTACCCATAACATCGTTAATTTTGCTATGAGCGATGTAAAATTTTGACACAATAATTTTAAGATATTGGCATAGCTTGCAAATAACTGTCGACAGTTTTTTTCTTGTGCTCTCGTTGCGAGCACAACCGAACAAGTTCATACTCTCTCGCTCTCGCTCTGAGCAAGGGAGTTCTGCTGTCTTCATTTCTGTTTTCTGTTTAGCGCTTTTCGTTGAGTTCTTTTTACTTCGGTCGTTCAATGAGCAGTGCGTAAAGAGCGGGACGAGAAACGCTCGTACACAGAGCGCCAGCAAAAGACCAATTGACCGAACAACTCAGCGCAAACTGTCTTCACCTTTACTTTCGTTGTTGTTGCAATTAATATATTTCGTCTGCAAAACGAACGCTTGTGAATGTATACAATCACATATGCAAAGAAATAATACAATTTGATTAATAGAACAATTTAATTTTATTTTCAAATATTTTTGTTAACAAGTGTCATTTAGATTCCATATTCCATATAACAAAATGCTTTTCTTCACTGACCACGGTCTTGGAACAACAGAAACAACACAGAATAGAAAAAAACGAGTGCTCTCTGAGTCTTTTCGTAAAGAGTGAGAGAAAGACACTTATTTGCAGACAACTTGAAACTGTCGACAGTTATTTGCAAGCTCTGCATATTGGGCAGAAATTTTTTTAAACATTTGTTACCATAAAAGCCCGACAAACACATTGGCATACATAGGCAATGTATGATTCCGGATTTCGAAGACGTTGACTTTCGAATCCTATGTCACGGCTCGCACCACCGCCGTGTCTCCAAGGAAACGAGAGATGCTGTCCCTCATGGACTCGGCGCACTCCGAGCCACCTTCGGCTACCTCAAGGAGCAAATATCCTCTAGCTGTCCGACGCACCTTGTTATATAACTTGTGCCACCTGATCGGAGACCGTCCTTAACGCACTGCAGATGCGAAGAGCGGCCAGACGGTGTGCAGCATACAGCATGGTCGCTCAAGCTGCACTCGCCAGTAGGTGGTGATGACGTCAAACGTTGACATAGCCTTTCTAAAGCCGTATTGGGAATCAGAGAGGCCGCCTACCGCTGCGATGGCTCTCTTCAGTCTCGAAATTATAAGGTATTCCAGCACCTTGTCGGCCCAGTCTATCAGACATATGGCTCTGATGGTCATCCAACGGCTTTTCCGGTTTTGGCAGCAGGACAAGTCCCTGCTATTTCCACCTTGAGGGATAGAGCCCTTCTCAAATGCATTTCCCGAACAGCACCACAAAAAATCTGAGAAAAATCGCTAGATTGAGCGACCTGTTGGGAACACAGTCCGGGCCTGGCGCCTTCGCCACCTTAATCCTTGCCGCCACTACTAGAACGGGTAAGTGCCAGTCCCTGTGGCAAGCTCAGAGTTAGTCATCCTGGCCGTCTACCGGCCTTGGTGACTAGTGTCCTTTCTTTTAAGCTGCTCGCACTTGAAGTAATTCGCTGGGTTATGGCATGCTGTCGCCTTATGCCCTAATTGTCCACATTTAAAACAGGCCTTGCTTCTATCTACGGAGCTTTGGCACCTGAAACACTGGTGTTGAGGATTGAGCTCGTTGATCCTGCACCTAGTCCATCCGACCTTCACCTTGCCGAGTTTGTTGAATGCTCCTGCCAAGCCAGTAGGGACCGTAAAAGTTGCGACCTGGCTTCCTGTGGCCAGGGCGCATATTCCATTAATGATCACCGATTTAGGCGGGATGTTAGCCAGCTTGACAAGCGCATCCTCTAACTCCTCTTTAGTGGCCAGCTCGTCCAGATCCCATACCCGTGAAGAGACCTGGGGCGTCACCGTACGGATTGTGGCCCCAGCTCCCAGGGCTTTGCCAATTCTCTCCCTGAAGCCGCTGGCTTGGACCTGCGAGTTGAGCTTCATCTCCAGCAAAAGCTCTCCTTTTGCTGTCTTTCTAACTCTTGAGACGCTATAGCCGACTTCTTCCATCCTGGCATCCTGGGCACGAGTAACCAATCCGAGCACTTCACTGTAAAACGTCTCTGGAGGAGGGCTTATGATCAGCGCATCCTTTCTATGTCTTGTATGCCACTCACGCTGACCTGCTCTAGCATGGTCGCCTTTCTGCCACATCCAAAGATGCCCTCGGCGTTCCTACTCGGGTTTGATGGTTGGAGGCTACGCGCAATGGGGCGTTAATAGTCATTTCCCGGACCTCGGGGAGGTTCTAGCAGATTTATCAATGCTGTACGGAGTCCAGACTTGGGCTCTCTGACACCCACGATCCACAGTATCCGCTATCCGGCTGTGTGGGGGCCTTCCCTCCGGGTGACGTATCAGAGCTTCTTCATCCCTTGGGTTTAATATTATTATTTTTTTATCATGTACTATAACAAAAAATAAGTAATATATTCAGGCCTGTTCTAGTTTCCACTCGGAAGTGAATTTAATAACATTTACTGATTTCTCTTTACATAAGCGATTTCCCCTTGTTGATTTAGGGACTTTTTGTTAAATTTCCCCTTGGTCCCTTTTGTTCCCAAGAAATATCAGCTGTTTTGCTTACCTGCGTTTTGTTAATAGGGGGCTAATTGAATTTTAGACGCTCTAGCGTCCAACCAAAGTACGTTAATGGGTTACTAGTTCATATTTGAAATTTCAATCATCTGTTTTCGGCGCAGTACTGGAAATGTTCGATAATAAGTATAGAAAACTCAGGCGGATGTCAGCTGTTTTGTCCGTCCCAATTCACCCTTTGTGTAGCCTCTAACAATATCATAAAATTTTCCATAAATAAGATGAAAATCTCATCCTGCACTTGATTGTTGTGCTTAATTAATTTACTTTTTTTTTTAATTTTAAACAATCGTTGTACTAATTAAATTAAAGGGAAATCCGCAAATGTTATCAAATTCACTTCCAAGTGGAATCGAGAACAGGCCTGATAAATCAAGGGTGTTAGTATTAGCTAATTCAATTATGCAATAATGTTCCCAAAACCTCAACTCTAGCGCGTCTATAGAAACATTTATATTCATATATATGAGCTGTGCTCCACAAATAATTCAAGACATCATATACCTTTTTTTTTCCGTTACTTAGCTGCCGTAGGAATGATATGCCAATTTATAATTTAAAAAAAAAAACTGGTTGTTATATCTACAAGTTTTTTGCAACTCCAGTAATCTTTAAGAAAGGGTTCGGTTCAATTGTAAGCTTTATCAAACTTCGGAGTCGCGGAGTTTTTATACCCTTGCAGGGCATTATAATTTAAGTCTGAAGTTAGTATTTCCAGCCCTATAAAGTATGTACATTCTTGATCAGCATCTACAGCCGAGTCGATCTAGTCCCTCTGTTTTAAAACTATCTAAATGCAACTATGTCGGAACGAGACGGATCGGACAACTATAACATATAGCTACCAAAGAAACGATCGATTAATATTTGTAAAAAAATGTTAATTTAATTTTATAGAAACAATCGATAGATGTACAGAAAAATGTAAATCTGCGAGTGCAAAACTGTAACTGTCAAACTGTAAATATAATAGAATTAGGTGAAATGTATACATTAATTATATACATTTAATTATAATTAAACGTTGTTTTGTGTGTGTTTTCAGCATACATATATAGCTTTTTTATACGATTAAACTTTCTTGTATTCTTATTTTATCAAAACCAAAATTTTAAATGCTGTGTATAGGTATACAACTTTTATATATATCCTTTCATTTTTTTCTATTAGTTTGAGGAGAATGAAAAGATTCTTAATGATTCAATTGCAAACGGCAAGGGTATACAAACTTCGGCGTGCCGAAACTAGCTTCCTTTCTTGTTTTCTCTTGTTTTGTATTCAAGTTGCGTAACTACCTATTCTATAAATTCGTTTAGGTACTACAACGAATTGACGATGTATCTTTAATGTGCGATAAGCGTATAGCCAGTCTCAAAAAGTTAACATTGAAACCACCGCGGCCTGTACAGCAGGTTACCCCGGAACCGGCTGTACCTCTGCAACCCCTCGGAGGCGCTCCTCATTTTATGCTTAAGCCAATTAAGGTAAGATTGTTAATTCAAAAAATTACTCTTGTTCGCTGTTTAGTTATATACAATTTATTTAGCTGTTTTTTTTTATTTAAAGATGATGAAGAAAGGTTAGGAAATAAAAAAAAAACAACGATAAGCATGTATGTAAGATAAGTTGTCTTTCGGCCAAGCGCATACTTACTGCTGAGTCCTAAAATTACTGTTTATCTCTTATGCTCCACTTTCTGCTTCCGGTGGATCGATTACATATTTATTGTACAATTACCGTTCTCTAAACTCAAGCGAATGCATTCTTTTATGTTGGGTGAGTTAGTTCTTTAAGTATGTAGTTCATTTAAAATAATATTTTGAGATTTATAAAATATAGTAGCTTTAACTAACGACTGTAAAAAATACTCCCGAAAACGACTTAGTTATTATATATTTATAACCAATGTGGTCTTGGCGTGATACGATTTATTATTATTAAAACTAAGTACAGGAGCGGTAGTCTTAAATCATCACAAAGGAGTATGAAGTACTCATATCGTGCATCCGGGAACAAGATAACTAAGGAAAAGTCTTATCGACGCAAATATCAAGTCTTGTATATAGAATGATGATGAAGAATGCTGCAACGTTGTGAAAGGCAACTTTATGATATAGTCGTCTGATTTTCATAAAATTTCCGACCCTATTAAGCATAAACAGCCGAGTTTTTTTTTATAAAAATCGGGTTTAATTTTATAAATATCAGACGACTATGTCACATAACTGACTTAGGAACGATATTTCGAATACTCAGAAAAAAATTGAAAGCTGTAAATATAAGCCTGAAAATAAAATATGTGATAGGTTAGCTTATGAAAGTTGACATTACTTTGTTTTTTTTCCAGCATGTATAAATATTTATTTATTTACTAGTAAGCCCGGCAAACTCCGGTACGCCGCCTTCGGCTAATTATCCGTTTAATTGAAGTGCTCTTTGGTAAACCACATTTTTTGTGATGTGTTGTGGTTTATGGAATTATCTAGGGACCAAATAGCCCCTGGGATGTTAAAATCACCAAGAACTACTAAGTGGTCCCTATCCGAAATTCTTTTAGAGACCAACTGAATAGCGGAAAGATGGTTTCAATTAATAGGAAGTTCCGAGAATGGAGGAATGTAGGAACATGTCTGATAGGTCGATCTAGCTGGTATACTGTGAACACAGCTTGAAAAACTTCTGAGCTCAGAATAGTCCGTTCCTGGTAGGGAACTGGGGCTCTGAGAGGACAACTGTTGGGACCCTCCAGTGGACAAACAGATTTGGGCAACACCGGGAGCACCGTGTCTCCCGAGAGATATTCGGATACGGAATCTTTTCTAGCACTCGACGATCTCCGGATTCTTGAAATTTGTCCTGAGGTCGAAGGCTATGTCGAGGGAGGCTGCTGTTGAGAGCCTGCCACGCTGGTTGGAATCCGCCTAGATGATGCATACCAGTTGATCTTCGTGTGTTCACGCGTTGTCTCAATCGGGCATTTTCCCCTACTACATTCAATGGCGGATCCACAATTTTAAAAACTGATTGAATGCAATTAAATGATATTTAATTTAATTTTTGTTTATACCGCTGGGTAGTTTTTTTTTCACACTTCCTGTTAGCTTTATCTCCTGTAGAAAACTACTCTCGCCTTAAATTCAAAAATAAATAAATCAATACATTTATGTAAGTAAGTTAATTACTTTTTTTTACAAATTTTTAACTTTTTTTTTTAAATAGAATTCATATATATTTGGTTGCTCTAGTTTTATATTTGGTCTTCTCCTGAGTGCTTGCCTTGCGAAGGTCCTCAGGCCAAACATGGATCAGGATAACTGCTGTGTGTATGGTATTAAAATATGTTTTAGATAAAAAAAAGCTGTGTGGTTTGTTTTTTATATAAGCTTATAAGACATGGCAAACTCTCACTTATTTAACGCTGTTCCTCCTACAATATAAAAAGAAAAAGTAAATAAAAAGCGCTCGAAAATTGTCTTCTGTAGCTACCCCTTAAGTTGGGCTTATAAAAATATCAGATATAACTAAATCTTTCCAATAAAGAAGAACTTAAATTAAATTTTAGAAAATTTGTTAAAAGCACCTCGGCCAGGAAAGTGAACGTGCCTATAATAGAACCCAATAGCCAAACAAGAATAATTCCAGCAAAGTTAGACATTCCTAGGGTGACTGGACCAATGTCCTCTTGACTACCGGACATAGTGCTCTCGACTTGTTGTTGTATTTTTAAGTTTAAGTTACCGGCTACGACACGATATTCCCAGTATTTGTCGAATCCGGACGAGTGCCAATTGTAAATTAGTGAGTTGAACTGTCCTAGGAGTGGCCAAAGTCTCGGCACAAAAGCTACTGTGTACTGATAATAAAGATCATCCCTCATAATAATTAGCTGATCAATTGCTTGTGGGCCCAAGTAGTCCCCGATGGCAAAGTGACCTGCGAGATCATTGACATATAAGAGAATTCTTTTTAGTAGAGATTCTTCTTACCGAAGGGCAGACGTTCAACAGCAAAGCCAATGCTCACTCGCTGATCCTCTGCAAATCGAAGAAGCTCTTCATCCCCATAGATGTGAAAATTGTTTAACAAGTCATGGACTAAAGGCTGCGAAATAAATTTCGTAAGTTATATATGTATATATTAGAACCTTAAGTGTAAAAGAGCTCACGTCATCAGAACCACGTATGGCTGACACCCATGCCTCAGAATTGGCGGCCCATTGTAATTGGTGAGAGCGTAAACGTTGCACAGTGTCAGCCGCTTCGTCCAAGCTGGGAATGGTTAATATACTGGCAAGGCCGCCCCCATATATGCTGGTAATAATTAAGTCGTTAAGAAAACAAGCAAAAAGGAGCACACGGACTGTAATTGAATGTGCTTTGCTATTTCCAGATTGTGATATTAAAAGTTTATAGGTAGTTGACATTCCGAATTTCGCACAGTTCCACCATCCAACGCGTTCGCTTGGTGTCAAGTACAGTTGCTGCTCGCTCCTATATGCTAGAATCAAACCCACTGTTTCTATACATAAACATAAAAACACCGCAGACCAAAGAGTTGCTTGAAAAGGTTCCAGTGGGATATACCAACCAGCTAGTCGCATCGGTATAGGAACTAGGCATGTTATGCCGGATCGTACGAGGTACATGGAGAGATCTAGGTATCTGTAGTCCTCGAACCACGAGTACATAGCTCCAATGCAGACATCTGCTTTGTTTTTAATGATCATACCTAGTGCACCATCCCCAGAGATATTTGGATAAATGGTACCCCAGTCGTTGGCGTCAGCTATAATAGGAAAATAAGTAAATAAGAAATTTATTTTTAGTTTTGTATTTCAATTATGTATGTAGCCAAAGATATATATATGTATATATACATATGTATACTATAATAATGATGTGTTTAAACTAAAATATAAAATTAATGCAAAAATAAGTAAAATAATAATAATAATACAATTAATTTTCCTTTCACACTAACGATGTGGGACGTACACCTGCTGACCAAAACGAACACCGGACACATGGTCAAAATACATGGGAATTCCTGATCTGCCAATAAGTTTTTATACCTAATACCTATATTTTAAAACCGATTTTGTCGGATCGCTACCGCGCTGGAAGCAGTGATTAGGGGTGTTGCTTCTGAATGCATTCTTTCAGTTGATAAAACTCGCACCAATATGTCGCGCTATCGTAATTGTATTTGCCAACATTTACTTCTTCCGCTAAGATTGCTCTCTTACATCGGTACACCACAATTGTTGCAGTTTCTCTTAGCTGCAAGCTGTCTTTTTTTAAGAGGAGGCACGATCGGTTGTTTCTATTAGAGTTATTCATCCAGTGGCACTCAACCTACCACCTATGAAGCATATAGGGGACGCCTCAGGGACCCACAATTAACGCATCTTGTCGAAAGCTTAATGGCCTGAAATTGAGGTGGTTTATGTGCGCGACAACCATCGTAGTACACGGTTGGAAGCTCAGTGGTACTCAACTGTGAATGCAGGATGTCTTTTATGTGACCTACATTCGATTGCTCCCTGTATGGGGTGGTGATTTTTAGAAATCCGCCCCGGTTGCAAATGCAAGCGCACCAATCTGAAGTTCGGCTGGACAATTAAGCGCCTTAAAGAGATCGAGACGGGGCACCTATATTTCACGTATATTTATTTACTATGTTTTTTAAAAATGGTTTTAAATTTTGTGAAGATCGGATTACTTTATACAATATCATAAGTCAAGTCAAAAAGCCAATTTGTATGAGAAAACAAATGAACAAAAGTTCAGAGCTTTTAAATATATTCATTTTCAGTCTCTCATGTTATAGGGTCTTCCCACACAACATTAAAGCACATTCAACATCCGTTGAACAAATGTTCCATAAGGTTTTGCCGTTCCGAATTTTCCCAAATGGACCGGCGTTAGTTCAACAAAAATCTAATAGGGTCTTCCCACACAACATTAAA
Source organism: Drosophila kikkawai (assembly GCF_030179895.1). Lineage (NCBI taxonomy): Eukaryota > Metazoa > Arthropoda > Insecta > Diptera > Drosophilidae > Drosophila > Drosophila kikkawai. Next base: position 26,940,062 of record NC_091728.1, on the reverse strand, counting down.
GCGCATTCAACATCCGTTGAACAAATGCTCCATAAGGTTTTGCCGTTCCGAATTTTCCCAAATGGCCCGGCGTTAGTTCAGCATTAAAATCTAACCACGGTTTGTTTGGCGATAGTTAGGCGATAGTTCTTCGGTGCAACTCTGATTCTTCTTCTTAATTTGACCATTCACCACGAAAATGTAAACAAACTTGGCGAGGAACAAATGAGATATGAAATTTAAAATGTGGCGCCAAAGCTACAAGAATGCCCAAAATAGTTGTTGGCGTTTTTTTTGTATATTCTTGCCCCAATACGTCCCCAATTGTTACTATTTAATATAAACCGCCTACCTCTACCTTATTTTAAAGATTTTGAATGCCTATACCACCTATAGACACTCTTCGGGGAATTTGCTCTTTGTTAGAGAAAAATCATTAGAAAAACTAAAATTCCATGTCATTTAATTCATTTAAATTTAGTGCGGATAAATTCTGACGCAATCTGTGCCTTTTGCTGTTGTACAACAGCCAAAATAGTTGGTAAATGCTCCATTTCAAATTTGCAACTGCCAATTCGACTGCCTTTGTTTACGTTTTCATGGGCTACAGCTGATCGGTCAGCTGTTAGGATGTTGAATGTGCTTTGACGTTGTGTGGGAACACGAGTTTCACATTTGTGAAAAATCCCAAACGTTCCTCACAAATGTGCTGTGTGGGAAGACAGTATTAGGGTTATTTATTGCATTTGTCCCAAATCCATATTTTTAGTGATCTTATTGCTAACTAGAAGGGTATTAAAACTTCGCCGCTACAGAAAAAGCCTGTTTTCCTTATTTATTTATTTTAAGTTAATATTATTTTAAAGTTAATCATGCCTGCTCCGGTAATCGAAAGCGGCAAGATTTTTTCGTTTTCGTTTTTGAAAACAAGAATTGGTGCTCCGGTTATCGAAAGCGAAAGAGTTTTTCGATTTGAATGAAAAGTAAATGGCTTTTTTATATAAAATCAGATCTTATTTACAAAAGGAACAAAATAGGTTACTCAGTGGTCTATTGATATTACTTCCACACCACCACAAGAGCATTCTGGCAGGTAATTATTTTATAAAAAATTTATTTCTGACCCCACCTCAGATTTGACAACAAAATTTTGTTCAACAAGAATTCTCGTTTTCGCGATAGGTCGATAAGTTCATCACAAAGAGTTATCGCCAAGGTTGCAATATTGTCGGTGGAATAACACAGTCAGTTAAAAACACGTATAAAATATAAATGAATACATTAATAACTTTAAAGGAGAGCCAAAATTGTTGTTTGTAAATAATGCTATTTAATTTGATTGCTTAAATGGTCAAAGTTGACCAAATAATTAATTGAGATCACCGTAATTAAAACTGTGAAAAATGTGGCAGCATCTTAAATGCCTAAATTTGCTTAACTCCATAATTGTTTGCCTTTTCCCGGCTTTAAAATAAGCAATCGCAAATATAAAAGGCAGTTCTTCACGTTGTCTGCTTTTTACCAAAAGAACAAGTCAAGTGCTTGAGCAATAAGAAACGAAGAGAAAACGAAACATTCCGATAGCAAAAATTTTTCGAAAACTGGAGCAGCTAAAAACAAAATCGTACGATTTCGCCCAAAACGAAAACGAAAAAATTTTACGATTACCGGAGCAGGCCTGAATATTATTTTTTGCTTGTTTTGTTAATTAGATAGATAGTGAGTTTAATCAAACCGAATATTGGACGACTTTGCCCTAATTCTGTCATACTGTCAACGATCGAAAAATACACATTTTTTCGATATTGACATGTATTGTTTACCATAAGTAGGATTTTGTACAGATTCAAACATAAGATGTCTACAATGCGCTTTTACGCAAAGACATGCAGGCCTGCTCCGGTAATCGTAAAATTTTTTCGATTTCGTTTTGGGCAAAACGAACCGTTTTCGTTTTTAGCTGCTCCGGTTTTCGGCAAATTTCTGCTATCGGAATGTTTCGTTTTCTCATCGTTTCTCACTGCTCAAGCAGCTAACTTGTGTTGTTGGTAATAAGCAAACAACGTAAAGTACTGCCTATTATATTTACAATTTCCCTTTTTCTAAGCAAGAAAAAGGCAAAAAATTGTCGATTTAAGCAAATCTAGGCACCTAAGATGCTACCACACTTTTCACAGTTTTAATTCCGGTGGTCTCAAATAATTATTTGGTTAATTTGGACCATTTAAGTAATAAAATTAAATAGCATTATTTATAAACAACCATTTTGGCGGTCCTTTAAAGTTATTAATGAATTCATTTATATTTTATAAGTATTGTAACTGGCTGTTTCGTTCCACCAACAATATGGCAACCTTGGCGATAACTTTTTGCGGCGATCTTATCGACCTATCGCCAAACCGAGAAAACTGGTTAAACACGGCAAAAATTTTGTTGTCAAATCTGAGGTGGGGTCAGAAAATTTTTTTTTATTAAATAACTACCTGCCAGAATGATCTTATGGTGGTGTGGAATAAACATCAATAGACCACTGAGTAAACTATTTTTTTCCTTTTGTAAATAAGACCTAATTTCATATAAAAAAAAGCCATTTACTTTTCATTCCGGCCAGAAAAAGGTGCCCGTGTTTCAAATCGAAGGAATCTTTCGTTTTCGATTACCGGAGCACCAATTTCTCGTTTTCAAAAACGAAAACGAAAAAATCTTGCCGTTTTCGATTACCGGAGCAGGCCTGATGTTTTTCAAACGTTTAAAAAAAATTAGTAAATAATATAACACAAATAAATATAGTTATGTTTGAGGTTTATTGATTATTTACTTACATGTGTCGATTTGAACTCTGCAGTTATATCGTTCACAGAAAGTTAAGACAATGCGAGTTTCAGTACCATCGATATAGACATTCCTGAGATCTGAATCCTCTGGTACATTTATATCGCGAGCATTGGCGTTAGTGCTCTGTGGATGTAGAAGGTCAAAGGATTAAGTTTTCAGTTTGTCCATTTTGCCTTTTTATATTCCTTAATCCTAAATTCCCTTCTTAAACCATTCTTTCTACCGATTATATTTTTTTCAGCGGCTATAAAGTAGGTATATAAAAGCCGCAAACTAGTCCCTTAATTTTAATGCTATCTGAATACAAGTTTGCAGATATTCTTCTTAATATTCTCACTAGTGTATAAGTCGGAACGGGCGGAATTAGACTAATTATCATAAAAGTGTCATAAAAACGACCAAAGAAATTTTAGAACAAAATTATAAGTAATCATGTTTTTCAACATATTTTCTTCTAGTTTAAGATATGACATTATTTCAGAAAACGCTATCATATGACATATACATAGCTTCCATAGGAATCAGCTGTGAACGTAAAACTGTTACTGAAAACCTGTAAATGTAATATATAATGTGTTGATACTGAGTCCTACCTTTTCCGCCCACTTACATATCTTGTTTCCATGATCGAGCTGAGGGTCGATAATTATGCTTATGTCATCCGCATAAGCTGTACCCTTTGTCTATTCTTCCTCCGAAGTGAACGGAAGTGTTTTTTTCTTGCGGTCTCGACTTGTGCAGAATTTGCCTTAAAAGCCACCGGGACTTATTAACATTTCATATTTGGTGTTTTTAATAGTTCCCGTTTACTTCGCGTGTGCATGCAACTTTTCTACAGTAGTAAGTCACTAAAATGTCTTCTGATATGGTCTGCTTCTCAAAAACATGTAAGACAAGAATGGAAGCTAACTTCGGCACGCCGAAGTTTGTATACCCTTGCAGTTTGCAATTGGATCAATAAGAAATGAGCTATTCTAGCTAAACTAATAGAAAAAATAAAAGGAAATATATAAAAGTAGTATATTTAAACATAGCATATAATAATTTGGCTTTGATATTTATATTATAAATTTAAATACTGAAAACACGTAAAAATCGTTGTTTCATTACACTTTACCTATACGTATTTTGTTTACAGTTTGAGAATTAAAGTTTTACATTTTCTCTACATCTACCGATCGTTTCTATGGCAGTTATATGATATAGTCGTCCGATTTTCATAAAATTAAAAGCGAAGTTGGCCATATCCCCAAGATGATAAAAATATTTTTCTAAAAATTTTTCGATCATTTGTATGGCAGCTATGATATAGTCGTCTGATCCGGCCCGTTCCGACATATATAGCAGTGAGAGTATTCAGAAGACTATATGAAAAGTTTCATTCAAATTTCTTTAAAACTGAGGGATTAGTTTGCGTAGAAACGGACAGGTGGACAAACGGACATGGTAAGATTGACTCGGCTGTTGATGCTGATTAAGAATATATATACTTTATAGGGGTTTACTGCGCTGAAAACTTCTGACTGAAATTATAAGGCATAGCGACATAAGTCCGCGCGACATATCTCCGCCGAACTAGAAACGACATATCTCCGCGCGGAGTTATGTCACTTTAAAACGACATAGCTCCGCGCGGAGATATGTCGTTTCTAGTTCGGCGGAGATATGTCGTTTTAAAGCGACATAACTCCGCGCGAAAATACAGTGACGAACTTAATTTTTGGCACAGTTAGCATGTCTGACTTTGGAACCCTTTTTTCCATTAAACATAGCAATATTTACATTAAACAATTTTTATATAAATATATTGATCAATTTCCAACTAAATGAACTTAATTTTATCCTTGTATATCATTCCAATAATTTATAATTTTTTTTTTTTTTTTTTTTTTTTTTTTTTTTTTGATATATTTTCGCCGGAAACGTTCAGTGCCATCTAAACTTTACCTGGCGTTTAAGAGGTTTTGTAATATGGTACATATTCCTATGGACCTAGACTACCTTTATAAAAATTAAAAAACTGTCACATTTCCCTGAACAAAATTATTGGCACACCGAACTAGTGATGCTGAAAACATCGATGCATCGAGCATCAAGGTTTTTTATAGCGATGTTTCCGATGTTTTCGATATTTTTGTTGATATCGATGTTAACCGATGCATCGATGTTTGACGAAACATCGGTCTCTGATTCAACAATATTTAATATTTATTTATGAGTCTATGGATAAATGGGCCTATGGATAACATCATACAAATTTTTAACTCCGCCGGAAAAAAAGCGACATAAGTCCGCCCGAAAAATGTACCGGGCGGAGATATGTCGTCGGACTTATGTCGCTATGCCACCCCGACCCAGTCCCAGAGTAGAACGCTAGAGGATTATGCCCCCTCGTCCTGGTTTGCGGCTGTCCGGTAGGGAAGATACCGATAGTTCCGCCAGAAGATAGGTTATTCGGACTCGAAAGTCATCCACGAGGGGATGTGTCCGGACTTGAAAGTCAACAGACCCCCGTTATTGTTGGACTCGGAAGTCAACAGAACAAAGTTGATGTCGGATTCGAAGCACAGAGAGACTTGTTGTTGGACTCGAAAGTCAACACAGAAAATTGTTCTTGGACTCAAAAGTCAGCACAGAAAATGGTTGTTGGACTCGAAATCAGCACGAAGAAGTTGTCGTTGGACTCCAAAGTCAGCAGAGGTTCGGACTTGAAAGTCGGCGCGGAGATTCGGACTCGAGAGTCAACAGAGCAGTTCGGACTCCAAAGTCAGCAGAGTTTCGGACTCGAGAGTCGGCCATTGGGCTCGAAAGTCATCACAGAGAGATTCTAACTACGATTTATTTATAGGAAAAAGTGACTTCGCTGCTAACTACTGAGGAGCTTAACTCGACCCAATCGCAGTCGGCTGCTAAGTGAATTCTCCAGTGTCGTGGCCCGCTTTATATAAGCCCTGACGATGTTTCAGTGTGCCCAGAGTCTTGTGCGGATCCTGCCCTAATAGTGTGGCCAGCCTCCGATCGGTCCAGTGGGACCCTCAGCTCATTCAATTCCAATGTTTTTCATAATATCGCCGATCCATTTTTCTATATCGCTAATGTTCCTATTCCTATTTTATTCTAGTTCTTACTAATAGTCATTTGTGCCCGTATACGTGTCACAAACTAGGCTATCAACGAAAAAACATTTTTTTTAACATTATTTACTGATTTACGATTTACTGATGACATGCCCATGTTAATTTCATCAGTAATTTGTATGGACTGTTATCGATCATCAACAGCACCGACCTATATGTTGATGAGGTATTTTTGGAAATCGACTTTTTAACACCTGTAAGTTATGTCCTCTACTCTCATGGTACCAGTTGGGTAAATGTGCAGTTATGTAATCATGTATTAAGTAATATACGAGACATCGTTTATTAAGAATCCCACAATGGAGTATACTCCACTGTAGTTTTTTACTCGTCATAAAAGCGGCCCAGTTCGAACAGAGAACTTAACGTAATTTTATTCTAATCGAATAATAGGGTCTCCTACACCTTTTAAACTCTATATTATAATTTAATATTATAATAATCTTACTTGTTTAATAACGGTGTATGGAGGGTAGTTGAACCCAGCAATTGTGACTTCGCGTCCCTTCAAATCCTGAAGTTTGTCCGGGAAAAGAGATTTTCCATCCTGAAATCTTTGTTCGGAGACATAGTATCTATCAAGAAGTCTTAGCTGCGCTGGATTTTCTGCTCTGGGTCCCACATATTTGTTGGTCTTAATGTCGAAAACAGTACCGGTTGCATAGTCTCGTACAACAAAAAGAAGGTTTGCTTGGTCTGAAATAAATTAAAGAAAGGCGGTGAAGAAAGGGAGGACTATAATAATTACCCTCGAAAAACGTTCTTTTGCTCAGCTCTTCTTTGAACTCGTTTGCATTATATGCGAAAACGAATTTGTTATATAAGGATCGCCATATTGAATACATTGAAGCCTTGGTAAAAGCATCCACAAAACGGATAATATCAGGACCAAATACAACAAATGCCTGACCAATGACAATACGATCAAACGATTTACATAAAGTTATACAACAAAATAATATAACGTTTTACCTGACAGTGTGTAACCTCAATGGATATTGTAATTTTAAGCAGAAGCTCATTACCATTTTCGTCTTGCAAGTTATCCTCCTTTAATCCTGCATTCACCACATCCCGATCAAATGCTTCGCTTAATGATTTTATATTTATTAATACTAAACTTGTATATTGTTCAATTTGTTGGAGTTGGATCACAAATTTCTCATTTAAAAAGATGCAGACTGTACTTTCATTCAGATGTCTTCCAACTAAATAGGATACTAAGATTAACCGCATTCCTAAAAGAATTTTAATACTTACTTATAGCAGTTATAACAAGAGACCAACCTTGGTCGATTAAAAGCATTTTGATTTTACAATGCCGTAGTTTGATATTGAAACTACCACCTTCAATTTGAAAGTGAAGCCTAAATGCGGTCTAAGAATTATACCAACGTCAATTTTGGATTCCTTAGCAAACAAATTAGCCAATGGAATAATTGACAAGTAAACAGCTTTAAAAATTCTTCTGTTGTATTAAATTCTTAAACAGTATATATATACATATACTGCATATGTTGTGCCTTTGAGTTAAGAATAAATGCACTTAGAGAATTTCATGAATCCAAGTTAAGGAATAAATCTAAGTACATATAAAATTTATCCCGAAACTGAAATAAACTAAAAACTGTAATTCTGAAAGTATGCAAAATAAACTTTTAAAAATCAACAAAGTTAGAATTCCGGAGATAGCTATTTATAGTTTCGTTTTTCGGCCAGTTCTGATTTATCTATTTACCAAAAATTTTTATATTTTCATCTTATTGGAAAAATGTTTAATACTTTGTGGAATATTATTTATCACACCCCTGCAGACTATTAAAATTTTAGTCAGAAGTTTGCAACGCAGTAAAGAATATATTTCCGACCCTATATAGTATATATATTCTTAATTAGCATAAACAGCCGACTCTTCAGCAAACTAGAAATCGGTGATCCGGTTTTCGAAATCGAACGATTTTTTAATTTAAAAAGCGGGCACCTTTTTCTGTCCGGAATAAAAACTATGGCTTTTTTATATGAAATCAAATCTTATTTACTAAAAGAGAAAAATAATTTACTCAGTGGTCTATTAATGTTTATAAAATAACTACGTGCCAGAATGATCCTATGGTGGTGTGGAATAAACATCAATAGACCACTGAGTAAACTATTTTTTAAATAAGATCTGATTTCATATTAAAAAAAAACAATTTACTTTTCATTCCGGCCAAAAAAAGGTGCTTGTTTTTCAAATCTTCAAAATCTTCCGTTTTCGGAAACCGGAGCACCGATTTCATCAAAAACGAAACGTTATAATGGTTATTATATTAGATATTTCAAATCTAAAATATATACAACTTTTATAAATTTGTTCTATTAATTTAAACAATTGCAAACTGCTTGGGTATACAAACTTCGGCGTTCCGCAGTTAGCTTTCTTTCTTGTTATTCATGGTTAACTAAATCTTTATAAATCTAACAGAAAATTAATTAATTAAATTTGACTAAAAAATAAATCCTAACCATATTAATTCGTTTTAAAGTTATTAATTAATGCCACAGAAAATGATCGTTGGCCGCATAATGCGTTATAGCTAAGATTTTGGTGCCACCTACGAAAAATGTATGACATTTCAAACGCATTAACAAACTCCATCTGAACCCTCCCCGACGCACTATGGGGTTTTTGACCAGTTTTTGTGGCATTAATTAATAACTCGGTCAGTTTTGGAGATATCGACATGAAACTTTACCAATCATCATTATTTGATCCTAGCCACATAAAGTATGAAAATCGTTCGGATCAGGAAACTATTTCCTATAGCTCCCATAGGAACGATCGGGTAAAAGTAAAGATAAATTAAAGAAATTTTGGGAGCTTATATTTGTTGCTATTTTAACACGATATAGCAATCGGACATCGCTTTCCCTAGGAACTAAAATATCCAAAAGACCGGAATTCAGTGTTTTTCCATACAAACAGCTACCAAATTGGCGTTGAAAACAGTGAGGTAATCTAAGAAAAATTCAAATTGCACCAATAGTGCGGTCAAGTGCACAATAAGACAAACTGATTTTTGCTCAGAATTGACAACGCTACAACATCCACTTGGACGCAGTGAAAACTAATGCGAACTTCTATTTCAAAACTCTTCCCAAAGTTGAAATTTGTTTCTCAAAATTCAGCTTAAGGTGCATTTATAAAATGACAAAATGTCAGTATAAACACGCACAATTTAAACAATTAATACATTTAACATGTAGTTAAAACCTGTGAAATCAGTGTTCATTAGTTTTTTCCTTTGCAAATGGTGTCTTACACGAATAGTTTAATTTCAAAGATCACTTCCTAAAAATTACAAACTTAGCAGACGCGCTTTCGGATGCAACAGCTCTGTTGCTAACATATGCTGTTAAGTATTAACATTTTGAGTATGAGGGAATAACAGTTCCATGTTTTGTTAATACAATCCCAATATTTTCTTTTTAATTAAAGCACTTTTAAAAAATGATTAAATGCAACATAAAGTGGTCAAAAACCCCATTGTGCGACGATGCCGGCTGGGCACTGCCCCGTCCGCGATAATACAGCAAAGGCTACGGTTCAATTCCTTCTGCCCAAAAAGCCGAAAAATGTGAACCATTAGCCATGGCTGGGAACTGGGTGGTACCCCCGAAAAAGAAACCATTTTGGAGGGTTTAAAGGAAAAAATCAGGGCTGGGATGTTAGCTCAAACGTCGGTGGAAGGCGTCACCGCTACCACCGGCGGGCACGGGGGGGAGGCAATCCTCTCTGCTTGTCGCCAGCGGTTACACGGTCATGTCAGTTGCAACGCTACTTCCGAAAAAACGATTAAGGGGAAGTTGAGCCGCTCACGTGCCATAGTCGATACAGACTCGGACCTTGAGAGCGTGCAGCTCTCCAAAGAGAAGGAAGAAAGACTCACCGAAACCAGGCACCAGCTCCCAGCGCAGGGACGGGCCAAAGCGGTCAAGCGAGGGAATGAAGGCCAAGGCGCTGTACAAGGCTGCCCTCCCCATCAAGAATCGGTTCCAGGAAAAAGCCGCCCTATCCCCAGTGGAGAAGGTAAAGCTTAACTGGGCCGAGGAGAAGATCGCTGAGTGGAGGCTTCACTTCGCCAAACTCCCCCACATGATATCGACAGCCAGATTCGCCAACAAGGTGGAGGAGACGCTTGCCAACAAAAGGCAACGCTCAGCCGAGAGCGCCTGTATGGAAGAAGGCAGGCCCTCCCAAAATGGCGAAAAACCAACAAGACCAACAAGACCCCAAAAGTCAGTGAGGTGACCAAACGACATTTGATCGTGGCACTCATTGACAGAAGCGATGAAGCCGGCAAAATGACCGAGGCGCGGTGAAAGATGGTGCATGCGCGGCTCGTTGAGTCATTGAATGCACGGATGGAGGAATATCCCGAAGCTCCCATGCCCACCTTTGATGGTGGTGGGTGGCTAAATGGTGTCAGAATGGTGTCTAAGTGCATGGATGACCCGACGAGAAAGTGGCTGACGCAAGCGGTCGGCCAGTTGGAGGCGCATGGGAGGGTGCCAAGCTGAAGCTGGTGCACCAGGAGCTATTCCCATCCATTCCAAAGGCGAAGATACTCTTTCCCATCGCAATCCAAGGGGACCTGGCGCTGAAGCTGCTACAGCGTCATAATCCGGTTATACCAACCGCGGACTGGAAGGTTCTGCGACATCACCCATGGAGGGTAGTAAAGTGCAGTCCTCCAGATAAACAAGGAGGCAGAGGACATCCTCTATCCCAGATACGGGAAGGTGGTGTGGGCCATGGGTAGCTTATACCTGCGCCTCAAAAAGCACCATCCCGGGGATAAGGATGCTCACACCCTCAAGGCAGGCTACGTGCTGCATCTTCCGCGGAAGGACTGCAGAATGTTAGTGGGTATTCCGACAACCGACAACGCCAAATGCCGGAAATATGATAGATCCGAGGCAACCGAAACCTTGGAGCATCTCATTTGCAAATGTCCGGCTCTAACGAGGGCAAGAATGAGATACATAGGCTCTCCGGTTTTGGCATCGCTAGAAGATGCCTCCAGGAGGAAGCCAGGCGAGCTCCTTGCCTTTGCGAAAAACACCTTGATATTCAAGGATCATTAAGTACAGCTTTGCTAATTTTGCTAATATATGACTTCAACACATTATTTCCCTTCGTAAAGCTGGTGGAAATTATCAGGTGTTTCCCGTTTACTTAAACTGTAAATGATAACTGGTTCTTCTCAGAAATGCAGCTAGGAACTTATCACGTCGTCACCTCACAACCTCGACCACAAATAAACCTATAGGACGCTCAATACCCCCGAACCTAGGAGTGCATACCACCAGTATGAGCCAGTCTCACTGTTAATAACCTTTGCCAACTGAAGCAAAGAAGTAGTAAGGAATTTTGGCGTCTGGCCAGGAAGCAGATACAGCCAGAGGCTTAGTCTTGCGGAGCACTTCAAACGACCCCTTACGTCAACAACCCAGCTACCGAAATCTCTTATGCACTCCCAATGTATACGGATGATAACTTGGACAGACAGAGAGGTGAGAACGGAGTTTTACAAGCATGCGACGCCTCAGTGTATTCAGATGTCGACAGCGGCCTTCAACTACTTTTGTTTACTGATTGCACCCCTAGTAGCTTTAAGGAAATCATAATATGCTCAATTTCTAACAAAGGAGACACCTTAACAGTTGGCAATTACTGAGGAATATCTCGTCTGAATGCGTCCATAAAACTGCTTGCGTATATGTATACTGCACAGACGGCTTACAGCTAACCGAGTACTCAGCGAGTTCCAGTTCGGTTTACGGAAGAATTGTTTGATGGTTGACAGGTTAATCGTTCTCTCCTCAATCGCAAAGACTTATCTCAGTAAAAATAGTGGATATTTGTGGATCTCAAAGCTTCACTCGAGACGATATACCGTCAAAGCCTCTCAAAACTCTCCGAGTGATTCCAAATAATACAGGTTACAGGACTAAAATGGCACCATCATAGGAACCCTATGGTACTTCTTGCCTTGTATTTTTAATGTAGTTTCAAAATTACGTCCATAGGATGCAAGATCCAAATTTTAGTTGCCCCAAATGACGTCATTTGGAAGCTAGAATTAATTTTGAGTATCTTATGCAAAATAATTTTGCATTATCTGAATTGCGCGATATAAAACACGGCTACGTCGACAAGGCGCATTTATACTCTTCCCTGCTCTGAGGTTTAACTAAAAAAAAAATCAGCTGATTCGGTTTAGCCGTTTTCAAGTTCTAACCGTATTCGAAATAGACAATCCATCGCGGACAAACATCGTGACACGTGATTGATATATATTAGGTATATTAGATATTTTATACCAAAAATATAGTGTTTATGTACGACTTAAAAATAATGCTTATGAAATTTAATCCAAACCAAATAATTATATGCTATGTATAAATATATATATTTTATATATCTCCTGTTAGTTTTTTCATTTATTTGACCAAATTGAGATATTCTTAAAGATTCAATTGCGAACTGCAAGTCTATATAAGCTTCGGCGTGCCCAAGTAAGCTTTCTTTCTTGTTTTATTTAAAAAAAAAAATTAAAAACTGTTGTGAGTTTAAAACTGTATTTAATTGCCAATTGATTAATTAACACAAACAAAAAACGAAAAAAAATTGTGCGAGTTTTCCTGTCGGAAACTTTAACAGGGGTGGTAGATTTGCAATTATCCTGAAGGTTAGATTCAAATCAACTCTAACGAGCATTAAAATATTTTTTTTATAAATAAAGTAACCTATAACCTATATTTAGTAATGCAGTAATACACCTGGAACATCAGAGAATAAAATAAAATTAACATTTGCTTTCTTTCATTATACCCTTGCAGGGTATTATAATTTCAGTCAGAAGTTTGCAACGCAGTGAAGGAAACGTTTCCGACCCTATAAAGTATATATATTCTTGATCAGCATCAACAGCCGAGTCGATCTAGCCATGTCCGTCTGTCCGTATGTCCGTCCGTCTGTCCGTTTCTACGCAAACTAGTCCCTCAGTTTTAAAGCTATCTGAATGAAACTTTGCATATAGTCTTCTATATACTCTCACTGCTATATATGTCGGAACGGGCCGGATCGGACGACTATATCATATAGCTGCCATACAAATGTTCGATAAATTTTTAGAAAAAAAATTATAACTTTGCTGTTTTTTAACATTTTTGTACCATTTTTTAGATATGGCCATTTTATATTATTTCTGAATTTTGGTAAAAATTTTATGCAAATCGGACGACTATATCTTATAGCTGCCATAGAAACGATCGGGAAATTAGTAGGAAACAAATTATAACTTCGTTGTTTTTCAACGTATTTTCGCCTACTCTATTTTAATATTCTAGAATTATGGTATAAATTTCATGAAAATCGGACAACTATATCATAAAGCTGACATAGGAGCGATCGGTAGATGTAGAGAAAATGTAAAGGTGTGAATGTAAAACTGTAACTGTCAAACTGTAAACATAATAAGTATAGGTAAAATGTAATGAAATAATATCTGCAAGGGTATACAAACTTCGAGGTGCCGAAGCTAGCTTCCTTTCTTGTCTTTTTTCTAAATTTATTTTATTGTTGTTAAATTTATAAGTTTATAATAAATTAAGTCATTAGTTAAACTTAAAAAATGTTGGATTTTATTTTAAATACAAATCAAAAAATTACTCATGTTTTCAATAATGCTTTTTAATATTCACACTTAATTTAAGACCGGTGCATTTTATTATTTTTATTTTGATTCTAATTTCTAAAAAATATTCCATGGCAATAACCATTAAATTGTAATTAATTGACTGTTTAACTTAAACTTTTTCAAAAAAGTTGTACCTAGTCATCTAGTACCTGGGTAAATGTACATATTTGGTTCTTGTTATGGATTACCATTGCAAACACATATTTGGATATGTACAAATATATTATTTTCAAATACCTTTATTATGGAACAATTTCTCTTGTCACGTTTTTCTTGATTTCATAAATGAAAAGCCGCTTTTTTCGTTTCATTGTTTCTACAAAGTTTCACTTTCAATTGAACTTTCTGTTAGGGTCGTTTTTTGTCTCTATATACTTTTTACTCGGTCACAAGAGCTGACAGCGCTTTGGCCATTGCACTGTGGGACATATAGAAAAAACAGTTTAATAAAATATAAAAAAAAAGTGTAAAGGTAGGTAAAAAGATAAGTTAAAAAGGTAATTAATATTGAAATCACTTGAAAAAATTTAGCAAATTTTTATAATTTAAAAATGTATTTTTTATAAGAAAATTGTTTCATAAATATCGATATTGAGTATCAAAATAATTCCGCTTTTTGCGATCGAACAATCCTAAGCTGAACGTTTAACTGATCGTCCACAGTGATAGAACCCTTCTTACCCTAATACCTAGGTTCATATATGCTCATTCCCCACTCACCCACACTCTGCGCAGACTTATAGTGGAACAAAGGCTTCTAACTAGGGCTATCTAAAATAATTTCTTGTTGTTTATTTATTTTTGTTTTACGTTCTATAAAATTATTAAAAGATCATCCGAAGAATTAAAACAACACAAAATATATTAAAAATAATATATTAAAAAAATAATATATTAAAAATAATAAATTTGAATTAAAAAGTTGAAAATTGAATTAAATCGCTGATTTAATCTTTCCGCCCCATAGTGCATAGGTTTAATTAATACAAAAATTAAAATTTCATGTCAGACAATATATTATGACACCATTGCAATTCACCAAATTCACCAAACATATTCTTTACATTTAAATTGTTGTCTATAGGCAAGTGCTCCAATAGTATGTTACATGGCCTTGACGGTTCTAATAAACTTCAAAATGACAATTGTTTTAGTATCTGATTATAAAAAAGAAAGTCCGTACGATTTGTAATTCAAGCCAACTTTTCCCAAGCTATGAACTTAACTGTAGATGCGCCAAATAATTATTTATAAAACATAGAGGTTTCGCTGGTTTACCCAGGTTATTATAAACTTGTCTGATCGTCCCAATGCAGCTGTTTGATATAACCCCCGATCCAGGCGGTCTCTACCGGCATATATACTACGTTATAGGAAATGCCTCCTTAATTACGCAGCCAACTTCTTACCAAATTGTAATACCCTCGGTTAGAGCATACAAAAATGTAGGCATTAGCACATTAGTACCGGCCGCTTAGAATAAGAGCATGATAAACACAATTTGAGAGGAGAAAGCGCAACAATAGAAGAGATTACGGTCAATAAACGGTTCACTATAGGCTTAAACCGGCGTTGTAAAGCACAATAATATCAAACAAGTTGCATCAAACTTGTTGAAGGTCAAAACTGGTTGCTGGTTTCGTGGTAAAATAGCAGAGACAGTGCTTTCCATGCTTTCGGTGCAGGAACAACGCCACACGCCGCGCCGTACGC
Organism: Drosophila kikkawai; assembly: GCF_030179895.1. NCBI lineage: Eukaryota > Metazoa > Arthropoda > Insecta > Diptera > Drosophilidae > Drosophila > Drosophila kikkawai. The sequence goes on along the minus strand of NC_091728.1, from coordinate 26,924,653 downwards.
CGCTGTCGGAAAATTCTTCACAGTGAAATGAGCATTCGTTATAGTAAAACAATTATACATACAAACACAGAGATGTTTGATGGCAGCCATAGCCGTGACCCAAAATACAATAATTCTTTAATTCACTTACAACTATAAATAGTTTAAAAATGTAGCTAGTATTTGGAAAAAATGTTGCATACTATACTTTTGTTTTAATTTTAATCAAACGTGAATTACGCTGAAGTCAAATATGCCCATCTCCAAGCTGCCACTGGCCCTAACACAAAAACTGTTGCCCAGCGAGATGTGCGGCCAGGACAGCACTTTAGACTCTAGAAAGTCTGCCAACAGTGCTGATATACCAAAAATGAAGTTGCTCAAGGTTAACTATGTACATCAGTGCAGGGAGGCCATAATAAACAGGTCAAACGAGTCGCCACAGCCTGCCCGACTGAACAACCCCACTCGGTTCGAGAGTCTCTGCAGACAGTTCAGAAGTCCAGCACAGATCGGAACTGCTTGCCAAACCGGTTCTAATATATTGTTGAAGAACTCTAAAAGTCTTTTGGCCCCCCAAGCACAATTAAGAATGAAAACCTGGTCAGCTCAAAAAAGCAATGCCTTGCTTCCAGAGCCAAATGTCGATGATTGTTCCTGTAACAATGCAATTATTAGTGACTGTAATATTTCACATATTTGGAAATATCGAAGCTCTCATTGTGAATTTCTGCATGAGGCCGACGGAATAAAATCACGTTCCGACCGAATCGCGCGGATTGAAAGCACAGAAGTCAATAATACACTTCTGAGACCCGAACCTCCAATTCGGAACTTGAAAGCCCAACAGCATTCAAATCCGTCTATGTCACAATGGATGTCTTTCGATGCGGGACAAGAGAGTAACTCAAGCTCTAAAAAAAAAACAAAGCTAGAGCGAGTTCACATTCGCAAAAAACGGGAGCCACTGCATATAATTAACCGCTTGGTGAATGAAAAAGAACGGTTCAGTCAACATCATAATTCTCAGAGAAATTATCGGGATAAAAGTTATGATTACGGCGTATCAGATGATCGGCACCATAGAGCAAATCCAAAAATCTGGGATGATTCTGGTGTTTGCTCCGATAATTTGAATAACCAGAAGCAAAATAAGCAGTCCAATCTTTCTTATAATGCCGAGCAAACTAATGGAGACAAATCGGAAAGAAATGCTTCTGCCAGGCCAAGAGAAAATCTTACGAGTCAGATAAAGGCAATTGATGGTGACCCAAACGACTTACAGAATTTTTCCAAGAAGAATCTCACCAAGGTGACAACTAACGAACTGATACAAGCCGCTACAGAAAATATAAAGCAGTGTAACATTGAACAAGAGCGCAAGCTAATCAATATGAAAGTAAGGGCAGATGAATGTAAATACAATGGTCTTTGGGTCAGGGAGACGTCTGAAAGCAAAGGGTTCAATGAAATCATTAACTCCTCTAGAACCGATCCCACTGTGTTGTCATCTAACTTGTCTATGCTATCGTCTAACTGTGGAGAATCCTGTCTGGATAATAATTCTCTGTGTGGCTCAGAAAAAGATTGCTGCGAATGTTATGGACAGCAGTATTCAACGTCTCCCTTAAGCTGCCTAGTGAAGGATTGTTGCAACGCCGTTGGAGGTGTGTTCTGGAATAATGCATATAACGAGCTTTCGCCAGCAAAGTCCACCAGCTGTTGCTGTAGCTTATCGAGCTGTGATGAAGATGACTGCTCGTACTTTGAGGGAAGCTCAGGCGACGACTTAAATTCCGAAACTGTACGACTGGAAAGCAGCTTATCCGAAGATCTAAAACGAAACCAAAAGGTAATGCAAGAGGTAGGAGCCGTGGCTGGTAGTAACATATAAAGCACAAAAATAATTACATTTCTCTAATAAAAGGGGGAAGTCGAGGTAACTCCCACAGCCCATCGTAAAAGCCTTCCGCTTGCTTCTATTTTTCTCTTTTTTCCTTCGCATCATTGGTTTGTGAATTTCCTTTAAAATTTGAACATTACATGTAAGCCGATAGCAATTTCCACATTTGGAATCGGAAAATCTATTAAATTTCTTTTTATCTTTGTATATCGAACATCATATGTATGTATATAACAATTATATACAACAAAAAAAGGAAGGTAACTTTGTGTAGGCGAAGTTAGGATATCCAATTGAATGTTGTGACATAGTAACCTTACAAAATACAAATTACAAGTAATTAAATAAGTTTAGTTTTCGGGACTAAGCTGTAAAATCTATAACTTTGAAACTAAACACTTCTTAATGCGTTCCGAATAAGAAACTAATTAAATAAGAAACGAACCTCATTTCAGCATGCCGAACAATTACATCACTAAGAAACGATCCATTGTAATAATTTGTGCTTGATCAATCTTAAAAGATTATTTTAAAATCACATAAAATAACTATACCTCAAGTTTGAAATAGCTAACGTCGTATATCTTAAAAATTAAATATGCTGTAAAATATGTATTGCATACATATACATATTATATTTATTTTTAAAACGAGCTAATGCCAAATTCTCATTATAAATTTACAAAAGCACAGTTACTGTTTTTCATTTATACTTTGACATCTTTATATACATGCCATCTAAATGATATATTCATGCGATTAAAATGTAATGACTAATTCTGAGACTCTATAAAGTATATATATTCTTTCAATTCCTCAGAAATTCTGTTTTATTTTTATGAAAATCGGAGCACCTTATCATATAACATATTTAGCTACCTTAGTAGATGTAGAAAAAAATGGAAATATAAAACTATGTATTACTGTAAGTTGTTCTTACATACAATTTTGTTCAGCATTTATATATATTTATAATTTATATTATATTATATTTTTCAAGTCTGAAATATAGTTTTATTATACCAGTTAATATATTTTTTTAAACTTTATTAAAACCAAATAATTCAATGATATGTATAACAAAAAAGGAAGCTAACTTCGGCACGCCGAAGTTTGTATACCCTTGCAGATATTATTTCATTACATTTTACCTATACTTATTATGTTTACACTTTGACAGTTACAGTTTTGCATTCCCAGCTTTAGATTTTCTCTACATCTACCGATCGTTTCTATGGCAGCTATATGATATAGTTGTCTGATTTTCAAAACATTTAAAACGAAAATCTGAAATAATATAAAATGTCTATATCTTAAAAATGATGTAAAAATGTTAAAAAACAGCCAAGTTATAAATTTTGTTCTAAATGAGCTATATGATATAGTCGTCCGATCCGGCCCGTTCCGACATATATAGCAGTGAGAGTATATAGAAGACTATATGCAAGGTTTCATTCAGATAGCTTTAAAACTGAGGGACTAGTTTGAGTAGAAACAGACGCACATGGCTAGATCGACTCGGCTTTTGCTGATCAAGAATATATATACTTTAGAGGGGCGGAAATGCCTCATTCACTGCGTTGCAAACTTCTGACTGAAATTATAGTACCTTGCAAGGGTATAAATATATATTTAGAGCTATATTTATATCTATATAGATATAACTAAAATTTAGTGTGAATTCCTAACAAAGGCTTTTACGTTCCTAATACCATATGTACCATTTAATAAGAAAAGAAAACTAGTTTTCGGAGATTCTATAAAATTCAATAAGCCGTAGAACATGTTAACGGTAATAAAACTACTTTTATACAATCAGTGGCCCAGTTTTGACTTAACTGGAAATCCGGTTTTGAAGGCCAGCCCAAACTTCAGCTCTAGCTTTGAAGTGTTTTCTATTTCGCCAGTAACTACATTCTTCTCTAGAAAAACATAAATGAGCTTTTTAAGATAACCTAACGAAGACCTCTTTTGTGTTAAATCTAAAAAAACGGAAACAAGTTAACTATTCTTTTCACATTATAGTTATAAAGTTTACCATAGCATATCATACTATATCATTGCATTTAGTCTGATGAGTCTGACGTGTCCGAAAAACTTCTTTAAAAAACTTCTTGAGAAAATTTGTATACTAGTTTAAAAATAAACGGAGTCAGTTCCTAACGAGGTTAGATAAAAGTGACAACCGACAGTTTAAAATATATATTCAAAATAAACAAATATAACAAATAGTTTGGCATGCTGCTATAAGTCTTTAATTCCAACACTACTCATAAAACAAACGGGATAAAGTTGCCAAATTTAATCCCAGGTAGGCGTGATTAAAGGCTAATCCCTGTTGCTCAATTTCAGTATGAACACGATTAATTTTTTCCATCCCAAAAGATCAACCATTTGTATGTACATATACAAAAATCAAACTTAAGCCAATTTTATTCAAGACAAAAAATACATTTACATCGTATTTCCTGCCTTCTCTTATAAGATCCAGCATGGATTCGTTTGCCTTGCACGCCAATGTTTGTGTACTCTTGCAGTTGGCAAATTGGATAATTAAAAATCTGTTCATTTTGGTCAAATTAATAAAAAAAAATGGATTTCTGTGGGAAGACCTTATACCAAAAAATGTCAAAATCTCTAAGTACATACATATAAAACAAGAAAGGAAGCTAACTTCGGCACTCCGAAGTTTGTATACCCTTGCAGATATTATTTTATTACATTTTACCTATACTTATTATGTTTACAGTTTGACAGTTACAGTTTTACATTCACACCTTTACATTTTCTCTACATCTACCGATCGTTTATATGGCAGCTATATGATATAGTTGTCCGATTTTTATGAAATTTATACCAAAATTCTAGAATAATAAAATAAGCTTATATCCCGGAGTAGATGGAAAAACGTTGAAAAACAACGAAGTTATAGTTTTTTTCCTATTAATTTCCCGATCGTTCCAATGGCAGCTACTACATGCAAAGTTTCATTCAGATAGCTTTAAAACTGAGGGACTAGTTTGCGTAGAAACAGACAGACAGACAGACGGACAGACGGACATGGCTAGATCGACTCGGCTGTTGATGCTGATCAAGAATATATATACTTTATAGGATCGGAAACGTCTCCATCACTGCGTTGCAAACTTCTGACTGAAATTATAATACCCTGCAAGGGTATAAAAATATGTTAATTCCCGGTAAAATTAAAACACAAACTAATAGCACAAAGGACTCTAAAGGGTTCGTGTAGTTCAAGGGATGTTCTACAGTGGGGCAAAAATAAGTATATAATGGATCTAGTGTTATGTCGCGGTACGTATAATTAAGCTGAACCAACAGTCTCAGCACTTTCCACGTCTCCGCGGATTAGGTCATAAATGAATGTAATACCTAGAATGGCTATCCGGTTAGATAAAGAGGGTAAGTTAATTAGTAGGTGTCTACTAGTATACACCGGTAACCTCTGGAGAGATGAGATGGCCGACAACTCAGAGATTGCTCTATAGTTATTGGACTACATAGCATACAAATTAGATTTTTTATACCCTTGCAGGGTATTATAATTTCAGTCAGAAGTTTGCAACGCAGTGAAGGAGACGTTTCCGACCCTATAAAGTATATATATTCTTGATCAGCATCAACAGCCGAGTCGATCTAGCCATGTCCGTCTGTCCGTCTGTCCGTCTGTCCGTCTGTCCGTCTGTCCGTCTGTCTGTCTGTCTGTTTCTACGCAAACTAGTCCCTCAGTTTTAAAGCTATCTGAATGAAACTTTGCATATAGTCTTCTATATGCTCTCACTGCTATATATGTCGGAACGGGCCGGATCGGACGACTATATCATATAGCTGCCATACAAATGTTCGATATATTTGAAGAAAAAAAAATTATAACTTGGCTGTTTATCAACATTTTTGCACCATTTTTTAGATATGGCCATTTTATCTTATTTCAGAATTTCAGTAAAAATTTTATGAAAATCGGACGACTATATGATATAGCTGCCATAGGAACGGTCGAGAAATAAATAGGAAAAAAAATTATAGTTTCGTTGTTTTTCAACGTATGTATGTTTATCTACTCTGAGATATAAGCTTTTTTTATTATTCTAGAATTATGGTATAAATTTCATAAAAATCGGACAAATATATCACATAGCTGCCATATAAACCGATCGGTAGATGTAGAGAAAATGTAAAACTGGGAATGTAAAACTGTAACTGTCAAACTGTAAATATAATAGGTATACGTAAAATGTAATGAAACTCTGTTTTGTGAGTGTTTTCAGAATTTAAATCTATAATATAAACATCGAAACCAATCTGCAAGGGTATACAAACTTCGGCGTGCCGAAGTTAGCTTCCTTTCTTGTTATTTTTAAGGCGACTCAACCATGGAGGCTTATTCGATATAACGAAACACATTTAGTAAAAAATTAATTCATAGCAATGCTAAAAATATCCAAAGTATCACCCATATCAGTACATATGTATCGATCAAACAGAGGAATTTTTTGGCTGGAACATCAGATAATTCTGTAAATCAGTTCCAATGTCGATAGTCACACTTGATTAGAATCTTCGGGTTGCGGCAGCGGCGCCACCCTACCTGAACTTAAATCCCCAAGAACTCCCTGTCCGAAAGTCTATTGAAAAGGAATTCAACATCGTTGCACTCCTCGAAAGTTATTAATTCAGACGTGCGAGTGAAGTTACTGCTATGAGGACGCCTTCCCCACATCTGATACTAATAAGAATATAAGACTATATATTTATTCATTCAGAGCGCCTAGTTCGCGAGCAGACAGACGGACATGTGTAGATCGACTTTACTGTTGATGCTGAAGAATATATATACTTAATAGGGTCGGAAAATTAGAATATCCTGCATATGTATAACATATTCTTTAAGATAATGTTTTACACATAAAATACACGTAATACCTATCTATATGCCAAGGGTCATTTACTTTTAGGTTAGAATGCAGCGCGGATGGTATCTTCCTAGATTACCCTCAAAGTACCTTAGTAAAATAGTATATACTATTTACAAAAGTTCACTTGTATACTTATATATCATATTATATTATTTTTTAAGTCGCCAGTAAATTCAGCTTACTGACCCCAACGTGAACATAGTATTTAAACCGATCGAATATATTATATTATATATACATATTTATGTAATTACAAAGATTTATTTTATTAAATGTGTTTACGGGAGTTCGTGATGTGCAATTCTTAGTTAAAATTAAACAAAGTAGTGTAGTGACACATACATAAATACATTCAGTATTTATCAATAAATGAGCTCTGGGGCATTTGATTTTAAAATTTTTAATGATAACAAATTAAAATATATTAACCATTTTATTGTACATTTATTTTCAGACTAACTGTGCGCATAATCTTAGGCTTATGAATAAAGAAGGAGTTTCTCTATTGACAGCCTCGACAGATAACGCCGACCAAAGTCATAATCAAGAGGTAAATGTTTAGATATTCCTCATTGTCAATATTGAATCCGAATTTTATAATACATTTTTGATTTACATAAAATTCATTGAAAACGTCCTAGCCCGATATCATAATGAAAAGGTAAGGGTCCCTTGCTGAAATGAACACAATCTGTTGAGATTTGTTTGAGAACCGTGCACAAAGGCACTAGTTATCAGAAATACTCCGTCTTATAGTACGGCACGGAGAAGCTGAAACACCATCGCAAAGCACGGCGAAGGAGCGAAAGGCAAATAGCTTGGAACCGCCTTTCGTGAGCGCCCTTTTAAAGGCATGTAAAGAGACACGCAATCAAAATACTAGAAAAGGACATGGCACTAGGAGATTATGGGAGGGCACACCTTTAGTATTTCCAGAGCTGGGCGTGAGAAAGAATAAACAATTTAATAAAACAGGCTGTTCTCAACTGCTTGCCTCTCGCTGTCTCATGCATGCAGTTTCTTCACATATATCTAATTATGGGTCTCGCCATGAACAATATTGTGCGGAAAAGTCGAATCTAGGAGTTTAAAGAGCAAATACAGTTAATTTAATTAAATAGCTAGAAGCAAATACAATATTTTGGAAATGGGGCTATTATATTAATTTGCTAGGAAGAAGAAGGTCCTGCCTGAGGCAATTAGTAAAAATATAAATAAGGAAGCCGTAGGATATCAAGATTAAAATGGGACAGGTCCACACAGGCCTTGCCGATTTCGTAAATCTCACAGGTAAAATTTACTATAGAGCCCATATCTCCATTGCTGTCACATTGAGGCGACTTGGAACTATCCAAGTACCTCGCAAGTCTACAAATTGAACTGGGACGATGATAGAATTAGGTATACCACATTTTTTGAATTTTTAATTAAATAATTTTTAATTTTTACATAGAATTTAAGTAATATTCTTTATTTCTCATTTTAATACATATAAAAAAATTTTTATTTCAGGATCTTGAGTCATTGCGTCTTAAACGGGGTCATGTGCTAACAGAGCTTTTGGAGACGGAGCGAATCTACGTAAATGAAATGAGTTCTATCTTACTGGTAATTATATTCCGTTTTACATTTATGGTTTCTCTAAGCCCATTGCTTATAGAACTATGCTATAATATTTCATACGAATCTGAAAAGTATTGATGATGAATTACTTTTATTTTTATCTAAAAGATATTACAAAATGATAATATACAGTCCTGCTCCGGTAATCGAAAACGGCAAGAATTTTTCGTTTTCGTTTTTGAAAACGAGAAATTGGTGCTCCGGTAATCGAAATCGAAAGATTTTTTCGATTTGAAAAACGGGCACCTTTTTCTGGCCGGAATGAAAAGTAAATGGCTTTTTTTATATGAAATCAGATCTTATATATAAAAGGAAAAAAATAGTTTACTCAGTGGTCTATTGATGTTTATTCCACACCACCACAAGATCATTCTGGCAGGTAGTTATTTTATAAAAAATTTATTTCTGACCCCACCTCACATTTGACAACAAAATTTTTGCCGTGTTCAACCAGTTTTCTCGGTTTGGCGATAGGTCGATAAGTTCACCGCAAAAAGTTATAAGGTTGCCATATTGTTGGTGGAACGAAACATCCAGTTAAAAATACTTATAAAATATAAATGAATTCATTAATAACTTTAAAGAACCGCCAAAATGGTTGTTTATAAATAATGCTATTTAATTGTACTACTTAAATAGTCCAAATTAACCAAATAATTATTTGAGACCACCGGAATTAAAACTGTGAAAAGTGTGGCAGCATCTTAGGTGCCTAGATTTTGCCTTTTTCTGGCTTAGAAAAAGGGCAATTGTAAATATAATAGGCAGTACTTTACGTTGTTTGCTTATTACCAACAACACAAGTTAGCTGCTTGAGCAGTGAGAAACGATGAGAAAACGAAACATTCCGATAGCAGAAATTTGCCGAAAACCGGAGCAGCTAAAACGAAAACGGTTCGTTTTCGCCCAAAACGAAATCGAAAAAATTTTACGATTACCGGAGCAGGCCTGATAAATTATAAAATAGTCAAGAGTAGCTATATACTATTTTCTTGGTCTTTTGTTGGGTTAAGATAAAGCGCGCACACTGGCGGCGGAAAGTGGAGCTGATAAGCGTGCTTCCTCGCTTGATAAAACAAACGCTCTGGTTGTATGAGAGCGCGCATACTAATAGCGGAGTTCAGCTTATCAGCTCTCAGCTCCTCTCCACTCTGATCAGCCAAGCATGTTTGTTTTTTTCTGCAGCTGATTTCTGGAGTGTTATGATTATGATCTGGATAAATGTGACATCGCATGAACTAGGATATTTTGGAAATATTGAAAAAGAAAACATTTTTTTAAAAACAATTAATTTCTCATTACAATTCAGCGTAAGCTTCAGCTCTCTGCGTGCGCGGCTATACAAAAGCTCAGTTCGCTGATAAGCTCTCCGCGAATAAGCTCGCTTATCAGCTCAGTCGTCGACGGCTGACGGCTTATCCGCTCTCTTAAACAAACACACTACACCCGGCCCTCGCTTAACACGGGGGTTACGTTCCTAAGCGTGTTAAAAGAGGTCTGTGAGCAAATTTGAAACCGTGTAAGACCGAGTCGTGCTAAAAGAGGCCGTGTTAAGCGAGGGCCAGGTGTACTTGCATGAGAGCGCGCACACTGCCGTCAGCTCCGCTTTCCGCCGCCAATGTGCGCGCGGCCACTACGAGCTGAAAGCGGAGCTGACGGCTGAGAGCTTATCCGCGGAAAGCTTATCAGCGAGCGGAGCTTTTTGCAGCCGCGCACACTGCGAGCTGAAGCTGATGTTGATTTGTAATTGTTTTTCAAGCGATACGTTTAAAAAAAAAACATATGTTAATTCTTTAATATTTTTAAAATATCCTTGTTAATGCGATGACATATTTATTTAGATCATCATGGCATTTAAATTTTCGAATTCGGACCACCCAGTTCTCCAGAATATGGTTGACAAAGTACGTTTTTTTAGTGTACTTTGGCACCCTGTATCTCGGAAAGTTGACAATATTTTTATTTTAATAAATATTAAAAAAATTCTTCATACTTTTCTATATAACTGGACAGAAATTTAAATTTCTGTTACTTAAGCGCTAATTAGGGCAATTTTTTAAAGAATAGTCTAAAAAATCAGCTCGCGTCAGCTGCTAAAAATATCAAACAGAGCGGAGCAGAGCTGACCTTATCAGCTTTCAGCTCCGCTCTCAGTGTGCGCGCTCTCATACAAGTAGTGTGTTTGTTTCAGAGAGCTGATAAGCCGTCAGCCGTCAGCTCCGCTTTCAGCTCGTAGTGTGCGCGCGGCCTAAGAGTTCCTACCCGATTCAACGGAGAATACAAGGGACGGTCTTTTCCGCTTATTCGGATACAGAGTTCTTTCTAGTAATTGATTTCAGAATTTTTGAGTTCAATCCTGTTTCCAATGCAGACTGATTATGCCCATATGCAGGGCTGGATTTACACTAAGTGCTCTCGGTGCTTAGGCACAGGGCGGCAAATATTTGGGGGCGGCAAAATTTGAAACGAAAATCGAAAATTTTTTGTCATAGAAAAATTTGTTGTAACAAAGGTGGTAATATCTGTTCTTGAATGCTTTGGCCTTGATATTGCAAATTGTCGAAGTCAGTCGTATGATAATGCCAACAATATGTCAGGAATGTACTCAGGTTTACAAGCAAAAGTCAAAGAAATCAACGATCTTGCGGAACACGCTTCTTGTGCTGGTCATTCGATGAATTTGGTTGGAATTCACGCAGTGGAAAGTACTTTCGAAGCAGCATCTTATTTTAACACAGTCCAAGCATTGTACAATTTCTTTACTGCATCTACACATCGCTGGAATATTCTTCAAACTCATGCAGGAGAGAAAATAGCTTTGAAATCATTGTCTACAACAAGATGGTCAGCTCGTCACGAAGTAGTAAAGGTGCTCAACAAGTACTATGGTGATATAATTGAAACTTTAATTACCATTGAAGAAGACATCACTGAGAACGCAATCACAAGGCAAAACGCAAAAGGACTTCGCATCCAACTTGAACGATTGGAAACAACATTCATGCAAATTCTTTGGCATTTTTTACTTGCGAGATTCGATGCTGTTAGCCGAAGGTTGCAAAAGGTTGACATCAGCTTACCTGATGTGATTGATGACTATCGTGGACTGATCAAAGTAGTAGCTGATACACGAATGGAATTCGACGTTTATGAAAATAAAGCGTTAGAAATCTCAGAAAGTCAAGAGTACCAGACAACTGTGTCTAGAAGAAGAAGAAGAAAGTTGCAGGCCGATGAATAGCGTGATGGAGATGTTCAATTGCCAGGAAGGGATAATTTTCGAATCAATACTTTTAATGTCATTCTTGACAATCTCGATTCTGAATTGCGAAGAAGATGCCAAGCATATGAAAAAATTCAGGAACATTTTTCAGTTATCACTCAATTTGGCGATTTGAATTCCTGCGAAATTCGTAAAAAGTCGGAACATCTAAGAACAATTTATACCTTAGATCTCGAACCTTCATATTTCTTTTTTGGGTAGTGGATCTTGACGACGGTTAAACAATGCAAAACAAAATGACCACACTTTGCCTTAATTAACACATTCAATCGAAAAATTGAGCATTTTTCTAAACGAATAATTAAATTTATACCTAACTCTGTAATAATTAAATAATAGGGTGCACTCTTGTAAATTCAACGAAAACGATTATAAACATTTATAATCATCTCGTATGTTGACTTCAAGTTTTATTTCCTTGTAAAAAGCCTCATGTAATTATTCCCTGACTTATGAAACAATAAATAAGTTGAAAATGAATGTCTTGAATCAATTTCATCTGCTAATAGTATACCTAACGATTTCATTGACACTTTATTTAGGTATAATTTAAAATAAATAATAAAGGCGGCATTTCATACAGCGCCCAGGGCGGCATTTAACAGAAATCCGGCCCTGCCCATATGATACACTAATGCAGTTTTCATTAATTAGCTACTTCATTAGAACCTTGAAAGAGACCACTATATGTGTCATATCAGCATTATACTGGCATGACACTGCCTCATTAATTAGAGACTTCATTAAAGATTTGACAGCGCTATAGCGTTTTACACAAGTGCGAGCAAGACGACTATATGGCGCTCTAATGCATTAGAATAATGCATTAGCTACTTCATTGCCGCGATAATCGATAGATCTACATAAAATATACTAGATACTCGATAACAAAATACGGGTTTAATGAAGAAAATTGTAATTGAAAATTGTATTAGCCAGCTCATTGACAGTATGGTCTCACAATGAGAATATTATTTTTATATCATTTCGCTGGTTTTTTGAACTGAAAAAATATTAGAAAATTAGGAAAAATAATATGTTTTGCGAGGGCAAGGTTCTTACGCTGTAAAATTAATTAAAAAATTTTTTTGGTAATAATTTAAAAAAAATTAAGCATTTTAGGTTAAAAACACAAATTTAAAGGATTCTGCATTTATTTATGCAAGAATACTTCGACGAGGAATTCAGAAATTCATAGTAATACGCCTTGAATGGCGGCCGTTTTTTTTTTGTTTACCTTTTACGGTCGGTGTGACCGTAGTCGTATTACCAAAATAATCCAAGCAAAATTCAAGCGAAATTACACAAAATTACACATATAGTGGTCTCTTTCAAGGTTCTAATGAAGTAGCTAATTAATGAAAACTGCATTAGTGTATCATATGGGCATTACCAATTTTATCAATTTCTCCCGATAATTTGGTCCTGAAAAGTTTGTATTTCTAACAAATACTTCTAATATCAGACATTCAAAATGGCCGAAGTGCGCTTCTTTGATGGACACCAGCTTCGATTAAGTAGTTGTTGGATGTTTTTTTGTTGCACAACACTATGAAGACTGTATTATAGAGAGACGCCTCAAGTAATTTATGGGTGTTAAAAGGCAATGTATTTTGATTTTATGCATGAGATCGTTGACCAATAAGCAATCGAATGCCTGAGATATTTACATCGTGGAATAACGCGCTGCAGTTTTCTTGATGCTCAAAGGCGGTGCGAATTTCTGATGTTATTCTGTTAACTTAGGAGGCATTTTTTGAACAATTTGGACAGGCCTAAACGTATTGGTCTGTAAGATAACGAAATCGTGTGGACTTTTCCGGGCTTTGGAATCATTATGATAATAGACTTTTTCCATTATTTGGGTAGTAGCTGAGACTTATGCCTCAGTAGCGTAGTATGGAAGTTCAATTATATTTTCTGGAGTTGTAGGCCTCGGCCTGGAGCCTTTTTCGTTTTAAGCTCCCTGATAAATGTTTCGGCTCTGTCTTTCTCACTACGGTCCTAGCATCCTGTTGAATTTCCTATCAGGGCGACGGTGTCAATCGGAGAGCTTAGATTTGGGAGAGCCCTCCATAAGTGATGGTTTGTATTGGTTGGCGAGAGGTTCTCTATATATTTTAGTTGAGCATTTTCAGCATCTTGCTTCGAAGCCTGGTTCAGTTTACGTGTGGCTTTTTTAAGACGTTGCTTTAAGCCTGGCGATCTGCTGGTCTGCCACGCCCGTCTCAGAACCTTTTTTTCCTAGAGCAAGTTGTTCTATTTTCAGCCCAATATATGTCAGCTTCGATATTGGGCTGGGAGGTTAGCCACCACACAGCCACACAGCCCATTTTCCCTTCCAACCCTTACGCGAATAAATAAGCTAATTAAAAGTCTAGTACTGTGAGAACGAAAATCCGGTGTCACAATTGTGATAGCACAATCGCTATATATTTTGCTCGGTAACCAGTGTGAGCAAAGAAATTAAGGAAAAGCCTTGAAACGCCATGAAAAAAGTCATACTAAACAGCTGTTTGTAAACAAAATTTTATTGTTGTTTCTTTTTTTTGTAACTCCGCTGCAAAAGCCTCCCGACATTGTTAATAAATATGGCATTAAAATGCCCTTTGTGGGTTAAATGGGTTATGAGCATCGCCTTGACCGCACTTATCAAAGCCACTTTCTCCTCGCGTGCATGTCGTTATGACAGTACCCGCAAAAACGACGAGAGAAAATGTTCTTCTTCTTCCTTTTCTCTTGCGTTTTTTTTAGATAAAGTTTGGCCGCTGTCACAATTGTGATTTTTCAAATTTAAAGCACTCCATATCTCAATACTCTACCATCTCCCTCAGTTACATAGTACCCTTGTGAAACAAATAATTAACCTATAAGAGGGTGGGTCTTCCCACAGAGCGTTAAACCGCATTCACCGTCCGTTGAACAAACTGCCCATAAGGTTTTGCCGTTCTAAAATTTCTCATTTTGTACCGCGTTAGGCGATAGTTTTTCGGTGGAACTCTGATTTCTTCTTCTTAACAGTGAACATTTGACCATTCACTACGAAAATGTAAGCAAAGTTGGGGAGGAACAATTGAAATGTGGTGCCAAAGCTACAAGCCCCAAAATGTTCTCAACTGCTACTATTAAGAAGTCTACTTCTACTTTATTTTTATAAATTTTGCGAAACTCTACCACCATGCACACCCTTCGGTGCATTTGCTCTTACCAGCTTATAGATACATACATATACCTACGGCTGGATCCTAATCCCCAGGCTTCTTTCTTAGTTAGCACTAAGTTTTAATTTCCTGTGACCACCCAGAAATATGATATAAAAACCTGGTTGACAACCACTTTAATCCGAGGGGTCTGAGCTCTGTAGAGCTCACATAGAAATTTCAAATACAGAAGACTTTTTAAAAAAATATATCCATTTAATCATGTTTTTATTTCAGGGTTACTGCGATCGAATTAAATCCGAGGAGCTCGCCCATCTCACGCCTCCGAGTCTACAGGGAAAAGAAGATATTTTGTTTGGTAATCTACATGAGCTTTTCACTTTCCACAATCAAATTTTTCTCAAAGATCTCGAAAACTGCATTTCAACAACTGAGCTCGTCGCACTTTGTTTTGTTCAAAGGGTAAACATTACATATACATTCATGTGAAACTATAGATTAACATTATTTTTTTTAGCGTGATACATTTTATCACCTATACTCGTTCTATTGTCAAAACATCCCTCGCTCTGAGCGATTACGCGAAACGCTTGTAGATACACACTTTTTTTTCCAAGATTGTCAAAAACGTCTTGGTCATAAATTACCGCTAGCTGCGTATTTACTCAAACCAGTTCAAAGGATCACAAAATACCAGTTACTTTTGAAGGACTTGCTTCGCTTCAGCGATAGTGGGAACTGCACCAAGGAGCTTCAAAAGGCGCTTGACTGTATGTTAATTGTTTTAAAGTGTGTCAACGACTCAATGCACCAAGTTGCAATAACAGGATTTCCGGTAGGAAGATATTCTAATAAATAAGTTTGCCATGCAACTGACAACTGATATTTTTCAGGCCGATATAGCGGAGCAGGGTGAGCTTTTGATGCAGGACTCATTTCAAGTTTGGTCAGAATCGAAAAAGGATATACGTCTTCGCATAAAACCTCAACAGCGACACATATTTCTCTATCAGAAATCTATGCTATTTTGTAAGCTAACTTCAAAACCAGGTCACAACAAAAGCACCTACCAATTTAAACATCATGTTAAGGTAATGAAAACTATTCGGTACAAAATATATATTGATAAACTGCTTTTCGGCAGATGTCACTTATTGGGCTTACAGAGACTGTGCGAAGTGATACCAAACGCTTTGAAATATGGACCCAGGGGCGTCAGGAAGTACATATCCTACAAGCACCGACACAAAACGTAAAAAAACAATGGGTTGCGGAAATCAAACGTGTTTTACTCAACCAGCTAGAGGAGCTTAAAGGCGAAAAGATAAAGCAATACAGCTTAAATCACCAGGGTCTTAGGCAGACCACTTCTTGGGACACCACAAATACTATTCTTGATACCCCAAACCGTGCTCTAAGATCTGATGCATCTTCAGAGACTAACAAAAGAAATTCAAACTCCAGTAGTATTGATTTTGAACCTACTACCTCTAGTAATAGCGTGAATGACCTATCAAACAAGGATCAACTGGAAAATTGTGGCTGGAGTTCTGACTGCTCAAATAGTGAAGATGAACTTTCTCTTACCGAAGAAAATAACAGCCCTGTAAGTATGATTAACCAAAGTATAACCTATAAAATGTAAGCCAAATAAATACAAACAATAAAGGAAGCTAACTTCCGGATGTCGAGTTTTGTATACCCTTGCAGTTTGTAATTGGAGTATACCAAATGGAACAATTTTTTTTAAATGAACTCCCTGATAAAATTAAAAATCAATTATTTTAACTCGTATAAAGTTACTATTGTATGTACAGTTTACTACATATACAGATCATTCCTATGGCAACTATATTTGATATAGTTTTTTTTTAATTAACCTAAGTTTTAAAATAATAAATTTTCTAGCATTTTGCTCATTTCTCAGAGTAGATGTAAATATGTTGAAAATCAACAAAGTTATAATTTTTTCTCAAAAAAATGTTAGATTTTTGGTAGTTATATGATATAATATATACTATTAAAACGGAAATTTCAGTACGCATTAAAATAATAAAAAACTGTAGAGAGAAAACGATTTTTTCTGATAAAAGCCTTAACATATAACTTTTTATTAGCTCTTTCATTCCTGCAAATATTGATTTTAGGTCATTTTTAAGATTATTGCAAAATTCAAATGATTTGTACGAGACAAAAACGGAAGTGGTTTTTGAGGTCGACCAATTCTATCGCTTGTTTTAATCAACTAATTTTAAACTTTAAGCACTGATGCCTTTTAAAATTTTTTTTTAACAAGAAAGGAAGATAACTTCGGCACTTCGACGTTTATATACCCTTGGAGTTTGCAATTGGAATCGCTTCTGTTTGCGAAAGTTTTTCTGTGCACCTCTGATTTCTTCTTCTTAACAGTGATCATTTGACTATTCACTACGAAAATGTAAACAAAGGTGGCGAGGAACAAATGAAATATGGAATTTAAAATGTGGCGCCAAAGCTACAAACATGCCCAAGATAGTTGTTGGTGTTTTTCACTCTTCGGGGCATATGCTCTTTGTTAGAGAAAAATCATTAGAGAAACTCAAATTCCTCGTCATCTAATTTATTTTAATTTAGTGCGGATAAAATCTGACGCAATCTGTGGTTTGGTGTTTGTTAAACAGCCTAAATAGTTGACAAACTATTCATTTTACTCCCCCATCAGCCGCTTCAGCCATCTTTGTTTACGTTTCGAAAGGGGCAAGGCTGATCGATCAGCTGTAATTGGATGCGGATTCAGATGCAAGGTTCTGTGGGAACACGAGTTTCAAATCTGCGAAAAATCCCTATTGCTTCACTCAGATACACTAAGTGGGAAGATAGTATTACTGCCTAATAAACTTATGGCTAAAATTAATACCCTGCAAAGGAATACAAAAAATTAGTACGAAGCGAGTTGCAGGAATTCAATGCTACAATTTCAATTTCTACATTCTAGACTCCTAAATCGTTATCTTATTTATTAAGCTTTGATTGTTCTGATTAAATTATTTATATTGGACTTATATATGTGTATGTAACTAACTATATAATGCATTATTTTTTTAAAACAGGGCAGTAAATTTATAGCCCTTGCGGATTATACAGCTATGGGACATTCAGAAGTCTCGTTGCGTGAAGGGGATACTATTGAACTGCTAAAAGTGGGGTGTGCCGGATGGTGGTATGTTCGAGTCCTAGGTAAATAAAAGACATTTAACCGAGTTATATATTATTTTTTATTTAATTTTATATTTATAAAAGACAATAAAATACAGTACAATTACATAACATTTTTGATCTATTGCAGATTCCTGTGCAGAAGGTTGGGCTCCAGGTGCTTATACACAATCTATCAACCGCAAATCTTCACAGTAATTTAATTCTTATAAGCCAAATTTAATTTTAAAATAATTAGATGTGTTAATTACTTAGGTCATTTTAAGTCGCCAGATTAAATTGTATAAATTAATATATATTAATAAATGTAATATAACTAAATAATATAATATAATGTTCCTCCCAACCCACCGAGGGGCGCATCCGAGTGACATACGGCACGAGCGCGACCTGGATAGACACATTAGAAAGAAAGAAGATAAAAGAATGAGGAAAAGTTAAAAATTTTTATTACACTACGAGCTAATTCTAAAAGAATTATGAAGTAGTTCTATGGCTGGGGTGAAGCTCAGTCACGCCAAGATATCTATATAGAAAATTTTATAAATATAGGACAAGGGTTTTCGATGAACAGTGGGCTGACGTGAGATGGAGGGTTACCGGGTTACCAAGTAGGAAACTGCTTTTGGTATTTGGTGAAGAGAGAAAGGGCCAGCGGCCTCGAGGAGACCGAGGAGGACCTATTATGGGGACACTTTTCTAGGGCAGGGTCTTCAAGCTAGGTCCTAGGCATCCGCCAGGTGGGATCACAGCCGGCAATCGCTTTCGGCCCAAACTATGCGGCCAGCTGAGCCTGGCCACGGGCAAGTATCGGATTACGAAATATATATATATTAGCGTGGGTGACCATTTTGTTCATTTGTGGATATAAAACACAGGAAAGCTTTTTATTTCAACATCGGTTCGAGAATTTGTTTATTAAAAATGAGGTTATGTTTTCGGCACATTTCTAGTTTGGGTTTTTTCCTTTGCAATGTTTGGGGTTACTTCACCCAGGTGAAATTTTGCATCTAGCCTATTCTGAGATGATACCGCATCGAGGCCAACCGAGATTTTATGTGCACGTGGTTTTTGCCGTTGCTATTTTACCTATTTTTATTTTAAATATAAATGTACATAGACGAAGAGAAGAGGATGATACACTCCCGCGGGACTGCCGCAAAGCAATACTACGCGATTGCTGGCGGTCGTGCTTCTACCTGTGTAGAAACCTGGAAACATTCATGTCCTGTGATGAAGTGCGTTGTGTAGAAGTTCAAAGTCTAGTGCTTGTACTATCCCAACTCTCTTGTCATCGTGAAATAGCGCTGCTCATCTGGGTTCCACTACCCGATTTGTCAGTCCTGCTGCTTATGAGAACTGCTTCCGTCTTGTGCTCGGCAAGCGAGAGCCCGTTGTCCGCTAGCCAGAACATTAGCATGTCGATCGCATGACTGCACTTCGTAGAAACGTTAGCCAGGTGCTTCTCTACAGTGAGCAGCCTTCAGGCAGAGTCAGCCTCAGTATACCGTCATACATGACGTTCCATAGGATTGAGCCAAGGACTGATCCTTGGGGTACTCCTCCTGTCACTTGGTGCCCCTGGTTCCCGGCGTACAGCAAGACGCGGTCTTTGAAATAGTCGGCTATCAGCTGTACGAGGTATCCGGGTACCGCCACGCTGAAGTGCTAGGGACTAGGCTCCAGTTTGCAGAATTACAAGCGTTTTTGACGTTGAGGGTGCATACAAGGCAGAATTTCTTGGTGCCTCTCTGCCATCTTTCGCCTTCAATCGCATTTGCTGCCAGCCACGTTACCTCGCGGATTGCATCGATAGTGCTGCGCATCTTCTGGAACCCATGCTGGTTGTTAGATAGGACTCCGCGCTCTTCGATTTCGATTTCCAGTTTGTTGCATATAATTCGCTCGAATAATTTCCCCAGCGTATTCAGCATGCAGAGGATGAAGATGGTTCATCGTCCAATTTCCACGGCTTCGGAATGAGCACGAGCCTTTGCTGCTTCCAGGCTCTTGGAAAATCCCGTTCGACGATGCATTTGTTGTAAACCTCCGCGAACAGCTTTTGGGTGAGACTTCACTATGGCATGCAGAGCTGCATTTGGAATGCCATCTGGTCCAGGGGCCTTGGAGGATTTGCAGCTGGCTGGCGCGCTCATGACCTCCTCTTCACCAATGGGGGAACCGAACCCCAGTTACGTTGGGTAGCATTAGGGGCGGCTGAGCTGGGAACAGTTTGGTGACTATTGCTCCCAAATAATTTGTTTAAACAATTAAACCTTTCTTTAATTTCTGAAAGGTTTAATGTATTTCTACAAACTCCTTTAATAGTTAAAACGCAAAAACCACCCTTATAATTATGAGAGGGAGAGCACAAGATAGTCGGTTTTGACAAGATTGTCGAATGAGAGCTTCGTCTCGGTAGAAGACATAGTTGGCACCTTGATTGAACGTTAAAGACCGTGGTCTTTTGATGACCTCTGGTACTGCAGTTAAGTGACACTCAAGAAAATTACATTTCTTGTTATATCCAACTCCAGTGATCAGAAGCCGTAAGTTACTATACGGAGAGCAGCAGGGAAAATATATTTAAACTCTCATTTAAATATATTTTCCTGCTGCTGCCCGTATAGTAAATTACGATTCTGAAATACCAAACTTAGTTGGTTTCTGGATTTAGAACCTTGTTTCTCCCTCTCCCCTTTGTTCCCCCACGGTCGCTAATTACAAGCTTGACACCTCCATCCGCGTGGTCTGCGACATCCGATTCTTGGTTCTGCGAAGTTATTTACATTTTGTCGACCTGTGTTATATTTACAGTCTTGCAGTACAGGTAAAGCTCTTGCTCGTGCCTCCAATAATAACTACGCTGCGTTTTGGTCCACATCCTCTCTTTCCTGGTTGTGACTGCGCACCATCCTGAATCTTTGAGAAAAGCAAGGGTAGCTGCAATCTTTAGCTTCTTTATTTCTCCCAGCTATTGTTGGACAGTGATAAAGCATGTGCTCTGATGTCTCCTGCTCCACTGCACTATGGGGAATTTGCCAGCCGCTTCAGTTTGTTTATTTGAGATGAGACACTGCTGAACGATCAGCTGTATTCGGATGTCGGATGCAGATGTGCCTCTATGGGAACAAGAGTTCCACGTGCGAAATATCCCAACTGTTTCACACAGATTCTTTTAGTGGGAAGGCACTATTACATCTATATCCCCCCTTAATTCCAAGTACAGTACAGTACATAAATTAACGGTTTGTCCGGAAAAATCAGGTTGAAGATTAGAGTCGAAATGCACCAAATATGATTTTGTTAGCAAAATTAAGGAAAATTGAAAACTATCTGCTCCAAATTTAGCGGTAGTGATAGAGCACGACTTGGGAAAGAAATGTAGTGCTGATACAGTCGCCGACTATTACATGTGAACAAGCCATAAGTAAGAAAAAAGGAAAGGAGGAACGGCACAAATTCGCAAAGGAACATATATGTAACTCGGACAATTTTCTTCTGGAATGATGTTATCTTTGCAGATGAAAGCAAATGAATTTATTTGGCTCTGATGGGAGGCAATATATGTGGCGGAGGCCATGTCATAGTTTGGGCCTGTATGGCGGCCATTTTTATGGTATTTAGTCATTTTATCAAACTTTTAAAAAAATTAACCTATCCACTGTTAAAGTCGGCTGTTGTGGCCCAAATGCATGTGCTTAAGAATAGCTATTTTTATTCTGTTACTTAGAAAGTGAAAAACTTAAAAGTAGAACCAATTTTTGATTAAAGTTTTGATGGAGACCAATCGTACTGGTAATTATTATGTGTTGTGTGTACTAATATATTTTTCTAAGTGTTCCTCTAAGGACATTTTTTTGAAAAAATATTTAACTTTAAAGTGACCTATAAAAAATATATGTCTTTGTATTCCGATATATGTTGTAAAGGCATTCATTCTTAATAAAAGACAATTTGTCTCAATGTGCACAAATCCGCACAATCTGCGTAATTTAATTTTTTTTGGCATGTGTCTTTGGGCTTTCATACGCTGAGCTCTATGAAGTATGGCGAACGGAGCTGGACCAATTTTACCAAGGAAAAACAATTCTTGATTTTGTTTTGTAAGGAAGTTCGACGGCTGGGGTAAGCCTCAGTCACGTCCAAGGTCCTCTTTAACAGAAAAATTTGTAAAGATGTGGGACAAAGTGTTTTGACGGACGGCAAACTGACATGAGATGGTAATGGTCAGTTACCGGGATACGCAGCCAGAAAAATGGCTGATTCGGTCTCTGCAATAGAGCGAAATATTCGTCGGAGCGCGTTTTGGGTCGGGCCCATAGCAATCGCTAGAAGGAGACCGAAAGAGGGGTCGATTTTGGGGACCACCGTTTCCTAGGGCAGAGTTTATGGCCTAAGATCTAGGCATTTTGGGCAAATATTCTACGAAATTCATGGCCAGCGTGGCGGTGGGTCGTTCCCTCGCGAGCTGGACTCGATCGGAGTCGAAGATTTTACTTGAGAAAGCTTTTCTGGAATTTATTTAATTTTTCTCAATTCTAAATTTCTCTGCATTTTATTTTTCTCAGTGTGGGCCGTGGTTAGATAATCCGCGAGAGCAGGAATATATTTTTGAATAAAATTTACTTAGGTCTCATTATAAAAGTTCGGAGGAGCAATTTCTCCCAGTGTAGGCCATCCCCCGCAAGCACCAAAGGAAAATTATAAATACATCCGAGTTTATGTTTAATTAGTTTTCAGTTTCATTATTTATTTATTTTTACTTGAGTTGTATTTTCTTCAAAATGTTTATTTTTCAGTTTTCATTGGGTTTTATTTTTATTTAAATCAAGTTGTATTTTTCCAAAATTTCTCTCTTTTAGTTTTCGTTTTGGTTTTATTTGAATAATAAAGTTTGCAGGGAATTTTAACAAAAAAATATGGTTAGATGTCGGGGCATTATTTCTAGCCTACTCTAGCGAAAACCGCATCCTGGCCATCGAGAAATTTCTATTTACACCGGTACCCGCTGGCCAAAATGCGATCCTCCTATACACTCACCCGTCTCCGTTTTTCCGCACACACACACGTGCCTGCCGGTGGCTGCTGCTTCCGCCACGTCCTCGCCGTCCGCTTCCAAAAGAATTTGCCTCCTTGGCCGTCGAGAAAAATCAAACTCCGCTGCACGTCACTGGCTGCCTCACGATCGTTGGGGCACTTGGTATAAATTGTCACTGTCAATAGGCACTTTTCTGCACTCGTTGGTCGCAAGAAAAAAATATAACTCCGTCGCTTGGAAAAACACTCCCGTTTTGGCTTCGCTGTGAAAAGAACTCCGTCGTCCGCTCGCACGTCTCTTCGATTTCGTCGCCTCCGCAAAAGTAAATCAGACCACGCGGCTTTGCCAAATTTTCGGCCGCGCCGGTAACTTTCCGTTGCTCATTGCATTGCGGTGCATCAGCTTCCCTCTCGCTCTCTCCTGTTGGCGCGTGCCAATTTTCGGGGGTTGTTTTGCGCTCGATCGTATGCTCGCTCTCTGTTGCTCTCATACGGCGCTAACTCCGTGGCCACTTATTCGTGGTGAATAGCTCTCTCTGCTCTCCGCGTGTAGATGTGTGTGTGTGTGTGTGCGGGGTCTAGAGATGTGAGAACGGGGAACCAAAGATAACTACAAACTCTTTTCTATGCTTAACTTTTGTACAGCTTATAAATGACTATATTATTCTATTAAAGTATACGTTGCCCATTTTATAAAGAATGTATACGAAAATGATTATATCTACAATGAATTATTTATACAAAGCTTAAGGTTACAAAAGGAGAAGTGAATAAAGTATTTTACAAGAGATTATTTAAATATTGACAAAGAGAGTAATTGGGCGTTTGCCGGTTTGTTTTTGTTGTTTTTCGCTGCTCGCTGCGGTGGCTCTCCATGAGCGTTGGCGGCGGTTGTTTTGCCGTCGGCTGTTGTTGTTGTCGCTGCCGGCTCCTGATCGCCGTTGTTGTTGGCTTGGTGAGCTGTTGATGACGTGGCCGTTGTTGATGACGTAGCTGCGGTTGTTTTTGCTGGCTACGGGCGCGAAGTATTGTTTTCGCTGGTCGCGCTGGCCGTTGCCATTGCCGCTGCTGTTGGCCGCTGTTCTGGCCGTTTTGTTGTGGCCGACGTTGATGACGTCGACGTTGGTGACGTGGCGGCCGTCGTTGTTGTTGACGGCGAGAGCGCGCTGTTGTTGTGGCCGCTGCTCGGGCCGGTGTTGAGGCCGCTGGCCGCTGTTTTCTGACGTCGCTGTTGATGACGTGGCCGTTGTTCTGGCTGATGTTGTTGCCGTCGGCTGCTGGCGCGGGTGGCCGGTGTTAAGGCTGATGTTGGTGCCGCCGCCAGTATTGGTGGGGAGTCAGACGACTCCTCACATCCTCCCCTTACTTCGGGGTGCGCTGAGAGATGGTGACCACGTTCCCCTTGCTGAAATGGACCCTGAATTCCACTGGGCCCGCGTAGTACAGGAATTTCCTGCTCACTCGCCTGTTCGCTGCCTCCTGTGGTTGGACGCGCTCGACCACAGAGCGTGGGATCCGTCCTCCCGGGATCCGGATACGCCAATGTCGTGGCGGCAGGACCCAGTCCTCATCGGCAGTGGGATACTCCTCCTTCTCCTCGGCTGCGGGGGTGGCAGGCGGACCCTTGCTCGGCACCGGTGTAGGGCGGTTGCGTTGTTCAGCTCGCTCTCGGCGGGCCTTAGCGAGACAGTCCTTATCGTACTGCACAAACCAGGGATCGGGGGGCAGCTCGCTCGCGCTGCGCTTGGGTTTCGGCTTTGGCTTCAGGCCGCATATCACCCCGGACGCGAAGAAAATGGTGCGTCGGGCAACGTCGGCCGGGTCGAAGTCCGACATGCTGCTGGCCCGCCGGTGTCTCTCGTAGGTGGGGCCCACGTCGTCGTCCTCCTGGCTGCCGTCGGCGTCGGCTGCGCTCCCGTTGCTGCCCTTGCTGCTAGGGCCTGTGGCGACTACGTCGTTGTTGTCGCTGCTCCCGTCCGGTCGACCGTGGCGGTTCTCCTCGGGTGTCGCCGACCTCGAGGTCCCCACGGCCGACGCGAACACCACCCGGCGACGTGCGACTGGCACCCTGTTGGGCACCGCCGCGGCTGCGCCGGCGTGGCTAACTGCGCGCTGGAGATCGGGCAGTGGTCTACGGCCCGCTAAAATCTCGTCAGCGTGCTCCATCGCCTCGCTGAAGGCCTCCCAATCGATGTCCTTGGGCAGGAATCCCTCGGCTGGATATCCCAGCACCACGTCATCCGTGCGGGGGACTTCCACGGTGGCCGCGGCTGATGTCGCTGCGCGCCACAAACGGCCAGGCTTGTTCGATGCCATTGTCTCTGTAGAGGGAGAAAAACAAAGGTTTATTAGCTCGCGGTTGTGATGATTACTAACTAAGGTTTTAAGGAAAGTTAGTAATAAGGGCAAAGATTCGCTGTGCTGGCACTGGGAGCGTTGAGTTTCCACTAGGGAAAGTGGGACGTTGGGAAGGCGCACCCTCCAGCAAGTGGCCCCACTGACTCAATTGTTGGCTCCTGTATCAGTGTTCCTAGGTGGCTCTTGCCTCGGCCGGATCGAGCGTGACTCGTCGGCTTCTTTGGAGCAAGTTGGTTGCTGTTTTGCCGTCTTCATACGGACTTCCGCGACTGCTGCTGCGTGGCTGTCGCCGTGTGTTCTCCCGCTGTCCGCGGGTATCCTTGTCTTCTGCGTCTCTGCTGCTGCTGCTCCGCTGCTCAGGGGTTTAGCGCTCCTCGATCGCTAAACTTGCTCCGTAATCGGTGTGTCTTCTACGTGGTCCAGTCTGCTGGGCACCAGATTCTGTGTTTCTGGCTCGTTGACTGCTTCCTTCAAGTCCCCAAGGGCTGCTGTTCGACGTTGCCGGCTGTGAAGATGCTGCAAGCGCACTATGGTGGGAGAGAAAAATTTGATTACTTTGTAAGGGCCTTCATATTTGGGAGCGAGCTTGGCGGCAAAGTTATCCGCCGCCTTAGACAAATGATGCTGCTTTACAAAGACCAGTGATCCTAGGGTTGGCCTCCATGATCGTCGTCTGAGATCATAATGCTTGCGCTGTTCCAACGACGCCCGTTGAGTGTTCTCTCGAACCACCTTGAAAATATCCCGCAGCAATTCCGCCTTTGCTTCTGGTGAATGTGGCGCTTGGCTTGGTCCTGGAGTCACTTCATCATACAAGGCTCCTGGGAGTCGTGGCTCTCGGCCTTGAACGATGAACGCCGGACTAAATCCGGTGGAGTCGGAGACGCTGCTATTTATCGCCAGGTTCAACTCGGGCAGGAGTTCGTCCCAAGTCGTCTGCTTGTCCTCGATATACTGGGCGACCATTGTTTTAATGGTTCGATTGGCCCTCTCTGTCGGGTTCTGCTGCGGGGTATATGGCGCTGTGTACTGGATCTCCATCCCTGCCTGTTTACAAAAGGATTTAAATGAACGACTCGTAAACTGTGTCCCATTGTCACAGACAAAAGTGCGAGGAACTCCGAAGTGATTTAAAATCCTCTCCCTAAAGGATTTTTCGAGATGTGCTGAGGTGACTTTTCTAAGTGGGACCAGCTCGACCCACTTCGAGAACGCGTCGAAAAATACGAGCAACATTGTATTCCCACCTTTTGATCGCGGAAGAGGCCCAATAAAATCGGCGCAGACAGTATCGAATGGCTCACTCACCTGCCTGGTAAACATTTTACCCGCTGGCTTGGCTTGACTAACTTTGAATCGCTGACAAGTGTCGCACTTGCGAACGTACCTGGAAATATCGCGAAAGAGGCCCGGCCAGTAGTATCTCTGGGCGATCCGGGCGGTTGTCTTCCTGATTCCGAGGTGTCCTGCCGTGGGCTGGTCATGGCATTCCGCCAGTACTCGCTGCCGGTGTTCCTTGGCCACACACAGTTTCCATGG
The DNA here is from genome assembly GCF_030179895.1 of Drosophila kikkawai. Taxonomy (NCBI): domain Eukaryota; kingdom Metazoa; phylum Arthropoda; class Insecta; order Diptera; family Drosophilidae; genus Drosophila; species Drosophila kikkawai. Next base: position 26,897,635 of record NC_091728.1, on the reverse strand, counting down.
CACGGAGTCTTCGTCGTCGGGTCGAGATCCGATGTGTCTATACAGCTGCTGGTTCTCATATACGTAGTCCGGGTAATCCTCAGGTCTGTCCTGTACAAGCTTCACCATCCGCTGGTACCATGCACTCTCCGGCTTATCCTCCTGGATCATCTGTAGTACCTCCAAAGGCTGTCGAGAAAGTGCATCCGCGACGACGTTCTGGCTCCCGCGTCTATAGGTGACATCGAACTGGTACTGCTGGAGCTCTAGCGCCCAGCGCGCTACACGGCCGGTGGGATTCTCAATCGAGTTGAGCCACTTCAGAGCGAGATGATCGGTTATCACCTCAAATCGATATCCTTCCAAGTAACATCTGAGCTTCCTGATGGCCCATATGATAGCCAGACACTCCTTTTCCGTGGCGGAATAGTTCTCCTCTGCAGCGATGAGGCGTCTGCTGGCAAATGCGATGACTCGTTCTTCCCCTTGGATTGTCTGGGTTAACACTGCTCCGAGGCCGATGTCGCTGGCGTCCGTTTGTAACACGAACTTCTCGTTGAAATCCGGGCAGGCAAGAACCGGTGCCTCCGTCAGTTTACTCTTCAGGTCATCGAACGCATCCTGCTGCTCCTTCTCCCATTGCCACTTCTTGCCCTTCTTGAGCAGTAGAGACATGGGCTGCACGACGCTAGCAAAGTTTGGTACGAATCGCCGATACCAAGACGAGATACCCAAACACCTCCTAAGCTCCTTGCACGTGGTCGGTGGACTCAGTTGCCGTACTGCTGAGATCTTTTCGGGGTCGGTGTGAATTCCCTCCTCGCTGATAACATGTCCCAAGTATACCAGGCTGCGCTTAAAGAAGCTGCACTTCTTTGCGTTGAGGCGAAGGTTCGCCTTTCGTAGCCGTCGGAATACTTCTCGCAGATGCTGTACGTGCTCGTCCAGAGTGCGTCCGATGATGATGATATCATCTAAATACGCAAACGCGTTGGGCTCCATGTCCGGTCCTATGACGCTGTCGAGCGCCCGCTGGAATGTGGCTGGTGCTGAGTGGAGGCCAAACGGCATCACTTTCCAGTGGTACAGACCCCTCCCGGGGACTGTAAAGGCTGTGCACTCGCGACTAGACTCGGCTACAGGAATTTGCCAATATCCGCTCTTCAGATCGAGCGTCGATATGTATTTGGCATGGCGCAGGCGTTCCAAGATGTGTGTTATCCTTGGCAGCGGGTATGCATCTGGAATGGAGTGAGCATTTAATTGGCGAAAATCCACGCAAAGTCGCATCTCTCCAGACTTCTTGCCCACGAGTACGATCGGGGCGCTGTGGGGACTCCGTGAGGGCTCTATACAGTCGTTGCGCAGCAGCTCGTCGATCTGCTCATCAATAATCCTCTGCATCGCGGGATTCTTCGGAAAGTATCTCTGTTTGATGGGCTTGTCATCCCGCATCGTGATCGTGTGTTCCGCGATATTCGACACTCCTGTCAATCCGTCGAATTTAGCCAATTCCTCCTGTAGAAACTGGTTCACCCATGGCTCCAAGTCTGCGTGCTCCGTGTTTTCGGTGATGACAGCTAGCGCGCCTCCAGCGTCAGATCGAGGCTCCGGGATGGCTGGTGAAGGGGCTCGCCTTTCCGCTACGGGTTCCACTGCCGGCTCCACTGGCCTGGTGGCTTGTCTTCGTCGAAACGGATTGTTTCGCACGGCGTTGTCATCCCGAGGCCCTAAGACGCTGCTGGTCGGGGCATCTTGGGTCTCCTGATCTGGTTCGTTGCTGGCTGGTGTGGCTTCTACGGCTTCAATGGGGTCTGCTGCTTTCGGAGTGAACGCGTTTGTCAAAACCGACGGCGTAGCTAAGTTGTAGGTGGGGCTAGTTAACACGAAAGGGCTCAGCTGCAGTGATGCGCGGCCACATTGGATACTGGCAGATACGCCACAGAGGAAGTCTATGCCTAAGAGCACGTCTTCCATGATCGACGGCAGAACTAGTAGAGGAAAAGTCACCCTACGTTGGTCCAACTGGACTTTGGCGACTAGAGACGTTGTGATCTCCTTGCGGGAGCCTTCAGCCAGGCTGACGTGAGTGCGTACCGACCGTACGTTATGTGTTGTCCCTACGAGTTGGACCACTCGTTCACTCACAAAGCTCCTGCTAGCTCCGGTGTCTATAGTCGCGCTGAACTTCTGCCCCTCGATCTGCACCTGCGCGATGATCCGACCAGCCTGCACCTGTAATATCTCTCCTAATTCCGGGGATTCCTGAAGGCAGTCTCCGTCCGCTCCCCGAGTGGGCGAAGACTCCTCTCGTTTCCCGGCTGTGTGCGTCTGCAACACTCGACTGTGCGTATTCCCCGACGCCCACAATCCCAACAGAAAAGAACTCTGGGATTGCGGCACGTTGCCTGCTGGTGGCCCTCTTGAGCACAATTCCTACACGCAAACCTGAAATTTGTGATCGTTGACAGATTCCCTACTCGAGGACCCTGTGGGGTCGTAGCTGGGATGGGTGGTCGCCCGACTGTTCGCGAGAAATTTTGTTGAACTGCTGGTGGCTCGTATCCGCTCCTCCTTGGCGCGGGTTGTGGCTCGGCTACCATCCTGGCATGGCTTCCAGTGCTCCGGTCCCGAGTGACCTCGAAATTGACCGCCAAACTGGTGAGTTGCTCCAATGTGGTAAAGTCGTGCCTCCTGGCGTACATCTGGTACTCCGGTTGGAGGTTCTCGTAGATGCGCTCCAGCTCTTGTTCCGCGCTGTATCCCGCTCGGTGCATCAACAGTTTGATGTTGACGAGATATTGCTTGAACGTCTCCCCTCGACGCTGATCCCTAGTGCGGATCTCATCCTCGAGTCGCTGGAAATACCTCGGCGGCAAGAAGAAATCCAAAAACGCCTTTTTGAACTTCGTCCATGATTCTCCTAGCAGCTGGCTCGTCCGGAACCAGTGCTCGGCCGTGTCCGTCAAAAGGCCAGGGATGGCCTGCGGCATCTTCTCCACGTCGACTTCGTAGGCCGTTGCTCGTTCCTCGAGATGCTGGATGAAGGTGATGGGATCCGTGGTGCCATCGAAAGTTATTCCCCAGTTCCTGAGTTTCTCCGACAGTGTCGCTGCCGACATCTCCGCCTTCTTTGGAAGAGTCTCACGCCTGGCCGGGAGGGTCTCCACGTCTCTGGCCACGTCGGCGGTAACTCTGCCCTCCAGTACCGGCACTTGCAGTTGCGCGGGACCCGGTGGGTGTGGTTGTGGACTCGGCGATCGTTGTTTCCTATCCGCTAGAGTGGCGTTGATTTCCGCCTCACATTCCTGTAGTCGTTCGATGACTTCCAGCACGTGATCATCTTGATTGTTGAAGGCAGCCAGCCGGCTCCGCATTTCCTCCACGGTTCCGGTTGCTTCCAAGGAAAACTCCTTCAAAATCGCCTCCAATTCCCGCTTCCGCAGATACGCGATCCAGCGTGCGCCCATATTGCTGTGAAAAATTACTCAACTGGCAAACGACAAGGGAAAAAAAATTCGAAAGGTCGAGAGAAATATTTCAGACGAGGGTCAAGCGACGGTTGAGTTGATTAACTTCAGTGAAATATTTGATTTTTATTTTTCACACAAAAATCACCAAATGCCCACGTGCAACTAGGTTAAACTCGAATTTGATGTAACACGGCGATTTAATGTTACTGCTCTCCTCGACGGGGATTAAATTTATTCGACGACGATGTAAGCTTGTAGAATTTCCACGACGATGAGTCAAATTAGGCGACGGCGATGTAAATTTAATTCGACGATGATGCAAAGTTTTATTCCACGATGCTTTAAATTTTATTCGACGGTGATCGCGACTTAGTAAAATTGGTACGACGATGGCTTTTATTTCCGTTGAAAACTGCGACTGTGCGTGTTGACTCGACGGCGGTTGAAAAGAGAAGACCCTCCGATGCGTATCTGCAGGCTGTATTCGATCGCCGCTGGTGTGAGAGAGACGACGATGAGAGTGAAGGGTGAAAACAAAATGGCTGCGCTGTGGGGAATTTGGGTTAGCTTTTCCCTGCCTCGTGCTTTCGAAATTCTCGCGACCTGACTTGGCTACCTAGAGGGCTTTTCGCTCTCGCTCTCTCTCTCCTTTTTTTTTTTTTTTTTTTTTTTCCCTTCCCTCTTTGCTTTCTTTGCTCGATTCTATTTCTTGGCTCACGTGTGTTTCTGGTCACGTGATCAAATAACCTCTCGTTTTAGGTTGTGATCTTTTCACGGCTGGGGGTATAAAAATTTTCGCTGCGTGTGCCACGAGTTTCTTAGAGTGGGTATACTTTTTGGTTAAGTTCTCCCGATTTTTGCCATGTGTTTTGAAAAAAAAAATTTAAGTTTTTTTTTTTCGATTTTGAGGTTATATAAAATGCCCGGTATATATTCTTGTCGATATATATATATATATTCACGTAGTTTTCTGCCCTAGAAATTTTTGGTGTCCCTCGACATCCGGCTCTCCATACGTTCCGACTTAGAAAATTTTTCTCTAAGTGGCGGAACCGAAAATTTTTCAAACTTGACGTATCCGAATGGGTCTTTAGGCCATATTTTCGACGTCTAAAGTTCGTAAACCCCATGTCCCTGTTCGGGCGCCATTCTGTAAGGAAGTTCGACGGCTGGGGTAAGCCTCAGTCACGTCCAAGGTCCTCTTTAACAGAAAAATTTGTAAAGATGTGGGACAAAGTGTTTTGACGGACGGCAAACTGACATGAGATGGTAATGGTCAGTTACCGGGATACGCAGCCAGAAAAATGGCTGATTCGGTCTCTGCAATAGAGCGAAATATTCGTCGGAGCGCGTTTTGGGTCGGGCCCATAGCAATCGCTAGAAGGAGACCGAAAGAGGGGTCGATTTTGGGGACCACCGTTTCCTAGGGCAGAGTTTATGGCCTAAGATCTAGGCATTTTGGGCAAATATTCTACGAAATTCATGGCCAGCGTGGCGGTGGGTCGTTCCCTCGCGAGCTGGACTCGATCGGAGTCGAAGATTTTACTTGAGAAAGCTTTTCTGGAATTTATTTAATTTTTCTCAATTCTAAATTTCTCTGCATTTTATTTTTCTCAGTGTGGGCCGTGGTTAGATAATCCGCGAGAGCAGGAATATATTTTTGAATAAAATTTACTTAGGTCTCATTATAAAAGTTCGGAGGAGCAATTTCTCCCAGTGTAGGCCATCCCCCGCAAGCACCAAAGGAAAATTATAAATACATCCGAGTTTATGTTTAATTAGTTTTCAGTTTCATTATTTATTTATTTTTACTTGAGTTGTATTTTCTTCAAAATGTTTATTTTTCAGTTTTCATTGGGTTTTATTTTTATTTAAATCAAGTTGTATTTTTCCAAAATTTCTCTCTTTTAGTTTTCGTTTTGGTTTTATTTGAATAATAAAGTTTGCAGGGAATTTTAACAAAAAAATATGGTTAGATGTCGGGGCATTATTTCTAGCCTACTCTAGCGAAAACCGCATCCTGGCCATCGAGAAATTTCTATTTACACCGGTACCCGCTGGCCAAAATGCGATCCTCCTATACACTCACCCGTCTCCGTTTTTCCGCACACACACACGTGCCTGCCGGTGGCTGCTGCTTCCGCCACGTCCTCGCCGTCCGCTTCCAAAAGAATTTGCCTCCTTGGCCGTCGAGAAAAATCAAACTCCGCTGCACGTCACTGGCTGCCTCACGATCGTTGGGGCACTTGGTATAAATTGTCACTGTCAATAGGCACTTTTCTGCACTCGTTGGTCGCAAGAAAAAAATATAACTCCGTCGCTTGGAAAAACACTCCCGTTTTGGCTTCGCTGTGAAAAGAACTCCGTCGTCCGCTCGCACGTCTCTTCGATTTCGTCGCCTCCGCAAAAGTAAATCAGACCACGCGGCTTTGCCAAATTTTCGGCCGCGCCGGTAACTTTCCGTTGCTCATTGCATTGCGGTGCATCAGCTTCCCTCTCGCTCTCTCCTGTTGGCGCGTGCCAATTTTCGGGGGTTGTTTTGCGCTCGATCGTATGCTCGCTCTCTGTTGCTCTCATACGGCGCTAACTCCGTGGCCACTTATTCGTGGTGAATAGCTCTCTCTGCTCTCCGCGTGTAGATGTGTGTGTGTGTGTGTGCGGGGTCTAGAGATGTGAGAACGGGGAACCAAAGATAACTACAAACTCTTTTCTATGCTTAACTTTTGTACAGCTTATAAATGACTATATTATTCTATTAAAGTATACGTTGCCCATTTTATAAAGAATGTATACGAAAATGATTATATCTACAATGAATTATTTATACAAAGCTTAAGGTTACAAAAGGAGAAGTGAATAAAGTATTTTACAAGAGATTATTTAAATATTGACAAAGAGAGTAATTGGGCGTTTGCCGGTTTGTTTTTGTTGTTTTTCGCTGCTCGCTGCGGTGGCTCTCCATGAGCGTTGGCGGCGGTTGTTTTGCCGTCGGCTGTTGTTGTTGTCGCTGCCGGCTCCTGATCGCCGTTGTTGTTGGCTTGGTGAGCTGTTGATGACGTGGCCGTTGTTGATGACGTAGCTGCGGTTGTTTTTGCTGGCTACGGGCGCGAAGTATTGTTTTCGCTGGTCGCGCTGGCCGTTGCCATTGCCGCTGCTGTTGGCCGCTGTTCTGGCCGTTTTGTTGTGGCCGACGTTGATGACGTCGACGTTGGTGACGTGGCGGCCGTCGTTGTTGTTGACGGCGAGAGCGCGCTGTTGTTGTGGCCGCTGCTCGGGCCGGTGTTGAGGCCGCTGGCCGCTGTTTTCTGACGTCGCTGTTGATGACGTGGCCGTTGTTCTGGCTGATGTTGTTGCCGTCGGCTGCTGGCGCGGGTGGCCGGTGTTAAGGCTGATGTTGGTGCCGCCGCCAGTATTGGTGGGGAGTCAGACGACTCCTCACAGTTTTCAAGTTAATTACATTAAAATATAAATATGTCAAATCATTTTACCTATTTAAAAGGCAAAAGCAAAAGTACCAAATGGAAGTTATTAGCGAATTTGAGGGCCTGGGTCTCTTTTATGACTAAATTGAATATGACCATTACGTTTTTTATTTTATATCTGACGAAGAGCTTAAAAATGCAGACAATGTATTTTTTTATTATGTTTATAAAATATATTGTTTGCTATAAAAGAAAAAATCACTTTATTCACTTAAAAAAAAATAAAAATATCGTTAAGCGAGGGCGGAACCATGCCCATTTTTCCAAAAAAAAACATTTCTTATTAAGTCCATAACTATTGTAGGAATTTAATATTCAATACAATGTTTTATTTGTGGGATTTGGTTTAAACATATGTGCTTAGATTAGTTTTACAATGGTCTTTTCTTTTACTTTTTACGAGCTCTTATTTCACGACTTCCTCTTTTCTGTCTCGACGATCTAGTGATGACAAAACATGGCATCTTCCATTTTCTTAATTCTGCTTATTCTAACTATCGAGAATTACTTTAATATCGTCCTGACCTCGCGTTGCCAGATAGCTTAAACCGCTTCGAGTGTGCCCCGAATGAAACCCGCCTGTTTCAAATCCTACATTCGGCCCTCCTGACTGTTCATTTGCCTCGAATGGACCTGACCATGGCTTCATAAATTCAGAAACTGTTGATGTTTTAAACGGACCCTCTGTATCTCCAATGCGTTCTACCTCATATCTTCCATGCTCCTTTACAGCAACTATCTTGTATGGCCCTAAGAATTTTCCCTTAAGCTTTAATCCGACTCCGTACTGGGTTCTCTTTATCGCCACTAGGTCATTGATTTTGTAAACTCGTTCTTGTTTTCTTTTTGAATCAAACGATTTCTTGTTTTCGTCCTGTACCGCCTTTATGTTGTCTCTTGCTGTTTGACGATACTTCTCCCTTTCTTCATCCAGCTCTTTCACTATGAGCTCCTGCATTAAATCTCTCAGTTCGGTGAAATCAGTCAGTCGCATCTCCACTCCTGTTAAAAGCTTGAACGGCGTGATCTTTGTGCTTCTCGGCTCAGTGCTATTGATAATCTGCTGAACTCTTCCGACGTATTTATACCATGCAAACGGGCTTTCATAACTTAACTTTGCCAGCATTGGTACAACGATCTTGTGGATCCTTTCGACTTGGCCATTCCCGCGCGGTACGCCTGTTGCTATCAGCAGATGCTGAATGTTGTTCGACTCGCAATACTCCTTGAATGCTAGAGAGGTAAAAGCTGTGCCTCTGTCGCTTACTATGCGAAACGGGTTACCAAAGTGTGCAGCTTGTTTTTCCAGGCAAGTTAAGACTTCTTCGACACCAGTGCTACGAGTTGGGTAGAGCCACACATACTTAGAAAAGCCATCAACTATGACAAGGATATGATTGTAGCGTTTGGTCGTCATCTCCATTGGCCCGACGTGATCGATGTGGTATGTGACAAATGGTAGCTCACCTTTGTCAATAGGAGTTAAAAACCCTTCCCTTTTTCCTGCTTTGGCATTTACGATTATGCATCTGATGCAACTTTCGACAATTCGCTCTGTCTTTTCTTTCAACTTGGGAATGAAGTAGGACTTTTCGATGAGGTCCTGTGTCTTTTTGGTTGAGAAATGTCCTTGATTATGAGCGTTTTGGATTATTTCGTTTTCCATGACTGAGGGTACAACAAGTAGTTCGCGATTTGGGTCTTTGAAAAGAACGTCGTTTTGGATGTAGAAATCCTGGTAAGCATCCTTTTCCACAAGGCTCCTAACTGCTTGAGTCCATTCATCCTTAACTTGAGCTTCCTTTAAACGATGTGTTGCAGAGTCCGATAAGAAATGACACAAAGCTCGGCTCAGAGCATCAGCATGTTTCATTTTAGTCCCTGAACGATGCTCAATCTTGTAGTTGAAATCCTGCAAATACAACGCCCACCGTGCGACGCGAAGAGGAACTTCCTTCTTGTTCATTGTCATCTTGAATGCGTTACAGTCCGTGACGATTGTAAACTTTATGCCCAAAACATAAACACGCCACTTGACTAGAGCTCCAATAATAGCCAACACCTCTAGCTCGTACGAATCGTATTTTTCTTCAAATGGTGAAGTTTTGCGGCTCATGTATTGAACTGGGTGAAAGGAACTGTCTTCTGGATCTTTCTGCAATAAAACAGCGCCGAAACCGTGCTTAGAAGCATCTGTGTGAATTTCTGTTTGTAAATTTGGATTGTACAGCTTCAGGACTGGTTCACTGATGAGAGCAGTCTTCAGCTTTTCAAACGCCAATCGTTGTTTCTCCCCGAATTCATACTTAAAATCACCTCTCAGCAAATCCGACAAGGGCCTGGCAATGGAAGCGTATCCGTTAATGAATTTTCGAAAATAGGACGTCAGACCTAGGAATCTCTGTATACCTTTCTTGTCTCGCGGTTCGGGAAATTCTTTCACGGCTTGTATTTTCTCGGGACCTGGAGTGATGGCTCCACTCTGAATTATGTAGCCTAAAAACTGCACTCTGTTGCTCAGTATTTGACATTTACTCCAGTTGATACGCAAACCGTTTCTAGAAGCGACCTCTAACACATCTTTTAACTTAGCAAGTCCTTCTTTAATATCCTGGCTGGGAATAATTACGTCGTCCATGTAAACAACGACAACATTGGTAGCAATGAGCTCTCTTAGAACTGCCATGATAAATCTGGTGAAAACCGCAGGCGAATTCGATATGCCAAACGGAACATAAAGGAATTCGAACTGTCCTGACTGAGTTACAAATGAGGTATACTTTCGAGAACCTGGTTCAATGGGAACGTGGAAGAAACCGTTGGTTAGATCCAAAGTGGTGAATATTTTGGATCCTTGCAGCTTGTCCAGAACGGTCTCCATATGAGCCATAGGGAAATTGTCTCGTATAATCTTTTCGTTTAGCTTCCGATAGTCACAACATAGACGCTTCTTTCCGTTTTTCTTGGATACCAAAACTACTGGCGACGCATATTCCGAGGTACTCGGTTGGATTATCTTCTCTGAAAGCCACTCCTTAACTTGATCGTCCACTGTTTTCTGGTCACAGACAGGTAAGCGCCGTGGATGCTGATAAACAGGTATCTCGTCCTTCAGAATGATTTTCATTTGTACTGGTGCGTCTACATTGCGTTCGGCTACGTACTCCTCAATCAAATTCTTGACCTCGACCACCTGAGATTGATCTAAATGCGACAAATCAACTTGACCTGAAACTGCCACCTGTTCTGCACACATGCCCCTAAACTCTTGTAAAAACTCGGTATCTATGTTGCTCTGCTCTTCATCGATACTTCTGGATGCGTTTCGACGCAAAAACTCGGTGCCTTCCTTAGTAACTTTCATGTCCACAATATCAAGAATAGTTCTGCCTAAAATAGCGTCAAAACCCATGTCTTCTTCCGGAACTACGTGGAACTCTACTTCCATTTCGATGTTGTCTATTTTAACTGGTAGGATTATACTTCCAAACGTCAATACCTGACTCTCGCTTATTCCAGTCAAGCATTTCTCTCTTCCAGTGAGAAGTTTGCTGCCTATCTTGAGGAAAATGTTCCTGCGCATCAAGCATAGATCTGCACCTGTGTCGACGAGTCCTTTAAATTGAACAACGGGATGCTTTACAACTTTTAGTTTAAGGCCGGAAGCTGTAAACTCGCTTTTTGGTTTCGTGGCTGCGCTCTCCAAGTGAATAGCATTAGTGTTACTCTCTTGCTTTACCTCGAGTTCGGCCTTGCACTGTGCAGCACGATGACCTGGCTGTCCGCAACGATAGCAATTGAAATTGTCCTTCTTCTTGCAATCCTTTTTTAAGTGGGACGGATCTCCGCACTTAAAGCATTTTCGCACAAACTCGGGTTTTGAGACAAAACCTTTTGATCCTTCCGTTTCAGCTGTACGCTGCTCATTCTTGAATGATCCCTTATAAGTGCCACGAACTTTCTTGTAGACTTCGATCTGCTCCTTCAGATCCCTTATAGTTTTGGCCTGGTATAACATGATCTTGTTTGCCTTCGCATCTGGCACTCCCTTCACGAAGTATTCAATTAAACTCTCTTCGTCTAAATTGACTGGCTTAGCAATTTCCATCAACGCATACAAATATTCCTGAAGAGTTTCTCCTTTTGCTTGCACCCGCTGACCTAGCTTGCGATGCACCTCAGCCGACGATATTTTAACTGCAAATTCCCTGCGCAAAGCTGTTTTGAGAGAATCCCAATTGCGAATATTAACCTAACTGCGAATGAACGATTTAGCAGCTCCACTGAGCAACTGTTTAGAGTAAATAAATAGTTGAAGCTGATTCCACTCAACGGTTAAAGCACATTCTTCTAACTCTTGAATCCAATGGTCAACATCTGGGCTACCTGTTCCTGCAAAAGTTGTTACACTGCCTTCTACATCTTTAAGAGTGAACATAGAACGGCTTTTCGGCATTTCCGGCATTGTACGATCGAGAGCGGTAGCTACAGATTCGATTTCTGAATCGCTGTTTTCATCCTCATCACGAATATTAAAGTGAGCAAGAAGCCTATCCTGTAAATCGCGCTTTCTACCGGTTGTGACTAAATTCAACTCTCCTAGCTTCGCGCGCAAATCTTCGCATCTCATAACCATTATTTCTTCGAGCTGCATTTTGAAATGTTTACAATAATTGATATTAGCTTAACAATAACAATATGTTTTTTCAAGATTTTAAGAATTTCTTACGTTTCAGTTGTTCTTACGTTCAGTTCTGTTCAAATTTTATACATACAGTCTGCTTAACACTGCTTCTCAGCCACTTCCAATTAGATCTTCTTAGCCTTAACGTTTTGCACCTCTTCCGATGCACTGCTTTCGAGACTGCTTGACCGCCTGTCTCGCCTTCCACCAGTTACTTGCCAACTGCTTGACCGCCAAAATCTGCTTGCTCCAGTTAGCGTCACTTTTTGTGCTTGTCGCTGCTTGTCCGCCTGTGCCCTTCCGCGATGATCTGCCTGCTCCAGATTCACCTCCGTTGTCTCTGCTTGTCCGCCTGTGCTCTTCCACGATGATCTGCCTCTGCCGTCACCTCGCCTCTGCCTTTCCAGTCCCTGCCTCACGCTCCTGACTTGCTCCGCTCGCCTCTGCCTTACGCTGCTCCCAACGTCTTCCACAGATCAGCCTTTGCAAACTTCAGTTTTCCGTGACCGGCCCGATCTCAGACTGCCGCTCTGACGATAATTGACGCACTGCCTCTGGACTTCAGCCGCTACTTCCACATGCGTCTCCTTTGCGTGTCTTCTAGCTCGTCTCAAAAGCGCTCACACATTCACAATGTTGCTCTCCAGCGTTGCCTCGTTTCACAAACTGCCTCGTTTCAGTTGCAATTTCACCACACTTCGCAATTTTTGTTCATCTGTAGTTGTGTGTGAAAACGCACTTCAGCACTCTCCAATTGTCTGGCACTTGATGTTTGGGTTAAATCCCGGTTGAGCCCCCAAATTGTAGGAATTTAATATTCAATACAGTGTTTTATTTGTGGGATTTGGTTTAAACATAAGTGCTTAGATTAGTTTTACAATGGTCTTTTCTTTTACTTTTTACGAGCTCTTATTTCACGACTTCCTCTTTTCTGTCTCGACGATCTAGTGATGACAAAACATGGCATCTTCCATTTTCTTAATTCTGCTTATTCTAACTATCGAGAATTACTTTAATATCGTCCTGACCTCGCGTTGCCAGATAGCTTAAACCGCTTCGAGTGTGCCGCGAAGGAAACCCGCCTGTTTCAAATCCTACACTATAATAAAAAAAACGTTTCACAATATATTACTTAGTTTAAAAGTTATTAATTAATACCATAAAAATGGCCAAATTCCCCATAGTGCACTGGATCCTTGCAACTTCTACAGTTGATGTTATGGGGCAGCCCCATTTTCATTGTGTGCGATCCAATCGCCCAATAGCCTATGGAGGCTACTGTGATCCTGCTGATATCCTTCTTACTTAGGGACATCAGTTCTTTTGTACGATTTTGTCGAAGTTCGGCATAATAACTTAATTCTTCTGTGTTGGCTGATACTTGGCCATTCCCTATGGGCCTTGGTTCTGGAAAACCAATGGATCCTTGACTGTACAGCGTTTAGCGCTAATGGTAATCTTGTAATACTGTTGCATTTAGCTGATTATCTGATAGCCGCTTGGCTATCCCTAGAGAGGCCTTATTAGAGGCCGGAACGCTTCCGTGTTTACCTTCTTAAAAGCCTCATATCTGCGCAAGGAATTTGGACTTATCCTCAACGTCGCAGGTATCAGCTTTACAGTCAGCCTCATTCTTGGCTACCTTGCCTAGGATGAAACGGGTTCTATTGGCCCTCGTCGGCCTTTTCTGTTGTGTCATTGGCTTGAGATACCGCGCCCTGCCTGGCCTCCCCGAGGGCGGCGTCTGGGAAATGGGCACTGTATTATCCCGGATACGGGTTATGCATCGCTGCCTGCCCCGTCCACGATTATACAGTGTCTAGCAAAGGCTACTGTTAAATTCCTTCTGCCCAAAATGGCTGGTGGTGCCTGGCGGCACGCATAAAATGCAAATGTGTGGCGCCACGAATAAGAAACCATTCTGGAAGGTACGAAAGGTGAAACCGGGGCTGGGATGTCATCCAAAACGTCGGTGGAAGGCGTGACCACTATCACCGGCGTGCACGGGGGGAAGCAATAATCTCTGCGTGTCGCCAGCGGTTACACCTCTGATGTGACGGGAGCAGGTCATGTAGCAACGCTACTGCAACGACAAACGACGCAGGGAAAATTAAGCCGCTTACGTGCCATAGTCGATACAGACTCGGACCTTGAGAGCGTGCAGCTCTCCAAAGAGAAGGAAGAAAGTCTTCTCCACTCACCGAAACCAGACACCAGCTCCCAGCGCAGGGACGGGCCAAAGCGGTCAAGCGAGGGAATGAAGGCCAAGGCGCCAGGAAAAAGCCGCCCAATCCCCAGAGGAGAAGGTAAAGCTTACCTGGGCCGAGGAGAAGATCGCTGAGGGGAGGCTTCATTTCTCCAAACTCCCCCACTTGAGATCGACGGGCGGATTCGCCAACAAAAGGCAACGCTCAGCCGAGAGCGCCTGTATGGACGCACCGGGGAGCAAGCGGCAACGCGGGCCTAAAGAGGCAGGCCCTCCCCAAATGGCGAAAAAGCCCAAAAAGACCGCAAAAGTTAGTGAGGCGACAAAACAACATTTGATCGTGGCACTCATTGACAGAAGCGATGAAGCCGGCAAGATGACCGAGGCGCGGTGGAAGATGGTGCATGCGCCGCTCCTTGAGTCATTGTTTGCACTGATGGAGGAAGATCCCGAAGCTATGGAGCAAGGATCCGTCGAAATAGCTTTGGTCCAGGAGCCATGGATCGCCTCAGGCAAGGCCATCGCCGGACTAAAGTCCGCAAATTACAATTTGCTCCATCCACTAACGGTAAGCAGGACCAGAACCGCCATACTTGTACGGAAGGGTCTACACGCTAACCTTATGTCTCACGACAGCTCTAATGATCTGACCGTGGTAATGCTAGACAGCGGAAAAAGCACCACTGTGTATGGGGGAGCCCCGACATAGCCCCCGGCAGAGGTAAGTCACTCTTAGACACTTTACTTTTAACTAACCAAAGTATAGCAATCGTGGGAGAAGAACACAACTTCGTAGGTCCCACCTCCTGGGACGTGCTAGATCTAACTCTTGTAAGGGGACAGGCTAATTTGGTACCAGAATGGAGAGTCCTTGAGAGACCATCCTTTTCAGATCATAAGTACATACGGTTCTTTTTTTTTTTTCTTTTTTTTTCGCGCGGGGTCCCGCTTCCACCTCCCGCCCAACCGACCGAGGGGCGCAGCCGCGTGACGTACGGCACGAATCGCGACCTAGATAGACGCGGTGAATGAAGGAAGAAAAGAACGAGGAAACGGTAGGAGAGTACAAAAATAAAATTTAATAAGAAAAAATATATAATATAATAAAATATATATATAAGTAAAAACGCATGCAAAATAAATATAAAACAAGAAAGGAAGCTAACTTCGGCATACCGAAGTTTGTATACCCTTGCAGATTGGTTTTGATATTTATAGTATTAATTAAAATTTACTTATTTTGTTTGCAGTTTGACAGTTACAGTTTTACATTCCCAGCTTTACATTTTCCATACATTTATCAATCGCTTGTATGGCAGCTATATGATATAGTTGTCCGATTTTCATAAAATTTATACGAAAATGCTGAAATAATAAAATAAGCTTATATCTTAGAGTAGATGAAAATACATTGAAAAACAACGAAGTTATAATTTTTTTCTATTAATTTCCTGATCGTTCCTATGGCAGCTATAAGATATAGTGGTCAGATTTTCATAAAATTTTTACCAAAATTCTGAAGGATTATAAAATGGCCATATCCCAAAATTGATGCAAAACTGTTGAAAAACCTCCAAGTTATAATTTTTTTTCCAAAAATTTATCGAACATTTGTATGGCAGCTATATGATATAGTCGTCCGATCGGGCCCGTTCCGACATATATAGCAGTGAGAGTACATAGAAGACTATGTGCAAAGTTTCATTCAGATAACTTTAAAACTGAGGGACTAGTTTGCGTAGAAACAGACAGACGGACAGACGGACAGACAGACAGACGGACATGGCTAGATCGACTCGGCTGTTGATGCTGATCAAGAATATATATACTTTTTTGGGTCGGAAACGTCTCCTTCACTGCGTTGCAAACTTCTGACTGAAATTATAATACCCTGCAAGGGTATAAAAAAAATATATGATGTAACTAACTAATAACTACGATAAATAAATAAAAACGCATGCAAAATAAATATTAAAAAAATAATATAATGTAACTAAATAATAACTACGATAAATAAATAAGAACGCATGCAAAATTAGACTAAGGTGATACATTACGAGCTAACTCAACAAGTATTAAAGTTTTTGGTATGGAAGGGCTATCACTACGAATAATAATGTCAGAGAGGCGGTTGTAATCCGTACATAAAACCCTGAAGGGTTCATGTACTTCAAACTCCCGCTTACAGTGATTACTACTAAAGGGATAAGGGTTCTAGATGTTAGTCGAGGAACGTGGAAATTGAGCTGCCCTAAGAGATAGGGGCCTTCAACATCATCGTTTATTAAGTTGTTAAGAAATACGACACCGAGCATCGTTCTACGGTTAGCTAGGGAGGGTAAGTTAATTAATCGCAGTCTACTAGTATAGGACGGTAGCCTCTCATCAGCATCCCAAGGTATGCCACGGTGGGCGAAAAGTAAAAAGTTCTTTTGTACAGATTCAATACGGTTAATATGGATATCCAATATAGGGCGAACTAACGAAGTAAAAAGGGTCTTCGTTATATAAGGGGAATCGAATTCCTTCGACCACCTCTTAATAAAACCGAGCATGCCTTTGGCTTTATTAACCATGCACGAAATATGTTCAGAGAACGAAAGTTTAGGGTCTAAGCGAACGCCTAAATCATCAACAAGAGATATTCTTTCAAGAGCGCAATCATTTAGCATATAAGTAACAAACTGGGGAGTGACACGTGAAAATGTCATCTGCTTGCATTTAGAGCTATTGAGATGTAATAAATTAGCATGACACCATGCATGAAAGTTATTAAGATCCGATTGCAGGTCTGACTGGCAAGAGCTGTCCTTATACTGCAAGCATAGCTTAACGTCATCAGCGTATATAAGTACTCTAGAATTCGTTAGAACCAGCGGGAGGTCATTGATAAACAATGTAAAGAGCAGCGGGCCGAGGTGGCTACCCTGTGGGAAGCCAGAAGTGACTCTGAGGAATTTGGAGGAATTCCTCTGAGGAATTCACTCAAAATCCATTTCAGAAGATCGACAGGAAACCCGATTAAGTCAAGCTTCCTTACAAGCAGAGAGTGATTAACCGAGTCAAAAGCTTTACTGAAGTCTGTGTAAATCACGTCTAATAACGAAAGAGGTGAGTTCCAGGAGATTTATAGTGGTCGATCTTCGCCTCATAAAACCATGCTGACATGGAGAAATTACGGATCTGCATAAATGCTGCAAGTGAAAAGTTTTGGAATTGCCGACAACTTAGAGATTCCTCTATAGTTGCTGGCGTCCGATTTGCTACCTTTTTCGTGGAGAGGAGTGATAAATGTTTCCTTCCAAATAAGGGGAAATTCTGAGGTTTCTAAAGATAAGGTAAACAATTTCAGAAGGGGATTGCACAGAGCTCCGGCACAATACCTGAGCACGCAGCCTGGTATTCCATCGGGACCCGGTGAGTAAACTGGTTTTACACGATGAAGATCCGAACTAAGGGAGCTTTCGGTTAAAATAGGACTGAAAATTAGGTTCGACTTGGGCAAATCAAAAGAGTAAGATCGGCGATGGCCTGATCAGAGTTTGCTGTAGCGTTCTTTAACGAAAGCGATGAAGGATGTAGATTGGGTTTTCGCTTAGTGTTAACAAAGTTATAAAACTGTTTCGGGGCCTGCGTGAACTGAACCCTACAGCGAGTTAAATAACTCGTATAACACTGCGCGTTTAGCACGGTGAAATTCGATCGAGCAATAAGATAATTTGAATGAACAGTAGGAGAACCGGTACGTTTATAACGATTATAAAGCCTAGACTTAACGTTTTTTAGGCGTGTCAGCTCTTTAGTGAACCAAGGTGGTTTATTAGACACCGACGGATAGGTCAACGGAACACACGATGCAAAGAACGCATTCATGGCACTGTAAAAAATATCCACGGCAGAAGCCATGTCAGTGCACCTGTAAAGTTCAGACCAATTAAATTCAGAGATCAAGATATCTAGCCTATGAAAGTTTGCTTGACGAAAGCAGCGAACTTTAGTGGCTGAGCGACTCAGATCAGGTTTGGTCTTTACGACAATTCCTAAATCGATGGTCACTTCGAAAGTAGGGTGGTAAGGATCTTCGGGAAGCGTCAATGGATCGACTCTTGTTAAGTTTACACCTACAGGATCAGAGACGAAACACAGATCTAGTAGGCGATTTAAAGAATTTACAACATGGTTGACTTGGGACAACGAAATGTCAAGCAAGCCATCTATGAGGTCATGCTGTGCCGCAGTTTGGAGGACATTGGACGTACCATCTGATGTCCAACGAGCTCCAGGTATATTGAAGTCTCCTAGAGTTATTAGTTGGTCTCTATTCGAAAGCATTTTGGAAACGGCCTGAATTGCCGAAAGGTGTTTCCAATAAATAGGGAGATGGAGGAACGTAAGAACAGGTTATATAGATAAAACTACCTGAAAATGATAGTTTTACACAGATAAATTCAATACCTGTGAGATCGTCAATTTGAACCAGTTCGGAAATAAGGGTGGAGTCAACGGCAATTAAAACTCCACCACCTCGCTGGGAAAGACGGTCCAATCTATAAGTTGTGTACTTACCCGGAAAAATTTCGGAGCTGAGAATCTCCGGCTTTAACCAGGTTTCGGGATGCAAACGAAAAACTATCAGAATACAATTTAGAGAGCTTGCTGCGTAAGCCTCTAGTATTCTGATAGGAAAGTAGAAGGGAGGTATTTAGTTTTTTGGCACTGCCGTGACGCCCGCTGTCACTGTGGTTTGTGCCGGCCGTGAAGGCCGTTTATTCTTTATTTTTACCTCGAACTCCTTAACTACAGCGTGCTCGGGCCAGAAGTCACCAGAA
The DNA here is from genome assembly GCF_030179895.1 of Drosophila kikkawai. Classification (NCBI taxonomy): domain Eukaryota; kingdom Metazoa; phylum Arthropoda; class Insecta; order Diptera; family Drosophilidae; genus Drosophila; species Drosophila kikkawai. The sequence continues at coordinate 26,878,982 of NC_091728.1, read as the reverse complement.
CAAATTGTGTCATAAAGCTCAAGGGAGACACTTATCTTGAAAGATGAAATTAAAATTTTCCACTTTCACATTTTTGGCTTGTGTTTTGCTCAGTATATGAGCTAGTACATCTTCCGATGCGAGATCAGGGGCAAGCCGCATTCAAACACTCTTCAAAACAATCAGTCTTCAGGAACCCCAGGAATACTAACTGATGACATTTTCACGTGTCACTCCCCAGTTTGCTAAATGATTGCGCTCTTCAAAGAATATCTCTTGTTGACGATTTAGGCGTTCGCTTAGACCCTAAACTTTCGTTCTCTGAACATATTTCGTGCGCGGTTAATAAAGCCAGAGGCATGCTCGGTTTTATTAAGAGGTGGTCGAAGTAATTCGATTCTCCTTATATAACGAAGGCCCTTTTTACTTCGTTAGTTCGCCCTATATTGGCGTCTAGAGTCCTCAATTCGGAGTCCATATTAACCGTATTGAATCTGTGCAAAAGAACTTCTTACTTATCGCCCTCCGTGGCTTAACCTGGGATGCTGATGACTTATATAAATTAACTTACCCTCGCTAGCTAACCGTTGAACGATGCTTATTGTCGTATTCCTTAATAACCTAATAAACGGTGATGTTGAGAGCCCCTTTCTTTTAGGGCAGCTCAATTTCCACGTTCCTCGACTAACATCTAGAACCCATATCCCCTTAGTAATAAATCACTGTAGGCGGGAGTTTGAAGCACATGAACCCTTTAGGGTTTTATGTACGGATTACAACCGCCTCTCTGATCATATTATTCGTAGTGATAACCCTTCTATACTAAAAACTTTAATACTTGTAGAGTTAGCTCGTGGTGTAGCACCGTAGTCCAATTTTGCATGCGTTTTTATTTATTAATCCCGGATTAGATGGAATATTCCCAGCCATGCTGCTGGTGTCCAAAAAGTGATGGCTCTACGCAACATATACAGCTTGTTTAAGCACGCGCTATATCCCTATCCTATGGAGGATCTTTCGGATTGTCTTCCTGCCCAAAACAGGAAAGTGCAGCCATGTGAGCCCCAAGGATTACAGACCACACCTCATTTCTACTTAAAGCGCTGGAAAAGCTGCTGGACTTACATCAGGAACGATATAGGAAGACTACTGTCGACCAACCAAAGGGGAAATCAGTGGAGACGCCACTACTTTGGTAGCCACCATTGAGAGATCCCTACACAATAAGGAATATGCACTAGGAGTGTTCGCGGTCATATCCGGGGCATTCAACAACGTTAGCACAGACGCAATAATGGATCGCCAAGAAGCGACCAACACGCCCCCGCTATCAACTTGTGGATAAGAAATCTTCTGAGTTGCCGGCGGGTACAATCAGATTGGGGCATCCCTTCCATGGTCCAAGTATCGTCTGATCTATAGTGGGGGCTATCTGGTATAAAATGCAGCTTGGCATTGGGCGACAATCAGGCCTGCTCTGTTAATCGAAAACGGCAAGATTTTTTCGTTTTCGTTTTTGAAAACGAGAAATTGGTGCTCCGGTAAACGAAAACGAAAGATTTTTTCGATTTGAAATGAATGAAAAGTAAATTGCTTTTTTTATATGAAATCAGATCTTATTTACAAAAGGAAACAAATTGTTTACTCAGTGGTCTATTGATGTTTATTCCACACCACCATAAGATCATTCTGGCAGAAATTTATTTTTTTTTTTTTTGACAATAAAATTAAAAACAAAAAATTTCAAAAACGAATACGAAAAAATTTTGTTTTCGATTACCGGAGCAGGCCTTATTAATAACTTTAAAGGAGCGCCAAAATTGTTGGGCAAGGATTCTGGAGGCCCTAACAAACACTCCAACACACACTGTCGTGGCCTCACCTTTGTCAGCAGCGCGCTGGCCAGCCGCGCCCGATGGAAGATCAGCGAGGTCTATACCGCCAGCGACCACGAGGCTATCGAGTGCTCGATAGGCGCCGCTCATCGCACGAGTGGGTCCCTACTCCCGGATAGGAAGGCGTTCCGGCAAGACACCTTCAGGCCGCGGGATTTTGCAAATGCCCTCGAGGGCTTCACCGCAGGTGAAGCAGATGGAGCCAACGAGACGGCCGACAAGCTGGCATTGGCCGTGGATGGCGCTTGCAACCAAAGCATGCTACTAAGAAGGCCGTTCAGAAAGCACCACTTCCCGGTGTTTTGGTGGAGCGCAAATGCCACCGCAGCAGAAGATTTTTGCAGCGAGCTAGAGGCACCCCGCGCTTTCTTACGTGTAACGACCGCTTCAAGTCAGCAAGGAAGGAGCTCAAGACTGCCATTAAGAACAGCAAACGAGAATGCTTCCTCAAGCTGTGCGACGCCGCCGATGAGGATCCCTGGGGAGGAGCCTACAGAATGTTAGCAAAGAGGCTTAATGCGGGTGGCTGTGCCACAACCGACCCGGCGACGCTGGAGAGAATAGTTTGCTCCCTGTTCCCGAGCGGTCGGCAGGTCTTGACCTGCCCCAGCATCGAGTTGGGCGACATCCGTTGGGTCACGGAAGCTGAGGTTCTCCTTGCCGGTAGAAGCCTGAAGCCCAAGAAGGCTCCGGTGCCAGACGCGATTCCGAGTAGAGCAACCAAGCTGACTCTATCGCTGCTGACGTCCGAAGTTGCGCGCGCAGACACGGCCATCCAAGCCGTAGAGTCGTGGCTGGCGGTTGCAGGTCTGGAGTTGGCGGCCCACAAGACGGAAGCGGTCCTAATCTCGAGCCGGAAAGCGGTGGAGACTGCTAGCGTGCTGGTTGGAGGGACGAGGATCCGGTCGCAGAGGGCGATCAAGTACCTCTGCGTCATCATCGATACTCGGCTGTCCTTTAAGGAGCACCTGGAGTACGTCTACCAAAGGACAGCGGTACGGCAGGAGCGCTCTCCAGGATGCTACCGAACGCGAGAGGTCCAAGGCAGTACACGAGGAAACTCCTTTCATCTGTGGTGACCGCTCAGATCCTGTATGCGGCACCAGTTTGGGCTGAAGCTGTTTCGGTCAAAAGCTACATGCGGGGAGTGGAGGCGACCTACAGAGTATGCGCTATCAGGATCGCGTGCTCGTTCCGGACTATCTCGGAAGACGCGGCACTTGTCATCATAGGGCAAGTCCCACTGGCGGAGCTCATCCGGGAGAGGAAGGAAATCTTCGTAGCCATGCAGGACAGGAGGGCACTGCCTTCTAGAGCAGAGCTAAAGGTTTCCGCTAGAAGGAGGAGCATAGAAAACTGGCAGTCTCAATGGGACTCCTCTTCTAAAGGCCGTTGGACGCACCGACTCATCCCAGACATAGCGCGATGGGTAGAGAGGTCGCATGGGCAGGTCAACTTCTACCTGTGCCAGGTGCTAAGCGGCCACGGATATTTTCGCCATTACTTAAAGCGCTTCGGCCACGAAACGGAGGATTGGTGCCCGAAGTGCGGATCTGGCATTGTAGAGGACGCGGAACACGTCTTCTTTGAGTGCCGGAGGTTTGGCCTAGAGAGGCAGGAGCTAGAGGAGGTAGCTGGATCCACGATCAGCGCCGAATCCCTGGTACCGAGGATGCTCGAAGACCAGAGAGTGTAGGAAGCGGCAAACTCATTTGCCGTTTGCATGATGAAGACCCTCAGGACCCTGGAGCGAAGACGGAAGGAGCGGCCGAAGTAGGGGCTTTTGCGCCCGCGAAGCAATGCCAGGCGGCGGTACCGCACGGCGTGAGCCCGTACTTCTACGTAAAATTTTTCCGTCTTGTCTAATCAGTATTGTATTATTTGTAACTGTAAGATAGTATAGAAAATAGAGGAATTAAATCTTGAATACAAAAAAAAAAAAACAAAAAAAAAACACTGTCGTGGCGGTGGTTGACTTGGCCGCCACGCTAGGTAATGCACCAAGACAGAAGGAGGAGACGAGTAAGGAAGACCCAGCGGTTTTCAGGAAGAGCAGCCTGATGGCCCGATTCCCACCCCACGCGCCATCCCCGGCGCCGGAGAGGAGTGCGGTCAGCGATCCCACCGACTCGGCCAAGAGGGGCAGAGACCCGGCTAGCCCGATGAACGGTCCAAAGGGTACGCTTCCAAAAAGAAGCAAAACCGCCCAGGGGGAGCCCACTTCCAACGCCGAGGATGACCAGGAACGGACGCTCACTCGCACCGAGTGCGTCACCAAGCTCGGATAGCTACTGGACGAACTCCACAGCCTGGTGGACGAGAAGCAGGTGCGCCATATCAACATCACTATTAAGGCGATGATAGCGGAGATGCGGAAGCTTAAATCCGGCATCGAGTACTCGGCAGGGGAGGCCGAGAAAACGGTCGCGCTGGAGAGCGTATGCTGCAAATGCTCCCAGACTCTACCAGTCGGAAAGCCTGGCGACAGCAAGGCATAGCAGACGGCGGTAGTACCGAGGAAAGACCGGGCAGTTCAGACTGACCCCAAGAGAAGGGTCAGCCAGCAAGACGGCATAGCCGGGGCTAGTGACGTCCCCAGGCAAAGGCGAGCCCCTTCAACCCAGGCCACAGCCCCCCAGCGCCGAGGAACGGTGCCACAAAGGCTCGACCAGATGCCCCAGCGATGCCTAGATGGTTAGATGCCTAGAAAGAGAAAGCAGACTCGCAGAGCACGCCCAGACGCAGTGGTAGTGGAAGCTCCAGAGTAGAGCTACAGCCAGATCCTAACCCTGGTCACGAGAAGGCTGACCGACCTCGGAGGGACTGTTACCAAGGTGCGTCGGACAGCTAGGGGAAATCTACTCCTTGAGGTAGCCAGAGGGAGCACAGCGAGCGCTGAGTCCGTGAGGGACAGCATCCCCAGGGTCCTGGGCGACGCTGCAGAAGTGCGAGCCCTAACGGAGGAGTCGAACGTAACGCTAGACATACGGAACGCTTTCAACACCGCGAACTGGAACCGAACGTTGGAGTTTGTCGTCGCCCTGAATATCCCAGGGTACCTCATGAGGACATCAAGGAGCTACTTCAGTGAGAGAGTGCTCACAGTGGTCACGGATATGGGTTCCAGAGCATATGAAGACTCCGCCGGAGTCCCTCAGGACTCCGTGTTGGGACCCCTGCTCTGGAACACCATGTACGACGGTGTTCTGCGGCTCCCAGGGACACGACCGTTGTGGGCTTCGCTGACGATGTAGCAGTGGTCGTAGTCGCTAGCGCTCTGCAGCTAGCAGATGCGATCACATCGATCGAATCGAGGCTCGCGAGTGCAGGTCTGGAGCTAGCGGCGCACAAGACGGAGGCAGTCCTGATTTCGAGCCGGAAGATCGTGGAAACGGCCGAAATCAGATTAGGCGGAGCCGTGGTTAGATCCGTGGTTAGATGATATAATACCTCGGTGTTCTGACCGATACCCGGATCTCGTTTAAAGAGCACCTGGAGTACGCCCAGAAGAAGGCCAGTAGGACGGCTGGAAGCCTCTCTCGGCTACTCCAAAACACCAGAGGACCTAAGGAGATCACTAGGAAGCTGCTGGCTATCGTCGTAACTTTCCAGATGCTGTACGCGGCACCGGTGTGGGCTGAAGCCGCCGAGACCATGTCCTATATACAGAGTGCCGAGTCTACATACAGACGCGCTGTCCGAGTGGCAAGCGCATTCAGGACGGTTTCGGACGGCGAAGGCACCAAAAACCTGATCGCGCCGCTAAGTCTGAGCTTAAAATAACGGCTAGAGGAAAGAGCTACGAGAGCTGGCAAGCCAAGTGGGATGCCGGAAATGTGATGAATCCGATGCAACCGAAACCTTTCAGCATCTCATTTGCAAGTGTCCGGCCCTAACGAGGGCAAGAATTAGATACCTAGGCTCTCCGGCTCTGGCATCGCTAGAAGATGCCTCCAGGAGGAAGCCAGGCGAACTCCTTGCCTTTGTGAAAAACACCTTGACCTTCAAGGGTCTCGAAACCGCATAAATAGTCTCTAGGTCCAGTTAGGAATTTCCCCGGATAGCTAGGGGCCATATTGGCCTTGCGTGGCCCTAAACCTAAACTAAACCTAACCTGGGTTCCCAGCCACCAGGACATAGACGGTAACGAGACCGCGGACGAACTTGCAAAGAAAGGCGTCGGGCTGGCGAGTGAAAAACCAGAAAAACGTTCCTGATTTCCTAAGAACGCTTCAAAACGAGCTAGAGAGACGCAAGCGCAAAAAGCAGGTGGAGGAGTAATTCCACAACCTGCACAACATTAAAAATCATGTGCAAAGAGCGCAATGAGAAACTCGGTAACTACGTGCTGCATCTTCTACGGAAAAAATTGCAGAATGTTAGTGGGAATTCTAAAAGGTCACTGCCTGTCAGCTGCACATGCAGTCAAGCTCGGTATCACCGACAACGCCAAATGCCGGAAATGTTATGAATCCGAGGCAACCGAAACCTTGAAGCATCTCAATTGCAAATGTATAATCAATCATCACAAAGAGCAGACGTTTATTTTGTTACCTCCGTTATAAAAATCAAAATCTGCCAAGAAACTCAACATTAATTAACATACATTAAACCACAAAAAGTTCAGTGTTGCTGAGCAGAGCAGACCAACCGCAACAACAACGTCAACAGAAAGAATAGCAAAGGACAGAGGACAGAGTAAGCGACCCTAACATAAACAACAACAATGTCAGCTCCGGTTACACGCTCGCTAACTGCATCAGCACCAAAACGGGTGCGAACTGACTCGTCAATCGATCTGAAGGCTTGTCGACCATCTGATACCCTGGCAATGGAGTTGGTTGATCTTATCAACAAACGCTTCACGGAGCAAAATGAGCACATCAGTTCGAGCTTGGACAAAGCTGAACAACGAATTCTGGCGGAGCTTGAACAAAGGTTTAGCCAAAAAATTAACGACCTTTCTGAAGAGGTGATCGTTCTCCGCTCACAACGGGACAGACTGGATAAGAAGGTCGGGCAACTGGACAGGGAGGTCGCTGATCTGTGTGCACTGTGTGGAAAGGTGGCTCAACTGGAACCCAAACTGGCATCTCAGCAGGAGCATAACCGGGTGTACGAGGTGCGCATACACGGCGTACCATATGGTGAGGGCGAAAATGTCCGAGCCTTATTCCACACGCTGTGCTTCAACCTGCAGCTAACACCCCCTCCAAGAATCCGGGATATCTTTCGCGCCCGGAAAACCCAAAACACACACGTCGACCCGGTGATCATCGTCAAAATGGAAAGCGCTCGGGAGATGATCGCACTTCCCAAGAAAATTAGGGAGTACCGGCGCGAGCGTAAATGCCAACTAACTCTAAAGCTCTTTGGTATCGACTCGGAAGCTGCAGTTTATGTTAATGAGCAGCTGACCAGAGATAACTATCTCATTTTCAAAGAAGCCATGCGTATGAAAAAGCATCGTGTCCTCACAACTGTTTTCACCCGCCGCACAGTAGCGCCTCTCGAACAATTAGTTATGAGCATTTAAAGTTGAACTTTGTTTCGTTTTTTGCATCATACAAAAAAAAATGTGTAAATTGGTCGACTTTCAGGTAATATTACAAAAAAACCATAAAACCAATGGTCATGGTTTTTACTTTTAATGATAGATACATTCATAAACTATTAAAGAACCTAAAAAAAACGACACTTTGGTTTGGGCTTCTACAGGTAAATCGCTACCTGCCAGGTGTCCATTTTTTTCACCTTTTTCTGCCTAAAGTAGTCTATATCTTCTGACGCCAATGAAAGCCACTAACTACACTATGACTACAAGTTCCGTGGATCTTTCCTGGATCAGAATTAACTTTCATCGGCTGCGTCGAGCTGCGTCTGCGGAAATGCAACGCAAAAAACCAAAACAACTCAGAGTAAAATATACCAAAATACCGACACAATTTCATACATTTCAAGAAATATACTAACTGTAGCGCGTGGCGGTCACACTTCGAACTAAAAAAAAATTTTTTTTTTCAGTTTTCAAATTATTTTTATTCGAGCAAATACATAAAAATAAACATAAAAAATTAAATACAAATTTTTGTTTAAAAATTGTTTTCATTGAAAAAAAATTATTTTTTCACTTTGATACCCTGTAAAAAGGCGTATTTGTGGGCGTGGTACTTTATGCAGTACATATATATATTTTGCAACAATTACCTGTCCAATACCGTTTAAATTATTCGATTACATTATTTGGTTCAAAAGATATGATTTTTGCAACGCTAAATGAGAAAAGGCGCTACTGTGCGCCGTTCACGTTCGCTGCACGGGCAAAGAGGGCGTAAACTGCATCGCGCACATTAGCGAGCTTTCGACGCTTACTGCTGCCGCTCTCTCTTCGTCTCTCACCACTTCTCTCTCTGGCGCTACGATGGAAGCTAGAGACGGTGTCGCTGCTGAACCTAGCTTTCGCTCTTAATCAATTTTATCATTTTCTCCTAGATAAGTTATCATTCGAATTTTTCTATCGTTTGTTTATACTTCTATGTTCTTAAATTGCTTTGCAGAAATTGAGCTTGCATTCCTAACTTAAGCCAAATCTTCCAGTGCAGTATGAAGTAAGACGTTCCATCACTGATAGCCTGATAAAAGTAATTAGTAAACGTAAAATCGGGCTCAAAGTTGTTCACCTAAATGCGCAAAGTCTATTGCGAAAAATGGATGAATTCAGGTTTTTTTTATTAATTCCGACGTAGATGTAATTTTTGTGTCTGAGTCGTGGTTCTCACTAAATGTTTGAGATGTACTATTGTCGTGTGAGGGATATGCTGTGTATCGTTCGGATCGCGTCGGTTATGCAGGAGGGGTAGCTATTTTTGTTAAAACAACAAGCCACTACTGACAGTACCTGTTTGAGAAATTCGTACCTTTAAAAACCAAAATATCTAAGCCAAGACAGACCCCTTGGTTTATTATAGAGATTAAGCATATTATACCACAGCGTGATGCCTCTTATAAGAGATGGAAGCGTTATAAAACCAACGAACTCCACAGTCATTATAAGATTGCCAGGGAAGCGGTTACAAAAAAGATAAAATTGGTCAAACGTGACCACTATAAACTAAAATTTGGAAACTGTATATCATCAAAACACAGATGCATAGAACTAAAAAGGCTAGGGATCGGAAAGTGCGAACAGAAAACCGAGCTCAACGTTAATGTTGAAGAACTAAATCAACAGTTTACTACAATTAATGTACCTGAAGCAAAACGTAACGTGTACCTGAACAACCTGTGATAATATATTTAACTTTGTGTGTGTTAGCCTATGTGATGTCCTTGATTGTATACTTAAAGTTAAATCTAATGCGGAAGGTCATTTTCTAAAATTATTGTTACCATGTTTACCTATATTTTTAACTCTATCCTTACACAGTGTGTGACGGTTGGTCATTCCGGTGGCTCAAGGATGGCCAAGGTTCGTCTCAAAAAGGTATTTGTTGTCTGAGGTGGTTGCTGCAGGGAAATACCCGACCCGGGTTTCAGAGGAGAAGGCCAATAGTTAGGTTATACTTGGACTGATCAATTTATTGTTGATAATGGTACAAGGAGGTTTGATCTTTGATAAGGAATTTCCGCTCGGGACCGCTGCACTTCGGGATGGGTCGTCCTTCTCGGGGTGCGTTCGGTTGCACTGGGGTCCGCTGTCCGCTCGCGTGCTGGGATTCCGGGTGGCCGGGGCTTCCTAGAGGGGCGAGAGTAACTGGTGGGGGCCCTGAGGTCTCCCAAGTTAGGATATGGCTAGTGAAGGCCCTGAGGTCTTCGAAGTTAGGAGTACACCAACACAAACCAATTGTAACCCAAATGTAAAACCTTTAAATACGACTTTTTGAATAAAGAGAATTCAGTTATGATTCGCCACTTAAAAACTAAACGTCGTGTTCGTGTTTTTTTATTTTTTTTATTAAAACCAGTCCCACAGTACAAAATTCGCGCGCCTGCCGTTCATAATTAAAGCGAGACCGCGACCGCGATTGGTGCGCGTCTTTGTGGATCAGCAGCAGTCGCTGAACCTTGTAAACAATATTAAACAAGTGAATAACAACGACAACAAAGACACAATTAATGAGTTAGCGTCCACGCTGACAAAGTGTAAAAACCAAATTATGAAAAAACAACAACACATCAGCCCTGTAAAGGGTAAAATGGCAAAAACATTAAAAATCCCCAAGCCAAGGAATCCAAAGGCAAAGGCGCAACTACGTCCTGTGCCACGTCAACTGCGGCTACAATGGCTGCGGCGACATCAACAGCAACAACAACAGCGGCGGTTGCAGCAACACTGACACCAGCAGCAGCAACAGCAGTTACAACAACAACAGCAGTTACAATAACAACAGCAGTTACAACAAAAATAGTAGTTACAACAACAGAAGTTGCAGCAACAACAGCGCTAGCAACAGCAGTGCTAGCAACAACAACAACAACAGCGCTCTTTCAGCTGCCGTAAATCCAAACGAAATCGCAATAGTGGGTGCGACCCTCCCCAAACTACCAAAACGGGGCAAGATGAAGCACGACGACGTCCGCTTGCTCAAGCGCCAATAATAGTGGCAGCGATAGCAGCAGCAACAGCAACAGTAGTGATGAAGCCATGAGTGAGGATCATGGACCCGATGGCAAGGCTGAGCCAAGCGTCGTCCTTGTCAGCAACAACAACGACCGCAGCGATAGCAGCAGCAACAACAACAACAACAAAGACGGTCAGCTGGCAGTCCTCATGGACGAGCTCGCCAGTCTACATGCAGGGAATCATTTGCTACGCCAGCAACTGGCACAAATGAATAAACAAGTAAGCATAAAGCAACAGCTGGCTAGTCTGGGACTAGCTGGCAACATCTGTCAACTCAAGGGCAACAGGTTTGCGCCATTCCTTGAGAATGAAGATGAAGAAATCGATGGCGACGAAATGCTCAACTTCGCAGCCAGCGATTACTATGGCTATGATGCCGAATTCCCATCACTTTTGGACAATGGCGGCAACAATCAAAGCAGCAACAACAACAACAACAACAACAACAACAATAGTAACAACAAAAACAAATACAACAACAAAAACAAATACAACAACTATGGACTTGATGGAAGAAGAAGATGACAACGAGTCCTCCACCTCAAGGATGGCGGCCCTAAAGGCAGCAGCAGCGTCTTCGCCAACCAGGGACCGCAAATAATTATTATGAGTTTAAAAAAATTAAAGCCCAAAACAGTCTCCAAAAAAATTGGAAAAAAAATGGCATAAGTTAAATTTTCATGGCGAATTCAAAAACAAGATAAATGTTTTTATTTCAATTTTTGTATAAAAATTACGCAATAACTTTTATTTTCAATTTTGATTATATGTATGTTTATAAGGTTGCAGCAGCAACCTCCTCCTCCACCCAACTACAGTCATAAGAAGAAGAATAATAAAATCCCAATAATCGCGATATATAACGCAACACCAAAATTAATAACGGGTATGTTGAGAACTTTTATAAAAAGCGATCAGTTTATATTAAACATCATTAATAAAAACTTAATCAATGTAAAATTAAATAACCTTGAAGACTACCTTAAGACAAAAGATTTGCTCAAAGATAATAAACTAAATTTTTTCTCGTACACGCCTGATGAACTCAAGCAATTCTCCTTAATTATTAAAAAATTGCCTGTTGAATCATATGAAGTGGATGATGTTCGGTCAGCCCTCATGGCGGCACTTCCGAATGTAAACATAACAGCCGTAAAAGAATTTAAAAAACGTTTTTGGCTTATACAAACTAGTAACCATGAGCATATCAGTCAACTTATTCAATTAAAATCCCTTTTAAACTATCGAATAATATTTGAAGGCCTAAAAAAAGATAAAAATCAAATAAGGCAATGCTATAATTGTCAAAGGTATACGCATGTTGCAAGCAATTGCAACATGGAACATAGATCCGTCAAGTGCATCAATAAGCATTTGCCAGGGCAGTGTTTAGTAAAAAAAACAGATGAAGTAGATAAAAATGGGAAACCCATCTCACGCGTTAAATGCGTAAACTGTTTAGGGCCACATACTGCAAATGCCAAAATATGTCCGATTCGCATTGAAATGTTAGGAAAAATGCAAGAAACCATGTAATTGGCCGAGCCAGTTCAATTATTAATAACAATAGATCATTCGCTTCGCTATTCAACGGTGGGAATAACAATGGTAGAAATGGGAATACTGGCAGCACCCCTTCTCTCCCTCCACAAAGAATTGCTACTTCGGATATAGCCCTCCAAAAACATATGGATGCTAGATTAGCAACTAAACCAAACTCAAATATTCGGCCCGTTGCAAATACAACGCTGTCTCTAAACTTATTTAACAATGATGCCATTGAATCTTTTGGGACAGATATTCTCACTTGTCTTGACATAATGAAGGGTGTTGTAGGAAAATATGCTGGCATGCGAGTCACCGATCCGATGGAGCTCAAAAAGCAGAAACAGCAAATACTTCTCGACTTTCTAATGGCCATGTCTTCTGCATTAACAAATGCGTAAACTCAAATGCATGTTCCAAAATGTCAACTCCATTGTATCTTTACAAAAGAGGCAGGAGTTTGACTGCTTGTTAAAATTACATCCTCCAAGCATTATGCTAATCGCAGAACACAGATTGAGTCAACGTCACCAAATTGAATTGACAAATTACCAATTTATAAGACAACCAGTAGGCGCCACAGATACTAGACATATGCGAAATTCGACTGCAAAGCCGATCTAATACTATCAACCGATGATCTGCCACTCGACAATGGCACAACCCAGACTTTACGTCTGATCATTTTGGGGTCTTTGCAAACTTCATGTTAGGGCGCTATCTACCAACACAAATAGACCCAAAGATTGTCCTGAGTTTCGAGAGGATGGATCACTTGGCCTGCAATATGGAGATCTTGAGGCACTTGGAAGAAATTCCAAATGATTCAAACTTGAACGCGTCCGACATTGATACGTGCGTAGGCAGACTAAGTGGTGCGTTCGACCTGGCTCTAGGCAATCAAACGGCCATTCCACGGCGAGTCATTGATCCGACCAAGCCAAGGAAGCAGTTGAATCGTTGTAGGGGATGCGTGAGACTGATTCACTGTCGTCGTTTATTAAGGCGTCGCCTGCATAGGCATCGTCTCACTTTGACCAGTCGTGAGGGTGATCAAATCAGGCAGATGATTTCGATTTTGTCTCGGTTCATCGACACTGAGATTGAGAAAAGCCATCAATTTCATTGAACGAAGGGTTAAGGACATTAGACCGAAAGACATCAGTTTGAAGAAGCTGTTGCCCTCCGATACGGCATATGAATTTGAACAAACGATCAACCTGATCAACAAGATTTACATCGATTCTCCAAGAATGCTAACAACTGCATTTGAAAAGGTCAATGCTTTGGCATGGCAATATGAGCCAACTCACAAACAAAATGACGACTTAGCGGCAGATTTCCCCGAATCCCACATTTGTTGACAATTTCGTCAATGAATTTGTCACGCAGACGTCGGATGTGCCAATTGTCGAATTCAATCAAACGCAAACAGCTGATGGCAATTGGCCTAGGGCCATTGACTACGGTTTTACCAATGCTGAACAACTATTGGAATACATTAGGGACAACAATGCAAAGAAAACCCTGGGGCCAGATAGTACTAGCAATTTCTTAATGAAACGTTGCCAAACTGTTCAACAACTGCTTCAATATCGGATACTATCCGACCCAATGGAAATGTGGCAGAATTATGCCAATACCTAAACCAAATTGTAAAAAGGACAAGCTTAAAAGTAGGTTTTGCCCAAAATTAACAAGGATAATACTGTCTTACTTGATTGACAGATCCTTTTTTGTTCGTAGCCCTAATGGTATGGACCAATCTATAATCAGGAATATAACAGCTGGTGTCCCACAGGGTTCTCTCAAGCTCTACCGCAAGCATACTACCCCTGATCTATGCTGATGATGTCTTCATACTAGTATCAGGGGCTAGAGAAGAAAGTGCTGAAATTAATTTAAATACATATTTAGATCAATTAAGTGAATATTTCAAAAAATGGAGACTTAAACTAAATCGTAACAAATGTATTGGATGCTTGCTAAGGGGTCCAAAACTTAGAAACATTGTTGCTAATGACAGAAATTTTCAACCACATATCTACTTTAACAATAATACTCCTATTGAAATCGTCAATAACTTTAAATATCTAGGAGTACAGTACGATAGTAGACTATGTGTTACCGCTTTACCACTATACCTTACTTATACGTGCTCCCTAGGTGACTCCTTGCTGCTGGTTTACCCTTAGTTCCTGTTAGAGGACTTGGCCGATCGCTGGCCGAAAACTGAATGTCTCCCAAGGGCTGAAGCTCGCCTTATATAGCGCTCTGGTGCGGCCGAGTGTGGCTGTCGCGCCCGGAGAAAATTTGCCATAATAGTGTGGCCAGACCCTCATTGGGCCAGTGTGCCCCTTTGTGTCTGATCATGGCGTGCGCGCCCTCTTGGTTTGAATTGAAATTGACGCTCTTGACTTGCGGGTGGTTGACTTCATTTTACTATACCCTTGCAGGGTATTATAATTTCAGTCAGAAGTTTGCAACGCAGTGAAGGAGACGTTTCCGACCCTATAAAGTATATATATTCTTGATCAGCATCAACTGCCGAGTCGATCTAGCCATGTCCGTCCGTCCGTCTGTCCGTTTCTACTCAAACTAGTCCCTCAGTTTTAAAGCTATCTGAATGAAACTTTGCATATAGTCTTCTATATACTCTCACTGCTATATATGTCGGAACGGGCCGGATCGGACGACTATATCATATAGCTGCCATACAAATGTTCGATAAATTTTTAGAAAAAAAATATAACTTGGCTGTTTTTCAATATTATTCCATCATTTTTGAGATATAGCCATTTTATATTATTCCAGAATTTTGTTTAAAATTTTATGAAAATCGGACCACTATATCTTATAGCTGCCATTGGAACGATCGGGAAGTTAATCGAAAAAAAAATTATAACTTCGTTGTTTTTTAACGTATTTTCATCTACTTTGGTACATGAGCTTTTGGTATTATTTTAGAATTTTGGTAAAAATTTTATGAAAATCGGACGACTATATCTTATAGCTGCCATAGCACATTGGGCCAGCGAACCGATAGTTCGACGAAAATTAAAGTTTTAAAGCTAGGTTCTTCAAATTTGGTACATATATTAGTGTCGATTCACATAAAAACATATATAAGTTTCAGACCGATCAGACCACGCCTTCCCTAGCCGCCCATACATGATAGGTTTCCTCTTATTGATATTTGTACGGTAATAAATAAATTAAATTCAACAAATGTTTTAAATTCATTTTTTTAACACTTAACCTTAATATTAATAAGTAAAAAATAACAATGCATTCAAAATGAATATAAATAAGTATTTTTCATTTTAAAATGTTTCTAACAGTCGTCTTCTACGTCAAGTTGTATTGAAAACGGATTTTCAGAGTCAGAATCTATATCACTATCACTATTGCTCCGTGCTTAAGTCGAGTTCTATCAGTTCATCATAAATCCAACTCGTTACGGCAGATGCTCTATGATTGTTTTCTGTATAGACATCAAACAGTTGCTCATAGGCGAACTCAAACACAGCTACAATATGTCGGATTTATACATATAGGTGCAAAAAGATGCAAAAAAGCTTAATAAAATTAGTTTATATACAAATTGCACTTTATTGACTCATAGTTACTTTTTGGCACAAGTTGGCACAAAATTTGTTATAATCCACAACAGACGGGTTAGCAGGTTAGCTTTTTTCTACTTTTGGACACCACAAATAAACGCACACAAAGAACACATTATCAAACATGAACAAAGTCTTTTTTAATACGAATATTCTACACACCTTTCCCTTTCTTTTCCATAATTTTAGTGAAAATTGCTTAAAGCACAACAATTTTGTCGCGCTCGCAAGTAAACAAAATCTTTCTCGCGTTTTTGAGTTTCGTACGCACGCAATCAAAGAGTTGACTTTGAGGGGCTGCCAAAATTTCCGGGATGCATCAAAACAATTAAAATCTTTTGATTCATTTTAGTCAAAGTATATACTTTTCAAATTTTATTATTAAAATAGGTTTACTTTCTATGAAAAATTTGAATTTTCGTCGATATATCGGTTCGCTGGCCCTATGTGCATAGGAACGATAGGGAAAGTAATAGCAAAAATTATAACTTCGTTGTTTTTTAACGTATTTTCATCTACTTTGAGGCATGAATTTTGGTAACAATATTATGAAAATCGGACAACTATATCATATAGCTGCCATAGAAGCGATCCGCAGATGTAGAGAAAATGTAAAGCTGGGAATGTATAACTGTAACTGTCAAACTGTAAACATTATAAGTATAGGTAAAATGTTATGAAACTCTGTTTAGTGTCTGTTTTCGGCATTATAATT
Source organism: Drosophila kikkawai (assembly GCF_030179895.1). Classification (NCBI taxonomy): domain Eukaryota; kingdom Metazoa; phylum Arthropoda; class Insecta; order Diptera; family Drosophilidae; genus Drosophila; species Drosophila kikkawai. The sequence continues at coordinate 26,862,602 of NC_091728.1, read as the reverse complement.
TATGATATAAATATGAAAACCAATCTGCAAGGGTATACAAACTTCGGCGTGCCGAAGTTAGCTTCCTTTCTTGTTTCTTAATGACTTTCCTTAATTCCAATATTTTGTTTTCTTTGACTTCATTGTACTTCATGTTCTTGTCTCTTATTCATAACATATATAACATATTTATATCTATTGGCCGGTCAGATACAAGGTTTCCTGGATAGAAACTTCCTCCTACATAATAAGCAATCTGGCTTTCGTATGAAGAGAAGCCTGTTTAACAGCAATGACGGACATCGCAAAGGACATCAGACAACAACTTGACAAAAACCATGTTACAATCTTGACGCTACTTGACCATAGTAAGGCTTTTGACTCCGTGAATCACAATATTCTTTGTACCAAGCTAAAAAACTTATTTAACTTTTCTGATTCTTCGGTTAGACTGATTGCGTCTTATCTTACTGAAAGACTTCAAGCGGTTGTAGCAGGGGCGGTGACCACCGCCGTAAAAAAACTGACTCGTGGCATTTCTCAGGGATCAGTCCTCGGCCCTTTACTGTTTGCAATATATGCAATATATTGCAATATATAATCTGGGACTAACGTTCAACAACACCCTGTCTTGGGGCAATCACATATCGAAAGCAACCGGTTGAGTCTATGGTATCTTGCGTCAATTGGCAAATACCAGAAACTTTTTACCCGAACACATAAGACTCCTGATTTCCAAAACCATTCTGATTCTCACCCTGTTTTATGGTATAGAAATATTTGGGTTTGCGACTCACGGGACATGAGAAAATTAGTCACAGCCTTAAATTCTATTGTTCGTTATGTGCTTAATTTAAATCGTTTTGACCATGTATCACACTTGACCACTAAACTACTTGACACTGACTTAAACTCATGGATTAATCTTAGAGCCCTTTCATTTTTCCACAAAATAGTGGGAACTCATGAGTCTTCATATTTGTTCAACAAACTAATACCGGCAACTTCGCAAAGAACTAAAAATTTTATTTGCCCTCGAGTTCAAATGCTCAACTCTGAGAGGAACCAATTACCCCATGAGTTTAAAACTATTAGGAATGCAACTCAATTAAATTTCAAAGTAAAACTATTTCTAAGTAACAACGCATAAAAAACAAGCAAACAAAGAGCAAACTAAATATTAATACGTAATTAAATATAAATAATATAAAAAAAATATATAAAAAATAAATTAATTAATAATAAACATACATTTTTAAATAGAATAAAAAAAGTTTATAAAATAATTAGTTTATATAATAATTAGTTAATAATAGTCAACCTTAAAATAATTATTTATCACCAACTGTACTAGGTTTTAAGTTGCAATCCTGCCTAATTTTACCCCATGTGACCAGGGCATTAATAATAAGTATTTTATACTTGTAGCACTGGGCTAATTTTTTGAAATAAATAAATAAAATGTCCGGCTCTCCGGTTCTGGCATCTCTAGAAGATGCCTCCATGAGGAAGCCAGTTTGCCTGCCTTTGCGAATCACAAGTTGATCTTCAAGGACCTCGAAAACCGCGCAAGTATTATCTAGGTCTATCTAGAAATTTACCGGACAACTAAGGGCCATATTGGCATATCCGTGGCCCCGTGAGGACCGTCCGGGCTAACCTAACTTAACCATTTTTTTATAATTTTGTATTTAAAAACGGACAAAGTATCCACTTTTGCTATATATGGCCTTTTAATGGTTTTCAGCCTTTTTAATATTTGGTCCACAGACCCTTAATTAGGAATTAGATCACGACTCTAAACTGGTCACTATATTAACTAAAAACATGGAATGGTTAGCCAAATTTGATAGATTTTTAGCAGTGTTTGCGGTTCATCTTGTTGAAATATTATTTCGACTAACGGGTAAGCACATTTGTCAACGAAATATGGTAGATTGGTCGCCAAAATATCAAGAAAAGGTTATCTTTTCAAAATGCGATCGATTTTCAAAGATGGACCACTGGTTAACCCCACAATATCAACACTTTTCCTCAAGCTTTATGGGTCCTTAAATTGAGATGTTTTTTATACCTCATGTGGCTCGTGCTAGTAGTACTTCATACCTTCAGACTGACCATATTACACTTTTCCAATCCTCTACCGTCAAAGACCTATGCTACTTAAAAAAATTTGAGACGTCGTGCTACTTTTATTTTTAGAGATTCCAGTTTTATTCTGTTTAACTGACGATGTCAGCCGTATTCGAAATAATATTTTAACAAGATGAACCCCCAAACACTCGGCTAAAATCATGAAAATTTGGCAAACTAATCCACGTTTATAGTTTATATATGTAGGTATCGATACGTTGTGCTCTAGAAACAATTGGCAATAGTGCAACTATGGGTCAGAAAACAAACGAAGTGTAACGGATTCCAAAAGAAATTATGCTACATTTATTTGATAGTATGCCCAAAGGCATTGAAAACTTTTAAAAAGCTAAAACGTTCAAAAGTTAATATTTTGACGTATCTTTAAATAATAAAAAAGTATATAAAACAAGGTAATATTTGACTCTTTCTCTATTTTATGTATAGTAGAAATGAATAAAGATTATGGGAAAACAGATATGAAGGCGATTAATACATTTTTACGAATTTGACGACATTTTGAAGTCAAAAGTATCCACATGTGCTCGCAACTGCAGTACACTGTATATGAAAAAAAAAACTAAATATAAAAAAAAAAAGAAAAAAGGAAGCTAATTTCGGAACGCCGGAGTTTGTACACCCCTGCAGATCCATTCTGGTGAGATTATTAGAAAAAAAAAAATATATATATATATTTCATATAATAATTTGGTTTTGATAAAAAAAATAAAAATAAATAACTATATTTTAGATTTAAATATCTAATATATTAAACATTATAAATTTAAATGCTGGAAAATATACAAAAGAAAGTTTCATAACTGTTTACCTATACTTATTATATTTACAGTTACAGTTTCACACTCGCAGATATAAATTTTTCTGTCCATCTACCGATCGTTTCTATGGTATTATTTAGTCGTCCGATTTTCATAAAATTAAAACCGAAATTCTGAAATAATAAAAATCTCATATCTCAAAGTAGCTAAAAATACGTTGAAAAACAACGAAATTATAATTTGTATACCCTTGCAGGCTATTATAATTTCAGTCAGAAGTGTGCAACGTAGCGAAGGAGACATTTCGACCCTATAAGGTATATATATGTATGTATTCTTGATCGCCATCAACAGCCGAGTCGATCTAGTATTCAGAAGACTGACTATATGCAGAGTTTCATTTAGAAAGCTTTCAAACCGAGGGACAAGTTTGCGTAGAAACGGACAGATGGTCATGGCTGGATCGACTCGGCAAAAACTATATGATAAAGTCATCAGAGTAAAACTGGAATTTTAGCATTATTTAAAAGAACTTACAACTCAGAGTAGATGAACATGAGTGAAAAACAAAAGTTTTTTTTCTTTTAATTTGCGGAATTGAACTATGTATATCATGCAGTAATTCTTTCCGCATAACTAATGAGATTGACAGCTCTAAAAGTGAGAGACTAGTTTGCACAGAAAGGGATATAAGGTCGGGAATAAGTCCTTTGCTGACCTCGAAGCCTCTGTTGAAATATATTATAACCTGCAAGCGTATTAAAACACATTTCGAGCTTCCACTTGGTTCATTTTGCTTAGTAACTGATGCTTTGATAGTTCCATTTCAAGCAACAAAAGATCGAAACCTCAAAAGAAACCAAAACCATATTTTTGTTCAGTGTTAACATTGTTTTTTTTTTGTTGGGCGGACGCATAAAACAGGATAAGCACATCTGTCAAATTCAAATGTTTATATTCTATGCTAATTAATCAGCATATTTTGATTTTTAAATTGTCTTCGGTAGAGTAAAAGGAGTCCCTGCCTTTATAGTTGTAATGAAAACATCCTAATATTACTTAACAAATTAAGTGTATTTTTTAATCTATAGTACGAAGCAAAACTGTAAATACATTTTATTGACATCGATCGAAATGATTTAAAATGACATTTTTACTCAATATTAATGACAACCACAAAAAAACCGTCAGTTGGATTTTTTTTTTCGAATTCACTTATTAAAGTGGGAATGTATTTTATGGGAACAACGAAACAGATTAAGTTCAAAAGAGGATAACTAGGTTTGGCGAAATATTACACATTTTAATTAAATAGTTATTTAATGACGTAACGTGTGTCAAAACACAAAAAATAATAAAAATAGGTTTAACAAATATCTTGAACCAAACATTTCAATACTATTATTGGTCAGCGCTGTATATGAAGACCAAAAAGCTCTACCACATAAGCCATAACAGTGACACTGAGGTGATATTTTTTAATTAGTTGGCAGTCACTCTGCTATTCATATAGAACTGTTGTGCTGACAGCAGTAATGTCAAAACGTATATGCATGCAGCAATCCAGCAATTGTAGGCGTTCTGAAAATTTTCAAAATTCCGAATTAAAATGTGAACAGTAGAAATATCACCAGTCCCAATAATAACTAACCTGTTTGTACGCTCTATTTGCGGCTGTATAAAAGTCCTCCAATGAATGGTATTCCTCCTCCAGCGGCAAATCCTCTATAAGAGCCACACTATTTATGTAGAAAAATAGGCCCATGAGCACCTAAAGAATTGAAAAAATTGCTCTTATTATCAGACTATAAAAACAGAAACCTTGTGACCCTTAGTGGTGTGCAAATGAATCAGGAAAGTTATGTATATACAAACATATGTATACATATGCTTACCAGTTGGACAATGCCCCAAACTGATATTATCAGTCCGCACAGGGACAATTTGGGACCACAGATTTTCATCTTGACGACTTCCAAAAACTCAGCTAGGCTCTCCAAATATTTTTTATCTGCGGCACGGAGACTTTTCTGTCTTCGAAGTTTTCTCTTTAGCCAAAGTCGTCAGGTGAATATCATGTGACCAAATTTCTGTGTGACCATGCAGCATTATGAAAAAAATGTAAAGTCCGTCAAAGTAGCATCGATGCGTTCGCTTCGGTAAGGAAAGATGGGAAAAGGAACACGGATGGTATATTTTTCAATTTGTTTATAAATAAATCCTAAATCCTTAGTCCAGGTGTGTACTTAATAATATTAAATAGGAAAATTTAAAGGCATTGCAAAGAAAAAACCGACCCGCTGTGACTTTGTAAGTGCAATAAACAATTATATTTACCTAGCACTATAGAGGGAAATTCAATATAATAAACGACAGGAAAAACTTTTTCATTAAATGTCATTATGACAAGGCTCATTATATGAGTTAAATATTAAAATGGTCAGTTTAATTACATAAATAAATATTATTGGGCGGAGACTGGCTGTGGGGCTTCCGGTTATTTGCCTTCAGCTTCTTATGCGATTATTACATTAGCGAATTTATTAGAGACGTCATTAAAGATTTGACAGCGCTATAGCGTTTTACACAAGTGCGAGAAAGACGTCTATATGGCACTCGAATGCATTTGAATAATGCATTAGCTACTTCATTGCCGCGAAAATCGATAGATCTACATAAAAGATACTCGATAACAAAATACGGTTTTAATGAAGAAAATTGTAATAGCCATATGACACTCTATTGCAGTTTTCATTAATTAGCTACTTCATTAATACCTTGAAAGAGACCACTATATGTGTAATTTTGCTTGTATTTTGCTTAGATTATTTTGGTAACACGACTACGGTCACACCGACCGTAAAAGGTAAACAAAAAGAACGGGCGCCATTCGCGGCGTTTTACTATGAATTTCTGAATTCCTCGTCGAAATATTCTTGCATAAATAAATGCAGAATCCTTTAAATTTATGTTTTTAACCTATAGTGCTTAAAGTTTTTTTAATTTTTACCAAAAAAAATTTTAAATTAATTTTACAGCGCAAGAACCTTGCCACCGCAAAGCATATCATTTTTCCTAATTTTCTAATATTTTTTTCAGTTCAAAAACCAGCAAAATGATATAAAAATAAAATTCTCATTGTGAGACCATACTGTCAATGAGCAGGCATAAGGTTTTGCCGTTCCGAATTTTCCCAAATGGACCGCCGTTAGAACGCATTCAAATCTAACCACGGTTTGTTTGGCGATAGTTAGGCGATAGTTTTTCGCTGCAACTCTGATTTCTTCTTCTTAACAGTGAAAATTTTACCAACACTACGAAAAATGTAAACAAAGTTGGCGAGGAACAATTGAAAAATGAAATTTAAAATGTGGCGCCAAAGCTACAAACATGCCCAAAATAGTTGTTGGTGTTTTTCTGTATATTCTTGCCCCAATATGTCCCCAATTGTTACTATTTAATATAAGCCGCCTACCTTATTTTAAAGATTTTGGATCCCTATACCACCAATAGACACTCTTCGGGGAATTTGCTCTGTGTTAGAGAAAAATCATTAGAAAAACAAAAATTCCTTGTCATTTAATTCATTTAATTTTAGTGCGGATAAATTCTGACGCAATCTGTGCTTTTGCGGTTGTACAACAGCCAAAATAGTTGGTAAATTCTCCATTTCAAAATTGCAACTGCCAATTCCACAGTCTTTGTTTACGTTTTCATGAGCCACAGCTGATCGATCAGCTGTTCGGATGGCGGATGCGCTTTAACGCAACTCTGCGGGAACACGAGTTTCACTTTTTTAAAAATCCCAAACGTTCCTCACATATGTGCTGTGTGGGAAGACAGTATTACATTGCAAATTTTCGAATTTTTAACTGCCAAGAATTCAAAATTACACTGAAAAACCATCATCTAAATATCGGCTAAACAAGTCCTTAAAATTTGAATGGAGAACAAACTGGGAATTTCCGGGACGTCAAAACCTTATGGGCCCTTCTGTTCAACGAATGGTGAATGGCAGAAGGGTTTCTGTGGAAAGAGCCTATAAGGCTTTGATTGCCTTTTTTATATTTTGGTAGGCTTTTAAGACCAACGATTATATCAAAATAACAGAAAAATCTTCCTACTTAAGGTGGTTGGCCCATATGACGGTCTCAAAACTTCGAAAAAAATTGTTTGCATTAAGCACTTTCTTTACTTATTTACTGTTTTAAAAGAATTTTGGCGATATTCGATGGCTACAAAGTTACATTACATAAGAAATCTCTTCAGAGCAGCTTACTACTGCAATGCTTATTTCTTTTGCATTTTTTTTCGAAACCACGTTTTTCCAACTGGCCAACACGACTATTACCGTGAATTTGTAGAATATTTTCAGCATACAGGCAGACATCGCATGGACTAGAGTCTTTTGGATAGGTCAAGTAGTTTTTTTACCCTGCAAAATAGACAAAATAAATTCGTTTTCAAAAAAAATAAAGTATTTTTTTTATATTTTCAAATCATCCTGGTTTATGCGTTGTTTGCATTCATTCATATCACAATGGATATGGAGATATCTCAACAGAGACGATAAAACAATGTTATAAACCATATTTTAAAAAATGGCGGACATATCAAGTAAACGCCTCAGCGCCTCGAGATTTGAGTTTCCCGCCTATGGACACAATAGTGCACGTAATTTGAGTCGGAAATCCGCAAACAAAATTTGTTTGTATTTATTACACCTTTATCTTCTATTAGAACCTAAAAACCCAAAAAGAAATTATGACAAAAAAATTAAATTCGGTTTTGAAGGAAACGTGCCATTTTCAGGCAATCAGATTTCACTAGGTTCAAATAGAAAATAATTTCATGATGATCATAATAATGCAAAAATTAAAAGCTAAGAAAAATCCGTTTAAAGTTTTTGATGCGCCCACATTAACACTTGTATACCCTGCGTATATACTTGATTTGAGGCACTCAGAGTTGAAATTCGATAATGAAACCTACATATGTAGTATATTCTTTAAGTAATAAACTCTTTTTTAAAGCAAAGAAAACAAAGAAATTTTGGTTTACAAAAAAAAAAAAAAAAAATGCTTAAAAATGTTTGGTTTGGATGTACATATATCCCCCTTAATAACTACTAAAAAAAATAAAGATGCTAAGTCGTATGCGCTCTTCACGAGTTGTTTTAGCTTCCTAAAAGAAAGAAAGATTATTACAAAAAAATTAAGCTTTATACAATGACAGAGCTACATCCAAGGCAAAGTCCTTAAAGTATGTTTAAGGACGTTCCCGATGGATGTTTCTGATTACTGTCAACCACAATTGAAAGGGTTAGGCTACACGTACGCTATTGTCAATTCTGAAATTATCTAGATAATAGAATAGAATATCCCAACAAATAAAATATTTCAGTTTCTTTTTCTTTTGTTTGTAAATACTTAATTTTTTTAGATTACATTCCTGAAGTTAAATAATATTACCATTACATTGACAATATGAACCTGAACTTACCAATACATACATATATTACTTCAAAAGCCGCACAGAATACTAAAAAGAAATACTTCATGGCTTCACTTACGAATAATATTAGAAATAAAATGCAATGTAGAAAGGCTTAAGGTAAAATTGCTAGCGAATATAAATTAATTCGGTAAGGGGCTTTTATGTGTAGATGAGTCGAACGTAATGTGTTCATCCTGCGGTAATGTTAGTTTAGTTTAATATAAATTTATTTGTTCTTGTGGAACTCCTCCACGCACAGTTTGCAGCTCCAAGAACCCTCTGGTGGTGTGATGAGTGGTGGCGAAAGACAGTACATATGGTAGCCACGGTCACAATCGTCGCAGAACAGTAGCTGGTCGTCATTGTCGGAGGTCCCACAAATAGAACAGTACTTGCATTCAATGCATTGCCATCGATAACGTTTCACCGATATAATCATATTCGCTGTGAACTGAAGACACGATGGATGGCCAGAGCGACCGCAGTCTGAACACGACACAAGTTCTTCGGGCATATTGGTTTTTTTATTTTCCCGCTGATCGCCGAGGCAGAAATCGCAGTATGGAGATGGTTGAGCGATGTCGCGTTCAACGCGTTGCTTGACTTTCTTGGGACTTGCTCCAGCAGTTGAAGACGAATGATTCCCTGCAGAATAGCCTGCCGGAGCACTAGATACGTTGGATGTTGCCGAAACCATTCCCATGCTCATGCCTCCAGCGACGCCAGTCATGGTCGCTAAAGGAATTGAGTCATTGGAAGCTCCAGCATCACTTAAATTCTTTTCATATGACAAAGCTATGTTGTTTGTTGGCGTGAGCAGTGCTGACTGCGAAGATTCATCGTTTGTGGGAATGGGTGAAGCAGAGTTGGAGTGGGATGCATAGATACTACCTGTGGCAGCAGCTGCTGCTGTGCTAGCTGCATGTGCCACCGCTGCGGCAGCTGCCGCTGCAGCTGCAGATGTATTTGCATTATTTCCACCACCACGACGCCTTCGATCAGTTTCTCCTTCAACAACGTTCCTTCGACGGTTACCTGGAGTAAAAATATACAAAAAATGTTATAGTTAGACTAGATTTATGACTGATTTTTATGATAGGTTTTCCTGTCAGGGACAATATGGTGGAAAACAGCAAAGTATTAACTTATTGACCTTTAGGATAAATAAGAGCCTCTACCGAAGGATCCATAATACAAACTGTTTAGTTCATATACGCATTGGGGTTAATGTTTCCTACAGTATCATCAATAGGCCACGTTTCATCAACGTGTCACCGCGCTTTAAATTTCTCTCTTCAAAAAAAAAAAAGAAAGGTTGATAAATTGCTGATGAAATGTTTATGACAAAAAGGACGACATTAACGAAGTCATCATAAAAAAAAGTTTCGACCATTTCACTAATGACAGCCTAGGATATGCAAATTTCATTAATAATTTTAATGGACTTTCATCACTGATTAATCAACAACACCGACCTGTACTGATGACAATTACTGCCGGGTTTCCATCGCCCCTTTTACCCCACTTGTTAAGAGGTGTTTCTATTAGAGGAATTTCAATTTTTTAAAGTTAATTCAGAGGTCAGATTTTCCGCGGGAAAGGATGTATTTTATTCCCCACAGCCATCCTCATTTCTTCGAGGGATAAAAAATATTTTATGACCCAAAACATTCCCTGCAATCCTCTTTGTTCTCCACACTGCACATTGGGCCAGCTAGCCGATAGTTCGACGAAAATTAAAGTTTTAAAGCTAGGTTCTTCAAATTTGGTACATATATTAGTGTCGATTCACATAAAAACATATCTAAGTTTCAGAGCGATCTGACCACGCCTTCCCTAGCCGCCCATATATGATAGGTTTCCTCTTATTGATATTTGTACGGTAATAAATAAATTAAATTCAAGAAATGTTTTAAATTCATTTTTTTAACACTTAACCTTAATATTAATAAGTAAAAAATAACAATGCATTCAAAATAACTATAAATTAGTATTTTTCATTTTAAAATGTTCCTAACAGTCGTCTTCTATTTCAAGTTCTATTGAAAACGGATTTTTAGAGTCAGAATCTAGATCACTATCACTATTGCTCCGTGCTTAAGTCGAGTTCTAATAGTTCTTCATAAATCAAACTCGTTACGACAGATTCTCTAAGATTGTTTTCTGTATAGACATCAAACAGTTGCTCATAGGCGAACTCAAACACAGCTACAATATGTCGGATTTATACATATAGGTGCAAAAAGATGCAAAAAAGCTTAATAAAATTAGTTTATATACAAATTGCACTTTATTGACTCATAGTTACTTTTTGGCACAAGTTGGCACAAAATTTGTTATAATCCACAACAGACGGGTTAGCAGGTTAGCTTTTTTCTACTTTTGGACACCACAAATAAACGCACACAAAGAACACATTATCAAACATGAACAAAGTCTTTTTTAATACGAATATTCTACACACCTTTCCCTTTCTTTTCCATAATTTTAGTGAAAATTGCTTAAAGCACAAGAATTTTGTCGCGCTCGCAAGTAAACAAAATCTTTCTTGCCTTTTTGAGTTTCGTACGCACGCAATCAAAGAGCTGACTTTGAAGGGCTGCCAAATTTCCGGGATGCATCAAAACAATTAAAATCTTTTGATTCATTTTAGTCAAAGTATATACTATTCAAAAATTATTATTATGAAAATAGGTTTACTTTCTATGAAAAATTTGAATTTTCGTCGATATATCGGCTCGCTGGCCCAATGTGCACTGGTAGAAATTTTAATGAGAGTTAATTGTCAAATATATTCGTTTGAAAGTCAATGGATTTTTGATGAATTAAATAAAGAATAAATCGATATATGTAACTTATAAATGTTCCGCCGCTTTTTTAATTTTAATATTTGGATAAATTCATGTTTTTAGGTTTAAGCCAATAAATATCGTAATGTGCTATTTAGTGTCTATAATTGCCTTCAGCTGGCGTGATTTCCCTGGGAATACCTTAGTCAGGTCGACGAAAGGGGTCATTTAATTAGGATTCAGGATGCAGGAGTTGTGATGATCAAGGAAGGAGGGGCTACGCCGGTGCACAACCATCAGGAGCGAGCTAAATAGCTGACCAGTGTTTATACCAGTTTTCTTTGTTTTAATCCACATCCACATATGTACACAACCTACATAGTAAAGGAAGTAAAGGAAGGTACTTTGGCTAGCCTGTCCCTTTCAGTTTGTAATTGAATCATTAAGAATCGATCCAAAACTAACGGAGATATGTATATAAAGCGCTTAAGAAAAGGTACTGTCAAGGTCAAGACGATTCTGTCGAACTGGCAAGGTCAATTTCAAAAATTTAAATTCAGTTATGATCTTAATGAATGCGGACACGGAATAGACTAGAATATTTTATGAATATTGGAAAAATAAGCTGCTCTGAGAGCATGTCTTTGCAGTGATGCTTTGTAACGACATCAAATATCAATAAATCCTTTTAACCACTTATAACACATCACTTAAGGATGCGACAAAAAAAAACCGATTTCTTGACACCGTCACATGGGTCAATCCCCTTATTCATACTTTTCTTTTAAGTTTGCATGTTTGTATTATAATGAATATCTCTCTTCCTATCTAGTGGTGTTATTTTACCTTTACTCTTTAGGCCGTATTTAAATAAATGCGTAACAGCACATGATTTTTTAGGAAATAAGTTTGGTGGTAAGAGTGTTAATAAGCGAAGAACTGCGTTCAAAAAAATGTCTTCAATGGGGGGAATGTAAATAAAATTGTTTTTAAGTATTTGCAGAAACCAATTGAGCAATATAAGGGTAGTAAGGGTAAAATGTCGAGGGACTAAATGGGCATAAGATTACAATTGAAACATTTCTCAAATACGGAAATGTATAGGAAAATTAAGCGAATTACAGTTACTAAACTCGATGAACGGTGTAAGGGACTTATTCGACTAAACCAGGGTTTGCATTTACTACTCCTATAAATTAATAAAAATATTGCTATGCTATTGCCGTTCTCACTTTGACGAGAGCCGTAGTAGAGCCATAGTAGCCGTAGCCGTAGCAAAAAATTGCGAGCGAGATGGGGCACTGAAATAATCAATGGTCCCGACGACATTAAAAAATTTTGTTTACAGCGGTTACATATGTCTAAAGCCAAGCTACTAAAAAAACGGAGATTACTAAAGTTATATTTTTAGACAAAAAAAAAAAAAAAAAAAACAATTGAAAATGCACCACTCTTTTAAGGGCATAGCCCGCAAATAACGGTTGACCGATGTGTGCGATCGCAATAAAACTGTTATTTTCTTAGCATTAGAGCGAAGATGTTAGGAGCCACCGATTGAATTGCTTTTATACAAACTTTGCTCGCGATCAGCTGACAAGCTGATTTTTCCGTTGTCTTTTGCCTTGCTCATTTGCTCTTGAACGAAGAGTCAAAAAGCCTTTTGGGCATGTACGTGTGTAAATTATTTAATTGTCCGAGCCGGCTGGCGGATCCTCCGCGGCAGGGGTAGAGCCGGTAGGTAATATATCCGTGGGGGGCTGGCAGTAGGGTACTGCCGCTGGTTGAGTATTGGTGACCACCAAGATTTCAAATCCAAATTAAAACTAAAACTTATGATTGAACAAAAGCTCATGCATAGCCGGATGCCCGTGGCAGACCGCTGACCTTGCTCATTTTGCAGAAGTCATAAGATCGCTGTCAGCCAATGAAAAGGAGCCACGGCTCGGAATGGCACAATGTGCTGGCTCAGCTCTAGGGCTAATAAGGCGGACCCAATTTAGGGTGGACCATGCATGAGGGAGAAGTGTAATAATAATATTAATATTAATAAAAAGTGATTAATACTAGAGAATGATAAACATGAGAAATGATTAATATTAATAAAGTAAATAAGAACTGGCCTGCTCAGCCTAAGCTGGGAGGTGGTTGTTAACTTGTATGTGAAGTTTCCTTCAAAAACACACATGTGTATGTGAAGTTTTATGGATTCCTCGCGTTGTTGATTATTAAATATAATTCTGAATAAATGAATTAAAAGAAAACTTCATTATTTGCTTCATTAGGGCTAAAAAATTCCCGTAAAATATCATTTGCGCCGACCTTTTCAGGAATTCGATCTTTTAAAAATCGCTTTGAGTGAGTGTCAGTCGTATCATTCGTCGGAAAAAGGTTCGATCTACATCGTTCCTTAAGGCTGGCTATGGGTGGGTTGCTTATAAACCTGGAATCACCAAACTCTGCAATAGATGACCCGGTTGTGCTCTCCGCTCCCCTAGATATTGCCCGACCTACTTCTTCTTCCATAAACTGTGAATATATTTTTTCAAAATATATCTGGTGTGCAAAGGCTGGCGCTGTTTATTTGGCAACATCGCACTGTGACTATGAATTCATTATATTAGTTTAACATAAACCTTACTCAACTTGGATTTCTACGATAATGAATTCTTTCATCAGTTCGTTACTATGGACCCTCCAAATGTGATTCCCAGTAACCTACATATGCCCCATAGAATCTTATTCTAGACGAACTTTTCAGTTTTGCGATTGGACCAGATTAAAAAGGTGTTTAAATAAACGTCTAGACTTAGTTTATGTCAGTAAGGATTTAAACTTTAATCTAGTTTACAGTAATAATCCTTTTTCTATAGGTAATGCTCACCCCAGCCCTTATTAATTTATCTATTCACGTATACCTTTTCTCCCTAAAAATCACTTTTTCTGTATATTAATGCGAGAAACTTGAACTCAATTCGGATCGACATCTCTCATGTTAACTGTGTTGCGTATTTATTTGAACACTTGCTATTACATTTATTACCCATTACAGCCATTATTAATAGGCACGAACAAGAGATTTCATAGTTTATATGAATTGCCCTGGTATACGAAAGGACTAAGAAAATATAAGATCTTTCAAATAAATTCTACAAGCGAATCGTCAAAAATGGTTATTCTGTTAACTATAAGAGATATAAACAACATAAACGCTAATTTTAATTTCTTAGCCAATTTTTGTATAACTAGTACATAGCGGGTGTTGAAACGAAAATAATTTGTAATCCGAAAGCATTCTGGCTGTTTGGTAACTCTTAGAAAACTACATCTTTATCCCTACCCACATGTCATATGGAAGTGGTAAATATTTTTATTACCTATGGAACGACAATGTTTCGTTCCATTACTCTAAGCGCAAATATCGGGAGCCTACATATATGCCACTATATCCACTAAACAATTTGCATGCGATGGTCTCACGCCTTTAATTATTTTTACCAAATCTCGCTTCAGTGGCGTTGAGCCTTTCTCCTCTTTATACTTATCATAAATGACATCGGCCAGTGCTTTAGCAACTCAGAATATTTATTGTTTGGTTCTAGACATTGAAATGCTTCAGAATGATTTGATTTAAATCGGAAATTAGTGTTCTCGAAATGAACATTGCTAAATGTCGTCTTGTGAACTTGTTCTCGTTGCAGGAGAAAAATATCTGCCGTAATTAACATTTTCGTCAAAAAAACTGGGAAATTCGATTGCCCCGTTTTACTAAATAAAATTAATTCTTTTGTCCCTAGTACCCATTCGAGAAGTTTCGACCCCTTTTACTTACCAGTTTGCAGAACAAATTATACTATACACTAGCCCATTTATAAGTTCTTAACAATTCTTAATAATTTATCTCCCATCATGCGATAGGACCTTACCTCTACAAGGGATTTATCTACGAAAGCATTGTTTAATTAGTTTGCTTCTGTTAATATTAGTTAAGTAGCCAAAATAAATAAATAAATAAAAGTATTGGCGCAATAAATGGCGTGACTGTAAACGAAACTTTAGTGAAGACTTATTCATTGTTTGGGGCTGAATTTTGGTTTCTTGCTAAATCACCACTTTATTTTATACCAAGATCTAATGCACAAATCTATGACAAGTTGGTAGAAACAGCACTCATCGAATTCGAAAGGACTTTAGGGGTAAGCGGTTTTTTCGGCAAGACAACGCACCGATACACACATTTCGTAAAACAATACATTTTAGAAGCTGTTTAGAGGAATGCGAACGCTAAACCCATATCTACACCAAATAGAAGATCATCGGGGAATCATTTTTATTTGAGTTTTAAGGATATCAGTTACGTGAAGAAGGCATTAATTCTGGGAAGGGATCAAAATAAGCAACTACTAACTTTGGGAACTTAAATGCCCAACTGCAAAAATCGATTATTTACTAAAAAAGAAATTAAAAAAAAAAAACAAGAAAGGAAGCTAACTTCGGCACGCCGAAGTTTGTATACCCTTGCAGATTGGTTTCGATGTTTATATTATAGATTTAAATGCTGAAAAGACTCACAAAACAGTGTTTCATTACATTTTACCTATACTTATTATGTTTACAGTTTGACAGTTTCTGTTTTACATTCCCTGCTTTACATATTTTATACATTTACCGATCGCTTCTATGGCAGCTATATGATATAATTGTCCGATTTTTATAAAATTTATACCAAAATTCTAGAATAATAAAAAAAGCTTATATCTCAGAGTAGATAATCATACGTTGAAAAACAACGAAAATATAATTTTTTTCCTATTAATTTCCCGATCGTTCCTATGGCAGCTATATCATATAGTCGTCCGATTTTCATAAAATTTTTACCAAAATTCAGAAATAATATATAATGGCGACACTTAAAAAATGGTGCAAAAATATTGAAAAACAGCAAAGTTATAATTTTTTTTCGAAAAATATATCGAACATTTGTATGGCAGCTATATGATATAGTCGTCCGATCCGGCCCGTTCCGACATATATAGCAGTGAGAGCATATAGAAGACTATATGCAAAGTTTCATTCAGATAGCTTTAAAACTAAGGGACTAGTTTGCTTAGAAACAGACAGACGGACAGACGGACATGGCTAGATCGACTCGGCTGTTGATGCTGATCAAGAATATATATTCTTTATAGGGTCGGAAACGTCTCCTTCACTGCGTTGCAAACTTCTGACTGAATTTATAATACCCTGCAAGGGTATAAAAATTAAATATATGATATTTATAAATGTAAATAGTAACTTTAACTTTTTGAACTATTCAGATTATTATATTCTATGAAGTTAATCTTGTTTACACTAAAGCCTATGGAAATAATATTGTTATTATTGTGAATAAAATACATTAAATCAAAAGCATCCTCTGCGTTCTTAATAGTTTTTTTAATGTGCACATATACTTATTTCGATTAGGTATTTATACGTAGCACACAGTCGTTGCCAGAATAAGCCGAAGATTTTCTGGACCAGTAATAGGCCTAATATCTTCTAGAAATAGGATTCTTTGGTTAATAATAAAGATTTTTAAAATACCTTTCCTATTTGATGTAAAAAAAGATTATTTAAAAATCGAAAATAGCACCAATAACAATTTGTTGTGTTTTCAAAATGTTTTTCGACTATGGCATAAATGTATTTATAATACAACTATGATTAGCATTTGCGAATAAGATCCCAGACCTGGCTAAATCAAGTAGATTCCCACGAAACTTTCCAAACATAAAAGGAGCGACAAAGCAAATTTATATTTTACAGTTAATGTTAATAGCATATTTCCTTTGCGTTTATTTTCTAGTATTTGCATTCCCTGAGTGTTGTAAGGAAGCAAAAGTCAAAGCTTAATGTCTCTGGTTTAGAAGTTATTATCAAAACAAAACATGACCTTTTTATACCCTTGAAGGGTATCCTTTTAGTCAAAAGTTTGCAACGCAGAGAATGAGACAGTTCCGACCCTATAAAATATATATTCTTGATCAGCATCACTAGTCGATTCGATCTAGCCATCTTCGTCTGTCAGTCTGTCCGTTAAACGAGACCCTCAATTGTAGTTTTTTTTCGCGCTGTGTTTCGTTGACGTACGGCACTAATCACGAACTAGATAGATAAACTAGCAATAATCCTTAATGTTTGTATGCTGTAATATTAACTTGCATCGACTTACTCAGGTGTAGGTTACATAAGTTCATATCTTGCCTAAAACTAATTCACTAACTGGATGCACAGAGTTTTACTTACCACCTCCCTTGCGACCACGTTTTGGTGTGCCTTCTGCGTTGGCATTGGACCGTCGAGGACGAGATCCGCGTTTCCGTTTGCCCCGGCTAGTGTATGACTCGTCAAAGTCGTTATCTGAATCAAAATCGTCCTCATAGTCATCACCATGATGATAATGCGATGAATCCAAGTCTTCGTGAAACCACTCTTTTTCGGCGTTTGCATGAGAGTCTTTACTATCATTATCTCCAGATGCTCCCATGGAATTACCATCAGCAGCAACAATAGCTGTAAAAAAAATGGATCAATAAAATCACTTGTCCTTTTTTTCAATGTACTTATGACGAGTGTTTCGTGTCAAATAGAAGCATGTTAAAAGACCAATTCCCGATTTGGAAAATGAAAATGCATCATATAGTTGCCGAAAAGGGTGTATTGATTTATTAAATTGAACATATGTATATTTTATTACCTGGACTCTCAATCTGATGGATGTCACGTGCGACAGCAGCCCCAACCGCCGGTACATGGTGGTGATGATGCGGATGCGGTTGATGGTGAGAGTGTTGAAGATGGTGTTCGCGGTATTGATAAGCACGGTAGCTCTGATTAGGGTTAAGTAAATACTGACGCTTAGGCTTGCGCCAGCGCGACGATGGATAGGTGTAAATCTGCCCATGACGGAATCCTGGCATGCGTTGTTTTTTCTTCATGAAGAGAGCACAATGGGTCTGTGCGACTCCAGTCTGGGGGTCCAGAAAGGGCATACGAAGGCGTCTTTCAATGCATAAACGAGTATTGAAGTTCTCGCTATTTTCTAGCACTTCCTTGTACTTTTCTTTGTCGTTTAGAAAATTTTGAATCTTTTCAAAGTTTCCAATGTTTACAACCAAAGTTTTTTCAATTTCCGACGCGGAAGCCATGTTGTTGTCGTCGTTGTGTTAAGAACAACAAAGCCAATCAAGATCAGATATATGAATATTACGTGACTAGGGGTAATGTTTTCAACATTAAAGCTTTTCTCCTAGTTATGAACTTGTTTTTCTTTAAAATGGAAGAATAATTATTATTTTCGATACAAAATAAAAGGACGCAAAAATTAGTGTGATAGCGAACCGGAACAAGAAATATACCGCACAACCCTCAATATTATAACTAAAAAAAACCTGTAAAATATTCAAAAATACCATAAATATACCATAAAAATAATAATATGGGTATTCCATATTCCCATAAAGTGAATTTTCCACTATTTGAATTTGTCAACAATTTCAATTTTCTTAACGCCTAGTACTGTAACAATTGTTCATGGCGTTCCATGAATTTTCCTTCTTTTCTTTGGTCATACTGGTTATACTGGCATGACACTGCCGCATTAATTATGCCCATATGATACACTAATGCAGTTTTCATTAATTAGCTACTTCATTAGAACCTTGAAAGAGACCACTATATGTGTAATTTTGTGTAATTTGGCTTGAATTTTGCTTGGATTATTTTGGTAATACGACTACGGTCACATCGTCCGTAAAAGGTAAACAAAAAAACGGCCGCCATTCGCGGCGTATTACTATGAATTTCTGAATTCCTCGTCGAAGTATTCTTGCATAAATTAATGCAGAATCCTTTAAATTTATGTTTTTAACCTATGATGCTTAAAATTTTTTTAATTATTACCAAAAAAAAATTTTAAATTAAATTTACAGCGCAAGAACCTTGCCACCGCAAAACATATTATTTTTCCTAATTTTCTAATATTTTTTCAGTTAAAAAAACCAGCGAAATTATATAAAAATAAATATCTCATTGTGAGACCATACTGTCAATGAGCTGGCTAATACATTTTTCAATTACAATTTTCTTCATTAAACCCGTATTTTGTTATCGAGTATCTAGTATATAATATGTAGATCTATCGATTATCGCTCCAATGAAGTAGCTAATGCATTATTCTAATGCATTAGAGCGCCATATAGTCGTCTTGCTCGCACTTGTGTAAAACGCTATAGCGCTGTCAAATCTTTAATGAAGTCTCTAATTAATGCGGCTGTGTCATATCAGCATTAGAGACTTCATTAAAGATTTGACAGCGCTATAGCCTTTTACACAAGTGCGAGCAAGACGACTATATGGCGCTCTAATGCATTAGAATAATGCATTAGCTACTTCATTGGAGCGATAATCGATAGATCTACATATTATATACTAGATATTCGATAACAAAATACGGGTTTAATGAAGAAAATTGTAATTGAAAAATGTATTAGCCAGCTCATTGACAGTATGGTCTCACAATGAGAATTTTATTTCTATAGCATTTCTCTGGTTTTTTTAACTGAAAAAATATTAGAAAATTAGGAAAAATAATATGTTTTGCGGTGGCAAGGTTCTTGCGCTGTAAATTTAATTTAAAATTTTTTTTGGTAATAATTAAAAAAATGTTAAGCATCATAGGTTAAAAACATAAATTTAAAGGATTCTGCATTTATTTATGCAAGAATACTTCGACGAGGAATTCAGAAATTCATAGTAATACGCCGCGAATGGCGGCCGTTTTTTTGTTTACCTTTTACGGACGATGTGACCGTAGCCGTATTACCAAAATAATCCAAGCAAAATTCAAGCCAAATTACACAAAATTACACATATAGTGGTCTCTTTCAAGGTTCTAATGAAGTAGCTAATTAATGAAAACAGCATTAGTGTATCATATGGGCATTACCGAGCAAAATATATAGCGATTCTGCTATCACAATTGTAACAGCGCATTTTGGTCGTCTCAGTACTAGGCTTCAAGGTTTTATGGTTTTTTTTTTTACCAAAAAAGCAAAAGCCTTATTTAAAAATGCCTTACAAACTCATTGAAATGATAAAATTTAAAAGGTTAGGAAGTTCCCCCATTGCCACACATCCACCGACGCACAGTAGCGGCTTTTCCCATTTTACGTGGTAAAGGTAGAGGTAATAATTGTTAAACTTAGCAGGCCTGTTCTAGTTTCCACTTCCGGAAGATCTACTCGGATTCGTATTTCCCGGACCTGTTCTAGTTGTACTACAGCCAAAATAGTTGGTAAATGCTCCATTTCAAATTTGCAACTGCTAATTCACAGTCTTTGTTTACGTTTTCATGAGCCACATCTGATCGATCAGCTCTTCGGATGCGGATGCGCTTTAACGCAGCTCTGTGGGAACACGAGTTTCGCATCTGCGAAAAATCCCAACCGTTCCTCACAAATGCGCATGAGAGGGTAAGCCTATTGCTAATTTAGATAATTTAGACATAGTGTGCTATTGACACTATTCTATGAATAAAAAATATTTGATCACCTTCCCAGAAAGCAAGGAAATATCAAAAAAATATTTAAAACAATAGCGATATTCGATATAACAGGTAACAATCAATATTGCGATATAAATTAATATTTATTTTAAAAAATATCGATATTTTTATATTTTGATATATTTTTCACATCCTTCGTGGACGCTGTTGCTAGAAAATGCATTATACTTCAAAGGCGTAAAAACTGACAAATGTAAACTATTTTCATGTCAAGCTTAAGTTATATACATTAATGGGAATACCCCTAATGTCTTTCTCCTCCCTTCGATAGTTAATTATGTCATTATTTTGTTAGACATGCCACGGTCACATAGCGTCTAGCGGATATATTTAAGTGTGCGAATCAGCCTGGATACAACGAGAATACGGCTAGTACTGTGCTGGACCACAGTAGAATTGTTAAACTGATCGGCAAAAGGCACAACAGACAAACGCGATGGCCACGCTTCCTGCTGAACTCCAGCAGTTCTTCTCGTAAGTGAATTAGCTTAATCTATTCCTGCATATTTCCATACAAATCAGCCCACAAATAGTAGTGATTAATAAGATGAAAAGAATGTACGTCTGGCCTGCAAAAAGTAGTTGCTACCAGCAGCCATATTTAAGCTGATAACACTCGTAAAGATATCCGTGTGTACTATGTGTGTATAGCATTATCAACAGTGTACGACGTGCACCGACTGTACATCTCAATGGTTAAGTAAATGATTTGCATTTTATCATGGATCTGCGGTTATCCATATATGTATGTATGTACATACATATATGCTATAAGTATGTATGTATGTATTCACATATGTATAACACCAAGCAGACAAACCGCAAACATAATTCAACTCTTATCCACAAATTCTTGATATAATAAGGGTTATAAACCGTAATCGCTTTTCCAGTTTCGTCGATGGAAAAAAAGGCGATTACATTGACGCCCTGAAAACTGTTGTCGGCATACAGTCAGTGTCCGCTTGGCCCGATAAGCGCGGTGAGATTGATCGCATGGTTGACTGGACCGCAGACAGGCTGAGGGCTCTGGGCACCGAGATAGAACTGGCGGATGTGGGCAAGCAGACCCTGCCAAACGGTCAGATAATCCCATTGCCAAAGGTGCTTCTGGGAACTCTTGGCAAGGATGCCTCAAAAAAAACTGTGCTAGTCTATGGCCACTTGGATGTGCAGCCCGCCCTAAAGGAAGACGGCTGGAATACTGATCCATTCGTACTCACAGAGATCGAGGGAAAGTTATTTGGTCGAGGTGCTTCCGACGACAAGGGACCTGTACTATGCTGGATACATGCCATTGAGGCCTACCAAAAGCTTAATATTTCGTTGCCAGTTAATGTGAAGTTCGTATTCGAAGGAATGGAGGAAAGCGGAAGCGAAGGCCTGGACGACCTGTTGATGGAGCGCAAGAACGGCTTCCTTTCTGACGTGGATTACGTATGTATTTCCGACAACTACTGGTTGGGAAAAAAGCGTCCCTGTTTGACTTACGGCCTCCGCGGACTTGCATACTTCCAAGTGGAGGTGGAATGCTCAAACAAAGACTTGCACAGTGGAGTTTTTGGAGGCACTGTTCACGAGGCTATGCCGGATCTGTGTTACCTGCTCAGCATTCTTGTTGACAAAGACACTAAGATCCTGATACCTGGAGTGGATCGCGACGTGAGTAGTCCACTAAGGTTACCCAAAGTATTGTTGCTTACAAAATAATTTTTTTTCATTTTTGAAGGTGGCACCTCTACTAATAAACGAGCAATCAATTTACGAGAACATAGATTTTGAAGTGGCCGAGTACAAGTTAGTTAGCTCATCTTATCTTCAAATAGGCGTTGTAAATCTCTTTAATCGCTTTATACTTGATTTAGAAAAGACATTGGTGTTGAGGAGTTACCTCATAATAGTGAAAAAATAAGGCTGCTTCAGGCCAGGTGGCGGTATCCCAGCCTATCTATCCATGGCATCGAAGGCGCTTTTTATGAGCCTGGTGCAAAGACCGTAATACCGAAAAAGGTTATTGGTAAGTTCTCTATTCGTCTTGTGCCGGACCAGGACCCAAAACACATTGAGGAATGCGTCGTTAAATATCTTAATGATAAGTGGACTGAACGTGGATCCCCCAATAAGATGAAGGTATCTCATAGCTTACAGTTTTTTGTTTAAGTTTCCATTCCCTTAAACTGTTTTTTCTTAAAGGTTGTAATGCTTTCCGCTGGAAAGCCATGGACTGAGGACCCAAACCATCCACATTATGAGGCAGCGAAGCGGGCGATTAAACATGTTTTTAATGTAGACCCGGACATGACCCGCGAGGGCGGCTCTATTCCGGTAACCCTAACGTTGCAGGAAGCTACTGGTAAAAATGTTATTCTTGTGCCAGTGGGAGCTTGTGATGACGGCGCTCATTCCCAAAATGAAAAAATTGATATCTACAATTACATTGAAGGCGTAAGAAAAAAAAGAAACTGCATTGATTTGTGACTTAAACGTTTATTCCTCTAGACCAAACTACTAGGCGCATACCTGCATGAAGTGGGAAAGTTGTAAATTAATGGATTGACGTATAACGTCCTTACCCGATGAGACATCACAATCAATAATTTACATATATCTTATGTTTATAAACATTATCAATTAATCTGCATTTTCTGAAGTTATTAAATATCGTGAACATGTAAAAGCAGCGTCTTTTCTATCATTTTGGGTTACTTTTGAATGTGGAAAATTATTTTCAAAGTTTAATTGAACAAAAGTGTATCCAGCTGACTCCCAAACATTTCTGTATATGCCCTTTGGGAATCTATAGAACCACCTTCTTAAAATCATAATTGCCGTGGGTTCTGTTGTGTAGAAATCGAAACTTGCAGATTGCAATTGCATCATTAAGAATCGAGCCATTCTGGTTAAATATTTAGAAAAAAATAAAAAATATATAAAAGTTGTATATTTATACAAAGCATAAATAAAATGCTGAAAACACACACAAAACAGAGTTACATAACATTTTACCTATACTTATTGTGTTTACAGTTTGACAGTTACAGTTTTACATTCACAGCTTTACATTTTCTCTACATATACCGATCGCTTCTATGGCAGCTATATGATATAGTCGTCCGATTTTCATAAAATTTATACCAAAATTCTGAATAAGTAACAAAAGCGCATATCTCAGAGTAGATGAAAATGCCTTAAAAAATAACGAAGTTATAATTTTTTTCTATTAATTTCCCGATCGTTCCTATGGCAGCTATAAGATATAGTCGTCCGATTTTCAAAAAATTAAAATCGAAAATCTGAAACCTTATAATTTGGCCATATCTTAAAAATGATACAAAAATGTTGAAAAACAGCCAAGTTATAATTCTTTTTCTACAAATTTATCGAACATTTGTATGGCAGCTATGTGATACTTTATAGGGTCGGAAAGGTCTCCTTCACTGCGTTGCAAACTTCTGACTAAAATTATAATACCCTGCAAGGGTATAAAAATCAGCAAGATCGGACAACTATATCATATAGCTGCCATATGAACAATCGGTCTGATATTCAGTTTTTATATGAAAAACTATTGTTTTTTATTTTGATGCAACAATACTTTGGAAATTTTCGTATATAACCTGGGAAACTTCAGTAAAAATCTGGATTCTATAGGTTATAGCTGCCATAGGAACAATCAGTGTAAAACGAGTTTTCGCCGGGAAACTATTTCGCCTTAAAATAATAATGACAGAAATTATAAATGTAATTAACAATAATTAACAAAAACGAACATAAAATAAATCAATTTTTTAAATTTATATGATTACCCTTTAATATTTACATACATATACATATGTGTAGTAACAATTCGACAAATTAATGTTAAAACAAGAAAGGAAGCTAACTTCGGCACGCCGAAGTTTGTATACCCTTGCAGATTGGTTTCGATGTTTATATTATAGATTTAAATGCTGAAAACACTCACAAAACAGAGTTTCATTACATTTTACCTATACTTATTATGTTTACAGTTTGAAAGTTACAGTTTTACATTCCCAGTTTTACATTTTCTCTACATCTACCGATCGGTTTATATGGCAGCTATATGATATAGTTGTCCGATTTTTATAAAATTTATACCATAATTCTAGAATAATAAAAAAAAGCTTATATCTCAGAGTAGATAAACATACGTTGAAAAACAACGAAACTATAATTTTTTTCCTATTTATTTCTCGACCGTTCCTATGGCAGCTATATCATATAGTCGACCGATTTTCATAAAATTTTTACCAAAATTCTGAAATAATATAAAATGTCCCATATCTAAAAAATGGTGCAAAAATTTTGAAAAACAGCAAAGTTATAATTTTTTTCTACAAATATTTCGAACATTTGTATGGCAGCTATATGATATAGTCGTCCGATCCGGCCCGTTCCGACATATATTGCAGTGAGAGCATATAGAAGACTATATGCAAAGTTTCATTCAGATAGCTTTAAAACTGAGGGACTAGTTTGAGTAGAAACAGACAGACGGACAGATGGACAGACGGACAGACGGACATGGCTAGATCGACTCGGCTGTTGATGCTGATCAAGAATATATATACTTTATAGGGTCGGAAACGTCTCCTTCACTGCGTTGCAAACTTCTGACTGAAATTATAATACCCTGCACGGGTATAAAAATCATATTTTACATAGTTTCGTCCAGTAAATCGATAGCTGATTTAAGAAGCTTTGATTTTGGTTTGCATTGAAGTTTTCTTTGGCTCGCAATAAAAGGATCAAAACTTAAAAGTAATCTGTTCAATAATTCGGTATTCGTCAGGACCCTTGAAATTTTCCGCGTATGGTTTAGCCTAAATAATTTAACGTCTTTTTTTTTTGCCTTTGCAGCTTCCTCAGAAAGCTTTCCAAAATCATTTTTAATTATGGCAGGACCTTGTAATAATACTTTATAATACTTTTTTTCAAATTGAGGTTAGGTTACCTTTTTGTATTTTGCAAGCCGCACTTGAACTAAACTTTCTTATATTCTTAAAACGCTTAAGAATATTATACAAAAAGATTTGTGAATGCTAAAGAGTGCCATCACAACTAAAACTCTAACCAAACACAGAAAAGACAAACTAAGAAAGCCCACAATTATGTACTAAATACAACAATGATTTACACAAAACACAAAAAATACTATATATACTTTTTATTGTAAAAAGAAAGTTAATACCTTTCTTTAAAATATTAATCACTTTCACAATGAATATCATGCTATATCTTCCGACAAGCGGGCAGACCGCCTTATAATGCGTAAGGCCCGTCAAAACCCCCAAATTTCGACCAGAACCCTTGACAAGGAGTTGGAAAAAGAGTGTGGCACGGTCGTTTCACATAAAACCGTCCGCCAACGAATTCTGCGAAACAAATACTCTTCAAGAGTTGCGCCTAAGAAGCCTCTGTTTTCAAAAGTAATTGTTGAAAAGCGCCTAACTTTTGCTGTCGACATGAGCATTAAGCCGGAAAACTATTGGGATGACGTCATATTCTGTGACGAAACCAAAATAATGCTTTACTACAATGATAGACCAACTAGAGTATGGCGCAAGCCGTTAACAGCTTCAGATCAGCGCAACATCACTCCGACAGCAAAAAAGTCGCAAATTGTCGGTGATGGTTTGGGGATGTATTAGCAGCTGGGAGTGGGAGAGCTTGCGTTTATTGAAAATACAATGAATGCTGAGCAATATCTCTCCATTCTCAAACAAAATTTAAGCCAAAGTGCGGCGAAATTTGGCTTTATTGTCGATAATAAGCCAACATTTAAATTTTATCAAGACAATGACCCCAAACATAAGGAGCTCACTGTGCGCACACGGCTCCTTTATAATTGCCAAAAGGTCATTGATACACCTCCTCAGAGCCCCGACATGAACCCCATTGAAAATTTGTGGGCTTATCTGAAAAAAAAGTGGCCAAAAGGCAGCCCATAAACCGCGCCG
Organism: Drosophila kikkawai; assembly: GCF_030179895.1. Taxonomy (NCBI): domain Eukaryota; kingdom Metazoa; phylum Arthropoda; class Insecta; order Diptera; family Drosophilidae; genus Drosophila; species Drosophila kikkawai. The sequence goes on along the minus strand of NC_091728.1, from coordinate 26,835,841 downwards.
CCTTAAAAGCAGCAGTACTGAAAGAGTGGCATAAAATTCCGTTGGAATATGACCAGAGCTCGCACAAAACGGTCAACCGTTTTGATCATTCAAATTCTTTCGGAGAGAGAACAACCAAATACACCTGGTCCTCGCTTAACACGGGGGTTACGTTCCTAGAAAACCTCGTGTTAAGCGAAATCGTGTTAAGCGAAACATGGATTCAGTACAAAATAAGGAGTTACGTTCTAAAAATTTAAAATTGGCAGCAAAAAAATTTTTTATTGTTCAAATTTGGTATGTTTTTATTAAAGTTTCATACATTTGTTCAAAATTAACCAAAAGTTATTATGTATATGCCTTTAATAAAAGCATACCATTCATATTTTCAAACTTAAAAGTTGGTATTTAATTAAAAAAGTTGCTTCTTATAATTAATTAATAGGTTAAACTTTATAGAAACTAAAAAATGTTAAAAAGTAAGGAGATCATATGTTTTATTCATATCATAATTCATAATTTGAATTCATAGTTCATAATTTTAATTTATAATTCATAATTTTAATTAATAATTTCAATTCATAATTTTAATTCATAGTTGATAACTAAAAATTCATAATTCATAATATGAAATGCATTTGGTGGCATTTATAGTTAAAGCCAGTTTGTTTTAACATGGTTTCTTTTTTGCTGGCTCCTTGTAAAAATCAGTAATTTTTGATTGTTTCGATATTTTGCAATCGTTTAAGAACGAGGTTTTTAGCGTGTTAAAAGGGGGATGGGAGCCAATTTGAAACCGTGTAAGACCGAGTTCGTGCTAAAAGAGTTCGTGTTAAGCGAGGGCCAAGTGTAGTCTGACAAGGGTCTCTCTCGCAGATGTTCTCGCTTCTTTGCTTTGTTTGCGATTTCGGTTAACTGTAACGGGATATTGCAAAGACAACGTTTTTTGGAAGCGAACCGGCATCGAAACTATTCGCTCTCTTCTGAGTCGAAAAGAAAGCCTGAGAGAGAGAGAGGGAGAAGCACTCGTTTGGGTTCATGCGTACGAAAAATTAAAAATAAGTTCTGAAAACAATTTAAACACAAAATAATAAAGTAATAAATTGAAGTTTGAGTTAAATGGTTTTTTATTTTATTTATTATTTATTTTAATCAAAAGCGTACACTTAAATTAGGAATTAAGTTTTACAACTAACAATGAATTAATATTTTCCTTGCTAAGTGAAGAGCGTTTGTCGCTTAAAATAAAATGTAAGGCCTAGGAACGCCCTCTCAACCGACCCTGGGTAGCTGGTGTGGCTAATACCACCGTCGCAAGCTCAGCGAGTTGGGCGCCATAAATTTTAGTTCACGCAGAAATTCCTTTATTGGACTTTTAAGAGGCAATCGGCCATACGTTATTAGAAAATTGTCTATTTGTGTACATATTTTTTCCACTTTTTCATTGTTATTTTCGTGTTGTTTCGGTGGTATAAACTGAATGTCATCTAAGAGATCATCCAATAGTGTTATCTCCTCTGAAGGCTCCAAATTTGATGCTGGGAAACTTCAAATGCTTCCGAAATTATTGTAAGATTTGGCTTAAGAGAAATAAAATGCATGTATGTATTATTACGGGTATTTTATGAGCACCTCGTGCATTAATTAGTAATTTAGAAACTTTATTTTTAGTTAAACATACGTAACTACACATGTTACGACACTTCTGTAAAATTTGGTTATGAAAGCAATTATAAAAGTATCTTACTTGATTTAAATTTAAAATACGAAATGCTATTTTTTTTTAATTTTGCTTTGCTATCGATTTTTTCGGCTCTGTCAGAATCAAATTATTCTTGGGTCCATGTAGATCGCAGATAACAATGCTTCATCTTCTAACAAATTACTTTCGCGAATCCTGAGTTGAGCCAATAATAATTTTTTTGATAGTTTTAATTCACACACATTGATTTTGAAATGTTTGTTGTTTTATCAAACGCAAAGAAATTGCGCGCTTTGTTAACTATTGTTCGCACCATATCGTTAACGATCCAACACGCGCTTTACAAAACAAACAACTGACGCTACGCGAAATGTGCTAATGACAGCGAGAACTTTCCGCGAGGTTGCTCTCGCCGCTTCAACCGAGAGGGAATAGAAAAAGGGCCCAGATGTCTCGTTGAGACTTTTCGCAGGGTTGAGTCTCGATTTCCAGGTTACGTAACGATCTCCGCGCGGAGATATGTCGTTAGTAGTTTGCCGAAGATATATCTTTTTAAGGGGGTCTTCTCATTGGGCAACTTTTTTTTTTTTGCATTTATTCATAGCTTGGGATGGTCTGTATATGTCTCCAAAAGGATTTTTAGAAATTCGAAATACTTTAGAAGATACAGCCATTTTTGTGAAGCAAGGTCTTCGCAAAATGAGCTTTTTTCAAACTTCAAACGCGTTTATCTCGAAACCACGTTTTTCGAACTGGCGGCCATGATATCTCCAGTTCAACTGAACCGATTTTCATGAAACAAAGTGGAATTGGCGCAGAATTGTCACCATTCTCGGGTGACGGAACAGATTAAAAAAAATTTTTTTTTAATATTTTTTTTTTTTACACTAAACTACAAAAAAAAGCCCGAAATCGAAATTTTTTTTTTGAATGGCCGCCATTTTGTTTAAAAAAATTTAAAAAAAAATCTGTTCCGTCACCCGAAAATGACATCTATTCTGATTATAACCCCGTTCTTATTTTTCATTTCGGACGCTCTGGAGACCCTGAATCGTGGCCGCCAGGACGACACCTTTTTTTTCGACCACCAAGTTTGAAGTCCCATTACTCTTTGAACAACCCTCGTATCGAGGCAAGAACAACTTTTCTAGTTACTTTGAACATTTTTGAATACAATAAATAAAACAAGTTTACAATTATTCTATGCGTTTTCGAGTATGAATTTTTTTAAAAAGGGTCAAAAAAACGGCTTTTGAATGAGAAGACCCCCTTAAAGCGACATAACTCTGCGCCGAAAAATATATGTACATAATTTCGCTCAAAAAGAGATTACAAAAATTGATATGGGCCATTCCGCAGAAAGGTCCACCGCGGCCAAAAAACTTAAACTTCTCTAAAAGGTTTTTTTCCAACATAGTAACATTAGGAAAAGGTCCAATTCATTAAATTTGAAGGGCTTTAGCATATTCTAAAACAAATTTCGAAATATTCGAATGCAATATGCATTATGCTTTGACTGTTGTTTACTAACATCACTAGAAGAATGCAAAAAGTCGAAATAAAATTGATGTATGCTCTTCTAATTTACTTAAATAGTAAAAATTAAATGCAAAGTATGATGATAAAAAATATCCCGTGCGAATCTACTTTTAATTGAATTAAAAAAATATGCAAGTTATTTTTGAAAAAACTACAAACCCTTTTTAAGAAGCATCTGTGCACAATAGTTTAAAATTTGTTGCATTAAAATATTGCTTCTGGATTCGTAGAAAATGGCTCGACCTTAAAAGTCACTTCCGTTTTTTGTCCCGTGCGAATCACTTGAATTTTTCAAATATCTCGAAAACGATGAATTATTCAAAATTAATCTTTGCACCAATGAAAGAACTAATCAAGTGCTATATGTTAAGACTTTCATCCGAAAAAAATCGTTTCCTTCTGTAAACGCCGAATATCCGATGCTTTAATACTTGTGCTTTTACTTTATTTCAACTCAACTCTTCTTTTTAATCGCTAGCCACCGAATGTCGCAGCGTAGTTTCTTTTCCTTTACTTATACCTTTCGACGCGTAAGCGAGATAGGTGTACATATTTATCCCTTAATGCTAATGTGCGAGATAGACAGAGATGACAGTATTATACTTAACTCTAACGGGGATTTTATCTTGTATGCCTCTTCCGCACAATGGGCTTCATACTGATCCTATGCTAATACATTGTATGTTATGGCCTCTCTAAAAAAAATCCGGATAACCAATCGATAGATCGCATAGCGATCTATGCGAACTATCGGATCAGGGATGCCACCCGGTTCCGAAGAGAGGAGCTCCACATCCAAGAGAATAGGTTCTTGACCCGGAATGGTTTGGGAAGCTGGAATACGCGGGTGTAGGAAAAAAGAGAAGGAGAGAGAGAGAGGTATTTAAAGGAGGAAACTTAAAGGCGCGGAAAGATTAACGGCTGGCGAAACGTTGAGATGAGATCGGGGTTCACGTTTTAACAGTAAAAGTTTCGCGGGTGACAGTGGAAGAAAATAAAAAAGCAAGGATAACATTTAAATTAGAAGACCAAGGAAGCCAGGAGAAAAAACCCACCCAAAGAGAAGGACCTCGAGGACGGGAAGCCGGAACGAGAAAATCCAAAGGTGAGTGGTCGTAGTCCGGAGGTGAAGCCCTAATACAATGGCTGTCATTTCCAGGCTCGACCAGACCCAGTCCTCGCAGGACGAAGTTGGCCAGGTCACCAAATTGGCCTGGCCCAAAAAATTTTCGGGGAAGCCTAAATCCAGGTCCCAACGCCGGTAGAGGGCTGTTTGTCCCGCATTTCATGCGTATTGGGAGGCAGCACCTTCGCCATAACCCCAACGGCGACCTTAGTGTTGTTTTTGCTGGCACATTTTTTTTTGGAGCGCCTTTATATCCACTCTGCCACTGAGGAGACAAGACTCCTCCCAGCCTAAAAGTTATATCCACGTCGACCAGGAGGACCGACACGCCTCCCGAGTGGCGACACCGGGAGCCAATAGGCTTCAGCCTATTTTTTTTATTTTTTTTTATTTTTTTTTTTATTTCGTTATATATTTTTTTTTTGTTTGTTTTTTGTTAAGTGTTTATTTAATTTTTTTTGTATATTTATTTAATTTATTTATTTGTTTATTTATTCTATTTTTATTCCATCCTTTTATTTATTTATATGTATTTTTTTTTATTTATTTATTATCGTTACCGTTTTCTTCGACATTTATTTATTTTGTGCAGTTGTGATATTCACTTGTTTCAATTTTTCTGAGTGTCTAGGCGAATTTTTTGTGTGTAATTTTTGTTTATTATTTATTTACATATCTTTTCGTCCCCTCGACCCCCTTGAGAGCTCTTACGGGTAGGTTTTTATTTTATTTGAATTAAATAGGAAAATATTTAAATAATTTTATTACAAAAAAAAAAAAATCCGCAAAGAATCCGCCAGAAATACCTGTAATGGAAATAAACAAATGTAATAAACATAAGTGAATTGGGAGAAGGAAGGGAACCGGGGAAATGAGTGGGTGATCGTGTTAGTGTGTGTGCGTTAGGGGCAGCTGCATATATATGACTACTTGCGAGCAGACTGCATGGTAGGGAAGGGATGAGCAGGTGACCTCCAGTCCATCAGGAGGAGAATTCGTGCCTGTTATGTGTGTGAGGAGATTGTAGTGTGAGGAATTTTGTGTGTTTAAGTGTAAACCGCGCGGGTTAGAGTGTTGTGACATCGAATATCGATATTTATTGTTATGTGTGTGGTGGGCAGGGTTAGGGAGCCCACGGCCCGATGAGAGAGCTAGCCGGAGCCAGCCCGAAAATCACGCAGGTCCTTTGTAGGGACATAACATGTACAGTGGGCCTAATGAGTATCTAGCCTACCACACTTCTTAACGTTTTTTTTTTACTTTGAATGCGTACGAATGTCCCGTGCGCGACTTTGGAATTGCCCATATATAGATTTTTTTTAATTTATCAGTCCCTACAAAATTAATAATCCACCCCAATGAACAAAATGTATACCCTAAAACTTTGTCTTTTTTATGTTTTTTTTTTTTTATTATTAATATTAGAAATATAAGGTTTTACATTCAGGTATTTAAGTACATATGAACACGTTACACATTGCCTCGTTTACGATTTGCTGACACGTAGGACATTTTGGCTTAGTGTTTTCGTTATCTTGATTGTGGCCAAGAGTTTGTGCCCAACAATCAGCAAATATTAACATGCTAGCATGGGCGCAACATGACTGATTTTGGGTTAATGAGGCATACATTACATGGATTCGTTTGAACCATGGAAGGATCGGCTTGACCTTTAGAGGATTCATTCGACGAGAATGAAGATGTGGAAGTCTTAAGTTCGGATATCATTCCCTACAAATTTGATGCGGTATCCACACTATCGAATATATCTTCTTTAGAAAATCTGTCATTTAGAGAAACGGTGCGTGTCAAAAAGCCCTGTATGTCGATTTCTCCCTTGTCAAATAGATCCATTGCATCCATAATTTTTTGAGAACGATCCTGAGGTCAAAAATTAATATTCAAGTTATTTTATGAGTTTAAATAAAGTTTGTATATACGCACACGTAATTGCTTTAATGGAGCCGGAGTATCCATGCTTTGAAAAAGCAAAGCAAATTCGCGACTTTTTTCATATTCGGCGTCAATGATGCATTGAATAAATTTAAATATTAATTTTGTTGCTCAAATTCAAATTGTATGCTTCAACAGAGCTCGTGGTTCTTGTCGAACGTTTAAACACAGATACATATATTTTTAGGCCCTTCCTATTGAAATATTAAAGATAAAAGATTGAAATTAATTTAAAAAATATTTTGAATATAAAATTACCTTTTCAAGCCGCTGCTTCTTAAAATAGTTAAAAAATGGAGAAAACATCTTTTTGTTCAAAGCAATTACTTGAACTTCAAGGCAACGAAATCCTTCCACAATTTTGTTATCCGGTAGAAGAGGTAAGTATAGAAACTTCATAAACAAGATGTAATAGGGTCTTCCCACACACCGTCAAAGCGCATTCACCGTCCGTAGAACTAACTGCCCATAAGGTTTTGCCGTTCAGAATTTTCTCAAATGGACCGCGGTTAGAACGCATTAAAATCTAACCACGGTTTGTTTGGCGATAGTTAGGCGATAGTTTTTCAGTGCAACTCTGATTTCTTCTTCTTAAGCCTAGTACTCTGACGAGAAAAATCCGCTGTATAAATTTAGACAGCGGCCAAACTCCATATAAAAAAAACGGTGTCGAAAAAAGAAGAAGAACTTTTAGCCACGTCGTTTTTTCCGGTACTCTGACGACGAAAATGAAGCCTGCGAAAATTGAATGGCGTTGCCAGATCAAGATAGTAAACAGCTGATATCGCGCTGTCTAAATAATTCATTTGATTTATTTAGACACCCCTAATGGAGGGAAAGTTGAAGGAAAAAAGTGGCATTGATAGGGGCTGTCAATGGGAAGCCCATAATATGGAATTTAACCCACAAAGGACATTTTAATGCCATATTTATTAAAATTTTAAATTTTTTTTTTTTGAATATTTGTTTACAAACAGCTGCCCAGTGTGACCAAAGAAAATCCTTAAACGCCATAAAAAGTACATTTTCATGGCATTTCAGGATTTTTCTCGTCAGAGTACTAGGCTTTAACAGTGAAAATTTGACCAACACTACGAAAAATGTAAACAAAGTTGGCAAGGGACAATTGAAAAATGAAATTTAAAATGTGGCGCCAAAGCTACAAACATGCCGAAAATAGTTATTGGTGTTTTTCTGTATATTCTTGCCCCAATATGCCCCCAATTGTTACTATTTAATATAAACCGCCTACCTCTACCTTATTTTAAAGATTTTGGATTTCTATATCACCTATAGACACTCTTCGGGGAATTTGCTCTTTGTTAGAGAAAAATCATTAGAAAAATTAAAATTCCTTGTCATTTATTCATTTAAATGTAGAGCGGATAAATTCTGACAAAATCTGTGCTTTTTGTACAACATCCAAAATAATTTTGGTATAAGCTCCATTTCAACATTTGCAACTGCCAATTCGACAGTCTTTGTTTACGTTTTCATGAGCCACAGCTGATCGTTCAGCTGTTGGGATGCGGATGCGCTTTAACGCAGCTCTGTGGGAACAGATGGGCAAAATAATGAAGACAGCATCCAAGTGTCGCAAGAGTCCAAAAGGTCCCAAAAATATGGGGACCAAGGGTGAGGGCGCAACCAGTGCTGCTTCTTCTTCAGCAAATACAGCAGCTACAGCCACAACAATTGAGGCTACAATATCAGCAGCAGAAACAGCAGCAGCAGCAGCAGCAGCAGCAACAGCAACGGCAGACGCAACAGCAGCAGGCGCCGATGCCGCTTCCGAAATAAAAACAATGGGTGCAACCCTGCCCAAGCCAATTCAACTTGGCAAGAGGAAGCACTCCAACATCTCCAAGACGACATGAAACTGCTCGAGTGGCAGTGATAGCACCACCAGCAGTGACGAGTCCATGAACGAAGATCATGGCTCTGATGATGGAAACCAAGTGAAACTGAGCGACAACAACAACAATGATGGCCAGCTAGCAATATTATTTGAAGAACTCTCCAGTCTGCGTGCTGAGAACCAACTACTGCGCCAGCAAATGGCACAAATGGAAAGGAACCAAAATATTAAACAACAAATGGCAAGCTTCGGGCTAACCGGAAACGTGCGTCAGGTTAAAGGCAACAAATTTGCGACACTCTTCGAAAGGAAGAGATAGAATCGGTAGCAGCAACCTTCTCCACCAACTACAGTCATAAGAAAAATAAAATCCCAATAATCGCGATATATAACGCAACACCAAAATTAATAACGGGTATGTTGAGAACTTTTATAAAAAGCGATCAGTTTATATTAAATATCATTAATAAAAGCTTAATCAATGTAAAATTAAATAACCTTGAAGACTACCTTAAGACAAAAGATTTGCTTAAAGAAAATAAACTAAATTTCTACTCATACACGCCTGATGAACTTAAACATTTCTCCATAATTATTAAAAAATTGCCTATCGAGTCATATGAAGCAGATGATGTTCGGTCAGCCCTCATGGAGGCACTTCTCATCAGCTGTAAAATAATTTAAGAAACGTTTTTGGCCTATACAAACTAGTATCAAATTTAGGAGACTAACTTTGAAGCCGGTTAGATATATTGAAGCTATTGCCATTGAGATAGCGAATGAATCTATGGCAGCGTAGCGCCAGCGAATAGGTCGTCGTCGTCCTCTCAAACTCCCATTGTTTTCGCTTCTCTGTACAAGAGACCACACGAGCCTCTGTTAGCAGAAGATCTAGATTCACTCTTAGAAGACATCACGTGTGAATCAAACGGCAGTTCCAGAATAATAGGCTGCGATCTGAACGCAAAGCATGCGAGCTGGCATGCTCCTGTTGAAACACCTGAATTGGGATGGACAGGTGCTGCACAGATGGACAGATGCACGAAGAGCCCACTAGGCACAATGACAATAATAATCACTCGTCAATTGATCTCATAATTACCACCATTGAGCTACCTCTCAGATATGGAGCAGGATGTATGGTGATCAAAGATTTTCCGTCGGACCACTTTGGAGTGGAGGACACTATATCGCTAGGTCGCTTTCAGCTCAAGCAAACTGACCCAAAAATCGTCCTGAAATTCAAAAACATGAACCATCTGATATGGAACGGAATTGTTCTGAAAAATGTGATTCCAATACCAAACTATCAGAACTAAACTTCGGCAGATATCGATGCCCATGTTGAGCGACTTAACGTTGTGCTGGACTAGGCCCTGAATGACCATGCAGCCATCCCAAAACTCACCATTGATCCGAACAAACCGAGGCGGATAATCAGTCTAAACAACAAATGCCTGCGTTTAATACAATGCCGACGAATGTTGAGACGTCGTCTCCATAGGCAACGACTATCGCCATCAGTTCACGAAAGAGAGTACATCAAAAAGCTGATTGGAAATCTTTCAACACTGATTGAAAGTAAAATTGAGAGATGTCACCTCAATTTCATCGAACACAAGGTATTGCAGATTAAGCCCCATGACATTAGCTTCGAACGCCTAATACCAACTGATTCTGCTCACGAGAGTTTCAGACACGACATCCGCCTCACTCAGGTTAAAAAAGACTCAATCGACATCGACGTTCGGGAAGTGATACCCACTTCTTTCGAAAAGGTCAATGCTCTTGCGTGGTCCTTTGAGCAAGTGCACAAACAAAACGATCAGCTAACAGCCATGTGCCTCGAATTGAGGCGGCACGCCGCACTTGTCGATAACTTCGTGCATGAAGAGTTCAATCAAGTAGCAGGCGAACCCAGGGTTGACTTTGATGCAAATCACACAAAGACCAAAGACTCTTCAGACCACTTTGGAGTAGAATTAAAAGTTCGCATAGGTCGTTTTCGGCTATTGCAAGAAGATCCGAAAATCCTACTTAACTTCAAAAAGATTAACCATCTAGCCTGGAACTCGACAGTCATTCGAAACATTGACTCTATCCCGAACTGTGTAAATCAAAACTGTACGAGTATTGACGCACACGTAGAAATTTTAAGCTCGGCACTAGAAAAAGCCCTAAACAATCGTGAGACTATCCCAAGGCAAACCATAGACCCAGCTAAGCCTAAGAAAATGGCTAACCTTAATAAGAAGTGCCTACAGCTGCTGCAATGCCGGCGAATCCTCAGACGAAGGCTTTTTCGTCGTCGCCTATCGCTCTCTAGCAACGAAAGGGAGGAAATAAAACTCTTGATCTCGAACTTGTCCATACTAATCGGAAAAGAAATTGAGAAATGTCAGCTCAACTATATCGAGAAAACCATAATGAACATAAAACCTTAAAATATAAACCTAAAGACCCTCACTCCATTAGAGTCGGCCTACAACAACTTCAGACATAATATCCGCCTCACCCAGGCAGAATTAGACTCCATTGATATTGAAACTCCTGAAGTAATAACAACCTCCTTTCAGAAAGTTAATGCCCTTGCCTGGTCTTTCGAGCAGGTGCATAAACAAAATGACCAAATTTCGGCCTTATGCCCTGAAAATATAAGACACACCAGACATGTAGACAACTTCGTACATGAAAATTTCATACGAACACCCAGACAAAACATAATTGATTTCGACTTTAACCACACGGCAAATGGCGAATGGCGTGGGGCGGAGCAGATGGGCTTCACCAATGCTGAGCAGCTTCTAGACTTTATTAAAGGAAACAATCGAAAAAAGACACTAGGTCCTGATAACTCCAGCCATTTTCTGCTAAAAGGCTGCAATATGATAGTCCTAAAGCATTTGGCAAAGCTATTTAACCACTGCTACAACATAGGCTATTTTCCCAGCAGCTGGAAATGCGGCAGAGTTATACCCATTCCCAAAAATAGCAACAATAATGAGAGCCTCAAAAACTATAGGCCCATCACAATCCTATCAGCAGTAAGGCAGCTGTTTGAGAAGGTCCTACTAAAGCAGATGAAGAAGCATACTGAAACAAACCAGACCTCCAGTCATTTTCAGTTTGGTATTAAGAATGGTTTCTCAGTAAGCCATTCATTAGCTGTTGCCAACAACTTCATTTTTGGAAACCTGGCTGAGCAAAAACCGACCATTGCGGGCGCTCTAGACTTTGAAAAGGCTTTCGATACGGTCTGGACAAATGGACTAATATACAAAATATCTATATTATTCCAATTTAACCCAAGAATCCTGAGAATAATACACAGCTATTTGACCAATCGAACCTTTTTTATATGCAGCCCTGAGGTAAAGATTACTCGCTAATAAGGAACATAACTGCCGGAGTCCCTCAAAGCTCTCTATTGGCTCCCATACTTTATAATATCTATTTGGCCGACTAACCAAATTTTGTGAGAGACCCTTACTCACCGTCGACTGCGCGCATCCAGGCGCTGATCTACGCAGATGACGTGCATCTTCTAGCCTCAGGGGCCAGAATGGCAAGTGTTGAAATCAACCTGAACGCCTATTTGGACAAACTCTGCGCCTACTTTAGGAAATGGCGACTGAAACTCAATACGGAGAAATGTGAAAGCTGCATGATTAAGGGGCCAAGGCTAAGAGACATTTATCCGAACATTAGACATTTTCAACCCAATATCTACATCAATGGCAACATCCGAATAAAAACTTGTAAAGAAATAAAATACCTCGGCGTATCATATGACGAAAAACTTAATTTCCAAAGACATCGAGACCACGATAAAAAATGTTAAGAGTCGAATCTCCAAACTGCACAGCATCTTTGGACCCTATACAACGGCCAGGGCATGGCTCAATCGGCAGCTAACTAAAATCCAATCCCTGAGTTACAAAAAAATAATAATGGCTGGTTCAACATTAAATCGGAAAAAATTGAGCAAATCAGGCTCTTTGAGCACCGAATGCTTCGTAAGACTATAGGTAGTGCTGCCAGGAATCCGGTGTCCTCACGATACAAAAAAAACTCCAACCTTTATAGACTAGCCAAAGTTAAAAGAATTGACGTACACATATTTCAAAATATTGAAAAATTTCTTTTGAACAATATGAATAGCCAAAACCCACTTGTTTTTGAATGTGCAGCTCAGCACAGGATGAAAGGATAAATTAATAAGACTGATATAAATAAATAAGGGTCTTGAATAAAAATAAACAACATATATACATTATCAGATATATATTCCTTGTATATATCAAACAAAACACCAAAAATGAAATGTGATTCAGGTTTTCTACTCGTCACGAGTTTTCCTAAGAAATTAAAATACAAAATACAATACAATGAGAGTGTCATAGAAAAATAAGAACTTAATATAAAGATACGCAACTCATCAAACAAAAACTCAAAACCCATATGCCTGGATAAGCTCTAAAGCAAAAAGCGTTCGTGCCACCTAAAGTATAATATATAATATAAACCAATAAATTGATCGCTTTTTATGAAATACCTCAACATACAATATCGGTCAATCATTTAAATTATTATCGATACCCTATACTAATAATTGCCATTACCTCCTCCTTAAGAATTAATTGACAATAAACTAAAAGGTAACACCGATTTTTCTCTACGGTCAACGCAATAATTTTTCAGATTCGTATTGAGATCTTGGAAAATAAAAGAGAAATGGTTGCCAGACTACCTCAACAAATCGCTGTCGCTCGCTGAGGGGCGATCTATTGGCTCGCGACCCGCTTTATATAGGGCTTTGCGAGGATTAGTGTGCCCGCCGCTGCCAATGGATCGTTGGCGCGCGCGCCTATTCAATTCAATTCTTATCTTTGTGTTCCTTTCTTATGTCTCTTAATTCTTGCTAATAATATAGTTGTGCGCGTCACAGTTGTCTTTAATAAAGTTTTGCAACATATACATATATGTACATTCACTTCATGAAACATTTTAAATTTTTTTAATAGTCATTTTTAATTATTTTCTCTTTGTTTTAAAATAGAATATATTTAAAAAAATGTGTTTCAGGTTTTTTGGTCGTAATGCTGGTATGACACTGCCGCATTAATTAGAGACTTCATTAAAGATTTGACAGCGCTATAGCGTTTTACACAAGTGCGAGCAAGACGACTATATGGCGCTCTAATGCATTAGAATAATGCATTAGCTACTTCATTGGAGCGATAATCGATAGATCTACATATTATATACTAGATACTCGATAACAAAATACGGGTTTAATGAAGAAAATTGTAATTGAAAAATGTATTAGCCAGCTCATTGACAGTATGGTCTCACAATGAGAATTTTATTTTTATATAATTTCGCTTGTTTTTTGAACTGAAAATATATTAGAAAATTAGCAAAAATAATATGTTTTGCGGTAGCAAGGTTCTTGCGCTGTAAAATTAATTAAAATTATTTTTTTTGTAACAATTTAAAAAATTTCAAGCATTATAGGTTAAAAACACAAATTTAAAGGATTCTGCATTTATTTATGCAAGAATACTTCGACGAGGAATTCAGAAATTCATAGTAATACGCCGCGAATGGCGGCCGTTTTTTTGTTTACCTTTTACGGACGATGTGACCGTAGTCGTATTACCAAAATAATCCAAGCAAAATCCAAGCCAAATTACAAAAATTACACATATAGTGGTCTCTTTCAAGGTTCTAATGAAGTAGCTAATTAATGAAAACTGCATTAGTGTATCATATGGGCATAACGAGTATATATATATACAAGTACAAATTGAAAATTATATGACTAAAAACACAATTAACTTTAAAGCCTATTTAAGATAGAAGCACGGGGAAATATGACAAAATTAATGTAAATAATCTTGACCGGTCAATCAAACTGTATTGTTGTGATAATATATCAAAACAGCAATATATCGATATTTTTCTGAAAATGATATATTTATATCGTGAAATTTTTTTTGCCCAAATATCGAAATCGCGATTTTTTTTTTTTTGATATTTTTTGATATTTTTTTTTGGTCACTCTGAATTTAAAAGCAAGCAACTTCTTGGAAAAAGAAACTTCTGCGAATCAAAAAAGTATGTACATATGTAAAATCTAATTATATAAATATAAAAAACGGCACAGCGAAGTGCGAAAAAGTGTTTAGGACGAGTAGAAATTCGTCAAATTTGGCGTGGCACTTGCGAAATAAACATGCAGAAATTTTCGCAACATGCGGGCAATTAAGCACGCGGCGTTCATTAACTTTCTTCAATTTTCCTTTTAGATAATGGATATAAGACAAAGGAGATAAATAAAACAATAGTTTACATGATCTGTAAGGACAACATGCCAGTCCGCTGTGTAGAAAATTAGTATTTTTAAAATCCCTAAGTTCCAAAAATTGAGTCTAATTTAGTATCTCATTGAGTTAATAAAAACTAAATAATAATCATTTATGAAACTTGTCGTATTTTTATTAAGAGGATTCCCTTAACTGTTGAACCGCTGAATCGTTGAAAATTCATAAAAAATTGCCAACAATTAAGGGAATCCCCTAATTGCGCAGGAAACCCATTTTTTTTTTATAAAAAAAAAAATCAAATATATCGATATTTTCCTGTGATATTTTAAATATTATTATCATCTTTAACCCTAGACGGTCATGCTTCGTCGATTCGACGACGCACGGTCATACTTGTTCGATTATTCCAGTATTTTTTTGTTTCTTTTTCCTGGTTTTTCGTACAGCTGTTGTCGATGCTTAGACGCAGCCGTGTGCAAACGTACGAATCCGTCGGACGCATGTAAGTATTGTTTCTGAGAATTAGCGTCGTCGAAACGACGAAGCATGTCTTTAGTGTGACTTTTTGGTAATGTAGCATATATTTTTCTGCAGACTACTAGCCTAGAAAATGAATAGAGGCAATGGTTTAGACGAGATTGCGATTGCAAACCTTCTTAAAGAGGACGAATCCGATGTGGATATTGAAGATTCTGGTGAAGATCATCCAATTTTGGGCGAATTAGTTGAGGAACCAAGTTCTTCAGAAGAATCTTCAGATGACGAAAACACACCATTAAATGTGTTGTTCAACAAGTCCAGTATCATCACTTTTTCTAAAAGTGGTCTTCGCGGAAAGGATCGTCATAAGTGGGCAACTCAAAAGTCAAAATCCCATAAATACGGGCAATCCATTGTCCATCAACGTCGCGGGCCGACAAGAAATTGTAAAAGCTTAAAGGATCCACTGGATATATTTCAGCACTTTATAACGCCGGAAATAGTGGAAGAAATAGTTATGTGGACAAACGCTGAAATTCAACATCGGCAGCACGACGGTAACGACATTTTGCAAACAAAACCAACTTCCTCTACAGAAATTTATGCTGTTATTGGTATTCTAACACTCACAGCTGCTATGAAAGATAATCACCTTACTTGTGATGAGTTGTTTAATACAGCATCCTGCGGTTCAAAATACCTTTCAACTATGACAAAATCGAGGTTCAAATTTTTGATGTCTTGCTTACGATTTGATGACAAATCTATTAGGATACAGCTTATCCATGACAAGTTTGCCCCTATCAGAAAAGTTTAGGAAATGTTTGTTCAAAAGTGTCGCGATAATTATACTCCTGGTCCATATCTCACCATTGACGAGCAGCTATTAGCTTTTAGAGGTCGATGTGGATTTAAAATGTACATTCCGAATAAACCAGCCAAATACGGCTTAAAGCTTGTAATGATGTGCGATAGTGGAACTAAATATATGGTTGATGCCAAACCCTACTTAGGTAAAGGATCGACCGATTCCAATGCTCCGATAGCAGAAAGTTATGTTAAAGATTTAACTAAAACTATACATGGTACAAACCGTAATGTAACAATGGACAATTGGTTTACATCAGTTGCATTAGCCAAATCTTTACTGAAGAGCCCATATAAATTAACACTTGTAGGAACCCTACGCTCAAATAAAAGAGAGATACCACCAGAATTAAAAAACGACAAAGGGCGCAAAGTCGGTACTTCAATGTTCTGTTACGATAATGAACTGACTTTATTGTCTTATAAGCCGAAACCACATAAAGTAATTTTCTTGTTGTCGTCATGTAATGAAAATGGAACTATAAATGAAGATACTAAACAACCTCATATGGTCGAATTCTACAATTCCACTAAGGGGGGTGTAGATACCTTTGACCAAATGTGTAGCGTCATGAGCTGCGCTCGAAAAACCACCGTTGGCCAATGGCCACCTTTTTTGGAATATTAAATATGGCCTTTATTAACAGTTTTGTGATCTATTCCCATAACATGTTAGAGTCGGGAAGTAAACCACTAAGTCGTCGAAATTATATGAAAAGCCTTCATTCAAAACTTAATCAAAAACAGTTAGTAAATAGGCTAAGCCACGTTACATTGCCCAATTTAGCTCGGGAAAATATCTCAAGCTCTTTAATTGATAAAAATGAAAGCAATAATGAAAACCAATCCAATTTAAATGCAAAACGAAAGATCTGCGCTTTCTGTCCTTCAGCAAAGCGTCGTATGACCAAAACCATTTGTTCGAAATGCCAAAAAAGCCTATGTGGAGAACACAAATTTGATCTGTGTGCCTCTTGTATAAAAAAATAATTTGCAACATCTTGATTCACTTTTTTGTTTAGTTTTAAGCCTTAATAATAAGATTTGACTGAAGTAAAGAAACTACTTGTGATTTTTGTTACCTAATTTGGCCAAAGAAACAAGGCCCAAAAAAAAAAAAAATGAAAAAAAGGTTGTTTATTATTTTTTAGTTTTTAAGTGTATTATTAATGTAATAATGAATTATTATTTCTTATTTTGAACTGATAGAGCTATGAATAAAACTCTGTAAAAAAATTTTTTACAATATTGTTTCTTTTTTAACAATTATAGTTATTTTAAAATTGGCGTCGTCGATTCGACGAAGCATAACCTTAACGTATGAAAAATAAGCATGACCGTCTAGGGTTAACAAAAAAAAAAAAAAAAAATCATCATCGATACGATATTTTTTTCAAAATTAGACATTGTAAGCAAACCATTATAGCCATATGACACACGCGAATTAATTATGCCCTTATGATACTGTAATGCAGTTTTCATTAATTAGCTACTTCATTATACTGGCATGACACTGCCGCATTAATTAGAGACTTCATTAAAGATTTGACAGCGCTATAGCGTTTTACACAAGTGCGAGCAAGACGACTATATGGCGCTCTAATGCATTAGAATAATGCATTAGCTACTTCATTGGAGCGATAATCGATAGATCTACATATTATATACTAGATACTCGATAACAAAATACGGGTTTAATGAAGAAAATTGTAATTGAAAAATGTATTAGCCAGCTCATTGACAGTATGGTCTCACAATGAGAATTTTATTTTTATATAATTTCGCTTGTTTTTTGAACTGAAAATATATTAGAAAATTAGCAAAAATAATATGTTTTGCGGTAGCAAGGTTCTTGCGCTGTAAAATTAATTAAAATTATTTTTTTTGTAACAATTTAAAAAATTTCAAGCATTATAGGTTAAAAACACAAATTTAAAGGATTCTGCATTTATTTATGCAAGAATACTTCGACGAGGAATTCAGAAATTCATAGTAATACGCCGCGAATGGCGGCCGTTTTTTTGTTTACCTTTTACGGACGATGTGACCGTAGTCGTATTACCAAAATAATCCAAGCAAAATCCAAGCCAAATTACAAAAATTACACATATAGTGGTCTCTTTCAAGGTTCTAATGAAGTAGCTAATTAATGAAAAACTGCATTAGTGTATCATATGGGCATAACGAGTATATATATATACAAGTACAAATTGAAAATTATATGACTAAAAACACAATTAACTTTAAAGCCTATTTAAGATAGAAGCACGGGGAAATATGACAAAATTAATGTAAATAATCTTGACCGGTCAATCAAACTGTATTGTTGTGATAATATATCAAAACAGCAATATATCGATATTTTTCTGAAAATGATATATTTATATCGTGAAATTTTTTTTGCCCAAATATCGAAATCGCGATTTTTTTTTTTTGATATTTTTTGATATTTTTTTTTGGTCACTCTAAATTTAAAAGCAAGCAACTTCTTGGAAAAAGAAACTTCTGCGAATCAAAAAAGTATGTACATATGTAAAATCTAATTATATAAATATAAAAAACGGCACAGCGAAGTGCGAAAAAGTGATTAGGACGAGTAGAAATTCGTCAAATTTGGCGTGGCACTTGCGAAATAAACATGCAGAAATTTTCGCAACATGCGGGCAATTAAGCACGCGGCGTTCATTAACTTTCTTCAATTTTCCTTTTAGATAATGGATATAAGACAAAGGAGATAAATAAAACAATAGTTTACATGATCTGTAAGGACAACATGCCAGTCCGCTGTGTAGAAAATTAGTATTTTTAAAATCCCTAAGTTCCAAAAATTGAGTCTAATTTAGTATCTCATTGAGTTAATAAAAACTAAATAATAATCATTTATGAAACTTGTCGTATTTTTATTAAGAGGATTCCCTTAACTGTTGAACCGCTGAATCGTTGAAAATTCATAAAAAATTGCCAACAATTAAGGGAATCCCCTAATTGCGCAGGAAACCCATTTTTTTTTTATAAAAAAAAAATCAAATATATCGATATTTTCCTGTGATATTTTAAATATTATTATCATCTTTAACCCTAGACGGTCATGCTTCGTCGATTCGACGACGCACGGTCATACTTGTTCGATTATTCCAGTATTTTTTTGTTTCTTTTTCCTGGTTTTTCGTACAGCTGTTGTCGATGCTTAGACGCAGCCGTGTGCAAACGTACGAATCCGTCGGACGCATGTAAGTATTGTTTCTGAGAATTAGCGTCGTCGAAACGACGAAGCATGTCTTTAGTGTGACTTTTTGGTAATGTAGCATATATTTTTCTGCAGACTACTAGCCTAGAAAATGAATAGAGGCAATGGTTTAGACGAGATTGCGATTGCAAACCTTCTTGAAGAGGACGAATCCGATGTGGATATTGAAGATTCTGGTGAAGATCATCCAATTTTGGGCGAATTAGTTGAGGAACCAAGTTCTTCAGAAGAATCTTCAGATGACGAAAACACACCATTAAATGTGTTGTTCAACAAGTCCAGTATCATCACTTTTTCTAAAAGTGGTCTTCGCGGAAAGGATCGTCATAAGTGGGCAACTCAAAAGTCAAAATCCCATAAATACGGGCAATCCATTGTCCATCAACGTCGCGGGCCGACAAGAAATTGTAAAAGCTTAAAGGATCCACTGGATATATTTCAGCACTTTATAACGCCGGAAATAGTGGAAGAAATAGTTATGTGGACAAACGCTGAAATTCAACATCGGCAGCACGACGGTAACGACATTTTGCAAACAAAACCAACTTCCTCTACAGAAATTTATGCTGTTATTGGTATTCTAACACTCACAGCTGCTATGAAAGATAATCACCTTACTTGTGATGAGTTGTTTAATACAGCATCCTGCGGTTCAAAATACCTTTCAACTATGACAAAATCGAGGTTCAAATTTTTGATGTCTTGCTTACGATTTGATGACAAATCTATTAGGATACAGCTTATCCATGACAAGTTTGCCCCTATCAGAAAAGTTTAGGAAATGTTTGTTCAAAAGTGTCGCGATAATTATACTCCTGGTCCATATCTCACCATTGACGAGCAGCTATTAGCTTTTAGAGGTCGATGTGGATTTAAAATGTACATTCCGAATAAACCAGCCAAATACGGCTTAAAGCTTGTAATGATGTGCGATAGTGGAACTAAATATATGGTTGATGCCAAACCCTACTTAGGTAAAGGATCGACCGATTCCAATGCTCCGATAGCAGAAAGTTATGTTAAAGATTTAACTAAAACTATACATGGTACAAACCGTAATGTAACAATGGACAATTGGTTTACATCAGTTGCATTAGCCAAATCTTTACTGAAGAGCCCATATAAATTAACACTTGTAGGAACCCTACGCTCAAATAAAAGAGAGATACCACCAGAATTAAAAAACGACAAAGGGCGCAAAGTCGGTACTTCAATGTTCTGTTACGATAATGAACTGACTTTATTGTCTTATAAGCCGAAACCACATAAAGTAATTTTCTTGTTGTCGTCATGTAATGAAAATGGAACTATAAATGAAGATACTAAACAACCTCATATGGTCGAATTCTACAATTCCACTAAGGGGGGTGTAGATACCTTTGACCAAATGTGTAGCGTCATGAGCTGCGCTCGAAAAACCACCGTTGGCCAATGGCCACCTTTTTTGGAATATTAAATATGGCCTTTATTAACAGTTTTGTGATCTATTCCCATAACATGTTAGAGTCGGGAAGTAAACCACTAAGTCGTCGAAATTATATGAAAAGCCTTCATTCAAAACTTAATCAAAAACAGTTAGTAAATAGGCTAAGCCACGTTACATTGCCCAATTTAGCTCGGGAAAATATCTCAAGCTCTTTAATTGATAAAAATGAAAGCAATAATGAAAACCAATCCAATTTAAATGCAAAACGAAAGATCTGCGCTTTCTGTCCTTCAGCAAAGCGTCGTATGACCAAAACCATTTGTTCGAAATGCCAAAAAAGCCTATGTGGAGAACACAAATTTGATCTGTGTGCCTCTTGTATAAAAAAATAATTTGCAACATCTTGATTCACTTTTTTGTTTAGTTTTAAGCCTTAATAATAAGATTTGACTGAAGTAAAGAAACTACTTGTGATTTTTGTTACCTAATTTGGCCAAAGAAACAAGGCCCAAAAAAAAAAAAAAATGAAAAAAAGGTTGTTTATTATTTTTTAGTTTTTAAGTGTATTATTAATGTAATAATGAATTATTATTTCTTATTTTGAACTGATAGAGCTATGAATAAAACTCTGTAAAAAAATTTTTTACAATATTGTTTCTTTTTTAACAATTATAGTTATTTTAAAATTGGCGTCGTCGATTCGACGAAGCATAACCTTAACGTATGAAAAATAAGCATGACCGTCTAGGGTTAATAAAAAAAAAAAAAAAAAAATCATCATCGATACGATATTTTTTTCAAAATTAGACATTGTAAGCAAACCATTATAGCCATATGACACACGCGAATTAATTATGCCCTTATGATACTGTAATGCAGTTTTCATTAATTAGCTACTTCATTATACTGGCATGACACTGCCGCATTAATTAGAGACTTCATTAAAGATTTGACAGCGCTATAGCGTTTTACACAAGTTCGAGCAAGACGACTATATGGCGCTCTAATGCATTAGAATAATGCATTAGCTACTTCATTGCCGCGATAATCGATAGATCTACATATTATATACTAGATACTCGATAACAAAATACGGGTTTAATGAAGAAAATTGTAATTGAAAAATGTATTAGCCAGCTCATTGACAGTATGGTCTCACAATGAGAAGTTTATTTTTATATAATTTCGCTGGTTTTTGAACTCAAAATGTATTAGAAAATTAGCAAAAATAATATGTTTTGCGGTGGCAAGGTTCTTGCGCTGTAAAATTAATTAAATTTTTTTTTTTTTTGGTAATAATTAAAAAAATGTTAAGCATCATAGGTTGAAAACATAAATTTAAAGAATTCTGCATTTATTTATGCAAGAATACTTCGACGAGGAATTCAGAAATTCATAATAATACGCCGCGAATGGCGGTCGTTTTTTTTTGTTTACCTTTTACGGTCGGTGTGACCGTAGTCGTATTAACAAAATAATCCAAGCAAAATTCAAGCAAAATTACACATATAGTTGACTCTTTCAAGGTTCTAATGAAGTAGCTAATTAATGTAAACTGCATTACAGTATCATATGGGCATAATTAATGCGGCAGTGTCATGCCAGTATTAGAGACTTCATTAAAGAATTGACAGCGCTATAGCGTTTTACACAAGTTCGAGCAAGACGACTATATGGCGCTCTAATGCATTAGAATAATGCATTAGCTACTTCATTGCCGCGATAATCGATAGATCTACATATTATATACTAGATACTCGATAACAAAATACGGGTTTAATGAAGAAAATTGTAATTGAAAAATGTATTAGCCAGCTCATTGTCAGTATGGTCTCACAATGAGAATTTTATTTTTATATCATTTCGCTGGTTTTTGAACTGAAAAAATATTAGAAAATAAGGAATAATAATATGTTTTGCGATGGCAAGGTTCTTGCACTGTAAAATTAATTAAATTTTTTTTTGGTAATAATTAAAATATTTTAAGCATTATAGGTTAAAAACATAAATTTAAAGGATTCTGCATTTATTTATGCAAGAATACTTCGACGAGGAATTCAGAAATTCATAGTAAAACGCCGCGAATGGCGGCCTTTTTTTTGTTTACCTTTTACGGTCGGTGTGACCGTAGTCGTATTACCAAAATAATCCAAGCAAAATGACACATATAGTTGTCTCTTTCAAGGTTCTAATGAAGTAGCTAATTAATGAAAACTGCATTACAATGTCATAGCCCCATAAGTAGGAGAAAGCCGAATAAGAAGTAAGTATATAGATTCCTCGGATCCATTATTGTAGAGTGTATCTCTAAGGAAAGAGAAAGAAAAAATAAAAAGAGCTCTTCTCAAAAGAGTTATTAAGTCTTTTCGACATTCCGTTCACAGCAGATAATGAAAATGATCTGCAGTGCGATTCTGATGACGATCAGGATACTTATAATAATTAAATAGAACAGAAAATAATATATATTTATTCTAAATCAACTCTCAATCAGTTTGCAGGGGCGGCAGGCGTGGACGTGGTCGCACTGGCCCAATTTTTAATACTCAAATTGTTAATGCCACAAAAATAAAACCTGCAAAGTTTAGACCATGTGAACAAAAAAAAAAAAAACGGATTCTAGACCATAGTGCACTGTCCTCGACGAACTGAGCCATTCTTCCGAAAATAATACAAACTCAATACGCACAGTACTTGAAGAACGGAGAGCTTTAGAAAAGGTCACCGGTCACACATAACGACAAAAACATTAAAAATTAAACTCATTCTTGAAAAGTGTAAGCGTTGAACAAACGGTCCATAAGGTTTTGCCGTTCCGAATTTTCTCAAATGGACCGGCATCAAAGCGCATCTAAATCTAACGACCGTTTGTTTTGCGATAGTTTTTCGCTGCAACTCTGATTTCTTCTTAACAGTGAAAATTTGACCAACACTACGAAAATGTAAACAAACTTGGCAAGGATCAAATGAAATATGGAATTTAAAATGTGGCGCCAAAGCTACAATAATGCCCAAACCAGTTGTTGGCGTTTTTTTTTTTTGTATATTCTTGCCCCAAAGTGTCCCAATCGCTTCTATTTAATATAAAACGCCTACCTCATCTTTCTTCTATAGATTTGGGAAGCCTATACCACCTATACACACTCATCGGGGAAAAATCATTAGAGAAACTCAAATTCCTCGTCATCTAATTCATTTTAAGTTAGTGCGGATAAAATCTGACGCAATCTGTGCTTTTGCTGTTGTACAAAAGCCAAAATAGTTTGTAAATGCTCCATTTCAATTTTGCAACAGCCAATTCGACAGCCCTTGTTTTCATGAGCCACAGCTGAGCGATCAGCTGTTGGGATGCGGATGCGCTTTAACGCAGCTCTGTGGGAACACGAGTTTCGCATCTGCGAAAAATCCCAACCGTTCTTCACAGATGCGCTGTGTGGGAAGACCGTATAAGCTTTCTTATTGAATGTTAGCTCTTTCTCAAAACCAACTGATTTTTTGGCGTTTCTTTTGCATGCTTGGGTAATATATGATGCGGAATAGCGACATAAGTCCGATGACATATTTCCGCCCGGTAGAAAAAATGGTTACTACTATAATAAATAAAATAAATAAAAATAATTACCTTTATTATTTATTATTAAGAGTTGCTTAAAGTCTCCGATAGGGCACACTTTAAAAGTAGCATCAATTAAAAAATGCCGACTCTGCTCCTCAATATTGGCTTGCATCAAGGTGATGACCTTGTCAGATGCGAATATGCAATATGCAAATTAGGTTGACGAATATAATTTTTTGAAAAAAGCTTTCGATTGTTTCCCTTGTTTATTCCATAAGTATGCATGATGTTTTCATCCTGAAAAGCTTTTTGGACATCCTCTGGGGTACTTGGCGACTTGGGAAGATATGGTTGCTTTTTTAGTTGGAGAGTTCTTTTTACTTTGTGATAGTTTATTTCTATCTCCTCTTCACCAGTCGTTTAGTGCACAAATAAAGTTTAAGTACATTTTAGTTCTGCATTTAGCATGTAAAAACCTACTAAAAAAACAAGATACAAATTTTTGTAAATTTCCATTGGGTAGATTATGGTATATTTAATAACACAAAAAGCTTTTCAGTTGCTTATTTAATATATAAACTAAATAATAAAAATTAAAATTATAAAAATACTTCATGGTTTAGGTCAAAAAAGTTTAAATATGCCTCCTTTTGCTGCAATAACTGCTTGAAGACGTCGTTGCATACTACTTACCAATACTTTGGTATCATTTTGTGTGATTTTCCCCTACTCAGATTGTATAACTTGCTTAAGATACTCTTTCGAAGATATTTGATCCTGATCCTTTTATCCTGCAAATTCCAAATGTGCTCAATGGGATTGAGGTCTGGAGACTGTTGAGGTGTATGCAATTGCTTGCAGTTATAAAGCAGCCACTCCTTAACCTAATATGAGGTGTGTTTGGGGTTGTCGTCCTGTGGAAAGAGAAATGTGGTCTCTTTTAACTGGAGCTGGGGTCGCGCTGTCCTTAAGATTGTCCTTCAAAATGTTTAGGTATGCATACTTGTCCATTGTAGTATATATAAAGACAAGTTTTCCAATTCCAGCTGTCGCCATGCAGCCCCAAACCATCATGTTACCGCCTCCATGCTTAACGGTTGGGGTTACATTTTTTAAACCATTTCTTTATTGGGATATCTCGATACTTTTTGGGACCCATCCGAACCAAAAGTGTTGCATTTGGACTCATCACTCCAGATCACATTATCCCAAAGTAATTCCGGCTCGATTAAATATTTGTTTTCAAAATCTAGCCTCTTCTTACGTTTTATAAAAAAAATCAAAGACTTCCTGCGAAGTGTGTTCTTGCCTTGTACCCGTTTTTGAAGAGCACATTTCGTACCGTTTGAGGGCGAATTTGTCGCCTAAAGCTTAGTACTCTGACGACGAAAATCCGCTGTCTAAATTAAGACAGCGGCTAAACTTCATATAAAAAACGGTGTCGAAAAAGGAAGAAGAAGAACTTTTGGCCTCGTCGATTTTGCCGGTACTCTGACGACGAAAATGATACCTGCGAAAATTGAATGGCGTTGCCAGAACAAGATAGTAAACAGCTGATACGGCGCTGTATAAATAATTCATTTGATTTATTTAGACAACCCTAATGGAGGGAAAGTTGAAGGAGAAAAGTGGCATTGAAAGGGCCTGTCAAGGCGAAGCCCATAATATGGAATTTAACCCACAAATGACATTTTAATGTTAATATTTTAAATATTTTTTTGAATATTTGTTTACAAACAGCTCTCCAGTGTGACCAAAGAAAATCCTTAAACGCCATAAAAGGTACATTTTTTTTGGCGTTTCATGGCTTTTCCTTAATTTTTTTGGTCACACTGGTTACCGAGCCAAATAAACAGCGATTCACCTGTATAAATTTATACAGCGGATTTTCGTCGTCAGAGTACTAGGCTTAATGGTGAAAAATGAAGAAATAAATGAAGTTATCTGTTTCAGTTAATTTTTTGCATCGCAACTAGTTTTAAAACAAAAAAAAAAAAAATTTTACACATTTCGCAAGGCGATTCTCGATCTGATTGCTTCATTCACAATCAAATCAAGCGCAACATGAGTATAGCCTTAGCTCTTATTAATCGTTGCACTTGATCGTTCTTTTTCTGCACAATCAGTTCCGATCATCTTACCAGTACCAACAAATCAGTTTGAATCAGTAAGCGGGGCAATCCAGAAAACTGAACGTACTCGTTTTTCGATCGAACATGTTGTGGCGTACGCTATGTTGAGTTTTGATCGGCTTAAGCGTTGTTGATCGATCCGGACCGATCATACTTAATGCAGCTATCTATTAGATATATAATGGCATCTAAATCAAATGTTTTTCGTTAAACTATTATTGTGATCGGGCGATGCGTCAGTCCATAGATAAAAATTGGTAATACTGGCATGACACTGCCGCATTAATAAGAGACTTCATTAAAGATTTGACAGCGCTATAGAGTTTTACACAAGTGCGAGCAAGACGACTATATGGCGCTCTAATGCATTAGCTACTTCATTGCCGCGATAATCGATAGATCTACATATTATATACTAGATACTCGATAACAAAATACGGGTTTAATGAAGAAAATTGTAATTGAAAAATGTATTAGCCAGCTCATTGACAGTATGGTCTCACAATGAGAATTTTATTTTTATATCATTTCGCTTGTTTTTTGAACTGAAAATATATTAGAAAAATAGCAAAAATAATATGTTTTGCCGTAGCAAGGTTCTTGCGCCGTAAAATTAATTAAAATTATTTTTTTTGTAATAATTAAAAAAAATTTAAGCATTATAGGTTAAAAACATAAATTTAAAGGATTCTGCATTTATTTATGCAATAATACTTCGACGAGGAATTCAGAAATTCATAATAATACGCCGCGAATGGCGGCCGTTTTTTTTGTTTACCTTTTACGGTCGGTGTGACCGTAGTCGTATTACCAAAATAATCCAAGCAAAATTCAAGCAAAATTACATAAAATTACACATATAGTTGACTCTTTCAAGGTTCTAATGAAGTAGCTAATTAATGAAAACTGCATTACTGTATCATATGGGCATAACTCTAGCATTTGAAGTCTTTAATATCTAATGCTTCACCAGAGTGGGCACAGACGTACAGCCGTACAGATGGGCATTGCTAAATCCAAACAAAATGACAATATAGCTGACTCTTTCAAGGTTCTAATGAAGTAGCTAATTAATGAAAACTGCATTACTGTATCATATGGGCATTAGTGATATAACATACACATACAGTGGTTCACAGCTTAAAGTATGCAGTGCATACTTTTAACTTTAAACGCCCATAGCGGTAAAACTATAAGGAATATTGGAATAAACAAGGTGCCAAATGAAAGATTAACTTATTTAGAATAACGAAACAAAATCATTTATTTTCAAAAACGGCTTAAACAATAAAAAAAACTTTAAAAATGAAAAATACAGCTTATATTCAGCTCACAGCTTATTTTATGCAGTCTCAAAAATGTTCAAAAAATAAGGAAAAAACTCAAAAATATAACGTTTTTAATATTTGGTATGGTAACCATTGTTGTCAACGACATCTTTCAGCCTTTTCGGCATTGATTCAACCAATTTTTGGGTGACTTCTGACGAGATCTTTCCCCACTCCTTCATTAGGGCATCTTTTAAATCATTTTTGTTAGCAATATGGTAATTTCTAATATTATTATCCAAAATGGCCCATAAATTTTCAATAACGTTGAGGTCCGGTGACTGAGCCGGCGCACAGTAGCGCCTTTTCTCATTTAACGTTGCAAAAATCATAACTTTTGAACAAATTAAGATAACTAAATAATTCAAACGCCATTTGATAGGTAATTGTTGTAAAATTTACATATGTATTGGAAAATCTGCCACGCACACTCATTCGCCTTTTTAAAGGGTATCAAAGTAAAGAAATATTTTTTTCTCAATGAAGACAATTTTTGAAAAATATTTTTTATTTAATTTTTTATCTTTATTTTTATGTATTTGCTCAGATAAAAATAATTTGAAAACTGAAAAAAAAAAATTTTTTTTTTTCAACGTGTAACCGCCACGCGCTACAGTTAGTATATTTTTTGGTTAGTATGAAGCTGAGTCGGTATTTTGGTATATTTAACCCTGAGTAGTTTTGGTTTATGCTGTTGCATTTCCGGGGACGCAGCTCCACGCAGCAGATGTAAGTTGATTTTGGTCCAGAATAGATCCACAAAGGTCGTAGTTATAGTGTGTATAGTGGCTCAGCCCATCCAAAAAAGATATAGACTACTTTAGCCAGAAAAAAATGAAAAAATGGACACCTGGCAGGTAGCGATTTACCTGTGCAAGCCCTAACCCAAATCCCCTTTTTTTTTGGATTGGGTTACAGTTTATGAATGTATCTATTATTTAAAGCAAAAATCATGGCGATAGGTAATATAGTTTTTGTGTAATATTACCTGAAAGTCAACAAAATTTTCCTTTTTTTTCTTATGATGCAAAAATGGAAACAAAGTTCAACTTTGAATGCTCATATCTTCTACAAAAAAAATCCGAAAATTGATTTTACAGCAGATTCTATCCATGGGAAATTTCCTGTCGAATAAGTATGGTTAAAATCATTTTTGCGACAACGACTTTTTCTATTTTTGCAACGGCTTTTGTTCGAGAGGCGCTACTGTGCGGCGTATCCACAACGTTGGGGCAATTGTACAGCAACCACATCCGCACAATTCCTTGTGCCTTGTGCTTTGGATCATTATCCTGATAAAAGCGGAAATGGTCTTTTATTCCAAGATCCTCGGCACTTTGGACCAAATTGTCCTTTAATATTTGAAGGTATGCTTTTTTATCCATTATCGATTCAATAAAAGTCAGTTTTCCAGGGCCAGCAGCTGACATACAGGCCCAAACCATCACGCTGCCACCGCCGTGCTTTACCGTTGCCTTCAGGTTCTTTGGTTCAAGCTCTGTATTGGGCTTCCGCCATACATAAGCGTTACCGTCTGATCCAAATATATTAAATTTGGATTCGTCTGCAAATATCACACTTTTCCAGAAGTCGGGGGTCTTGGAAAGGTGATCTTTTGCATATTTTAGGCGAGCTAACCTATTCTTTGGGCTTATGAATGGCTTTTTACGAGCTACGCGGCCATTCTAGTCATTGTTACGTAGGACTCGTCGAATTGTTTCATCGCAACAATTTTTGCCAAGACCAGCCTTAACTTCGGATGCAAGTTTTGGTGCTGATAGTCTCGGATTAGCATTGATTTTCCGAACTATGTACCGCTCATCTGCATCAGTGAAAATCTTGTTTGGTGCTTGGCGTCCTTTATTTTCCAAACGATTCTCGTGAACGAAGCGCTCGATAATTTTTTGCACTGTTGGAGGCTTTATGTTCACTATTTCAGCAATTTTACGCTGGGAGATATTGTTTTTGAAATGGTATATAACCAATTCCCGTTGTTCTAATGTTGTGCGTGGACTCATTTTAAAAATCGCCTATCCGGAGTCGTTGAGATCAAGAATAAGAGTAAATGACAAGCACACGAAAATAAAGAAGAATGGCAAAGCTAGCAACGCCAAAAAAACGGAAAAATTCCATGGAATTTCCAGCGTAGTTACTGAGAAAACTAACTGCATAAAATAAGCTGTGAGCGAATATAAGCTGTATTTTTCATTTTTAAAGTTTTTTTGTGTTTAAGCCGTTTTTGAAAATAAATGATTTTGTTACGTTATTCTAAATAAGTTAATCTTTCATTTGGCACCTTGTTTATTCCAATATTCCTTATAGTTTTACCGCTATGGGCGTTTAAAGTTAAAAGTATGCACTGCATACTTTAAGCTGTGAACCACTGTATGTGTATGTTATATCACTAATGCCCATATGATACAGTAATGCAGTTTTCATTAATTAGCTACTTCATTAGAACCTTGAAAGAGTCAGCTATATTGTCATTTTGTTTGGATTTAGCAATGCCCATCTGTACGGCTGTACGTCTGTGCCCACTCTGGTGAAGCATTAGATATTAAAGACTTCAAATGCTAGAGTTATGCCCATATGATACAGTAATGCAGTTTTCATTAATTAGCTACTTCATTAGAACCTTGAAAGAGTCAACTATATGTGTAATTTTGTTTGGATTTTGCTTGGATTATTTTGGTAATACGACTACGGTCACACCGACCGTAAGAGGTAAACAAAAAAAACGGCCGCCATTCGCGGCGATTATTATGAATTTCTGAATTCCTCGTCGAAGTATTATTGCATAAATAAATGCAGAATCCTTTAAATTTATGTTTTTAACCTATAATGCTTAAATTTTTTTAATTATTACAAAAAAAATAATTTTAATTAATTTTACTGCGCAAGAAACTTGCTACCGCAAAACATATTATTTTTGCTAATTTTCTAATATATTTTCAGTTCAAAAAACAAGCGAAATGATATAAAAATAAAATTCTCATTGTGAGACCATACTGTCAATGAGCTGGCTAATACATTTTTCAATTACAATTTTCTTCATTAAACCCGTATTTTGTTATCGAGTATCTAGTATATAATATGTAGATCTATCGATTATCGCGGCAATGAAGTAGCTAATGCATTAGAGCGCCATATAGTCGTCTTGCTCGCACTTGTGTAAAACGCTATAGCGCTGTCAAATCTTTAATGAAGTCTCTAATTAATGCGGCAGTGTCATGCCAGTATAACCATACAACATATAGACTGGTCATTTCATACAACGAAAATGGACACAAAAATTTCTTAGCATGCGGTCCCATGTTAACTGTTTGCTGTTAGCGACAGACCGTCTGTTAGATTTTAGCTGTTAGCGACCCGTCCCATGTTAGCTGTCAGCTGTTAGCGTCAGGCCTTTACATGTATGCGTGTTCATGCATTCACGTACACGGGTGCATGTGTGCGATCATTTCATTTTGGGCCAGCAAGAATATTTGGGGTTTTGCTACTGTTCACGCCAGAAAGGCGTTTAATTTCGGGAGGCAGTGTGATCCCGAACGCTCTCCTTTTCTCTCCCTCTTCCTCCGGACTTCCAGTCCTAGAGCTTCCAATCCGCTCTCCCTAGCTTTAGTTTCTTTTGTATTGACCAGTACCAATTTACCTACGACTAAATAAATATCCCGACGCACGTCGCGTAAAACCCCGACAAGTCTACGTGTTATTATTTATCCGAGTGCATTTCAGAGTTAAAGCCGCCCCCCTCCAACATTTGGTCCTTCGAGCCGGATTTCATCCACCAGCAGCTCCGGTGGCTTTAACACCGCACCAGATAAGTCCATTACATTATTGCTGCCGGTCATACAGTTAGGTTTTGCGAAACTCAATTCGTCTTAACTTCTCTGTATGATTATTGTCTAAATCCAAGTCCGATTAATCCGACACTACGGCAGCATAATACCTTCCAAAAATCCAAAATAATTCGGCATTCATTTTCTACATTTGTGCCAAAATCCAAAAGTATGTGTTTAAATAAATAAATAAATGCAATAGCCACAGTGAGAATTTAATTCCAATAGTTCTCAATTCCTCTTCGTTAACTGTGTTCCCGCTAGCATTTATTTACATTTACATACATATTCAATACAGTCCACTCCACAAGACTACAATCGCTGTCAACATTGACATTTCCCCAATTCGAGAAATTATATCCAAATAATTTCTATACTAGATCTACGGGTTCCAAAATTCATAAAGTGTTTGTTTCAATAAATGCCTAAGCCACAGTGAAACTTTCAGTTCCGAATTGTTCTAAATTCATTTATGTTCGCTGTGTTCCGCTTGCATTTATTTACATTTATATATGTACATACGTACGTACATATATTTTGCAATACAGTCCACACTACTGATCTTCAACGACTTCTACTTCTGAGTATATGTATAATAAATCTAAAAAAGATAATATATAATTGCAGTCCACAGCTCCTATAAATAAATATATTCACCGCAACGCCAACTTCATTTGTATATTTATTTATTTACTCCCTCGCTCTATCCTGAGCTAGCTTCACCCAAGTATTTACATACATACATAATCGTCTGCATACGACGGGGTAACGACATAAGTCCGCCGCCATAAGTTCGCCGTTTTAAAACGACATAATTTCGCGCGATCTTATGACGCTTGAAAGCGCCATAAGTTCGCCACAGAAAAAACGACATAATTTCGCCAGCCGCGATCTTATGTCGCCGAAAAGCGTCATAAGTTCGCGCGAAATTATGGCGTTCAAAATTTACTTGCGGCGGACTTATGACGCTTCAAAGCGCCATAAGTTCGCCACAGAAAAAACGACATAATTTCGCCAGCCGCGATCTTATGTCGCCGAAAAGCGTCATAAGTTCGCGCGAAATTATGGCGTTTAAAAATTACTTGCGGCGGACGGCGACGCAGCCGATGAAAGTTAATTCTGGTCCAGGAAAGATCCACGTAACTTGTAGACATAGTGTAGTCAGTGGCTTTCATTGGCGTCAGAAGATATAGACTACTTTAGGCAGAAAAAGGTGAAAAAATGGACACCTGGCAGGTAGCGATTTACCTGTAGAAGCCCAAACCAAAGTGTCGTTTTTTTAGGTTCTTTAATAGATTATGAATGTATCTATCATTTAAAGTAAAAGCCATGACCATTGGTTTTATGGTTTTTTTGTAATATTACCTGAAAGTCGACCAATTTACACATTTTTTTTTGTATGATGCAAAAAACGAAACTAAGTTCAACTTTAAATGCTCATAACTTCTACAAAAAAAATCTTAAAATTGATTTTATTGCAGATTCTGAATCCTTGTTAAATTTCCTGTCGAATAAGTATGGTTAAATCGTTTTTGCGAACATGACTTTTTTGATTTTTGCAACGCTAATTCTTCGAGAGGCGCTACTGTGCGGCGGTCCATTTGGGTAAATTCGGAACTGCTAAACCTTATGGACCGTTTGTTCAACGGACGGTGAATGTGCTTTGACGATGTGTGGGAAGACCCTATAAAATAAAAATAACTTTCATGAATGGAAAGCAACAGTATTTTATTGTGATTTTAGTTTTTCAGGCTGAAGTCAAACAAGACTTATGTTTTCTGTACCGTTTGCGATGCATTGTTTTCTGCAAATAATTTAAATGTGACAATTCCCTAAAGCTTGCCTTTTATAATACAATTAGTACTGGTCAAATGCATCGATCGTGCAAAAAAACATTTAAGAAAATGGTCATATTTTTTCCCATTATTTTATTATAATACAAATTCAGTACACTTCAATTCAAAATATTACATATTATGATATATATTATATTATAAACCGATTTGTAACGTTACATCGCGAACGGTACAAGATTTTCTATGTTTTTACCTTACGTTTTCGTATAAATAACTTTATATTTTCTTGAAAAGCAACTTATTAGAGAAGATTTTTTAGAAAAAGGGAAATCATTTCGTTTGTTTTTCATTCGAAAAATTAAATATAAAAATGCTCTTAAAAATATAAAAAAATACCAAAATTTTAGTTTTCTGGCCGATTTTTATATTAAAATACTGCTATGTAAACATTGTATTATGAAAATTTATATTTAGGTTTTTTTTGGATTTAAAGTTTTATATATATGTACATATATGTACACAAAAAAAACTTTAAGTCCAAAACAAATTTTTCATAATACAATGTTTACATAGCAGTGTTTTCATATAAAAATCGGCCAGAAAACAAAAATTTGGTATTTTTTTGTATTATATTTACAATGTACAAACAAATGAAATAAATGTATGAACATATGTATGTATACATACATAAATTCGCGCGATCTTATGACGCTTTTCGGCGACATAAGATCGCGGCTGGCGAAATTATGTCGTTTTTTCTGTGGCGAACTTATGGCGCTTTGAAGCGTCATTAGTCCGCCGCAAGTAATTTTTGAACGCCATAATTTCGCGCGAACTTATGACGCTTTTTGGCGACATAAGATCGCGGCTGGCGAAATTATGTCGTTTTTTCTTTGGCGAACTTATGGCGCTTTGAAGCGTCATAAGTCCGCCGCAAGTAATTTTTGAACGCCATAATTTCGCGCGAACTTATGACGCTTTTCGGCGACATAAGATCGCCGGAAAAAAACGCCATAATTTCGCGGACCAAATGTACTGGGCGAACTTATGGCGGCGGACTTATGTCGCTATGCCGCATACGACGCTCCGATATTTGTCAATTTTTCGGCCTCTCCTTATCTCCGCTATTTTGCACTTGCATACGGCAAGTGCACAAATAGACACACACACGTATTGGTTCCGAAATACAGCACCGGTCAATCACATAAGTCCAGATAAATAAAATAATTTTAAATTATTTTATATTAAAATTCCAACTAACGAATTAAGTTAGAAATCCAAGTGCGTTTCCGTATCCGCATTTGTGTGACCGTATATTATTCGCTGCTGACCGGAATTATTGTATTAATTTGCATATTTCCGTTTTAAATTCCAACGGAAAAAATTAAATTTTTCAAATATAATTATTACGAGTCCGATTGGTTCCTAAATTCCCAATCCAGCTTCTACCCATAAATAAATCCGTAACATACATATATTTATATTAAATTTTTTGTAAAAAAAAAAAAATCCAAAATGACTTCTACTATTTTAAACAAATTTACTTTGATCTGTGACCGTTTGAGTCACTTCGAGTCCAGAGTCTGCAATCCAGCAGCACCCACTCCATCCAAGTACTCTTATCAAATCCATCTCGACCAAGTCCGAGCGCTATGGGACAAGGTCGAGACAGAGTACGAAGCTTGTTCAGAGCTAATTTCAGTTGGCTTCGAGGGCGCTGCAGACACCTTGCCTATCCTTAAGGCAAAATACGACGACACCTATTCCATTTATGAACGGTGTGCCGCTAAGTTCATGGAACAGATCAATACGATCTCTGCTAAAGCAGCTCCAGTCCAACCTCCTGCGCCCCAAAATTCCTTTCCGTCTGGCTGTCGGCTTCCTCCGTGCGAAACGGAAGTTTTCTCGGGCGATTATCTTCGCTGGCCGACTTTCCGGGACCTTTTCACAGCGGTCTATATCGACAATCCTACGCTGACCCCTGTAGAAAAGTTGTTCTATTTAAATGCCAAGACGAGTGGTGAAGCTCATTCCATAGTTTCAAATTCGCCACTGACCAACGACGGTTTCCGCTCAGCATGGAAAAACCTATCTGAGCGTTTCGAAAATAAACGCGCGTTGGTAAACAGCCAACTGAAGAAATTGTTGAACATTCAGTCCATTGAACGTGAGTCCTCGGCAGCCTTGAAGGAGCTGCAGAATACAATTCAAAATTGTCTCACATCCCTAGCTCTGTCCGGCCTTCCTACGGATAATTGGGACTGCCTCCTGGTTTATTTGTGCTCCACGAAGCTTCCAAAACTGACGCTTTCCTTATGGGAGCAATCCTTAACAAATAAAACCGATATTCCGTCGTGGCTAGAACTCGATTCTTTCCTTACTGAGCGCCATAGAACTCTGGAAACCATCGATTCTCTCCAGCCTCCTACGATATGCCTCCGTTCGTCTAAACCGACAATCTCCAACCAGTCGCCACGAGTACTACAATCCTTTAGTACGCGGATTGTTCACTTATCCAAAAGATGCGATTTGTGTTCTGCAGAGAACCATATCCAGTGCGTAAATGTCCACGCTTCCTCCAAATGACGATAGAAGATCGTACTTCATACATTGAGAAAAAGCAGTTGTGCTTAAATTGCTTTGCAAGCGGTCATCCACTCCGTGATTGCACAAGCGCCCACAGCTGTCTTACTTGTCACGGTCGGCATCACACATTGTTGCATCCAAGCAACACTTCATCCAGTGTTCCGAATCCTCGTGATGACGCACCACAAATTCCTGCACCCATCCAAAGGATTTCCTCGTTCTCCACACGAGTGACCACTTCTGCCGATTCCTCCAATTACTGGGTTCCATACGACGATAGCAAGAGCAGACGTTCCCGAGGTATTTTATCCTACCAATGCCGAGTCTGCCAAGGGAACCATCCTCTTCGGAAGTGCCACCGTTTTCTCCGGCTTGATGCGAAGAAACGGCTCCAGACAGTCATCGACAGGAAGTACTGCGTCAACTGCCTGGCCCACCACCATTCCGGAGGATCCTGTCGAAGTAGCGACCGATGCCAGTCGTGTGGACAGGATCACCACACTCTTCTCCATACCAACGAGTGCTCAGCGTTATCCTACGTTTTCCAGAGCTAATCCTTCCTGTTACTTTTGCTGCGTATCCTCGCAAGGGGGGGGAGAATGTTCACGCCAGAAAGGCGTTTAATTTCGGGAGGCAGTGTGATCCCGAACGCTCTCCTTTTCTCTCCCTCTTCCTCCGGACTTCCAGTCCTAGAGCTTCCAATCCGCTCTCCCTAGCTTTAGTTTCTTTTGTATTGACCAGTACCAATTTACCTACGACTAAATAAATATCCCGACGCACGTCGCGTAAAACCCCGACAAGTCTACGTGTTATTATTTATCCGAGTGCATTTCAGAGTTAAAGCCGCCCCCCTCCAACAGCTACTTTTCGCGCTAGGTACCCTAACAATATAGGCATATTCGCTATTGGGTTAATGATACAAATAAGAATGTTATATGTTATAATATATTTCTTAATGTTTCAGCATTCATTTCATATTTGTTTACAATTCAATTCAGTGGCAGCAGTGAAATGTGTTGCATATATGTGCATATCTATTCGAAAGAATAAAAACCCATCTACTGAGATAGAAACAGGGCATATTGCAGTCGGTGCTCGCGATCAGGGAACGGTGAAGATTTACAAAAACAACGACGCAGGTAGAAAGCACATCGCTGCAATCTCGAGTTTGCGACCCAAGCGACCGAACTCGCACATCGTACCAAAAACAAGAACAATTTTAAAGGGAACTGCGAGGCTGGCGTTGACTTCTGCACCAAAGAAAAAAGTTTGGATTTATTTTGTAGTCGTTTTTCTTTGGTTGACTTAAATTCACGAAAAAATGGCTGAAGTTATTGAAAGCTCCAATGAGATATTTCTTTTCAAAAATTAATAATTTGGATCTGATGCAGTGCAATCGATTTTGACGAATTAATAAACAAATATAAATTTTTGACCAATTAATAAACAAATATAATTAATTCTACTCAAAAAGTTTTTGTCAGTGTATTTCCTCTGCTCGCACATTCTGTGTGGCGCGTGGATGCCCTGTTTCTATCTCAGTACATGGATTTTTATTCTTTCGAATAGATATGCACATATATGCAACACATTTCACTGCTGCCACTGAATTGAATTGTAAACAAATATGAAATGAATGCTGAAACATTAAGAAATATATTATAACATATAACATTCTTATTTGTATCATTAACCCAATAGCGAATATGCCCATATTGTTAGGGTACCTAGCGCGAAAAGTAGCAAAACCCCAAATATTCTTGCTGGCCCAAAATGAAATGATCGCACACATGCACCCGTGTACGTGAATGCATGAACACGCATACATGTAAAGGCCTGACGCTACCCTGCAGTACCATTCATCAACAATTCATCAACGTTTCATCAATAGCCGAAGGGGTGTTGTTGATGATTCATCGATGAATGGCCATGCAAATTACTGATGAATTTAACATGGGCATGTCATAGGCATTCATCAACAACAATTCATCAACAATTAATCATCATTTCATCGATGAATTGTTGATGAATTACTGATGAAAGACTGATGAAATGTCGATGAATTGTTGATGATTCATCGATGAATTGTTGATGAATTGTTGATGAATCATCAACAATTCATCAACATTTCATCAGCCTTTAATCAACAATTCATCATCAATTCATCGATGAATTGTTGATGATTTTTTTTTTTCATATATAAAAATAAAACTCTTAAATTTTTATTAATATGATTTATTCTTAATAATTCTATACCAAAACTAAAACACAAATATTAAAAATTAAGATTAAACATCCATATATTAAAAGGCCTTAAGGTCTTTTTGATCCTTGGTGTTCCGCTTTCTATTCATGAAGACCAAATTTATTGCGCAGTATCTTCTCTGGAGGCTCAGTTTTAGTCACTTGGGAAATTGCATCTACAGAAAAAATTATAATTAATCCAGGGAAAATATAATTTCATTAAATAAAATTACCCAATATATTGGCCATTACTGCAGTCTGAAAAGAAAATACATACATACATATATAAATATAATATATTATATACATATAATAAATAAAATAATATACATATGTACATTTATAGGCTTCTATTTCATTAAGAACAATCTTTTTACTCACCTTTTTTTATATTCCAATATGGCCCGGAACGTAATTATTGAATTTTTGATTTCTTAACATTTTTAACACACGACACTTCTGCAGTGGAGAACACTTCAACTTGTAATGCAAAGGGAATAAGAAGAAGCAAGACGAAACCGAAAACCGCTGCTCCGAAAATATGGAGTCGAACCTTCGAGAATCTATTTTAATTGCGTCTTCTACTTTGTTTCGGACTTCAAAAAACGAAGCCCATGCAAATTGTTTTTGTTTTTTTTTGCATGCACCGACAAATCGGACTCGAAGGGAGTTCGGGTCTCCGAAGGGAGTTCGGGTTCAAGTAGCAGTCGGCAGAGCGTCGATTCTGTCGACGTCGCAGTCGGCGCGTTGATGAATTGTTGATGAAAAGGCCTATTGATGAATTGTGGTACTGCAGGGTAACAGCTGACAGCTAACATGGGACGGGTCGCTAACAGCTAAAATCTAACAGACGGTCTGTCGCTAACAGCAAACAGTTAACATGGGACCGCATGCTAAGAAATTTTTGTGTCCATTTTCGTTGTATGAAATGACCAGTCTATCAGGCCTGCTCCGGTAATCGAAAACGGCAAGATTTTTTCGTTTTCGTTTTTTAAAACGAGAAATTGGTGCTCCGGTAATCGAAATCGAAAGATTTTTTCGATTTGAAAAACGGGCACCTTTTTCTGGCCGGAATGAAAAGTAAATGGCTTTTTTCAAATGAAATCAGATCTTATTTACAAAAGGAAAAAAATAGTTTACTCAGTGGTCTATTGATGTTTATTCCACACCACCAAAAGATCATTCTGGCAGGTAGTTATTTTATAAAAAATTTATTTCTGACCCCTCCTCAGATTTGACCACAAAATTTTTGCCGTGTTCAACCAGTTTTCTCGGTTTGGCGATAGGTCGATAAGTTCACCGCAGAAAGTTATCGCCAAGGTTGCCATATTGTTGGTGGAACGAAACATCCAGTTAAAAATAGTAATAAAATATAAATGAATACATTAATAACTTTAAAGGACCGCCAAAATGGTTGTTTATAAATAATGCTATTTAATGTGATTACTTAAATGGTCCAAATTAACCAAATAATTATTTGAGACCACCGGAATTAAAACTGTGAAAAGTGTGGCAGCATCTTAGGTGCCTGGATTTGCTTAATTCTACCATTTTTTGCCTTTTTCTGGCTTAGAAAAAGGGCAATTGTAAATATAATAGGCAGTACTTTACGTTGTTTGCTTATTACCAACAATACAAGTTAGCTGCTTGAGCAGTGAGAAACGATGAGAAAACGAAACATCCGATAGCAGAAATTTGCCGAAAACCGGAGCAGCTAAAAACGAAAACGGTTCGTTTTCGCCCAAAACGAAATCGAAAAAATTTTACGATTACCGGAGCAGGCCTGTATATGTTGTATGGTTAGTGGTTATATACATACATATTTTTGACCTGTGCGCACCGGCTATAAAAATAGTTAAATACAATCGTGGACATAAGTATTTTGACACAGCTTGTAGCTATATTCCAGCGCGTGTATCTTAGTACTCGTAAAAGTTACGGGATCCATTTAACTTTCCAGTAAGAGATTCTATTTAAAACTTTAAGAGAGCAAAATATGACAGTGATAAGTAAATTAACTTCTTTGCTATGTCACGTGATGTGAGAGATCATGCATTTTTGGGTGGCCAAAAAATATTTTGACATTGCATTCATTTAGTTCTCATTTGTTTCGTGCGCGTTAAAGGCAGTTTATTATGATGTATGTATGTAGAACTCCAGCCTATAAATCTGTTAGCAGCTTTAGTATATTTTTTGTCAATTTTCCTAATTTCTGTACCGTTATTTAATGAAAATATGGGTAAAACACGGGAGCTAAGCCAAATCCAGCGAAACGAAATAGTAATTAAGTACCAAGCAGGTATTTCGGTCCAGAACCTCAGCATATTTTATTAAGTACCCCGACAACTATTTACTACCAAATTAACAAACATAAACTGAAATTTCGACGGATAATTTAGTCAGAAAAGAGCGACCACGCCAGACCACGCCTAGACAAGATCGTCTAATCCTTTCAAATTTTAAAGATAATGTCCTTATTATACCTAAAGCAGCTTCAATGGAAGTTCAAAACGATTATGATTTTTAAATTAGTAGAAAAACAGTTGAAAGAAGTCTTAAAAAGGCTAACTTTGATACTTATGTGGCCCGTCATTTCACCTAAAAATGAGTTGAAACGATTAGCCTTTGCCAAATAATGTTAAACATGCCTAAATCCTTTTGGGAACTAATTTTGTGGACCGATGAGAGTTCTTTTGAGTACCATGGTTCAAAAAATAAAATGTACTGCAGATTACCAAAAATATTCGCAAGAAAGTGGTACCTCTCATTCAACGTATACCACATGGTGGCGGCAGTGTCATGTTTTGGGGATGTTTCTGTTTTAACGGGATCGGTTATTTGGTCCCCATCAATGGGACGATGAATTTGCATATCCTGATTGACCACGAACTGCATACCGGCGACAGACTTAAGAGGGAAGACTTTATCATGCAGCAGGATATTGCTCTATGCCATAAAGCAAAAATGATAACAACGTTTTTCAGGGACTTGGAAGTAAAATCTTTAGATTGGCCACTCAAAAGTCCCGATCTTAACATCATAGAGAATGTATGGGCTTACATAAAAAGTTAGGGGAGTCCAAACTTAACAAGAACTTGAGAGGAGACAATTGATGAAGTCGAAGGACTATGGAATGAAATTTCCCTTGAAACGCTTCAAAAATTTAGTAAAATCTGCTCCAGCACGATTACAAAAGGTAGTAGATGTAATTTCTACTCATTATTAACATTTTTGGCAATTCTGATTAAATTTCTAACTAATTAGGTTATGTCAAAATACATTTGGCATCCCACTTTAATGAATTTGTATTTTTAGATTATAAGATGTAATTTTAAATGTAATATTTTTGTTGTTTTTTATTGTCTTATTACACTATTGTTATAAATAAATTTCATTTATATTTTTTGCATAAATAAATTAGAGTTTATAACACAAAATGCGAATTTTTATTTATGTCAAAATACTTACATATGTCCACAAACTAGTCGACGTTACTCCACTGTCATACTGCAATGAAGTGCTGTCTTAAAAAGATTTTTTCGTTTCTCAAATGAATCTTCTTTTTTTATACCCTTGCAGGGTATTATAATTTCAGTTAGAAGTTTGCAACGCAGTGAAGGAGACATTTCCGACCCTATAAAGTATATATATTCTTGATCAGCATCAAAGGCCGAGTCGATCTAGCCATGTCCGTCTGTCTGTTTCTATATAGAAATGCTCAATAAAATTGTAGAAATAATTAAATTATAACTTAGCTGTTTGACAATATATGTTCATCATTATTGAGACATGGCAATTTTTTATTTCAGATTTTTAATTTTATGAAAATCGGACGACTATATCTTTTAGCTGCCATAGGAACGATCGGAATATTAATTTTAACAACTTCAATATTTGTTGATTTTTAACTTATTTTCATCTACTCTGAGATATGAGCTTTTTTATTATTTCAGAATTTCGATTTTAATTTTATGAAAATCGGACGACTATATCATATAGCTACCATAGTGACGATGACAAGTTAAATGTATAGCTGCGAGTGTATAACTGTAACTGCCAAACTGTAAATATAATGTGTAATGAAACTTTGTTTTGTGTTTTTCAACATTTTAACTGTTTTTTATATTTGATATTTAAATCTAAAATATTGGTACTTTGGTTATAATACCAATACCAGTTGATTCGAAAGACCCATAAACATTAGATGTTCTTACAATCGTTTTTCGTTTCGATTTTTAATTAAAGTCAATTTCAAAAGAACCACGCTTCGAGTACAAAAAGCCAATATTTTTAAATCTAAATATTGTTTTTTATTTAATTAAATTACAATCTAAATTTAGAGGTGTAGACACTTTATACAACATGTTTCGAGTATTAACATATATATATCTGACATACGATATAGGAAGGGCTTTTAAATAAAAGTTAAAATATTTGTGGATGTAGCAGCTGAGATGTGGTAGAGCAGATGGCAGAGTTAGCAATTTAATTATGCCTCAAAAGTGTACACTGTGTTTTAAGGCTTACTTTGTAGAGAGTGTTTAAACTAAATACACAGGTACTTGAACGATTAAATGGTACAGACTAACCGATCATTATCCTGAATGAATGTTGTTCGTAGGGAAAGTCGCATCAGAAACGTTTTCATCATGCAAATAAAGTTATGTCTTGTCGACCCGTGCTTTTCATATAATCTCAATATCCTTGTAGATGAGGTGCGTCGTTTGCCCCAAAAAATTAATTTGAAGACCCTAAAGCTTACTAATCAAGTATTTTACATTTTATGCCGAATTCGAGCTATCTATATGTTTTACATCCGAATATAAGCTGTGCCACAACTACCCATTTTGAGGTGTGGAAATGAATATTCAACCAATATCCATTCCCTTAAAATTGACAATTTGCGCTCCTTTGTCATCCGAATCTCTCCCTCCATCGGTGTTCAGGCTATCTTAAAAACGCTTCAACAGCAGAGGTTTGTTTCTGTCAGCAAATGCTGTGTTTATCCATTTGATATCGGGCTTGGCAAAGCGCACAGTCTGGCCCTCGCCGCAGGAATTTTCGCCGGCGAAAATTCCCTTTAGGCGGACGTTGGAGCCGCTGCCGCAGGCGAGTGCACTGCCCACGTCAAACTGGCAGGCGTCGAACTTGGTGGCGCTGCACACGCTGCTGCCATCGGCATTACAGTCGCTGCGGCCCTGAGCCGACGTGTCTGTTACGTGCATAATGGCGCCTTCTTCATGGACTATTAAACGAGAAGTGTAAACTCTGAATTTGGGTCCGTTACGGATTCGGAGGTCTGACTTACTTGACAACGCCTGCTTGCCCCAGCCGGATGTGGCACACTGCTCCGATGGTTTGGGATCTTCGTCACTGATGCAGATGGGTTGTATGTGAGTGGCGAACTCCAAACGCTTCTCCAACCGGATGATGGCCAGGTCGTTGGCATTGGTTGTCGGATCATACGAGGGGTGAACGTCGATAGTCTTGGCGCCGGTCAGCTGGAAGGGCAGGGGCTCGTTGGTGCTTCCCAGCTCCCACTCGCCGGCCTTGATGCGGATGTCGTTAACTGGTAGGCTTTATGGTAATTCGGTTACACTCTTGCTTCTATATATAACGTCATAAAT
This sequence comes from Drosophila kikkawai, assembly GCF_030179895.1. NCBI lineage: Eukaryota > Metazoa > Arthropoda > Insecta > Diptera > Drosophilidae > Drosophila > Drosophila kikkawai. The sequence goes on along the minus strand of NC_091728.1, from coordinate 26,792,227 downwards.
ATTCACCCATTAACGCAGCTGGCAGAGGTTAGAACAAACTCATCACCAATGATGGCGCCGCCGCAGAGAAGCGTTTTACTGGATTCGCGCAGGATCATTGCCTGCCAAGGGATCTCAGCAAAGTTGGCGTCTAGGTCCTTGACTCCAGTTGGCTTTGTGCTGCAAAGCGCAAAGAAACAGGGTGGGTTATGATTCTGTTTAGCGAATTGCACATTCCTACCGCTTGTTTCTGGTGGCGCACACTCCTGCTAGGTTAACAGGCCAAGGATCCACGTAGTTGGGGTCGCGGCAGCACTTTCCAGGCGAACCATTCTCAGCCTGAAGGCAGTCGGTAAGCGGCACGCGGAAGGCTGCCTCCATGGGAGACAGTTCGACGGGAGTTTCGGAGAGCACTCCGATGGCGTTGCAGTAATTTTCAGAAGTACAAACCAGTGCGGAGGCACATTTAGCAAAGTGTTTGGGAACGTTGCCTGGCTGGGGGGTGGGGAAGATTTGAGGCGATAGCTGGTCCTCTCCGCGGTAGATGGGCTTCTCATTAGAGGGCTGGGGCACGCGATCGGGCTCATAGCGTGGAATCTCGTTGGCTGACACTGGAGGTAGGTATTCGTTGGTAGGGCGGCGCGTAGTGCTTGGACGCTGCTGCGGCTGGGTTGGCTGCGGACGATAGGCGGGCTGGGTTTGGGGTGGCAGCGACAAGGCGCGGGGAGTCGTAGGGGGCGGCTGGGGGACTGCACGCCGGGTGGTTTGGGGGACCTGGTAAATGGGGCGCCGTGTTGTCTGGGGAGGCGGCAGATACTCGTTGGTGGGTCGAGTGGTTGGCACCGTAGTTGAGGGCTGCGGACGGTAAGACGCTTGGGTGGTGCGCAGGGCGGGCACGGTGGGGTTCGTCGGCAGAGGGAAATTCTTTTCCGGCAGATTAAAGATGTAGCCGTCTTCGGTTAACGTGGTAGAGGGCATGCGGCAGCACACCTCAGGTGCGTAACAGCGGTTCGGCTGCAGAGAAAGGAGCAGAGAAAGGGGTGGAGTATAAGAGGAGAGTGCAAAGGCAGTGGATCGTAAAAATGTAATCAATACTAAGACATTGTACACTCCTAACTTCGCAGCATATACATATGTACCTAGGTACCTGTCTGGCAAGAAATCGTGCTGTGGTCTCTTTTCGGAGTCCATGAGCGAGCGCATCAAATTACTTCGAGGGACGGGGCCATTTGACTGGCAATGCGCTGCTACCTGGTCATTACGACGGCCAATGGTGGCTGTCAATGGTTTTTGCGCTTGGCATTAATTGCAACCGAGAAATGTGCAGTCTCATGGTGCAATACGACTCACAAGGCGGACTCTGTGAACTGTGTCCTAGCCCCGTCGCCGCTTTGCTGCCTCCAGTGCTGGCACAGACGCTTCAAAAGATGTGACTGTGCGGAGGCTGGCTTATGTTTACCAGCCGAGTCTAATGTTCATTGAAAAAGTCAACAATCGTGGGGGTGCTTCTTGCGGTTTCTGGCCATGGCTGCACTGCACCCACGGTCATGGTCGACCAAGTGACTGACTATTGAGTCATAAGGCTCTACGACTGTTTTTGGAAAACGTGTTTAATCATTTCTCTAGAACTGTGAATAGTTTGAATCTTTGTAACAGGAAATCGGTAAAATAATGGCAATTTAACAGTTATAAATATTTATTTATTTATTTATACTACACTGTACGCAGAAGTTGCAAACTTAAGCTATGGGATTTAATCGGCCATAGTGGCTGTGACTTTCGGCCAGATTATTTTATATGAGTGTATATATGTTCATAGATATATATATATATATGTATATTTAGATATATACATCCCAAAACAATACGCAAGAGTAATCTTGATAGCTATGAAATCATAATGACTGTGCTGGGTTTACACGTTCAGAATCATTTGCATATTTTTCAGTAGCGCTCAAGTATTACTCAAGTTCCGTTTGCCAAAACTGAGTGGCTGCCTGCTTACGCAATCACAGCGATAATCATCAGTACCAGCGCCCACAAAAGAATTAAATTAACCAAAAACTTCACCGACTTTTTGTAGTTGCCGAGTTGTTGCTGTGCTACTGCTTAGACTCTCTTATTCCCGCCAGTTGTACAATTTAACTTGAGTCTCTAGCTCAGAGTGGTCCCCTGTCGAGATGTCAACGGGACTCGGCCTTGGGCTTATAGTTTCTCGCAATTTGTATCTCATAATTCCGGGGGCTCAGCTGCCGTCGTGTTTAATGACAAATTAATGTGCTCATTTGTTAAAAATTAAGCGAGACAACCCTGGGCAAAAATGATCGTAGAACGGAATGATCAGTTAATGGAGTTATTTTAAATAAATACTCTTCAGCTGTGCCGCCTTTCTGAACGAACCCTCGCGCTGATTGACGAGCTGACATGGCCTAATATAAGGCCTTAACTGCAAAGTATTTGTCCTTCTAGTTCATTTTATTTTTTGAACGTTGTCATTAGGTATAGCTTGTGACCCTCTGGTATAATTTTCATCAATTAAACGTTAATCAAAGGTTATCTTAATGTAGACATCACTCGCTGAGGCCAACGGACGGCTTAAGCTTTATGTAATATATATTATCAATAAAGCTGGCCCAGAGAGAAAGCGGGATGGAGAACGGCATATAATTTTGATCAATGACAACCAGCTGAGGGAGCAGGCCCAGTCCCTGCACAACATCCCGCTTACACCTGCCCTGGCAGCCGGGCTTCGCCCGAACGGCGGTCACTCGGACTCGCCGCTGGTCATTGCATACCTTATGATCAATCATCTTACGCTAAGATAACAACATCGACAACAAAAATCACAAGCTACTTGTGTACCAGCGACAGCTAAAATATGTAATCACCAGAAACAACCAAGCGGGGAGACTCCAAAATGCTTTTAATAAATGTTGTTGTTGGCCATACAAGACGAGTTGTTCATTTTTGTTTTTGTAATGTTTCATAGATAGTCTGGCGCAATGTTTTAATAATGTTGCAATTACTTAAAGCACACAGTATGTATATATTTATAAAAAGTTTACTTCGAGCCTTTACCAAGTTCAGCGGAAGCCAGTGGCGGACTGGGAGGAAGAGGTTATTTCCACTCCTAAAATTTTGGAAAAAAACTACTATGTGTTTATAAAGAAGATATGTTGCAACTAATACATTACATATGTTCACAAGTCTGACCCTGATGGTGGCAGCTAGTAAAGAAATTTACCATTCGGATGACATATATACTCATGTATACTCTGTGTTGTGGCTTGGGGAAAAGGTCAAGCCACAACGCTATCTGAGGCGGTGGAATTTACGACACAAATGCTTCATAGCAAACATGAAATTATTTTTACGACTGCATTAATGCGCCACTAACACAACGCTACGTTGCGGAGCAGTGTTCGCTTCGATTTTTTCTGCCCACAATTTATACGCCTATAAACTGGTCAGTTTCTGACTTTGCCGTTGTGCGAGTGGTGTGGGCCAAGTAGAAACGAGTTGAGCCGCCAAGGAACTGAATAAGTTTTTAAGAGCCAATGTGGTCTCTGAGGTGCGAGTGCATGCAGGAGCTTAGACTTTTGTTTATGTCAATTGCGATTCAATTTATGCACAATCATTAGGGCCAGGGGTTTCAATTTAAGAATAAGTATTTACGACCAAACTAGATATGTATGTGGTAATGCAGAAACCGAAATACAAATAAATAATTACTAAAGCCAGGCCGACTAGGTGTCATCATTTGCTAGACCCATACGGCATTTATTTATAGCTACGCATAGTAGGGCAAACAAACAAAAAAGCTTAGTAGTAGCAAAACAAAATTAATTTAAAAATCTGTTAATACTTATACATATTTGTAAAATAGATTATAAAATAAGCAAGAATGGAAGCTTAGGAGGGAACTCTATGTTTTCATTAAATAATTGAAATTCGTTACTTAAGCAAAAAAAAAACTTTACAGGCGACATTAATTTTAACAAGAAAGAAAGAAACTTCGGATTAAACTGACATAGAAATTCCAGAATAAGGAAAAATGTATATTTTTCGCCGTGTATAAAAATATGTTAAATAAAATGAAAGTTATATATAGTATATATATGGTATATATAATCATCATGGCGGATTTGGAGACAACATTCATATCATAATCTATATCACCTTTTCTTTTATAAATATATGATTTTTTTTTTGATTTTTTTTTTTATAGGTTTATCTGTTTTTATAAAACTAAGCAATCTTTATGATTTTTTTTAATATGTCCTAGGATGATTGCTGTGTACGTGTTTACGAAATGCAGCTTCCCTAATCTAACTTCTCTCATTTCCTGTCAGTGTGCGCCGTGGTCTTTGACATTGTATTGTACAAATCGCTGTCGATTAACGACAGACGAAGAAAATAAACCTATAACAATAAAAACGATCATAAAATACGCATTAAGCAAAAGGAAACCAAACTAAGCGCATCTGCACATTGGGTCTTTATATGAATAAATGTTAAGCGCTGTCAACGACTTTCCGTCAGCGACTCGCGCCCCCTTACACTGGCCTCAGACTCGACCTAGACCTTGAATCCACGACTTGAGTGTCGTTGAGTGTTGAGGTGCTCGAGCTGGTCTGTTTACTCCGAGTGCTTTGTTTTCGTGCGTGCCTTATAGCTGTGCGTTATTACAGCTCTTGGCTGTCCACAAGGCGCTAAGACGAAAGACTGGTTCAAATGAAATATGTTTGCACTATAATTATAACATGGATATAATCATAGAGCTTCCAAATCCATTATGCTCGCGGAACTCTGGGAAGAAGACTGAATTTATTTTCCACAAATGTATTCTGTCGGTTATAAGCTCTAAAACTTCATTTTGTGATTTATATAAAACTTGAAAGATGTTCTATTTTGGGGAAAATATTAAGAAAGATTACCATATTGGAGGTTGGTCAAATAGCAATTTTGGAAAGAAAATGCGCCAGAAATGCTTTTAATATTCAGATAGCACAAAAATGTTTTGTATTCCGGGCAGTCATATTATTACTACAGTCAATTAAAGTATAAATAAAATTATTTTTTCTTATATTTCGTGTACACATGGCAATCAAATACTACTTGCAATTACAGTTGAAGACAAGTTTTTAAGAAAAATAATTTTTTGTGCATCTTTAAATATAAAAATTACTATTGAAATTAAGTTTTTGTTAAAAATCAATTCTATATTGAATTTGGCTAAATTTATTATATTCAGTACGGAAAATATGATATATAAATTTATGCTACGCATCAGACAGAATTAATTAAGAATTAAAACTTTCAAGTTCTTTAAGACAAAATAATGTTTGCAGCTGGAAAACTGATTATTAGTAAACAGATTGCTACCCTAGATCGGATTTTGAGGGCAATTGTGAGATGCATATGAGTGGCTTATTGGCCACTAGTTCGTGTGCTGAGCTCAGGTTTGCTCAAGTTCAATTGTCTGACTAGCCCAATAAGAGCAAGCAATCAAGGGGCCACGGTGCCTTCGCTTGAGGACAAGAGGCATCTGCTTCACCGCAGCCTGTTCGGCTACATATTTCACTTGATGTGCTTTTTTCAGGCGAGCGTTGCATGCATCAGCGGTGTACGCAACCGACCCGTTTTGCCGGCCGCTGCTTATGCAATTACACGGGCCCGCTGTAAATCTGAGATCTCTCTGCATTTTATTACCTCTCAGCTTCTCTCTTACTACTACTTACGTAGACTTGTACAGATTTTCATGCATATTTTTCCTTCGGTAGGCCCAATTTCACACTTTTCTGGGTCGCATGCGTGAGAGTAAGGCATTACTTTTAGGTTCAACCGCATTCCAGTTTGATTGGTGCCTGATGGCGTCAAGTTCGTTGCCGGTACCACCAGCCTGCTTCGAATTAATACCTCGCCCTGTGGCAATGTCATTCCAGTACGGGTCTCTGCTTCATTTGCCACTTGGAAAACAAGGCCCGAGCCTAGTCGCCACGCAAGCAAAACGAGATCATAACATTCCCAACAGCACCGAAAACTCGTCGTTCGTCTGAGACTCCCAGAGCACGGCCATTCGGCATTGTCGGAGAATCCCAAGTTAGAAATTAGAGCACCGATTAAAACAAATTGTGTGCTAATAAGCTGTCCGAGTTTCGATTGTCTTGGATTCAATCGGGGTTTCCCCATGCGCTTGTGAAACACGCTGTGATGTTGCGGTCGGGTCTTATTCCGATTCCGGCGAACCAAGCTGCATTAGCTGTGGTCGCTTTGTTTGCGGCACTGCTCTCGCAATTGGAACATCAAAGCGTTATTATGCAGACAATTTTGATGGTATTATGGTATGTAAGACGATTAACAGGGCGAACTCTGTGTACTAATGATGCCGAGTCTGTGCTCTGAGGGTCCCAACCAATGTGGTTGGATGCCATTTGGTTGGCTGTGAACTTACCCCTTGCTTTTTAACGTAGTTGATTGCACTAATTTCCCCGCGGCGGCAGTCCTCAGGGGCCACACAATCTGAGTCGCGTGGACAGGACGCAGGCGTCACTGGAGCTGGGGTCGTTGATGTTGTGGTCTCTTGTGCTCGATAGGTGCAGCATATGTCAGTTTCCGGCTCGCAGTTCTGCAAATGATGATAAGAGAGTGGCAAAGTTATTTCTTTACCTTAAGCGTTTGCCTTAAGGCCTAGCAGGCGACCCAAAATTGTATAGTTAGTCCCCCAGTTAGTGGTAGCTGGCCGATTCGGAAACAAATGCAGTCGCCACAAAGTCGCACCTCAGCGCCAATGGTTGTGATTTCTGTCGTCTTGGCCGAAAGGTCACCAATGGTCAGCCACTTGCACAAATGATGTGCTATAAAGTGTCCGGCAAGATGCCAGATGCCACCACCAGCGGCAGTGGTTAGCAATTATATTGCCAATGCTTTTGCATTTGCATTGAACTCTGTCGCAGTCGAATTGGCGGACCTTTGCTAAGATCTGGCTAATTTTTTTGTTCACACTGTCAAATACTATCTGTTGATCACCTGGCATTTAGCATGCGGACAATTACAAATTAATAACTTCGTCTGTCTGCGGCCAGAGATCAAAAGTCGAAACAGTAGCTGGAGGCGGAGTCGCCTTGACGATTTTGCAGTTCAATAATCGAATAAGCAGTTCTTCTTCAAGTACAGTTGCCACGAAATTGACATCACTCTACGGAAAAAGCGATTGGCTAACCAGTTCCCCAAACTGGCATTCCATATATCAATCAGCGTCTGAGTTTTACAAATTAAAGAGGCCAATTCCTCTTATTTATGTCTGCTTTTATGTCTCTCAGAACGAGAAAATCTGAAATCGGAAGCCCATTTGAATGTTTTTGAGATTGTTCTAAAGCACGACCTTGACTAATGAAGAGCTTCGGCCCGGCCTGAGACAAGCATGCTAAATGGGTACTAAATATCACGGATACATTTATCCAGCAATCATGTCGGCTTTGCATAGCGCAATACAAGCTCCAGCTGTCTTCTAAAGTGCTTCAATCTTGCTTTGGTGTCTAGGTTAATTTGAAACACATACATGTGAATATACGCATACGTGGCATTCAATTATGTTAATGTCTTGGGTATTAGAATTGGTTTGGTTGGATCTTTAAATCAAATGATTTCAGCGGCATTCGTCAGAGCCGGAGCTATGTATTGTGGGCATTTTGAAAGTGACTCACGGGTTGATAAACCTATCAGCAAGCGGAAAAATTCCCAGCAATAGCCACGCAAATTGAGCACCGGTTTTTAGCATCATCGGAATGGGAAAAGGAAATATTAAGTTTTTTGATTTGTTTGCGTTTTTTAATTGTTCAAGCGCGCGGTACTGGTATCGTACTTTGCATCCGTTTCGCTAATTATTCTCATGTACAATTATTCAGAGAGCTTCGAATATTTACTCAAGCTAGGCAAAAATTCGTTTGTCTGTATCTGTATCCCAAAATTGTCTCTATCTTTCGTATCTGTCGTATTTAATCAGACTCGCACAAGTCAATGAATACCTATATTAGATATATGTACATGGGTACTACGAAAATCCCTTTTACTCAAATTTCGTCTCAAGTTCGAGCTTCCATGTCCATAAATTTAGTTTAATATGTAATTAACTCACAATAAAATAATTCAACATTATACACGTTACGTTATTACAATTAAAATTAAAGTAATTGCCTATTACAAAATTCTGCGAAATTATTCCATTATTATTTTTATTATGTAGCAAAACTCTTTAATGTCTTTGACTGAGAGAAAAGAAGCAACGAAAAGACAAAACAAATGTTGTATATTTATACATATATGTAAGTATGTACTCACTATGCTTCTTAATGATTTTAAATTTCGTGACTAAGGGCAAAGCTTCTGTAGTTTTTATAAGAAAAGGAAAAAAATTACCATAACACTACGCATAATTTAAATGAAGATAAAGGACATGGTTTTAAGATAAAAATTGAAGAAGCGGCATTCATATAAAGTTTTTATATATTACAAATTTATTTCTATTCGAGCCACAATTTAAATGATTTGCTTCTGTAGGCTATACAAAAAATTCATTGTTTCTAAAAGTGTGTATAGGTGTAACGGTAATAATATAAACTAGATCGTTGATCTAAATGGTTTTTATTATGTGTGAGCTCGGCAGGTCCACTTTAAAAATATGCAAAACAGCGGCAACTTTTTTTTTACTTTACATTAATTTCTTTCGGACGCAAATGCGAGGGCAATTAAGCATGAACTTCGTTTTTTATTCGACTGGGTGGACTTACGAAATGCCCGACTGCTATGATCTGGCCAGCACGTACACATGTGTGTGGGCTGGTATTTCTTCGCTTTGATAATGACAAACCGGAAAATAACGGTAACTGTGCCAATCGCTCCAAAGGTAAAACCCAACAACGACAGCAACCAACAACAGACTGAAACTCCGACATCAATATATTTCGCGTTATCACCCCAGACGGGCTTTTAATTTTTTAATTTTAGACCTCTGTCGACGGGCCGAAACGGATCTAACCCAATGACGCTAATGGGGGACTGGAGACCGCTGCCAAACTTTTATCGTTCCGAGCAAGACCTAAACCAATATCCCATTATGCAGTAGACAATTGCATAATTTCACCAATTTCACCAAACTAAATGTACCACCGGAGTGGCAGTTCCTTACCTGGATCCTGGGCAGCTGCTGGCTGAAGAAGCCCTTCACGCACTGACTCTGGCGCACACACTGCTGGCCGGGACTGCACTTCAAATATTCCTTGGGCGGCAGGTACGTGGGCCCCTGGAAGGGCGAGGCTTGCCGACTGATAATGGCGTGGTTAAGGAAGACATTCGACGTGGGGTTGACGGAGTGATGCGTCTCCCTGTGCTCCTTCACACCGTTTTGGTACTGACCGTTCAGGAACATGTTGCCCTGGTAGTCTGCGTTGGCCAATTCCAGCACTGCTAAGGAAAATACTAGCACAAGTTGCTTCCGAAACCGCGACATGGTGGTTGCTTTGCGATTGCTCTTAAGTTAATGTTGGGAACCTGTTGAATGCACCAGATGACCAGACATAATTACAATAATTATAATGATCCTTTTATCCCTAAAAGCTATATCCGCCACATTTATAATTATAAATTATAATTAGTAACTTATTTTGGACTAAATGAGGAGTAAGTTTACAAATGAGCATTTTTAAACAAAAATATTCAGGGCACTTCTTTTGCGAGTTATCTAAGCGATCGGATCCGGATGTGCCTGAATGGCTGGATTATTTCGAGTCGGGCTGAGTCCCATGCTCGTTAATCGTCAACCTGATTGCAGAGGATGCCCCACAAGTGAGGGCTAATTTGCATGTGGCCATAAACAAACTCCTAACTGGAACGAATGTGTTCTTTCTCGAAGCCTGAGCTAAGAGGTAAGCCGTCTCAGCTTCATGCCGAAATACGGGATGCGTTCCAATGTGTGACTCAACGCTAAAAATAGTTGAATAGCCGCAATCCGCTCCAATCCATAGAAGAAATAAATTAATTTCTAAAAATATACATACATTTGTACGTTCGTATGTATGTAGGTGTATGGGGCTAAATTGCTGGTTTTTACCAAAAAAATTTGCATAAAATATTTTAGACTTCTTTGAGCCGTTTGAGTGACTATTAATTTTGTTTTGCGACTTAGAAATTTCTGCGAATTTCTACTTTCTATTTCAGGAGCTCAGAATTTATGAACCTTTATCACAAATGATATTTGGCCCGCGGCTATCATAAGCATTCATTGACACACAAATCAATGGTGTGTGGGACTTGGCAAGGAGAGTTTGTATCACTGTTTTATTAACCTTTGGTTGTTCTATGCAGCCGTTGCCGCTGTTGTTTTTGATTTTCACATAAATTCAACTTAAAATGTTTGTCTTTGCGCAATCGGCAGCATTGGAACGAAACACAGTACAGAAAACAAACCGAGACTGCAAAGTTCAGATTGCATCTCCTACAATAGGCATCCAGCATACTAAATACAATGCACAATGCAACCAGACCCATGTGAGATCCGAAACAGCTAGGGATACTGACATGGGGCGGGCTGGCTGACAGACGAATGGAGGCAGGGACTCGGAATACATTTAGCGGCGACAATTGCAACCGAATCAATGGAACTATCCATCAATCCATCAGCGGAAAATAAATTCAATTTACAACTACAATGCCACTGTGACTGCACGACTGTTGCCCAGTTGCCCAGTTGCTACACTGCCAACGTATCCTGTGGCATGCGTGTCCTTGTAGTTCTTTGGCTTTGCACTTGGTCACTGGCCGGTTGGTCGATGGGGAACTTCGGGCTCGAAGCAGTTCCATTTGGAAATCTGGGATATGACACCGCGAAAAATAACTAACACTGCCACCACCAGGAAAGTGTCTTACACTAAGAGAATCCGAGATATTTCAGAACCGAACTAACGCACGTACGAACAACTTGAATATGATTGTGAATATTTATCGAAGTTCGCCTGTTTTATATGTGCCCAGCAAAGCTGGCTAGCGAGGCGTCACCGCGGCAGCGGCGCATTCGCCAACGGTGGAGCAGCAACAATACAATCCGTTGGCAGCGGCTACGTCAGCATCAGAAACCTCGGCCGCCGAAGATGCGAGCGAGAAAATAAGTGGGACTGGCAACCGCGCAGTCAGCTCAGTTGACGCTGGCAGACGAGTCAACGCCAACGCCGAAGTCGGCGCCAAGTGGACGCCGATGCTGGTGCTGATGCTGGTGCTGATGCTGGTGCTGGTGCTGATGCGAGCGGTGGCTCTCGCATGCTCACTTTCGCTTCGGGTCTCGGAACTGTGTGAGAAGCGGATCTTGATCTTGGCGCGGGCGGGTTCACCTGCCTCGGCTGGTCTGACGAATCTTGGGCTCTCGCTTGGCATTCTTGACTCAACTTCGGCTTAATTTCGCATTTTTTTTGTCTTAAGCGTTTCAGGGGTTTTACATTTTTATTAGTGCTATTTTTGTCTGTTTCGGGCGTTCTTCCTAATGGATTGATGGAAGTTGGCTAGCTTTGAAATTGGATTTTAATTTAGCAAGAATGGCTGAAATTTCCGGATCCAGTTGCGAAAAATGTATAACAAACTAATTCAAGGGCCAAATCTCTAAGTGAGAAACTTTATATTGGTAATCCGTGCTACATTCTACAAGCTACTGCTTGACTTTGCTGGTTTGTGTTTGATATGACCAATATACATATATACCAGACAAGTATCAGATATAAAGAGTCTGCTAATGAAAAAGAATAAATTAAAAACAATTTTATATGGGGTGTATTACTCAGAGAGATGGTAATAATCAGTTATCTATAATATGTACTGTAAAAAACAGATTTTGGCAAACAAGAAAAAGATTTCATTTGGGAAAGGCCGCCAAAATCTTGTTCTTTAAGTATCTTTTGAACTAAAATTCGGATTGTGATGATTGATGTATTATAAAAAGCATTTCAGAGCCAGAATATAACCGCGCGTCAGAAACATAGGATTTTGCAAACCTGGCCATATTAATTTTGAAAAAATCTAATTCTTACTTTTTCTGAACAAAAATATTTTTCTGAAGGTCAAGTATTCCATAGGACAATCGCAAGCTGATTCTGGGTGTACATATTAATGCTAGGCAAAATCGATATCAATATCGAGTCTTTCTATTATGGTCGATTCATCGATTCGTTTTTTAAAACAATCTATGAACCTAAAACTGTAAATAAGCTAGTTTGTGGCAGCCAATACACGTGGTTAATAGAATTTAGATTTATTTTTTCGTTTTACATAAACAAAAAAAAAACGAACGTACGTTCGTACGCTTTAAGTGCAAAAAAAAATATAAAAAAAATGTTTTCCGAAACTTTTTTTTTGCCATTCGATAGTATTTTGTTAGCTCTTTGCTTAGTGTAAATGATGGGCTTCGTTGAGTTTTCATTTTCATAATATTGCCAAAAAACATGCGGTCGCGAACGTACGAAAAATGGAAGTCGACTTTGGCTTAATCTAGTAAAATGAAGAAATCTGCGAATTGGGACGGAATATTCTAAAGCAATAACTTTACTTTTAAAATAGAATCATGTAGCTTTCTATTGAGTCCTTTCCCAAAGAAATATCTCCATTGGTTTTTTTTAAATTGAATTAAGTACCGGTCGCGAACATACGGGTCGCGAACGTACGATTTTTCCAACATAGAAAAAAAAAATAAAATTTAGTTAAACCTTTTTTTTATTTAAGGAAATATGAAGTTATTCATAAAAATTTAGTGCTAAACAAAAAATAAGCAACATGCTGTATTTGTTTAATTTTTTTTTAAATACTACTTTTTTATGAATATCTTCATATTTCTTTAAGGGGGTCTTCTCATTGGGCAACTTTTTTTTTTCGATTTTTTTTTTTGCATTTATTTATAGCTTGGGATGGTGTGTATATGTCCCCAAAAGGATTTTTAGAAATTCGAAATTCTTTTTTGTGAAGCAAGTTCTTCGCAAAATGAGCTTTTTTCAAACTTCAAACGCGTTTATCTCGAAACCACGTTTTTCGAACTGGCGGCCATGATATCTCCAGTTCAACTGAACCGATTTTCATGAAACAAAGTGAAATCGACGCAGTATTGTCACCATTTTCGGCTGACGGAACAGATTAAAAAAAAAAATTTTTTTCTATTTTTTTTTTTTTTTAAATTTTTTTCTATTTTTTTTTTACACTAAACTACAAAAAAAACGTCCGAAATCGATTTTTTTTTTGAATGGCCGCCATTTTGTTTTAAAAATTTAAAAAAAAAATCTGTTCCGTCAGCCGAAAATGACATCTATTCTGATTATAACCCCGTTCTTATTTTTCATTTCGGACGCTCTGGAGACCCTGAATCGTGGCCGCCAGGACGACACCTTTTTTATCGACCACCAAGTTTGAAGTCTCATTACTCTTAGAACAACCCTCGTATCGAGGCAAGAACAACTTTTTTAGTTACTTTGAACATTTTTGAATACAATAAATAAAAAAAGTTTTCAATTATTCTTTGCGTTTTCAAATAAGAATTTTTTTAAAAAGGGTCCAAAAAACGGCTTTTGAATGAGAAGACCCCCTTAAATAAATAATGGGCTGTCTAAACTGTGTTTAATTTACACATTTTTACTTTTGTCCTTTATCTTAGCCATCTAAACATATTTATATGCTTGTTAAACAAAAAAAAAATATAAAAGTTAAAAAAAAAATACTCACGGTCGCGAACGTACGCTACTTTGAAAATCAATATAAAATCAATGGTTAGTAGTAACTAAGAAGTTTTTATATATTTCAAATAGTACTACCGAAATGACTTTAGACAAGAGGTTTTATCTACCTGCTTGCACTTATCGCAAAGCAATGACAAAAACATGATGTTTTGGGTCGCGAACGTACGATTTAAACATAGATAAGAAGTAAACTTAAAATTAACAGTTAATTGAACAATATTTCGCTCTCTTTTGAATTTTTCTATTCTTATTAGATTGTAATAAAGAGATTTGGTAGAAAAAGTTCCAACATAACATACGTTTTCCTTGCGAAATAAATTAAAATAAACATGCCTTTAAAAGTAGTAAGAAGTGAAAAAAAAACATTTTTTCACTTTTCAGGCTAATTTCTTCCAGAAAACAACTGAGATATGATATGGATCCATTGTATTATGAAAATTTGGACATTTCTTTATGACAATACACCGAAAGAAACCAGGATTACGAAGATTTTTTTTTCGGCCGTGGTTTACCTTTTGGCGGATATGCCCATATATGATTAAGATTATCGAATCTTAATTTTCTTTATCTTATTCTTAGGCATTTATTTCGTTTATTTTTATTGAAATTCTTTATTTTCTAAAAGATCGAAAAAATTAATGCATTGAGAACCGATTTTTTTTCCATTTCTCGTACATATTATGTACATCTAGCATTGTTAATTTTTTGGCGACTAAAATTACAATAATTATACAATACTCGTTGAAAACGAAAAATGGTCCTTGGTTTTTCGAAATCGTAAGACTTTTTCGATTTGTAAAACGTGCACCTTTGTCTGGCCGGAATGAAAAGAAAATGGCTTTTTTTATATGCAATCAGACCAATCAGATATTTATTTGAAGAAAACAAAAAAAGGAAGCTCACTTAAGTACACCGAAGTTTGTATACCCTTGCAGTTTGCAATTGAATCATTAAGAACCGAGCCATTCTGGTCAAATCAATTAACAGTATAAAAGGAAATATATAAAAGTTGTATATTTATACATAGCACATAGTAATATGGCTTTGATCAAATTAAAGAAAAAGTTTATTCGTATAAAAAAATATATAGTTTTGATTTAAATATCTAATATAATAAACATTATAAATTGAAATGATGGAAAACACACATAACAAAGTTTCATTACATTTTACATATACTTAATATGTTTACAGTTTGACAGTTACAGTTTTACATTCCCAGCTTTACATTTTCTTTACATCTATATATCGTTTCTATGGCAGCTATATGATATAGTTGTCCGATTTTCATAAAATATATACCAAAATAAAAATAATAAAAAAAAAGCATATATCAGAGTAGATAAAAATAAGTGGAAAAATAACGAAGTAATAATTTTGTTCTAACATATATAACAGTGGGAGCATCCAGAAGGCTATATGCTAAGTTTTATTCAGATAGCTTTAAAACTGAGGGACAAGTTTGCATAGAAACAGACAAACGGACATGGCTAGATCGTCTCGGCTGTTGATGCTGATCAAGAATATATACTTTATAGGGTCGGAAAGGTCTCCTTCCTTTATATTTGATTAATTAAGTAAGATATTAAATCCATCATACACTTAAGACACATACCCGTTGTCTTCTGAACTTGACAGAGGGTAAAAATATATTTTCAGTGACTTTGAAAGAGGTAAATTAATAACTTATTTTACCCTTGCAGGGTATTACGACTATACTTTATAGCTGCCATAGGAACGATCTGTAGATATAGAGAAACTGTAAAGATGGGAATGTAAAACTGTAACTATCAAACTGTAAGCATACGTATAAATAAGATGTAATGAAACCCTGTTTTGTTTGTGTATTCAGCATTTAAATTAATAATATAAATATCAAAACCAAATTATTATATGCCTTGTATATATATTTCCTTTTATTTATTTTTTTTTTGTCATTTTAACAGAATGGCTCAATTCTTAATGATCCAATTGCAATCTGCAAGGGTATACAAGCTTCGGTGTGCCGAAGTTTTTAACATATTGGTTTTAAACATATTGGAAGACTATATCATATAGGTGCTAAAGAAACAATCGGTACATATTTTCATCTACTTCGATGTTTTGAATTATTTTTGAAATGTTATCAAAACCAAATTATTATGTGATATGTATAACTTTTATATATTTCCTTTTTTCTATTTATTTGATCAGAATGGGTCGGTTCTTAATGATCCAGTTGCAAACTGCAAGGGTATACAAGTTTTGGTATAAGAAACGAACATTACCGCATGACAATTTAAAATTTGGTTTACATAAATAATCTATGGCTTTTCGCTGAAATCAGTGTATCAGCAGCTTGCAGCGAAAGTGACTTCTGTATTTGTCACGTGCAAATATCTTAATTTCTTTACATTTCCAGAATTCGAACAAATGTTTAAAATCAACACTTGCACCAATGATAGACCTAGGGAAAACTATTTAACATTTATAAAAAAATATAAAAAATATATTATAGGTTTTTTTTTTACTTTGAATGCGTATAATTGCCAAGTTTGACATAAAATAAATGACCATATATAAAAACATTCCGGTAACAAAACAATTTAAAAAACAGTAAACAAAAAAGCAAAAAACGAAAACATACGATTTTGGCCAAATCGAAAAAGAATAGAGAAAACCGGAGCAGGACTGAAAACTTTATATGGTTGGAAGTGCCTTCTTTTAATGCGTTAAAAACTTCTGTCTTAAAAAAATAATAAAATTACGATTTTTTATAAAGTTTGAAAAAGATTTCCAAACTGACTTTCTTACCTCACAATAAACTATGACTTGCCGAACATAGATGTAAATCAAAGCGAAGGCTAGAAAGTGCCATCAAACTGCTGAAGCTTTCATACAAAGCCCTTTATACAAAGTAGTCCAACTAAGCACTTGTGACACATACTGTGCACAGTGGTTCAGGAAGCCAAATGTAAAGAAAAATTTTTTTGAAATTATTTAATTTTTAGCGCGAAAATAATTGTTTTACGTTGTTACAACTAGGACTTATTACCTAAGTTCCGATTTATGAAAAAGGCACCATACGAGTTAAAATATTATAAATAAAGCTGAAAAATAATAAACAAAGAAATACTTAAATGTTGTGGCGAAAGTGTCTTGAGGTACTCAAGTGGTGTTTTCATTTTTTTTAATTTTTCCAATTTTTTTATTTGATCAAAACTGGAAGTCTAAATCCCGATTTTTTAATAAACAAGTAACTTAATTTGTTAATTAAAAAATTGATTAAAATTTTAAATTAAAATAGCTTGACGTGAGTATTTGTAGAATTAGTTAAGAGGGGGTGCATTCGATGCAAAAATGCCCACTTTTCAAGAAAATGTTGTGGCGAAACGGCTAAAGTTAGCTCAATGAACTAAATACCATATAATAACACATTTAAACAATTTTTAATATTTTTTGTATTGAAAACTATTTAGAGGTAGAGGATTTATAGGGTATCTCCCGAGTCGCCTCCAAAAAAATTGTTTTGCGGTGTACATCTTAACAGTCCACAGAATCTTCCGATCTAAAAATAGTATACCTCATTCATTATTTTTACACTTTTTTCCCGATTTTTTATAAAAATTGGAAGCCAAAACCCCGACTAAAAAATTAAGTTAATTTGTTAAATAAAAATTATAATAAAATTAAAAAAGGCTCGACGTGAGTACCTGTAGAATTACCTAAAGAAGTAATGTTCCAAATTTCAAACCGATTGGTTCAGTAAATTTTGAGTTATCGTGTACACGTACACCGATTTTCAAAATGGCATTTTTCAGGAGAGCGCTTTAAACTTGGTTCAACTCTGCAAAAGTTCGATGGACATCAAATTCTTAAGATATTGAGCCTTTAAAATAAAAAATAAAAAAAAATTACGAGAAAAAATTATTGAATACGTTTGGACGTGTAATAAAAACTCTGAACTTATATTAAAAACAGTGTAATTAAATTTAAAAACAATGAAATTAAATTAAACCTAAATTAGTAAAGGAAAATCTGAAAGTAAAACAAAAAAAAAAAAAGGTACGTACTCAATTATTAGTAGCAAGTTATTAAATTTTTCCATTTAAAAAAAAAAAATAAACTGAGCAATCAACAAAAGTAATTTTTGTTGCGACCTATTTACTGATGACAGCCTAGCACTTGCCCATGTTAATTTCATCAGTAATTTGTATGGACTGTCATCGATGATTCATCAACAACAACAACAAAATATATATATGTATATCCAAATTTTGGTAAATAAAATTTTACATTTGTATATGATCACTGTGCACTGTACTGTTTCTCCTCCATTACTCGAAATATAAATAAATGAAATGAGTTGCAAAATTAGAGGATTTTGGTCTGGAATAAGCTGTTACCAAATGTTGCCTTGCCCTCCTTTTGGGATGGTAACTGATGTATGAATATATGCATGTAGATATGTACATATGTAGGTATGTATGTACGAAAGCACAACATTCTCCAAATACGTAGCTATTCAATACCACGGCCTTGCATGATAACCGTATCAAAAGGCGGTGCGCATGAGGTCAGTACACATAACGAAACTACTGCACGGGGATCATTTTGAGAAATTAACAATACACATTTTAAAAACTGTTATTGACTTAAAAGCAGGGCTGGAAAGTTTTTTTATTTTTAAGCCAAAAAATCAAATACGATAAATGTACATACTATGTACATACAAAGAGAATAAAGCACCACATAAAACAAGTACTTACATACAATGTAGAAGAGCTAAAGTCGAGTTTGACCGACCTTGAAATACCCGGTACCAAAAGCAATGTGGGTGAAATTAAAAAGAACATGGATATGGAAATGAAGGTAAATGTTGCTAGAAACGATTTGTTTTGTTGCTAGCGACATACACGCAACGTATACCTTTCCGGGGTATAATAAATTCAGTCAGAAGTTTGCAACGCAGTGAAGGGGACATTTCCGACCCTTAAAGTATATATATTCTTCTGAATACTCTCACTGCTATATATGTTGGAACGGGCCGGATCGGACGACTATATCATATAGCTGGCATAAAAATTATCGACACAATAAAGAAAAAAAATATTATAACTTGGCTTTTTTTCAACATTTTTGCATAATTTTTGTGATATGGCCATTTTTTATTATTTTAGAATTTCGGTTTTAATTTTATGAAAACCGTACGACTATAACTTATAAGTACCATAAAAACGATCGGTAGATGTACAGAAAAATGTAAAGCTGCGAGTGGAAACCTGTAACTGTCACACTGTAAATATAATTATATAAAATACTAGTAAATAACTAGTAAGTAAAAAACGTTCTGTAAATTTATGAAGTAAAAATACAAATTTTAAAGTTACATGTGCTTGGATTTCTATGCTCAAAAAAATATTTTATAATTTTCACAGTTCAACTTACCAGCTTAAAGACAAATGCTGGTTTCCAATTGAAATGTTAGGAAACGAATAACTTTTTTTTTTGTAAAACCATGGAAATCGGTTGGTGCGTTCTGGAGTTATGTATATGATCTGGGTCTATAGGCAGAATGGTTAATTTAACCCCAAATCCGCATAATTTACACAGTTCAACTCACCACCTTTTCTGTTGCAATTATTCTTCACAAAATTTGTTTTGTTTTGTTTCATAAAATAAACTGAGTAGAGAATTATGGCATGCTATGTGTCAGTGTTGGCGCTTTATGGAAAAATGACTTTCCCGCTTTTCTGTTGCAATTTTTCCTGAATTTTCTTTACTGCAAAAATCACAAATTCCGAGACCTTTCCAACGAATGCAAACCCGTGGAAATCGGTTCGTGCGTTCTGGAGTTATAGGATCCCCGCAGAAAACTCGACTTATTTTTATATAATAGATAATTAGCTTTTTTTGTGTATTCTAGAGGACCCGGCCACGCCTTGCTGTGGCTAACAAATGAGTATATTAAAAAGTTCTTAGTAAATAACATGTGACACTTAAACCTATGAATGAGGTAGGTAAGGCAGATAGTCTTAAATCTTTAAGAGTAATATTTATTATTTTGAATTATAAATACTTTTAATTTCAATTGAATTTTTGGTTAACCTGTCTTTAGCCAACACAATTAGATTCTACGGTGTCCCTACACGTGAAAATGCAACATAGAAAAAACATAGATTTTCCAAATGTAAACCACAAATGGACATTTGACCTTGAGACTTATTTATAGACACGGCAAAAGCTAAACGAATTGGAAACTATATCCTTTTGAAGGGTATAGTAGAATCTGACGGTATCATTGGAATACGTGGCAACAGGACTACTGTTCCTTTAAACTTCCCAGGTTAAAATGATTGCTTCAAGTATATTTCCGATGATATTTTTGATGACCAAACGCGTACCGTTGCATAATTGAGGTGCATTATGGATTATCGAAGATAATGTGGTGGCATTCCAGGTATATCTAGTGAATTAAAAAATTCTGTTGGAAAATTTACACTTTGCTAATGCGGTGTGTAACCTTTAATGGAATCTCTAATTAATTCGCTGGTATCATAATATTATAGAATTAGGACTGCTCGGCAATGACTCACAACTGTCCAAAAATCTTGAAATCATTAATCTCGCCTGATCTTAATCGCAAGTCGGATCTAAAGCCGGCTTCAGGCATAGTGAACTAAAAATTCACAGCGAATACTTATACTATATATATATATTTAGACATGTGTACTAATATATACCAATAAACCAAATAAACATACGTACATATATACATATGTTATATGTACATATATTCTTGATAAGCATTACCGTCCTAGTCGCCCGTCTACTATACCATAATGCGAAAAAACAAACTTTTAATATAACATTTTTGCATTGAATGCATATGCATAAAATATACAAGGTATATGAAAATATTTATTATATGCATAATATATACAAATATGCAAAATAAAAACATTTCAAAATATTTAATAAAAGCTATTCGTAACTATTCCAAGAAGAAGAATACATCAAACGAAAGGTATTAAAATGTAGATTAATTATACATACATATATGCCAATCTTTTAAATATCCGTTTAAAAGTTATTTAATTTAACTTTTATTTCCAATTTTTAAAATAATAGTTATTCGACAGTTTTTGTTTTTAAATTTCGAGATGCAAAATTGACTTACTAAAACAGTTGTCATTCAGTCTGAAAAAAAACGTTCTGTAAATTTATGAAGTAAAAATACAAATTTTAAAGTTACATGTGCTTGGCTTTCTATGCTCAAAAAAATATTTTACCACTAGGCTTCGGTTTCCTGTTGGCTTAAGAATTTAATGAAAACGTTTAATACCGAAACGAAATTAGTGGAATTTGCATAAAATTTAAAACAAGTTGTCCCCCCTCATTTACATTATGAATTAAAAGCATTTATAACCGCGGTTAACAGTATAGACATATGTAAAAAAAAAAAGATCTTGTGCTTAAAATCCCAAAAAATTTGAAAAAGTAGAAACAAGGAAAATATTCTCCTTTTCCATAATTAAAATACATACATACATTCATATAAAGGAATTCACAATTATATTATTTTTAAAATTGATAATGTTAAAATATTAAATGCATAACCGAAAATAGACCATCTATATTTTCACGTATCTTAATAAAAAATTTGTATATATTCTGACTTGATTTTGGCCGCAACTGTAAACAAAAAAAAATAATAAAAATAAATATATATGTATATATATATATATATGTATCGATTATACTAATTTTTGATTTCTATGCAAATTTGATCAGAATTTGGGCGGCACTTAATGACAAAAGCAAATGTATTCTAATAATGGGGAAACTTAAATGCAGAACAAGTATAATTCAGAAATCTGCTTTATTAAATTCCAATTTAAAGTCATGGCCTCATTAGAAATTATAACGGCTTCGGCGTCTTTTTTGTTATTTTTCATGCAATTTGTTAAGCTTAACTGTCGGATTGCGACGTCTGATAAGATCTGTTTCGTTTGAAGTTCGACACTTGACTTGACACCATTTTAAATAAAATATTTATTTATTAAATTATTCGCCAACAGATAAACTAAACTATTAAAGCTACAGCCGTATTGGAAAATATTGAAGGATAGGGACGAACCCCAAATCCCAATTAAAGACAATCCCAACTATTCCGTAGCTCAGGCAAAAAAGTTGACCCTCAAACAGTACGAAATGTACTCCACAAAGAGGGGTACAACGCAAGAACACTTCGTAGGAAGTACTAGGCTTTTCGGGCGATTTTCCTTGTTTTGCTGGTCAACTTTTCGTGAAATTCGTCTCAGATTTTGGTGCGCACTGCGCATATAATTCCCAACTGGTTCAAACATCTCTGGTATGAGGTGAGGGTGGCCGGCCAACTCTTAGTAAGAGCAAGACTCTTTGCAATACCAAAAGTGTTAGCATTTTGTTAATAAAGACAACGACAAAAATAATAATATTATTACTATTTATTACCAATTATTTTTTACAACAAATATAAAACTATATTGCTAAAAATGCAGCAGCAACTTTTCTTAATCTACGAGCTAAAAGTGGCTTTTTAGGGCGATTTTGGGTAAAAAATTTTATGAGTGTATATTCACCGTTGTTGCTTAACAGTTTCTCCTCTACATTTATTATTACACAAGCCTTAAAATTGTAGAATACATATGTTCGTGTTTTGCTAATAAAATAGCTAAACTCTCTAAAAGTTACAGTATTGCTTGTCACTGCACACATTAACGTTATTAATTAATTATAACTCGCAGCTTCACATGTTTATCTACATCTAGCGATTGTTTCTATGGCAGCTATATGTCGTCAGACGTCTTGACAGACAGACGAACGGACAGATGGGTGGACGGACGGACGGACACGCGGACAGACAGATAGACGGACATCGCTCGATCGTCTCGACTGTAGTGTTGATCAAGAATTTATATACTTTATAGGGTCGGAAATGTCTCCTTCACTGCGTTGCCAACTTTTGACTAAAATAAAATACCCAGCCAGGGTAAAAAAAGTTTTTTGATAGTAAGCCATTTTGTCCTAAAAATCGGTGACATGACTTCTGCTAAAGCGAAAATTTCATGTGTCCGCTTGTGTCCGAAGTTACTCCTACACATCTTTATATTGCAGCCTGCGATATGTCCATATCCTTAGTTTCCCTTATACCCATGTCTGCAAAAGTAGTCATGGCATATTCTTGTTAAAATATTTGAACATAAAAATAAAGTACTCAAGGTTTAATTGATATATGGATATATATATGTCCAAATTTTGTTTTCTATATAACTGTCGTTTTAATAGCGATAGTTTTGTTTTAAGTACACACCAATTTTCTCTTAAATTTATTATATATATATATTTCAATTCACAACCCATTCCTGAAAGGCATCCAGATATTCCTGCAAACCAAAGGAAGCTGCGAAAATACTTTTACTTTTCGCAAACACGTCAGTGTCGTCAGCGTATGTAGCTGTTAGTACATCTTCTTCCGCAAATTCAGTGACTGGTGAGTGACTAGGCAAGTCCAAAGCAAAGACCAAATAGTGAGTAGGTCCTAGAACACTTCCTTGCGGAACTCCAGCTTCAATTGTCTTGACACTTGATTTATATCCATCACCCGATACGTGGAATGTGCGTTCATGTAGAAAACTTTTTACAAATAGGTACAGTTAAGGCGGGAAGAGTCGCTTCGCTTTGTACAACAGACCAGGGGGCCAGACTCTGTTAAATGCCTGTTGAATGTCCAGGAAGGCAGCTACAGCATACTCCTTCTTCTCCAAGGCTTCTAAGGCGAAGTTAACCACTCTATGCAGTTGCTCAGGAGTACCGTGCTGCAGGCGGAAACAGGCGGTTTTCCAGGCTTGAGGACCATGCTGGCCGATTTAGAAACTTTCGGAAAGTATCCAACTTCTAAAACGCCTTTGAAAACAGACACAAGGAATTGCAGGGCTTCATCAGGTAATAAACGAATTGTTATATTGTCAAGAAGATTCTCACCGGGGGTTTTTTGGGAGACATCTTGGCTACCAGAACTTTCACTTCTTCCAAGGTGACAGCGCCAGCAGGAAGGCATATTTGAAACGACGCGTCGTTTATGCACATGGGCGCGTTTTTTTGTTTTTTTTATGCATATGACTAGTAGGGGAGTATTTTATTCTCATCTACATATATGTGTCTCTAGCCTAACCTTAATCATACTGTCTGCTGTTTTTACTACCAAAGATATAAGAAAATTGGTCCAGAATTTTTAATATTTGTCAAGTCTTTATTTTTCTTTCGTATTGGTCAGTTTTATTTCACGCCATTCCTCGGGAAAATTACAATTTTTTTATTTTAGCATTATAAAGGTTTACTAGCTCTTCTTAGACGCCAGGATTTAGAGCATTAGTCGTCATACAAATCGCAAATAGTTTAGACTAAATTAGAGTTCATGTTGTCTTTTGTGCACCACAGCTCTCCGTAACAGCTGTATCTTCTCATCAAAATATTATAAAGATATGCTTGCTTGTCTGGTGTCAAATGAATCTTGTTACAATTCTTTAATTCCGTTGAAAAGTTATTGCGATTCAATTTTGATTTTCAATTTTTAAAATAATAATTGGATAAATAAAAATTGGAGAATAATTTTAATTTTCAAGTATTATTTTAACAATTGAAAATAACTGTTATAAGTTAACTTTTAAATAAAAATTTAAAAAATAATAATTATTCCATAACTTTTTTATACGAGTTGAATAATAAGAATTAAATTCCCTTTTTTTTTCTATATAAGTGGAAAATAACACCTATTTTATAATTTGTATTATAAAAATTATATATGTTACGATCCATTTGCATTTAACTTATTCATCTAGCATAACAGGTACTTTTATTGACCTTAACCGCTTTTTCTATGCCATCTTTAGGTTTACTGGTGCACATTAAATCTCAAAATATGGTGCCCTGTTGTCTTTCTTCTGAGCTTAAGTGAATTAGTAAAAGCTTTCAGCTTTTAGCAAAAGTCAGGTCTGCAACAGATCCACTATCAGAATCTATAAATCTTTAAAAAATTTCCACTTCCATAATTTGCAAATCTGAAACCTGATCTCTCCATCTGTTCCTTAAAATAGGTTCCTTTGTTGTTGGTTGTTCCGTCGCCAAAAGCCTCTCATTTGGCGTTTAAGTCACAGGCCAGAATTACATTTTCAGAGAAGTAAAAAAATTGTATTATAGCGTCTTTATCCCTTTGAAATCATTAATAGTTATTTGAGGTTCAAGATAGTATATTGACACAAAGGTCAAGTCTATTCATAGATTTTGCTAGGGCAATGTAACACTGTTAATTATATTAATTTATTTTTTAAAGTTTGATTTTTTTCCTACAGGCCATAGCAACTCCACATTAGCTTTGCCATCATTCAAATGTTTTCCAAAAAGGTTAAAATTCTCTAACTTTTTGAAACGTACATATGTCGTGTGAGAAGACTTCTGATAGGATTGCAATGTCAAAATTATCTAAAGCATAGCTGTGCCTTTTCAAAACTTAATTTAATTCATTTATTTTGTATTTGTTTTGCTTATCAGGATAGCTGGCCCTGAAGCCAGCACTATAATTTTTAATTCTGTTGGGTTTGTAAACTGTACTATAATTTTTAATAAATAAATACATAAGAGGACTTTTGTATAAATGATTTATATTTAATGCTGGCTTTCCGAAGATAGTTTTCTTTCGGGCTTTTGTTGATTTTAAAAGTTTATCCTCATTATAAGTTCATTATAATAATGAATTACTAATCGTCATTACCTTGTGGACAACCCCGATGTGCTACCTCACCGGGCAGCGGCGCCATTTTAGCCGCAGGTCTCTTGAGTGTCTGTCCGAATATCATTTAAATTGTCTGCTTTCAGCCGCCTGTGGCCTCCTGCACGTTGACCCCATCGAGAGGTTATCTCTGACCATTTGCCATTAGGCATCTGCAGTTGCGGACACAGCCACAGCTGTCCCTACCCACATACAGTGGGGTCTGTAGAGCAAACGGCGAAAATTTCCATAAAATATGTTGTGGTTTTGAACGGCTCGATGCCATATTTTATCCCAATATATTTTAAACCTGAGATTCTTCAGGGGAATAGCTTATTAAAGCGCATGACGTCCGTGTAAAACAATCTAGATTATTTTAACTAAAGTAGCTTCTAAATTTTGTGACAACATTTTCTGTTGAAGCCAGATCAATTTTATTTTAATATTTGTCCATAAAAATCGTAATTATAATGTAATAGTATATTAAATGGATATGTAGGAGAGGAGGTTGTCTGAGCATATGGGAACTATTATAGACCCATTTTCAAGTTGTTTCTAAATTGGCCGCAGATTTTTTGCCGATCCAAAACAAAATTTAGTTAAATCAATATGCAATATTCAGTTATAGAACCTTATACTAGTCGGGACAATTATTCTGACAAAACCTTGGTATGACTATTGAGCATAGCCCTGCTCAAAGTCTTCATATAACGGTGATAAAATTATGCCCAAAATAAATAAGTTATATTTAGCTCTATAGATTTCAAATTCTTTGCATTTTACCGTTACCGATCACTTTCTGCTAATATAAATGCATGCAGACATAGAATTTTAACATAAGTATTTCGGCAAACCTATTGAGAAAATGTTCCGAGGGAGTTGAGCGCGTGAAATCAAAGAACGCTTAAATTTAATAATTTAAATATTTAATACTAAAAAAAAATTAAGAATTGTTAAAATGTATCTAAATTATGTGTAGAAAGAGCGAAATTAGTTTGGTTATTAGGTATTTAATGTAGTAAAGCTAAACGAAGGAATTAAAGTAAAAGAAATTGCAAATGAGATCAATGTGTTGCGTCAAACTGTTCATTATTAAATTAACAAGTTAAAAAAACATAATGTAGAATTTGAAAACAACAGGTCCTAATCGCAAAACAACGCTCAATGAAAACCAAATTTCTCTACGGGAATTAAAGAAAAATACTTTTCTGAAGCCTAATTCCGCTGCAAATCAGTGGAATCACACCGCATATGATCTTAAAAGTGAGTTAAAAACAGTAAGTGGAGAGAGAGTCCGTCGACACATAAGGATACAGGACCTTCAGACACTAAGAGCTAAGGATGTGCAACATATTCCAAAGGCAAATAAGCTTAAAAGATTGAACAAGCAGAAGAAGTTCTGGAGAGGTGATTTATGAACAAACTTAAAATAAAGAATTCATTAAAAAAAAACCCAAAGGGACCCCACATCTGAGGTAATTTCCTTTCGGGAAGAGATATCCTTAAAGATCCTTCTAAATTTGGTAAATTTAAGGCCGAGACGACTTTAAAACGTTGTCGAAGCGAATGAAGAATACAAATTTTACTAATTACCTCATTATAACATTTTTATATCATTGCAGGTTATTATAATTTCAGTCAGAAGTTTGCAACGCAGTGAAGGAGACGTTTCCGACCCTATAAAGTATATATATTCTTGATCAGCATCAACAGCCGAGTGGATCTAGCCATGTCCGTCTGTCCGTCTGTCTGTCTGTCTGTCTGTCCGTCTGTCTGTTTCTACGCAAACTAGTCCCTCAGTTTTAAAGCTATCTGAATGAAACTTTGCATATAGTCTTCTATATGCTCTCACTGCTATATATGTCGGAACGGGCCGGATCGGACGACTATATCATATAGCTGCCATACAAATGTTCGATACATTTTTAGAAAAAAAATTATAACTTTGCTGTTTTTCAACATTTCTGCACCATTTTTTAGATATGGCCATTTCATATTATTTCATTTTCATTTTGTGAAAATCGGACGACTATATGATATAGCTGCCATAGGAACAGTCGGGAAATTAATAGGAAAAGAATTATAGCTTCGTTGTTTTTCAACGTATTTTCATCTACTCTTAGATATAAGCTTTTTTTATTATTCTAGAATTTTGGTATAAATTTCATAAAAATCGGGCAACTATATCATATAGCTGCCATATAAACCGATCGGTAAATGTATAAAGCTGGGAATGTAAAACTGTAACTGTAAACATAATAAGTATAGGTAAAATGTAATGAAACTCTGTTTTGTGAATGTTTTCATCATTTAAATCTATAATATAAACATCAAAACCAATCTGCAAGGGTATACAAACTTCGGCGTGCCGAAGTTAGCTTCCTTTCTTGTTTCATCTTCAACTTGTTTGCTTTTTAAGTACGTTTTTTGATAAATGAGTTGTGTGCAAAAGGTAAAAAATAAATAGGAATTCTTAATGAAACCATTTAAAAAATTGTATTGAAAAATACACAGAGATAAATTTGTCGCAAAAATTGTGCCGTCTAATTCTAATATTCTTTTCAGCCATTGCACTATGGATTTTTTCCGGTTTTTTTTTTTTTGCATTAAGCCAATTTTAAACAAATGAAACAAAATATCTTTAAAAACATAAATCCAACACACTGTTTAAGCAACCCCTCTACAGAAAACATCAAAATAATAACCAAATTTCTTAAAGAAACAACAATCTATCACAATATTTAACATACACTAGCAAATTGTACATATTGTAAATAATACACCATAATCCCGTATATAGTCGATGGCCCTGGCAGATCGTACTATTGTATTGTATGTATTTATATGTTAGTTTTAGTTTTATAAGCTTTTCTAACATTTAATAAAATAAAAAACAAAATAAATATTTGGGTTAAAAGATATTAAAAAGTCCCCACTGTACGTTGTTTCTGATGATGCTAAACTCAAAGAGGCGCTGTTGAGGTTCAACTATGCAACCTGTCCGACCTGTCTGTACTGTTTTTACCTGTCCAATTGTATGCAGACATCTCCGACTTTTCGATTCCCGCCCCTCACATCAACGAACATCTTTGGTTGGTTACTTTTTTTGTTCTGGGAATTCTTTCATAATGCTCCATTAAACTTTATGCTTTCATAGATCAAGATGAACAAATATATTCGAGCTTTGTCGACGTGCCCATCAGCATCTGCTTACCTTGCTGCTGTTATTTATTTCCACCTTAAAACAGTTGTATTGCGTTTTTTTCTTTTTCAAAAAGATCTGACTGCGTTTGCAGCTCTAACAAGCCTACAGTGATCTATAATGTCATTATTTTGGTATGGATTTTTTTATTTAAACGTATTGAAAAGTAATTTTTTGTAGTATTGGATATAGGACAATATATTCCACTGTTTTTGAATGAAAGCACAGATGCATTTACAACAATGTCGTATTCCTTATTTATTGTTAAGCGTTTTGTGATTGTATTATTAACAAAATACTGAAAATTTTAGCGCAAGGGAAATTATAATTTTTGGGTCAAGGTAATACTCATCCAAAACTTGTTAAAAAGGATAAGTAGCAGAATATTTTACATATTTAGTTTTATAAACATATAAACATATTTTGCATAATACGTAATTACTAAGTGGAAAGTAAACCCGAGGCAGAACATTTTTTAAATTTATTTACATAAATAAGACTTTTCTTCTTTTAAGTAACATTTTAGGCACCTGCGACACTGTTAGGTTGTTGTAGTGAACTTGAACCAAAGTTTTCTGGCGTTGGTCTATGGTTTATAGGCTGGCCCAGTTTCATTGTAGATTCCACAGCCAGGCCAGCTAAGGCTTTAGCAGAACGGAAGCGCATTGTTTGCGGGCAAATTTTTCCGTTTCTGCTTGTCGTTTTTAGACTTTCCGAAACGTTGCTTGTTTTGGTCGCCTTCTTTATTGAAAATTGTGTTTGGCAACTGTTACAAAATAGACAAACTATTTCGATTTTTTAACTATAAACAGAAGCCTAATATTAAAAGGTTTAGTAACTCCAACAGATACTAGTTGGTACAGTAAAAAAACAGAATGAGAAAAGAAAACAAGTAAGGGGTTAACAGTAAAGTTTATATAATAAATATTTATACGATGTAAATAAATATATTTATATATATATATATAATATTATAAACAAGCACAAAAAAACTGAAAATAGGTTTTGGAATCCGAAGTATGTTGCAGTAGGATATGACTGAAATTTGTACGGAGCCCGAACGTTCATACGTACGTATGGGTTTATTACACTGAAACGTTAAGAAACGAACATTAAAAAAAAAATTCTTACATGCTTTTCAAAAGGGTTATGTTAGCTTGTTAGTGTAAGTGATGGATCCCATTAAGTTTTATTTTTTATAATAGTTCAAACAACCATTCTTCACTAGTGCAATCAATCAATGCAATATAATCACTTGTAGCACTTGGATAATAACAAAATTAATGAAATAGGGTCGCAAAACAATTCTTTTTCAGCATCCAGATTTTTTTTATGAAAACCATCATTGATATGATATACTAATATGATAATTATAACATTTAGTTTTGGTAATTCTACAACTTTATGTTATACTCTTGCAGGGTACCATAATTTTAGTCACATCAGACTAGTATGTTATATACTTTATTTTGTTGTTTTTTTTACCTCTAGAAATTTAAAATACATATATTTTTGAGTATTTCTAGTCCCTCAGTTTTGAAGCTATCTGAATGAAACTTTGCATATAGTCTTCTATATACTCTCACTGCTATATATGTTGGAACGGGCCGGATCGGACGACTATATCATATAGCTGCCATACAAATGTTCGATAAATTTTTAGAAAAAAAATTATAACTTGGCTGTTTTTCAATATTTTTGCATCATTTTAGAGATATAGCCATTTTATATTATTCCAGAATTTTGGTAAAAATTTTATGAAAATCGGACGACTATATCTTATAGCTGCCATAGGAACGATCGGGAAATTAATAGAAAAAAAACTATAACTTCGTTGTTTTTCAACGTTTTTTCATCTACTCCGAGACATATGCTTTTTTTATTATTTCAGAGTTTTGGTAAAAATTTTATGAAAATCGGACAACTATATCATATAGCTGCCATAGAAACGATATATAGATGTAAAGAAAATGTAAAGCTGGGAATGCAAAACTGTAACTGTCAAACTGTAAACATAATAATATAGGTAAAATGTAATGAAATAATATCTGCAAGGGTATACAAACTTCGGCGTGCCGAAGTTAGCTTCCTTTCTTGTTTATTATTTTAGAATTTTGGTATAAGTTTTATAAAAATCTGACATTTATATCATATGGCTGCCATAGAAGCGATCGGTAGATGTAGAGAAAATGTAAAGCTGCGAGTGTAAAACTGTAACTGTAAACATAATAAGTATAGGGAAAATGTAATGAAACTCTGTTTTGTGTGTGTTTTCAGCATTTAAATTTATATTATAAAAATCAATACCAATCTACAAGGGTATACAAACTTCGGCGTGCCGAAGTAAGCTTCCTTTCTTGTTTTTTTTTCGTTCCGCACCACCGATTATAACACTGCAGACGTCACTGAAGGTAAATCAGGGACAGTGAAGAGCTTTGCTTTTAAATATACATACATAGTTATTTGTTTTTCTTATTAATGTTATTTTTAATCCATGCAAGATCCACAGCTTTTAGTATAGTTAAAGTTTATGTTTAATGATTCGAATGTTAATATGATGTGTGTTTCTGAGATCTGGTTTATGTCCGATATGTCAGATTTGTTAGTACAAATTAATACTTTCGTATCGCTTGGATAGTGTCAGTCACGCTGCTGGTGTTGATATATGTACATAT
The DNA here is from genome assembly GCF_030179895.1 of Drosophila kikkawai. Classification (NCBI taxonomy): domain Eukaryota; kingdom Metazoa; phylum Arthropoda; class Insecta; order Diptera; family Drosophilidae; genus Drosophila; species Drosophila kikkawai. The sequence continues at coordinate 26,760,823 of NC_091728.1, read as the reverse complement.
GTATGTATATGTATGGGATTAGTAACGAATTAAATCGAATGTAATCCAGAAGACACTGCATTATATGTTCCTAAAAACTGACAACAAATTTTTAAATAACAAAGCAGTTATCAGATGTATTTACAAACATATATACCGTTTAAAGTTGCGAAAGTCGCCTTTTGGCCATTTATAATTTATATAAACCTATAATTTTATATAAAGAGATAAATAATTTGTAATGGGTTTATTTATTTACTATGAAGACCCGGCCCCACTTGCTGTGGCTAACAAATGAGTATATTACAAAGTTCTTAGTAAATAACATGTGACACTTAAACTTATGATTGAGGTAGGTAAGGAAGTCTTAAATCATTAAAAGTAATATTTATTATTTTGAATTATAAATACTTTTAATTTAAATTTGATTTAGTACTAATCGGTGCACAATATTTTTGGTTACCTGTCTTTAGCTAACACCAATATGTAGATTCTAAGGGTTCCCTACACGAAAAACGAAAAACATACATTTTCCTAAATATTAAAAAAAAAAATATTTAAAATATTAATAAATATGGGCATGTCCACGGGTCGCGAACGTACGTTCGTACGCTTTAAGTGCAAAAAAAAATAGAAAAAAAATGTTTTCCGAAACTTTTTTTTTGCCATTCGATAGTATTTTGTTAGCTCTTTGCTTAGTGTAAATGATGGGCTTCGTTGAGTTTTCATTTTCATAATATTGCCAAAAAACATGCGGTCGCGAACGTACGAAAAATGGAAGTCGACTTTGGCTTAATCTAGTAAAATGAAGAAATCTGCGAATTGGGACGGAATATTCTAAAGCAGTAACTTTACTTTTAAAATAGAATCATGTAGCTTTCTATTGAGTCCTTTCCCAAAGAAATATCTCCATTGGTTTTTTTTAAATTGAATTAAGTACCGGTCGCGAACGTACGGGTCGCGAACGTACGATTTTTCCAACATAGAAAAAAAAAAAAAAATTTAGTTAAACCTTTTTTTTATTTAAGGAAATATGAAGTTATTCATAAAAATGTAGTGCTAAACAAAAAATAAGCAACATGCTGTATTTGTTGAATTTTTTTTTAAATAATACTTTTTATGAATATCTTCATATTTCTTTAAGGGGGTCTTCTCATTGGGCAACTTTTTTTTTTCGATTTTTTTTTTTTGCATTTATTTATAGCTTGGGATGGTGTGTATATGTCCCCAAAAGGATTTTTAGAAATTCGAAATTCTTTTTTGTGAAGCAAGTTCTTCGCAAAATGAGCTTTTTTCAAACTTCAAACGCGTTTATCTCGAAACCACGTTTTTCGAACTGGCGGCCATGATATCTCCAGTTCAACTGAACCGATTTTCATGAAACAAAGTGAAATCGACGCAGAATTGTCACCATTTTCGGCTGACGGAACAGATTTAAAAAAAAAAAATTTTTTCTATTTTTTTTTTTACACTAAACTACAAAAAAAACGTCCGAAATCGAATTTTTTTTTTTGAATGGCCGCCATTTTGTTTTAAAAATTTAAAAAAAAAATCTGTTCCGTCAGCCGAAAATGACATCTATTCTGATTATAACCCCGTTTTTATTTTTCATTTCGGACGCTCCGGAGACCCTGAATCGTGGCCGCCAGGACGACACCTTTTTTTCGACCACCAAGTTTGAAGTCTCATTACTCTTTGAACAACCCTCGTATCGAGGCAAGAACAACTTTTTTAGTTACTTTGAACATTTTTGAATACAATAAATAAAAAAAGTTTTCAATTATTCTTTGCGTTTTCAAATAAGAATTTTTTTAAAAAGGGTCCAAAAAACGGCTTTTGAATGAGAAGACCCCCTTAAATAAATAATGGGCTGTCTAAACTGTGTTTAATTTACACATTTTTACTTTTGTCCTTTATTTTAGCCATCTAACAATATTTATATGCTTGTTAAACAAAAAAAAATATAAAAGTTAAAAAAAAAATACTCACGGTCGCGAACGTACGCTACTTTGAAAATCAAAATAAAATCAATGGTTAGTAGTAACTAAGAAGTTTTTATATATCTCAAATAGTACTACCGAAATGACTTTAGACAAGAGGTTTTATCTACCTGCTTGCACTTATCGCAAAGCAATGACAAAAACATGATGTTTTGGGTCGCGAACGTACGATTTAAACATAGATAAGAAGTAAACTTAAAATTAACAGTTAATTGAACAATATTTCGCTCTCTTTTGAATTTTTCTATTCTTATTAGATTGTAATAAAGAGATTTGGTAGAAAAAGTTCCAACATAACATACGTTTTCCTTGCGAAATAAATTAAAATAAACATGCCTTTAAAAGTAGTAAAAAGTGAAAAAAAAAAACATTTTTTCACTTTTCAGGCTAATTTCTTCCAGAAAACAACTGAGATATGATATGGATCCATTGTATTATGAAAATTTGAACATTTCTTTATGACAATACACCGAAAGAAACCAGGATTACGAAGATTTTTTTTTCGGCCGTGGTTTACCTTTTGGCGGATATGCCCATATGGCATTCAAAAGAAGCTTTTGACTTTCATAGCGAACGGTCGTGTTTTTGTTTTGCGCTCCGAACTTTTTGTTGTTTTGCATTTAAACCACCGGGGTCCAAATTTTAGATTGTTAAAATACAATTTGTAATTTTACCGTTTCGCTACGCGAGTGCATGTGCATGTGGCTTTCAGTGTTTAATTAATATTTATATTATTAATCACCCTTAGTTTTTGTGTTTTTGTGTTTTCTTATCCCCTCTTTGTGTTGTCCCGTTTATTTGCTTCTAGCGGCACTTAGACGGCTCAAGCTTTCGTTTGTTTTCTCTGCTCACCCACGCTTACGCTCCCGCTCTCTTGTTTTTGTGCGGTACTGCTTATCAGCGCACAGTGGTTAAAGGTTTGTGAAAATGGTCTCAAATTTTATTTGCGATATTAAAGGCTGCCAAAAAGAGGTGTTTGCAGATCAGCCCAGCCTTCACTGCTGGCTTTGCGATGCGGTCGTTCACGCTAAGTGTCTAAGCTTAACGGGCCGTATCGCTGACGCAATTTCTGCCAAAAATGGCTTGCGCTATTGTTGCCATGCCTGTCGTGAGGTGGAGAAGGATATGTTATCCTTCATGCGGCAAACCAAACGCGGATTTAGTGAACTTAGGGTCAATTTTCGTAAAACAAACGACCTGTTCACAGAGCTGGACGCTCAATTTAGCGGCATGAAGCTGTTAAGTGAGTCGGCTGCATTTGGGCGAACCCCAGTCACCAAAGATTTGGCACACTCCCTCGGCACAGCCCCCGACACCGACACCAACTCCAATGGTGTTAAGATCGGGAACGGCTAAAGATTCGGCATTCGAAGGTACCGGGGCAGAAATGGCAGCAGCTCCGCCAGTGTTAACAGTTGAGTCCGCTGCGCGCAGTGGTTGCGCCCATAGGCCAAAAATAAAAAAATTTATTACAACAAAAATGTACGAAAAGTAAACAGATCGTCTCTTAAATATCCAAACTTATTTGTGGCATACCAGATTTTTTTTTTAAATCTAACAGGACTTTCTAAAAATTAAATTAAAGATGTGAAGATGTATTCATTTGCAAAGCGTAGCTACGCGCATCGCGAGTATTTCACAACCATACCAAACTTTGAAGTGGTCCGATTATTAATTACGTGTCCAAATTAATATTTTTTGTAATGGATTTTGAAGTTCAAGGTATTTTCTATAAAATGAGATATAATTTAATATATTAAAAATAATTATTGTTTTCATTATATTCATGTGAAATAATCATGTTTCTGGCCGATATTTTTAACGTATTTTTTATGTTTAGCTAAAGTTATAGTTGTGACCCCACAATAATCTACAGTTCATATGTATGCCAATGTGTTTGTCGCGCTTTTAAGATGACAAATGGTAAAAAAATTTTTGCCGAAATTTGCCTATGTGCCTATAATCTTAAAAATACTAACACAGGTTAGGGTAAGGTTTTTAAATTTTTTTTTGGTAATTTTTTTTTTTTTTTGTTAAATAATGGTTTAATATCCTTAAAATATTGTGTAAAAGTTTTGCATCGATTATTACAACATTGACGAAGTTATGGATAGTTGAACGGAAGTCGTTTGGTGTTCGATGTATGAAAATCACAAAGTTTAAAGCGTTCTCCTGAAAAATGCCATTTTGAAAATCGGTGTACTTTATAACTCAAAAACTACTTAACCAATCGGTTTGAAATTTTGAACATAACTTTGAAATTTAATTGCACAGGTACTCACGTAAAGCTTTTTTACATTTTTAATGTTAATATATATATTTTTTTAAATTAACTTAATTTTTGAGTCGAAAATAGGGGTTTTGACTTCCAATTTTGATAAAAAATCGGGAAAAATTTTTAAAAATAAAAACGTCTCTTAAGTACCTTGGGGCACTAATTCTTTAAGGAATGCAATACATTTTTTTGATATCGGACGTTTTGTGGATAGTTAGGATGTACACCGAAAACCAACTTTTATTTGTGGGGACTCAGGAGATTAGCAATATAGCGTAGGCCTGTAAATATTTTTTAATAAACAAATTTAAAAAAATGACTCAAATGTTTTGTTAATTTATGGTATTTAAATCATTAAGCTAACTTTAGCCGTTTCGCCAAAACATTTTTTTGAACAGTGGGCAGTTTTGCACCGAATTAGCCTTACCCCCCTTAAGCTGTGTGCATTTGTTGCTAAACAAATAAAATACACAATATATAAGTTAATAATTTTTTTTTTACTTTTGGACACTTATATTTCACCAACATTCTCATTAAGAGATAAAAAATTAATTTTAGCTCTTGGAAAAAAATAATTTTATAAAAATGTTGTATGGGAGCTATAAGATATAGACACCCGATTTTAACCAAATTTAGTAAGAATGCATAAACCTGTTTCAAACAATATATCTGTGAAATTGGTTAAGATATTTTGAAAAACAAAAAAGTTTTTCATACTAAATGTTGATTTTTAACAGATTGTTCCTATGGCAGCTATATGATATAGACGTGCTACATGGCCAATTTTTTGAACACATACTTAAAACATTTTTCTTGATTTTTGGTATTAGTTTCGTAACGATACATCAACTAGAACTATTTTTGGCCGCGTCTCCATACAAGCCCAACCACTGTGCTGCGGGGTCTCAATCTCTGACTCCGCAGCCTTCAAAAAAAATCTCAGCTATCCCAAAGGGCAAAAATAGGGCTGAACCACTAGCAGAAGTCGGTAATGCTGCGTTACCAAAAACCCTCACCGCTATTCCACCATTAAAAACAATATTTGTTTCCCGGCTTGCCCCTGATCTCGCATCGGAAGATGTACTAGCTCTTATACGGAGCAAAACACAAGCCAAAAGTGTGAAAGTGGAAAAATTCAATTTCTCATACCCCAGAGATATCTCATCTTTCAAGATAAGTGTCTCCCTCGATCTTTTTGACACAATTTGTTCTGGTGACTTCTGGCCCGAGCACTCTGTAGTCAAGGAGTACGAGGTAAAGATAAAGAAAAAACGGCCTTCACGGCCGGCACAAACCACAGTGACTGCGGGCGTCACGGGCGTCCTACTTTCCTATCAGAATACTAGAGGCTTACGCAGCAAGCTCTCTAAATTATATTCTGATAGCTTTTCGTTTGCATCCCAGGTGATTGTGTTTACCGAAACCTGGTTAAAGCCGGAGATTCTCAGCTCCGAAATTTTTCCGGGTAAGTACACAACTTATAGATTGGACCGTCTTTCCCAGTGAGGTGGTGGAGTTTTAATTGCCGTTGACTCCACCCTTATTTCCGAACTGGTTCAAATTGACGATCTCACAGGTATTGAATTTATCTGTGTAAAACTATCATTTCCAGGTAGTTTTATCTATATAACTTGTTCTTACGTTCCTCCATCTGCTGAAGAGCCTATTTATTGGAAACACCTTTCGGCAATTCAGGCTGTTTCCAACATGCTTACAGATAGAGACCAACTAATAACTCTAGGAGACTTCAATATACCTGGAGCTCGTTGGTCATCAGATGGTACGTCTAATGTCCTCCAAACTGCGGCACAGCATGACCTCATAGATGGTTTGCTTGACATTTCGTTGTCCCAAGTTAACCATGTCGTAAATTCTTTAAATCGCCTACTAGATCTGTGTTTCGTCTCTGATCCTGTAGGTGTAAACTTAACAAGAGTCGATCCATTGACGCTTCCCGAAGACCCTTACCATCCTACTTTCGAAGTGACCATCGATTTGGGGACTGTCGTAAAGACCAAACCTGATTTGAGTTGCTCAGCAACTAAAGTTCGCTGCTTCCGTAAAGCAAATTTTCAAAGGCTAGATACCTTGATTTCCCAATTTAATTGGTCTGAACTTTACAGATGTACTGACATGGCGTCCGCCGTGGATATTTTTTACAGTGCCATGAATTCGTTCTTTGCATTGTGTGTTCCTTTAGCCTATCCGTCGGTTTCTAGTAAACCACCTTGGTTCACCAAAGAGCTGACACGCCCAAAAAACGTTAAGTCTAGGCTTTATAATCGCTATAAACGCACCGGATCTCCTACTGTTCATTCAAGGTATCTTAGTGCTCGGTCGAATTTCACCGTGCTTAACGCGCAATGTTATAAAAGTTATTTAACTCGCTGTAGGGTTCAGTTCACGCAGGACCCGAAACAGTTTTATAACTTTGTTAACACTAAGCGAAAACCCAATTTACTTCCTTCATCGCTTTCGTTAAAGAACGCTACAGCAAACTCTGATCAGGCCATCGCCGATCTTACTCTTTTGATTTGCCCAAGTCGAACCTAATTTTCAGTCCTATTTTAACCGAAAGCTCCCTTAGTTCGGATCTTCATCGTGTAAAACCAGTTTACTCACCGGGTCCGGATGGAATACCAGGCTGCGTGCTCAGGTATTGTGCCGGAGCTCTGTGCAATCCCCTTCTGAAATTGTTTACCTTATCTTTAGAAACCTCAGAATTTCCCCTTATTTGGAAGGAATCAATCATTCCTCTCCACAAAAAAGGTAGCAAATCGGACGCCAGCAACTATAGAGGAATCTCTAAGTTGTCGGCAATTCCAAAACTTTTCGAGAATGTAATTACTCCCCACTTGCAGTATTTATGCAGATCCGTAATTTCACCATGTCAGCATGGTTTTATGAGGCGAAGATCGACCACTACAAATCTCCTGGAACTCACCTCTTTCGTTATTAGAGGTTTCCAACGTAACTTTCAAACCGACGTGATTTACACAGACTTCAGTAAAGCTATTGACTCGGTTAATCACTCTCTTCTTGTAAAGAAGCTTGACTTAATCGGGTTTCCTGTCGATCTTCTGAAATGGATTTTGAGTTATTTGAGTGACAGAACTCAAAAGGTTCTGTTTAAAAATGCTCTATCCAAATTCCACAGAGTCACTTCTGGCGTCCCACAGGGTAGCCACCTCGGCCCGCTGGTATTTACATTGTTTATCAATGACCTCCCCCTGGTTCTAACGAATTCTAGAGTACTTATGTACGCTGATGACGTTAAGCTTTGCTTGCAGTATAAGGACAGCTCTTGCCAGTCAGACCTGCAATCGGATCTTAATAACTTTCAAGCATGTTGTCGTGCTAATTTATTACATCTCAATAGCTCTAAATGCAAGCTGATGACATTTTCACGTGTCACTCCCCAGTTTGCAACTTATATGCTAAATGATTGCGCTCTTGAAAGAATATCTCTTGTTGATGATTTAGGCGTTCGCTTAGACCCTAAACTTTCGTTCTCTGAACATATTTCGTGCATGGTTAATAAAGCCAAAGGCATGCTCGGTTTTATTAAGAGGTGGTCGAAGGAATTCGATTCCCCTTATATAACGAAGACCCTTTTTACTTCGTTAGTTCGCCCTATATTGGAGTATGGTTCATGCGTCTGGAGTCCTCAATTCGGAATCCATATTAACCGTATTGAATCTGTACAAAAGAACTTTTTACTTTTCGCCCTCCGGGGCCTACCTTGGGATGCTGATGAGAGGCTACCGTCGTATTCAAGTAGACTCCTATTAATTAACTTACCCTCCCTAGCTAACCGTAGAACGATGCTTGGTGTCGTATTCCTCCTAACCTAATAAACGGTGATGTTGAGAGCCCCTTTCTCTTAGGGCAGCTCAATTTCCACGTTCCCCGACTAACATCTAGAACCCTAATCCCTTTATTTGTAAATCACTGTAGGCGGGAGTTTGAAGTGCATGAACCCTTTAGGGTTTTATGTACGGATTACAACCGCTTCTCTGACATTATAATTCGTAGCGATAGCCCTTCTGTACTAAAAACTTTAATACTTGTAGAGTTAGCTCGTAGTGTATCACCGTAGTCTAATTTTGCATGCGTTTTTATTTTATTTTACCCATTTATTTATTTTTGCATGACTGGTAGTAGTATCTCGTAGTGTAGCTATAATTTTGCATGCGTCTTTATTAATATTTTTTTATTTTTATTTTTGTTTACTTATTTATATAGTTATATACTTATAGAATATTGTCCTAATTTTGCATGCGTTTTTATTTACCAATATATTTATATTAGATTTATTTATTTTATATTATATTTTGTTCTCTAATGTTTCCTCGTTCATTTTCATCTTTCCTTCTAACGCGTCTATCTAGTTCGCGACTCGTGCCGTACGTCACACGGCTGCGCCCCTCGGTCGGTTGGGCGGGAGGTGGAAGCGGGACCCCGCGCGAAAAAAAAAAAAAAAAAAAAATAAAAAAAATGTCCTTTGTGGGTTAAATTCCATATTATGGGCTTCGCCTTGACAGCCCCTGTCAATGCCACTTTTTTCCTTCAACTTCCCTCCATTAGGGGTGTCTAAATAAATCAAATGAATTATTTAGACAGCGCGATATCAGCTGTTTACTATCTTGATCTGGCCCCGCCATTCAATTTTCGCAGGCACCATTTTCGTCGTCAGAGTACCGGCAAAATCGACGAGGCACAAATTTCTTCTTCCTTTTTTCACACCGTTTTTATACCCTTGCAGGGTATTATAATTTCAGTCAGAAGTTTGCAACGCAGTGAAGGAGAGTTTCCGACCCCATAAAGTATATATACTCTTGATCAGCATCAACAGCCGAGTCGATCTAGCCATGTCCGTCTGTCCGTCTGTCCGCCTGTCCGTCCGTCTGTCCGTTTCTACGCAAACTAGTCCCTCAGTTTTAAAGTTAGCTGCATGAAACTTTGCATATAGTCTTCTATATACTCTCACTGTTATATATGTCGGAACGGGCCGGATCGGACGACTATATCATATAGCTGCCATACAAATGTTCGATAAATTTTCAGAAAAAAAAATTATAGCTTGGGTGTTTTTCAATATTTTTGCATCATTTTTGAGATATAGCCATTTTATATTATTCCAGAATTTTGGTAAAAATTTTATGAAAATCGGACCACTATATCTTATAGCTGCCATAGGAGCGATCAGGAAATGGGAAAAAAATTATAACTTCGTTGTTTTTCAACGTATTTTCATCTACTCTGAGATATAAGCTTTTTTTATTATTTCAGAGTTTTGGTAAAAATTTTATGAAAATCGGACGACTATATCATATAGCTGCCATAGAAGCGATCCGTAGATGTAGAGAAAATGTAAGGCTGGGAATGTAAAACTGTAACTTTTATATAGATATGGCCATTTTATATTATATCAGAATTTCCATACAAATTTTATGAAAATCGGACGACTATATGATATAGCTGCCATAGGAACGATCGGGAAAGTAATAGAAAAAATTATAACCTCGTTGTTTTTCAACGTATTTTCATCTCTGAGATATGAGCTTTACTTATTATTATAGAATTTTGGTATACATTTTATGAAAATCGGACAACTATATCATATAGCTGCCATAGAAGCGATCGGTAAATATATAGACTATGTAAAGCTGGGAATGTAAAACTCTAACTGTCAACTGTAAACATAATAAGTATAGGTAAAATATAATAAAACTCTGTGTTATGAGTGTTGTGTTAATTTAAATCTATAATATAAACATCAAAACCAATCTGCAAGGGTATACAAACTTCGGCGTGCCGAAGTTAGCTTCCTTTCTTGTTTTGTTTTTTTTTTTTTAATACAGACAGTATAACGTGTATTATTTAATTATTATTTAATTATTTATTCTTTTTTAATGTTATTATTTTATGTGAAGAGGAATAGGCGGGGCATATTCCTTTATTTATAACTCCTATTTTGTTTCATTAAATATATTCATTCATACAAATCCGTCGACGGGGTGACCAACAAAGATGAATCATCCGAAATTGTGCAATGGGACGCGGTTGTCCGTTACGAAACTTTTAAAGTCCTAGTCCCACGAATTCCAATATTTTCACATGATCTTCCATTTTAATTGAAGCGGATTAAGCTACCTATTTGGCGATATAAGTCGCAGGCCAATCGTTGGAAGTCAGTGGGATAAAGAAAATATTATCGTACCGCTTTCAACTGATGAGATTAAAATAAATTACGTGGAAAATTGAATTATCTGCGTTTTATTATCACTCTGGGGTTAAATAAAACATCAATTAGGGGCAAGTCAAAGTTTGTATAACTATTGAGCACAGCTCTGCTCAAAGTCGTCATATAACGGTGATAAAATCATGCCCAAAATAAGGTAGCTACATATGTATATTGAAATCAAAGAACACTTAAATTTAATAATTTAAATATTTAATATAAAAAAAAAATAAGATTTGTTAAAATTGATCTAAATTATGTGTAGAAAGGGCGAAATTAGTTTGGTTATTAGGTCTTTAATGTAGTAAAGTTCAACGAAGGAATTAAAGTAAAAGAAATTGCAAATGAGATCAATGTGTCGCGTTAAACTGTTCATTATTAAATTAACAAGTTCAAAAAACTTAATGACGTTAAGAACTTGAAAAAAAAACAGGTCTTAATCGCAAAACAACGCTCAATGAACACCGAATTTCTATACGGGAATTAAAGAAAAATACTTTTCTGAAGCCTAATTCCGCTGCAAATCAAAGGAATCACACCGCATATGATCTTAAAAGTGAGTTAAGAACAGTAAGTGGAGAGAGAGTCCGTCGACACATAAGGATAGAGGACCTTCAGACACTAAGAGCTAAGGATGTGCCACATATTCCAAAGGCAATTAAGCTTAAAAGATTAAACAAGCAGAAGAAGTTCTGGAGAGGAGATTAATGAACAAATACAACTCGTCAAAAAACAAAGTCTTTTTTGGTTCCCATAACCGTTTTGATGAACCAAGAAAAATGAGGTCATTTCCCTTCGAAAAGAGATATCCTTAAAGATCCTTCTAAATTTGGTAAATTTAAGGCCGAGACGACTTTAAAACGTTTTCAAAGCGAGTGAAGAATACAAATTTTTCTAATTACCTCATTATAACATTTTTTCATCTTCAACTTGTTTGCTTTTTAAGTACGTTTCTGATAAATGAGTTGTGTGCAAAAGGTAAAAAAATAAATAGGAATTCAAAATGAAACCATTTAAAAATTGTATTAAAAAATACACAGAGATTAATTTGTCACAATAATTGTGCCGCCCAATTCTAATATTCTTTTCAGCCATTGCACTATGGATTTTTTCGTTTTTTTTTTTAGCATAAAGCCAATTTTTTCGGTTTTTTTTTTTTTTAATTTTTAAACACCCTAGACAGATAAAAAAAATATTTAACTTTAACATGTGGTGCAATAATGTTCTGCTTTTGCGCTGTTAAAATCAGCTGATTATGTACCGTCTGTTTTGTATGGAATTGGGGGGAAAATTTTGTCCAATTGTACCGTGTTTTGTTTATGTGCATTTCTAGAACGATTTTAAAAAGTGTAGTGGATTAGTACTTTTGCATGGCAAAGCGTTGCAAAAAGTTGTGAACGAGAAACTATTAACCAAAGTGTTCAAATTAATGAAAAACTAATCCTTTTTGTCTGAATCCACACGTTTTCGATAAAATAAAATTTTTCTAGTACCATATTACTATGGTTTTTTTCCGTTTTTTCTTCTTTTTTGCCATAATTTCCAAACCAATTGTAGTGAAATTTGGTTTGAATAAATTTTTTAAGCTTCATAAGACGACCTACCAAGTTTCAAATGATTTGGGGCACTATTTCATATAGCTGCCATATAACAGATCTGGCCGATTCGCCCAAAAAAGTTTTATTTTTTGTTGAAATATAACGAAATTATTTTAAACTTGGTAGCAGGAACCGCAAATAATTATTATGAGTTTAACAAAATTGAAGCCCAAAACAGTCTCCAAAAAAATTTTAAAAAAATTTTTCAATTTTTACGAAAAAAATTTATTTTTAATAATTAAAATTAATTTTAATAATAATTAAAAATGAGTAATAATAATAATTATTAAATATCAATTTTTATATAAAAATTACGCAATAACTTTTATTTTCAATTTTTATTATATAAATTGAAATTCAAACTCTTATTAAATGGAGACTAAACGCCACTGATTCTGAAATAAATTGGTGTACATTAGTGTATCTGTGTATTCCTAATTCCGAAACGAAAAGTTTCCATCACGTACCAATTTTGAGAATATTGCGGTCAAAGTATCAAAAACTTCTTTTTTCGCCACTTTTCAAAGCCTAATGAGACGAAAACCGTGCATATATCAGAGCAAATATCTGCTTACCAACTGGGCCATTCAGAAAAATCAAAAGCTAATGCCTCTCTCTCAGCTAAAAATAGATAGGTATTCTATGAATCTTCATGCTTGAATTAAGAATGTTTAGAATTATTTTGTAATTTGTTATTATTTAATAGTTTATAATTTTAGTTGCAATAATTTGGTTTAATTTTATAAAAATTCATTTCATTAGATCCACAAAAAATATTTCGTTCTGTCTCAAAATTTTTAGTATTTTAAAAATAAAACTGTTCCGATTGCCTACCTCATGAGGTAGGTGGCTCCATGTTCGATTACTATAGTGTCAGTCAAAAGAGTAACCATATTTCAGGTGGTTCATCGTTCGTTTACAATACCCAAATTAAACTACATCGGTTACTTCAAGATTATGTCATTTTAAAATTTTTATAAAAATCGGACGACGAACACATATGTAGATGTTTTTGCCTATAAATGCATGACAAATAGGTTATAAAAACATTCTACGATTCTAGATTTTGTTTTTGATACTGTGTCTTATTAGAAAGACTATATTTTTTCAATTTTTTTTTTATATTTATCAGTTTTCCTATAGGCCACATTGGGCATGAACGGTATATTTATTCAATATTACGGTTATGCTGTGTTAAATAAAAAATTTAATTTCATTTTCATTGAATCTTCATTTTTTGATTAATTATTAAAACTTCACTGAGATTCGTTTGGGTTGTTATTTTTTTCAGATCTAATATGTATGATGCAATGGTTATGTATAACACGAAACAAAGTAATTTTTTTGAGGATTAGAGCAGAGGTAGATATGACACTTGGAACATTTGGACCGAGTCCGGGTCCCGGGTTTTACCACGTACAACAAGCCTCTGGTTACAGTATACAGATAGAGCTGAAATCTTTAACTTAAACTTGTTAGAAATAAAGATATTTTACATCATTCCCCCGCTTACACTTGTGGTTTGCCGCTCTTCAATTCACAAATGACGATTACATACTAAAACTGTCTCATTCTCGCAAAAAAGTGTTCGTCCATACAATATCGGTGTTGGTCAGTACAAATTCGGTGTTGGTCAGTACAAATTGGCTCTTAATTAATGTCTAACAAATTCAAAATACCGCCTTTTCGAATTGGGCAGCGCAACTTTCGCCAGCATCGCAACACCGAGGATATCCAGATTTTCCCAATTTGCATCTGCCTTTTAAGTCCCACTGGATCCAATGTTAGGTTATATCATATGTTAATGATTTAGAAGGTTCCTGAATATCTATTAAACTCTTTTAGATTTTGGTGATGATAAGTCAGATAGAACAGGGGATGCTGGAGCTGGAGTCGAATCACGCGAGTCCGAATTAAACAAAAGCTCTGATGGCCAACCTGTCTTTCTTGATGAAATTTTGTTTTCGCTCTAGATGGCTGTAGTTCATAGGCAATGTCTAATTTAAAACTTTTACAAGTCATGTGTCCATCCTTGGGATTGTTGCACGTCAAATCTCTGCGGTACAATATGTTCGGTCATATTCTTGGTCAGCATCAACAGAAGAGTCGATCTAGACATGTCCGACATGTCCGTTTCTACGCAAACTAATTTCTCCGAATGAAACATTGTGATAGTCTTAATTCTGTTCCTATTATTCGGATCGGTCAAGATCGGACGACTATATCATATATGTAGCTGTCACGTGAACAATGCGAAAATTTTAGGAAAAAATATAAATTCTCTATTTTTAACTTCATTACTTGATCTTTGATTATTATAGAATTTTGGTTTTAATTTTATAAAAATCGGATAAAAAGATAATATAGTATACTATATGGCTATTGCCATTGGAAGGATCGGTAAATGTAGAGAAAATTTCTGTAAAACCAGGGTTTTTATTTGTCTTTATAAATATTTTATAAATATTAAACATTAAAACAAAAAATTGTTTCGACAGAAAATCAAATTCAAACTCAAGCAAACAAACATCCTATACTTTTTCTATATCGGGTTCAAGACCCTAAATTTTTGAGAAAATTTTATTTTTTACTGTCACTTCTACCAATTTTTAAAAAACATCAAGTAGTTTTAGGGGGGTTGACCCATGTGACGGTATTAAAAAATCAAACAAAAAATGTTGCTCAAATCTATTTTATATATGTACATACTTTGTTCTATATGTGTTTAAAAGGATCTTTCGATACTCGATACAAAGTTAGATCACTGAGACGGAATGCTGTTCAGAGCAGCTTACTCTTGCAAAGGATTTCTTTTGCGTTTTTCTCGAAACCACGTTTTTCCAACTGGAAAACACGATTTCTCAAAACGACTTAACTTAAATTAATAGAATATTTACATCGCATGCACTAAAATCTATTAGATACATATGTCAAGCGCTAAATCAATAAATTTGTATACAATTTCAGGGTATTATATATTGACCACAAGCTTTTAACACAGTGAAGGAGTCATTTTTGAAAATACATATATGTAAGTATATATGTATAATAATTTTGATCTAAATAGTGTACAAAATAGTACACGATCACACATATATATGTACGTATTTTATTTAAATATCATGCAAGCCGTGTCAATAATAATCACTATGATTGAACGCTACCACAAGCTGAGGTTAATTTTATACTGCGCTTTTATATGAAAGACCCCCTGCGGTTTATTGTGCGTAAATAATGAGCGAAATTCAAAGAATCACCTTTCATATTCAGGGGAGCATATATATGTACAAAGAATATAGATTGCCAGAGCATCATAACCCTAGACATAGGGGTCATTAAATAAAAAACTCATTTACCTAAATGAAAAAAGCGCGTTACCCCCAAGAATGCTAAGACAAACAGAAACCACTAATTAATTAAGTCACGTCAAGGAGAGACGCATTTAAAATAATTTTGGCGCCGCTACGCTCCGCTAAATACCTCGACGCAGAGCGTAGAAGGTTTTCTCGTGTCTCAACTAATTCGCATAGATGCGGCTTTAAACTAATAGATCAGTTTCATATCAATCACAATTAATGAATATTGAACTGGTTTGGGCATGCTCGCAGAGAGACTTCATCTTAGTCACAACGTGTGAGTAAGCATAACAAGTTTCTGCCAGTAGCCTGCCGTCAAAGTCGTGAAATCGGATGTCCAAAAAACTTCTGCGGGGAATTCAAAACACATTTCTTATTGAGTTACATATGAACAAACATATGTATATGTATCATTGTGAAGGTATTAGAGGTTCTTAAAAATTTTTAAATTTAGCAATCAACCTATCGAGCTACTACTGGCGTTAGCTTTTGAACTTTTCGAAATTAAATTGCCGACACATAAAATAATAATTTTAGAAAAAACCCGGCAAACCACTTAGGTTTTTCTTGACATCTTGCTTGAACAACACTAGTTAGCAGCACAAAAGATTAGTTTTGAGTTAGAAACCCGAACTTCGAGATCAGGCTACTTCCGTTTGAAAAACATATTTGTAGCATAACTCATCAAGCCTGCTCCGGTGATCGTTTTCGTTTTTGAAAACGAAAAATCGGTGCTCCAGTTTTCTGAAACGAACGATTTTTTCGATTTAAAAAACGGGCACCGTTGTCTGGTTTTTTATACCCTTGCAGGGTATTATAATTTCAGTCAGAAGTTTGCAACGCAGTGAAGGGGACGTTTCCGACCCTATAAAGTATATATATTCTTAATCAGCATCAACAGCCGAGTGGATCTAGCCATGTCCGTCTGTCCGTCTGTCCGTCTGTCCGTCCGTCTGTCCGTCTGTCCGTCCGTCTGTCCGTTTCTACGCAAACTAGTCCCTCAGTTTTAAAGCTATCTGAATGAAACTTTGCATATAGTCTTCTATATACTCTCACTGCTATATATGCCGGATCGGACGACTATATCATATAGCTGCCATACAAATGTTCGATAAATTTTTAGAAACAAAATTATAACTTGACTGTTTTTCAATATTATTGCATCATTTTTGAGTTACAGCCATTTTATATTATTCCAGAATTTTGGTAAAAATTTTATGAAAATCGGACCACTATATCTTATAGCTGCCATAGGAGCGATCGGGAAATTAATCGAAAAAAATTATAACTTCGTTGTTTTTCAACGTATTTTAATCTACTTTGACACATGAGCTTTTGGTATTATTCCAAAATTTTTGTTTAAATTTTATGAAAATCGGACGACTATATCTTATAGCTGCCTTAGAAACAATAGGAAAAGTAATAGAAGTAATAGAAAAAATTATAACTTCGTTGTTTTTCAACGTATTTTTATCTACTCTGAGATATAAACTTTTTTTATTATTCTAGAATTTTTGTATAAATTTCATAAAAATCGGACAACTATATCTTATAGCTGCCATAGAAGCGATCGGTAAATGTACAAAATATATAAAGCTGGGAATGTAAAACTGTAACTGTCAAACTGTAAACATAATAAGTATAGGTAAACTGTAATGAAACTGTTTTGTGAGTGTT
Organism: Drosophila kikkawai; assembly: GCF_030179895.1. Taxonomy (NCBI): domain Eukaryota; kingdom Metazoa; phylum Arthropoda; class Insecta; order Diptera; family Drosophilidae; genus Drosophila; species Drosophila kikkawai. The sequence goes on along the minus strand of NC_091728.1, from coordinate 26,743,694 downwards.
TTCAGCATTTAAATCTATAATATAAACCAATCTGCAAGGGTATACAAACTTCGGCGTGCCGAAGTTAGCTTCCTTTCTTGTTTTTATATAAAAACAAGATACAATTTACAAAAGGAAAAAAATAGGTTACTCAGTGGTCTATTGAAGTTTATTCCACACCACCACAAGATTATTCTGGCACGTAGTTATTTTATAAAATTTTTTTTTCTGACCCCACCTCAGATTTTACATCCAAATTTTTGCCGTGATTTTTTTTTTTTTTTGATTTTTCGTTTTTGGCGATGTCGATAAGTTCACCGCAAAAAGTTATCACCAAGGCTGCCATACGGTTGGTGGAACGAAACAGGTAAAAATACTTACAAAATATTAAAGAATAAATTAATAACTTTAAAGGAGCGCCAATAATGTTATTTATACATAGTACTATTTAATTTGATTCCTTAAATGGTCAAAACTGACCAAATAATTAATTGAGACCTCCGGAACTAAAACTGTGAAAAATGTGGCAGCATCTTAGATGCCTAGGATTTGATTAACTCCATAATCTTTTTGCCTTTTCCTGGCTTCGAAATTAGCAATTGTAAATATAAAGAGCAGTTATTCACGTTGTTTGATTTTTACCAATAATATCGAAAACCGAAACAGCTAAAAACGAAATTTTACGATTACCGGAGCAGGCCTGAATATAAAAAACTTATTTTTTTGAAAATATCTCTTAAAACGTTTCTTTTGAGTGTCTTTAGCTTCTCAAAATAAGGACGAAAATTTTCGTTTTGTTTATGTTTATAGCTACTAAAAAGTTCATTTTGCATGCTAGTGTAATAAGCAAAGGATGGAAATAAAAAGTTTTGTTACATTTACCAATACATATATACATACAGTTTTAAACAACATTACATTTTTCTCTTCATCAATCGATCCTTCTTATGGCAGCTATATAATATAGTCGCCCGATATTGTTGAAATTAAAATCGAAATTTCAAAATAATAGAAAATGCGTATATTTCAAACACAATTCTGTTTGTTCCTATGACAGCTATATGATAGTCGTCAGATTTTCATAAAATTTAAACCGAAATTCTGAAATTATAAAAAATGCTCACATTTCAGACTAGATGCAAATATGTTTAAAAACAACCATTCCATACCATTGCAGAGTATTATAATTTTATTCGGAAGTTTGCAACAACGTGAGAGAGACATTTCCGACCCTATAAAGTTTTGAAGCTATCTTAATGAAAATTTGCAGATAGTCTTCTATATACTCTCACTGCTATATGTCGGAAAGGGCCGGATTGGACGACTATATCATATAGGTTCCATACAAATAATCGACAAATTAAAAAAAAATATATATAACTTATTTAGATTTCCAACGTTATTTCATAATTTTTGAGATATGGTCATGATTTACTATTTCAGAATTTCGTTTTTAATTTTATGTGAATTGAACGACTATACATATCTTATAAGTGCCATAGGATCGGCAAATTAATAGAAAACAAGATAGGAAGCACGCCGAAGTTTGTATGCCCTGGCAGATTGCAATTGGATCATTAAGAATCGAGCCATTCTGGTTAAATAATTAAAAATAAAATATATAAAAGTTGTATATTTATACATAGCATAAATAAAATGCTGAAAACACACACAAAACAGAGTTTCATAACATTTTTGCATTATTTTTGAGATTTGGCTAAATTATATTATTTCAGATTTTCGGCTTTAATTTTGTGAAAATCGGACGACTATATCTTATAGCTGCCATAGGAACAATCGGTAGATGTAGAGAAAATGTACAGCTGGGAATGTAAAACTGTAACTGTCAAACTGTAAACAAAATAGGTATAGGTAAAATGTTATGAAACTCTGTTTTGTGTGTGTTTTCAGCATTTAAGTCTATAATATAAACATCAAAACCAATCTGCAAGGGTATACAAACTTCGGCGTTCCGGAGTTTGCTCCCTTTCTTGTTTAAATTTGAAAAAATCTTTATTGGGTATAACATTCACCAATCTAATCATCCGGCCGATAGCCACCGTGAAGGCTATGCAGTCATCATGAAACCAGTCTTAAATACTATCAATCTTTAATAACGAAAGATCAAAGTGCTCAATGTGTCGCAGTCTAAGTTAAAACGGAGAAAGGCGAAATTGATATTGAACTATTTATTGTCCTTTAGTATACTATTACACCCATTGACTTTGGGCTCTTGGGTATTGGCAGACTCTTTCCTTAGTACCAATACTCAGGTCCTTCCAACCGGAGGGCCCACGTATAGCCAGCGAACGCCATCAGCAATCGACTTTGCCGTATATGGAGGGATTCGCTCATAACCTTTCTCCATCTCAGAAAGCTTATACCTAAGTTCTGATAACATCCCAATGCTAATCGAACTAAGTACTACTGCTCACAAGCTCTCCCGGAAGGCGCATATTCTTCCTGGAAACGGGAGCATTCAACGCTTTCAGGCACCAGTTAACCAACTTGTAAACCTCAACATTGTTCTAAGCTCCCACGAAGACAGTGACGACGCCACTGAGCTCTTTGTCCGAAATATCCAAATGGCTGCCGAGTCTTCAACCTGTGGGCAATGTTCAATTAACCTATCAGAGACTCCTCATACTTTTTTAAAACCAGAGGCCCTGGATCTGATGAGGTCGAAAAGAGCGTTGCGTCGCAGACTCATGCAATCGAGAGATCCGACTGACAAAAGAGCATATCGTCGTGTTAAGGACGATCTCAAGCAGTTGCTGCATAAAACGAAAATCGAAAATTCACTGTTCTTCTACGCAATCTCTGAAAAGCAGCAAGGTCAGTAAAACGGATGCATAGGTTTTCTTAGCTTTTGCTGACGAACTTGAAGCCCAATTTCCTTGGCTTTTGCTGACGAACTGGAAGATCGATTTCAGACGTTTGACCTTACAAAGCAAACTTAAGAAGTAATTTCATGATTTTGTTTATCTACAATTTTTTTTTTTTTTTTAATAATATTGAGGGTGGAAATGTTGCTAGGTCTAAATCCGGCCTGGTAAGTCTTGAGGGTTGTGTCGTTTCAATCTTCTTTTGACTCGGTTACTTTCTTCAGTGCTGTTTGTAGCAGCGGTAACAAGTTTTCTGGCTAGGCTGTTGGGGTGCTCATTAAGCCTTTCCTTGTATTTCCGAGCTAGCTTCTGCAGCTTTTCTCCAAGTTTGGGCACATTGAAATCGAGTTGGATGTCTCTTGTTCGCGTAAGCCACGGAGCTCCAGAGAAAAGCGCTCTCCTGAAAAATGCCATTTTGAAAATCGGTGTACACGATAACTCAAAATCTACTGATCCAATCGGTTTGAAATTTAGAACATAACTTCTTTAGGTAATTCTACAGGTACTCACGTCGAGCTTTTTTTAATTTTTAATTTTATTATATTTTTTATTTAACTAATTAACTTAATTTTGTAGTCAAAAATCGGGGTTTTGACTTCCAATTTTTATAAAAAAAATCGGGAAAAAATTGTAAAAATAAAAACGCTTCGTGAATACCTCGGGACACTTATCCTTTACCGAATGAGGTATAATTATTGTAGATTGGATGACTTTGTAGACTGTTAGAATGTACACCGCAAACCAACTTTTTTTGGAGGCAACTCAGGAGATTCCCAATAACTTCTCTACCTCTAAATATTATGCAATACAAAATTTATCAAAAATTGTTCAAGGCACCCCGGCGATCTCTGGACAAGAGGACGACATATTTCTCGAGTCCTAAAACTGTTATCCTGTTTATCTGTAACTAAATTGTTAACCATTATTCTGTTATGCACTCTATTTATTCAGGCCTGCTCCGGTAATCGTAAAATTTTTTTCTTTTTCGTTTTGGGCGAAATCGTACAATTTCGTTTTAGCTGCTCCGGTTTTCGAGAAAATTTTGCTATCGGAAAGTTTCATTTTCTCATCGTTTCTTACTGCTCAAGCAACTGACCTAATTTTTTGGTAAAAGTCAAACAACGTAAAGAACGGTTCTTTATACTTACAATTGCTTATTTCGAAGCCAGGAAAGGGCAAAAAGATTATGGAGTTTATCTAGGCATCTAAGAGGCTGCCACATTTTTCACAGTTTTAGTTCCGGAGGTCTCAATTAATTATTTGGTCAGTTTTGATCATTTAAGGAATCAAATTAAATGGTACTATGTATAAACAACATTATTGGCGCTCCTTTAAAGTTATTTATTTATTCTTTAATATTTTATAAGTATTTTTATCTGGCTGTTTCGTTCCACCAACAGTATGGCAGCCTTGGTGATAACTTTTTGCGATGGACTTATCGACATTGCCAAAACGAAAATTCTTGTTGAACACTGCAAAAATTTTGTAGTCACATCTGAGGTGGGGTCAGAAAAAAATTTTTTATAAAATAACTACGTGTCAGAATGACCTTGTGGTGGTGTGGAATAAAAATAAATCTGTGCTTTTGCTGTTGTTAAACAGCCTAAATAGTTGATAAACTATTCATATTACTTTCACATCAACCGCTTCAGTCATCTTTGCTTACGTTTTTATGAGCCACAGCTGATCGATCAGCTGTTCGGATGCAGATGCACTTTGACGCAGCTCTGTGGGAATACCAACCGTTCCTCACAGATGCGCTGAGTGGGAAGACAGTATTAGGCTACAAACATAGTGCACGCTGAGACGAAGCTGAAAATTAAGACGAAGCTGAAGACGAATTGCTTGCGATGCGAGTAAGCTAATAGGTTGCATAGTGGAAGACGAATTTGTTGCGATTTTGTGATGTTAGTCGCTATGGATTTCTCATCAACATCCAATTCCTTTGAAATATCATTCCAATTCTGGTCCACAATATGCCTATTGTAGTATAGTTTATTCTGCTGGTCCCATAAACATTGTTTTTTAAAAACGGCTGCAATTAATTCATCATTTATTATAGACATTTATACAAAACATGTGCTTCAGGAATATCGCAAGTCACAAGTAAATTGCAGTGTTGCCAAATGAAAATTTGGCTCTCCCCCTATCTCAAAAAGTTGAAATTTTCCCCTAAAAATTCCAGTTTTTCCCCTAAAATGTAAAAAAAAGAAGAAGAACAACTCAAAATAGCAAGCGATTCGTCTTTAAAAACAGTACTGCTCCGTTTGAAGCTGATCGCTTGCGTTTCGTCTTCATCTTCGTCTTCGTCTCAGCGCGCACTATGTTTGCGGGCGAGCGAATTCATATGAATTGTTCTGCACTGTTTTTCGTCTTCAGCTTCGTCTTCATTTTCAGCTTCGTTTTAGGGGAAAAACTGGAATTTTTAGGGGGAAATTTCAACTTTTTGAGATAGGGGGAGAGCCAAATTTTCATTTGGCAACACTGCAATTTACTTGTAACTTGCGATTTTCCTGAAGCACATGTTTTGTATAAATGTCTATAATAAATGATGAATTAATTGCAGCCGTTTTTAAAAAACAATGTTTATGGGACCAGCAGAATAAACTATACTACAATAGGCATATTGTGGACCAGAATTGGAATGATATTTCAAAGGAATTGGATGTTGATGAGAAATCCATAGCGACTAACATCACAAAATCGCAACAAATTCGTCTTCCACTATGCAACCTATTAGCTTACTCGCATCGCAAGCAATTCGTCTTCAGCTTCGTCTTAATTTTCAGCTTCGTCTCAGCGTGCACTATGTTTGTAGCCTTACTTTGTATGTGCGTCAAATTAGCGTCGCACAGTAGCGCCTTTTCTCATTTTACTTCGCAAAAATCATAACTTTTGAACAAAACAAGATAACTACATAATTTAAACGCCATTTGACAGGTAATTGTTGTAAAATTTACATAGGTACTGGAAAACGTGCCACACCCACTTACTCGCCTTTTTATAGGGTGTCAAAGTAAAAAAATATTTTTTTTTCAATGAAGGCAATTTTAAAAAAAAATTTGTTGTATTTAATTTTTTATCTTTATTTTTATGTATTTGCTCAGATAAAAATAATTTGAAAACGGAAAAAAAAATTTTTTTGTTTATTTCAAAGTGTAACCGCCATGCGCTACAGTTAGTATATTTTTTGGTTATTTAAGTTTATTCCACACCACCACAAGATTATTCTGGCACGTAGTTATTTTATAAAATTTTTTTTTCTGACCCCACCTCAGATTTTACATCCAAATTTTTGCCGTGATTTTTTTTTTTTTTTGATTTTTCGTTTTTGGCGATGTCGATAAGTTCACCGCAAAAAGTTATCACCAAGGCTGCCATACGGTTGGTGGAACGAAACAGGTAAAAATACTTACAAAATATTAAAGAATAAATTAATAACTTTAAAGGAGCGCCAATAATGTTATTTATACATAGTACTATTTAATTTGATTCCTTAAATGGTCAAAACTGACCAAATAATTAATTGAGACCTCCGGAACTAAAACTGTGAAAAATGTGGCAGCATCTTAGATGCCTAGGATTTGATTAACTCCATAATCTTTTTGCCTTTTCCTGGCTTCGAAATTAGCAATTGTAAATATAAAGAGCAGTTATTCACGTTGTTTGATTTTTACCAATAATATCGAAAACCGAAACAGCTAAAAACGAAATTTTACGATTACCGGAGCAGGCCTGAATATAAAAAACTTATTTTTTTGAAAATATCTCTTAAAACGTTTCTTTTGAGTGTCTTTAGCTTCTCAAAATAAGGACGAAAATTTTCGTTTTGTTTATGTTTATAGCTACTAAAAAGTTCATTTTGCATGCTAGTGTAATAAGCAAAGGATGGAAATAAAAAGTTTTGTTACATTTACCAATACATATATACATACAGTTTTAAACAACATTACATTTTTCTCTTCATCAATCGATCCTTCTTATGGCAGCTATATAATATAGTCGCCCGATATTGTTGAAATTAAAATCGAAATTTCAAAATAATAGAAAATGCGTATATTTCAAACACAATTCTGTTTGTTCCTATGACAGCTATATGATAGTCGTCAGATTTTCATAAAATTTAAACCGAAATTCTGAAATTATAAAAAATGCTCACATTTCAGACTAGATGCAAATATGTTTAAAAACAACCATTCCATACCATTGCAGAGTATTATAATTTTATTCGGAAGTTTGCAACAACGTGAGAGAGACATTTCCGACCCTATAAAGTTTTGAAGCTATCTTAATGAAAATTTGCAGATAGTCTTCTATATACTCTCACTGCTATATGTCGGAAAGGGCCGGATTGGACGACTATATCATATAGGTTCCATACAAATAATCGACAAATTAAAAAAAAATATATATAACTTATTTAGATTTCCAACGTTATTTCATAATTTTTGAGATATGGTCATGATTTACTATTTCAGAATTTCGTTTTTAATTTTATGTGAATTGAACGACTATACATATCTTATAAGTGCCATAGGATCGGCAAATTAATAGAAAACAAGATAGGAAGCACGCCGAAGTTTGTATGCCCTGGCAGATTGCAATTGGATCATTAAGAATCGAGCCATTCTGGTTAAATAATTAAAAATAAAATATATAAAAGTTGTATATTTATACATAGCATAAATAAAATGCTGAAAACACACACAAAACAGAGTTTCATAACATTTTTGCATTATTTTTGAGATTTGGCTAAATTATATTATTTCAGATTTTCGGCTTTAATTTTGTGAAAATCGGACGACTATATCTTATAGCTGCCATAGGAACAATCGGTAGATGTAGAGAAAATGTACAGCTGGGAATGTAAAACTGTAACTGTCAAACTGTAAACAAAATAGGTATAGGTAAAATGTTATGAAACTCTGTTTTGTGTGTGTTTTCAGCATTTAAGTCTATAATATAAACATCAAAACCAATCTGCAAGGGTATACAAACTTCGGCGTTCCGGAGTTTGCTCCCTTTCTTGTTTAAATTTGAAAAAATCTTTATTGGGTATAACATTCACCAATCTAATCATCCGGCCGATAGCCACCGTGAAGGCTATGCAGTCATCATGAAACCAGTCTTAAATACTATCAATCTTTAATAACGAAAGATCAAAGTGCTCAATGTGTCGCAGTCTAAGTTAAAACGGAGAAAGGCGAAATTGATATTGAACTATTTATTGTCCTTTAGTATACTATTACACCCATTGACTTTGGGCTCTTGGGTATTGGCAGACTCTTTCCTTAGTACCAATACTCAGGTCCTTCCAACCGGAGGGCCCACGTATAGCCAGCGAACGCCATCAGCAATCGACTTTGCCGTATATGGAGGGATTCGCTCATAACCTTTCTCCATCTCAGAAAGCTTATACCTAAGTTCTGATAACATCCCAATGCTAATCGAACTAAGTACTACTGCTCACAAGCTCTCCCGGAAGGCGCATATTCTTCCTGGAAACGGGAGCATTCAACGCTTTCAGGCACCAGTTAACCAACTTGTAAACCTCAACATTGTTCTAAGCTCCCACGAAGACAGTGACGACGCCACTGAGCTCTTTGTCCGAAATATCCAAATGGCTGCCGAGTCTTCAACCTGTGGGCAATGTTCAATTAACCTATCAGAGACTCCTCATACTTTTTTAAAACCAGAGGCCCTGGATCTGATGAGGTCGAAAAGAGCGTTGCGTCGCAGACTCATGCAATCGAGAGATCCGACTGACAAAAGAGCATATCGTCGTGTTAAGGACGATCTCAAGCAGTTGCTGCATAAAACGAAAATCGAAAATTCACTGTTCTTCTACGCAATCTCTGAAAAGCAGCAAGGTCAGTAAAACGGATGCATAGGTTTTCTTAGCTTTTGCTGACGAACTTGAAGCCCAATTTCCTTGGCTTTTGCTGACGAACTGGAAGATCGATTTCAGACGTTTGACCTTACAAAGCAAACTTAAGAAGTAATTTCATGATTTTGTTTATCTACAATTTTTTTTTTTTTTTTAATAATATTGAGGGTGGAAATGTTGCTAGGTCTAAATCCGGCCTGGTAAGTCTTGAGGGTTGTGTCGTTTCAATCTTCTTTTGACTCGGTTACTTTCTTCAGTGCTGTTTGTAGCAGCGGTAACAAGTTTTCTGGCTAGGCTGTTGGGGTGCTCATTAAGCCTTTCCTTGTATTTCCGAGCTAGCTTCTGCAGCTTTTCTCCAAGTTTGGGCACATTGAAATCGAGTTGGATGTCTCTTGTTCGCGTAAGCCACGGAGCTCCAGAGAAAAGCGCTCTCCTGAAAAATGCCATTTTGAAAATCGGTGTACACGATAACTCAAAATCTACTGATCCAATCGGTTTGAAATTTAGAACATAACTTCTTTAGGTAATTCTACAGGTACTCACGTCGAGCTTTTTTTAATTTTTAATTTTATTATATTTTTTATTTAACTAATTAACTTAATTTTGTAGTCAAAAATCGGGGTTTTGACTTCCAATTTTTATAAAAAAAATCGGGAAAAAATTGTAAAAATAAAAACGCTTCGTGAATACCTCGGGACACTTATCCTTTACCGAATGAGGTATAATTATTGTAGATTGGATGACTTTGTAGACTGTTAGAATGTACACCGCAAACCAACTTTTTTTGGAGGCAACTCAGGAGATTCCCAATAACTTCTCTACCTCTAAATATTATGCAATACAAAATTTATCAAAAATTGTTCAAGGCACCCCGGCGATCTCTGGACAAGAGGACGACATATTTCTCGAGTCCTAAAACTGTTATCCTGTTTATCTGTAACTAAATTGTTAACCATTATTCTGTTATGCACTCTATTTATTCAGGCCTGCTCCGGTAATCGTAAAATTTTTTTCTTTTTCGTTTTGGGCGAAATCGTACAATTTCGTTTTAGCTGCTCCGGTTTTCGAGAAAATTTTGCTATCGGAAAGTTTCATTTTCTCATCGTTTCTTACTGCTCAAGCAACTGACCTAATTTTTTGGTAAAAGTCAAACAACGTAAAGAACGGTTCTTTATACTTACAATTGCTTATTTCGAAGCCAGGAAAGGGCAAAAAGATTATGGAGTTTATCTAGGCATCTAAGAGGCTGCCACATTTTTCACAGTTTTAGTTCCGGAGGTCTCAATTAATTATTTGGTCAGTTTTGATCATTTAAGGAATCAAATTAAATGGTACTATGTATAAACAACATTATTGGCGCTCCTTTAAAGTTATTTATTTATTCTTTAATATTTTATAAGTATTTTTATCTGGCTGTTTCGTTCCACCAACAGTATGGCAGCCTTGGTGATAACTTTTTGCGATGGACTTATCGACATTGCCAAAACGAAAATTCTTGTTGAACACTGCAAAAATTTTGTAGTCACATCTGAGGTGGGGTCAGAAAAAAATTTTTTATAAAATAACTACGTGTCAGAATGACCTTGTGGTGGTGTGGAATAAAAATAAATCTGTGCTTTTGCTGTTGTTAAACAGCCTAAATAGTTGATAAACTATTCATATTACTTTCACATCAACCGCTTCAGTCATCTTTGCTTACGTTTTTATGAGCCACAGCTGATCGATCAGCTGTTCGGATGCAGATGCACTTTGACGCAGCTCTGTGGGAATACCAACCGTTCCTCACAGATGCGCTGAGTGGGAAGACAGTATTAGGCTACAAACATAGTGCACGCTGAGACGAAGCTGAAAATTAAGACGAAGCTGAAGACGAATTGCTTGCGATGCGAGTAAGCTAATAGGTTGCATAGTGGAAGACGAATTTGTTGCGATTTTGTGATGTTAGTCGCTATGGATTTCTCATCAACATCCAATTCCTTTGAAATATCATTCCAATTCTGGTCCACAATATGCCTATTGTAGTATAGTTTATTCTGCTGGTCCCATAAACATTGTTTTTTAAAAACGGCTGCAATTAATTCATCATTTATTATAGACATTTATACAAAACATGTGCTTCAGGAATATCGCAAGTCACAAGTAAATTGCAGTGTTGCCAAATGAAAATTTGGCTCTCCCCCTATCTCAAAAAGTTGAAATTTTCCCCTAAAAATTCCAGTTTTTCCCCTAAAATGTAAAAAAAAGAAGAAGAACAACTCAAAATAGCAAGCGATTCGTCTTTAAAAACAGTACTGCTCCGTTTGAAGCTGATCGCTTGCGTTTCGTCTTCATCTTCGTCTTCGTCTCAGCGCGCACTATGTTTGCGGGCGAGCGAATTCATATGAATTGTTCTGCACTGTTTTTCGTCTTCAGCTTCGTCTTCATTTTCAGCTTCGTTTTAGGGGAAAAACTGGAATTTTTAGGGGGAAATTTCAACTTTTTGAGATAGGGGGAGAGCCAAATTTTCATTTGGCAACACTGCAATTTACTTGTAACTTGCGATTTTCCTGAAGCACATGTTTTGTATAAATGTCTATAATAAATGATGAATTAATTGCAGCCGTTTTTAAAAAACAATGTTTATGGGACCAGCAGAATAAACTATACTACAATAGGCATATTGTGGACCAGAATTGGAATGATATTTCAAAGGAATTGGATGTTGATGAGAAATCCATAGCGACTAACATCACAAAATCGCAACAAATTCGTCTTCCACTATGCAACCTATTAGCTTACTCGCATCGCAAGCAATTCGTCTTCAGCTTCGTCTTAATTTTCAGCTTCGTCTCAGCGTGCACTATGTTTGTAGCCTTACTTTGTATGTGCGTCAAATTAGCGTCGCACAGTAGCGCCTTTTCTCATTTTACTTCGCAAAAATCATAACTTTTGAACAAAACAAGATAACTACATAATTTAAACGCCATTTGACAGGTAATTGTTGTAAAATTTACATAGGTACTGGAAAACGTGCCACACCCACTTACTCGCCTTTTTATAGGGTGTCAAAGTAAAAAAATATTTTTTTTTCAATGAAGGCAATTTTAAAAAAAAATTTGTTGTATTTAATTTTTTATCTTTATTTTTATGTATTTGCTCAGATAAAAATAATTTGAAAACGGAAAAAAAAATTTTTTTGTTTATTTCAAAGTGTAACCGCCATGCGCTACAGTTAGTATATTTTTTGGTTAAGCCTAGTACTCTGACGAGAAAAAACCGCTGTATAAATTTAGACAGCGGCCAAACTCCATATAAAAAAAACGGTGTCGAAAAAAAAGAAGAAGAACTTTTAGACACGTCGTTTTTTTCGGTACTCTGACGACGAAAATGAAGCCTGCGAAAATTGAATGGCGTTGCCAGATCAAGATAGTAAACAGCTGATATCGCGCTGTCTAATTAATTCATTTGATTTATTTAGACACCCCTAATGGAGGGAAAGTTGAAGGAAAAAGGTGGCATTGATAGGGGCTGTCAAGGGGAAGCCCATAATATGGAATTTAACCCACAAAGGACATTTTAATGCCATATTTATTAATATTTTAAATATTTTTTTTGAATATTTGTTTACAAACAGCTGTCCAGTGTGACCAAGGAAAATCATTAAACGCCATAAAAAGTACATTTTCATGGAATTTCAGGAGTTTCCTTAATTTTTTTTGGTCACACTAGCTCGGTAGCGAAATAAACAGCGATTCCGCTGTCTAATTTAGACAGCGGGTTTTTCTCGTCAGAGTACTAGGCTTTAGTATGAAGCTGAGTCGGTATTTTGGTATATTTAACCCTGAGTAGTTTTGGTTTATGCTGTTGCATTTCCGGGGAGGCAGCTCGACGCAGCAGATGTAACTTGATTTTGGTCCAGAATAGAACAAATGTCGTAGTTATAGTGTAGTAGGTGGCTCAGCCCATCCAAAAAAGATATAGACTACTTTACCCAGAAAAAAGTGAAAAAAATGGACACCTAGCAGGTAGCGATTTACCTGTGCAAGCCCTAACCCAATTCCCCTTTTTTTTGGATTGGGTTACAGTTTATGAATGTGTCTATTATTTAAAGCAAAAAAATCATGGCGATAGGTAATATAGTTTTTGTGTAATATTACGTGAAAGTCAACCAATTTTCCTTTTTTTTTTTTTCTTATAATGCAAAAATGGAAACAAAGTTCAACTTTGAATGCTCATATCTTCTACAAAAAAAATCCGATTTTACAGCAGATTCTGAATCCATGGGAAATTTCCTGTCGAATAAGTATGGTTAAAATCGACTTTTTCGATTTTTGCAACGGCTTTTGTTAAGCCTAGTACTCTGACGAGAAAAACCCGCTGTCTAAATTAGACAGCGGAATCGCTGTTTAATTCGCTACCGAGCTAGTGTGAACAAAAAAATTAAGGAAAATCTTGAAATGCCATGAAAATGTACTTTTTATGGCGTTTAAGGATTTTCTTTGGTCACACTGGACAGCTGTTTGTAAACAAATATTCCAAAAAAATATTTAAAATATTAATAAATATGGCATTAAGATGTCCTTTGTAGGTTAAATTCCATATTATGGGCTTCCCCTTGACAGCCCCTATGAATGCCACCTATTTCCTTCAACTTTCCCTCCATTATAGGGTCTTCCCACACAGCGTTAAAGCGCATTTATAGGGTCTTCCCACACAACATTAAAGCGCATTTAGCATCCGTTGAACAAATGCTCCATAAGGTTTTGCCGTTCCGAATTTTCCCAAATGGCCCGGCGTTAGTTCAGCGTTAAAATCTAACCACGGTTTGTTTGGCGATAGTTAGGCGATAGTTCTTCGGTGCAACTCTGAAAATTTGACCATTCACCACGAAAATGTAAACAAACTTGGCGAGGAACAAATGAGATATGGAATTTAAAACGTGGCGCCAAAGCTACAAGCATGCCCAAATAGTTGTTGGCGTTTTTTCTGTATATTCTTGCCCCAATATGTCCCCAATTGTTACTATTTAATATAAACCGCCTATCTCTACCTTATTTTAAAGATTTTGGATGCCTATACCACCTATAGACACTCTTCGGGGAATTTGCTCTTTGTTAGAGAAAAATCATTAGAAAAACTAAAATTCCTTGTCATTTAATTCATTTAAATTTATTGCGGATAAATTCTGACGCAATCTGTGCCTTTTGCTGTTGTATAACAGCCAAAATAGTTGGTAAATGCTCCATTTCAAATTTGCAACTGCCAATTCGACAGCCTTTGTTTACGTTTTCATGAGCTCACAGCTGATCGATCAGCTGCTCGGATGCTAAATGCGCTTTAATGCTGTGTGGGAACACGAGTTTCACATTTGTGAAAAATCCCAAACGTTCCTCACAAATGCGCTGTGTGGGAAGACCGTATTAGCATCCGTTGAACAAATGCTCCATAAGGTTTTGCCGTTCCGAATTTTCCCAAATGGCCGGCGTTAGTTCAGCGTTAAAATCTAACCACGGTTTGTTTGGCGATAGTTAGGCGATAGTTCTTCGGTGCAACTCTGATTCTTCTTCTTAATTTGACCATTCACCACGAAAATGTAAACAAACTTGGCGAGAAACAAATGAGATATGGAATTTAAAACGTGGCGCCAAAGCTACAAGCATGCCCAAATAGTTGTTGGCGTTTTTTCTGTATATTCTTGCCCCAATATGTCCCCAATTGTTACTATTTAATATAAACCGCCTATCTCTACCTTATTTTAAAGATTTTGGATGCCTATACCACCTATAGACACTCTTCGGGGAATTTGCTCTTTGTTAGAGAAAAATCATTAGAAAAACTAAAATTCCTTGTCATTTAATTCATTTAAATTTATTGCGGATAAATTCTGACGCAATCTGTGCCTTTTGCTGTTCTACAACAGCCAAAATAGTTGGTAAATGCTCCATTTCAAATTTGCAACTGCCAATTCGACAGCCTTTGTTTACGTTTTCATGAGCTCACAGCTGATCGATCAGCTGCTCGGATGCTAAATGCGCTTTAATGCTGTGTGGGAACACGAGTTTCACATTTGTGAAAAATCCCAAACGTTCCTCACAAATGCGCTGTGTGGGAAGACCGTATTAGGGGTGTCTAAATAAATCAAATGAATTATTTAGACAGCGCGATATCAGCTGTTTACTATCTTGATCTGGCAACGCCAATCAATTTTCGCAGGCTTCATTTTCGTCGTCAGAGTACCGGAAAAAACGACGTGTCTAAAAGTTCTCCTTCTTCTTTTTTCGACACCGTTTTTTTTATATGGAGTTTGGCCGCTGCACAGTAGCGCCTTTTCTCATTTAACGTTGCAAAAATCATAACTTTTGAACAAAACAAGATAACTAAATAATTTAAACGCCATTTGACAGGTAATTGTTGTAAAATTAACATTCGTATTGGAAAATCTGCCACGCCCACTCATTCGCCTTTTTAAAGGGTATCAAAGTAAAGAAATATTTTTTTTTCAAGGAAGACAATTTTTTAAAAATATTTTTTATTTAATTTTTTATCTTTATTTTAATGTATTTGCTTAAATAAAAATAATTTGAAAACTGAAAAAAAATTTTTTTTTTGTTCTAAGTTTAACCGCCACAGAACCGTGAGCGCTACAGTTAGTATTTTTTATTGGTTTGTATGAAATTGTGTCGGTATTTTGGTATATTTTACCCTGAGTTGTTTCAGGGTTTTGCTTCGCAATGCCAGAGTCGCAGCTGGACGCAGACTTTCTAAACGGATTCTGATTCAGGAAAGACACACGCAGTGCGTAGTCATAGTGTAGTCGCCGGCTCTGGGCAGCTTCAGAAGTTATAGACTACTTTAGCCAGAAAAAGGTAAAAAAAAATGAACACCTGGCAGGTAGCGATTTACCTGTACAAGCCCACGCAAAACTACCTTTTTTTTAATTTGAATAAGAGGTAATGACTATACCTGTCTTTTAAAAGAAAAATCAAGACCATTGGTTATGTAGTTTTTGTGTAATATTACCTGAAAGTCGACTAATTTACCAATTTTTTGTTGTATGACGCATACACGGAAAACAATTTCGACTTTGAATGCTCATATCTTCCTAAAAAAAAATCTGAAAATCTTTTGGTTAAAGATTCGGAATCCTTGGGAAATTCTCTGTCGATTTCTTATGGTTTAAATCGATTTTGCGATTATGACTTTTTCGATTTTTGCAACGGCTCACAGTAGCGCCTCTCGAACAATTAGCGTTGCAAAAATCAAAAAAGTCATGTTCGCAAAAACGATTTTAACCATACTTATTCGACAGGAAATTTAACAAGGATTCAGAATCTGCAATAAAATCAATTTTAAGATTTTTTTTGAAGAAGTTATGAGCATTTAAAGTTGAACTTTGTTTCGTTTTTTGCATCATACAAAAAAAAAATTTGTAAATTGGTCGACTTTCAGGTAATATTACAAAAAAACCATAAAACCAATGGTCATGGTTTTTACTTTAAATGATAGATACATTCATAAACTATTAAAGAACCTAAAAAAACGACACTTTGATTTGGGCTTCTACAGGTAAATCGCTACCTGCCAGGTGTCCATTTTTTTCACCTTTTTCTGCCTAAAGTAGTCTATATCTTCTGACGCCAATGAAAGCCACCGACTACACTATGTCTACAAGTTACGTGGATCTTTCCTGGACCAGAATTAACTTTCATCGGCTGCGTCGAGCTGCGTCTGCGGAAATGCAACGCAAAAAACCAAAATACCGACACAATTTCATACATTTCAAGAAATATACTAACTGTAGCGCGTGGCGGTTACACTTCGAATTAAAAAAAAATTTTTTTTTTCAGTTTTCAAATTATTTTTATTTGAGCAAATACATAAAAATTAACATAAAAAATTAAATAAAAATTTTTTTTTAAAAATTGTTTTCATTGAAAAAAAATTATTTTTTCACTTTGATACCCTTTAAAAAGGCGTATTTGTTGGCGTGGTACTTTATGCAGTACATATATATATTTTACAACAATTACCTGTCCAATGCTATGATACACTAATGCAGTTTTCATTAATTAGCTACTTCATTAGAACCTTGAAAGAGACCACTATATGTATGTGTAATTTTGTGTAATTTGGCTTGAATTTTGCTTGGATTATTTTGGTAATACGACTACGGTCACACCGACCGTAAAAGGTAAACAAAAAAAACGGCCGCCATTCGCGGCGATTATTATGAATTTCTGAATTCCTCGTCGAAGTATTATTGCATAAATAAATGCAGAATCCTTTAAATTTATGTTTTTAACCTATAATGCTTAAAATTTTTTTAATTATTACAAAAAAAATAATTTTAATTAATTTTACTGCGCAAGAAACTTGCTACCGCAAAACATATTAATTTTGCTAATTTTCTAATATATTTTCAGTTCAAAAAACAAGCGAAATGATATAAAAATAAAATTCTCATTGTGAGACCATACTGTCAATGAGCTGGCTAATACATTTCTCAATTACAATTTTCTTCATTAAACCCGTATTTTGTTATCGAGTATCTAGTATATAATATGTAGATCTATCGATTATCGCGGCAATGAAGTAGCTAATGCATTATTCTAATGCATTAGAGCGCCATATAGTCGTCTTGCTCGCACTTGTGTAAAACGCTATAGCGCTGTCAAATCTTTAATGAAGTCTCTAATTAATGCGGCTGTGTCATATCAGCATAAATGAGAAAAGGCGCTACTGTTCGGCTTTTGTTCGAGAGGCGCTACTGTGCGCTGTCTAAATTTATACAGCGGATTTTTCTCGTCAGAGTACTAGGCTTTAGCGTCGGAATGGAACACAGAGGTTTTTTTTTACATTTATTTCGGTAATAAGACACTAATTTAAACAAAATAAATTTTATAAATGCTAAAAATTACTTTACTAATGCTTTTTACTGGGTTTGAGGGGATTCGACTTTTGCGTCTATTAAAAAAAACCTTTGAAAAATCGTGCTGTCGCATTTTTGTTTATATCTTGTCTCAACGAATTTGTGCAGATATCCCCGGGTTGCAGGGATAAAGGACATTAATTGCAGTTTTACCCTGCAAATTTTAATTAAATTCTATCCCACAGTTTTTAAGAAAATTTCATAACAGTAAACTAACCTTGAGTTCTGCTTCATACAAAATAGGACAGAAAAAATTGTAAGTCCTATAACTCCAGTTAACGAATTTGTGCTAACATGCGCGGTATACTGACTTACTAAGGGAAGTTTCAAGAATATTTGGTAAAATTTTCATAAGTTTCTATCCGCCAGTTTTTGAGAAATTCGGATAGCAGTGGGTGGTGCAGGTGGGCTGATAACAGAGGCGCGAACTTTAAAAATGGAACCAGCTGAGAACCTGCAAAGAACCAGTTGCCGAACCAGACAACGGAACCATGTTAAGGAAATACTAGATATAAAAACATTAGCAATTTATGGAACTTAAGCCTAGTACTCTGACGAGAAAAACCCGCTGTCTAAATTAGACAGCGGAATCGCTGTTTATTTCGCTACCGAGCTAGTGTGACCAAAAAAATTAAGGAAATTCCATGAAAATGTACTTTTTATGGCGTTTAAGGATTTTCCTTGGTCACACTGGACAGCTGTTTGTAAACAAATATTCAAAAAAAAGATTAAAAATATTAATAAATATGGCATTAAAATGTCCTTTGTGGGTTAAATTCCATATTATGGGCTTCCCCTTGACAGCCCCTATCAATGCCACCTTTTTCCTTCAACTTTCCCTCCATTAGGGGTGTCTAAATAAATCAAATGAATTATTTAGACAGCGCGATATCAGCTGTTTACTATCTTGATCTGGCAACGCCTTTCAATTTTCGCAGGCTTCATTTTCGTCGTCAGAGTACCGAAAAAAACGACGTGTCTAAAAGTTCTTCTTCTTTTTTTTCGACACCGTTTTTTTTATATGGAGTTTGGCCGCTGTCTAAATTTATACAGCGGTTTTTTCTCGTCAGAGTACTAGGCTTTAATATTAATTAAACTAAACTATAAACGGCATCGCCATTCTAAGCAATTTGGTAGGTGTTTCAGCAAAATCCGATCAGTCCTCCGGGAGAAA
Source organism: Drosophila kikkawai (assembly GCF_030179895.1). NCBI lineage: Eukaryota > Metazoa > Arthropoda > Insecta > Diptera > Drosophilidae > Drosophila > Drosophila kikkawai. The sequence continues at coordinate 26,724,861 of NC_091728.1, read as the reverse complement.
TGAGTAATTCCACACATTTTTATTTATTGTTGTAATTACCTCGATGGTATTACTATGCAACTCTGGTAACAAACACCATGTAATTTCGACGCTAACTTTTAACAAATTTTTTGCAATGCTCAACGAATTTGTGCCAATGCACGATATATCCATCGAAGGGGAAATTATGCTCTAATTTTGACTTAAATTTTATTGAATTTTAACCGACAGATTTTGAGAAAATCAAGTGTTTCCGATGTTCAGAAACCCATTAATAAACACTGGCTCATATTGACCCTAATAATGTCTTCCCACTCAGTGCATATGTGTGGAACAGTTGGGATTTTTCACAAATGCGAAACTCGTTTTCCCACAGAGCTGCGTTAAAGTGCATCCGCATCCAATTACAGCTGATCGATCAGCTGTGGCTCATGAAAACGAAAAGCAAAAATGGCTGAAGCGGCCGATGTGTGAGTAAAATGCGTAAAAACAGATAGACGGATGGACACCCGGACTTGGCTAGATCGACTCGGCTGTTGATGCTGGTCAAGAAAATTTTTCCTTCACTGCGTTTAAGACTTCCGACTAAAATAATAATACCCTGTAAGGGTATAATAAAAGTTTAAAAGTAATTTTAGGAATGATATCCTTTTTAGTACGCTGACAACCTTTATATGGGTCCCTTTCAGTTCCGATTTTTCCATTTGGAAACTAGAAAACAGGCGGCGGAATGCAAAATGTCAAAAATTAGAATCGAACCGAATTTAAGGTGCAACCACAAAATATTATATTTATTTAAAAATCAAGTAATATACCTTTCGTTAAATCAGTTATGCAATACTCTCCCTAAACTTCAGGTAAAGATATACAATGATTTACGTAATATAATCGCATTGTATTTTAAAATAATGAATTTCTAGATTTGCTGATCTGAATCCGCCAGCCAAATCGCAAGCGGAGAGTTTTCGTAAGGTTTGTCCCGGAAGTTAACCGCGACTTAAAGAGTCCGGGGAGATTTTTGGAAGTGAAAACTAGAACAGGTCTGGGAAATCCGAATCAGTGCAATATACCCAATTTCAAAACCCTTAAGACTATTTTACAGGGTTCTTTATGCATTTATTTAAATATTAAATCAGTCAATAACTTAAAATATGGTTAACATATATTATAAGACAAATGGTGGGTTTCAAACAAAAGCTAAGAAGTGTTAAATCGCCCAGACCACTTGAGCAAAAAATATCAGTCTAATAGCGCTCTGCTTCGGCACCCGGCGTCGGCGAAAAAATACGAGTCTACTTATCGCTACTTTAACCCATTCAGTCTATAAAATGTGTGTGAGTACAATTGTAAGCCTCGTGCGACTTCTCATTGGTGTAATAGTTGGGATGTGTCTTCAAAAACTTCGCTTTGCTGCCTAATCGAGCTCATCTTCTTTATATTGAGGTTGCCCTTCTATTCCCTTTATAAAAAGTTCAGCCTCCGGTATCGCCTCGATAGATTCCTCCTTAAAAGATGTTTGGCTGACAGCCGTCCTGGAGGCAACGGCTGCGAGTTGATCATCCGTGGAATACTCGCTCGCCTGCGACAATGAGAATCTTGCCGAACGGTTAACGGGAGCTGAAGCACTGTAATATCATAAGTAAGAACCTTGTTCAAGTCAAAAATATATGTGAGGCTTACTTGAGGGAGTACGTAGAATGATACATCGGAGGTGGAGTATTTATTCCTACATAGGCTGCTGTTGCCGTCGATGAACACGGAGTGTGGTGGTAGAAGAAAGCGTATTCGTTGATCGAGGTCAGATAGGATGGCGGTGGCGGGCGATGGTGGAATTCTGGATATATGTAACTGCCAGATAATACCCGATTGTTGCATTGCGGACTATTGCAATTGCGGCAGCTTTCCATACGTCTGAAGCAGGTACACTCATCGTCGTCTGGCAAACTGAGTCGCCAAATAGCTCCGGAGATTACCAATAATGAAACACCAATTCCAATCATCAAGAGAGCCGCACTTAAATATTGAGTTGAGTGCTCTATAAGACCCGTGCTGCCTAACACAATACCTCCAAGGGTGCATGCTACCCCGCCAAGAGCGAAAATGCCGATTACGAAAGGCAGCGATGGGCGAGAGAACCACTTTCGTAAGCTGCAGCCTACATTTACATTTGATCTGGACCTCGATACTACAGGTAAATTATTGCAGGCTAAAGGAATTATTTCGTTGTTCCGGGGCAGAGGCACAGCAACGTCCAAAAGCGTCCTGTAAATAAAGAAGATTTGAAACATCTGCATTACTAATGAATTCTTGTTCTACCTGGTCGAATTGGGTATGCACCTATTGTTTGGCTATAAAGAAAAATATAAATTTGCAGGTAGGAATGTGTCTTTTCTATTCGTATTGTTTTGTTGTCAGAAGCCTTCTGGGATCCTTGCCACACGATTTATACCCGATACCCACAGGGCTATTATGGCTTGGTCCCAACATATGTAAGCCATAGGGCATCTCCCATAAATACATACATATAGCTATTGTTGATCAGCATCACCAGCTGAGTCGATTTAACTATATCCGCTTCTAAGTCTGTCGGTCTGTGTTAAGCATCAGAAATCGGAGACTAACCCAGTTACCAAATTTGGGACAACATTCTTATTTGTTGCACGTAGATTTCAATTCAAAAAATTCTAATAAATGTATGTGTGTACCTGTGCGTCCGTTTCCGAATTTTCAATACGCTTGCAGGGTATTATAATTTTTGTTAGAAGTTTGCAACGCATAGAATGTGACGTATATGGTCATCAACAGCAGAGATTCATGTCTGCATGTCCATCTGTCAGCTGACTACTCTCACTAGTATATAAGTCGGAACCGGTCGGATCAGACGACTATATCACACTATATCAATGCCAAAGGAACGATCCGATCCAATTAATATAAAAGAATAATAAGTCGGCTATTATTTAACATATTTTCATCTACTCTGCGATATGAGCGCATCGAAATTTAATGATCCAATGGCAAACTTCAAGGGTATTCAAGTTAGCTGTCTTTCTTGTTTGTTTTAAATTGGATAATGAACAGGAAGGCAATAGAATAGAAATTTTGAGATAGGTTCTAAAGGACTCCGGAATCACGCTACGTAATAGCAAAGAGTATAGACCTATAACTCTATACTATAGAACTGTAACTCTACTCTTTGGTAATAGCTTGTGACCGACCTGTAGCATGTTCGACTCCTGTTGCGAAAAATTTAAATTTTTGTAAATTGCCTTTCTTTCTTGTTTGTTAATTCTTTTTTTATTCTTTTGGACTCGTTCTAGTTTCATGGACACGTTAATATTAAAGAAAGCCTAGCTATTGTTATCGTCAACTAATAAATTTAATTCTTTCTGCCATTATTTTATTTTATATTTTACGGCTTATTACAGACAAAAGCTATCTTTAGGCAAGAGAAAAAATGCTAAAAACCAATATTTTTTATATATATATATATTTTTTTTTGTTTAGATACCACTTGCTTTGTATCCAAAACTTAATTTAGATAGATTTAATTATAATATAATAATAATAATAATAATAATATAATAATTATTAAATAATCGTAGCCTGCAAATATTGCAAGAAAAAAAATATATGTATATAATAAAATATTTTATGAAAAAAAAAACTGTCGCTCCCTGCTATCGGCTTTTTTCTCTGATGCTCTTCAAAACTGGCAGATTTGACGTGAAAAATAAGGAATAGTCAGCTGCTGGCTGTCTGGTTTTGAACAAAGAGAGAATGTTGCCAGCTCTAAAGTGTAGACACTAGAGTCTGAGCCAGAACGAAAAAATCGGCAGGCTTAACTCATTTTGATGTTATATTGGTCTTTTCGAAATTGGCGAATTTAATTTGGCGTACCAGGTTTTTGTTTTCGGGTGACTTACGACTTTAGCTTTCTTACTGGTAGATTGTAAAATACTAGATTCTAAATTTCGATGTTAACTTTAAATACTGACTTATTTATAAAATTATTATTTATTTATAAAATTAGAATTCCGAATCGCTAAGGTATTTTTTCGAAATTTATCTCGAATATTTTTTGCTTAACATTTTAAAAATGTTACATTTTAAATTAATCTAACACGACGACGGAACACTCTACCCTCATCAAGGGCAGCCGCCATTAAAGGAATGCATTGTAGTACAATTTACGTTACCTGCGTTCATGGTGAGGAGAAAGATGCTGATGCTGGTGCGTCAGTCCAAGTCCCAAGCTGCCAATTATGGGTCTCGAGTGACAGTACTGGTGATAATGCAAGTATCTGGAGGAGTCGGTGCCATTCACTGAGTTGCCGTTTACAAATGGCGGTGCAACTCCTGGCCCTTGAATATGGTCATTGGCAAGTAGCGCAGTTCCGTCGGGGTGATGGTGGGGGTCTAGGAAAATGGCTGTGTACTGGGGTGGGTACCCATTTGGGACAGTCGGAGCTGAGGTTGTGTGCACAGAGAGCGCAGTAGAGGTGCGCTTAGCTTTGGCCTCAAGAGTCTTCCGGATCCTCTTGCACTCGGAGTCTGATCGTGAACTGACGCTCGAGTTCAACATCTCAAGTGTCTGAGCTGGCGCAGGCGGCATCTGGGAACACGGCCGTAGTTCGCTGCAAGGGCTGGACTCACAAACGCTACTCTCTGAGATAGTGGGGTTCAAAATAAACTGATCGAACTGACATTCTTCATCGAGTCTTTCGGGTTGGGTATCCAGCTGAGTTTCATGGCCTAGGTTTACATCCTCTTTGCTAAGGGTTCGTCCCACGATACCAGGGCTGTGCGCCTTAGAGATGTCATGCCTGACTCTGCGACTGTGGAGACTGCTGATGTTCTGGGTTGAATTAATCACAACTTCCGGTACAACAAGCGGCAATGCGGAACTCGGAACGGGCACTAGAGACCTCGAGGCAGACCGCTCGTGACCCATGGATCCCAGCACTGTACCGTTTTCAAAGACAACGGGGATGGGTGGGGTTGAGGCCATCATAGGGTGGGTGCGATTTATAAGTGGCGCGTTTCAACGCTGTGATATTTTTGTAACTTTACACAAAATCATAAATTTTCTATTTTGTGCACAAGAAGTTAATTTAGTTACTCGCAGTTATCTGTTTATTCACTTTAAGAACACCGCCATATCGAGTTTTTTTTTTAAATCCGTTTGTCGGACCTTCCGTGTGCTCGCACCACCAAAAACTGATTTGTATTGTGGTCGAGTTCGTAGTGTTTACGGCTTCTTCCACATCTGGTTTTTCAACTTCTCTACTTTCCGACGACGCTGACGTCACGACTCTCTGACCAACCACCACCATCGTAGGCTTCTGCGCTGCCGGCTTGAGGCTGCGGATGCATCTCGCTGGAGATGTGTTAGTGTGCTAGAGAATATAGAAAAGACACCCTCGCACGCTCACCCTCGCTTCACCCTTGACGGAAAAAATCTCGTGTTTCTCTCTTGCTCAGAAATAGCATCTGCGGGGTCAATCATAGGGATGTATGTACAGCTACAGTCAAAGTAATAGCACCATTTATAGAGCATCAGTCATATGAAAGTATTTTTTCCGTTTGTTAAATTAAAATGAAAATATCATACCAGTGGAAAAATCAAATCAAACTTTTTACGAGAATTCGTCGACCATGGTATAGTTTTTAGATTTTGGAATCATTAGATTATGACTATATTAGTAGTGGAGTTTAAAATATAAACGGTAAGGGCGTCTGCCTTTTTGTTTCTTTTTGGTTATTCTAGCTTATTCTAATAATTAGTGCTAAGATGGATTTTGGGCAATTGTTCGTTTTCGAGATAATTACAAACAAGAAAGGAAGCTAACTTTGGCACGCCGAAGTTTGTATACTCTTGCAGATAGTAATTGGCTCATTAAGAGTCTAGCCATTCTGGTTTAATAATTAGAACAAAAAAATAAAAGAAAATATATAAAGGTTGTATATTTATACATATCATAAATAAAATGCTGAAAACACACACAAAACAGAGTTTCATTACATTTTACCTATACTTATTATGTTTACAGTTTGACAGTTACAGCTTTACATTCTACCGATCGCTTCAATGGGAGTTATATGATATAGTTGTTCGATTTTTAAGATGTATATGTTAAGAGTAGATGAAAATGCGTTGAAAAACAACGAATTTATTATTTTTTTTTTTTTCTATTAATTTCCCGATCGTTCCTATGGCAGCTAAAGAATATAGTCGTCCGATTTTAATAAAATTAAAAACGAAACTATAAAATAATTTAAAATGGCCATATCTCAAAAATGATGCAAAAATGTTGAAAAACAAACAAGTTATATTTTTTTTCTAAAAATTTATCGAACACGATAAACAAAAAACTACGTAACATATCGGAGTGAATAAAAAATTATTATGATCAGCATGAAATTATCTTCTATTTGAACCTACATGGTTGTTATAAAACTGAGTATTACTATTTTTAAGAGGGTGGGAAGAGAAAACTGATCACCTGAAAATGGCATTTTTTCCTTAAAATCAAAATTTAATTTTTTTGTCTTGATTTCTTTTTGGTTTTTTAGGTTCAAATAGAAGATACAGGTGTAATGAATACAAAAAAAATTAGTTTACGGATTTTGGACAGGAATTACGAGCTCTATCGTGTCCATAGCACGGCAACTCAAAGCTCGATGCGCTACGGCATATGTTCCATAGGTCCGCCATTTTGTAAAATATTGTTTATAACAACATTTTTTTATCATCTTTGATTCTACTTTTAACTATCTCCAAAGTTTCATGACGATTGCTTGACTATTTCTTATAAAATAAAATTCACGAAAAATTGCCAAATTTTGACCGTTTACATGTATATCCCCCCTTAAGGAATCAAATTAAATAGTACTATGTATAAATAACATTATTGGCGCTCCTTTAAAGTTATTAATTTATTCTTTAATATTTTGTAATTATTTTTACCTGTTTCGTTCCACCAACCGTATGGCAGCCTTGGTGATAACTTTTTGCGGTGAACTTATCGACATCGCCAAAAACGAAAAATAAAAAAAAAAAAAAAATCACGGCAAAAATTTGGATGTAAAATCTGAGGTGGGGTCAGTAAAAAAAATTTTATAAAATAACTACGTGTCAGAATAATCTTGTGGTGGTGTGGAATAAACTTCAATAGACCACTGAGTAACCTATTTTTTTCCTTTTGTAAATTGTATCTTGTTTTTATATAAAAACAAGAAAGGAAGCTAACTTCGGCACGCCGAAGTTTGTATACCCTTGCAGATTGGTTTATATTATAGATTTAAATGCTGAAAACACTCACAAAACAGTTTCATTACAGTTTACCTATACTTATTATGTTTAAAGTTTGGCAGTTACAGTTTGACATTCCCAGCTTTACATTTGTTCTACATTTACCGATCGCTTCTATGGCAGCTATATGATATAGTTGTCCGATTTTCATAATATGTATACCAAAATTGTGAAATAATAACAAAAGCTCATATCTCAGAGTAGAAGTTAGTTATTTTATAATTTATTCCTATTAATTTTCCGAACGTTCCTATGGCAGCTATAAGATATAGTCGCTCAATTGTATAAATATAAACCAAAATTCTGAAATGATAAGAAATGGCCATTTATCCAAAATGATAAAAATATGTTGAAAAACAGCAAAGTGATTTTTTTCTTCAAATTTGTACAGCATTTGTATGGCATGATATAGTCGTCCGATCGGGCCCGTTTCGACATATATAGCAGTGAGAGTATATAGAAGACTATATGCAAAGTTTCGTTCAAATAGCGTTAAAACTGAGGGACTAGTTTGCGTAGAAACGGACAGACGGACGGACAGACGGACATGGCTAGATCGACTCGGCTGTTGATGCTGATCAAGAATATATATACTTTATAGGGTCGGAAACGTCTCCTTCACTGCGTTGCAAACTTCTGACTGAAATTATAATACCCTGCAAGGGTATAAAAATTATAACTTCGTTGTTTTTCAACGTATTTTCATCTACTCTGAGATATGAGCTTTACTTATTATTATAGAATTTTGGTATACATTTTATGAAAGTCGGACAACTATATCATATAGCAGCCATAGAAGCGATCCGCAGATGTAGAGAAAATGTAAAGCTGGGAATGTATAACTGTAACTGTCAAACTGTAAACATAATAAGTATAGGTAAAATGGTATGTAACTCAGTTTAGTGTCTGTTTTCGGCATTATAATTTATGACATAAATATGAAAACCCATCTGCAAGGGTATACAAACTTCGGCGTGCCGAAGTTAGCTTTCTTTCTTGTTTACTTTGAATACGTACAAATGTCGCATTCGACAGAATAAAAATTCCCATATATCTTTTGTTATAAATTAATTGCAAACTTCAAAAGTATACAATGTTAGGCGTCCCGAAGTTAGCTTCCTTTCTTGTTTTAACATCGAACGACTGCAACAGCTGTTGCAAGCACTAGCATCGATTGCTAACTTTCTTGGACTTCAGTGAATAGCTAAAAAGCGGTGTTTTAGCATTGCCCGTCTAGTGGAGACAGCAGAGGGTCAATTTCCTGGCTGCTATATGATATAGTAGTCCGATTTGGCTTCGGCATAGTAACGCAAAGAGGGACATGGCTAGATCGGCTCGGCTGTTGATGGTAATGAAGAAAGAGGCAAAATATACATACATATAGATTTACATACATGATTTATGGGTTCAAAGGGTTCCATTAAACTACAGGTACAAATGTATATACGGATTACCGAATAAGATATTAAATTAAATTACATTGGTACATACATTTGTAAAGTAATTCTTTGTAAAAAGAAAAATGTTCAAAGAGATTCTTTTTGTTAAAAAACAAGAATAAATACAATTTTATTTATTTGTTTTAAAAAAGATTACGGTTATGCTAATATTATAAAACAACACTTACCTTTGAAATTTCTTGCTTTTGAAATTTAAAACTTCTGTTTTTGGTTTTGTAAAGACTTGACAAACTGTTCATTTATGTTTATCCCCTTATCAAAATTTGTTTAATATAAAATATATGTGAAGAAACATGTAATACAAATATAAGAACTTAGTGAGATTGCATCTGTACCGTTTATAAAAAATATCAAATATGTTCATGCAGGTGCTTACAGACCAAAAGGAGTATATTTTAGATTCGTTACTTTTACAGAAATAAATATAAAAAAGTTAATGACATTTTTTTTTATAATTGTTTACTTAAATAGTGTTACATATGTAAGAATAAATGTCTTTTATAATCATAATTTTATAAACAATTTCAGATACTTGAGTGCACAGCAAATTGCTTAACGAGCAAAATCTCACGCAGATAAGGCAAACTTTATAAACAATTTTCGGCGTGTCGCTTTGGGTGGTACGAAAAAATGCGCCTACCATGGCGGGGCCATCAAAAATGACTCCAAGACCGCAAACTCGTTTGGTTAATTTGTGACACCTTGTGACACGATGTAGGTATGTTGTTATGCTGCTAGAAAAACAAGCTCCAGTATGTGCATTTTAGTCGGGACTAGTTAAGGATTAATTCAACTAGGAATTTCTAAGCATATGTTTTGTTATGTATTGTTATGTATGAGTGTACGAGTATGTCTCTGGTTTTAGCTTGTGAGTGAATGTTAATTTCAGATATGTGTATACGTAGAGAGCATAGTAAGTCTTGCTTCTCGCGGTAAACACTATTTAGCTGCTGTTTCTATCACCAGAGTTGATAGAACTCTCGCCAATTATCTGCGTATGCTCGGGAGTGCTATCAAATACAGTATGATTTGTTTTGTTTGTCGCAGCCATAGCTTCACGCCGCTGTCGTTTCATCTCCAGCAACTGCTTTCTTTGGGCATCTCTTTTTAATGCTGCAGCCGAATTTTTCGAAGCCGACAATCCAGGTAAACTCGCCTTGGTGTTTGATTTTGATTTCAGAGCTCCAGATCTTATCTGTGGAGCCTTATTGGGTAATGTGTTCGATGCTGCCGGCTCAACTGTGCGCTGGTAAAGTCGGAATTGGAAACATTACGGGTCAGGCAGCTAATGAATAACTAACTTACCTTCCAATTGTTAGCTTTGAGCTGCTCAATGTCTGCAAAAATTGAATCCAAATGCTCCACTTGCAAATAAACCATGTCCCAAAACCCTTGTAGGTCGTCAGCGGTTGTTGGGAACTCGTCCTCCGGCGACCGATTTACATTATTGTGGCATAAACCTGAAAATATTAAATGGTTTAATAAGTTGCATTGCGTTTTTGCGAAACCTTAGAATGTTACCCTCAAACTGCTTCATTTTTTGCGATACCAACAGCCTGGCTTTTCCCGAGGCTGATCGAAGCAATCCAAAAGTATCTTCTGTGATGTCAGGATTGTTCTACGGATTGTAACGAATAAAACTAGCTGGCGAACATAAACGCTATATTATTTACTCACAGCCAAGGCGTCTGTGTATTTCTCAGCAATGGCGGCCAGCGCCAACAGACGAATTTGTTCGTCTTTGAGTATTTTAAGAAAATAGTTCCCATCCTTTACAGCATCCACAACTTCGCTTTTAAGGTTAACCTCCTCCGTCTCCAGTTGGACCTGTTTCAAGGGCTGGTGGTCAACTTCATCAATTTGGCCTACTTCTTGCTTCAGTTTATTATCTTTCGTGTGGTGCATCTCAGGAGCAGGTGAGAAACGAGGGGTGGCACCCCTCTTTGGTGAAACCTTGGGCAACTGGGCTCGAAACTCGTGACTGAGATGCCGGAATACGGGTAAGTCCAACTCTCCGTTCCCCTCTGAAGACAAAGATGGAGGATCATCCAACCGCTGCGTTGCGGCTTGTGAGCAATTGTTCAGTTTCTTTCGGAACTCCCCGTAATCCTTGCTGGGCGAAAGTTGCTTGAATTTAAGCTCCAGCTCCGAGCTCTGCCTGGCCGAGGTCCGAGCTGCTGATGGAGATTGTCCGTGCTTCTTGGGACTGTAAAAGCCCTGGGCTAGGGCACCTGGACCATAAAGACGCTCCACTCGCTCTTGAATAAAGCTGCTGGTGCCTCCGTCCTTTCCATTGCTATTAATAGGGTCAGTATCCGGTCCGTTTCTTTGATTGTGGCCGTTGCTGTCGCCATTGACCTCGAACGGGTACTTGCTGATCGACGACGGCTGTTTTATATACGGCATACTATGCAAAATCGGGGCAGCCAAAGAGTTGTTCCGCTTGCAGTACTGCAGGCCGCTGGAGGACGGACGGATTGGAGAGACCTCGCGCGACTTGTTGATATCTTGACGTATTTTGGAGTCGTATGTTGTCAAGTTCGAATATCCGTTGACGCAGCAAGCCAGATTTAAATAGCTGGGCTTTTTCTCGGCAGCATCGATACTGACAGCAGCGGATCCAGGGGCGTTTTCGGGGCATGTATCGATGCCAGCGGTACTTGATGCATGGACGGACTCCACGGCCGCAGGCGACAGCACCATGTGCACCAGGCCCGTACCGGGATCTAAGTAAGCGGTGGTGGTTTGTGGTGGCGAACGCAGAGTACAGCGCTCCCGGAGGTTTGCGGTGAACTCGCGGGTGATGTCCTTCACAGAAAGCGGCGTGGGAAAGTTCAGGCTGCCACTGGTATCTGGAAACGTAAAATTTAGGTCAGAGAAACGTTTGTGGGGGGCTATACCGAAATAACATTAGAAACAAACAAACGATAACAAAACCAATACGTGCGCAGGGTGACTCCAACAAAAAACAGTAAATTGTCAGATTGAGCCAAAGCTTCATCAGCTCAAATACCTGATATGTCGGAAGAGTCTGCGTCTACATCAAGTGAACAGCTGCCAATCGAATCCTGGCTGCGATCCATTAGAACTTTGTCTGTGGAATGGAATTGATTCTGTTTCATATGTTCAGCGGTATTTTAGCTATACACAAGTCTAAACCAAGTGGGAAAATAAAAACAGATTGTTGGTTTCCGGAAGGCATGACTCAGCAAAGCCACCGATCTAGCGCCTACATATGTACATATGTACGTACATACATATGTATTGCTTTTCAGCGGAGCATGCAAAGTGCACGAAATGATGATAGAGCTCTTGGCGTGGGATATGCTAGAGACGGTGGCTAATTTTCGCCATTAATGCAAAGCAGAACACCGATCTGTTTGGTACTGATTGGATTTGCTTGCCAAAACAGATGTGATCTGAAATACCGGAAAATACACACATCAGAAAAGCAATAGTAGTGCTAAGCTGATCCTGGTGTGACGCCACCGAGAGTCGCAGCTCGCAAGATGGGAGCAGCTCTAACGGCATTGTCATCAGTATTGCCAGTTCCGCTTTGCTGGCGCTTTACCGTTTTTTCGCAATGTGTCTTCTTTCTCCAGAGACAGCACAAACACAGCCGCATTCTCCGAAGTATGGAGGTGTGCACATACGTACATATGTACATATGTAAATGCAGATACAAGTATATAACAGTTGGATAGCACGGCTTGGACCGGATAATAAATTGGCACCAAAAACCCACTCGTGCAGTGTCCAAGTACACGTTGTGCCGTATATGCACACACAACTATTTATATTGCGGCGGTTTCGCAGACTACCGAGGCAGTCCAAGAGGAAAGCAGAAATATAAATGAACTGGATGGAGCCGCACACGCATTTCAATTCTATTTTGGGCGCTTAAACACAGCAATGACCTTACGCAGCCAACGCAGAGATGGTTCCTGGTGCAGCAGCGGCCAATTCGAGTCCTTCAGCTGGATTTAGATTGCAACCAATACAAAATACAAAAAATCTCTTTGGTAGACAGTCAGCGATGAGAATCAGTGATGCCAACCAGTGATGTCATTTTTTCCGAAAAAAAGCTGAATAACCCAAAAAAAAACAACAGCTAAAAAGAGCCAAATTCCAAGGGGAAAAATCTAAGAAAAAATATGATTTTTAGAAGGTTATTTTTTGTTTATTTATTTATTTTTTTTATTTGATACATAAAAAATTAAATCAAAGCAGTTATACTGCATTTACAATGACTGAACAGCTATCTGGCCAATACGAGGGATCGAAAATACGAATTATAAGTAAAATCAAAGTTTTTAAAAATTTAAAAATAACTTCAATTTGGAAAATAAAAGTTAACGAATAAAGTAGTATTAAATTGCAAAACCTTATTAACTGAACGGCTTATTTAAAAGATTGACATATATAATTAATCTACTTTATAATACTTATCAACTGATGTACATACATATGAAGTGCTTCTTCGAATTCGCATTTGCGAATATTATGCATATTTCATATACAGTGAGTCACAAAAGTATTCGTTGCAAAGGAGGTCTTGAGGAAAATGTCAATTTTCACTAGCTAAAAGCTTCAAAATGTGAAAAAATGGATTACTATCCCAAAGATGTATATTTTGTTTAGTATATGACAAAAAAAAACTTAAAGAAAACCTTTTCAATAACAAGCTACAGACAAATATATAAAACTAAATCGATTTTTATGCTCACAAAAGTATTCGTTTCTGAGATTTTTTTTATATTTTTTTTCCTTTTTTCATGGGTTAGTGCAATTTTTTTCAGTATTCTGGTTGGGAATTCATTTTAAAATTTAATTCATGGAAAAACACAATATTTAAGCGTCATTGTGGGTCGTAATCAATTACAAAATGGCGAATAGTACGGAGTCAAAACATTTTCCAGAAGAAAATTACTTTACACCTACACAATGAGGGTTGATCCTTTAAATATATTTCTGGTATGTTTGATAATAGTCCTCTTACCATAATAAGCGTGGTTTTTCTTCTGAAATCAAGAAATTTCCTGGAAAATAAGCCGCGTTTTGGCCGAATAGAGTAATTGAAAATCAGAGAAGATAGAACAATTCTTTAAAAAAATCAGGAAAGGCATACATTTATAGGCTGCAAAAATTAACACCGCCATGACCACATCCTAAGGAACAAATGTATCCACTTAAACTATTGGAACAGTTCCTAGAAGCCATGATGAGGATGGTAGAAGCCCTAAAATAAAATCCTTGTTTTCACCTATCAATATGCCGAAGCTATTTTCTTTGATATAGCGTTTTGGAACCAAATTTTAGAGTATTCAGGGCAAGTAATATTAAGTAAAAAAGGTTTTCAATGTTTAGGGATCGGATTAAGAAGGGATAGTTTGCCGCAAGCCCGGTAAAGCCCTCAAGTTTAAAAATGATACAGCAACAGCAGAGCTTGCAAAAAACTGTCGACCGTTTCTAGTTGTCTGCATATATCTGTCTCTCTCTCACTCTTTACGAAAAGACTCAGAGAGCACCCGTTCATGAGTTCTTGGAATCAGCTCGCGCGCGTTCAGAGCGAACTCGTTTTTTTCTATTCTGTTTTGTTTTGGTTGTCCCATGAACCGTGGTCAGTGAACAAAAGTCTTTTGCGTATGTATTGGAATACATTCACACGCATAGGCAAGCAAATCCTTAAACGTTTAGTTGCGATTTAAAAACAAAATTGTCTAAAACTTTTCTATTCTTTTTAATAGCATTTTGTTATATGGACACTTGTTCACAAAAATAAATAAATAAAAAAAAAAAACAAACAAAGGTGAAGACCGTTCGCGCTGAGCTGTTCGGTCCCTTGGTCTTTTGCTGGCTCTCTGTGTGCGAACGTTTCTCGTCCCGCTCTTTACGCACGGCTCATTGAAAGGCCGAAGCAAAAAGAGCTCAACGAAAAGCGTTCAACAAAAAACCGAAATGAAGACAGCAAAACTCCCTTGCTCTGAACGAGAGCGAGAGAGTATGATCTTTTTCGGTTTTACTCGCAACGAGAGCACAGGAAAAACCCCGTCAACAGTTATTTGCAAGCTCTGAGCAACAGTAAAGCACGTCAGAGTTTCTGTTCTAGTTTAGGGTGTCTGTCTGCCCCAGGAGTTGGAAATATGTTTTTTTTTAGACAGGATAATAATTGCTGATATATATTTAAATATATTAAGGTGTATTTTACACTCTAGTGGCACCCTAATGTGTTCAGAACCCGACAAGTTCAATTTCCACCAGTACAATAGCGCCGAACAAACGACTTTTAAAGTCCAGATGTGGGTGTTGTACTATTGAAACCAGACTAAAACTCCTTCACAGAGCCCAGACGTTAGCCCTACTGAAAATCTATGACACCATCTTAAGCTAAAATTCCAGGAACAGCGGATTTCTGCCGAAAAAGGAACTTAATGATATAATGCGGAAGAAATGGTCGAATATATCCTGAAAGAGGTGCCCAAAATGGGTAGAGCCAATGCAAGGACGATTTTAAGCTATTAAATAAAACAAAGGATTGCACATAAGATATAACACAATAAAAAAATAATAAATATTTAATGGCGAAACAAAAAAACGAATACTTTTGTGACATGAAATTTTGTAGTTCAAATGAATTTCTTAGAAAAAAACAGCAATGAAGCTAGTTTTTTAACAACTTTTTGTTGTTTTCCTATTGTTTAATATCTGAGTAACATAAAAAAAAAACTAAAGTGATCAATTTGATACTTAATCATTAAAAAAATAACATAATTATTCGTCGGGAACCTTGCAACGAATACTTTTGTGACTCACTGTACATATGTTTCATATATTTTTCATATTTTATGCAAATGCATTTTATGCAAATTCCGAAGTCATAGCGATAAGTTAATAATTAAGCGAATTTAGTTAATAGGCCGCTCAGTTTAACAGTTATGGCAATACAAATTTTATTTTTAAATTTCAAAATAAAAGTTATTTGTAAATGTTTACTTAACTTATTTGCGATCTCTGGTCAATTCAGTGGGGTCCTTTTTAATCCAATCCTTAAATTCTGTACTTTGAAGCAAGTCATCTCGGACCTTTTGTTTGTAAGTCTCTTTTGCCATAGTTAATTTATGTTTTTCCTCGAATTCACAACCGCACTTCACAATTTAATACAAGCAATGGAAGTAATGTTGCAAATTTAGCTATTTCCCACTAGATCTGGCGTGTTTCAAAACCCAAGTGCGGGATATTTTGTGAACTTGCGGTCAGCGGAAATTATAGCTATTTTCCAAGCAAAATTGGCGTAATTTTAGCTTTTTGAAAACATCTGCCATCTTCATGTATTTTTATGTTTTACGATGCCACACTTAAATACTTTGTAGTATTTTTCCATTTGAATGGCAAAAAACATCGATATGCCAAAAGAGCATTAAATTGATGCTTATCGATTTTTACTATGAAATCGATTGAATTGAGTATAATACTGTCTTCCCACACAGCGCATTTGTGATACTGGCATGACACTGCCGCATTAATTAGAGACTTCATTAAAGATTTGACAGCGCTATAGCGTTTTACACAAGTGCGAGCAAGACGACTATATGGCGCTCTAATGCATTAGAATAATGCATTAGCTACTTCATTGCCGCGATAATCGATAGATCTACATATTATATACTAGATATTCGATAACAAAATACGGGTTTAATGAAGAAAATTGTAATTGAAAAATGTATTAGCCAGTTCATTGACAGTATGGTCTCACAATGAGAATTTTATTTTTATATCATTTCGCTTGTTTTTTGAACTGAAAATATATTAGAAAATTAGCAAAAATAATATGTTTTGCGGTAGCAAGGTTCTTGCGCTGTAAAATTAATTAAAAATTTTTTTTTTGTAATAATTAAAAAAATTTTAACCATTATAGGTTAAAAACATAAATTTAAAGGATTCTGCATTTATTTATGCAAGAATACTTCGACGAGGAATTTAGAAATTCATAGTAATACGCCGCGAATGGCGGCCGTTTTTTTTGTTTACCTTTTACGGTCGGTGTGACCGTAGTCGTATTACCAAAATAATCCAAGCAAAATCGAAGCCAAATTACACAAAATTACACATATAGTGGTCTCTTTCAAGGTTCTAATGAAGTAGCTAATTAATGAAAACTGCATTAGTGTATCATATGGGCATGAGGAACGTTTGGGATTTTTCACAAATGTGAAACTCGTGTTCCCACACAACATTAAAGAGCATTTAGCATCCGAACAGCTGATCGATCAGCTGTGGCTCATGAAAACGTAAACAAAGGCTGTCGAATTGGCAGTTGCAAATTTGAAATGGAGCACTTACCAACTATTTTGGCTGTTGTACAACAGCAAAATGCACAGATTGCGTCAGAATTTATCCGCACTAAATTTAAATGAATTAAATGACAAGGAATTTTAGTTTTTCTAATGATTTTTCTCTAACAAAGAGCAAATTCCCCGAAGAGTGTCTATAGGTGGTATAGGCATCCAAAATCTTTAAAATTAGGTAGAGGTAGGCGGTTTATATTAAATAGTAACAATTGGGGACATATTGGGGCAAGAATATACAGAAAAAACGCCAAGAACTATTTTGGGCATGCTTGTAGCTTTGGCGCCACGTTTTAAATTCCATATCTCATTTGTTCCTCGCCAATTTGTTTACATTTTCGTGGTGAATGGTCAAATTTTCAGAGTTGCACCGAAGAACTATCGCCTAACTATCGCCAAACAAACCGTGGTTAGATTTTAATGCTGAACTAACGCCGGGCCATTTGGGAAAATTCGGAACGGCAAAACCTTATGGAGCATTTGTTCAACGGATGCTAAATGCGCTTTAATGCTGTGTGGGAAGACCCTATAAAACTCGAGAACGGCTGAACGGATTTATCTTATCTTAGTCTTGAGATGTTCGTTAAGCTCTAGAGGTTTAAAAACAGCCCTTTTCTGTTTCCCATACAAACGTTTTTGTTGACATACTGTATACATATATAAAATTTCAGAATTAATTTTCAAGATTTTTCTAATTTTCCCTAAACTTTTCGAAAAAAAAAAATTATAAAAATTTAAAATTATACTTTTATGAAAATTTGCAGTGCTTGATTTAAGTGCCAAAAAATTATTCCTTTATGAGCATTTTCTGTGCGTTTTCAATGCTTGATTAGGAGGGTGAAAGCACTTATTTCTGTGTCAAAAAAAAATCATATCAGACACAGAAATTGCCCTCTTAAAGTACGACAGTTTTCAAGGAATAAATGCTCTTTCCGGACTCTTTTTTGGTCACTTTATGATATAAAATGCTTATAAAAAACTATCAGAAAACTGTCAGAAAATGCTCATATTGCTTGCTGCTATGCGCGGCAATATAAGAACACAACGCCGCCTCTTGTTGGCAAGTTTTCAAGGAAACAGACGCACAAATGGTATTTTGTTTGTCTGTGAAAATGCAGAGGACGATGCCTTATGTTTGGCTGTCTTGGCATGTGCGAGCAAATTTGTAAGTTTTGCATTTATACTGGATTTGCAATTTTGCAAAAACATTTGCCATCATCAGCCGCATCTTCACTCAACCAATCTTTGAATAAATAAATATTAATTTTTGACATTTTATCTATCACTCGCGCTCGTTTCAAAAATTGATGATGGCATAATAGGGTCTTCCCACACAGCATTAAAGCGCATTTAGCATCCGTTGAACAAATGCTCCATAAGGTTTTGCCGTTCCGAATTTTCCCAAATGGCCCGGCGTTAGTTCAGCATTAAAATCTAACCACGGTTTGTTTGGCGATAGTTAGGCGATAGTTCTTCGGTGCAACTCTGAAAATTTGACCATTCACCACGAAAATGTAAACAAACTTGGCGAGGAACAAATGAGATATGGAATTTAAAACGTGGCGCCAAAGCTACAAGCATGCCCAAAATAGATGTTGGCGTTTTTTCTGTATATTCTTGCCCCAATATGTCCCCAATTGTTACTATTTAATATAAACCGCCTATCTCTACCTTATTTTAAAGATTTTGGATGCCTATACCACCTATAGACACTCTTCGGGGAATTTGCTCTTTGTTAGAGAAAAATCATTAGAAAAACTAAAATTCCTTGTCATTTAATTCATTTAAATTTATTGCGGATAAATTCTGACGCAATCTGTGCCTTTTGCTGTTGTACAACAGCCAAAATAGTTGGTAAATGCTCCATTTCAAATTTGCAACTGCCAATTCGACAGCCTTTGTTTACGTTTTCATAAGCTCACAGCTGATCGATCAGCTGCTCGGATGCTAAATGCGCTTTAATGCTGTGTGGGAACACGAGTTTCACATTTGTGAAAAATCCCAAAACGTTCCTCACAAATGCGCTGTGTGGGAAGACCGTATAACGAACAGCAATTCATATATGTACACAGAAACACCAGGAGAAGCCAGTGGACTTCTTATTTTTTGCGACAAAAAAAAGATGATGTTGTACTACAATATATAACATTACTCCAGAAGTCCACTGGCTTCTCCTGGTGTTTCTGGGCAAACCAAAGTCGCTTTTCCATGTTTACTTTCGAGAGTAAAAATGTTTGGGATGTGTACTCGGTCCGTTTTAGCAGCTTTCGGATGGTTTCGTGAGAAACATTTAGATTACTTGTATCCTTAATATCGCTTGCTATGGATCTGAGCGAAACATGAGGTATTTTGGCCAGTTCCCTTAGCAATTTTCGCTCATCTCTCTCTGGAATTTTTCTAGGCCGTCCTGTTCCAGGCTTGGGACCCAGTCGATTCTCCTTGTTTGGTCTATTTAGGATGCTGTATATTGTCTGCCGTAATACGGAGAACATTTCAGACAGTTCCTAGACGTTTTTTCCCGATCTGGTGGTTATAATAAACCAGTTGTGCAACATCGTGCGAAGTTCTCTTTCCAGGTATTTTTATTTAATCTTGATAGAACTTGTCGCGCCGAAATTGATTGACAAATGATTAGGAACACAAAGGCTAAGAGGAGAAAAAAAAACCAAAGCTTAATTCCAATGGGAGCTGTCCTAAAACTGTTTTGCCGCTGATGTCAAAACACTTTCTTGACAGTATGAAATCTGAATGTTATTTGTTTTTATTTTTTTTTAAGACAGTTACCAAATGAAATGTTGTTATTTTTTCTCATAAATTAGTACTTACTTACCCACAGAATCGAAATACAATTTTTAAAATATTAAAAAACGCTGATTACTTCCTTTTTTGGCATGCAAACATAAAAAATCAAAACACTTTTCATTGTCAAAACACTTTGTTGACATACTGTATCTGGATTATTATATATGTATGTATGAAAAATGAAAATCTTATCAACTAAATCTTAATTTTTAATCAATTTTTATTATATATGTACATAATATGGAAATCTTACAAACTAAATCTTAAATTTTAACCAATATATAAACAATTTTTTTTTTTATTATTATAATATTTAATTCTGTCTTTCGATGTTTGAAACCACAAACCATCCACAAGGATGGAACAAAGGATTAAAGTCAAATATTTTAAGTGCAACAATTATTACCTCTCACAGCTGTCGTTATCGCCATGCTCAGAACTAGACATATACGCCGCCGCGCCACGCCGCCGCCGATTTTTGCCTTATTTGACGCGCCGCCGCCAAATTATGAAAATATCGGCGCGCCGCTGCACAGTAGCGCCTTTTCTCATTTTACGTTGCAAAAATCATAACTTTTGAACAAAATAAGATAACTAAATAATTTAAACGCCATTTGATAGGTAATTGTTGTAAAATTTACATATGTATTGGAAAATCTGCCACGCCCACTCATTCGCCTTTTTAAAGGGTATCACAGTAAATAAATATTTTTTTCTCAATGAAGACAATTTTTTAAAAA
The DNA here is from genome assembly GCF_030179895.1 of Drosophila kikkawai. NCBI lineage: Eukaryota > Metazoa > Arthropoda > Insecta > Diptera > Drosophilidae > Drosophila > Drosophila kikkawai. The sequence goes on along the minus strand of NC_091728.1, from coordinate 26,704,220 downwards.
TATTTTTTATTTAATTTTTTATCTTTATTTTTATGTATTTGCTCAGATAAAAATAATTTGAAAACTGAAAAAAAAAAAAATTTTTTTATTTCAACGTGTAACCGCCACACGCTACAGTTAGTATATTTTATGGTTAGTATGAAGCTGAGTCGGTATTTTGGTATATTTAACCCTGAGTAGTTTTGGTTTATGCTGTTGCATTTCCGGGGACGCAGCTCGACGCAGCAGATGTAAGTTGATTTTGGTCCAGATAGGTAATATAGTTTTTGTGTAATATTACCTGAAAGTCAACAAATTTTTCCTTTTTTTTTCTTATGATGCAAAAATGGAAACAAAGTTCAACTTTGAATGCTCATATCTTCTACAAAAAAAATCCGAAAATTGATTTTACAGCAGATTCTGAATCCATGGGAAATTTCCTGTCGAATAAGTATGGTTAAAATCATTTTTGCGACAACGACTTTTTCGATTTTTGCAACGGCTTTTGTTCGAGAGGCGCTACTGTGCGCTGGTGCGGCACCGGCGCGGCCTTCGGTGTTATTATTCTTTCGTTTTCTTTTTCTTTGCCCTCGAGTGGAAATTCCCCAGCTAGGCAGCTAGTTGCTAGTCGCCTAATTTATTTATTTTAATTTTTTATGTTTATTTTTATGTATTTGCTCAAATAAAAATAATTTGAAAACTGAAAAAATTTTTTTTTTTTTAATTCGAAGTGTAACCGCCACGCGCTACAGTTAGTATATTTCTTGAAATGTATGAAATTGTGTCGGTATTTTGGTATATTTTACCCTGAGTTGTTTTGGTTTTTTGCGTTAAATTTCCGCAGACGCAGCTCGACGCAGCAGATGTAAGTTGATTTTGGTCCAGATAGGTAATATAGTTTTTGTGTAATATTACCTGAAAGTCAACAAATTTTTCCTTTTTTTTTCTTATGATGCAAAAATGGAAACAAAGTTCAACTTTGAATGCTCATATCTTCTACAAATAAAAATTCGAAAATTGATTTTACAGCAGATTCTGAATCCATGGGAAATTTCCTGTCGAATAAGTATGGTTAAAATCATTTTTGCGACAACGACTTTTTCGATTTTTGCAACGGCTTTTGTTCGAGAGGCGCTACTGTGCGCTGGTGCGGCACCGGCGCGGCCTTCGGTGTTATTATTCTTTCGTTTTCTTTTTCTTTGCCCTCGAGTGGAAATTCCCCAGCTAGACAGCTAGTTGCTAGTCGCCTAATTTATTTATTTTAATTTTTTATGTTTATTTTTATGTATTTGCTCAAATAAAAATAATTTGAAAACTGAAAAAAAATTTTTTTTTTTAATTCGAAGTGTAACCGCCACGCGCTACAGTTAGTATATTTCTTGAAATGTATGAAATTGTGTCGGTATTTTGGTATATTTTACCCTGAGTTGTTTTGGTTTTTTGCGTTGCATTTCCGCAGACGCAGCTCGACGCAGCCGATGATAATTCTGGTCCAGGAAAGATCCACGTAACTTGTAGACATAGTGTAGTCAGTGGCTTTCGTTGGCGTCAGAAGATATAGACTACTTTAGGCAGAAAAAGGTGAAAAAAATGGACACCTGGCAGGTAGCGATTTACCTGTAGAAGCCCAAATCAAAGTGTCGTTTTTTTTAGGTTCTTTAATAGTTTATGAAAGTATCTATCATTTAAAGTAAAAACCATGACCATTGGTTTTATGGTTTTTTTGTAATATTACCTGAAAGTCGACCAATTTACACATTTTTTTTTGTATGATGCAAAAAAACGAAACAAAGTTCAACTTTAAATGCTCATAACTTCTACAAACAAAATCTTTAAATTGATTTTATTGCAGATTCTGAATCCTTGTTAAATTTCCTGTCGAATAAGTATGGTTAAAATCGTTTTTGCGAACATGACTTTTTTTATTTTTGCAACGCTAATTGTTCGAGAGGCGCAACTGTGCGCCGGTTCTTTCTGACCACTACGCCGCCGCCGAGTCATTTGACCTCTACGCCGCCGCTGAAGACTTTAACCATCGGCGTCAGTGTTGCCAACTTTTCCTTTAAAAAAAAGCGATTTTTGACTGGAAGAGTGATTAAAAAAAGCCAAAAAAATTTTGGAAAAAGCTAAAAAAAAATCTGTTTTTGAAAAGACTAATTTGTTGGTGACTGACTACTCTACAACATGTATATGGACACTCACTGAAACAACTCGAAATTTGTTTTTAAGCTCTTTGAAAAGTTTAACTTTCTTTCCAAAAATAACAAGGGGACATCACTTGCTAAATACACAAATTTTTAGAAAACTACGAACGAAACACGCAACATATGTATTTGTATCAACACATAGTACTTATCTGAATTTTATATTTATTGATTTCTTGCCTGAGATATTCCAATTTGAAATTGCACAGCAAAGGTAACCACAAAGACAGCACGTGTTGTTTACTTGCAACAACTGACTTTAACAGCTGTTATCTTAACACTAAACTGTTAAGTTAAAATTTTAGGTATGTAACATAGCATTTTGATAATTTCTTAACATGGTCGTTGAAAAAACAGAAATTTGCGTACTCGCGAAAAATGAGTTTTGGCCACAAAAACGGGTCAAATTCCACATAGTGCTGCGATCAAAAACGAGGAATTTCTTCTAATGCTATCCCTATAGGTATTCTTAAAAGTATTTTTAAAAGTATTCTTAAGAATATTCTTAAAATTAGCATTGATGGATCAGTATTCGTTGCTGAACGCAACCAATGTAACGATCATACACAAAAAATCGGAAAAAATCATTTGAATAAAATAAAAAGCCAGAATTCCCGCTGCCCGCTGTTTGCAAATTTTTCTAGCAATGGCATTCAGAAAAAGCCAGATTTGACGGGAAAAAAGCGACTCTGGCAACAGTGATCGGCGTAAACCTCTACTCAGAACACACTTTTTAGTCTGAGTCCCCTTCCACGAATATTGAACCGCAATCTCATCCGAACATTTTTTTTTTTCCATTTTGCGCGCAAAAATTTGGCAGGATCAGAAATATTATAATATTTTATTTCGGATTCCTATACAAAAATGGAAATATAAAAAAACGAGTGCATTTTATTGAAAATTAAAAAAACATATTTAGTTATTCTTACCAGTTGTTCGCACAAATATGCTGAATTATCTAAGTCTCCTGCAAATTTTGCTGTCTTCAATTTTATTGAAGGGTTTTGGTGGGAGCAACAGGCAACGAGGCTTATTTCCATTAACAAGCTTTCACTTCCGTTAAAATGCGAGTTTGAATTTTAATGTTATCAGCTTCCAATTTAATTAAGCGTTCATTAATATCTATTAAAATATATTTTTATATATATATTGAAAACTCTTTATTTTATACCTTCTACATTTTTGGTTAATTTTTGAACTTGGTTGTAAATAAGCTGCAACATATCTAAAAAGGGCAACATAAATTAGTTTTCTTTGAAGATAGATGTTAAAACTTAACTAACATATACTTACTTGATGTGGATGGATTCGGATAGCTAGAAGTTAGCTGAGTATAGGCAACTTCATTGGTCAAAGTTGATTCATCTGAATGCGCGTCAGTGCTCAAAAATTGCCCAGTGAAATCATTCATTATGAATTAATGGAATAACAATTACATATGCACGCTGGTGACAAAATATTAAAAATAATAGCTCTTCGTGTTCCGTCTGCTACCTTATGAACTAATGGTATGCCACAAATAACTAGTGATTTGGATATTTTTATGCCTAAAAGGCTTGATTTTAGAGGTAACGTAAAAAGATCTTAATTAAGTAGAATTTCATTTGCTTTTACAAATACCTCGTAGTTTGCTTCTACAAAATTATTAATTTTAAAAACTCTGGAATCTACAATGTATACATACATAATATGTATGGATCTGAAGGCAGCGCTACATGAGGAGTGGAACAAAATGGACCCATCTTATCTGGAAGCACTAGTTTCATCCATGCCAAGACGACTTAATGAAGTCATTAAAATGAAGGGATACCCCACAAAATATTAAATTTAATTTAAAACTGTTAAATTAACTTTTTAGTTAACTTTAAAGAAGGTGTATCATCACTTTTGTGGAAGCAAATGTATAAAGTTCTTAAGTTTTTTTCTAATTTTTAAGTAAACTATGAAGAAAAGTTTTTAAATTAATTTTTAATATGATTAATATTGTTAAAATAAACAACATGGCATCCTTACTTTTTTTTAAATATTTTTATAGAGGTGTTATCGATAACTAAAGTATAAATCGTCTGCTGTATCATGAATTAAGTGGCACACTGTATGTGGTCTGGAGCTTTTATGGATATACACATGCCAGAAAAAGTATGCGTACAAACTCGATGCCCAACTTTGATCGCTAAAAAAAAAACATATATATGTATATGTATATATAATTGATATCGACTTAATTTTTTTTTATGTTGTTTACACGTTTATTGATTATATATATATTTAGTTTTTATTGTCATAATAGCTTAACTTTATTTATTAAAATTAAAAAACGAAAAAGTGACGAATTTTTTGCCAGAAAAAGTATGCGTAAAAACTTCAAAGTTGGTTAATAATGATACTTATTTTTATGGATATACACATGCCAGAAAAAGTATGCGTACAAACTCGATGCCTAACTTTGATCGCTAAAAAAACACATCGAAAAAGTGACGATTTTTTAGCCATAAAAAGTTTGGGTACAAAGTTAAAAAACGATGTGTATTTGCTCTGTATGTAGCCCTGGGCACCGTTAGATAACCTAAAACGGTAACCAAAGTTCCAAGAACTGTTCGGCATTCGTTCTGTGAGTTAATTTCGTCACTTTGAGGGAAAAATCGCAATGGGCAAGAAGACGAAAGAAATTTATCCCAATTTAAGGAAGTTAATTGTAAAACTCCGAGACGAGGGGAAAACTCTGCGGGAAATCGGGAAAATTGTTGGCAGAGTTCATTCCTCTATACAAAGAGTGCTCGAAAACTTTGATTTGAACGGGTGAATTAGGTCAAAACCACGTTCTGGAAGGCCACCTAAGCTGACGGATCGAGAGAAGCGGGACGTTTTGAAGAGTGTGAAGCTGAATCCTCGATTAACAGCCTTCAAAATTAGTCAGGACATCAAGGAGAAGTACAGCAAAGATCTTCATGAGGATACAATCCGAAAGATTTTGAAAAAAGAGGACTTACATGCCCGTACTGCGCGGAACAAGCCCTTAATATCGCCGGCCAATAAGAGGAAGCGAACGGAATTTGCCAAAAAATTTGTCCAGGAGCCTGGAATGTTCTGGAACAAGGTCCTATTCAGCGACGAGAGTAAATGCTGTATTTTTTGAATAAAAGGGCGAAAACTGGTGTGGCGTAAGAGCGGTACAGCGCTGGACGTGCAAAATCTTGCTCCGACTGTGAAGCATGGTGGTGGCGGTGTGATGGTTTGGGGGTGTATGGCGGCAAGTGGAGTTGGAGACCTGGTGTTTAGCGAGTCGACCATGGCTTATCTGCAAATTTTAAGAGATAATTTGCACGAAAGCGCCAGGAAGTTAGGGTTAGCTGAGGACTTTTGGTTCCAGCAGGACAATGACCCGAAGCATACAGCCCACAACGTAAAGCTATGGTTGCTATATAACACCAAAAACCAGTTGCACTCGCCACCTCAGTCGCCAGATTTGAATCCCATAGAGCATCTATGAAATCATTTGGAGCGCAGGATCCGCCTTCGCACCATAACATCGAAGGCTATGCTGAAGGACGTCATTATGGAGGAATGGCTGAATATTTCCCCATCGGTGACTGAAAAATTGGTGCAATCAATGCCAAAACGTTTGGAGGAAACTATCAAAAGAAAGGGGTACTCCACTTCTTATTAAATAATAGAATTAAGTATCATTATTAACCAACTTTGAAGTTTGTACGCATATTTTTTCTGGCAAAAAATTCGTCACTTTTTCGTTTTTTAATTTTAATACATTAAGTTAAGCTATTATGACAATAAAATCTAAATATATGTATAATCAATAAACGCATACTTTTTCTGGCATATGTATGTATGTATATATGGGCATTTCCACAAAAATGTCAACCGCGGCCAAAAAACTAAAACTTCTCTAAAATGTTTTTTTTTCCAACATAGTAACATTAGGAAAAGGTCAATTGATTAAATTTGAAGGGTTTTATCATATTCTAAAACAAATTTCGAAATATTCGAATGCATATTCGCGCAAACACGATTTTTCAATATTTTGATGAAAAACATCATAAAAATGGGCCTGTTTTCTTTTGATAATTACATCCAAACCGAGGCATTATGCTTTGACTGTTGTTTACTAACATCACAAGAAGAATGCAAAAAGTCGAAATAAATTGGATATATGCTCTTCTAATTTACTTAAATAGTAAAAAATTATATGCAAAGTATGATGATAAAAACTGTCGCGTGCGACACCTTATTAAAATTAAATAAAAAATAAACTATGCTAAATTTCTGATTGTAAATAAAAGCATATGAAAATAACATTGTCGCATAATATTTTAAAATTTGTTTCATTAAAATATTCCCAGCCGTTTCGCTAAAATCAGTGTTTAAACAGCTCGCCGCGTAAAGTGACTTCTGTTTTTGTCGCGTGCGAACCCTTCAATTTTTTTTAAATTTCTTAAATTTGAGCATACACTCAAAATCAACACTAACACCAATTAAAGCCCTAGGCAAGAGCTATAATTTAATATTTTTAAAAGAAATAAAAATAAAATGTACCATACTTTTTTTTTTTTGCTTTGAATGCGTACGAATGTCGCGTGCGACACCATGGAAATGCCCATATGCTTTTATTTTGAATTGAGAAAGTATTTCCTTTCAAATATCTTTTTAAAACTTTTGATATGGAATCCCTTCTGAATGTCGTGTTTATACTTTGCTCTACGAGGCGATTATATATCTGGGTAGCAACTTGTGTTCCCTTTCTAACCATTTTTTTTACCTTGCATAAATAACTTTCATATTTAAAAGCACGGAAAGAATGTAAATTTGATTGGTAAAAATGCATTCATCTGCCAAATGCGATAAACAATGAAAATTATATTTTAGTAAAGTTGCATCGTAAAGCTCTGGCAATTTGCTTATAAAACTACAAATCAGTTCTTTAGTGCACACATTTTTAGTTAAGCAATGCTCATCACTAAGCAGCCTTTCAGTTAAAACTCCTTTTAAAACTATTGGTCCAGTGAATAGTAGGAATTGCCTAAACTCAATGGCTTTCCACCTATCCATATCTAAAATACTTCTGGGTTTTCTGGCAAATTCCATACATATGTCTGTCTTTTAAGACATGAACATGTTATATAAATAATATATTTTTTCTTCAGACAAGGAGTAGTTCTGGCCTCTAATTTTAATCCAACCATTCAACATACTTTTCATTACCCCGAGGCAAACTGTATGCATATAATCGAATGGGAATTGGCGCACTATGTCTAATGGAAGCTCATCAATTTTAAGTGGACGACTTGTGTTCTAATTCTAAATTGGTCATCCGTTCTTGGTAAACTTCCTTGAAGTTCATATATTATTCTTCTTTCGAAGTTTTCACCTCGTTAATAACACTTGTGGCAACCTAAATAGGCGCTATAACTTTTAGTTCCAAGAACAAAAGCTCTGGCGGGCGAGTCGCAAATACTTCGAAATGATTTGATTTATAGAAAAAACCAGAAGAAATAAGAGAAGAAAGTTCAGAAATAAATAAATTAAGATATTCCTTAATATCTTTTGGCTTGCTTTCTCCACAAAAGACGCCTACTAGCAATACAGGAGAAGTTCTGTCAACATTTATTAAAATCAGCCATGCCTGCATGTTAGAACTTTTAAAGAGTGGTAGCCCATCAATATTTATATTAATGTATAATGCCTTTTTATTAAAAGAAAAGTTTTCAAAAAAATCAGTCATACAATCAGCGATTCCATAATGCACATATTCGCCGCCACTCATTGGAACACAGAAATCATCTTTAGGTGTTTTTAAAGTTCTGGAATCCAGGTAATATTTGCCGCAAGATCTTAAGAAGCTCATTTAAAGCCGAGCAAGAAATATTAAATTCAACAGCGCATTTATATGGTGCCACGCGTAACAAGCTCAAAATAATGAGCGGCGATCAAAAGAATGAGCGTAGAACCTCTGTAAACCAAAGAAACGGTGTTTTCTCTTATTTCTCAACTCGCGATATCGAAGCAGAAAAAACGTCTACCAAGCCCAACCCGGCTCTACTGACCGCCGACGGCACGAGAGCGCGCTCTTGCTCTCCCGCCCTACTTATTCCAGCTCCTACATCTTGGAGCTCCCAATGCCAAACCCCACCACCAGCGGCTTCGATGGAAGACGCACCAACAACAAGCAGAGCTGCAATTTCTGCAAACGCATCAAAAGCAACAGCAACAACTAAACCAACGACCAATATTGCGAAATCGGTTCCAACGGCCGCAGCGCAAAATACAATGGTAACAAAAACCGTGAGCTCCGATAAGCAACAAGCGGTTCCGGCCATACAGACTGGCATGGATCGCTACATCCAAATTAAGCGTAAGCTTAGCCCCCATAACACGGTTGGTAACAAGCCTAAGATCAACCGTGTCACCAAAAGCTACGACCCAAACAACACCAACAAATTTTCTCCGCTAGCAGCTGGTGAGAATAATGAAGCAGAGCTGGAGCAGGAGACTCAAAAACAGCCAAAGCCCCCACCTATATATATAAGGGAGAAAAGTTCAAACGCCCTGGTCAACAAAATTGTTGCGGTGGTCGGGGACGGAAACTTTCATGTTGTTCCGATTATTAAAGGGAACATCTGCGAAACCAAAGTTCAAACCAAAACAGAAGAACACTTTCGAGCTGTGTCTAATTACCTGCAGGAAGCAAAAAAGAGCTTTTACACCTACCAACTAAAAAGCAGCAAGGGACTGCAAGTAGTGCTGAAAGGAATTGAACCAGATGTCGCCCCCTCCGAGATACTAGAAGCCCTGAAAGGCAAGGGTTTCTTTGCCAAGAATGCCAGACAGTAAAGCCCTAAAGAAGAATGAAGTTCACCCGATCTACAAGTTGCAGTTCCTACTGCATCGAAGAATCTCCGTGGAAGAACCTCACAAACGCAACGGTCCTGTGCAATGCACAAACTGCCAGGAGTATGGTCATACAAGAACATACTGCACCCTTCGGTCAGTCTGCGTAGTCTGTGGAGACTTCCACAACTCCGCACACTGCCCTGCGAACAAAGAAGACCCCAACACGAAAAAATGTGGAAACTGCGGAGGAAACCATACAGCTAACTACAGAGGCTGTGAGGTCTACAAGGAGCTGAAGAGTCGCATGCGAAGAGCGACAGCTACACGTCAACAAAATACACAAAATGTGTATTTTAATTCAAAAACTACTCCAGATGTATTTTTTGCCAAAGCAGCCAGATCTTCTTTTGGTCCGCTAAATGCCCCCACGGGCATCTCCTACGCCGAAGCTCTACGGACAGGTATACAAAATCCACTCCCCTCAAACTCAGTAAATGCTCAGCAGGCCCCAGAGAAGCCACAAAACAACATGGAATCCATGATGGTGACCATGCAACAAAGCATGATGGAACTCATGTCATTTATGAAAACGACCATGCAAACGCTCGTCCAGAATCAGAATATGGTGATACAGCTGCTCGTAGCACAACAGTCAAAATAATCAATGTCCAATCTACGTATATCCACGTGGAATGCCAACGGCGTCTCACGGCATAAACTTGAACTAATACAATTTCTAAACGAAAACCACATCGACGCCATGCTATTGGTTGAAACGCACCTCACAAGCAGATACAACTTTCATATAAGAGGTTATACCTTCTACCGCACAGATCATCCAGATGGTAAAGCCCACGGCGGGACCGGCATCCTTATCAGAGAACGCATCAAACACCACTTCCACCAAAGGTTTGCAACAAATTACCTGCAAGCTACGTCCATAAAAGTGCAGTCAGGTAACGGCAACCTTTGCATTGCTGCTGTCTACTGCCCACCTCGCTTTACAATCTCTGAAGGTCAATTCATGGATTTTTACAACTCACTTGGAGATCGATTTATAGCTGCAGGAGATTACAACGCCAAGCATACGCATTGGGGATCCCGCCTCGTGACCCCCAAGGGAAGACAACTGTATAACGCTCTCATCAATGTGAGAAATAAGCTGGACTATGTTTCCCCTGGTAGCCCCACATATTGGCCAGCAGACCCCAGAAAGATACCCGATCTAATTGACTTCGCGGTGACAAAAAACATCCCACGAAATTTAATAAACGCCAAGGCCCTTCCTGACCTTTCTTCAGATCACTCGCCGCTGTTGATAACTCTCCTTCAAAGCCCAGAAACTACGGATCGCCCCTATAGGCTGACGTCGCACAGAACCAATTGGATGAAATACAAAAAGTATGTGAGTTCCCACATTGAGCTAGCCCCCCAGCTCAATATTGAAACCGACATCGACTCCTCCACCTCCGCACTGGAAGAGGTACTTGTGACTGCAGCCAGAATCTCAACACCACAACAGACGGATGTGCAAAAAATCAAATTCAAAACGAACCAGCAAATTGAACAGCTTATCCAAGAAAAGAGGCGTCTGCGACGGGCGTGGCAAACCAATAGATCGCCAAGCACAAAGCAACGTCTAAATGAAGTCACACGCAAACTAAGCCGGGCCCTGAAGCAAGATGCCGAAAAAGCACAATTAAGATATATTGAAAAACTCTCGCCAACCAGCACAAAGCATCCCTTATGGAGAGCTCACCCAAATTTAAGCTCACCGGCTGAAACCATCACCCCGATAAGAAAGTCATCTGGTTGCTGGGCCCGCAGCGACAAAGACAGAGCCGAAACTTTTGCCTCACATCTCCAGGGCGTTTTCCAGCCGAACCCTGCTGCAAATCCATTTGATCTACCGCAAATCCACACTGAAACGGAATCTACTCCAGCATCATTTCGTCCGAACGAGATAACGAAGGTCATCAGGGAACTGAAGCCGAAAAAGGCTCCCGGCGTTGACCTAATAACTCAAAAAATGATAATTGAACTTCCGAATTGTGCTATTGAGGTCATCTGTAAAATCTTCAATGGGATCATAAGTCTCGGCCATTACCCAACAAAATGGAAAAAATCTATAATTATAATGATACCGAAGCCCGGAAAAGACCACACGATTCCGTTATCTTACCGACCAATAAGTCTACTATCATGCTTGTCCAAGTTATTTGAAAAATGCCTACTAAAGCGCATAATCCCTTATCTGGGAGCTCACAATATTATCCCAGCTCATCAATTTGGCTTCAGAGAAAAACATGGAACTATCGAGCAAGTTAACAGAATAACATCAGAAATTCGCACAGCCTTCGAGCATCGAGAATATTGCAGCGCGATATTTCTCGACGTTTCTCAAGCATTCGACCGCGTCTGGCTCAACGGCCTCATGCACAAAATAAAAACACTCTTGCCGGTATACACACACAAATTACTTGAGTCGTATCTCTACAACAGAGTCTTCGCAGTGAGGTGCAACGCAACAACATCCGGCACCTATTCAATCGAAGCTGGAGTCCCACAAGGAAGCGCACTCGGGCCTACCCTATTTGTTCTATACACAGCGGATATCCCCACAAGCGACCAGCTAACATTATCCACTTTCGCTGATGACACTGCGATCCTCAGCCGTTCCAGATGCCCAGTCCGTGCAACAGCCCAGCTCGCCAACCACCTCAAGGTAGTCGAGAAGTGGCTATCTGATTGGCGTATTAAAATAAATGAACAAAAGTGTAAGCACATAACGTTCACCCTCAACAGACAAACATGCCCCCCGCTCTACCTGAACAGCACACTGATCCCCGAAGTCAACGTGGTAACGTACCTGGGCGTCCACCTGGACAGACGCCTAACATGGCGAAGACATATTGAATGCAAGAAACTTCATCTAAAACTAAAAGCCTGCAGCCTCCACTGGCTCATAAACTCCCGATCGCCTCTGTGTCTGGACTACAAGGTCCTGCTCTACAACTCCACACTAAAGCCAATATGGACGTATGGCTCCCAGCTCTGGGGGAACGCGTGCAGTACCAATCTAGACATCATACAGCGCGCCCAATCAAAAATCCTGAGAACTATCACTGGGGCACCATGGTATATTCGCAACGAAAACATCCACAGGGATCTCGGCATTCCTGCAGTTAAGAACGAAATAGAAAAACAAAAAGCGTCCTACAAGGAAAAACTCTCCACCCATCCAAATCCTTTAGCAAGGGACTTGATACGAGTCTCCAGAAGAAGCCGCCTTCTACGTAACGACCATCCAACCCAGCCATAATTATTCAGGGCCATCTACTCTGTACCAGTCTCATGACTGCTAGTTAGGTAGTATTGTAAGATTTGATACACTTATTGTTAGTCTCATAAATGAGAAGATTCAATAAATAAAAGCAAAGCCTAAAAAAAAAAAGAAAAAAAAAAAAAAAACAGATAAAAAAAAATTAGATAATTCATCCCAAAGAGATTTGATCTCAAGGTCTTCCGAAGATTCAAACATGTCACTATTATGACTAGAGTATCCATCATTTTCAATAAAATTTGGCTCCAAAATATATTCTGAATCCATTTGGGGTTCATTAAATCCGTCCAGCTCTGATGGCAGAGGGTCCCCACAGCATCGATTCTTTGCCTTCAGGGCATTAATTATTTTTTGGTACTCTGCCCGACTTGATCTCTGGACACTAAATAAAATGGTCAATTTTTGACTATCTTGCGATAAGCGAATTACACACCGTTAATTTAAGCGAGGTTTTTACTTTGTATTTACTTACGCAGCTCCGAATATGCTCACGCATATGAGCTCTTTTTGTGCCTATTTGGATCAACACCCAAATTTGCTCAGAAAATGCTATTATTTATGTGCCTACTCAGAAAACACTCTTAATAGGGTCTTCCCACACACCGTCAAAGCGCATCCACCGTCCATTGAACAAGGTCCATAAGGGTTTGCCGTTCCGAATTTTCTCAAAAACGGACCGGCATCAAAGCGCATCTAAATCTAACGACCGTTTGTTTGGCGATAGTTAGGCGATAATTTTTAGGTGCAACTCTGAGTTCTTCTTCTGAATTTGACCAACACTACGAAAATGTAAACAAAATTGGCGAGGAACAAATGAAATATGGAATTTAAAATGTGGCGCCAAAGCAACAAGCATGCCCAAAATACTTGTTGGCGTTTTTTTTTTTTGTATATTCTTGCCCCAAAGTGTCCCCAATTGCTACTACTTAATATAAAACGCCTACCTCTACCTTATTTTAAAGATTTGGGAAGCCTATACTACCTACACACACTCTTCGGGGAATTTGCTCTTTGTTAGAAAAAAATCATTAGAGGAACTCAAATTTCTTGCCATCTAATTCATTTAAATTTAGAGCGGATAAATTCTGACGCAATCTGTGGGTTTGCTGTTGTTAAACGGCCGAAATAGTTTATAAACTTTTCATTTTACTCCCACATCGGCCGCTTCAGCCATCATTGTTTACGTTTTCATGAGCCACAGCTGATCGATCAGCTGTTCGGATGTTGAATGTGCTTTAATGTTGTGTGGGAACACGAGTTTCACATTTCTGAAAAATCCCAAACGTTCCTCACAAATGTGCTGTGTGGGAAGACAGTATTAGATTTTAATGTTGATCTAACGCCGGTTCATTTGGGAAAATTCGGAACGGCAAACCCTTATGGACCGTTTGTTCAACGGATGTTGAATGTGCTTTAATGTTGTGTGGGAAGACCCTATAAAGCATTTGTTTTCTTAAAATTTTCCCCCATATCTGCTTTCGAATGACATCAATTCATTTGATTCGCTTCGAAATCATAGCTGTATAGTTTTTTTTGGTCTGGCGACGCTTTTAGCTTTTGCGATAGCAACATTTATCTCATGTTACTACCCGCGAAAAAGAAAAGTCAGAAAGTTCTGCTTTTTTATATGGAGTTTGGCTGCTTTCAAAAAATGTATCTTATGTTAGTGCCAGCCTCATGTTAGTACTAGCTTAAGCTTCACTTGTTTCTTGAAGATCATTTTAAAGAGATCAAAGTAAATGATGAGGGTTTCTTCCTAAAATTTAGCAAAGTAACATTTCTCAAAAACAAAATCGAAAAAAATCAACGAAACTTTAAAAAAATGATTCCGACAACAGTGATGTGCCACTCCGAGTGGCAACTATCGATATATTCCAGACGCGAACCGCTAATTTTGGCGCCCTCTGGAGGTTAAGCTTTAGTATTTAAAGTACTGCCTATTATATTTACAATTGCCCTTTTTAAAAGTCAGAAAAAGGTAATACTGGCATGACACTGCCGCATTAATTATACTGGCATGACACTGCCGCATTAATTAGAGACTTCATTAAAGATTTGACATCGCTATAGTGTTTTACACAAGTGCGAGCAAGACGACTATATGGCACTCTAATGCATTAGAATAATGCATTAGCTACTTCATTGCCGCGATAATCGATAGATCTACATATTATATACTAGATACTCGATAACAAAATACGGGTTTAATGAAGAAAATTGTAATTGAAAAATGTATTAGCCAGCTCATTGACAGTATGGTCTCACAATGAGAATTTTATTTTTATATCATTTCGCTTGTTTTTTGAACTGAAAATATATTAGAAAATTAGCAAAAATAATTTGTTTTGCGAGGGCAAGGTTCTTACGCTGTAAAATTAATTTAAAATTTTTTTTTGGTAATAATTTAAAAAAATTTAAGCATTATAGGTTAAAAACATAAATTTAAAGGATTCTGCATTTATTTATGCAACAATACTTCGACGAGGAATTCAGAAATTCATAGTAATACGCCTCGAATGGCGGCCGTTTTTTTTGTTTACCTTTTACGGTCGGTGTGACCGTAGTCGTATTACCAAAATAATCCAAGCAAAATTCAAGCCAAATTACACAAAATTACACATATAGTGGTCTCTTTCAAGGTTCTAATGAAGTAGCTAATTAATGAAAACTGCATTAGTGTATCATATGGGCATTAGAGACTTCATTAAAGATTTGACAGCGCTATAGCGTTTTACACAAGTGCGAGCAAGACGACTATATGGCGCTCTAATGCATTAGAATAATGCATTAGCTACTTCATTGCCGCGATAATCGATAGATCTACATATTATATACTAGATACTCGATAACAAAATACGGGTTTAATGAAGAAAATTGTAATTGAAAAATGTATTAGCCAGCTCATTGACAGTATGGTCTCACAATGAGAATTTTATTTTTATATAATTTCGCTTGTTTTTTGAACTGAAAATATATTAAAAAATTAGCAAAAATAATATGTTTTGCGGTAGCAAGGTTCTTGCGCTGTAAAATTAATTAAAATTATTTTTTTTGTAATAATTAAAAAAATGTTAAGCATTATAGGTTAAAAACATAAATTTAAACGATTCTGCATTTATTTATGCAAGAATACTTCGAAGAGGAATTCAGAAATTCATAGTAATACGCCGCGAATGGCGGCCGTTTTTTTTGTTTACCTTTTACGGTCGGTGTGACCGTAGTCGTATTACCAAAATAATCCAAGCAAAATCCAAGGAAAATCCAAACAAAATGACAATATAGCTGACTCTTTCAAGGTTCTAATGAAGTAGCTAATTAATGAAAACTGCATTACAGCATCATATGGGCATAAAAAATGGTAAAGCCTAGTACTCTGACGAGAAAAAACCGCTGTATAAATTTAGACAGCGGCCAAACTCCATATAAAAAAAACGGTGTCGAAAAAAAAAGAAGAAGAACTTTTAGACACGTCGTTTTTTTCGGTACTCTGACGACGAAAATGAAGCCTGCGAAAATTGAATGGCGTTGCCAGATCAAGATAGTAAACAGCTGATATCGCGCTGTCTAAATAATTCATTTGATTTATTTAGACACCCCTCATGGAGGGAAAGTTGAAGGAAAAAGGTGGCATTGATAGGGGCTGTCAAGGGGAAGCCCATAATATGGAATTTAACCCACAAAGGACATTTTAATGCCATATTTATTAATATTTTTTTGAATATTTGTTTACAAACAGCTGTCCAGTGTGACCAAGGAAAATCCTTAAACGCCATAAAAAGTACTTTTTTAATGGAATTTCAGGATTTTCCTTAATTTTTTTTGGTCACACTAGCTCGGTAGCGAAATAAACAGCGATTCCGCTGTCTAATTTAGACAGCGGGTTTTTCTCGTCAGAGTACTAGGCTTAAAGTTAAGCAAATCTAGGCACCTAAGATGCTGCCACACATTTCACAGCTTTAATTCCGGTGATCTCAAATAATTATTTGGTTAATTTGGACCATTTAAGTAATCACATTAAATAGCATTATTTATAAACAACCATTTTGGCGGTCCTTTAAAGTTATTAATGTATTCATTTATATTTTATAAGTATTTTTAACTGAATGTTTCGTTCCACCAACAATATGGCAATCTTGGCGATAACTTTTTGCGGTAAACTTATCGACCTATCGCCAAAACGAGAAAACTGGTTGAACACGGCAAAAATTTTGTTGTCAAATCTGAGGTGGGGTCAGAAATAAATTTGTTATAAAATAATTACCTGCCAGAATGATCTTATGGTGGTGTGGAATAAACATCAATATACCACTGAGTAAACTATTTTTTTCCTTTTGTAAATACGATCTGATTTCATATAAAAAAAGCCAATTACTTTTCATTCCGGCCAGAAAAAGGTGCCCGTTTTTCAAATCGAAAAAATCTTTCGTTTTCGATTACCGGAGCACCAATTTCTCGTTTTCAAAAACGAAAACGAAAAAATTTTGCCGTTTTCGATTACCGGAGCAGGCCTGATTATGATCACCTGCCACAAGAGCATAGCTCTGATGATCCCTTTTTATTCTTACGACCGTGGAGTGATCTATCGAGTCGGTAAAATAGGCATAGATAATTATTAGAATATATGTACATATGTATATCGCATGATTTAACAATAAGAAAGAAAAAATATAATAGTATAAATGATAATATAATAGTAAAGTTTACTGTGGTTGGAGTTGTAGATGGTCTCGTGGATGCCGCAGGCCTCCATGCCGAGGAAGGACGGTTGGAATAGCGACTCAGGGCAACGGAATCGCTCGTTTCCGATGGTAATAACCTGTCCGTCGGGCAGCTCATACGACATCTCCAGTGACGAGCTGGAGGCGGCGGTGGGCATCTCCTGCTCAAAGTCCAGGGCGACATAGCCAAGTTTTTCCTTAATGTCGCGCACAATTTAACGCTCAGCGGTAGTGGTGAACGAGTAGCCGCGCTCGGTCAGGATCTTCATCAGGTAGTCAGTCAAGTCACGACCAGCCAGATCCAGATGCAAGATGGCTTGCGGCAGGGCGTAGCCTTCATAGATGGGAACGGTGTGGGAGACACCGTCGCCAGAGTCCAGAACGATACCGGTGGTACGACGGGAGGCGTACCGGAGGTTATTCAGCACAGCCTGAATAGCGACATACATGGCCGGAGTGTTGAAAGTCTCAAACATGATTTGAGTCATCTTCTCGCGATTAGCCTTGGGGTTCAGGGGAGCCTCAGTCAGGAGGACGGGGTGCTCCTTGGGGGCGACGCGCAGCTCGTTGTAGAAGGTGTGGTGCCAGATCTTCTCGAACTATCACAATGGCAGCCGATTGAGCACGGCATTGTTACCAACTAATCGATTCGTTTCTGTGGTCAATCAAACTCAGCTTGTTTTACAAACTTCGATATAAGATACCAATCAATCTACAACAAAATGTGTGCAGCTTTGGTAATGGACAACGGATCCTTATTAAATAAATTAAAAATAACGAAAGTTGAAGAAAGCAAAAAAGCAGATAATAGAAAAACTTGCAAATTCTAATAACAAATATAATATTCGAAATCTACTATAATAAAGCTTAAAGCTTTACACTCATAAGAAATTAAATTCTTTTGAAAACGAAAAAAAAAACCAAAAATATTAGTTATTATTTCTAAAAATCAAAAACGATACATGTATCTACATGTTCCTGCCGATACCGTCAACGGTCAAAATGTTTTACTTTGCACTGGGAAATAAAATAAAAAACAAATTAAAAAAATAAATACATAAATAAAAATTGATTTAAATGAAAAAATACGAGAATATCCTAATCCAATGAAATCAAGAAACACACTGCCAATCTGGCTCTGAGCAGCTTGCTTTTATACGATTTAGTTTGAAATAAAACTCAAGGGCTTCTACGATTTTCTGAAAAAAAAAATGGACAATAGGCTGGCAGGGGGTCACGCTGATTTACCGATATGTAATTTAACATTAATAGGGTCTTCCCACACACCGTCAAAGCGCATCTGGCATCCGTTGAACAAACGGTCCATAAGGTTTTGCCGTTCCGAATTTTCTCAATTGGACCTGCATCAAAGCGCATCTAAATGTAACGACCGTTTGTTTGGCGATTGTTAGGCGATAGTTTTTCGGTGCAACTCTGAAAATTTGACTATCACTACGAAAGTGTATACACACTTGGCGAGAAACAAATGAGATATGGAATTTAAAATGTGGCGCCAAAGCTACAAGCATGCCCAAAATAGTTGTTGGCGTTTTTTCTGTATATTCTTGCCCCAATATGTCCCCAATTGTTACTATTTAATATAAACCGCCTGCCTCTACCTTATTTTGAAGATTTTGGATGCCTATACCACCTATAGACACACTTCGGGGAATTTGCTCTTTGTTAGAGAAAAATCATTAGAAAAACTAAAATTCCTTGTCATTTAATTCATTTAAATTTAGTGCGGATAAATTCTGACGCAATCTGTGCCTTTTCCTGTTGTACAACAGCCAAAATAGTTGGTAAATGCTCCATTTCAAATTTGCAACTGCCAATTCGACAGTCTTTGTTTACGTTTTCATGAGCCACAGCTGATCGATCAGCTGTTCGGATGCAGATGCACTTTGATGCAGCTCTGTGGGAACACGAGTTTCGCATCTGCGAAAAATCTCAACCGTTCCTCACAGATGCGCTGTGTGGGAAGACCGTATAAGATAAATAGTATGTATATGTTGTGGCGAATTTTTGTCAAATTTTTGAAACACAATTCGCTTTACATAATAACAAAGATTAACAATTAAGGAATTAAATTTTTTTTTTCGTAAATTTTTTTTTATTTTTTATTTTTAAAGTTTAACATCTTAAGAATATTGTGTCCAAGGTTTCCATCGATCAGGGTAAAATTGACGAAGTTATGCGGAGTTGAACGAAGGTCGGTTGGTGTTCAATGCATGAGAATCACAAAGTTCAAAGCGCTCTCCTGAAAAATTCAATTTTTCAAATCGGTGTACACGATTACAGAAAAACTACTGGACCGATCGATTTAAAATTTTGCACACACATTCTTTAACTAATTCCTCAGGTATTCACGTCGGCCTTTTTTTAATTTTTAATTTTTATATATTTTTAAATTAAGAAATAACGTTTTTTTTAGTCAAAAATCGGGTTTTTGACTTTAAAATTTCCTAAAAAATCACAAAAAAACTAAAAAAAAAACGCTTCCTGAATACCTCGGGACACTTATCCTTTAACGAATGAGGTATAATTTTTTTAGATCGGATGATCCTGTGGACTGTTAGGATGTACACCGCAAAACAACTTTTTTTGGAGGCGACTCGGGAGATTCCCTATAACTTCTCTACCTCTAAATATTTTTCAATACAAAATTTATCAAAAATTATTCAAATGTTGTGTTATTATATGATATTTAATTCATTAAGCTAACTTTAGCTGTTCCGCCACAATAATTTTTTGAAAAGTGGCCTTTTTTGCACCGAACTAACCTTACCCCCCTCTTAAGGGGGGACATCTGAGTAACTTTTTTTCAAAATCGAAATTTTTTTTTTTTTGCTTAAAAAATACTTTAGGGTCTTAAAAATAACATATCTAAAGATAGAGTCCGGCAAAAGTTTCTAAGTGTCGAAATTTTCCATTCTGCGGCGATGCCTCTCACATGTAATCATATACGATTTTAAAACTTTAAACGCGTTTATCTCAAAACCACTTTTTTTGAGTTGGCCGGAAACCTAACTCGAACAAATCTTAACCGATCGATCTGAAATTTTGACAGTATATTCAAAATACCTATGGCTATCGACACACGTAGGATTTTTTTTTTGCTTACTTTTTTTTTATCAACAAATTTTGTGACGTTTTTTTCTCTGAAAATTGAAAATTTTATTTAATCACTCACCATTTTGCTAAAAATCAAAATATCGAAAAAATCCTACGTGTGTCGATAGCGGTTGAGATAAAGAATCTAACTAAATTTGATTTTTTGTTCTTGACCAAAAATTAAGGACGTTAGGTTTCCGGCCATGGACCCCTTTCAAAAAAATAGGGCCTACGAAGAAATGCTGCACAGCCGCCATTTTGTTTTCGATTTATTCCAAAAAAATGTATTTTGTACTTCACATATAACATTATCAAACCTAATTAAAAATTTTTCGATTTGCTTTTTCATTTGGCCAAAAAAAAATTCTTGAAAATCGGCTTTTTTTTGGCCAGTTACTCAGATGTCCCCCCTTAAATAACAACTTTACGTTGCGGTTGTTAGTTAATTTCAGATGTTGCGTTATTTAATTCATATTTTAAAGTTTTTAGTTAGCATAGTATTTCATTGTGTTTCTCTTTAAGCTTTGGTTCTCACTTACGTAAAAGGTTGCATTAACACTCACGTGACACGCATCTTATCCATCAGCGAAAGATCAATCTCCCTCGAAGGTGTGCTGTAAATTTGTTGGCTTTGGCATGCCACGGTTTAACCAGGCCAGGTTTAACCTTTAGATTGGATTTCTAAAACATTAGTTTAAACAAAAGAGGTAAAAGAAACAAACTGCTGCCTTATGCTTCACAATTCGCAACAATAGAAATTTTCTTAGGCATTACTAATATTACTTAAATTTTATAAATTATTCTAATCTATCCAAAAGGCATTTCTTCACAATATCTATGGCTTTCAGCGATCTCAAACAAATTCACAAATCGTTTCAGTTTAATTTTATAAAGGATATGTTAACCTATGAAGGTCATTGCCATTTAGCGACGAAAAATTCGAGAAAATCTATTTTTGACATTAAAGGTTTTAATCCCATTTAACTGAGTAATTTAGCACGGAAAATATGCACTCGGACATCGGATGCTTTCTATCTGCCCTGATGGGCCCTAATCTGCACTATCCATCAGGGTTATGTTCACTTTTCAAAGGTCTTAGGTTAAGCCCGCGTGGGTGCAGGGGTCAGGCTGTGGTCAAATAGTTCACCGACGATCACTGCCTAACGTCCAAGACAATTCTCCGCAACTGTATCGCTGGCCGCTGAAGAATGTCGCGCATCCGCGCTCGATTTGGTCGATTTGACTGCAGTAGAAGTTATTTATTCATCCCTCCGATTCGGCTTCCTAGCCCGTCATGCCCCTCTTTGGGATGCTCCTCTGGACCGGGAGTCGAATACTGCTTGCTGGGGTCAATCTGTCGATTTTAAATTCGCCACAGTAAGCAACCAATAATATACTGGCCGATGCTAGACGGTTCCCTAATTGGAACTAAAGCTTTCCAGATCTATATTGGCGCAGCCCACTGGACGCAAATCCCGATTTTTCGGCATAAAGTCTAATACTGAAGGTAGAGTGTTAAAACTTCGTACAGTTTTTAGTAATAGTGTGTGTAGTCAGTGTTCAAAATTAGAAACAAAATGGCTTTGCCCTGTTGATCCATCAAATCCATGACTAACCACTAGTTTGGCTCTTGTGATATTTTTATACTGTTGGTTTTGTTGATTAAATAAATAATAACACAAGAAGTTCAGTTTGATTTTGTCAATTTAATTTTTATATTCACTCGCAACACCACACCAAGCACGCTGTTCGAGAGGTAAGAAGAAAGAAACCAAAAATGTGACCAAAGCTAGATATTCAATTATACCAAAGTGTTATGGTATTATGGTATTTCTGAATGAGGAATAGGGGTATTCCAACATATACCGTTTGATCACATCTTCTTGCATAAGTAGAATACGGCTGACAGTGTGGTTCAATAAAGTTTGCAAAGTTACTTCCGCATTGATTTCCGTCACCGATATTTCTTTGGGCTTGCGGAACTGGATCCGACAATAACAATTTATCTTTTATGTTGCTTCCACGATTTTCGCATTGCATGCGAATGAAGTGTCTTCGTCTTTTGACTTCTTTGATGAGACTGCTGCCGCGTGATCAGCAGAGCCGCAGGATTTTTTTCTACCA
Organism: Drosophila kikkawai; assembly: GCF_030179895.1. Lineage (NCBI taxonomy): Eukaryota > Metazoa > Arthropoda > Insecta > Diptera > Drosophilidae > Drosophila > Drosophila kikkawai. Next base: position 26,681,892 of record NC_091728.1, on the reverse strand, counting down.
TACCGGCAGCCAATTTTCTCTTCAGTCTTGAGCCAGCTTCCGAGTAATCTAGACGGGGACGTCCCAATTTACTTTGCGAAGTTGTTGAATGCCTTTCAGGACCTAGTTTAACTGACCATTTCTTTAAAAGCCATTTAGAATGTTTTATTTTAAAATTAGAAACATTTCGACCACATTTTGACAACCTTTTTCGCATGTATGTAATTGTGAAAACTATAGGCTTTTCGATTAATTTCGGTTCTCGTACTAAAGTTAACATCATCAACGCCGATTTGACCGAAAATCGAATCCGAAATTGACGTTTCCGTTCTCTTGTTGCTCCATTCTTCGAGCAACTGTAAATTGCTGAAGACAAACGTAGCTGCAATACATTCAGTTATCCGGAAAACGCGCAAAAATGCGCAAATATGATTATTATTCTCTAAACCTGTATACTTTTAATCAAAACGAAACATTTACTTTTTGGCAAAGATTCGCAACGTGTTAGTTCTGCTCCACAATACACAAGGGCTCGGGTTTACTTTTCAACATAAATCGGTTTAACAACACAAGGCACATACACAACAAATAACACAAATTAAGCAATTCTTGCTAGGGATTTACAGTGGCTCACAGCTTATTTGACTCACACCTAATTTCCAACTTAAAACAGCTATAACTTCTGAACCATAACCGAGCAACCGACAAAAATGAAACGCAGAATGGTAAGCTGACATTTTAACTTAAAAAATATAGTTTAGTTTATTCATTTTTAACAACAACTTTTTTTAATGAACAAAAACAAAAAATACTGCTTATTTTCACGCCACAGCTTATTTGACCCAGGTCTTAGATTAATTAATAGAAAATTATACGCGATTTTTTTTTTAAATTTTAATATTTTGTATGTCCGCCCTTTTGTTCCACAACGGATTTAAGGCGATTTGGAATCGATTCCACCAATTTCCTTGTGGTTTCTGGTGGGATTTTAGCCCATTCCTCAATCAAAGCAGTTTTCAGGTCATTTTTGCTTGAAATATTCCGTTCACGAATTTTTGAGTCCAGTATCGACCACAAATTCTCAATAACATTGAGATCAGGAGACTGTGCTGGCGGTTTCATGACGTGAGGACAATTGTATATAAGCCAATACTGCACAATTCCAGACTTATGTTTTGGGTCGTTGTCCTGGTAGAATCGAAAATGTTCTTTTATTCAGAATTTCTCGGCACTTTGGAGTAAATTGTCCTTCAGGATATTAGGATAAACATTTTTATCTATCGTGCTCTCAATAAATTGAAGGGTCTCGACTCCTGCTGCGGACATACAGGCCCATACCATAACATGGCCGCCACCATGCTTAACGGTTGGTTTTAGGTGTTTGTCTTGCAGCTCTGTATTTGCTTTCCGCTATACGTAAGTGCGACCATCGGACCCAAAAATATTAAATTTGGACTCATCCGCGAAAATTACATTGTTCCAGAACTCAGAGTCCTTGCTGATGTGCTCCTTTGCAAATTTCAAACGCCACTCTCGATTTTTCTTATTTATAAACGGGTTCTTACGTGCAACTCTACCGTGTAAATCGTTATTTCTGAGATTTCGACGGATGGTTTCTGGACAAAAAGACTTCCCGGTTATTTCCTGCATCTCACTAGCTACTTTTGGTGCCGATATTTTGGGATTTTTTTTCGGAGCTTTTCTTCCTTTATTTTCGATGCGATTTTCAAAAACAAAACTGTGTATAATGGCTTTAACTGTGCCATCAGGTATATTGACCATTTCAGCAATATTCCGGCGAGAATGTCCTGTTTTGTAATGATTTAGGACCAACTCACGTTGTTCTATAGTTGTGCGTTTTCCCATGGTCGTAACTCGTGCTTTCGCGATCAAATCTTACCCAAAGTGAGGAATCTGCATAGGTTGCGAATGCAGTCAACATAAGCAACGACAAAAACCGTAATTCTTACTAACCGGACAACGCAATCGTTCTTGAAATATTATGGGTCAAATAAGCTGTGGCGTGAAAATAATCAGTATTTTTGGTTTTTGTTCATTAATTAAGAAGTTGTTGGTTAAAATAAATAAACTAAACTATATTTTTTAAGTTAAAATGTCAGCTTACCATTCTGCGTTTCATTTTTGTCGGTTGCTCTTATGGTTCAGAAGTTATAGCTGTTTTAAGTTGGAAATTAGGTGTGGGTCAAATAAGCTGTGAGCCACTGTATATTAAACATACCTTGCTTTTCATTTTCCATCCTAAAAATAGTTCAAAGGTATTTTCTACAAAATATGACACAACCTTAAACTTTTAGAAAATTTTGCGCACGGCAAAAGTAAACAAAGCTCAGATCATCAGGCCTGCTCCGGTAATCGAAAACGGCAAGATTTTTTCGTTTTTGAAAACGAGAAATTGGTGCTCCGGTAATCGAAAACGAAAGATTTTTTCGATTTGAAAAACGGGCACCTTTTTCTGACCGGAATGAAAAGTAAATGGCTTTTTTTATATGAAATCAGATCTTATTTACAAAAGGAAAAAAATAGTTTACTCAGTGGTCTATTGATGTTTATTCCACACCACCATAAGATCATTCTGGCAGGTAATTATTTTATAAAAAATTTATTTCTGACCCCACCTCAGATTTGACAACTAAATTTTTGCCGTGTTCAACCAGTTTTCTCGTTTTGGCGATTGGTCATAAGTTCACTGCAAAAAGTTATCGCCAAGGTTGCCATATTGTTGGTGGAACGAAACAGCCAGTTAAAAATATTTATAAAATATAAATGAATACATTAATAACTTTAAAGGAGTGCCAAAATGGTTGTTTATAAATAATGATATTTAATTTGATTACTTAAATGGTCAAAATTAACCAAATAATTAATTGAGACCACCGGAATTAAAAATGTGAAAAGTGTGGCAGCATCTTAGATGCCTAGATTTGTTTAACTCTAGCATTTTTTGCCTTTTTCTGGCTTGGAAAAAGGGCAATTGTAAATATAAAAGGCAGTACTTTACGTTGTTTGCTTATTACCAAAAACACAAGCCAGCTGCTTGAGCAGTGAGAAACGATGAGAAAAGAAACATTCCGATATCAGAAATTTGCCGAAAACCAGCAGCTAAAAACGAAAACGGTTCGTTTTCGCCCAAAACGAAAACGAAAAAATTTTACGATTACCAGAGCAGGCCTGTGTATGTTTGACTTTGAGACCCTGGTACAAAGCCAGGGCTGCAACTATACAAATTTATATTATCGATTTAATGTGCTTGGAGTATCTGCTTTGAAAATAAAGCCTAGTACTCTGACGAGAAAAATCCGCTGTATAAATTTAGACAGCGGCCAAACTCCATATAAAAAAAAACGGTGTCGAAAAAAGAAGAAGAAGAAGAACATTTAGCCACGTCGTTTTTTCCGGTACTCTGACGACGAAAATGAAGCCTGCGAAAATTGAATGGCGTTGCCAGATCAAGATAGTAAACAGCTGATGACGCTTCCCTAATGGAGGGAAAGTTGAAGGAAAAAGGTGGCATTGATAGGGGCTGTCAAGGGGAAGCCCATAATATGGAATTTAACCCACAAAAGACATTTTAATGCCATATTTATTAATATTTTTAATATTTTTTTTGAATATTTGTTTACAAACAGCTGTCCAGTGTGACCAAAGAAAATCCTTAAACGCCATAAAAAGTACACTTTCATGTCATTTCAGGATTTTCCTTAATTTTTTTTGGTCACACTAGCTCGGTAGCGAAATAAACAGCGATTCCGCTGTCTAATTTAGACAGCGGGTTTTTCTCGTCAGAGTACTAGGCTTAAATTACCAAATATTTTAAGATAGTTTTTTTTAAATTTAAAATTTTTTAAATTAAGAAATAAATGTTTTCATTTTTAATTTTTCTTATATTTTTTGAAAAAATTTTAAGTATTTTATTGTAACAAAATTTGAAAATCAAAATAAATTTAAAAAAATTATTACATTTCTTTGTTGCTAATTTCGGGGATGCTTTCCAAAAGCTGAATCACCTCGTCATCCAAAGCAATATACTTTTTTGAGAACGCGGAAGTACATTTTGACATCGATGATATTAGCGGGTCTGATGTCAGTAAAAGTCAGAAGTCTTCCATCGTATTCTGGACGTTTTTCGAGTGTGATTCAAGCGATAGTTGCGCATATCTTTATTTCGCGCTCAAGCGCTTCCTCGGACATCACACCGATGGGAAGGGAAACATTCTTTATTATGTCTGCTCCATGAATCAAAATTTTGTGAATGGATGAAGGCATGTGGTCAACCAAAGACTGCAAACAGACTTCCGCTGAAGTTTCCGAAATGTGTATGTCCTCAGGATAAGTCGCCTTATTAGCCTTTACCACAACATCATAACAAGAAAACATTTTTGACCCACGATTTTTCATAATTTTTTGAACTAGCTGGTACGTATTTTTTGTAAAGTCTTTATCTACCCTAAGGGCTAATATTTCTGGCATTTTCAACTTCTGCGCTCTTAGTAATTTTTGTGGGATTTTATGAGTCTAGGTTCAATAACATCTGAGATGCATTTCTTTTGCCAGAATTATACAAACTCACGCGAGCAGCCACGACCAATTCTTCGCATGGGGTTTCCTTAACAATTTTGGAAACTCTTTGAACTTGGCGATGAGGTTTGCAATCGAAGAAAGCTTTTACTGGGGCCCAGAGCTACTAGAGGCTCTTTCCGTTAGCACAATAGACTCATTTAGCCAATTTTCACTTTGTTTTTGAAAATATATGTGGCTTCTACAGCATTTTTTCCACTTTTCCGTAATTTTGCTAGAAAATTTGGCTAATTTTTCATTTAATTGCTTGTATTCTTCATCGCTAATATTGTTCTTATCAATATGGAATGAAAAAACATGGCTTTGAATTGCCTCAAGTTTCTTTTCGAGCACAGTTTCCTTGTGCCATATTGAAAAAAGCGTGCTTCTAAAAACTGACATTGTACCTATAAAATATAATAAGCTACAGGGTAGCAGCTTGTAGCACCTCATTTTGACACTGAACGATTCAAAAAAGCTAATTCTATAAACACAGAAAGATTGGTGGCAGGAGATCGTAGGGGTCACAAGTTTTATTCCACGAAAGTCTGAAGTATGTAAGTAATGCTACTGTAAATGAAATGTTAACTTCTACATCGATTTACCACGAATGCAAACAAACACAGGACACACACATGTTTTTTTATTAACATACCAACTTTGACTTAGCTTAACACTTATTTCAGAAAAAATCGCAAAACTTTAACTTTTACAAAGCAGAAGCAAACGCCTAAAAAGTGCGGGAACGTTACGTTTCGAAGTTTATTTGTGCAGTGTATAGTGTTCTTGAACGTCTAGTCCTCGTGAATAGGGGCTGATGCTCGAATTTTGATCTGTTATACTGTCTTCCCACACAGCGCATTTGTGAGGAACGTTTGGGATTTTTCACAAATGTGAAACTCGTGTTCCCACACAACATTAAAGCGCATTTAGCATCCGAACAGCTGATCGATCAGCTGTGGCGCATGAAAACGTAAACAAAGGCTGTCGAATTGGCAGTTGCAAATTTGAAATGGAGCATTTACCAACTATTTTGGCTGTTGTACAACAGCAAAATGCACAGATTGCGTCAGAATTTATCCGCACTAAATTTAAATGAATTAAATGACAAGGAATTTTAGTTTTTCTAATGATTTTTCTCTAACAAAGAGCAAATTCCCCGAAGAGTGTCTATAGGTGGTATAGGCATCCAAAATCTTTAAAATAAGGTAGAGATAGGCGGTTTATATTAAATAGTAACAATTGGGGACATATTGGGGCAAGAATATACAGAAAAAACGCCAACAACTATTTGGGCATGCTTGTAGCTTTGGCGCCACGTTTTAAATTCCATATCTCATTTGTTCCTCGCCAAGTTTGTTTACATTTTCGTGGTGAATGGTCAAATTTTCAGAGTTGCACCGAAGAACTATCGCCTAACTATCGCCAAACAAACCGTGGTTAGATTTTAATGCTAAACTAACGCCGGGCCATTTGGGAAAATTCGGAACGGCAAAACCTTATGGAGCATTTGTTCAACGGATGCTAAATGCGCTTTAATGCTGTGTGGGAAGACCCTATTACGTGTGTCAGTGGGCCGGGTTAAGAACCTACGACTCGAAGACCTACTTTGATCATAACAGTGATATTCTTATCCTTTTATGTTTTCGTTATGACGAAATTTGACGAATATTCTCGTGCCCTATCTTATATACTTGTCAAAGGGGTTTTGGTTTGTTGTGGAATAAATGATCTTATTATATTCTTGTGCACCACTTTTTATAATTTCGGAATAAACGGTAAAATTAAATTTTGTTATGCAAAGAGCTAATTCTGTTAATGTCGAATGTTCGTTTGAGCTACTGTGCAATCGGGTCTGCGTATTGTAAAGTTAACTCACACCTTTGTGCAAAAGATTTAAATTGGGCCGAGGAAAAGCAATATAAATATTCTATAAGAATTGATACCAAATTTTGTGGAGCGTCATACTCAACTATACATACATATGTCTGGTTTTATTAAATACATTGACAGATTCATGGATAGTAAATCTAGCTTGTTGTCAATATTTGAATCAGAAATATGTTTAATGTTCTTTTAGTTTCTTCAATTACGTTTTTGAAACTAAGTACTTTCTGCGAGTGCAAGGTACGGTTAGATGGTTAAAAGGTTTATAAATACTCGCCAAAAGTCCAAAAAGGTTTTGAAATTGCGAAAATGCTTCTTTCAATATAAATGTGTACGCCAATATATTCATTGTAGTAGGCACAGCTATGAGCTACCATAATAAGAAAGGGCTCCCCATGCCATCACGCCCCCAACTCTGGTGTGTAACCCGTCGAAATTTCCAAATTAGTATCCTTACGTAGATCATGAAAATAATAGGGGAGAGTGGGGATAGGTGAACCACTTTTTTTTTATAATCATTATTATGACTGAACTATTCGACGTAAGGGTCTGCCTATATAGAAATCTAAAAGAGCCCACATTCCTTGGAATATTGAGTATTATGCAAAAATACTATGTTTTGTTTTGTAAAGTTTATTTGCTTTCCAAATTTTTGTCTCGAATGGTTCAGGTATCACCACGGGTGGGGATACCTGAACCACCCTATGGGGATAGTTGAACCACCTATCAGGATAACACAAAAACTACAATTGTATAAAAAAAGTGTAATTTTTTTCTTTGTGCTTGCCTTCTTTCTGTTCGAATATAAACATTGCACCTTTACAGCATGAAATCAAACATTACAATATTGCTATTTATTCTTATTTTTATACCCTTGCAGGGTATTATAATTTCAGTCAGAAGTTTGCAACGCAGTGAAGGAGACGTTTCCGACCCTAAAAAGTATATATATTCTTGATCAGCATCAACAGCCGAGTCGATATAGCCATGTCCGTCTGTCCGTCTGTCCGTCTGTCCGTCTGTCCGTCTGTCCGTCTGTCTGTCTGTCTGTTTCTACGCAAACTAGTCCCTCAGTTTTAAAGCTATCTGAATGAAACTTTGCATATAGTCTTCTATATGCTCTCACTGCTATATATGTCGGAACGGGCCGGATCGGACGACTATATCATATAGCTGCCATACAAATGTTCGATAAATTTTTAGAAAAAAAAAGATAACTTTGCTGTTTTCCAACATTTTTGCACCATTTTTTAGATATGGTCATTTTATATTATTTCTGAATTTTGGTAAAAATTTTATGAAAATCGGACGACTATATCGTATAGCTGCCATAGAAACGATCGGGAAATTAATAGAAAACAAATTATAACTTCGTTGTTTTTCAACGTATTTTCATCTTCTCTGAGATATAAGCTTATTTTATTATTCTAGAATTTTGGTATAAATTTCATGAAAATCGGACAACTATATCATATAGCTGCCATAGGAGCGATCGGTAGATGTAGAGAAAATGTAAAGGTGTGAATGTAAAACTGTAACTGTCAAACTGTAAACGTAATAAGTATAGGTAAAATGTAATGAAATAATATCTGCAAGGGTATACAAACTTCGGCGTGCCGAAGTTAGCTTCCTTTCTTTTTTCGAAGGTTTTTTTTTTGAGTTTTCTGATTGTGTTTTTCCGCGATCAATTTTTCTGCGGTGAGTCCGTAGCAATGATACTCCTTCCTCGTTTTCTTCCCCGAGTCGTCTGTTTTCGTGGTTTAGCCTTTGGGTACCCTCGTAAGTCCTCTGGCGATTTTCCTGGCAAGAACCCATGCATTCTGATCGTAAAAAGAACGTCATCCAGGTCAATATTGGGAGACATTGCGGACTCGACTGAGTTATTGTTCCTCGCAGGAGTGTTCAGGAGCACATTTTCATCTTGTACGATTGCCATTTGTTGAGAATTATGATTGTGAGTGTTTTCTGTGTTCATGTCTCTGAAAGTCAGATGCAGAAAACTTTTGTGGGTTGAAGGGAAAAATTCCACTCTTTTCAAAACCTGATTTGATATTTTGTTTGTAGTTTCTCACCATTTTGGCAGCCTGCGATGGAAAATTTAGAAAATCAAATTTGGAAAGGTGGTTCATGTATCCCCATAAGTACTGGTTCATGTATCCCCACAAGTCATTAGCCAATTAGAAGTGATTTGAAGAAAACACGAAATATTTAAACTGTGTGAGGTATCCGTGGAAATATCATAATTTGCGTCCTCTTACGATAAAATACAGTTTTATGAAGTTTAATGCCACTGGCGAAGCACTATAAAATTTTTCCAAGAAAACGTTAGGTCACAATTGAAGCTGCAAACGGCGAATACAAACTTCGATTAGCGATAAAAACGACAACAATCGTTTGACGACTAAGTAAGCAACACACATATAGATGGCTCACAAAATCATGACAGAAGGTGAAGTATTTGTAGTGGTTCATCTATCCCCATGGTTCACCTAACCCCACTCTCCCCTACCTACATATATCCGACCGGTCCTTCTAAATTAAATCTTTTCGTCGGAGAAGACCACTCTATGCCATTCATAAACCCACGTGACGTGGGTTAAGAAGCTTTTTATACCCTTGCAGGGTATTATAATTTCAGTCAGAAGAATGCAACGCAGTGCAGGAGACCTTTCCGACCCTATATAGTATATATAAGTATATAAAAAAATTATAACTTTGCTGTTTTTTTATGAAAATCGGACGATATAGCTGCCATAGGAACGATCGGGAAATTAATAGGAAAAAAATTATACCTTCGTTGTTTTTTAACGTATTTTTATCTACTCTGATATACGATTTTTTTTATTATTTTATAATTTTGGTATACCAATTTCATAAAAATCGGACAACTATATTATATACATAGCTGCCATAGAAACGATCGTAACTGTAACTGAAAACTGTAAACATAATAAGTATAGGTAAAATGTTATGAAACTCTGTTTCGTTTGTGTTTTCATCATTTAAATTTATAATATAAATATGAAAACCAAATTATTATATGCGATGTATCAATATACAACTTTTATATATTTTATTTAATTTAGTTTTTTAATTATTTAACTAGCATGGCTCGATTCTTAATGATTTAATTGCAATCTGAAAGGGTATACAAACTTCGGCGTGCCAAAGTTAGCTTCCTTTCTTGTTATACCCTTGCAGAGTATTATAATTTCAGTCAGAACTTTGCAACGCAGTGAAGGAGACCTTTCCGATCCTCTAAAGTATATATATTATTGATCAGCATCAACAGCCGAGTCGATCTAGCCATGTCCGTCTGTCCGTCCGTCCGTCTGTCCGTTTCTACGCAAACTAGTCCCTCAGTTTTAAAGTTATCTGAATGAAACTGTGCATATAGTCTTCTATATACTGTCACTGCTATATATTTCGGGCCGGATCGGACGACTATATCATATAGCTGCCATACAAATGTTCGATAAATTTTTAGAAAAAAAAAATATAACTTGACTGTTTTTCAAAATTTTTGCATCATTTTTGGGATGCAATTTTCTATTATTCCAGAATTTTGGTAAAAATTTTATGAAAATCGGACGACTATATCTTATAGCTGCCATAGGAACGATCGGGAAATTAATAGGAAAACAATTTTTAACTTCGGTGCTTTTCAACGTATTTTCATCTACTCTGAGACATGCCGCCAAAGCTTCATGGATCCACTCCTTAAAATGGCAGATGAACATGTGTTTTTTATTTGTGTTGTGCCTTTGCAACTGAAATTTGGTAATGCCATTCTTTGGCAGAATCCTCGCCCATCATCGACTCGTTACTGTAGACCTCTTAAAATAATGCTTGCAAAAGAGTCTACTGAGTTGGTAAGAGTCGAAATAGAGAACATACAGGCGCAAATTTCTCGAATTGTGCCTACGAGATTGAGCAGGTTTCAAGTTAACCACAAATTAGAGCTGACAATGATCGACGGAAAAGTGTTTAGCGTAATTGCTGAAACATCTTCACAAACACGTGGCATTTGTAAGGCTACGCCTAAAGTAACCTAGAAGCCATTAACAATTTGCCAATTCAAAATGATTTCCTTATCTCTTCTACTTCGGCATTGATATTTTCGTTGAGCTCTCCAAAAACTTTAATAGCCGGGTCATCCAGCTGAATTAACATTTTTTTTTGGCATTCTTTTTGATATTTTGCCTATTTAACTACCTTATTATTTTGTTAGTGAGTTGGCATTAAAGACGTAATTTATAATCGAATTTTGATCTGTTACGTGAATCTGTGGGCCGGGTTGAGAACCCACGACTCGAAGAGCTAATTTGGTCATAACAAAACATACAGGAAAACATTGTAGCTGTGTAGCTGTGGCGCCACGTTTCAAATTCCATATTTTAATTGTTCCTCCCCATTTTTCTTTACATTTTCGTGGTGATTGGTCGAAGAATTGTCTATCGGAACGGTTAAACCTTGCGGCCCATCCGTTCAACGGATGAGGGATGCAGATGTGGCTCTTTGGGAAGACCCTATTATTTCCAAAAACTTGGTTCCAGATCCGACTAATAATATATATACATAATTAATATTCCTTAGGAAAGGTTTTCTTGTGTTTCTTAGTTACAAAAGAGTAGGTTTGAATAAGAGAAAATCGCAACGTAAGCTTTAATTGTTTTAATAATTTTTATTTGGCTTCTATGGTACGACTTATGGTTAAACTATTTGTAAGTACAAATCTTTCTGTGTTCATTGCTTCGATTATTCGTCATTGCTAACAGCTAAATGACATTTTCGTTTTTAAGCGCTTGGATCTCTATTTGTCAGCAGCGGCGAAGCAATTAATGCACCATAATACTACATACATATTCATATGCACTATATTATATAGAGAGGGTTCTCTAAACAAAATTCTTCTCTAACTATTAAATTTGGGCAATAAATATTAAATACATATCAATATGTATATGCATGTTACGTAATGTTATATACATACATAATTATTTGAGTTTTATAAATAATAATAAATTAACAATATCGGCTGCTACGCAAGTACACAAGGTTAGGGTCCATTACATATTTACAAATGAATGTTAACACGGAAGGGAGAAGCACTAGTGATGCTTCAAAGAAGTGATGCTTTGAACACAGTCAAGCTGAAGTTCTGGCATAACGACAATCAAGCGATTGCCGAAACACATAACTAATACGCATTGATTCAGCTATACAAATGTATATGTACCATGCCTAACAGCATTCCCTAGACGTTATACATAAGTAGGCATCGATTATTTGCATGGAGTGCAACTATATCGGTTCGGTTCCTTTCCAAAGCTGTCTCTGGAGTCGGATCCGTCACACTGACTGGAATACAGGTAAGGACAACCGGTGCTTGCGCATAGGATATGCAAGTTTTTGCCAGCTTCTTGTCTGCTACCGACGTTTGTTTCGCTTTTGATTCCGGCTCCGCTTCCCGTGAGCAACTGTTAGTCTAGATTATGGGGCGGAGTACTGTTTGGACCGCCCAGTATGAACGATGTTGGGCTGTGTACCGAGATGCTTTCGAGGTCCAGTCCGCCGTCACCCTTCTCCATCATACCGCTGCCGTCCTGCTTCATCATCATTCGGCGCCACTTGGCCCTAGCATTTTGAAACCAGACCTGAGGGGAACCGACAAATTCCGGTGAGCGGCTGCAATTTATTTTGGCGGCTGACCACACTCACCTGCAGGACTCTCTTTGGTAAACCAGTTTTCTGCGACAATTGCTTCAGATCCTTGGCATCAGGGTTGTGATTGATTGCAAAGTAGGACTTCATGGTGCGTAGCTGGTGATGCTTGAAGGATGTACGCATTCGCTTGGTGCGCGACGAGGAGCTCATGTGCGAACCGCGGCCGAAGTCCACGTATTCGGTGTTGAGATCTGCAATCAATCCAAAGGCTCGTGTAAGTCTTGCTGTTTTTACTGCACCTCTGGAGTTTTACGATTTAGGCACATAAAAACTGGTGCTGCAGCTTCAATGGCGCCAATATCCAGCTTCAGTGCCGACTCCAGCACCGCCGAACCCACTGTAGCCATAAAGACCTGAACTACACGCTGGCCATTTTTATGATCCGCAGTTGCGTCGCAAATGTACTGGGAATTTACAACCTACCTATATTGGCGGTGAACGCCTCGATGTCCTTGGGCTTGCGCTTGCGAGGCCTGCCCTTCTGACGCGCCGGCTGTGGCAGGCCGGTGATGACGTGAGACGCGGGCACAAAAATGCCTGTAGGAACAATGCTCCGACTGGGGTCCGAGTGTGGGCTCGAAGAGTCGTTGTGCGGCGACCCAAACTGGGCGCTGTACGGATAGGTGGCGCTCATGCTGGAAGAAGCGGCATCGCCTTCCCTCGCTATGCTGTAGTGGGTCCTACGGGTGATGACTGGTAGTGTTTAACTTGCAAAAATCGGATTACTCTTGACACTTACCTGCAGTATATAAGGGAATCGATGATGCCGTACTGGTCGCCCTTCGTCAGGGGCGTGTGACAGACCGTGCAGCAGAAGCAGTTGACGTGAAAGACCAGGTTTCGGGCGCGCATCACTAACTCGGTGGAGCTGATCGAGGCCAGGCAGCGGGAGCAGCGGCGAGTACCAAAAAAACTGCAAACGGAAATAATGATTGTCTTTTATCAATCGGCGCATAGAAGCAGCAGCAAAATCCAAGCAAGCTCAATCATTTGGTGTGGAGTAGTGAGCTTAACTCATGCCGTGCTTTGTGTCGGGCTTCCCACAAGTCTCACTAATCACATGTTTGGCAGGAAGCTACCAGCTACTGTCAGTCGGCCCTGTCGATAATCATGAGGCCTCCAACTAGCGGCCAGTAAACGCCTACTCATCTTCATCTTCATAGTCATCGTATAATGAAGACCGTCTACACCTTGGCTCGAATTCAATCCTTTGCTGGGTGATTTTAAAGCTGAGCGAAACTCAAAGCTTGTAAGGGTATACTCGTTTTGTTGAAAAGTGTGAGTCAGGAGACAAAAGTTTTCGATATGAAAAAAATTGTTGATCATCAACAATGTGGAAGATTTAGCCACCTTCGTCTTGTGTAAGTGCATGCTGATAGACTTCGTTTCAAATTTTGCCCTACTAGTGTAACAATTTTAAATGTTGCGCTTTTTTGTTCAAACATTTGTCTGTAGCGATCTATCTTGTTTTTATAATCAACAGATCCTAGAGACTGTAGAAAACCTACCAAATGAGGTTACATTGTGATCTTCTAATGGACAATTAGAACTATAATGTTTGCTTATATAGATGTTGGGCAATATTTCTTGTTATTTACCAAGTCAAACAAGACCCTAGGTCCCTGCAAGGCTATCACATCACATTCAAACGATAGTTTAATGTTCGCCGTCCTTTGACTTTAATGTTCATAATATTTTAAGACACCTGACCTTGCCTCTGCCCACCGAATGTGTGTCGGATATCGTTAAAAACCCTCCATATTCGGTCAGAGGTAAGGGTATGTTCTATAAATTATTAGGGCATTTATTAGACCTTTCTTTTACAAATAAAGAATTAAATAAATAAAAATATTTATTTTTTAAGATAATCCCAAAATTCGTAGGCATTTGCACCGGACAAAGACAGTTACTTTTTGAAAAGTTGTTAAAAATGTTCAGCAAAACGGAATCAAAGATTTTTATGTCAACGTTTTACATTATTTCCTAATAATGTGATTTGAGCTTTATATGTGATTACATCGGTATATGATATACCTAAAATGTTTTAAATATAACCAAACTTTAAAGAATCGTAAATAAATAAATAAATTATTAGTATTTTCTGTCTGCCGTTTACCTTTCTGGAGAGTTGCCCGAATCAAACTCCAAACCATAAAAACACACATACCACTTAGGGTACCGGGTATACCGTAGTCGATTGTAGTTTTCTTACTTGTTATTTTCGCAAATGACAGATCAAAGATTACCAGCATCGCTCCGTAATCACTGGGGAGTCCGATGGTTTCGTGCCAGAAACAAACCAGCCAACCGCAGCTTGGGGAAAGTGCGCAAGACCTTATTCCTGGCTGCCGGGAAACGGACGAGGACCAACATCAAATGCGCGGGACACGCGATTTCTTTGACATTAATCAAAATAATTGGCGCATACTGCAGTTTTAGCCTCTCTCAACAGACTAATTCTCACATTGCAAAGTGCTAGGGTGGATTTGGGCAAAAATAAACAGCCTTAAGGGGCAGCCGGTCGACACCGAGGCAATTTTCATTCCACATGCCTTTATCATATTCATAGGGAGCACACTCTTAGAGACTTTTCCATCCCGTATCCCATCAGTGCCGCCTCGCCTTTCCCGATCGCGTTCCAGATCCGCTCTGCATCTGTGTTGTCATTTTGTTGAAATTATTTTGAAAGCGACGTCGAGATTTTCGTCACATCGCAATTTCGCACATCTTGTCGGTACACGAAACGCGGCTTCTGCGGCTTTCGCCCGATCTCTCGCTCGGGTTCCGTCTGCAGTCAAGCCCTAAGCAGAAGTGCCCTTGTACATATGTACATACATACATATGTATGTATCTTGGCTGCTTTGCGGGACGTAAATCCCATAAATAATATTAAACATGCAGAAGAAGCGGTCGCAGCTACCAACTCATAAAATTACTACAGACCGCTGTTTCGGCGGAGTTGAGTTCGTTCCGCCCCTTCCACCTCCAGCGCCGTGACACGCCCCTTATCTCCTCGAAGAGCGGGGGAGAGAGCGCGAGAAAAATGAATTATGATTATTGCCATGTAAAAGAGCAGGCGAAATGTCAAAGTGACAACGTCTAATATATGAGAATGTTTTTAAGCGCTCGAAATCTGATACTCTTACACACATTCTGGTGGCTCCGCTCCCCGGTCACCGGTCCCAGGTTCCCCTTCCCGATCCCGTTCCCGTTTCCAGTCCTCTTTTAGTTTATCTTCCTGTCGTGCTCCGAATCAAATTTGCACCATTTCCTTTGACGCCTCGAAAAGGTTCTTTTTGTATAACTTTGACTATTATAATGTTGGAACTCTAAATCGTCATATAACGCCTGCTAATATTTTACAAAGCAGCTCATGTGCATTATAGGGAGGTTGTTTTGGAAATGTATCCCCAGAAACAATTTTCTTAGGCGTTTGATTGTCACAGCCAGTACTACAACCTAGTGCCAATTAAGAATGCATTTACAATAATAGGCAGAATGAATCATCTACGACCCTGCAAAGTATATAAATACCTATATTCAGGCGCAACATTAGCCATATCTGTCGCTCTGTAAGCTCTATAAGAGCTATAAGAACTAAACCAGCCAATTTTTTATATAGCTGTCATATAAGTGATCAGTAATTTTATATAATAATAATATTTATAATAAAGAAAAAATATGAAATTCAGCTTTTGAAAGGCAACTTCCTATCACGAATAGATTGAATGAATGTATATAAAGAATTTATATAGTATTCGTGGCATCTTGTGACTAAGAACATAAAAGGCTCTCTTGAATAATATTGCCGGATTAAAAACTCCTCATTAATGTAAATTTGTTAAGAATCCTTGATTGAGTCATCCGTATTCCATATTGGCCGCAGCGTTATCGATTTGTTTTAGTACTAATTTGCTTTATTTCATGTTTATACTTCTAGATGCTGCCGATCTCATGCATAAGAAGCCATGTTCCCTCAACTGGTAGCCTTATTTGTTCTCCTGACGTTTGGGAGGCGTGGACCTTTAAGGAAATCTCTTGCCCATAGTCTGGTCCTCAGAACATTTTAACACTATATCATATTTTAATTTTATAAAAAATAGTCTACAATCAAATTAATTTTAATATAACTCTTCTGTGGAATCAATGGAACAGGGTAAATAAAGAAAATAAGATGAGCAAGTTTCTGAGTATGCACAAGCAATATTTTCACCGTGCAGTTCCTCAACAACAGCTAAAAGTCAAGTCTTCACTGAGATCTAGCAAAGAGATTAAAACTGCAGAGCTCTGATATGCTTTCGAATCGTGGCTAAGTGCTGCGCCGCTCCGCCACTCACCGCCACTTGCCGACCATCGATAGGCCCGAGACTGAAGTCCGGGCTGAAGCTGCGGAGTGCGGCAGCTCTGTTTGTAAGGCGGAAGAGCTGCCCTACACACGTTGAAGTGTAAACCGACGTGCGACCCGGCTGGACGCTGCGATAATGCCGCGAACGTGTATGTAAAAGGGAGCAGGGGAACTCAGCTCGGGAACGTGGACGGGGCGGCCACGTTTTGTAACGTGAGAGCGATGAGGTTCCAAGAGCCACCCGCTGTGCCCAGCTCTTCAGATTACACACGTATAAGTATACCAGAAACAACAAGAGCGGATTTCCCAGACGGTCCGCCGGAACAACGTCATCTATCCCCTTCTACCACCCCATTAGCGGCGATGGCAACAATTTCGCTGCTGGGCACCGTGAGAGCGCTTCGAGTAGTCCTGGCCCCTAATCCTAACCCCATCCCCCGTCCCCTTTCCTTCCCTTGCTGAACCGACGACGACGTCCCGGGGCGATAATTCGATTCTAGGGCTCGGCTGGCGTCTGCCTAAACGTATACAATAATTATTTGCATTTAAGTTTTGTGTGTTTGGTTTTGTTATGACTAGAATTGCAAGCAATGTCGGTCAAAAATCGATCGAACAAAAAACGCATGTTTTTGGGTGTTAAGTCAGCTGAAAAATTAGTTATATCTGCCTGCTGGATTTATTCTTCCGGAGCCATCCCCCTGCCCTTTCAACCGCAGCCACTCAGAGAACAAGCCACTGTTTGGAGTTTCATTAACCATCGCATTTGCATTTCTAAGCGTTCCTTAATAGGACTCATCCGGTTCCAAGAAACGCACGTCCAAACCCATGACCATGTCCAGTGAAATCGTGTCTATAATTTTATAGCCAAGCTGATTAGATTACCAACCTATTGTTAGTCTGTTTTTGTGGAACGCCCTTACTTCTCCCAGACACAGTCTGTCATTCTGGAATGGCGCTTTCGCGCATAAATTCGGCGTTAAATGATTTCTTAAGATGCCTATTAAACATTTTAATTATGGCGATACCCCTGAGTTTATATAGGCCCTTCTTTCCAAGCCAAGTACCCGGGAATTCAGGCGGCAGTAGAAAGGTTAAGTTGTGCCGATGGGCAACCATGCGAGCGACGGCGATGCGAGACTGACAAGAAACCTACCACAGTGGCTGCGACTCACATTTTCTCGACCAAATATTATAACTCGATTAAACCTTAAAATATATATTTCGGGTGAAAATATATATGTACTTTTTCTAAAGAAAGTGCGAGGCAACTTGAACAAATAGGAATAAAACCTATGACATTTTAAAGATTTTCAGACATTTTCATAGTTTGCCAGTTCTATCTTGAGTTCATGTTCATATTTAAATATCAAGAGGTAAGTGTATTTTTCTATAATTTTAACATTAAGCTTTATGATGTAGTAGTTCGATTTAGATAAGATTTTTAAGGTAAAAGAAAAATTTATGTTATAAGTTATAGAACGCTCACCTCACATTCCGATTCGGTGGCCCAAGAAATGAATACCGAAAGACATGCCAAACAAGGAATAGTCCCCAGTTTGGCCCATTGTAACTATTTGTGGCGCTACACGAAACCGCTGACAAGTGACCATAAAAAATGAATGCTGTTCTCAGTCTTTTTGTCGGCGAAAATAGTGTGATTGCTGCTTGCTTCTCACTAACATTTCATCAAAACCCAGATCTGCCTAGCTCTAAATGGGACTCCAGGCTCTTGGTAACACTGGGTCCTACCGCTCAATTCTCTGAGGGCTGCGAGTAGAACATAGAACATGAGCCCCAACGAAAGATTGAATCGTTTGTAGATTTCAATTTCATCACGCAGAGGCTTCAGCTGAATGTAAGCTCTTCTTGCACTCCACTTATTTAATGAATTCTATCTTTGGCTTTTTCACGTGAAGGGTAATACGCCACTGTTGTCTGCGGGGCAGAGAAATTATTTTATTGCATAACAGACGGTTTTAGAGGGGCCATAAATTTGGTGCTCAAGTCTCCTGCTTTTGCTCGCGCTGGCCACAATTAAATAGTCTCGCTTGAGAGACTTTTGAAACTGTAAGCATTTTATGTCAATTTTTTTGGTTTCTTCCACTTGTGTACTTTTCAGGTCACTGTATCCATCTCCCACTGCAAAAGAGGTTTATTAAGACATTTTCTCGGCCTATGTACCTGCATTCAAGGTTCAGAGGATATGGAACCGAATTTTACTTGGCAGGTGATAACATATTATTACTTAGTGCAATGTAATACTCCGACAGCTTCTGGCAACGCTTTACAAAGTAATACGTACTCTAGACGGTTTCCTAAATCTAAGTTAAATCGGATAGGATCTTGTATCTGCATCCATCTCCCGCTGTTTTCTGAGAGTTACGAGCTGGATTTGAATTTTAACTTAATGCACAAAGCCTTGGTTACCGGGTATCTCACATTCGAGCACTTTTGACTGCGGCTGCATACTTGTTTGTTTCCAGTTTATGAGGAGCACCATAAAATAGAAATTACGACACTGCCTCCCGTCCCGAAAAACAGTATAACACTGCCAGTGGGGCTCCTGACGCGGCATCTGATGCTGCTGCAGCCGTCTTATCTGTTCTGCACCATCAGCAAAACATAATCACGATAGATAAGCCTTTTTCTTTGCTGCCCAGACAGCCAGGATGAAACAGTGACCATCGAGAAATGGGTTGAGGTAGGCTGTGCCACAGGTTTGGCCACAAAATATGGAGGAACAAGGTGACAGTGACACTCTTCACTCCACGCGTCACCAAAACCAGCTTTGGCAGTAGAAGTCGAGGCACTGCGCCATTCTAAAGTAAAGTTTTCAGTATACGTTGAAATTCATCAACTGCATCAAGAGCTTCGTCCTCAAAATAATAACCAAATGAAGTACAATACTTTTTTTATTTAAATACACAGCGAAAAAAAATTATTTAAGAAAGAACATAAACTAATGTTGGCTACCCGACGCCTATTTCGATAAAAAAAAAAAACAAATAAAAAACTCCATGCGAGACACTTTAGAAACAGTTGGGTTCTATGCTAGCACACATGCGGCATTTATCGCCCCAAATTTAGGGGCGACTTCGCCCTGGTTCTACCTGGTTCGAAAAATTGACGATCAAAACAAGGGCAATTCCATTTAAGATAGCGATCTCTGCTCTCACCTCAACTCAATTGAATAATTTGCAGTTTTATTGGCATATCACCTTGCATCTGCTTCCTTGGCAACAACTATTGTATCGTGATGTACTTTTCCCCACAAGCATATTAAGTTTGAAAACTTTTCCATATACATTGGATATATAAAAAAATTATGTAGGTTTATAATAATATTGATGGCAGTTTCGAACAAGTTTAATAACTAGTCGAAGGAATAAAGTTGATGTAAATGTCTGCTGTGGCTTGTCATATGCCTTAAACAAGAATACTTTACACATAAGCCTTTAAAAAGCCCGTCAAAAATCGCCGTTTCTTCCATCTTTATTTATACATAGTTTGATTCTTGTATCCCCAGAAAATGCACTGTCTATTACAAACAAAAATATGTTCTGTTGAATGTCTGGCTTCCAAACTTGATTAGTGCACTTGAAAAACCTGCACCTGCTAAACCAAACCGATCGACGGGGTCGTGTTCAGCGGCCCAAAATGCTTCTTGTAGGTTATCTAATCTTCCCACCTCGATTCCTTTTTAAACGTGGTTTTATTCTTAGTTCCGACCGAAAAGGTATGTATGAATGCATATAATAAAAAGAGGGGGCATCTCCGATCCTATTAAATATATATCTTTGCCAAGCGTCTCGATTTAGCCATGTTCGTCCGTTAGTCAGTCTGTCTATCCTATTGAAACAAAAGATCTCAGGCTATAAGAATATGGAGTAACTATCCTAAAATTAGGAATTCTGGTTTGAAGTAAGAATTGTTATTGAATAATTCGATTTGTGCGGCCTTTTTACCCGTTTTACAAGCGGACGTAAACGGATGGATCCGAACAAAAATCGCTGTAGATATTATATACGGACAAGGAATCGGACTTTCGGCATTAAATTCGCAGAATACTTAAAAACGGATGCTAAAACGGAAGAATGATACGAAACACGTGTTTTGTCCAGCAAAGTGAGTAAATAACCGCACAATGTTTTAGTCATTGTAGTTTTGTCCCGTGCTCATCGTTGTTATAGCTATTTCATATTTTGTACCGCTATTTTATAAGCCATGCCGCCTTTCGATTTTGACTGTAAGAGTTGTAAGTTTTAAGAGTTCCCCATTTTGTGAAGAAGTTCATAATTTTCCCGCGGTAAGTATTAAATTCATCTTATATATGTATTTATATATTACATTTCTCATGTATTATAAACATACAGTTCTTCTGAGTTACTGGTTAATTTTCGTTTGTGCAACGCAAAGGAACAAAGGAATAATTTGGTATTTTGTGCTATTTTAAATACAAAAGTAATATATGTAATGTAATTTACTCAAAATAATTTATATTTTCACAGCCGCCCCTTTCAAAAGACTCCTTTAGAAGACACCGTTTTTGATGGGACCACACACAAAAACATTTAATCACTTTAAATTAAATATTATTAATTTATATCTTAATAATAAATAATTTGTTTCTCTTTGACCGTTAGGATATTTGAACGTATCTCAATTATTTGTATTTATAAAACTTTTTCGGGTCGAAAATGATAGCTTTTGCCGCCCAAACTCCCTGACAGATGATTAACCTGAGTGCCTCTTTTGGGAACTAAAATCTGACGTTTCGTACGCCTGAAATCCGAAAAAGTATCTTTAGAAATATCATAATCGGACCTTTGGTTTACTAGGAACTTCAGCAAGATTTACGGTTGTGTTGGCAGCACCAATATCTGTTGCCCAATAATTTCTTGTCAAATTTTTTTACTATTAATGCATATACTTCTAACTAAGAAAAAACCCTGCAAGGGTTTGATAAAAACAACTCCAAATGAGGTTAGATAAAAATGCCTCTTGCATCTTCAACCACCAAAATGATTACATACATTTTATTAACAAATAAAGGTTCAATTTGCTAAAAATGTAAAATAAGAGGTTTCGAATTCCACACGCCACTTTAAAAATGTGTTTAACATATAATAAATATGCATCGAAGTTGCGTGATTTATTTTCAGCCCCAATGTTGTCGAAGAATTCTTTACTCTAAAATAAGTTTCCATAGATCATATTGCAGATAGTATGATATACATTTGCCAAAGATGCATTAAAACAGAATAATTCAGTTATTTGTATAAGCTGTGAGACCAGTTTACGTAGAAAAGGACAGACGGGCGTTCAGATGAACTTGACTAGTTTGATTTTTAATATACTTATATGTATATATGTATATAATATATTGATGATGAATACGCACAAGGCTAATGTATACTTATTGATAGTAAGTACACTGAGTTCATTTATAATATTTATTATTTAAAGCACACTTATGTCAATAAGTATAAATCCTGTAGCTACTGTTGAGTTCTGTAAAAATGCCAAAGCTCATAAAGTCCAATTAAAAGAACATCTTACAAAGACCTGCTTAGCGTTTTTGGTATAAACAAGGTGTTACCTAGCAACTGTTTAAAAGTCTGACACAAGCATGTTCTCACTTGTATCCCATATTTTATGTGCATATATACATATATATGTATATGTGTCGTAAAGCGCTGTTGGTGCTTTTCAGTTTTGACAAAATATGACTTTATTTCATTGGATGCGCCTACTCGCGTTCAATGAAGCTTCAATTCGCCCGGCGCGCGGAGAACTCGATAGATTTACATCCAGTTAACGGTGCAGATGACATAAATTCACCGCTCCCGACCCCGACGGATCCCGCGGACTCGCTGTCATATTCGACATCTGCAGTATAAATCAAAAGAAAATATGGGGGATTGTGCAGGGGAGGGTCGCGACCGCGGGATCCCAAGTGATTGATAATGCCCAGCAGCGAAAGCAGCATCGTCAAAAGCCGCCGGAATGAAGCGAAATGAAACATTACGGCGGAATGGATTGTGTATGACATGACAGGGCGGCGGCTCCCGTCCCCATCCCTTCGTCGTCCCCCCTCTCTGCGTCTCCCCAGATTAGACTACGACTTCCCGAGTGTGTGAGTGCCAGCGGAGCGCGGCGGTCGCGGTGCTGGATTCGGGGGATCAGCCCCATGAAACCCCTACATTGCAGGGAGCGCGACCCCAGATCCCGGCAGACTCTTGCAGACTCGGGCTTTGAATGCGCCTCAAAAACCGATGGCCGGCGGTGACGCCGCATACTTTGAAATATGGAGCGGCAATAAATGTCACAAGATTCATTAGAGAGAAAATTCAAGTGACGAGCGTGACTTCCACTGGATGTTCGGTACGCCAGGGCGAGGGTTCTGACAAGAATGGTGATGAACAGCGGAGTTGCCGCAGAACAGGTGTTGCCTTCGTCGCCCTCACTACCCTTCACTCCACTGGGCGCTCAATTCCCAGACCGAAAAGTTCGCAGACAAATTGGTGGTGTCCCACAATTAAAGAAAATCTAAAAGGCCCACAACCTCCGTGGGTGTGCTAAAACCCAGTGTAATTATAACCAGTTTTAGTAGCTCGCGTGATGGCTTCGGTCCGTGAAATCGGACTGCTGCATCTTGCGGCGGCTGTGAGAGCTGCTGCCGAACCCACCTGGGCGAGAAGTGTCAACGCTGGCAGAGTTGAACCTTTCGACCTTCAACCTCCCAAAGATCGGCTGGAGCTAGAGTGCTAGAGTGCGTTGGCAGGGCCGAGGGGTGAACGGACGTCCTCCAGAAAGTGGGGGGAAGCAGGCAGCATAACGCACGCAGGGCCACTCAGCCGGGGGATGAGAGGATGAGCTACCGCTGGTGCCTCCGTCGCGGTCTGCTTCTTTTTGCATTCGAATTCGCGATCGCGTTCGCACAGTGATGCAAAACAATGATGGGCATGGATCTTAGGGGAGCCGCTTGCATAAATACTTCAGTCGCGTGTTTGGAAATCATTTTCTACTCAATGTCTTGGCATGCTGTTGCTGCTTTATCTGATTCATCGGCCCCTGTGTCCCACCATCCGGCGACTGGCTTCTAGCCATAGATTCTGTCACTGCGCCCGCGTTCCCTCACTCAGTGGAACATTTTTCTCAATAGCTGCTGCTCTGATCCGGATTCGGCTTCGGCCTCGGCCTCGGCTTGGCGACTTACCTATAATAATCGTTTTTGCAATAAATGTTGCCATCACGTGAGTAGCATGAGGATTCCCGTTCCAGCGGCTGCTGACAGGCATAGCACTGCAAGCAGCTGGCGTGCCAACGTTTTTCCACAGCAGAGAGGTAGAAGCGATCCTGCAGGAAGGTCAAAGAAATTTCTTAAATAACATGTTCAATATATATCCTGACGGTAAGGGTTCCCAATATTCATAGACTGGGAATAAACAATGATTTGTGTTTGTTTACACAGTATTTCAAAAGCAATTATATTTATTTTTTTAAGTAATGATAACTATTTAAGGGCAATAGCATTTTGGGATTGCTTCTGCTTCCTTGTAGGAACTTTACTTTTATACACTATTCATATTTATTTTCTTTCAAGTTGCAGAATCAAATGCGACTGGTGATACAAAATAAACTAGAAAAATAAATCCTGCATACGCTCAAGAGGATTTTTTGAAACAAAACTAGATCAGTCCTATACAATTTTTTTTCAAGTCGCCTTGCCTTATAAAAAAGGATTATTTAGGACCAATTTCTGTCTATCAATCCTGAATTTATGTTCTGTATTTAATAAATATGGTTTATTATGCGTACGACTTCAAAATAAGTCTAAAAGTCGATTCGATTATTTTCTTCCGATTCGAAAACAAGTATACTGTGTTAAGTAGAGGTGAAGAACAAGGGCCTAATACGATTACGAACTTACTTAAATGCTGGTTGGGTTATTAAAAAAGCTCTTTCCGATCTTAAAATTGACTCAACTGTTACTTTGAGAGCCATAGAACATAGTAGATCGATTTCATTTAAATAAAAATAAACAATTATATTGCAGAAATGACTTTCTACCTTTTGGAGCATTTACATATAGTGCAATAAAGAGTATATGTATATATTTGGCATAGGAGCGATAACAAAATTAAAAGAAAACAAGAAAGAAAGCTAACTTCGGCATACCAAAGTTTTTATACCCTTGCAGTAGTTGGACCATAAAGAATCGATCCCTATTCGTCAAATGAGTAGAAAGACTGACAGGAGATATATAAACGATATATAATAATACATATATATATATCTTCTATGGCGGCTATCTGATATAGTCGTCCGGTTCGGTTCATCCCTACTAATATACTAAGGAGAGTAGTGCGTTTCTGCAAAGTTTCATTCAGATAGCTTAAGATTTGAGGGACATGGATAGATCGACTCCGTTGTTAATGCCAATCAAGAATATAAATACTCTATAGTGAATATACTGTATAGTGCATTTTTTACTGCGTTGCAAACTTCCGACTAATTCTAATACCCTGTAAGGTTATAATTATATGAAATCTAGATTATAGAATATATTTTAAATCTAAACTAAACGATCCCTAGAGGGATTTTACATTGTGAATGCTGATTTTGAAAGTGATCTGTTACATTGTTTCTCTGATAGCGCACTGTTGTAGTACCCTTTTACCCTATGTGTACTGGGTACGAGTTTTTCGCATTTAGTCTGAAGGGTTACCTGTATTTTCCGCCCACAACCGGCGCAGTCATCGAGGTTGCGCGCTATTTTGCTATCGTTGGTGGACTCGGGACTACTGGGTGGTCCGTATGGTTCCGTTTTAAACGATATGCCCGACGTCGTCTCGTCGCTGACTTCCGTGCAGTCCGTTCTGCTCCGGCTGATCGAGAATTTGGCCGCAGAGTCCTCGATAGTGGCGCGATCAGCGGTCTCATAGCTGCAGGAACCAATAAAGTTTGCGGTAAAGCTCGCAGTTGAGTGCCATTGATTACGAAATGGTTTCTTACCTTCTGAATGACTCGGTTGCGTATGCATTGCTAAATGGCTTTGTACTGTGGTCACAAATATCCGGACACGAGGATGAGGAGCATGTGCGGAACAATGGGTGATTATTATTTGCACCTGCAGCACTGCCACATTGATTGCTCCCTTGATGTGCTACAGGTGGTGTCGGACTTTTCTCCCTTGCGCCGGGCCCAAGAAATCTTGCGCTCTGCTGCTGCAATTTTTAAGAAAATATGCATTTATTATTGGTTGGAAAAAGTCATGGAAACCAGGACTAGGACCTGCGCAGCGGTGCCCAGTCCGCTTGGTAAAGGAGTTGCTGTCTTATAAATTATACGGCCAATGTTCAACGACGATGGCGGCAAATGTAAAAGCAGAGCCAAGGTTTGTTTCAAATTAGAGCAGGGTATTTCAGACTTATTCCGAGAAAACGATGCGCGACATTTGCGAAACGCCAACATATGAGCAGAGCCAGCGGCAATACCAGGCCGGGACAGGCCATCCCATCTCATCTCGCATCATCCCCTCTGTGGACTTCACTTATTGGAAGAAAAAAACAACATTGGGCATGTACAGATGTTTCTACCAAGAAAGTACAGGGGACATACATACATACGTCGTCTTGCACTTTTCAAGCGGAAGATTCCAGACTTCGAGAAGCCCACGTCCAACTTTCCGCCTCATCTCACCTCTTATCGCCTCGCCCGGCCCCTCCAATCATCTCTGCTTCAGTTTACTTATTTTTGATTAATTAGTTAAAAATAGATGACAACTGCAGCTTTGCCGGCCGTGCGCGTGTTAGAAGGATGACAGGTTTCCTTGCTCAACACGATACTTTCCTTATTCGGTTTCACTTTTTTCAGGACCATTTTTTGGACATTTTATTGGATCTGACCTGAAACAAGTTGTTACCTTTAGGGGAACACTGTGTATAAGACAAGTGCTATAAATGTATAACAGTCTTGCCCTCTTTGGATTGAAAATGGTGTCTCAGAGTTTCTTTATAACGACTTCTTGCGTAAATATACTATAAATCAGGGACCGTGTAACATTAATATATTGTATTACAATAAAAATAAGTAAAAAAACAAGAAAGGAAGCTAACTTTAGCACGCCGAAGTTTGTATACCCTTGCAGTTTGGAATTGGATCATTAAGAATCGATCCATTCTGGTCAAGTTAATATACAAATAAGAGGAAATATATATTTATACATCATTTAACAAAAACTATATTTTATATAATAAACATTATAAATATAAATGCTGAACAAAATATATATAATAAAGTTTCATTACATTTACGTATACTTATTACATGTTTACAGTTTGATTGTTGCTCGCAAATTTCCCTACATTTACCGATCGTTCTATGTCAGCTATATTATATAGTTGATATAATTTTATAAAATTAAAATCGAAATTCTGAAATATCAACGAAGTTATATTTTTTTTCTATTAATTTCCCGATCGTTCCTATGGCAGCTATATGATAGTCGCCGATTAGGTCCGTTCCGACTATATAGAAGTGAGAGAAGTCAGATAACTATATGCAAGGTTTGTTCAGATAGGTTCCAAATTAAGGGATTAGTTTCCGTAGAAACGGACAGACGGACGGACAGATGGAAATGGCTAGATCGACTTGACTGTTGATGCTGATCAAGAATATATATACTTTTTAGAGTCGGAAATGTTTGCTTTACTGCAATGCAACCCATAAAGTATACACAAATATTTTTGATAAGCATCACCAGCTGAGTCGAAGGTGACATCGTCACTTTTACCATATCTCACCTCGTCAAGAACAAAGGTGTCCAAGAACAACAAAGTTATTATTTCTTTTCTTATAATATCCCGATCGCTCCTATGACAGCTATATAATATAGTCGTCTGATCCGGACTGTTCCCACGTATATACAAGTGAGAATAGTCTGCAGAGTTCATTCAGATCATCCAAAACGGAGGGACTACTTTGGGTAGAAACGGACAGAAGGACAGACGAACAGACGATTAGACGGACATTGCATAGCACTAACAAACAAGAACCTCTCCTTAAACTAATGCATTTTATTTTTTTGATATCGGATGTACATATATAGTCAGGATGTACATCGCAAACCATTCCCTTTTTCTTTGGAAGGGAGTTTAGAGATTTCATATAAATTCTATACCTATAAATATTTTTTGATAAAAAACTTTAAAATTTTG
This sequence comes from Drosophila kikkawai, assembly GCF_030179895.1. NCBI lineage: Eukaryota > Metazoa > Arthropoda > Insecta > Diptera > Drosophilidae > Drosophila > Drosophila kikkawai. The sequence goes on along the minus strand of NC_091728.1, from coordinate 26,654,157 downwards.
TCAATATAGTTATAATTTTAGATATTTAAGTTATTAAGCTAACTTTAGTCGTTTTGCACGGAATTAATTTTTTTCCAAAATAAGAGGCACTTTTCCCGAAGAAAAACCAACCATCTAACAAAATGTCGAAATTAAAATATAGTTAATAATTATTAAATAAGTACATTTTTCTTGATCAATACTGTATGAAGCTATTAGTACATACTGCAGCTAGTGCATGAATCATAACAATCTGATCAAGCGAATGTTTATCATACTAAGAGATATTTTAATAAAACATTAGAATAAATACTTTTACTTTACAAATTAAGTTACTTTTTATTTGGTTTTCATGATTTGAGACGACGAAAACTTTATTATTATATATTAAAAAACTATGTTTTACAATTTTGAGACCATAATTACTCGGAAACGCTCAACCGATTTGTGTCAAACACGGGAGGATTTTGAACGTATGTTTTTAGAGTTACATCAAAGCTTTTAGATTACAGATAAAAGCATTTTTTGCTGGAAAAGTCAAAGCGTAATCGGATAGTAAACATTAGAGTTATGAGACAAGAAAAAGGTATATGTATGTCAGGTGTTGGGGTGGTTGCTTAACATGTTTCTGGCAAAATTTTCTTTATTTAGGTGTTGCGCAGCAGGTCCTTACCAATTGTCACTATTTTCTTCTGCCTTCCGCATTGCCTAGGGTATTATATTTTCAGTCAGAAGTTTCCAACGCAGCCGAGTCGATCTAACCATGTCCGGCTGTCCGTCCGTCTGTCTGTTTCTACGCAAACTAGTCCCTCAGTTTTAAAGCTATCTGAATGAAATATTGAATACTCTCACAACAATATATATCGATATGATATCGACGCATTTCCGGGAATGTATCGTATGTTTAAAAATTCAATTTTACAGGAGAAGCTTTTTTCTGATGTAATCCCTTTGGAAGCACTATAGAAAAGACACAATTGAAACTTAATTTTTATCGGAACTAAAGGGCTTTCAGTTATAATATTTCACAGGGTAGTGAGACACTAGGTGCCTAACAATTTTGCATTAAAATCTCAATTTCGAAAAAAAGCGACATACGATACTTTCGTGGAAATGCGTTGATATAGCTGCCATAATAATGATTTGCAAATTTTTTGAAAAAAAGTATAACGTGGCTGTTTTTCATTTCACATTTTCACATTTTAGATATGGCCATTTTTTATTATTTTAGAATTTCGGTTTTAATTTTATGAAAATAGGTCTACTATATCTTTTAGCGCCAATAGGATCAATCAGGAAATTAATAAAAAAAAAACTTATAACTTCGTTGTTTTTCAGCGGAATTTCGGTTTTAATTTTATAAACGACTATATCATATAGTCACCGTATAAAAGATCGGTAGATGTACAGATGTAACTGTCAAACTGTGAATATAATAAGTAATGTAATGAAACTTTGTTTTGTGTGTTTTTCAGAATTTAAATTTATCATGTTTTTTATACTAGATATGGTCATATCCGCCAAATGGTCAACCATAAATAAATGTCAATATTTTCATAATACAATGGAACCATAGCATATCTCTGTTGTTTTTTGACAGAAATTGGCCAGAAAACTGAAAACATTTAATTTTTTAATTTTTAGCTACTTTTAAACGCATTTTTTTGTTAAATTATTTCGCAAGGAAAACATATGATATGTTTGCACTTTTTTTTACCAAATTTTATTATAGCAATCTAATGAGAAGAGCAAAATTCAAAATGAGCGAAGAAAAAGTTCAATTAACTGTAATTTTAAATTTGCTTCTTATCTATGCTCTAATCGTACGTTCGCGACCGAAAACGTAATGTAATTGTGATTGCTTTGCATTAAGTGCAAGCAGGTGGATGAAACTTCTTGTGTCGTCATTTTCGGGTTACTATTTCAAATATACAAAAACTGAGATTGCTACTAACCAATCTTTTTATATATATATTTTTTTTTTTAACTTATACTTTTTTGTTGAACAAGCATATAAATGTTCTTAGATGTGACAAAAGTGGAAATGTTAAATTTAACACAGTTCGGACGGCCCATTTCGCAAAAACAATAATATCATAACAATTTAATTACTTCACTATTACTTTATCCGTTTTTCTTGTTAATAATAAATTTCTTGTTAATATTTCGTATTCAACAAATATTGCTTATTTGCTATAAATGTTATTACAATTATAAAATTGAGCTAAAACTGCTTTTTATTTAAGGAAATATAAAGTTATTTTTTAATAGTACGAAAAAAATGGAAATAAAGCATAATGCTTATTTTACACCACTATTTTTTTATGAATAACTTCATATTTCCATAAATAAAAAAAAAGTTTTAACTTAATTATATTTTTTCCATTTTGGAAAAATCGTACGTTTTCAACTCCTACGTTCGCGACCGGTACTTAATTCAATTAAAAACAAGAAAGGAAGCTAACTTCGGCACGCCGAAGTTTGTATACCCTTGCAGATTGGTTTTGATATTTATATTATAAATTTAAATGCTGAAAACACTCACAAAACAGAGTTTCATTACATTTTACCTATACTTATTATGTTTACAGTTTGACAGTTACAGCTTTACATTCTACCGATCGCTTCTATGGGAGTTATATGATATAGTTGTTCGATTTTTAAGATGTATATGTTAAGAGTAGATGAAAATGCGTTGAAAAACAACGAATTTATTTATTTTTTTTTTTTCTATTAATTTCCCGATCGTTCCTATGGCAGCTAAAGAATATAGTCGTCCGATTTTAATAAAATTAAAAACGAAACTATAAAATAATTTAAAATGGCCATATCTCAAAAATGATGCAAAAATGTTGAAAAACAAACAAGTTATATTTTTTTTCTAAAAATTTATCGAACATTTGTATGGCAGCTATGTGATATAGTGGTCCGATCCGGCCCGACATATATATAGCAGTGAGAGTATATAGAAGACTATATGCAAAGTTTCATTCAGATAGGTTTAAAACTGAGGGACTAGTTTGCGTAGAAACGGACAGATGCTGTTCAACAATATATGTATGTACTTTATAGGGTCGGAAAGGTTGCAAACTTCTGACTGAAATTATAATACCCTGCAAGGGTATAAAAAGGAAATGTAGATATTTCTTTGGGAATGGACTCAATACAAAGCTACATGAATACATTTTAAAAGTTAAGTTATTGCTTTAGAATATTCCGCCCCAATTCGCAGAGTTTTCCATTTTACTAGATTAAGCCAAAATAGATTCCCATTTTACGTACGTTCGCGATCGCATGTTTTTTTGCCAATATTATGAAAACAAACCCCATTTTTACACTAAGCAAAGAGCTAACAAAATACTACCGAAAGGCAAAAAACGTTTCTTTTATATATATATATTTTTTTTTGCACTGAGTACGTACTAGCGTACGTCCGCGACCCGCGGATACGCCCTTGTTTAAATTTAAAATATAGGTTTTTGTATACGAATAAGTTTTATTTTTTTTTAATTTTATCAAAACCGAATTATTATATGGTATGTATAAATACAATTTTAATATTTTTCCTTTTATTTTTTCTATTAATTTGACCAGAATGGATCGATTCTTAATGATCTTATAGCAAACAGCAAGGGTAAACAAACTTCAGCGCACTTTCTTGCTATACCATCAGGGTATTATAATTTCAGTCAGAAGTTTGCAACACAGTGAAGGAGATCTTTCTGACCCTATAAAGTATATATATTCTTGATCAGCATCAACAGCCGAGTCGATCTAGCCATGTCCGTCTGTCCGTCCGTCCGTCCGTCCGTCCGTCTGTCCGTCTGTCTGTTTCTACGCAAACTAGACCCTCAGTTTTAAAGCTATCTGAATGAAACTTTGCATATAGTCTTCTATATACTCTCACTGCTATATATGTCGGAACGGGCCAGATCAGACGACTATATCATATAGCTCCCATACAAATGATCGATAAATCTTTAGAAAAAAAATTATAACTTGGCTGTTTATCAACATTTATGCAAATCGGACGACTATATCTTATAGCTGCCATAGGAACGATCAGGAAATTAATAGGAAAAAAAACTATAACTTCGTTGTTTTTCAACGTTTTTTCATCTACTTCGGGATATAAGCTTATTTTATTATTCTAAAATTTTGGTATAAATTTCATAAAAATCGGACAACTATATCATATAGCTGCCATATAAACGATCGGTAGATGTAGAGAAAATGTAAAGCTGGGAATGCAAAACTGTAACTGTCAAACTGTAAACATAATAAGTATAGGTAAAGTGTAATGAAATAATATCAGCAAGGGTATACAAACTTCGACGTGCCGAAGTTAGCTTCCTTTCTTGTTATTCCTTGTTATTATTCCGATTAATTTCAATATTATACGTTACTAAATAAAGTATAGTATAGTAATAGTTTGACTTCCAATTATAAGGAAATACCTTTAGCAGTTTTTCCAAACAACAAATGAGAGCTTTGTTTTTAGGCCACCTTACTAAATGAATCAAGATTTCACATTGTCAGTAAATATATAGCCCTAACATTTCTGGGCGGAACGCACCAGTGCAGTAAAGAACACTTTTTTATTTAGTTATCATTAATAAATAGTAAATATCTGCCATTGTAAAACTATAGCCTTACCGGATAAGGAAAATTTCTTAATGATATGCTCCGACTCACATCAGGTGGCCAGAGGCAAGGATAAATATCTTAAGATATTGTTCTATTAAAATCTAAGGATCTAAGGCGATGGCCTTGAAGGAACTGGGAAACGTATTTGAGTAAGAAGCTGACTGGAAAAAATATGTCCGTTGATTAGTTTATGGAGGAACATCACGCAGTGGCAGGTCCGATTATCAAGATCCTTATACAATTTTTGAGTAAGCTTCGCCAGCCGAGTCAATCCAACCTATGTGTGTGCTATGTAAATTAAAATACTCAAAATTGATTGACAAACCTATCTATATTGATAAACATTTTTGAAAACCCCATTGCATTGACTCCATTAAAATATTTTATATAAAATATTTTGTTACATGTGGCCTATATTATATTATTATATCTTAGCAGAGAAGAAAGAAACTCGAGATACAGTTATTATTATTAATTTTAAAATAATACTTAACGTTTGGTTTACAATCAGTTTCTAAAAGTTCCACATTTGTTTTGGACTCTGAGATATCGTCTTACGCCCTCTACGGCCTAAATTGGGATGCTGACTTGAGATTACTGTTTTATTCTAGTAAAACAAAGCTAACCGTAGAACGATGCTTGGTGTCGTATTTCTTAATAACCTTTAAAACGAAATATTTGAGAGCCCCTACTTGCTAAGGCCACGTTCCTTGGCTAACATTTAGAACCTATATACCCTTCGTAATAAATAACTGTAGGCTGGACTTTGAAGTACATGTACATGAAACCGCCTCTTTGATATTATTGTGATAACCTTCCCAACACCGTAATACTTTCAGAATTAGCTCGTAGCATAGTAATATAGTAATTTTTAAAATTTCCTGTTTTTTATTTTCTTCACGCGTCTATCCAGTTCGGTCCGTTGGGGGAAAGGTGGGCGTGGGACTCACGAGACAAATAACTGTTTAAATAACTTCCTTTGTAAGGCGAATTTAAAGATATATATAGAAAACTATTGATATTTTTTCAACAGACCTTTTCGCTGAGACCAACAAATATTTTAAAAAATGTTATATACTGATTTAGAATGGCAGGTAAACTATAGTACTTTAACATGCCGTAATGATTGTTTTAAAAAAAATCTGTAATGAAGTTACAGATCTCAAATGCACCCAACAAAATTTCCTTTTTGCTGTTTAAGTTTAAAATAGGGGACGTATAGGGGTTTTCGTGAGGTCGGACTCGAATTGGGAACATCAAAAATCTTTGTTCTTTGTTATTGGTCTGTTTAATATTAAATAAGAAAGGAAGTTTGTATGCTCTTGCAGTTTGCAATTGGATCATTAAGAATCGATCCATTCTGGTCAAATTAATAGAGAAAATTAAAGGAAATATATAAAAGTTGTTTATTTATGGATACCACATAATAGTTTGGTTTTAATAAAATTAAAAAATAATGTTTAATCGCAGAAAATAACTGTATTTTAGATTTTAAATATCTGGTATAATAAACAATATAAATATAAATGCTAATGCTTAAAAAACCAAAGTTAAAACCGAAATTGTGAAATAATAACATATAACCAAAAAAAAAGCAAAGCCATACATTTTTTTTTTTTTTTAAATTTGTCGATCGTTTTAATCCAAAATATATAGCAGTGAGAGTAGTCAGAATCATTCAGATAGCTTCCAAACTGAGGGACTAGTTTGCATAGAAACGGACAGATTCAAAATCGGATGACTGTCATTAGGCATTCAGCATAACCTACATATACGCTCTAAATTTATTTGGGTCAATATTAGTAGCTCCTGGATGGGTGGTCAAAATACTACTAAGCAGAAAGGCCAAATTCAAATTGTTTCAGAAGACCTCAAACTTAATTCTTAAGCTCAAAGAGCCTTGTTGTTATAATATTCCAAATAATAATTGGATACTTCTAGAATCCTAAGATCTAAGATAGAAGAAGAACATTCCTTTAAGAGATAGAAAGTTTTGTCCACAAAACACCTTATACAAACTCGTGAAACACTATAAACTTGAGAATTGAATCGATCTGTGCACTAAAATCAAAGTGATTCGACAAAAATCAACAACTGCCACACAATGTAACAACAACTTTTACAGATCGATAATGCTGGAAAATGTTATTAAACCGGAACGCCCAAGGGGATCTCTTATCTTCTCAGTGTGGCTGTAGCTCTGCCAGCGGCTTCTGCTTCACCGAGCTGTCTGTCGAGCTAGCCGGGATGGGGATCTTTTGGACTAGCTAGGTCTGGCACTGATAACTCCCAGTAACCCGAGCGCAAAGCGAGATAAGCCCTAAATTGTTCAGGGACTTGCGCCAAAACCGCTGGAACAGTTCGGATGAGTTCGGCCGGAGGCTTCATAAATTTGTCATTGCTATCGCGGGCTACAGCGGATCTGAGGAGTCAGAGTCCGGTGGGAGTACTTACCCAATGCATCACAGGGCGCTCCTCGGTGCAGACGCCCATGTGCGTCTTTTGGAATGACGCGAGGTCTATTTCCAAGGATGATTTCCGTCGGAGGTGGTATGTTTGTTTTTATTATGTCTAAGTTCCTTGCCCTATGAGCCAAATACCCCCTGGTAAAGGCTGTGCTCCTCAGCTAGCCGATGGGATTCCTCCTTCGTTAAATTTCAACTGTCGAGAACTGGAAACAACACTTGACACCGACCTCGACTGCGCGATTTGGCTTGCCGAAAGTTTGTATATTCACTTTGGTGTCGTCAACTTGAAGGCTCAAAATTTCGCGTTCGGCAACTTTTTGAATTAATTTCATAAATACGTATTTTAGTGACTCTAAATAAATTTTCGTTTCAGCGTTAAGGTAATTTGAGGAACATTTGGGTCACACACGAGCACGCACAAAACACTCAAATGACTCGCGGCAGGTAGTATAATTAGGCGAAAGTCATAGGCTTCCAGGCTGAGAGCTCATCTGGGGACGGTGACGGTGACAACGAGTAGCGGCAGGGACTGTGACACCGGTTGCAAGGAGTTCCAAATTAATTTATGACATTCATTTACGAGACAGCGGCAGAATGGCACTTCAGATCCGAATTGAGTGGTCGTGGCCTGCTCTTGTCGGACCGCTTGGCTGGCTTGGGGACTCGCCGGACCTTCCCGAGATGCGTACTACTGATAAATCATTAGAGAGGCGGTTGCGGGGATCGGCGTTTGGTTCTCGGCTCCTTCGCTGCGTTGTTTATGGCTGGCCGTTTGATCCCCGGTTTTATTTCAAGTCTGTCTTTTTCGCCAGGTCCGCTCTGCGTCGCTCGTGATTGCCGTCGTGATAGCTCAATAAGCTGGGTGCTCGTATTGCCCCCGTTGGCAATAGTCAGCCGTAATCCGCGGGGCGTGGTCTTGTCTTCCCCAGCCCAGCTCAAGTCCCAGCGCGAAATCCCGACTCTGCTGGCACTACTCCTGCTGCTATAGAGCGATTTGCCACGAACTTAGATCCGACCTGAATTCGAACTCGATCTCGATATCCAATTTCAATCCGCGACCGATCGTACAGAGGCGCGAGGACGACTAGTCGGCGCAACTGCGTAACTGGGAATGCTTGGGCAGCAGTCGAGCGCAGCGCCGGCAACCGAAAAACTCAACCTCCCCGCCGAGTGGCGTGGCTGTTTGTGTGAGTGTGCAGTGCTGTGCGCACGCCAGCCTGAGCGAGGGAGAGTGTGTGTGTGAGTGCGCCGAGCCTGTGCTGCCGGCCCGCTCGCACTCACGCTGTGCGCCGCCACTCTCTCCGTAGCAAATGGCGGTGCTCTCAGTTGATTGTGTCAGTATGTCGCACTCACTCTGACGCACTGCAGCTGCTCAAGAGGGCGTGGTGTGTTGTCACCCCAACCTGTGCGTACATCCCAGTGCTTAGCCCGGGGAAGCTCGGGGGCTCGAGGCCCCGTAGCTGGCTGCCAAACATGAATAATGCAACGATAGCAGTCTGTGAAGGCACAATCGGCATTTAAACGGAGATGGCTCTCGGCCCGGACAAGGGAGCCGGAGTCCGTGACAGAAATTTTTGCGTCCGCGAAAGATGTTCGTTGGCCTCCCACACCCAGCGTCGGCTCACCCGAACACCCCACACACAACAGCAGTAACTGCTGTTTGTTCTATTCTGGTTGTTAATACTGTCGCAGGAGCTGCTGCTCCTGTTCGGGTCGCTGTGGGATCTGTGCGGCACCACCTTCCTCGCTGCTACACGCCAAAAGCTTTAAGAAAGTCGAGCAGGTCTTATTTATTTCGATTTTGCTGAGCTCCTTTGCCCAACCCCCCCCCCCCCCCCATTGTATACTTCTTTTTCGTTTCTCGGTCTTAAAGTTGTTTCTGGCTGCTGTCGTTGTTGTTGGTGGAAGCTTCTCGCTTTGGAAGCTTATGAAAAACCCCGATAATGTCGACGACTGATTGGGTGGTTGTGGGTGATGTACTTGGGCCTTGCCTTTTTATATTCCTTTTCTACAAGTATCCGATTTGCGTTGTCAGCTGTTTTGTAATTCAGTTTTTTATACCCTGAACGGGGAAGAGGGTATTCTTACACACATATGTACAAATCTACATACAATCCTACGCTGATAAATGTATACATAAAAAACCAGGAAAAGAAATCGTATTCGGTGTGTGCGTATATATATATATATTTTATCCCTATAAAGACTTCGGTATAGTCCCCCTTATAAAACCATGGCAATATTTTAAGAGCCAAAGGTATTTCATGGTTGAATTTGTTTTTAATTCATTTTTCTTTAAGTTAAATACTTATCAAATTTATAAGCATTTTAAAAATTTCTGTTTATGTGGTAATTCCCGAATGCCCAAAAATTTAATTAAACATAAGACGAGATTTTATTTTATTTTGACAAAATGAAAAATTAATAGCTCTTGGTTACCACTATATCAAAAAGCCCCGACCACTATTAATTCGCACGACAAGCATCTATCTTCTGTTCTTCCTTGCAAAACAGATCTCAGAAACTTTAAGATCTAGACCTACCAAATTCAATGTCAACGTGTTAAGAAAAGTTGGCTAATCCTGTCTTAAATGACATTATAAATAAAAGTATGCCAAACATAAACAAGAAAGGAAGCTAACTTCGGCACACCGAAGTTTTTATACCCTTGCAGATTGGTTTTGATATTTATATTATAAATTTAAATGTTGAAAAAACACACAAAACAGAGTTTCATTACATTTTACCTATACTTACAGTTTGACAGTTACAGTTTTACATTAACAGCTTTACATTTTCTCTACGTCTACCGATCGATCCTATGGCAGCTATATGATATAGTTGTCCGATTTGTATGAAATTTATAACAAAACTCTTAAATAATAAATTAAGCTTATATCTCAGAGTATACGAAAATACGTTGAAAAACAACGAAGTTGTTTGCTATAAGATATAGTCGTCCGATTTTCATAAAAGTAAAACAGAAATTCTAAAATAATATAAAATGGCCATATCTCAAAAATGATGCAAAAATCTTGAAAAACAGCCAAGCTATAATGTTCTAAAAATGTATCGAATATTTGTATGGCAGCTATATGATATAGTCGTCCGATCCGGCCCGTTCCGACATATATAGCAGTGAGAGTATATAGAAGACTGGTATATGCAAAATATCATTTAGATAGCTTTAAAACTGAGGGACTAGTTTGCGTAGAAACGGACAGACAGACGGACATGGCTAAATCGACTCGGCTGTTGATGCTGATCAAGAATATATGTATACTCGAAAATGGGTCGAAAATGCCCCTTCACTTCGTTGCAAACTTCTTACTGAAATTATAATACCCAGCAAGGGTATAAATATTTGGGAAAACAAATAAAACATTTACAAATTAAAAACAAGAAAGGAGCAAACTTTCGCATCCCTAGTTTGTAACCCTTGCAGTTTGAAATATCTACAGTTTTACATCAGTTACAGTTTTGAATGTTGTTCCTATGGCAGCTATTCGATAAGTCGACCAATCCGGACCGTTCAGATTTAGATACTGGTAATCATAATTGTCAAAAGACTGCAAAGTTTTCTTCATGTAACTTACCACCTAAGGGACTAGTTTGCTTAGAAACGGACTGACGAGCAGACAGTTAGAAGGACATGAATCTGAATCCCTTATAATGCATGTATACAAAAAAAATGTAAAATCTTATATATACACAGAAAAATATGAATATACTATTTTTGTGGGTTGAACTACAGTAAAGTACAGTCAATGTATTTTGTTGTTGGATTTTTGACCGTACGAAACTGTACAAAACGGTTGTTACTTTACTTTACTTTAACTATGAAATTGGTTGGATTTACTGCAGGAATTTTTTCTGTGTACAATATATATCTAACTATTTATGGACTTTATTGTTGTACTTTTTACCTTTGTAATTCTTCGGACAAATGGGTCTAATTGAAACTTTATATTTCTTTCTAGCTCTCCTTAAGCTATCAACCAGGTCTAAGTTAATAAATTTGTTATCGAGTTTCTTTTCTTTACTTAGGATCACAGATTACCGTTTAAGTGATCTTCGGTATTCTTACCTATAAAGAACTGACCATAAATAAAACTAAATGTGGACTACGACAATATAATAAAGGGCCAACCAAAATTACCGGGCATCTCAAATCAGTTTTCTTCGATGTTTTCAAACCTCTACGAAGCACCCTCGATGGCAGCCAGGCACCATATTGTTTAAGATATATACATAAGTATATGTTAGGAATATTTAATGCGCTTAGTAAACAATTTTTAGGTTCGGTTACACAGGTTTTTAGTAGTCAATATAAATGGGGAGGTTTCTGCGAATAAAGTAATTCTTACACTGAATTATATAGAATCCGTATCCTTTCACAATTTCAAAAGCAACGGTGTTCCCGCTCTCCGACTTAGCGAGTCTGTCTTTCATCGCACCCGGATTGGAAAATACACACTCTTTGGCTTTCAGGCAATGATGCTAGGCAACGAATTGAAAAATCCAAGCTCAGAAAATGGTGAACAATTTTCTGTCTATTTAACTTTCATGACGGTCTTCTGGGATGGATGGCTGGTGTCTGGGGGTGGTGCCTGGGGTGGGTATGGAGCACGTTCCACTTGCCAGCTCCCACATAAAGAAACATAAAAACCTTATCTCTTTGAAACTCGGCAGAAACATAACGTAAGCAGTGCTCCGCCTCCTTTTATTATAATGTTTTTTTTTTTTTTTAGGATCTGTACATACAACCTACTACCACGGCACACACACCCCTCAATGGCATGATTGTCAAAGTTTACGTTTTACTTCTAGTGCGGTGCTCTGAAGCAGCTTTGTGTAGAAGCCGGAGGGGATCGGGGTGTGTGTTGGGAAACGTTACCGGGAGCGAAACGGGCCCTACAATGCAACCTTTTGGTACTGTAAAGTGTACAGAAGAGCTACAAAAGGTATGGCGGCGGCATCACTGACGAGGTGCTTTGCTTCGTGGTGCGGGGGAGGGACAGAACCGCAGTGACGTAAATACGAAAATCCGATATTACGTTTCCATTCGTCGGGACCAGCCAGAGCCAGGGTGTGTGCGTGCCAAGCGGGTGTAAGGTTGTTTGCTTGTTACACAAGTACTGCGCTTTGGCACTGCACTCAAAATGCGAAGGATGCGATGGGTAGGACGCAGCAAGAACAACTCTGCACGCAAAACCACAGCCCTCGATTTGAATCCTTTTACAAAAAAGCACTACAAACCGAAATCCCACCAAACGAAACGCTTCTGAACAAAAAGTTGAAATGGCAAATTCAACGCAAGAGACAGGTAAACTAAAGTCTCGGCATCGGCGAACCTCGTGTGGGAGTGCTTCTTTGTTTCTACACTCGGCGTTCTAGAAGAACGGATTCGGATAAAATATGATAAAGGTATAACGAGGCAGAAATATACATTTCTTAAAAGTCCCAATGCCAGCAAATTAGGAAACAAAGACTTGAAATAACTTATTTCTTAAATAATAATAATAATATAATTTAACAAGGTAGTTATTTTTGGGAAATCCTTGTATTTATTCCAGAATAAAAATACAAATTATAAATTATCTGATCGCTCTAATAGAAGCTATCCGATATTGTTTAAAAAGTCATTTCAGACCCGTATGTCCGTCCGTCTGTCCGTTTCTACGTAAACTAGTCTCTAAGTTTGGAAGCTATCAAGCTATATTATAACTTATATTTTTAACTACATAACTACATAACTATATTAATTTATTATTTATTTAATTTTTTTTTTAATGTTTGTTTAAATTTTTTTATTATTTATTATATTTATTTCTTTATTTATTTCTTAATATTTTTTGCATAATTTTAAATGTTTTATTTATTATCCTTAGTCTTTTGTCCTTTTGCTTTTAATATTCTTTAAACATAATTTGAAACTGAGTTGCGCTCTTAAGGTTTCATATTTATGTGACAGATTGTTCCATATACGGATAATATTTATATAGAACTGTCGGTTCCAGCATAGCGTTTTGTATCTGGGGCATTTCACGTCATTGGTCCTATTCTATGAAACAATTTTGTTATACAGATAGTTGGATTCTTTAGTTCTTATAATTTTATGAAAGTATGGTACATAATTGTCCCATAACTAATCCACGAATTCAAGTTTGAGTTAAGAATTTTAGTTCTAAAGTGAGATACATGGTCAGTACGACTAAGATTAAACACATATCTAAAAATTGAGTTAAGTACTACTGTTTAATTATGTAAATCTCGCGAGTTCCAATGTCCAAACACCTCTACTCCATAAAAAAGTGTTAGAGTAAGTATGGCTTTTTCTACTAAAATTGTTATATGTGGGAAGGGAAGTATTTTGAACATAAAAGTGGTCGCAATAAACCATATGTCCGACCAGTAGTTTGTGAAATATGTTTGCTCCAAGTTAGCGCATTACTAAATGTAATCCCTAAATTAGATGCCTATTTGTTGTAGTTTATTGTCGAATTATTGTGTTTTTTGTATCTATTGGTCTCATAGAAATGATTGCTTACCATTTTGATTTATTATTAATTTTTTGTTTATTGCATTTTACCGATTTGTTTAATTAATGAAGTATATTATGACTAACCTTTAACTGGTTAATTCCTGCAATACCAGTCATCAGTAACTCGTCAACATATCGTTGTTGTTGATGAACCATCTAGACAGTCCATACAAATTACTGATAAAATTAAAATGGGCATGTTCTAGCCTTTCATCAGTGACAAATTCATCATCAATTAATTATGTTTTCATCAACAATTCATCGTCTTTTCATTCTTAACGTATCAATTCTTCAAGTATCATCAACGATTTATGACCATTTTATCAATAATTTTGTTTTGTGTTTTGGTTTGCTTAGTTTTCTTTAAAAAAAAAAAAAAATATTTTCGGATAACTGTATAATTTAGTTTGTAATGTTTAGTTTTAACTTTAAATTTTTCTTCACCTTAAACACCTTTTTCAGATAACTCCACTCTAATGTAATTCCAATGTTTTCCATTGGCATGTACTGCTGTAAAATAAACACTCATGGGATAATTTTAATTTGCTTAAACAATTAAACTTTTCTTTCACTTTAGGAAGCTACAGTGTATTTCTACAAACTCCTTCAAATGTTAAAAAGCAAAAAACGTTCACCGTGTTTATTTTTTTAAGGAGAGGGATGATCTGTGTGAAATAGATATGAATATTGTAAGCTGGTAGCCCCAGCTTTTATAGTCTCTGAGATCAACTAAGAAGTTATCCTGCTCGTACTTCCGCTCGAATTCGCCGCATATATTTAGTCGACTCTCGAACCGTGGTTTTTAACTGTAGCGATCCATGTCTCTTTTTTAAACCATTGCAAAAGGTATTTATTTAATTCTAATTCAATGAATGATACATATGTACGGCTTTTAAAGAATATATGCTTATTGTTGATCAGAATCAACAGCCGAGTCGATCTAGCCATGCTCGTCTGTCCATAAACAGAGCTATCTATTATATTGTAATTGAAATTACAAATGATAGTCAGCATATATGAAAAATAACAGAGTAATGTCACCTATCATTAACTAACCTAGTACATGTCATATGTTTTACAGTTACAGTTTTAGGGCTACAATTTTAATTATTTCCATTCTATGGTAGGAATGATATAAAATAAAATCACAATTATGAAAAGGCCATGTTCTGAAGATAATAAAAATATGTTGAACAAGAAAGGAAGCTAACTTCGGCACGCCGAAGTTTATATACCCTTGCAGATTGGTTTTGATGTTTATATTATAGATTATAATACTGAAAACACTCACAAAACAGAGTTTCATTACATTTTACCTATACTTATAATTATAAGACAGTTACAGTTTTGCATTCCCAGCTTTACATATTTTATACATTTACCGATCGTTTCAATGGCAGCTATAATATATAGTCGTCCGATTTTCATGAAATTTTTATCGAAATTCTGAAATAATATAAAATGGCCATATTTAAAAAATGACCCAAAAATCTTGATAAACAGCCTAGCTATAATTTTTTTTTTTTTAATGTATCGAACATTTGTATGGCAGCTATATGATATAGTCATCCGATCCGGCCCGTTCCGACATATATAGCAGTGAGAGTATATAGAAGACTAAATGCAAAGTTTCATTCAGATAGCTTTAACACTGAGGGTCTAGTTTGCGTAGAAACGGACAGACGGACATGGCTAGATCGACTCGGCTGTTGATGCTGATCAAGAATATATACACTTTATTGGGTCGGAAAGGTCTCCTTCACTGCGTTGCAAACTTCTGACTGAAATTATAATACCCTGCAAGGGTATAAAAACGTCAAAGCTATAATTTTTTTTTTTTTTGATGGATCTGTTTATATATGGGCATTTCCACAGAAAGGTCAACCGCGGCCAAAACACTAAAACTTCTCTAAAAATTTTTTTTTCCAACATAGTAACATTAGGAAAAGGCCAATTGATTAAATTTGAAGGGCTTTATCATATTCTAAAACAAATTTCGAAATATTCGAATGCATATTCGCGCAAACACGATTTTTCATTATTTTGATGAAAAACATCATAAAAATGGACCTGTTTTCTTTTGTTAATTACATCCAAACCGAGGCATTATGCTTTGACTGTTATTTACTAACATCTCTAGAAGAATGCAAAAAGTCGAAATAAAATAGATATATGCTTTTCCAATTTACTTATAATAGTAAAAATTACATGCAAAGTATGATGAAAAAATATGTCGCGTGCGACATGTCGCGTGCGAATATGATTAAAATTGAATGAAAAATAAACTACGCTATATTTCTGATTGTAAATTAAAGCATATGAAACTGGCATTACTTCATCACATTTTAAAATATGTTTTATTAAAATAATCCCTGCCGTTTCGCTGAAATCAATGTTTAAACAGCTCGCCGCAAAAGTGACTTCTGTTTTTGTCGCGTGCAAATCCCTTAGTTTTTTTAAATTTTCTTAAATTTCAGCAAACACTCAAAATCAACATTTGCACCAATTATAGTCCTAGGCAAGAGCTATAAGTTAACATTTATAAAAAAAATAGAAATGAAATGTACCATACTTTTTTTTTGCTTTGAATGCGTACGAATGTCGCGTGCGACATTATGGAAATGCCCATATGCTGAAAAATAACAGAGTAATGTCACCTATCATTAATGTCATATGTCATATTTACAGTTTTACAGTTACAGTTTTTGGGCTACAATTTTAATTATTTCCATTCAATGGTATGATATAAAATAAAATCACAATTATGAAAAGGCCATTTTCTGAAGATAATACAAATATGTTGAAAAACGTCAAAGCTATAATATTTTTTTTTTAATGATCGATCTACCAGGCGATAATAGTCCGAAAATTATCTGCAAAGTTTCATTCAGATAGCTCTTAAACTGAGAGACTAGTTTGCGTAGAAACGGACAAACAGGCAGACATGCCTAGATCGATTGTATATACTTAATACGGTTCGAAAATGTCTCTTCTGCGTTGCAAACAACTGACTAAAATTATAATACCCTGGAAGGGTATAAAATGGGCATGGTTTGATTTGATAACAAGTTCCGAATAGACTTTGACTTTTGTTTTCTAAAATCACTCAAAGAAATATGCATTTAAGAATAACGGTCAAATTGTATACTTTACCTTACTTTACTTTACTTTATAGCTTACTGTCATGTCCCGTTCGTGATATCCCATGTTAATTTATTTATTTATCTAAAGCTAACAAATAGTTGTAAACTAAGAGCTAACTGGGGGTAAAGAGCCATAGCAGCTAAGGCCTTCGGCTCGATTTTAATTATTTTATTTCATATTTAAACTATTTCAGTTTTAAACTTATGGCAAATGGACGATAGTTATCTGTATGAGACCTGAAAAATCAACAAAAGTCCATTGTTTTTAATTATAAATGTTTTATACACCAGTAAGGTCTCTTTGGTCTATATCCAATTCCATCGAATCGATACAACTGCAAAATTCAGAGGTATACAATATGCGGATTACCAAAGTTATCTTCCTTCATTGTTCAATATTAATTTACTTTAAACTGTACCTTAGAAATATTTCTAAGGGCTGATGTGGGCAATTGCAATTAAACACTCTTGATCTCCGGGCACTGATGGACAGGCTGACATTGCTTAGTCGACTTTACTGTATGTGGTCGAAGGCTGCTCCTTCTGCCTGTTACACACATTCTCGGTTGGATCTAACTTATATGACCCTTGTAAGCTACGGTTACCGGGTATAAAACTCTCCCCAGACAAGTGACGAGCTTGTTCCGAATTTTCTAAAGGGACAAACGCGTAGCGTGCGTACCCCCGACTTTTGTTGCACGATTCCCTTGCGTTGTCCCGCCTGACCGCGTCCTCTTGCGTGTAAAATATCTGAAGTGATTTGTAAACAAATTAAAGGCGTGCACGTGCCATTCCCGTTAAGCCGCGACCCTTAGGCTACCTTTTGGATTATGTAGAGCCCGCAACAACGGTCCTTTGTAGAGCAACGAGACTTGGTGATACGAGGTGGTTATACATGGTTACGTCTTGACCCTGTCGCTTAGCGGTCTAATAGTTTAAATTTAAACTTATGTGAGAACCGAGGGAAATCTGAAAAAGTTTGATGTTGCCTTGCAGGGAACTTCACTCCCAGCGATGGAGTCATTTCCGACCCTACAAAGTATATACATATATTTGTGATCACCATCAACAGTCGAGTATATCTAGCCATGTCCGTCTGTCAGTTTCTGCGTAAACAAATCTTTAACTTCGAGGCAATTCGGATTATTATAAAAGTTCGGTTATATTTTTAAGCACATCAGATGACTATGATCGGTTAACGTAGAATAGAAAAGAGTGTAATGTAGAGACAGTAACTCAAATACAAATGTACATTTTCAATTTAATAAATTATGGAGTATATAGAAATAGTTAAAGTGTTCAGATTCCTATTTTGAGTGTTCTTTATTTTCTATATGTGCCCGCAATTATGTATGAACTAGATACATAATGTAGAGTCAAATTGTGTGTTTTATCCTGAAATAATCTTGTTTTCTGAGTGTATAGATAATATATATATTTAGCTTTATATATATATATTTAACACTGCTACACAAAATACGGTTACAGCTGTTGCTTGTTCAGGAATGGAGAAGAAATTACCACCTATTACCCCAGAGAAAATGATCAAAGTATTTTACACCTAATACCGATACTGCGCTAATGTAAAGAGCAAACAAAGGGTAGATCGTAAGTACGCCGCAGATTAGAAGCTGTCGAATTTGGGGTTTGCCGGGGCTACCCAGCTGAAGACAAATACACAGTGTTGGCGATGCACCTACGCAAGGCGCATACAAAGGGTCAGGAAAGACGCCATTGGCAAACACGGCCAGTTGCAGTCAGTAAGCCTCTCACCTAGGCCATAGACTCCTGCCCCAGCCATGCTGCCTCTGTAATGTGCATATAATTAAGGTAAACAATGGGGATAGATTTATGTACCAGATTGATTAGCAGATCGGTCTTAAATACCTTTTATGAACTTATAAGCGAGTGAGCTCAACGCGGCGCAGGAAACGCCTTAGTTGATCAAATTTCCCAAAATAGTTCTCAGACAGTGTCCGAGTCGCCTTGATACCGTCCTGACCGAAGCCAGGACGACTCGAGTCTCACTCCCAGGCCTGCCAGAAGCATTCGGAATTTTTACGCAGAACAATGTCAACATATCGCTTCCGTTTGTCAGCAAATATTTCACAGTAATAATATTGCTCGAAACTGGGCCAGCTAGCGACGCTGAAATGATTAAAATTACCACTTAATTGGGTCGACCCAAAAACGCGATAGCCACCTCGAATTGGACATTCGCTGGGTTCCTGCCTTGTATTCCTGTGGGATCCAGATAAGCATCTAATTTATAGCTACGTATTTTTTGCCTTCCAGTCCACAGGTAGCGGACCGGGCCGATCTCAAGTCCTCTTTCACACTGTCCCTCTCCGGCTAGCCGGTGATGGAGTCAAATATTTTTGTATTTAATAAACGGGCTACCGAATTTCGCATTTCCTGCCGCCCGGTCGTTCGGTTTGGAATCTGCTCGCCTATAATTTTCTCGGCAATTTGGCTAACGCATCGATGTCATTACGACGCCCAGCCTTTTCGAGTAGCCGATCCAGCCGTAATTTGTGAAACGCAGGGCCTGCTTACGTGATGGCATTTCACGACGACGAGAGGGACTATTAAACCTTATAAAGTTTGGAATAGGAAATGGTCCAACAGAACCAAAGGTAAACCGGCAGTGATCGTGCAGAATTACGGATCGAACAATCAATGGATAAGTTCACGGTTTTATTTAACGCTGACGCATGCAAAGGCCGAGACACAATAAGATGTTACACAAAGGCCCAAGCTTATGATGTGGCCGGAGGTGGACCTGAAACTGGTTTCGGAGCCCAAGACCAGTAGCCAGCGGAAGAGGCCCCAGCTCCACCTTGTCTACAAAGTAACTTAATTTACCCCAAGAAAGTGGAGTACAATTGTGGCCCGCCATCGGTTGACATGCGCATGACGTGGGCACAATTAATATTTCAATAGCTAACGAATTCTTACTTGTTGGCCCCGGCCATGCTGCTGGGAATCGGTATTGTGCCCGTCTTTATTCACACTTTCTTTTGGACTGGGTCGCCGGCCTTCGGTTTTTTTTTTATTATGATTTGCTTTTCTCTAAGCCCGCTTTATCGCCGTAATCATAACAAAGTTGGGCGACAAATACAAATATGGGGCCAAACAATGAGAGCGAGAGTTGGCCCGGCCGGCAGCTGTTCGGCTCCCATCCAGCTAGAAAGTGACTGCGCGAACCGTGATGTCACCCTGGTAGTATGCCGCTTCGATCGGAAGCACTCTTATAAACCCACTAATTACAGATGTTTGCACACAAGCAGAGGGGCCAGCCGAGCTTCTGATGCAAATGCCCTCCCCTGCGGCAGTGGCGCTCATTGAGACATCAAACACGACTTGACGAAAAGCGAGTATGACGTTTATTTAATTCGGAGTAATGATTTCATCGCGCGCCGTGTAATCGATAAGCATCTGCAGCGGGTGCACAGGGGCGCATTCGGTCCGCGGGCAGGGCGAGCACTTGAGATAATCGCCTTAGGGTTGTTTTGGCAGCGGGTGCTACCAGGAGACTGCTACCAGGCGGTCCCGCGCACCATAAACGATCCTGTAATTTTCGTTAGGCGTGCGCTCGCAAGTGTCCTTTGTGAGGGCACCCAAGCAGCAGGAGCGGGAGCATGACCAGGACAAAGGCCATTGTTGTTCATGTCGATTATTATCGCGGCAATGAGCAAAACTATTGCCGACACATGTATCCGTTTATTTGTCGTGACTTTTTCCCTTATCGACCGACCCTCGAGCAGTCGCAGTCTCAAGCACCCTTGTAGGCTGGGGCGACTGCTTCCACCCTTCCCACGGAAAGCTCTGACATATTGTCTGCTAATCAGTTCCGCCGCAAAAGGTTCTGATGAAATCCTTTAGTTCTCCCTTAGGAATAACGCGGCCTAAACGAGCAATCGCTGCGGAGACACACCGCATAAATTTAATTAGGGTTGTTAGGGTTGTTAGGTCTCAACGCTCTACTGTAAACTCGCAATCTAGGAATGTGATTTTATGGCATAGGCGGAGGCCTCGGCACACTTTTGAGGGCTTTATCGCCATCATAATTCCATTCAAAGTTGGATTCCCGAAGGACCAAAGGACCAGAGGAAGGGCTCGCTTTCCCGAACGCGTAATGAAGCAAATCAAGTGTTGACCACTTCATTAATCCTGTGAAATTTGTAAACAAAGCAACTCGTTGATTCTTTTTGTGTCGGGAACTGACATCTGTATATATGCATGTGAAAAGTGATATGTAAAGTTAGTTCTGCCTCTCAATCCTGTCAACTCCCAACTGTCAAAGTGTGCCGCAATAATTTTTTATGGAATCACCGGAGAAATATGACCAAGCCTTGGGGACACATAAAGGCAGTAGTTGGTGATTTCGATGCCGCATTCTCGGATCTTGTGTCATAAGAACAAAGAGTCAACATATACACAACATATTTTCACAAATTAGGACCCAGGGGAGCAAATTATTAAAAGACAAGAAGGGCTCCTGGAGACCGAATCTGAAAATTCCCTTTCTTATTATTGTTATTATTATTATAGTTATGTCCGTCTGTCCTTCGATTCGTCTGTAACTTAGATTTTTTTCAACTTTTTTCATCTTCTTTGAGATATGGCCATTTTGTATTGTTTTAGAATTTCAGTTTTCATGTTATAACAAGAAAGGAAGCTAACTTCGGCCGAAGTTTGTATACCCTTGCAGATTGGTTTTGATATTTATATTATAAATTTAAATGCTTAAAACACACACAAAACAGAGTTTCATTACATTTTACCTATACTTATTATGTTTACAGTTTGACAGTTACAGTTATACATTTCCAGCTTTACATTTTCTTTACATCTACGGATCGCTTTTATGGCACCTATATGATATAGTTGTCCAATTTTCATAATATTGTTACCAAAATTCTGAAATAATACTAAAAGCTCATGTCTCAAAGTAGATAAAAATACGTTGAAAAACAACGAAGTTATAATTTTTTCTTTTACTTTCCCTATCGTTCCTATGGCAGCTATAAGATATAGTGGTCCGATTTTCATAAAATTTTTACCAAAATTCTGGAATAATATAAAAAGGCTATATTTCAAAAATGATGCAATAATATTGAAAATCAGCCAAGTTATATTTTTTTTCTAAAAATGTATCGAACATTTGTATGGCAGCTATATGATATAGTCGTCCGATCCGGCCCGTTCCGACATATATAGCAGTGAGAGTATATAGAAGACTATATGCAAAGTTTCATTCAGATAGCTTTAAAACTGAGGGACTAGTTTGCGTAGAAACGGACAGACGGACAGACGGACAGACGGACATGGCTAGATCGACTCGGCTGTTGATGCTGATCAAGAATATATATACTTTATAGGGTCGGAAACGTCTCCTTTACTGCGTTGCAAACTTCTGACTGAAATTATAATACCCCGCAAGGGTATAAAAAGGATGTAATTTAAACCTGTGAATGTAAAACTAACAAGAAGGGAGCTAACTTCGCCGTGCCGTCCCTTGCAGTTTGCAATTATAATTATAATTATAAAATAGAATGTTTAATCGTATAAAGTAAACTATATTTTGTATTTAAATATCTAATATAAAAAGCTTTATAAATTTAAATGCTGAAAAAAACGAAACATTGAGCCAGAACAATAAGGCTAGACCCTTGGTACAAATTTGGTACCAATTATTTTATCGATGAACATGCAAATATATTTGAAATTCAGCCAAATCTGGCCAAGCCCATTCCTACACTCATAAAATTTTTTACTTAAAATCGCCTTAAAAAAGACACTTTTTGCCCGTACATTTAAAAATTCGCCATTAAAATGGATTCAAAGGTAAGTCGCCCTAAATTTAAGAAAAATTATCCCTAAAAATAAGAAAAAAAATTTTCTTAAATCTAGGTCGATTTTTCTTAAATTTAGAAAAATGTTCTTGTTTATAAGGAGATTTGTCCTAAAAATGGGACAAATTTTTCCCCAATTTGAAGGTGAATTTTTTCTTACATTTAGAACGATTTTTCTTGAATGTAGAAAAATTGAAGGTAAGTTGCAATTGTTTGTTGTTGCGCTGCTGCACTTGTAAATAAACAATAATATTATTTTTGTTGTAAAAAATATTGTTAATAAATATTAATAATAAAATTCTTTGTTGTTATATTACAAAAAAAAAACAATATTATTATTGTTTATTAACAAAGGCGACCAAAATGCTAACACTTTTGGTGTTGCAAAAGAGACTTGCTCTTACTAAGTATTGGCCGGCCACCGTCACCTCATGCCAGAGACATTTGAACCAGTTGGGAATTGTATGCGCACGCGTGCGAAATTTGCCTAAATTTTAGGAAGAATCCGCCGTAGTTTTACGAAAAGTTGACCAGCAAAACAAAGGAAATTCTCCCGTGATTTAAGAAAATTCGCCCGTAATTAAAGAAAGAAATTGAACGAAGCAAATCAGAAAACCTTGCACTAAATTTAAAGAAAATAAATAGAAATAGAAAAATTAACCTTAAACAAGAAAGGAAGCTAACTTCGGCACGCCGAAGTTTGTATACCCTTACAGATTGGTTTTGATGTTTATATTATAGATATAAATGTGGAAAACACTCACAAAACAGAGTTTCATTACATTTTACCTATACTTATAATGTTTACAGTTTGACAGTTACAGTTTTGCATTCCCAGCTTTACATATTTTATACATAACCGATCGCTTCTATGGCAGCTATATGATATTGTCGTCCGATTTTCATAAAATTTTAACCAAAATTTAGAAATAATATAAAATGGCCATATCTAAAAAATGATGCAAAAATGTTAAAAAACAGCAAAGTTATAAGTTTTTTTTCTAAAAATTTATCGAACATTTGTATGGCAGCTATGTGATATCAGTGGCGGATCCACGGGGGGGGGGGGGAAAAAGGGAAATTTCCCCCCCCTTGGAACCTAAAAATGTTACTATCTGGCATGATTATCCTATATAATACTGTACAATTGGCACTATTGAGTATGAAAACACTCAACGCATGGTGACTTTTCATTTATATCCGTTTATCTCGCCAAAAACGCCTCAACTTGACTGTCCAATAGAATAATTTTCTGTCAATAAGTTCAATTTATGAGTTTAACAAGAGGGGAAGCTAACTTCGCCGTGCCGTCCCTTGCAGTATGCAATTGGATCATTAAGAAATCGATCCATTCTGGTCAAATTAATAGAAACAAATAAAAAGTAATATTTTAAAGTTATATATATATAAAATTAAATTTTTATTCGCATAAAAAAATAATATTTTATATTTAAATATCTCAAAAAAAAGCTTTATAAATTAAAATGGTGAAAAAACGAAACATTGGGCCAGAAGTTTTTTTTCTTGACGAAAATTAAAATAATAAGGCTAGACCATTGATACAAACTATTTTATCGATTAACATGCAAATATATTTGAAATTCAGCCAAATCTGGCCACGCCCACTGCTACCTCCCATATACGATACAATTTCTTTTAATATGTTATTGAGCGTTAACCCATTATTTTATTTAATTTTAAAATTAATTAATTAATTTTTAATTTACATTTGTATACAAATAATAATATATTATTGGGGAATGGGTAAATATCAATCGTATTTAAACAAAGCTTAACCTTATTGCCACTAAGACTTGTATCATTAAAAAAGAATATGTTTTGGGTTTAGAGTGTCCTGGGACTGATACTGGTTGAAGAGTCGGGTGGCACCCCGACGAGTGCTGCGGCATTTTTGATTACCAAGTGGTGTCAAATGACACGGCCTGCGTGCTTTAATCCGTGGAAATACCTGCGGCGATGGTGGCAACCCGATCCCATCCCACTAAACCCAGACAAGGCTATTATACGGTCACATGCTGGGCCCTAAGGGTGGCATGTTCTGAACGGGGACCCAGCTAGACTTGTGCGAAAATTTGTAAAAGTCAAAATCTATCTTTTCAGCAAACACAAGCTCTGGCCGAGATTTCAGCTCGAGTTCAGAGCGTCCCGAGCTCGACGGGGTGCTCACAGGGATGCTCTGAGGGTGGATGTGGATGGTAAAGCCAACTCTCGCTGTCTCAAAAAACCCGATAACCCAACAGACGTCGATGCCGCTCGTGACGGTCGTCCTGACATGCTCGTACGAAGGTGCGGAAGCTCGAACCGGAGTCTGTGTGCTCCTGTATGCGGAGTTCTCGCCCCTTGATTATGTAAAATCCCGTGCACGTGCTGAAAGCAAAGATTTTTCCAAAGCGAACAAGCCGCACGTGTTCCCAGACCAACGCATGTTTTCCCATTCACCAACCCGCCAACCCACCGGTCGATCATTAAGAGGGCTCGCACTGAAGCTCGACGGGGAGTTTGTTTGCCGTGCCCGTGTGTCGTTTATTCTATTACACAAGTTTATTACGACAATCCGCCATAAGAAACGTGCGCCCGTCCGTCAAGTCAAAGAAATCTCTCCCACTCCGATGACCACTTCTGCCGCACCTCCCGTTTCCGCTCCCGCCCACAGTAACATCGCAGCCCTGTTGCCAGCGAGCGAATTTTTCTATTAGGCAGTCATTAGAGCATAAGGAGCAAGCCAAGCCGAGCTGCGGGAACGAGTGGAGCTGCAGCCTCGAATGCGACGAATACGAGTACTTTGGGCCGTGGCGCTTGATGTTCGCCGTACGATGTGCGGCACTGCACTATACATATGGTTGGCTGAGTGCTGGCTTAGCCCTGCTCGCTGGTTTTCCGTGTCGCCGTGTCGAAAGTGTGTAATAAAGCGAAACGCTCCCGCAAATTGAGCCACGCTACTTGAACCCTCAATTATGTGGCTATTGCTGCCGCTGCGCTGCTAAGCTCTCCTCGCGACCATCCGCCCCAGGACTCTGGCTCCAGCGTTCTGGCTCTGATTCGACTTGGCTTTGTGGACCAATGCTACATATGTCCGCTTTTGCTCTCGGCTTTTGGCTCACGCTATAATTGGAGAATCGTCTTTGCGTTGCCAGGTGCTTATCATTGCTCTGTTTGGCAGCTGATTAAATTAAAATAAATCATTTAAAAACGCGTCTGCACTTACTGCACCCCTTGCGCCAGTGCACTGATGATAGGGGCAGGATGCTTAGCCCCTTTCAATGCAGGTCGCAGTGACCCCAGCGACAACGAATCTGGAAACATAAATGGTGGATTTCACGGTTGCTGATTGTGTACACTGCCAACAAGTGCGACTCGTTAATGCTATTTGTATCTATAGAACCTCAGCTGACAGCAAGGGGATAATCCAACAACCAAACAACTGCCCGGCCGGTCCAGGTCATCCCCCTTCCGCGGGACTTAAATTTGACAGGGGCGCACTGAGATTTTGAAAGTCAATTTGGATGGGACTAAAATCTTTTTGGGGATGCAATTGTTGTGCATCTGATTTCTAGGACTCTATTGCCATTTACTCATAAGCAGTAAAACCTTTTAAGCAACATCAACTTTCCGCCGCATATACGTAACAATACATAAAATATATTTCTTATAAATATCAAGAATGCTAGGGTATTATAATTGCACAGCAATGCAGTGAAGGAGTCATTTCCGATCCTATAAATTAGATATATGTATTCCTGATCTGTATCAACAGTCGAGTCAAACTAGTCAAATGGTCCGTCTGCCCTTTCCCTTTAAGGGGGTCTTCTCATTCAAAAGCCGTTTTTTGGACCCTTTTTAAAAAAATTCTTATTTGAAAACGCAAAGAATAATTAAAAACTTTTTTTATTTATTGTATTCAAAAATGTTCAAAATAACGAAAAAAGTTGTTCTTGCCTCGATACGAGGGTTGTTCAAAGAGTAATGAGACTTCAAACTTGGTGGTCGAAAAAAAAGGTGTCGTCCTGGCGGCCACGATTCAGGGTCTCCAGAGCGTCCGAAATGAAAAATAAAAACGGGGTTATAATCAGAATTGATGTCATTTTCGGGTGACGGAACAGACTTTTTTTTAAATTTTTTTAAACAAAATGGCGGCCATTCAAAAAAAATTTCGATTTCGGGCTTTTTTTTTGTAGTTTAGTGTAAAAAAAAAATAAAAATAAAATTAAAAAAAAAATCAGTTCCGTCACCCGAGAATGGTGACAATTCTGCGTCGACTCCACTTTGTTTCATGAAAATCGGTTCAGTTGAACTGGAGATATCATGGCCGCCAGTTCGAAAAACGTGGTTTCAGATAAACGCGTTTGAAGTTTGAAAAAAGCTCATTTTGCGAAGAACTTGCTTCACAAAAAAGGCTGTATCTTCTAAAGTATTTCGAATATCTAAAAATCCTTTTGGGGACATATACACACCATCACAAGCTATAAATAAATGCAAAAAAAAAAATCGAAAAAAAAAGTTGCCCAATGAGAAGACTAGAGGTTTACGCCGATGGTTAAAGACTTCGGCGGCGGCGTAGAGGTCAAAATGACTCGGCGGCGGCGGCGTAGTAGTCAGAAAGAATCGGCGGCGGCGGCGTACAGATTTTTTTCAAATTAAATAAAATTAGTATTATTGTATTATATCAGTTTATAACGCCTTTATTAACAATAACAATAAAATGAACATAAGTGAGTAAATTAATTGGGTAAATGAAATGAAAATAAATAAAAATTAAGTAACAAATAAAAATAAACATAAAAATAGCAGTCTTTTTCCTTGACTTGAATAAGTTTCATTCATAATTCACATAATTAATGTTCAGTTTTCAATTCAGTTCATTTTTATCTCTTCAATTTGTAAATTTAAGTTAAACTTTCTTTGCAAGTGTCGTAATTGTCATGTATAAAAATTACTTTATTTACGTTGTGAGGACTGAGCTGCGACCGTTTCTGCGTAATTGTAAGACCAGCAATAGAAAAAACTCGCTCACTTGGAGTGCTCGTTGCAGGAATACACAACACTTTTTGTGCCAGCATCGAAAGTAAGGGCATTGCAGGTGCCTTTTCCTTCCAAAATGTCAATACGTCTTGACATGAAGATAAGCTTAGGAGTAGATGGCATTCAGCTTCCAAATTGTTATCTTTGGTATTGGTCGAATGCCGTTGAGCAAGCTTTAAGATTTTGCTTGCAGAATGAGACTCTTGCTGCTGATCGCTATCTTGTTCAACATCTCCAATCAGCTCTTTAAACATTTTTAACAAAAAATCGTTTCTTTTTAAACTTTGTTTCTCGCAATACTCCAACACACAATCAAGTGAGTTGAATCGCGGATCTAATAGGGATGCGCAGACTAGTATATCCGATATCGGGAACCTTGAATCAAATCTATTTTTTATATGGCTTTTCATGAGAGTCAAAGCAAGCGGCTCATTGTTCTCAGGTTCTTCCAATATTGAGACGATTTCAGTTCTTATCACTAACGCAAGACTTATTGATGGATACAAATCTCCAGACAAAACGGTAACTGCATCTTTAAATTTTTTTAAGAAGTCGCATAATTTATATAAAAGCTGTGCTTCATTTTCTAATAATATTAAATGAGTCTTATTGCTGCTTGTGAGCAACTTATTTAATGCGGCTCTTTGGCACCCAAGACTGTCTAACATTGTTAACACGCTGTGCCACCTTGTTGGGACCGAGTTCTTAAGTGAAACATTTCTCTTGTCCACCAAACTACTTTGTAAGTCATTAGGGTTGTTAATATTCTTGTAAGTTTGCAAGGGAACATCATCTAACGGGCCAAAATCATCATCGTAGTCGACCCATTCATTATCTTCGGATGCCAGCAGTTCTTCTAAATTGTCGATATTTGACAAAACTTCCTTTTGAAGTTCGTCAGCTTGACATCTCAAAACATGTGTCTTGAATCGTAAGGCACTCACAATATTTTTGCACTTCACAATCAAATTTTTAATTTCCGGCTCTGAATTGTAACCATCAACATTTAGCAAATTATGTAGTCCATGTCCAAGGCAGAAGTGGTTTTTTATACACCCCAAATTAATAGCTTTTTTGATATTGCTGCCTTGGTCGGTTACGACATAATTAGATCCCATTTGCAAATTATACATTTGAGTAACTTCTTCCACCTCTGTTAAAATGTTACTTGCCGTGTGCGATTTTGACAAATATTTTGTTTCCAGCGTTAAATGCTTCATCTCAAAATTCGCTGACAGAAAATGGAAGGTGAACGTTATATAACTTCTTCTTCTATAGTTATCTGTCCACAAGTCGAAAGTTAAGGCAAAATGTTTTTGTCCAGATACTATCCGTGTAACTGCTCGTAAAATGCATTCATACACATCGTCTAGTGCAGTTGTTGACAGCGTTTTGTAGTGTGGAATGTCAGCATCAGTTGCCACAACTCTATATTTTTTTAAAAAGTCTTTAAGTCCACTGTGACAAATTATATGAAATGGTAGCAAATCTCTAGCCATCCACAAAGCTAGCTCTCGTCCCAGCGCCCACTTACTATCTTTTGGAGATATAATTGGCGTCGATTTTTTGAAAAAATTTGATATTGATCCACGTGTAGCCAATGAAGTACTCGGACTGTCGATATCTCGAATGTTGTGTTCATTTTTGAGGTGTCGACTTAAATTCCCTGTGGAACAGTTCGTGGAATACGACTGAATTTTAGCACTGAAACAATTTACAAAATCTTACTTGAATCTTAAAAAAAGGAACTTAATTATTACCATGAAAAGATTGTTCTTTCGTCGTCTTTTTTCTGAACATCCAAACATAATCGGCAGAACACCTTGTCCACTTCAATGCAGTTGTTCTCTAATTGCAATGCGCCGAAAAACTCCCACACTTTGCTCTTTCGATTTGAGTAATGGTTGTGTTTAATTGAGTACATACTCAATGGCTGATCCATCTATTTGTTTAGAGAATATTTAATTAATACATATGTTCCTAACACTAGTAATAGTATTTTAAAACTTACTTTGCATATTTACGCACAAAAAACACAGCTTTAGAAAGTAAACCACACCAAATAGCTGTTCTAGAGATGGGACATAGGGAGATGGGAGATGAGACAATCCTAACGATTAATCGATTATTTATATCGAGTATTTGGCCATTTGTATGATTTATTTATTTTTGTTTTTAAGTTATATTAAGAATAATATCACCGAAGGCCGCGCCGGTGCTACGCCGGTGCCGCACCGGTCTTCTCAGAAGACCCCCTTAAATGTAAAGGAAAATTCAAAATTGGAAATGTACAACTTTAACTGAGATATTTCCGACCCTATAAAATATATATATTATTGATCAGCACCGACAGCCGAGTCGATCTAGTGATATCCGTCCGTCTGTCCGTTTCTATGCCAACTAGTCCCTCCGTTTTTAAGCTATGAATGAACATTTGCAGATAGTCTTCTGACTACTCTAACTCCTATATATGTCGGAAAGGGTCTATATCATATATGTACATAGCTGCCATAAAAAACAACAGAAAAATGTGTACAAAAAAAATTATAACTTGACTGTTTTTCTACCTATTTTCATCTTTTTGAGACATGGTCATTATACCCTTGCAGGGTATTATAATTTCAGTCAGAAGTTTGCAACGCAGTGAAGGAGACCTTTCCGACCCTATAAAGTATATATATTCTTGATCAGTATCAACAGCCGAGTCGATCTAGCCATGTCCGTCTGTCCGTCTGTCCGTCCGACCGTCCGTCTGTCCGTTTCTATGCAAACTAGTCCCTCAGTTTTAAAGCTATCTAAATGAAACTTTGCATATAGTCTTCTATATGCTCTCACTGCTATATATGTCGGAACGGGCCGGATCGGACGACTATATCATATAGCTGCCATACAAATGTTCGATAAATTTTTAGAAAAAAAATTATAACTTTGCTGTTTTTTAATATTTTTGCACAATTTTTTAGATATAGCCATTTTATATTATTTCTGAATTTTGGTAAAAATTTTATGAACATCGGACGACTATATGATATAGCTGCCATAGGAACGATCGGGAAATTAATAGGAATAATTATAATAAAATATATAAAGTTGGGAATGTAAAACTGTAACTGTCAAACTGTAAACATAATAAGTATAGGTAAAATGTAATGAAACTCTGTTCTGTGAGTGCTTTCAGCATTTAAATCTATAATATAAACATAAAAACCAATCTACAAGGGTATACAAACTTCGGCGTGCCGAAGTTAGCTTCCTTTCTTGTTATTACTTTGTTTTTGTTCAGCATATATATTTATATTTATACCCTTGCAGGGTATTATAATTTCAGTCAGAAGTTTGCAACGCAGTGAAGGAGACGTTTCCTACCCTATAAAGTATATATATTCCTGATCAGCATCAACAGCCGAGTCGATCTAGCCATGTCCGTCTGTCCGTCTGTCCGTCCATCTGTCCGTTTCTACGCAAACTAGTCCCTCAGTTTTAAAGCTATCTGAAGGGAACTTTGCATATAGTCTTCTATATACTCTCACTGCTATATATGTCGGAACAGGCCGGATCAGACGACTATATCATATAGCTGGCATACAAATGTTCGATAAATTTTTAGAAAAAAAATATTACTTGGCTGTTTTTCAATATTATTCCATCATTTTTTAGATATAGCCATTTTATATTATTTCAAAATTTTGTTAAAAATTTTATGAAAATCGGACCACTATATCTTATAGCTGCCATAGGAACGATCGGGAAATTAATCGAAAAAAAATTATAACTTCGTTGTTTTTCATCGTATTTTAATCTAATTTGAGACATGAGCTTTTAGTATTATTTCAGAATTTTGGTAACAATATAGCTGCCATAGAAGCGATCCGTAGATGTAGAGAAAATGTAAAGCTGGGAATGTATAACTGTAACTGTCAAACTGTAAACATAATAAGTATAGGTAAAATGTTACTAAACTCTGTTTAGTGTCTGTTTTCGGCATTATAATTTAAAATATAAATATGAAAACCAATCTGCAAGGGTATACAAACTTCGGCGTCCCGAAGTTAGCTTCCTTTCTTGTTATTCACTCTATTCGCTTGTGGAATGAACTTCCTCAAAATTTAAACTCAATAAGAAGCACACCGCAATTTAAGAATAATTTAATAAAGTTTTATAGAAATGAAAACATAAACTAGACATAATAAAATAAATATTCAATTATAACATAAGGACATTCAAATTGTTAGAATAAGATATACATGTATTTCAATCTTGTGTAGTTTTAAGACAGATATGAAAATTTTAAAATTGACCCGTTGTGACTATCGCACTAATTTATAAGTTTTTAACTTGTAGCGTTAGGAATTTATTTACCAATAAATTAAATTAAATATATTCTTGATCAGCATCAACAGCCGAGTCGATCTAGCCATGTCCGTCCGTCCGTCTGTCCGTTTCTACGCAAACTAGTCCCTCAGTTTTAAAGCTATCTGAAGGGAACTTTGCATATAGTCTTCTATATACTCTCACTGCTATATATGACGGAACGGGCCGGATCGGACGACTATATTATATAGCTGCCATACAAATGTTCGATAAATTTTTAGAAAAAAATTATAACTTGGCTGTTTTCCAACATTTTTGCACCATTTTTTAGATATGGCTATTTTATATTATTTCAGAATTTCGATAAAAATTTCATGAAAATCGGACGACTATATCTTATAGCTGCCATAGGAATGATCGGGAAATTAATAGGACAAAAATTAAAAAACTTCGTTATTTTTCAACGTATTTTCATCTACTCTGGGATATAAGCTTATTTTATTACTCTAGAATTTTGGTATAAATTTCATAAAAATCGGACAACTATATCCTATAGCTGCCATAGAAACGATCGGTAGATGTAGAGAAAATGTAAAGCTGGGAATGCAAAACTGTAACTGTCAAACTGTAAACATAATAAGTATAGGTAAAATGTAATGAAATAATATCTGCAAGGGTATACAAACTTCGGCGTGCCGAAGTTAGCTATCTTTATTGTTAAACAAAATATATATTTATAATTCACATTATATTAGATATGAACTCCTCGACACTTAAATAGGACACCCTGTGTACTCTTTTTGCCATTGCTCACAACTTTAAAAATTATAAAAATAATAACTGTACCATTGGAAAATATAATTCTTAAACTATTGACTCTCTCTATGTAACAATTATATAGTTTAACTTTAGCCCTTAAGCTCCTATTCAATCGAAGCTGGAGTTCCACAAGGAAGGGCACTTGGGCCAACTATATTTGTCCTATACATATCGGATATTCCCGCAAGCGACCAGCTAACATTATCCACATTCGCTGACGACACTGCGATCCTCAGACGTTCCAGATGCCCAGTCCGTGCAACAATCCAGCTCGCCAACCACCTGATGGTAGTCGAGAAGTGGCTATCTTACTGGCGTATTAAAATAAATTAACAAAAGTGTAAGCACATAACGTTCACTCTCAACAGACAAACATGCCCCCCGGTCTACCTGAACAGCACGCAGATCCCCGAAGTCAACGCGGTAATGTACGTGGGCGTCCACCTGGACAGACTCCTAACATGGCGAAGACATATTTAATGCAAGAAACTTCATCTAAAACTAAAAGCCAGCAGCCACCACTGGCTCATAAACTCCCGATCGCCCCTGTGTCTGGACTACAAGGTCCTGAGGCACAACTCCACACTAAAGCCAATATGGACGAATGGCTCCCAGCTTTGGGGGAACGCGTGCAGCACCAATCTAGACATCATACAGCGCGCCCAATCAAAAATCCGGAGAACTATCACTGGGGCACCATGGTATATTCGCAATGAAAACATCCACAGAGATCTTAGCATTCTCGCAGTCAAGAACGAATGTAACGACCTTCCAACCCAGCCATAATTAGTCAGGGCCATTTTTTCTGTACCAGTGTACATGCCTGATAGTTAGTTATTATTGTAAGATTTGATACACTTATTATTAGTTTCCTAAAGGAGAATATTCAATAAATAAAAGCAAAGCCTAAATGAGTATGAGTTGAAAACTTGCAGTAGAAATTGCGTTTTTTGAAAAGAACTTGCTTCAGTTTAATCGTTGTAATCGGCGGGAGTCGTCGTCGATTTTTTCAATTTATTACTTACTTTTTCAAGTTTCTACTAATACACGTCAAAATAAATAAAGAGCTTTGACCGATAAGGAAAACGGGTAAAATACAAGCTTATAATGGCGCTGGCTTTTCAGTTTCCAAAATATCCAAAAATATTGAGGTGAACAGGACGTTATATCTGCACAAACAATGTGCTTAGCTGTTGGAAAAGCGACTTATATCTTAAATCTTGAGCTAAAACCAGTCGTACAACTATTTATTTCAATTGCATATAAAAAGACTACAAGAAAACTGGTAACACGGCTCGTAAAGCACAACGACTTCATTTCTGCAGAGCACATGTCACAAGGATTTCAGAATGCCATCGATTGTTCTTATGAGACGAGAAAAATTGTAATTTAGAAGGACCAAACGTATATATTTCTTATTTTTATCATGGTAGAATTATATTATTATAGAATTATATTATGTATAATTCTATCATGATTTTTATGATCTCCGCAAGGATACTAATTATTTGGACAGGTTAAACAGCAAAATTTGGGATGCGATTGTTTGGGGAGACATTTCCTATTATGGTACCTACAAGCTCATATTTGTGCCTACTACAATGAATACAATGGCGTACAAATGTATACCGAATGAGGCATTTTCGCACATAAAACGCCTTTTTGAACCTCTGTCGTGTTTTTATGATTATAATAATGAGCTAAAATATGAAGTTTATGGATCTGGCCAACAATATTAGAATGAATCAGAACTATCCAAGCTGATTTGAGCTTAGGGCTCAATTTCATTAAATTATTTTAAAAAGTCTTTGAATGCCTTGCAGGGAGGATGTGCGAAATTATGGAGAAACAAGAAAGGAAGCTAACTTCGGCACGCCGAAGTTTGTATAACCTTGCAGATTGCAATTGCAATATTAAGAATCGAGAGATTCTGGTTAAATGAATAGAAAAAATTAAAAGGAATTATATAAAGGTTGTATATTATACACAGCATATAATAATTTTGTTTTGATATTTAAAAAATTTATTTCTAATTTAAAACTCATCCTTTTTTTTTCATTTTTCCACATTTTTGTACCCTTGCAGGATATTATAATGTCAGTCAGAAGTTTGCAACGCAGTGAAAGAGACCTTTCCGACCCTATTCTTAATCCGCATCAACAGCCGAGTCGATCTAAGATTATATAGGATAATACAAAATGTGTATCCATGTATTGCGACTGAGTGTTGGTTGAAAATTTAGAGGCTGACATTTTGGAGACGATCCCTTGACGGCTGAAAATCTGGGCAAACTATCACAATACATCGCCGATATGTTCAGTAATTATGGTAAATCATTCAGTCGTCATTGAAATACTCAGATTGTTTTCTGTTACTGTAAATTGTAATCTGGTAGCTTTCGAAAGTGTTCCTAGCTAACGATGCGCACTGCCATGAATGTTACCTTAGCTCTCTATACTTATTCATTGATTTTTTTCTTTTTCTTTTTGTACATTGTAAACATATCCTTCGGCATCGGAAGGAACTGCTTGAGGTGATGGAGTCAAAGCACCGAAGCCACAGCCGAAGTCTGAAAAATGGCTGCCAAGCCGAAGACGAGTCATTTAGACAAGGTTCCCCGAGAGTGGGCCCGGAAAATACAGTGTCCTGCTTGAGAAAAATGCCGCCCCCCGCCCAACTTCGTCACTTTCGACGCCGCTGTTTGTGTCGTGTCGCTGCGCAATAGCGAAACATAAACAGCAACATCAAATGGGGAATGAGGCAGCAGCACGGGGAGGCCAGGGGCTGAGTTCGCAGAACTTCCGTGGCCGTCGCAGTCACCACGCCCCATTATGTGATTGGTCCTTGCGGCAACGAGCACAGAATAAGGATAAGAATTTGCGTGTGAAAAAATGATCGAAATGTGAGTCCTGGCGTGCGACAAATTTAGCAGGGATGGAAATGGGTATATAGGAGTATTGGCTCTGTGTCTAGAAAAGAGACTGTGGGTCACATCGCGGCCTGGATGCCACTCGCTTTACGGGGAGCGAACCAAATTAAAAGGCCGACACCGAAACCAGATGGTAGAAAAAAACCCAAGGCTGCGCTTCGGGTTTAAAAAGTAATTAATGCAAAAAGCGTAGGTCCTCCGCGCTTCTGTTAAAAGGGGCCCCGTCCCCTTCTTACATACTGGCAGCGTCATCTCCTCGACAGCAATTTCAATTGTGAAAAAAACAAGCTACCTCTGAACCCGCACCCTCCCAATCAAGGGAGCACATCGTTTAACGAAATGTATTTTTTGTTAGAAGTCTACCTGTCAATTCTATGAAATCGGAGACAGAATTTTGACTCAGGGGTATTACGTTGAGCATCGTTTTCGAATTCTATTCATAACCTTGGCCTAAACTTATTTAAATAAGTTTAAGTTAAACATAAAAAAAAAACAAAAAAAATCTCAAAATATTACCAGAAACTATAAAAAATAATCAGGGTATTTCATTGACTAAATTATCGGCCAAGTGTCGCGATAGTCTGCCGATATTTACAGCAGTTTGTTTCAGTTAAACAAGAAAGGAAGCTAACATCGGCACGCCGAAGTTTGTATACCCTTGCAGATTAGTTTCGATGTTTATATTATAGATTTAAATGCTGAAAAGACTCACAAAACAGTGTTTCATTACATTTTACCTATACTTATTATGTTTACAGTTTGACAGTTTTACATTCCCAGCTTTACATATTTTATACATTTACCGATCGCTTCTATGGCAGTTTTACATTCCCAGCTTTACATTTTCTCTACATCTACAGCTGCCATAGGAACGATCAGGAAATTAATAGGAAAAAAAATTATAGCTTCGTTGTTTTTCAACGTAGGTAAACACCTACTCTGAGATATATGCTTTTTTTATTATTCTAGAATTATGGTATAAATTTTATAAAAATCGGACGACTATATCATATAGCTGCCATAGAAACGATCGGTAGATGTAGAGAAAATGTAAAGCTGGGAATGTAAAACTGTAACTGTCAAACTGTAAACATAATAAGTATAGGTAAAATGTAATGAAGCTCTGTTTTGTGAGTGTTTTCAGCATTTAAATCTATAATATAAATCGAAACCAATCTGCAAGGGTATACAAACTTCGGCGTGCCGAAGTTAGCTTCCTTTCTTGTTTTCCTATTAATTTCCCGATCGTTCCTATGGCAGCTATATCATATAGTCGTCCGATTTTCATAAAATTTTTACCAAAATTCAGAAATAATATATAATGGCCATATCTATAAAATGGTGCAATATATATGAAAAACAGCAAAGTTATAATTTTTTTCGAAAAATATATAGAACATTTGTATGGCAGCTATATGATATAGTCGTCCGATCCTGCCCGTTCCGACATATACATATAGCAGTGGGAGCATATAGAAGACTATATGCAAAGTTTCATTTAGATAGCTTTAAAACTGAGGGACTAGTTTGCGTAGAAACAGACAGACAGACAGACAGACAGACAGACAGACAGACAGACAGACAGACAGACAGACAGACAGACAGACAGACAGACAGACGGACAGACGGACATGGCTAGATCGACTCGGCTGTTTATGCTGAATATATATACTTTATAGGGTCGGAAACGTCTCCTTCACTGCGTTGCAAACTTCTGACTGAAATTATAATACCCTGCAAGGGTATAAAAATCAAAACGCAAAGCGCAAATAAGTATAATACCTTGCTAGTGTACAATAAATATTTTCAAAACAATTAATGCACATTTAAATTCCCAATTTCATTTGACACTTTTAAAATATAGTTGTCGGATTTTCATAAAATCAATATTAAAATTTTAGTATCGTAACAATACCATACTCGAAGAATGTGAAAATATCATATGTTGATTATTGTCGAAGTTAGACTTTTTTCTTGTAATTCCTGATTGTTCCTATGGCAGCATAAGATATTGTCGTCCGATTTTCATAAAATTAAATATAACATTTTGAAATAATACAAAATGGCCATATCTCAAAGAAGATAAATATTCGTTGAAAAACAAAGAAGTTTTAATTTTTGTTCTAAAAATTTTTAGATAGTTCCTATGGCAGCTCAAGTATATAGTCATCCGATTTTCATAAAATTAAATCCGAAATTAGAAAATAATACAAGATGACCATATCTCAAAAAAGATAAAAATTCGTTGAAAAGCATCGATGTTAAAATTTTTGTCCTATTAATTTCCTGATCGTTTCTATGGCAGCTATAAGATATAGTCGTCTGATTTTTATAAAATTTTTACCAAAATTCTGGAATAATATAAAATAGCTATTTCCCAATAATGATGCAAAAATTTTGAAAAATAGTCAAGTTATAATCTTTTTTCTAAAAATTTATCGAACATTTGTTTTGATATGATTATGATATAGTCGTCTGATTTCATACAATTTTTACCAAAACTCTGAAATAATATGAAATGGCCATATCTCAAAAATGATGCAAAAATTTTCAAAAAACAGCCAAATTATAATTTTTTTCTAAAAATTTATCGAATATTTGTATGGCAGCTATATGATATAGTCGTCCGATCCGGCCCGTTCCGACATATATAGCAGTGAGAGTATATAGAAGACTATATGCAAAGTTTCATTCAGATAACTTTAAAACTGAGGGACTAGTTTGCGTAGAAACGGACAGACGGACGG
The DNA here is from genome assembly GCF_030179895.1 of Drosophila kikkawai. Lineage (NCBI taxonomy): Eukaryota > Metazoa > Arthropoda > Insecta > Diptera > Drosophilidae > Drosophila > Drosophila kikkawai. The sequence goes on along the minus strand of NC_091728.1, from coordinate 26,615,672 downwards.
ACGGACAGACGAACAGACGGACATGGCTAGATCGACTCGGCTGTTGATGCTGATCAAGAATATATATACTTTATAGGGTCGGAAACGTCTCCTTCACTGCGTTGCAAACTTCTGACTGAAATTATAATACCCTGCAAGGGTATAATAAACTATAGGTGGCTGTCGCAACCAGACTATAGACTATAAAAGACAAATTTAACATTTACAAATTGGCATTACACCCAAAAACAATGCGATATTTTTCGAATTAGAAAATAATTTACAATGTAAATGTAAATCGCCAATAAATTGTAGGGTTGAACAGGCGAGTAGTTAACCTGGATTGGCTGCGTGTCGGGGGAATTGTACAATTAACATTAAATGCAAGGCACGCTAGCTGGGGCGGTGGGTATCAGGACACTCGGAGAAAATAAGCACTTACAAATCCGTTTCGCATTGACCTTACAACTTACAGGCTTCACTTTCACCCCACCATAGTTGGCCTTGCCTTTTGAAGGTGAAAAGTAGTATTCGTTTTAATTCAAGAAAGACTTCGATCATGTTTGGGTCAAGCCGGGAACTCCTCTTTTTCTCGAGTGTTGGAGAGTAATCAATGAATAAAACGCGAGGAAATACGGAAAACAATCTCATCGGCATACAAATTCGTTGCGTTTTACACAGGTGTCAACGTGGCATGATAACTAAACGAAATGAAATTACGACAAATTGCGAGCTGCCTGGGCCTCGAGCACGCACACACCTACAGTGGGGCCTCTAAAGGTGCGCTCCGTGCTCCGTTGACACTTAATTGCAAACGTGACTTGCACTGCAGCACCCAGACTTCGGCGAAATTTATCGCCGAAGATGAAATCAAATTTATATTTCCGTCCAAATGTCAACTCTCTGATTTAAATTAATTAGAATAGTAGAGTAGCGTTTTTGTAATACATTTTGCGAATAAGTGCGCATGCCTGTGACCTTGAGTCATTAGTCCATCGGTCCCGTCCGACGCATTTGTATCCGTATCCGGTAAGTGCTCTACATACCTACATACATACATACAGACATAGATGCCTCGGACCCTGTGCGCTGAGACGCGTGTGTGTGCGAGTAATTAACACTTAAAATTTGCAAGAGAATTAGGCCTGCCTGCGTCCACCTCGCTCTGTCCCTAGCTGTCTGTAGCCCCATCCCCATCCCCACCCCCCTCTGTGCTCGTCTGAGTGGCTAATGGCGCCTCACTTGCAAAAGTCTGTGGAAAATCCCGCCCAACATGGAGTTGGCCAAACGTTTGAAACGTTTGTGGTTCAACGAACTTTCCAAATCGATATATGTACGTACTACTTGTGTGTTGTGTGTATGTGTGTGCAATTTAAAATGGCCGCGGTGCGCGCAGTCGATTTGTTGATGGAAAAGTGAAATGGAAATGCAGGAAAATACATATTTAGCAAAGGCAAAGGCCAAATCCATGCAAATTTAAAATAAAATTCAAGTAAGCTCGATGCATGCCAAAGGTTATGAATAAAAGATTCGCAAACTACCAAAATAAATAAAAACTAAGCCGCGTAGAAACACAAAGGAATTGCAAATTCAGACTGCATCTGCAGCAATATGTGCCCAACTTAAACGCAATCGCACAGCCAATATGGGCTGCGACTTGTGCTCCAAGGGGCAATGGGGGAATGGGAACTCGAGCTGGTATCTGTATCCGAATCCGTGTCCGCATCTGTGCCTGTGGGCTGTGTGGTGGGGCAAACAATGGTTGGATGTTGATGCCAAAGCTGCCTCCAATGCTGCTGATGCTTACGCTTTTGCCGACAGAGGCTGGGCCGTCGGCGGCACCAACAGCCAATGCTTGGCCAACTCTTGCGATCCATGACGATGCCACCAACCCCCATCACCTGCAATCCCGCACACACACACACATACACACACACGCAGCTGAGCGCACAGGCGCATTGCAAAAGAAATGGCGGCTTATGACCTGCGACGTGGCTTCCTTTTTTGCTGCTGCCGAGGACAAGTATCTCTATCGCGGCAAACACATAACTCATGACGTTCGGGAGATGAGCAGGGCCAGCTGCTGTCAAACGCACCAAAAGCAGAGTTGCTGCCGTCAGCTATGAAAAAACACATAAATAAATAAAAACAATACTCAACTTTGAAATGGACGTGGACGCGGACATGACACCAATTCTCTGCCGCGTACCTGGACGTCTCCCAGCGGCAGTCGGTCGGAAGTCGATAGCTTCGGTGCCTTCCCTGGACACGGGCAGTCGCCCCAGCTCGGTTGTGTCCCCATCCTGCCGGCTCTGGTACAAACTTCTAAAATGTGCGGACATGTGTCCAGTCTAGGTATACGACGCCGCCCTGCTGTTGCCAGTTAAACGCACAGATTGCGGTATGTGTATTGCATGGGCGAGGAGTGCCCGAGGGGGCCGAGTGAAAAATGAGAGGCTTTGGCCCGATCCCAAAGGTTATACAGTCGGTTGCAATACTCTTACAATGCTGAAGCACATTTAGTCTGCATACAGATAAAAAAAACGGAATATTGTTGCCAAATTTAAGCTGAAATGGGCATGATTTAGGGCCAATGGCGGATTTTCTTAATATAAGTACGAACACAGTTTATTTTTTCAATTCCAAAAATTTTAACTAGAGCTACTTTAAATTGGAAATACTAAGAACTATTCTTACATTAAGATTCTGTTTTTCCTAAACTTAATTCTGAAAGATTTTTTATGTGTAATTATAGAAGGTATAAACTGTTATTAAATTGGTAAACAAATCTTATCAAAAGCAACTTACATTTCTTGAATCCCGGCCAAGATTTGAACTGAATACATACAATTTCAATGAAAGAGCAAAAAAGAAATATGTACTCTCTCTCTCTCTGAGCTAAAAATTTAAGAATTTTCCAGCTTGAATCAAGAATGTTTGGTATTATTTTTTCCCGAAACGGGATTAAATCGACCATTAAACCCCGAATCGTACCGCATTAATAAAATAAAGCCAAATAAGTTTGATTATTTTAAGAGACTTTTATATTTTATGTGATTAGAATTTAAATATATACTTGATATGTTTTGAACTTAAAATTGATCTCTTATGTTGGGACTATTTTTTCACCAGGCCCATTTTTATACCCTTGCAGGGTATTATAATTTCAGTCAGAAGTTTGCAACGCAGTAAAGGAGACCTTTCCGACCCTATAAAGTATACATATTCTTGATCAGCATCAACAGCCGAGTCGATCTAGCTACGTCCGTCTGTCCGTCCGTCCGTCTGTCCGTTTCTACGTAAACTAGTCCCTCAGTTTAAAAGCTATCTGAATGAAACTTTGCATATAGTCTTCTATATACTCTCACTGCTATATATGTCGGAACGGGCCGGATCGAACGACTATATCATATAGCTGCCATACAAATGTATGATAAATTTTTAGAAAAAAAATTATAACTTGGCTGTTTTTCAATATTTTTGCAACTTTTTTGAGATATACTTATATTATTCCAGATTTTTGGTAAAAATTTTATGAAAATCGGACAACTATATCTTATAGCTGCCATAGGATCGATCAGGAAATTAATAGGAAAAAAAATGTAACTTCGTTGTTTTTCAACGTATTTTCATATACTTTGGATACTGTAAACATAATAAGTATAGGTAAAATGTAATGAAACTCTGTTTTGTGTGTGTTTTCAACATTTAAATTCATAATATAAATATCAAAACCAATCTGCAAGGGTATAAAAACTTCGGTGTGCCAAAGTTAGCTTCCTTGTTATTTTTTTTTTTAACTTTTTATATTTATTTTTATTTATTGCAGAATGCTTTTTTATTCATACTTATATGACTTGCATACTCTACTGCAATGTTTCCCTACCCTTCCGGTTGCATTTACGCACTCACCACAACACTTATCATCACTTAAATAAAAGATATCAGGTTTCTAAGGTCAACCAATTCAATCGGAAATTTCTGCGGATCTAGCGGCACTATTATAATGAAACTAAATATGAAATTGTGTGCACTGATACCTCTTAAAATTTGTTATCAGTCTTTTCAAAAATTACTTACAGTGTTTATTAAATTCAATTGTTAGTAAATTCGCACGGGACATCGAACATCAAAGTTTTACCGTTATTAGCGATACCATACTTCCTATTGCGTTAATGTTATTATCAAAACAAAACATTTTCTTTTTATACCCTTGCTGGGTATTATAATTTAGGTCAGAAGTTTGCAAAGCAGTGAATGAGACATTTCAGACCCTATAGAGTATAAATATTCTTGATCAGCATCATCGTACGAATCGATCTAGACATGTCAGTCTGTTTGTTTCTACGCAAGCTAGTGCCTCAGCTTTGAAGCTTTCAGAATGAAACTTTGCAGATAGTCTTCTCACTACACTCACTACTATATATGTCAGAACGGGCCTGATCAGAAGACATTATCATATAGCAACCATAAAAACAATCGACAAATTTTAAGAAAAAAAAATTACTTCCCTGTTTTTCAACAAATTCCAATCTTCTTCGAGATATGGTCATTTTGTATTATTTCAGCATTTTGATTTTAATGTTATAAAAAAAAAGCTTCCATAGGAACGATCGGTAGATGTAGGGAAGAAATTAAAGCTGTGATGTAACTGTGAATCTGGTAAATGTAATGAAAGTTTTTTATACTTTGTTCAGCATATATCTTATAATTTGGCAAAGTTCTTCAGACTCGAGGTCTAGTCGGCTTTGAAAATTCAAAATATTGTTATTTTATCTTCTGTTTGTTTATTTGACCAAAAAGGAATCGATTCTTAGTGATCCAATTGCAAACTGCAAGGGTATACGAACTTCGGCGAGCCAAAGTTAGCTTCCTTTGTTGTTTATAAATGTTTTCATAAAATAATATAAAATCGAGTTTGCGCTACATTGCGTTCGAATATATCGATATCTGTTTTAGAATAGATTCAGTCAAATTTGATCAATTGGAACACTTCCTAATGTAACCATATTACAAACAAAAATTTCGGACTAATTTGAATATTTTGGTCGCCGTGGAACATTTCTGTAAAGAGCCAGTAGAGGAGACCTAACATGTTTAATGCTTTTGTATTTTAGCTTGAAATATGCGCTGAACAACACCTCAAATATCAGAATTGTTCACAATTACAGATTTATAGTTATCATTTTGTAAAGTTGTGAAAGTTTATGTTACTCTTAATTTAAGAATAAAACTTTTAAAACAAAAAGGTTAATATTTGTTAAGGGACATTTTATTATTGAAAACCTCTTCGTTCCCAAAAAGTTTCTAGATTTGTTCAGTTGGTTCAAAAGTAGTTTCAATTGTTGGTAAATCATGAATTGTACAATGCTTTTTCAAAACATACTATTAATACAAGTTTAAAAAAAACCCCTAAACTTTCCCCCCTTTCCATTTATTTCATTTAGAAACGTAAAATTTATTTTCGCGAATGTGTATATATGTATATATAATATACATACATACATATATGTACATACATATTTTATCGAGCTGTTTGGAGCTAAAGGTTGTGTTCCTGGTCCAAGTTTCACAGGAATTGGAATTGAAACATTGAACAAATTCGGCAAATTCAATTTAATACGTAGACGACAATACCCCTGAGTAACGACAACAACAGTAAAAACCTTTATAAGCCGCCATAGAAATCCAGAAATGTTGCCCATTGCCGATGTCTGCTACTCGATTTGTATGGCATTCGAAATGTTAACTGACATCCAGGCAGCTTCTCCAGCAGCAGCCGTAACTACAACAATGGCGTTGACTTGCGCCATCCACATACACATCAAAGCAGCAACATGAATCCTACGCAAAGGCAGCCCATATCCCAACCCAGGCGAAATACCAGCACTTGGGGCACGGAGATGCGCGGGACTGTGCAGAGGAGGCTCCTCTCTCGGTCTTGGAGGCAACGTACCAATTGGATGCCGTAAACGTAGCAGTGCCCACAGAAGAGATATTAAATGTATTGATAAGCCAGCAGGAGCCATGGGCTGACATAGCCACAAGCGGTGGCATTGGCAGTGGTATTTGAGGCCGGCGCGGGCTGCAATTCCACTGAAAAACAGAAACCAGCAAAACATCAGGCCATGTGGTAGCCGCTCTGACGTTTGGTGGCCATTATGTTCAGGCTCCTTGGGGATCCAACGCAGTAAGCAACGCAGCTACACATGCAACGACTGCGGCGGCCCGTCGATGGAGGATTGACGATGGTCGCTGTTCAGGTAGATAAATTCGTAGCACAACCGAACGGTCCACGGTTCCTCGGATCTGGAGCTGGAGCGGGAGCGGGAGCTTAAGTTGGTGGGATAAACGAAGGGTCCAGAGTGGACTGGTCCATTGTCCACCGTCCGCACTGTTCGTCAGCGAAGCTTCGACATGTTGCAGTACCGACTATTCAATTCAGCTGCTCTCTGGCCAACGTTGCTGTGCATTTTATATTGTTTTTTTTCTGCTTATCCAGCGTTTTCAACGCCTTGCGATCAGTGCTGGTCCGTCCTTGGTACACGAAGTAGAGCCGCAGCACAGCACACAGCAGCATAATTCATGTTTCACGCCTCCTTCAAAGGGCAGACAAATCCAAAATGGCAGTTGCGGCTAAAGCTCTGCAATTTTAAACTCACTGGACGTACGGCATAATCAACGGTTGCCTTACGTAATTGATTTTGGCCGAAACTTCAGCAAATTACCGGACTCATGCCGAAATGGATAGCTTTATTTGAATAAGCGGCATATCGATAGTTTGTAGTGTGATAGAACCCGATGCCTGCAATACTGCCCGCTGCAACCACCGATTTTCGAAACAGTTGTGAATTGTGTTTATATTTGTTGTTTGCTCATTACTTCAAAAGCTCAGTTCCGCTGGCCTCACTTATATTTGCACAGTTCTCGAGCGAAAGGAAGTTCTTTGGTGTCCTGTGGGGTGCAACACTTTCACACTGCAAGAACGGGGTCATAGCGGAGTTCAACACATATGGTTGCACCTGCAGCCGCAGCGGCCTTACGATTCTCACATTTCGGGGACATCGAATATATAGCATCGCGGCCGGGGCTCATAAATAAAAGCTTAGCACAAAAAATTCAGATTCAGCCTCCGACAGCACCGCTCCAAGACGAATTGGAATCGCTGTTTGATTGGAATTTCGACCCAATTAGGACATTTTTCAATAAGCAACAACGCATATTGGCTGCTGCTGCTGTGTCTTTTTCTTTTGAAAAATGCAAAACTTTTGTCGGCGAAGCATACATACATAGATACATATACTACCTTAGCTGATTATAAAAACTATATTGTTATGTCTTCGATGAGAAAATTAATTGAGGATGACAGCAATCCACGATATTAAACCAGGTTTGGTTTCTAGACCTTATATTTGGAGCGAAACAAAGCAGCAATCTGCAGGTTATTTTTCAAAGCTAGTCCTCTAAGATCAGCGCACCACTTTTCTTGCCCAAACTCCAATCCAAATGTTTTGAAAATTGAGGGAGAATCAACGTGACGTACCAGAAATCTTCATATTCATGAAGGCTATATACATGTATGTATGTATATTACTCGAATCCGGCCTCAGAAAATCTCGTCTACTTCTGGTTTTTAAGATGGTACAACCTAAATTTGCAAAAAAAAAATCAGTTTAGGAGGTGCTGTAATTTCAATACTGTTCTCATTTTTTTCAAAACGAATGTCTTGCATTGCAAACTTATTAAATTACCCAGCAAGGGTATAATAATCTTGTGTATAGGGAGAGGAGTCCATTAAAAGGAATAGAGTACTGGACGAATCATATATTCATACATCCCTAATGAAATACTTACATATGTGTAAAAACACCGTACAACGCTTACGAAATTTTTCTCTGGATCTATGTAAATTACTATAAATTTACCTATATTTATTCAAGTTATGAATTTGCTAACAAACGCAAATTTTAAGTAATTTGTAATTTTCTAATTCGATATTATTGATAAATGTTTTTAATACATTTTTATATTAAGTATATAAATTAGAATAAAGGTATTTTTTCTTTGCCTGCCACGTTTCATACCCTTCCATTGTATTATGGGGTTTTTGACCTGTTTTTGTGGGATTAATTAATAACTCGGTCAGATTTGGAGATATCAACATGAAACTTTACCTATCGTCATTATATGTCCTTAGGCACATATAGTAGAATGAGAATCGTTCGGATCAGGAAACTATATCCTATAGCTCCCATAGAAACGATCGGGTAATACTTTAGATAAATTAATGAAATTTAAGAAGCTGAAATTTATTGCTCTTTTAATACGATATAGCAACTTTCGGACAACGCTTTCCCAAGGAACTAAAATACCAGAATTCAGTGTTTTCCCATATAAACAGCAACCAAATTCGCGTTGGAGACAGACAAATTTCACAAATAGTGCGCTAAAGTGCACAATAACAGTTTTTTGCACAGAATTGACAACGCTTTAATATACACTTGGACCCACTGAAAACTAATGCAAACATATATTTCAAAACTCTTCCCAAAGTTAAAATTTGTTCCTCAAAATGCAGCTTAAGGTGCATTTATAAAATGACAAAATGTCAATATAAACACGCACAATTTAAACAATTAATACATTTAACATGTAGTTAAAACCTGTGAATTATTTTTTTCCTTTACAAATGGAGTCATACACGAATAGTTTAATTTCAAAGATCACTGCGTAAAAATTGCAAACTTAACGGACGTGCTTTCGGATGCAACAGTTGATTTTACAGCTCTGCTGCTAACATATGCTGTTAAGCATTAACATTTTGAGTATAAAGCCTAGTACTCTGACGAGAAAAAACCGCTGTATAAATTTAGACAGCGGCCAAACTCCATATAAAAAAAACGGTGTCGAAAATAAAGCCTAGTACTCTGACGAGAAAAAACCGCTGTATAAATTTAGACAGCGGCCAAACTCCATATAAAAAAACGGTGTCGAAAAAAAAAGAAGAAGAACTTTTAGACACGTCGTTTTTTTCGGTACTCTGACGACGAAAATGAAGCCTGCGAAAATTGAATGGCGTTGCCAGATCAAGATAGTAAACAGCTGATATCGCGCTGTCTAAATAATTCATTTGATTTATTTAGACACCCCTAATGGAGGGAAAGTTGAAGGAAAAAAGTAGCATTGATAGGGGCTGTCAAGGGGAAGCCCATAATATGGAATTTAACCCACAAAGGACATTTTAATGCCATATTTATTAATATTTTTAATATTTTTTTTGAATATTTGTTTACAAACTGCTGTCCAGTGTGACCCAAGGAAATCCTTAAACGCCATAAAAAGTACATTTTCGCGGCGTTTCAGGCTTTTCCTTAATTTTTTTTGGTCACACTAGCTCGGTAGCGAATTAAACAGCGATTCCGCTGTCTAATTTAGACATAGTGCATTGTATTATATTTTTAGTCAGAAGTTTGCAACGCTGCACAGCAACGCCTTCTCTCATTTTTCGTTTCAAAAATCATAACTGTTAAACTAAATAAGATAATCGTAAAATTTATGTATGCATTCCACACGCCGACAAATTCTCCTTTTTATAGGATACAAATAAAAGTTTATTAAGTTTTAGATTTATTTTTGTTGATTTAAAATAAAAACTTTTTTAACACTGAAAGAGCATTTTTTTTTTTTTTATATATATATATATATATTTTTTTTTTTAATTTTGAATTTTTTTATACCCTTGAAGGGTATTATAATTTCAGTCAGAAGTTTGCAACGCAGTAAAGGAGACGTTTCCGACCCTATAAAGTATATATATTATTGATCAGCATCAACAGCCGAGTCGATCTAGCCATGCCCGTCTGTCCGTCTGTCCGTTTCTACGCAAACTAGTCCCTCAGTTTAAATTTTATGAAAATCGGACGACTATATGATATAGCTGCCATAGGAACAGTCGGGAAATTAATAGGAAAAAAATTATAGCTTCGTTGTTTTTCAACGTATTTTTATCTACTCTGAGATATAAGCTTTTTTTAATATTCTAGAATTTTGGTATAAATTTCATAAAAATCGGGCAACTATATCATATAGCTGCCATAGAAGCGATCGGTAAATGTATAAAATATGTAAAGCTGGGAATGTAAAACTGTAACTGTCAAACTGTAAACATAATAACTATAGGTAAAATGTAATGAAACTCTGTTTTGTGAGTGTTTTTGGCATTTAAATTTATAATATAAACATCAAAACCAATCTGCAAGGGTATACAAACTTCGGCATGCCGAAGTTAGCTTCCTTTCTTGTTATAAATTGTGGTCATTTTGACCACTTATTACTAAAAATAAACCTATATTTGGGGAATTTCTAATAGACTATGATTTTCCGATCTATAATCATTTGATTATATCTTTATCTATATCTTTTCGTGACTTCACATGCCGCAGAAATTGAATAAACGCGTCAGATGATGCAGCATTTTAAAATGGTCCTCATTTGCAGTTGCAGTTGCTGTACTTTTTGGTATATTCTGGTATATTTGACCCTGAGTTGTTTTGGGTTTTTGCTTCGTATTTCCGCCGACGCAGCTCGACACAGCCTTTGAAAGTTGATTTTGGTCCAGGAAAGATCAACGCAACTTAAAAGCGTAGTGCAGTCGGTGGCTTTCATCGGCTTCAGCTTTTATAGACTTCTTTAGGTAGAAACGGGTGAACAAAATGGACACCTTGCAGGTAGCGATTTACCTGTCCAAGCCCACGCCAAACTGCCGTTTTTTTTTAGTTTTGTTAACAGTTTATAAATGCATCTATCATTTAAGAGGGGACATCTGAGTAACTGGCAAAAAAGCCGATTTTCTAGAATTTATTTTTGGCCAAATGAAAAAGCCAATCGAAAAATTTTATAATGTTATATGTGAAATACAAAATACATTTTTTTTGGATAAAGCCTAGTACTCTGACGAGAAAAACCCGCTGTCTAAATTAGACAGCGGAATCGCTGTTTATTTCGCTACCGAGCTAGTGTGACCAAAAAAAATTAAGGAAAATCCTGAAATTCCATTAAAAAAGTACTTTTTATGGCGTTTAAGAATTTTCCTTGGTCACACTGAACAGCTGTTTGTAAACAAATATTCAAAAAAATATTAAAAATATTAATAAATATGGCATTAAAATGTCCTTTGTGGGTTAAATTCCATATTATGGGCTTCCCCTTGACAGCCCCTATCAATGCCAACTTTTTCCTTCAACTTTCCCTCCATGAGGGGTGTCTAAATAAATCAAATGAATTATTTAGACAGCGCGATATCAGCTGTTTACCATCTTGATCTGGCAACGCCATTCAATTTTCGCAGGCTTCATTTTCGTCGTCAGAGTACCGAAAAAAACGACGTGTCTAAAAGTTCTTCTTCTTTTTTTTCGACACCGTTTTTTTTTATATGGAGTTTGGCCGCTGTCTAAATTTATACAGCGGATTTTTCTCGTCAGAGTACTAGGCTTTAAAAAAAAAAGTTACTCAGATGTCCCCCCTTAAGCGTTGTATATACATATTTATAATTTATATTCTATTAGATATTTAAAATGTTAAATATATTTTTTTATACGATTTAAAAATAATGCTTTTTGAAATTTTATCAAAACCAAAGTATTACATTATAAATAAATATCTTTATATATTTTATAAATCTTCTGGTAGTTCTGTAAAATTTTTAATAATTCAATTACAAACTGAAAGGGTATAAAAACTTCGGCGAGCTGAATAATAGCTTCTTTTTTTATATTCGCTGCTAATAGTATTATGACACTGCCGCACACATTAGTGATTTCTTTACCGATATTACAGCTGAACTTTTAATGCATTAGCAGTAAAAATCGATGGAGTAAATAAATTGTATTGTATTTGTGGAAGACCAATTTGTATGAGCATATAGGAAAACAGCTTAAAAACTATCTCAGTTCAAAACTACTTGTCGAGACTCGACTAACTAAATGGCTGAGGCGAAGCTACTTTCAAAAAACGGCGATAATAAACGTTTTGTGTAAACCGGAATGCTACTTTTACTTTAATTTTCTGCGTCTATACTTCAAACAAAATAGTACATTTTTGCATCGCGGAAAATGCTGGTTCGGGTCTCGACTAATGCGCTCGGAAGATACATACGGGAACTACTTTATTTTTATTTTATTTTTAGAATTTATCTTTATACAGTGGTTTGATTTTGAATTAATTAACTGAATAATCGTTTTAGAGATAGAGCCTTCCCTGAATTTTTATTATTCGCATCCTTATATTGCTGAATACCCGAGAACAATTTCTGTGGCGAATTAATTTTCAGCTTCTGTCTATCTTCTGTCCCCAAGCCCTGACATAAACTCACTGCTATGTATATTAACGAATCGCTTGAAATGCATCCGTACTAAAACTGATTACGTGCAACAAATCGAATGCACTGTAAGAAGCAAGCTGCTATGAAATCGTTTAGAACAGCATGATTATAAAAGAAAAACCTAAGGTTGCAACAGATTTATTTGGCACTAAATTAGAATGAATAAATATAAGGACGAATTTGAGTTAATTTCTCACTCTCTTTTCTCAAAAAGCATATTATATATTGCCCAGGCTATCGATGGTTTTAATACATTACTAAAATATCTTTTTATATTGAATTATCAACTGTGTTTAAAAGTTAATAGACATTAAGCTGTAGGCAACGTCGGACTGTAGCGCCTCTAAAACAAATACCTTTGTAAAAATCAGACAAGTCTTGATCCCAAAATATGTAGTTTTAAGCTACACCTATCCAACATCAAAATTTCCAAGATTTCGAATCTGCAACCCAAATAATGTAGAAGATATTAACATACAAAAACAAATTGGTGAAAGGGTCTACTTTCAGCTAATATTACACAAAAAACATATATGCAATGGTCATGATTGTTACTTTAAATTATAGATACATTCCTAGATACCTGCAAGTTATCCTTTTTTTAATTTTTTCTGACTAAAGTCAATAAAAGCTAAAGCCGATCAAAAGCGTGGATCTTTCCTGAACCAGACTTAACTTTCATCGGCTGCGTCGAGCTGCGTCTGCGGACATAAACTCAAACAAAATAAACTCAGGTTATAAAATAATAGAATATACAAAAATGTATAAAAACTGCAACTGGAGGACCTGTTCAACATGATGGCAAATTATAGGACCTGGGAAAAATTCCGAGTTATTTCAACGACAACAAAAAGGAAGACTTTAAAGTTTAAACGTATGACAGCGATTGACTTTTTATTTTAGACTGGTATTTTATTATTATTTTTTGAACATTGAAGATACATCCATGTTTTACTTTAAATAATGCTCTAATGAATACTAATTTTAATCGAAAGTATATTAGCCAGTTCATTAGGGGTCAAAAGTCAAAAAGGTCGCGTAATGAGAACTTATTGTTGCTGGTTTCTTAAAACAGAAAAGAAATGGTAAAACAAGGAAAAATAATATTTGCGATGCAAAATTAATTTAAATTAATAATAATTACAAAATATGTAAGCATTATAGGGTAAAAGCAAAGCTAGCTTAGTTGAACCAACTGATTTTTAAAATTTCTAGCATTCAAATCCTTTCCCTTATGCAATAATTTTGTGCCATAAATAAATATGAAGTTGCATCCGAACGGACAGATTAACATTTGATTTTAAAGTCTTCTTGTCCGCTTCTCATCGTCACTACGTGGACAGTGATATTCTCAATGTCGTGTCTTAAAGCTTTAGTAGAATGACAAACGACCTAGATGGATATATTTAATCAACCGCTGATATTACAATTCCAGATAAGGCATGATAATATATTGGACTCATTTTAGGATTGCCTCACAATCTGGTTGCTACTCAACACCTTTGACTTAAAACCGGCAGCGACGAGCGGAGCCACCTCGCACGGGTTACGACCCCGTGTTTCCGGCAAATATTGTATTGTTAGCCCGAAGAGCAGCCAACAGACAAGCGAAAACGGAAGAAAGACTAAGCCACCCCAAGCCTTTTGCAGAGTGGGGAATGCCATTCCGATGATAAAGTTACACATCCAGTAGACGACGCTTCCTATAGACATCGCGATGGGTCGGGGGGCGAGCTCAAATAGTTCTGGTCAAGTTTGAAATAAATGAAGAAGGAACGCCTTCATGTAATATTATTAAATATTATCTACTACATAATGATACGGACCTGCTCCGATGAAAAAAGGCATTGGTCCAAGACCGAACTGAAAGAAGAATATGTACAAGAATATACATCCAATGCACCCCATGGCAAACCAGCTGAAGCTCTCCTGAAAGGTCAACGCATTATACTCAGCACTTAGGACCGTACACTTATACTCACAATAAAGTACAGCATCATGGCGAGTAAAAATAGAAAAACGGCGCAAAAAAAGGTGGAAAACAACATCAAGGGCCGCCTATTGACCCGTTCTAGTAACACTGGGCCCAACATCGAGGTAGCTAAGTTGAGGGACCCTGCTCCTAAGTTCGCCCATTCGGCTGCCTGTGGTGACAGACCCGCCTTGCGGAAAATGGAGACAGAGTAGTAGAATATCTGCAGGGATAAACGGAGTTCAAATATTATGCTTGGAAACTTGGGAGTTTTATCTTACTTACTGCATTTATGCCCGACAGCTGCTGACCGCCCAAAAAGGCGCACACGATGATAAGGGGTAGTCGCAATTGCGGATTCCCCAGCACCTCCACGAATCCGCTAGCTGCCACCTTGGAGGCTGCCTCCAGTTCCATTTCGTCCAGCTCTGCCTGAAGCGCTGCACTGTCAATCGAATAACCCCTAAGCTGTTGAAGTGCGTGGCGGGCCTCCTCTTTGCGCCCCTTTACAATGTACAACCACTTGGGGCTTTCGTGATACCATCTGAGTGGAGCATAACAAGCTATCACGAGGAGACCGTAGAAGGACAAGCCAATGTGCCACAGCTCGGGACCGCCAAGCAATGACCGAAGACTGCAAATCTGTGCCACCACCACACCAAGCGTCAGACCCATCGGACAGAGTGGTGCCAGGGTGCTCCTCTGAGAAAGCGCTGCGATCTCACTGTGCCACATTGGCATGAAGGCGGTGAGGAGACCGCCGGCCAGTCCCACCAGCAGTCGACCCAACAGCAGCAGCTCCACAGAACCCAGCCGACACGTATAAAAGCAAATGGCTCCCAATGCTAGAAGAATCCCACAGATTTGGAAGCAGCCTCGACGCCCAAACCTGTTGGCCATGGTGGCGCCCGTCATTGAACCAATTGCCCCACCCACAAGAAAGATTGAGACGGCAGCCGACCACAGCAGCTCCAAGCTGGACTCACCTAAGTAGAGATCGTAGCGGGAAATAAGGGTCTCGTTACACCAGGACCGCATGATCTGAATGTACATATATGGAAATTAATTTTTTCTTCGGAGATTTCAACTGGACACACCTCGGCGGGACTATTCATTACCCCCGTGCAGTATCCAACAGGAACGGCGGCACCAAGGGAGGATCCAATCGCAGCCCACTTTAAAGACCAGCTCCATTGCGGCTGCTCCTCCTGAAAGTTGTGAGAAGTTGACGGGTCGCACAGTTCTCTTAAACAACCCAGCCCGTTACCTCTTCGTTTTTGTGCGCCATTAGCGGTGCCTCTACAAAACTCAATGACCGTTTCTGAAGCACTTCACCGTCTTTTGACTTTTCCATGTTGATGGATCTTGCCTTTTGGAGGTATTTGTAAGCAAAACACTGCTGAGGAATAGATCAGTGCCGCCAAATGGCGGATTATATTTCATACGTCTCCCCGACAGCTTCATTTCTACTGTGGGATTAAGCGACGCGTTTATCAAACTCTAAGATAAGAGATGTCAAAGTCATCTGAATGCGCTAAGGGCATGGCGTCCAGGGTCGGTTCAATGTAATGGGGTTAGAACTAACCATATACGTATAAAATGTATAACGTAAGGCATTTATTAGAAAATTATAGTCCCGGCCGAATATGCCTAGATCTTGATCGAGAAATATGTCAATGTCTGGCACATTTCAAGGTTTCTGGAAACGGGATCTTTATAAAACTTAGATTAAACTAAGATACGTCCTATAGTTTTGAATATTTCCGCCCTACAAAGTACTTTTAAAAAAGTCCCGCTATAGTTATTTAAAAAACCATCCAACAGAGCCGGACAAAATTTCACATGAAGTCGGGACCCTGTTTATGTTAGTTTTGTATACCCTTGCAGTTTGCTACTTTAAATATATATGCTGAACAAATACTGTGGCTGCTATATGGTATACTCGATATACTATTGAGAGTAGTCATTCAAATAGGTTCGAACTAGACAAGTTTGCGTAGAAACGGGGATATACGGACATACTGACAGACGTACAGATATAGATGGCTAGATCGTATAGCTGCCATTGGAACGGTCGGGAAATTAATAGGAAAAAAATTATAACTTTCAACGTATTTTCATTTACTCTGCGATATGAGCTTATTTTATTATTTCAAAATTTTGGTATACATTTTATGAAAATCGGACAACTATATCATATAGCTGCCATAGAAGCGATCGATAGATGTAGAGAAAATGTAAAGCTGTAAAACTGTAACTGTCAAACTGTAAACATAATAAGTATAGGTAAAATGTAATGAAACTCTGTTTTGTGTGTGTTTTCAGCATTTAAATTTATAATATAAAAATCAAAACCAATCTGCAAGGGTATTCAAACTTCGGCGTGCCGAAGTTAGCTTCCTTTCTTGTTTCCAAGTTGAACTACAAACAATTTAATGTTAAGTAAGTTAACTGATATTGTTTCCAATAAGACCCCATTATAGAGAGTTAAAGAGCACTATTAAGGAAATATATTTAATTAAAGTTCTTGCTCGAAATTAACTGATATTAAAAAAGTAGATTATTTGTTTGGTTTTGGTTAAAAAAATAAAATATCTACATTTAATTTTTATACCCTTGCAGGGTATTATAATTTCAGTCAGAATTTTGCAACGCAGCATCAACAGCCGAGTCGATATAGCCATGTCCGTCTGTCTGTCTGTCCGTCTGTCCGTCTGTCCGTCTGTCTGTTTCTACGCAAACTAGTCCCTCAGTTTTAAAGCTATCTGAATGAAACTTTACATATAGTCTTCTATATACTCTCACTGCTATATATGTCGGAACGGGCCGGATCGGACGACTATATCATATAGCTGCCATACAAATGTTCGATAAATTTTTAGAAAAAAAATTATAACTTTGCTGTTTTTTAACATTTAACCATTTTTTAGATATGGCCATTTTATATTATTTCTGAATTTTGGTAAAAATTTTATGAAAATCGGACGACTATATCTTATAGCTGTCATAGAAACGATCGGGAAATTAATCGAAAAAAAATTATAACTTCGTTGTTTTTCAACGTATTTTCATCTACTCTGAGATATAAGCTTATTTTATTATTCTAGAATTTTGGTATAAATTTCATGAAAATCGGACAACGATATCATATAGCGGCCATAGGAGCGATCGGTAGATGTAGAGAAAATGTAAAGGTGTGAATGTAAAACTGTAACTGTCAAACTGTAAACATAATAAGTATAGGTGAAATGTAATGAAATAATATCTGCAAGGGTATACAAACTTCGGCGTGCCGAAGTTAGCTTCCTTTCTTGTTTTGTATACTTCACATAGTTGATGTGCGTTTTTCTTTCTTTTTTTCAGCCTAAAAGGAATTATTGGACATATCTATAACTTGACTAAAAGAATTCAAACAAATACATATTTCATATCCATATTTATCTTGACAAATTAAAGCTTTTATTTTAACATGGCCTTAAACACTGATAGTACGGAAAATGTTAAAGCCACTGTTGGCTGTCGAGAGCAGCACCCCTGGCAGCTGAGCATGCCAGTGCAGTTCCTTGATTTCCTTTTGGCCCTGGTGGATAAAGAGCAGCTGCGGTGGCAACTGGCTGAGTTCGTCCTCGTTTTGGGCCTGTACTTGCGCCTGGTCGGGATCATTTTCGACGGCAAGATCCCACAATGCAATTTGATCATCATCACCGCCCGAGGCCAACACTGTAGCCTCGCTTGGACACCACTCCACGGTGGTAATATGATCAGTATGGTGCTTAAAGGTGGCAATGGGCTTCTGACTATGAAACTGGCGCAAGTCCCAGACATGGAGAAATCCATCGTCGCCGCCGCTGGCGATGAACGGTTCAGAACGGTTCCAGGAGATCACGTTAATGTCGCTCTCGTGGGCGTCGGTACAAGTAAGCATGCAGGCCTTTTGTGGTGCAGCACGACAGTCCCAGATGCGGATGGTCTTGTCCACCGAACACGAAGCGAGAACACTGCGCTCATTAGGACTCCACTGCAGGTCCTCGACGGACTGTGTATGCCCCGCCAATGGCCGCTGATCCACCTTCCATGTGCCGTCCTCCAGGGGACTCCACACATGTATGTCCCGTCGACAGTCGCCAGTGGCCAGAACGCCCTCTGCACAAGGACTCCAGTCTACGGCAAAGCCTTCCTGCTGATGTCCGCTAAAGGAGTAGACTGGATGGGTCTCGGATTGCTCATACTTCTTCAGCAGCTGAGCATCTTCCACGGCCTGCAGAGGCTGGGTCAGGTTCCAAATGTTAACTCGACCAAGTTCACTCCAAGACGCGGCGAATACCGTGTTGCCCAGACGACGGGCGCGCACTCGGTTGACACAGCCCTGGTGCTTGATAAGAGCGCAAGTCATCTGTGGCTTCTTCAGCTCCTCGCGGTCCGCAACGTCATCCTGATCATCCTCCAGTTCCTCGTCGTCGTCCTCATCACCGTTATCCTGCGTCTTGTGCATGTTTCCCATCTTCATCACGATCAGGTTGTTGACATGGGTGCGGGCTGCTTGCGTACCAGCCACAATGTAGGCAGTCATTGGGAACGACTGCCGGGACTGACCCAGTTCGTCAGGAATAATGTCGAAACTTAGGCAGGGTGCACCCGTAGATGCCTGGTGCAGCATAATGTATGCACTCTCATCGCAGACCAGCTCCTCATCGTCGGCCAAACTTTTGCCGGGCAGGTACACTTCCTTGGGCTGCTTGGATTCGGAGTCTCCATCGCTGTCACTGTCGGACATGTCGCTCTCTGCGTCTTCGGGCTCCACAATCTCCATGCTACATTCTGGGTTCTCACCGTCCATTGTCTATGATTTTTTATATTTTGTCGGTGCACGTGCTGAAACTGAAAACAATTAAAAAACAGTGTGGCCAGTCGAAAGTCTGGCAACGTTGATCGCTCGCTCACTGACGATCTGGTACTTTTGGTCGCTCGTATCGAAAAGTCTGGCAACGCTAGTCGCTTGACAAAAAACGAGTTGGCAGAGCCCTTCGCTTAATTGACAATTCCAAGCGCCTCGTGCAACAAAAAAAAAACAAAAATAGAGTTGGAATTAGTATCACACATCAATCCAAAATGGTAAAGTCTTCTAATCCCTTAAACATCTTGCGCAGTATCTACAACAATGAATTCCAATGGTGAGTTTGGGGAACATCCCCCGGCAGGACTTTATATAATCCGCACCGGTTCGTTTTCTCCATAGGATGCTTGTTAAGAGCTATGGCCTCTTCTTCCTGGGAGTTCGATTGGCCAAAGAGTTCGTAGGCGTGGAACTGATGCCAGCGCTGGGACCAGCCTAGTCATTTAAACCAAATTGAGTTCGTTTCGTACAAATAAAAATGTTAAAGTAATTTAAGTATAATGAACGAAGAATGAACATACACACATAGTATGTATGTATGTGCATAAATACAAATTAAATGTTGTGTAGAGCGGATGGAGTTAGATTCTGCTGACCATCAGATCCTTGATCTTGGACTCGTCAGTATCGATCTCAGTTATAAGGCTGTCAGCCAGCACGCTTGGAGTCATTTCTCGCTGCAAGAAGTTGGCCACCAGCTTTCGACTGGGCACGGCTCCTCCGTGGGCTAGTATCTCAGCCCGGTACTTTTCGCCAGACTGACGGTTAAACGGGTTTGATTCAAAGTACGTCTGCCATATCCAGGAGGCGATCGTCTTCGATACGAGGTACGCGTAATATTTGGCTCCATATCCGACTAGGTGAGAGAAGCGCAGTTGCCAGGCAGTGTTCTCCACGTAAGGCAGACCATAGTATTGGCTCTGCACTGATTTTAACGTCTCTGTGGTGCTCACGCCCTGTTGAGCCGCCGCTCCGTGGTACTCCTGGTCCAAAGCGGAGTAAAATACCTGCAGCTGCGTTTCGCTGGCGGCGAACAGGTGCTTTGAGGCGCACAGCCTCTTCAGCATGTCTTCGGAAATGGGCTCATGCGTCTGGAAATGACGAGCGAAAGTGCGCAAAACTCTGGGGTCGCCAGCGAAGTATTCCATGAGCACACTTGGAACCTCGGCAAAGTCCGTGGAGCAGCGCGTTCCGGTAACATGCTGATGCTCGGTGCGCGCCAACATTGAATGCATAGCATGACCCATCTCGTGGAACAGGTTGTCCACTCTGGCTGGCGAAAGCAGCGTGGGCCCACTCCAGCGAGGCTGCGCCAGTCCTAGCATAACCACTACTATGGGCATCTGGTAGGATCCATCGGGCAGCCGTTTGCCGCCTTGGATAGTGAAATGGCAGTCTTGGTTGGGCTTGCCAGCGCGCTCGAAGAAATCGCAGTATATATAGCCGAGCAGTCCTTCGCTTTCGTGTATCACAGACAGCTTGTAGATATCGCTGTGCCAGGACTCCCCTGGTTCCATATCTGTGTTTTCAAGACGGACACCGTATAGCGCATTCAAAAGATTGTCCAGCCCCTCCATGCAGCCACCCAGTGAGAAGTAAGGCAGAAACTCATTGGCCTGTTCTTCAAGCGATTGTCGCCTCAGCTGGGTGGTGAAGTATGGGGTGTCCCAGATCTCTGCCAGAGCGCTCTGTTGCCCGCCCTCTCGGCGTTTCATCTGGGTCATAATGGCAAAGTCGGCTTGGGCCCGAGAACGCAGTTTCTCGGAGAGTTCGTCAATAAACTTTCGGACCACCTCTGGTGTCTCCATGGTACTGCCATTGAGGGCCCGATGGGCGTAGGTCTCGAATCCACAGCTGCGAGCCAGCTCATGACGGCAAAGCAGAAGATCCCGCAAAAGCTCCTCCTGACTCTCGGATGGCTGCAAGTACAGCCGGTAGGCAGCTTCCCGCATCTGCTCGTTTTCCGCGTTAGTGCACAGTCCCGTGATGATCACGTTGTCGCCCGATGTGGGAAAACTAAAAAGAGTTGTGTAATTAGCTTCTATTTTAGAAAACACTATCTTAGGAATATATGTGATATTCACATTACATTCTTCCCCTGTATGAAAGATGCAAGAACTTACTAGTTGCGGATGGCCTCCGGCACCTGTGTCCTGGGAATAACGCTGGGCTGCGCTGCTCCGTTCATAAATTTCTGACCTAGCTGAAGGATGTAGTCGTTGAGGCGCACAACCCTCAGGCGCTCATTCTCAGGCAGGTGGATGCCGCACTGCTCGAAGTCGAACAAGAAGAGGCTAGCTACGTGGCGGTCCACCTCACTGGAGGGCAGCTTGTCTCCATACTTGACCACATGGTTGAGGGCCTGATAGAGGGAGCGATGTGTGTTCAGACTCTCCACTACACCGCAGATGCTAATACAGGCCTGCTCCGCCGCCTGAGAATACTTGCCCTTCGGGTGAGCTATCCGCACAAACTCGGCCAGGTCCGCCACCTTACACAGCGAGTCTGACAGTTCGTCAAAGATATCGACCATCTTGCGACTGCGCTGGTCGGAGGTGGCTTCTAGGATGAGCTCCTGTGTCCGCGTCTCCACGTTGTCTCTCATCAGGTAAAAGCCCTCACAGCTTCGTAGTTCCGGCATGCCGAATAATCCCTGAAACGAAAACGGGCTACCATCTTCTGTTCTTCACCGGGGGTTTCTTTACGATTGCGGCACTCACGACATCGTCTCGTGTGAAGTTGATCCGCCGGCTAGGCGGCGCATTGAAAGCTGTCGCCAAAGGCGTCCATGCGGAGGCGCATCGGTGGCCCCACAATTGTTGCCTGCCCAAAAGGAATGCACTTGTTGCGCTCCGGCTTAGTAATATCATATCAAGCAATTCGTTGTTATTTTTGAGCGGATTACGGATGAAATCAGCTGATGGCGACCTAATACCAGAGTTGCCACCCGACGAACTTGAGTCTAATTTAAAAATCTGGCATCCTTATCGTCTATTCATCTAGGGGATTCCATATGCGACGGGATTTCTTAAATTATCCAGGGTATTCGCTTGACGACTGAATTACTGAAAATAGCTGCCCCATAAAAACTGTTTTTTAAAAAAACGTATAAATTAAATTTTTTGACTGCAAAATGAAAGGTCCAATAGTTTAAAATAATTTGGGATTTAATAATTTAATACAAAAGTCGTAATACATTGTCGGTATTTATAAAATATTTTCAATCATTCAGCGACTCCGAAGTCCCTGAAAATATTGACACTATTTCAGCGTTCGGTGCATATCTTTAAAATATATTGTTTACATATAACCGTAGCCAAAACAGTAAAACATCTCTAAAACCTTTGTTTTCAATATAATCATATTAAAAAGTGTTCCAAATGATCAACATTAATAGAATCTAGCATATTCTAAAACATATGTTTTCCAAAATATTCAACTGAGAATTCGAGAAAACGCGATTGTTTATAATTTTGGAGAAAAAATCACAAAAGAGGTCATGTTTGGTTTCGATAACAACTTCTAAAACAGAGGCATTTTGCTTTGACTTTTGCTTTCTAACATCACTCGAGGAATGTAGAAATAAAATGCTTATATGTATTTACCTAAACACTAAAAAACAACATAAAAAGTGAGACAGACATTGCGCCTTACCATTTTGTAATTATCTTGAAAACGAACAATTGTCCAAAGTCGATCTTAGCACCAATTATAGTGCTAACCAACAGTTTTTATGTACATTCTTTAATGTTGTAAATACGTGGTTTCCACACCATTATTATAAAAATCTATAGTTGATTAATTTTACAACTTAGCGACAGGACCTGTATCATCTAGAAAAACATCTGTAGCCAGCAGGTGTATGTTCTCTGGATAGCAGGCGTATTTGGAAAGATCCTTAACACCTGCGTCTAGTAGCACTTCGTCGTCCAGAAAAAAGTTCCCTGTATAGTCTCTGGAGTCGCGACAAAATATAGCATAGGCTGCATCGGCCATTATCTCGGGCTTTCGCGAGTACAGTGCTCCTTCGGACCCTCTAAGCATTTCCACGGCTGCCGTGTGGATAGTAGTGCGAGGCCAGAGTGCGTTTACGGCTACGCCCTGGCCACGGAATTCTTCTGCCATTCCCAGCACACACATCGACATTCCGTACTTGGCAATGGTGTAGGCTGTGTGATTGGCGAACCACCGCGCATTCAAGTTCAGTGGTGGCGCAAGGTTCAGTATGTGTGGATTTTGACTTCGGAGCAGATACGGCAGGCAGGTCTTTGATCTGTAGAGTTTGATCCCATGCGGTTAAATGGAAAGACAGATAAAGCGTCAGTTTCCGCACTCACACAAGAAAAGTTCCCCTGGCGTTGATGTTCTGCATCAGGTCGTAACGCTTCATATCAGTGTCGAGTGTGCCAGTGAGTGAAATGGCACTGGCATTGTTCACCACTATGTCAATGCCCCCGAACTTGGTCACAGCAGCTTCCACGGCCTGTTGCACCTGCCGCTCGTCTCGCACGTCCACAATGCAGGGCAGCGCCTGACCTCCAGCACGTTCGACTGGACATAATATAAAGTGTACAAAGGTCAAACTCCACTTGCTTGGGGGACTGGTCGCACATACTTTCCTTCGCGGCAGTATATATTGTGCCGGGAAGCTTTGGATGGGGCTCCGCTGTTTTGGCTGCGATGACTATGTTGGCTCCATCGGCGGCCGCTTTCAGGGCAATAGCTTTACCGATTCCCCGAGATGCGCCCGTGATGAATAAAGTTTTTCCCTTCAATTTTCTATGGAAGACAAAATGATTGGGGGATAAATGGCCTAGAATCTTGCCCTTAAACTTACCCGGAGTTTTTCATTTTGGAGGTGGTGTGGCTTGGCGATGTGTGTTAACTAATCTCTAGGTTTTTATTCTGAACCGGCATTACCCCTAATCACTAGTCCCCGACAAACCAGATAAGATTAATGTACACTTTAAAATAAACAAAGCTTAGAGCTTTTAATTATACTGGCATGACACTGCCGCATTAATTATACCCATATGATACACTAATGCAGTTTTCATTAATTAGCTACTTCATTAGAACCTTGAAAGAGACCACTATATGTGTAATTTTGTGTAATTTGGCTTGAATTTTGCTTGGATTATTTTGGTAATACGACTACGGTCACACCGACCGTAAAAGGTAAACAAAAAAAAAACGGCCGCCATTCGAGGCGTATTACTATGAATTTCTGAATTCCTTGTCGAAGTATTCTTGCATAAATAAATGCAGAATCCTTTAAATTTATGTTTTTAACCTATAATGCTTAAATTTTTTTTAATTATTACCAAAAAAAATTTTTAAATTAATTTTACAGCGTAAGAACCTTGCCCTCGCAAAACATATTATTTTTCCTAATTTTCTAATATTTTTTCAGTTCAAAAAACCAGCGAAATTATATAAAAATAAAATTCTCATTGTGAGACCATACTGTCAATGAGCTGGCTAATACATTTTTCAATTACAATTTTCTTCATTAAACCCGTATTTTGTTATCGAGTATCTAGTATATTTTATGTAGATCTATCGATTATCGCGGCAATGAAGTAGCTAATGCATTATTCTAATGTATTAGAGCGCCATATAGTCATCTTGCTCGCACTTGTGCAAAGCGCTATAGCGCGGTCAAATCTTTAATGAAGTCTCTAATTAATGCGGCAGTGTCATGCCAGTATTAACAGTGAAAAATGAAATTTAATATGTGGCGCCAAAGCTACAAACATGCCCAAAATAGTTGTTGGTGTTTTTCTGTATATTCTTGCCCCAATATGTCCCCAATTGTTACTAATTAATATAAACCGTCTGCCTCTACCTTATTTTAAAGATTTTGTTAGAGAAAAATCATTAGAAAAACTAAAATTCCTTGTCATTTAATTCATTTAAATTTAGTGCGGATAAATTCTGACGCAATCTGTGCCTTTTGCTGTTGTACAACAGCCAAAATTGTTGGTAAATGCTCCATTTCAAATGTGCAACTGCCAATTCGACAGTCTTTGTCTACTTTTTCATGAGCCACAGCTGATCGATCATCTGTTCGGATGCGGATGCGCTTTAACGCAGCTCCGTGGGAACACGAGTTTCACTTTTTTTAAAAATCCCAACCGTTCCTCACAAATGCACTGTGTGGGAAGACAGAATTAACGACCGCGAAGTTTTAAGTAATTCAGTCGTATAAGGAATCCCCTAATAAACTAATATTATAACTGAACGCAGAGTCGCTGTATAAATTATTGCTGGACAGTGTGAATAGGGGATAAGCCGATGGGAATACCCTTATTATCGCATTCCTATACAGTGCATCTATCGATAGTGACATTGACCGTCCCCCATCTCTAGCCGGTTTTTGTTATCGAACTTGTACTCATCACTAGCAGCGTGCATCGTTTTCCCTCGAAATGGGTGCTAGAGTTCTATGTTTGATTTTATTGTATTTTGCGACCAACCGAGGCGAAAATGCAGCGAGGATTAACCACCCTCGGGTCTTGCTGCCTGTCTTTGAAGAGAAGGCAATCAACTTTACCTTGGAAGTTGACGAGACTAACTGCTATAAATGGTAAGTATGTTGGCTTTAACTCCTGCTCGCATTTTTAAAATTCCCTCTTATCTGTCGTAGGACGTCTTCGCGCCAGGACCTGATTTCTGTGATGCCGGTTTATCATGGCTTTAGCGAGTGTGCATCACAGGCAGTGATAACAGTCCGCACCCACGACCGGCGCCGGAACACTGCAATTATCTTCGCCGAAGAGGTTCAGACGGGAGAGACGCTGCGTTCTGAAGTAATTGTGGACGCGATTGCCAGACTGAACGTGCGCACAGCTACTCGGCAGTTGTACCTGGAGGAAGCACCCGCTATGTTCGAGGTGCATGCCTTTGACGATCAAGGCAACGAGTTTTTCACACTGGAAGGCATTGAGTTTGACTGGAAAATTTCGGAATCTAGTACTAACAAACCCGCCGCAATGCGCTACTTATCCTTCACAAACAGTCCTTACCACACTGTGCCACCTGCCTTGAAGGACTTTGAGGCTAAAGGCACCAAGGGCTACATGGTCTTGTTGGAAGGGATCAATACGGGCACCGCCAAGGTAACCATTGGCATGCCCCAATCGGAGTACAGCCACGTGCAGCCCATCGAGGTCCAGATCAGCGTGTTGGCCAACATTATTATAGAACCATCTGAGGCGACCATCATGGCAGGTGATTCAGTTACTTTCCGAATCTTGCAACTGAAAATGGACCGACTGCACGCAATCGACAGCAAACAGTACTACTTGGAGGTAGAGAATGCTAAGGTGGCGTACTTGGATGGCAACAGTGCCACGGGATCGGCGATGGGCCGCACCCAAGTCTTCTTGCGAGATCGCAACATGGCAAATACAGACCAAGCTACCAAAGCTCCCAGTGCTCTACTGACTGTCGCTGAACCACATAGATTGGGAATCAGTCTACTTCCCCACCTTAATTGGGTCACTGTGCAAGGAGAGCATCACGACATAGCCTTGGACTTGTTTGCCGCTGACGGACAGAAGATAACGCTGGGCACTCGCTACTCTATCAGTTCCGAACTAGATGAGTCCCTGTTCTCCATCACACTGCGTACGCGCAATGGAAGCCGCCTTTCCGGACTGGCCAAGAAGGAGGGTGTCACCCAGGTGTATGGTTCATACAAGGACGTAAGTGTGATACTATTTTAATTTTAGTTAGAAGTTTAAAATGCAGGTAATAGGTAGTTTGTATTTCTAAAAAGGAACACAACGAATTGAAAGCGTAAAGAAACTCTTCGTAAACCATTGTACATAATTCCTTGATCCCTTTGTTCTGTGTTTTAAAGCTTTTCAAATATTTGTTGTGGCTTAAGTTAGCTTATTAAATGAAATAATAATAACAACATTTAAATATTTTATGTTACATTTTTAGCTTAGGCATTATAGTTCAATATATTCTGAATTATGGCAATTTTTAACGAATTTCCCTTTTTTGTTTGAAAGAGTTTTTGTTTGATATGAAATCAGAATTAAAAACGTTTTATAATAACAAAAAATTAACACAATTTATAGTAAAAATCAACGAATATACATCGAATCGGATTTTTTTAGCGATATATGTTGATGAGGGTATATGACTGCGTACAATATAAAACGAACATACTTTTTATTTTTTGTTTTTACAGCTAACTGTGCAAGCCGAGCTTCAGATCTTTAAGGAACTCCAGCTAAGGCCATCTAATGCAGTGCTGCCTTACGATCCTAATGGCGTAAAGCCCATAAGCCTACAGTTCCACGCTACTGGAGGCGACAGCAATTACGTGTGGTTCTCCGGTCACCCGCAGGTGCTGCATATCGATGGTCAGGGCTTGGCCACTACTGACATCCGTGACGTACGCCCTCTCTTCGGGTCGCAGGAGCTGTTCGAGGATGGTAATACTATGGCCGCCCATACCACAGTCAAAGTGGCCCTGGCTAAGAACCCAAAGATATCTCGCCTGGCAAAAGTCTTCTTCCTGCCCCCCAAACGGCTCCAGATAAAGCGCTACAACTTTGAGACCTCTCTTAAGGACTATGTTTACCTCCACGTGGCAGTTTTTGCGCGGGTGAACAACTCCGACGTGCCGTACACGAGCTGCGACAACCTTAACTTCCAGCTGGACTTCAGCCACCATATTCTGCAGCAAGAGAGTAACGGGGACCACGTAGAGCCCGTCCAAGATGCATGTCATGTGTTGCGGCTGCGAGCTACCGCCATTGGCAGTTCTACTGTGCGAGTGTGGTACAGATTTCAAGACACAGTTCTGGACGACACAGTCGACCTTTACGTATTTGAGCCAATGAGTATACTGAATCCGCACGAAAACGAGGTAGTGCTCCCCGTGGGCTCTTCCCGTAACATTATTTTTGCTAACGGACCACAGCGAATCTTTACATTGGAGGCAGAGATCGTGAAGGCCACGGCGTTCGATAGAAAGATCGTACAGGTGTCTGAAATCCAGTTTAACACCCAGAACGCAATCAGCGCTTTCACCGTGCTGTGCCGCGAGCTTGGAGAAACAAACTTTTCTTACCGTGTGCATAACAGCCTGGCCAAGCCCAGCTTTTTCGCCTACCGATCGGAGTTGACTATTAAGGTTCACTGCGTTCCTCCGCGGTTTTTGAAGCTTTACGCCCGACAACAGCTCCGTGAATCGTGTCCCCTGGAGCAGAGCTCCTCGCTGCTGTATCTGAAGGACCGAGAAAACAAGTTCGAAATCGAGATAGAGGTTCAGGACGCGGCAAATCGTAGACTCATGAACATCAGCTCTCTGTGGCTAGACTGGGAATTCGGCGCAGGAGAAGAGCGTTATCCTGACCATAAAATTTCCCACCGCCAAATCGCTGAGTTGGAAGTCCTCCACGGTGTAAGTCTGCTCAGTCGTGACGTTCTCATCTTAACGCTCAGTGAGGTGGCGCCCAACTTCCGCATCAAAGGCACTGTTGCCAGTTATAACGACAAGCTGCTAAGGCTGCAGGATATCCAAGCGGAGAATCCCGCGTTCGGAGTGTATAACGTACGTAATGAAAAATTTTTGTAAAACAATTACCATTATCCCTTCTAATCTATAAATTACAGTCCAAAACGGGATCGGTGAACACTCCTCTAATCGAGAACGAGGTCAGGTTCCACACCGTGAACAGCACCTTGCTGCCGAAGGACCACGTCAGTATCTTTCTAGCTCCAGGCCACGTCGAACGCATACCCATCGTCCAGGGCAGCGGTTACTTGCAACTGAAATTATCTGAATCGGGAATCGTGCAGGTGGAGTTCAATGAAAAGGCGCGCGTACTGGCCCTGACTCCCTTGCGTCTTGGCCACGTCCACCTTGAACTAATCGACAGCTGCTTGACAACAGAACCGAGCCACCTGTCCATTTCCGTGGTAGGCATAGGGGCCATCCATGTTGCCAGCATGGACCGACTGGAGCGCACGGCTCGCATTGACGGGATCGTTCGACTCGTAGACACCAACGATAATCTCCTGCTCATCGACCACAACAGACTGGCTGATTACGATCTATCTGAAGTTGTTTTCGACCAGAGTGTGCTGAGCGTTCGGTTGGGCGACCAAGAAAACCTGGGACCCGGCGAGATCCGCTATACTTTAGTAGGCAACAGCGTTGGGGAGACCAAGGTTGTCTTTCAGTCCGGCAAAGGGGCTCTGCAGGTGTCCAGCGAGCCGCTTAACGTTCAGGTTTTTGCACCGATACGACTCTTTCCGCGCGACTCTACACTGGTTGTGGGCAGCAGCATCCAGATCTTCTACCAGGGCGGGCCGCAGCCCAACACCAACATGGTCTACATCGTGGAGAAGGAGCAAATAGCAAGTAAGTCCCGATTCCCGTGCATCGCTAAACCAGACAGTAAGTCCTCATTGAATCTTGTTCGCAGCCATTAACTCGGCCATTGTGACGGCCCACCGACTGGGAGCCAGCAGGATTGTCGGAAAGTGTATGCTAAGAAACCCAGTAACCGGAAAGGACGAGGTGGTCTCCCAGGACACTGTTGAACTCCGCGTGGTTGCTCTGAAATTAGTCCAGATCCGCACTCCGCTGGTGCGTATCCGCAGCGGCGCCGTAATGCCCGCCACACTCTGGGGCCTTCCCGATCTGTCTCCTATGGTGCTGGGAACGCTGAAGAATACGAAAATTTACTGGACTGTAAGCCATCCGGAAATAGTAGAGACATTCAACGTCTTCACTGCAGCAGGTGAGCCAACTTGCATGTGGTCTAGTAGATATCTAAACGTGCACAGATACGACGCAGAGAGTTCAGAAAAATTCTTTGTGCCCACCAAGTGCACGAATATCAAACGCATAATGTTCTTTGATGAGCCTGCTTGGTTGAGTTTTATAGCAGGAACAGATACGGAACATACAAAGTTATTACAACCAGTATTTAGTACTCGCTGGGAATAAGGGATTTATGAATGAATCCCAACCGAAGATATATTTACCAGAGTCCCGCATAAAGTACAGTGACGAACTTAATTATTGGCACAGTTGGCATGTCTGACTTTGCCACGGGTTTGCTCCATTAAATATAGCGACATTTCAATGAAACAAATTTTATTTAAATGTATTTATCAATTTCCAACTAAATGAACTTAAATTTATTCTTGTATATGATTATTTTCCGTTGAGATTTGGTAATTTACTTTAGTTTGCTGCTCATTTTGGTAAAACGAGCTACTTTGGCTTAGAAAATAGGCACTTTGACGATTTTAAGTTAAAATTTGATCAAAAAGCATATTCTAAATAAAAATAACAAGGCTTTCCAGAAGGAAAAAGTTAACAGATCGATCAAGTTAACTCACTATTTGCCAAGTGTGACAATAATTTTGTTCAGGGAAAGGAAGCCGTTTTTTTAGTTTTTTAATTTTTGAAAATTTGTGGAGTGATATACATGATATACAAGAAGAAAATTATTTTCATTTAGTTGGAAATTGATCAATATACTTAAATAAAATTTGTTTAATTTAAATATTACCACCAAAACATGAGAAGCATTTCAAATTATGTAAACATAACTTAACTTAATACTCCTCCATTTACTTCGAATAAGGTTTAGTTGCCAAATATTTAGATAACGGTGCACTAGTCTAATAAAAAGTTAATTATTTAAAAAACAAAAAAAATGTGAATATCGCTATAATATAGAAAAACAATGCCTATAATTTCAGTCAGAAGTTCACTGCGTCGCAAGTGAAGGAGACCTTTCCGACCCAATAATATATATATTCTTGATCATCATCAACAGCCGAGTCGATCTAGCCATGTCCGTCTATGCAAACTAGTCCCTCGACAAAATTTTATAGCTTGGTTGTTTATCAACATTTTTGCTCCATTTTTGAAATATGGCCATTTTATATTATTTTTCAACTTTCATGAAAAGCGGACGACTATATCTTATAGCTTCCATAGGAATGATCGGGAAATTAATAGAAAAAAATTATATTTTCGTTGTTTTTCAATGATCCAATTGCTATCTGCAAGGGTATACAAACTTCGGCGTGCCGAAGTTAGCTTCCTTTCTTGTTTCACTTGAACTAAATGTATTGATTTGCAAAATAAGGTTTATGTTTATGCTGAACTCTGAATGGCATCATTAAAGTTATTATTAATACCACTCCAATTTCAGGAATCGAGTACCAAAGTGAGGATTTAATATCTATTCGAGTACGCGCGTTAAGTCCTGGCAAGGTCACAATCACGGCGACAATGAGTTTGGCGGACGGGACCAAACTGCCGGCAGCTAGCGTGGAGCTTTTCGGTAAGTAAGGCACCCTCAGTCGGGCCACTAACACCCAACAGGACAATGCGAGTGACAATTGAACGTGTTTTCACAGTTTTCAAGACATTGGATCTGGTCGCTCCAAAACCTATCAAAATGGATTCCATTTTGGCAGCGCCGAGAAGCACGCTTCAGCTGAAATCGAATATGGAGGATGCGGTCTTTAAGCTGGACGGCCAAAGCAGCGGCATTGTCAGCGTAACGCGGGATGGCGTTGTGCACACAAAGGACACCCTTGGTCGGGATCTGATTATTGTGAGTGCGCGCGATGATTAAAGAGGATTGGATTATTTAATTAAATTCTATTTTGTCTAGGCCAAAACGGTGGATCAAACGCTGCCCATCGGTATCGAAGTCAAAAATGTTCAATATATTTTGGTGACGCTTATGCCTCACATAAAGTTCAAGAAGGCTATGCACTACATTCCGCGAGGCATGAATTTCATGTTTAAGGTATCACTGCACGACAATCTAGGCAACGAGTTCTCCTACAATGTGGAGGATAATGGCAATGGCTTGCGCTATGATCTTGCCACCAAGGATGTGGTCGATGCCCAGATCGGCAATAACCTGACAATTGCTGTAAGCGTCCAGTCCTTATCATTTACAAATTTTGAGTTGTCTTTATATTTATGCCCGGTAGCAAAAGATTGCATGCAAAGTCCTTGGTCCAGGCCCCTCTTGTAGGTATTTTGACAAGTTGGCAGGCTTTTCTTCTCGCAATTCACGACTGCTCAACCTATAACTATCAGTATGGGCGAGGGGAAAATATTGTTTGTGAGAAATAGGGGTTTGCAATAGTTAATGGGAATTGCATTGGCTTTGTAAGGGGAAAGTTAATTAGCAAGTCATCAGTAAAGAATGAGAAACTAACGTTTATCAAACCCTCCATATAGCTAAACCTGCAGCGGGAAACAAACAATGTCCTTGCCATTCGACTAAGGGATCCGACTGGAGTAAAGTATGCAGAGGACTATATCAAGCTGGCAGTGGTCGAGTCAGAGCAAATATACCCAACCAAGGTAAGTGGGTCGTGCTATACCTAAAAGACTAAGACTATTTTCTTGTTTTTATCTCGGTCTTCAACAACTCAATGAATGGATCACGTCACATCCAACTACCATTAGACCATTTTCTCGGTGGGAGACATAATTTGCTTCGATTCACCACTGACGTTTTCATCGATTTGGAGCAGTTCCCATGAACAAATTGTGACGATTGATAAACACTCAGGTAAGCGCTTATGTTAGTGAAAAATGTATCCAGAAAAGTCGATCTAACCAAGCGTTGTCACTCTCCAAATACCATACATATTTCATTTTGGGCATTCTGCACTTTGCAACTGCCGAGCATTTCTATAAGTTTTATAAGTCCTTGGGGAGACATTCTAAATAAGGTTTAGAACAACCTGCCACCTGACAGAAATGAAAACTTGACAATCCTTTGTCAATGCTCAGTTTATTTTTATGCTCAGTCTAACCACATGTTCTTCAATTTCCAATCAACAATGCCGAGATGAAAAATGTCGCTTTATAAATTAGCAGATGAAAATTCGTCACCTAATAATTTGTTTTTGTACCCCTGTGACAGGTATTGCCCGCGTGCTAAGCCACCGACACAAGCTAGGCGAGAAAGTTATCATTACCAGCGGAGAAGAGGCCAATCACGGGGGATTCCTGAAATACGACATGGAAATTCGTGAATCTGACGCGGTGAGCCCCTGCTCTTAACCCTGACCGTTGATCACCACTTTACCCAAATATTTTGTAGATCCTGTTTGCCAAGTCGTTTGATATATTTAGCGGACCAGAGTACCGGGGACAGCTGGTTCTTCGTAACCATATACAGTCCGACAAATACAGCAACTTGGTAAGTCCGATTTGAAAGGCTGCTGTACCCTTGGTCCGTCCTAAAGTCTGTTGTTTTTATTGATAGTTCGCCCAGAATGCGTCCAAGTGCGCAAACCAACTGGAAAAGGTGCCCGTCGATGTGTTTAATTGCCGCCTTATTGGCAAAGAAGTTCTTGGCCGCCAATTACTGAAGCTTTATAAAGTGGAGGCTGCGTTTGATGTTGTCGCCGGTCAGTATTCGTGTAAACTGAAGCTGCTTTCCTCATTCACCGAGTTGTTGGCCATTGTTAAGACAAACGAAGTCCGCCTGGAGATAGAGGTGGGTCCTCTTCCATTTTTTCTTAAAAACCACTATATTTACACACTGTCTCCCTCCTCAACAGGCGGCCATGCCCAGTGGGATTTCGGACACAATGGCATTAAAATTAGTACCGGGTATTAAAGTGACACCCGAATCTTTGCGAGTAACCGACTTGAAGCCGCAAGAACTTCACATCAGTGGTCTGGACAAGGCGCTACACAGGGTTCAGGTAGGTCGCTGCATCCCTTAATCGTGTTGCACACTGACTTATTTGAAAAAAAAAGAAGCTAATTTCGGCATGCCGAATTTAAGAATTTAAACGAAAATTAAGAAAAGTTTTTATTTCACAGTTCCAATTATTTGTGTCACATTAGTTCCATTTATCAGTGTTCTAATAGAAGAATAACCAGGTTATAAAAATATATATTCAACGAAAAACTTAAAAAATCTGAGACCATCTCCAAAATGTCCTGCTCACATACTTAAGCCACCTGAAAGAAAATGGTTGAAAAAGTTAAAATTTGCCCAATATTCCTTATAATTTTAATCAATTTACTTTAATATTGAGTGGGATGACCTTTCTGCTTAAGAACAGCGGAGCAACGCTTTGGCATTGAACCCACAAGACGTGCGCACTTTTCAGGGGTGATTTTCTTCACTCTTCTTGCAAAATTCGCCTCAAATCGCTTTTATTTGCTGTTTTTTTTTTGCCAACGACTTGTTTAAGAATTCCCCACAAGTTCTCTATATGGTTCAAGTCGGGGCTCTGCGGTGACCATTGCAAAACATTGATTGTCTCTTGGCTAAGCCACGACTTGACTATCTTGCTGGTGTCTTTCGGGTCGTTGTCGTGTTGAAATATCCAGGCAAAAGGCCAATGATCGGCATATTCTCCAGATAAATTGTTAATAAGGATGTCCCTGTACATTTCGCCGTTCATAATGCCTTCGATCTTCACTAGGGGACCATCGCCCGATGCGGTGAAACAGCCTAGGTATTTTAAAAAATTGCCACATCGTGACTTAGATGGTTAATATCCAGTATATCCACCCATATTTTACGCTACTTTCGCTATTATTTTTCGAATTGTAGCAAGAAGTCAGTGGCAAGTCAGTACTAAATACTTAGACCGGGTTTCTTCAGCAAATCATCACAAATCTTCAAAAAATTTTTAATGTGTCGGCCAGTAGTGTATATCTCCTCTTAGTTTTTCTTTTCATTTGACCAAAAATCGATTCTTACTGATTCAATTATAATTATAAGTGACGTAAAGTTAAAGCCGATATCATCATTTGCCGGCAACATCGCAGTTTTGGCAATCTTTGGGTAATTGCTCATGCTGTCTCGCTGTGATTTTCATGCATTTTTACAATTCCTCACTATAAATAAATTGGATTTTGGTAATAAAATTGATTAATTATCATTTACTTACCGTATTTTTGCAACTCCGTGCCAATTGCCTAATTTGTTATTAAAAGTAGAATTGAAATGCCCTTTGTAGGTTAAATCCCATATCACAGGCTTCCGCCTTAACAGCTCTTATTTAGGGGGTTGACCCATGTGACGGTCGTTTTTTGAAAATTATCCTGAAAAGCGCTACTGACTTTGCAATTTAATTAGTTTTTGCCAGTAATTAGGAAAGTATAAAGTATTTTTTTATGTTGAAATATTATACAATTTTCGAGATACAGTGTGCAAAAATACCACCATGAAAAATAAGGTAGGGTCATGGTTGACAAGATTCTGGGGAAATGGAACGGTCGATTTCAAAAATTTAAATGCAATTATTATTATTACTATTATTCTCGCGAGAAGAAAATCTATCACTTTTTTCCCTTATATTTTCCCTCCTTATTTCGCTGTGAAAGATATCAATACATATATTTCGCTTGGAAATTTCAATTATCTTATCCCCGAAAAAGCTAAAAGTCAGAAAGTTTTTCTTCCTCTCTTCGCTTCTTTTTTATATGGAGTTTTGGTGCATTCAGAAAACTAATCATGTTGGTAAAATGCTTAAAAACTAGTTATTCAGGCATGCTCCGGTTTCCACATTCATTAAAATCCAACGTATTCGTTTTTTGACGTGCTTTTTCGCATGATACAATCATAGTAGGTAGTCTATTCGGCAGTCAAAACACTCGGGTTTTGCTTCAGTGCTTGTTCGGCTTTTGTGTTGAAAGGTTGGCTACGGACGATTTTTTTTACAAATTAACCCTTGTGCAACATGACTTTTTGCCACGTGTGCCAAAACTCACGTCGATGGCGTGAAATTTATTAGGGCACCAAAATGTCTAGAAAAACGAGCGGTATGGGAGGAATCGTTGGGGTGCAAGCTAGGAGATTACTCCAAAATTTGTGAAACGCATTTTCGAGAAATGCACTGGAAATTGACGCCAAATAGAGGGCATCAATTTAAAAAAGAGGCGTTTGAACGAAGATGCTGTTCCACAGATAACTCCGGAACTCGACTTTTTAAAAACATTTTATTTTAAGATTAGAATTTATTTTAGGATTAAGAACTTGAACAAAAGACTGTCAACACAAAAACAAAAACAACGACTCATTTCCAACTCTAAACTGTTAAAAATTAAATTATAAAAAAATTTCAACTCTTTTTTATTTTAAAAGGAAACTTAAAGCCCCATACACCACATACGGGTTAATCAATACATCCTAATGTCGTTTCGCTCGCACTTACTAGATTGAGACCCTCTCACTCGCACTCATTGCTATGATTGTAGAGGGACCGAAATTTTCCGAGTAGACTACCTACTATGATTGTATCATGCTTTTTCGGTTTGGAAACGAGTAAGTTTGATTTGATTTTTGAAAATGAAATTATTGTTTGCAGCTAAAAACGAAATCACATGAAACATCACAAAACAAAAACGAAAAAAAGGGTAAAACCAGAGCATGCCTGATTGTTTCCCTGTTTTTTGATGGGAATCAAATCGTTATTTTAGATTTCTGAGACTGGAAAGAAAAAAGCTGAAAAAAATTATATTTCCATCCTCATAAACGAGTATATCAAAGGAAACGGTATATAACGTTGTTGAAAAGGTATTTTCTTGACATCTATATAATAAAATGCTTGAATTCATAGGTTAAAAATACAATTTTATTTAACTGAATATATGTTTAAACGATTTTTATAATTATTTGAAGAACACCGACCGTGTAGTTATTAGTCTGAATTGATTGGCGTTCAAGCCTCGGTCTCGAGCTTTTAAATATTGAGTTAAACTTTAAAAGTTCTAAAGCAAAGGGTGTGTTGGGCAAGTGTGATTGTGATAAGTGTTTACAGTGCATTACACTAATGTGTGTTGTGTGTAGACTTATTGTATGTAAACTTATAAGTAGGCCTAGGGGACTATGGGTATGTCACTCTCCCAATCTTTGAATGTTGCCTGTCCTCAGGCAGATAAATTTGGATAAATCAAGATGTTTTCTGAAGCTAATGGTTCATTAACAATTTGGTTCGGTTGTTCTTCGGGCTTAGTGTATTTTACAATTATTTTTAAACTTATACACTTAATACAGGATTAAACTGGCTATTGTAATTACAAATGTGGTGAGACAGATAATTTGAAATGTGGTGTAGTATTTTACATGGTTTTTTATTAATTCTTTTGTCTCTAAGTAGACCAGTGGTCCTATCTCGGTGACATTGTTATTAAAATAAATGGTCTGTGTGAAATCTGCAAAACTGTTGGAAATTAATCAATTTGTATGGTACAATTCCTAATTTGAATCATATTATTGCCTATGATGGAAACTTTACTGTTGGTACAATCTTGATTTACAGTAGTTTGTGGTATGTTCCATGTGATTAAAATATTCGGTTCTATGTAATTTATTTGGAAGTTCTTTTGCATTTTTGTTTACTTACATTCGGTAGTTTCTTGTTATTATACCAATGATGAATTTGTCAAATATGATTTGTTCTGTATGTTTATTATAAATCTTATCTTCATAAATATAAAACTTATTAAATGTATGTTCCGTCAGGATGTATTTATGTTCGTCGGGATATGGGATGATTTCAAACACTGGCACTTTCGTAATTTCATCCGGGATATGGGAAATAATCAAAATTTCATTTGTATCTGTTTTTAACTAAGTGAAGGTTTTGATTTTTAAAATTTTATCGGATTTTACTTGTTTTAGGTAATCTTGTTTTAGCAATTTTGGGTTGAAAATTCCTAGTCTTGTAAGTTGCATGCCAAGTTCTACATCGTCAATATACTCCGTGAATTGTTGTATATTGAACATTAAAATAGCCAAATGCTGATCTTTTTCCTTATCTTCCTTGAGCTTATTAATTATGTCAATCCGACTCTTTAAAATGTCATTCGTTAATTCGTTCTTCTAGCTCATCTTTGTCATTTTGGTCCAATGTCCCGAATAAATACTTATAATCTGTTCCCACTACGTTGAGAAGACCTCTTCTGTTTCGTCTAATTCTTAAACCATGGATTTCCCTCTTTAATTTATCAATTAAATACTGTATTTGTAAGATACTCGGGAATTCCTTTGCTTCTTCTACCAAGTTATCAAATGTTTGCATGGTCTTCGTCAAATTTATACTTAGTGATATTTGTAGTTTACCGGAATATCCATGGTGCCTGTTTGGAAAACCAAATATCCTTTCCTAGCACTAATCGGGTTTACTTCGATGTTGCTTCCCTGGATCAGTCGATTTTATTTTGTTGTGTGTTAAAGCCTGGGTTTCCTGAATATAGGAAGATGTCTGCCGGTGATCTTTTGGTAGTATTATGTCTTGTGATTATAAACATATAGGATTGACTCGAATTTCGTGCACTTATCCTCTATGTTTTGTTCACTACCAATGATTCTTAATTTCTCATTCTCATTTATGAAATTTTTCTATGTCGGATACGCCGTTCTTGCTGGTGGTGACATATATTTACGCCCTCAGATCTTAACCAGTTTTGGAGTGCTATGCACATAAAAGCTGAGTCCTTATCTGCCTTGATTTCTTGGTGTTTTCCTATATCATTAAATATCTTTAGTATGGCTCTTTTAGCTTCCAACCAATCTCTACTTTTTACTTCGACAAGCGTCGCAGATTTCGAGTAGACATCTATGTAAGATAAGAAAATCTGATTTCCTGTAAGATAAAAATCAATTACGTATTTCTGTCGAGCGTTAAATATTTCTGGAGATGTCTTTAGCTTTAGTATCTTCTAGATACTGGCGACCTAACATTAAATCATGACTTTCGGAGAAATGGTGCACATAAAATGTTTGAACCTGTGTCGATCATGCCTTTATAAAGCTTATTGTTGTACGTCATTTTTATAAATGGACCGACCCTACCTCTTCTGACTCCGGAGTGTCCGAGGCAACTTGATGAAAATTTACATCCATTCTGCTTTGCCCACTGTGGCTTTCCCTTTGTCTTTTGACGGGTCCGCCACTGCTCGTTGATAATTGATCGGATTGCTTTGCCTAGCTTGTGGCAAACCTTCTCTAACAGTATTGTAATTCCCTCATTGGTTTGCTGGAATAGAGCGTGAAGTGTTTTGGCTTTGGTTAGTCTGACTGGTAGTTGGTGACAGAGAATTTTGATTAGTTGAATTATAGTAATTACTGGGGTAACTGTGTTTTTTTGTTGTAGTATCTTTGGTTATTTCTTTGATTCTTGTTCCTCCCGTTCTTACGATTGTGCCCGTTAGATTTATTGGAATAACTGTCCTGTGGATTTGAGTCGTAAAGACCCAATTCCATGGTGGCTTGCTTTAATTTCGGAATTGTATCAATATCCTTTCTCGCCAACGACATGTACATCCTATCAGGGAGCTTCCTATCTATAGTTGTTCTGATGGTACTTCTTAGCATCTCTGAATAATTTGATTTAATTGCAGGGTCACTTTCCAATTCTATCTTGTCAAATATATTACGGTACCGAACCTCTAGTCTTTCAAT
This sequence comes from Drosophila kikkawai, assembly GCF_030179895.1. NCBI lineage: Eukaryota > Metazoa > Arthropoda > Insecta > Diptera > Drosophilidae > Drosophila > Drosophila kikkawai. The sequence goes on along the minus strand of NC_091728.1, from coordinate 26,575,992 downwards.
AAACTTACTTATACTACCAGAGTATGTGGTCTCTTCCAGCTGCTTCACTAGGGTCGCGTATGGTCGATGGTCCTTAAATGAAACTTCTAGGGCCGTCCTCATCTCCGTCCATGTTGTCGCTCCTGCCTGGATTACCGCTTCTAACGCCTCATAGACGATCACTCTACGGATTTCTCCGTAGATAACATGTGCTTGACTGGCGTCTTGCGTTGGGTACAGAGTTAGCAGCTGATCCACCTGGCTGATGAAGCCAGATAGTTTTCTAGGTGTTCCATCGTAATAATGGAGCTCTTTAATCTGAGCCAACAGCTGGTTTAGATGAACTTCAGAGAGTTGTTGGGGAACTGTCATTTTGTGTTTGCTGGTTAGTAAGTTTATTGATCAGGTAATTTTTCAGAATTAAATAACTTCTTTTTGAATTTTTGCTTTTCTGACCGCACGGGATTTTATTTTTAATTGTCTGAATCACATAGATTCTTTTGCGGATCACTATTTTTAGAATCACTTTTAAAATTCGCTGGTTTCAGGATTGCTATAGCGTATCCTTCAGTTAAGCCAGTATCGTACTTTAAGGACTCTTTTGTTTTAGGATCCTATCGGCTGCGCCAATTAAATGCTTAAATATTCATAATTTAAAAAAAATACAATTTTATTTAACTGAATATATGTTTACAAGATTTTTATAATTATTTGAAGAAAACCGACCGAGTAGTTTCGAGGCTCAAACTGCACTTGACTTATTAGTCTGAATTGATTGGCGTTCAAGCCTCGGTCTCGAGCTTTTAAATGTTGAGTCAAACTTTAAAAGTTCTAAAGAGAATTTGGAGAGAGCTTGGAGTTAATGATTAATCTTCTCTTGGATTCAAGTGCATTCGCTCTTGGATACAAGTGCTCTTTATTTTACGATCTTGTTATCGAAATGTAATAATTTTGTTTTCGACTTGGCAAGTCCGAACTTTAAACGTGGGAACGTGACAATCGGGTGATGGCTTAAGCCATAAAGTTTAGTCTACTTGGAGGGACTGTCTGGAGTTTCAGATTTCATCCTTTGTGGAGCCTGGGTTTATTCCACTAGCCTTGGCTTTAGGATTCATATAACCGTCTGGTTGCTATCTGGTGTGTACTGGATAAACTATGGGTAGCAAAGGGTGTGTTGGGCAAGTGTGATTGTGATAAGTGTTTACAGGGTATTCCAATAATGTGTGTTGTCGTAGGCAGAGTCCGTGGGACTATGGGTATGCCACTATATATATAAAAATTAATTGCTGTTCGTTAGTCTCACCAAAACTCGAGAACGGCTGAACGGATTTATCTTATCTTAGTCTTGAGATGTTCGTTAAGCTCTAGTGAAGGTTTAAAACCAGCCCTTTTCTATTTCTCATACAAACGTTTTCTAAATATTTGAACTTTATTGCTACTCAATAAAAAGAATATGGAGGCAGAAGTTGAAAAAGCGGGGGAGCGAATAATCGGACAACATATACTTTTTATCCGCCATATGCTGGCAGTTTCTGCAAGACAATAGGGATCTTTTTATACCCTTGCAGGGTATTATAGTTTCAGTCAGAAGTTCGCAACGCAGTGAAGGAGACCTTTCCTACCCTATAAAGTATTTATATGCTTGATCAGCATCAACAGCCGAGTCAATCTAGCCATGTCCGTCTGTCCGTCCGTCCGGTCTGTCCGTTTCTACGCAAACTAGTCCCTCAGTTTTAAAGCTATCTGAATGAAACTTTGCATATAGTCTTCTATATACTCTCACTGCTATATATGTCGGAACGGGCCGGATCGGACGACTATATCTTATAGCTGCCATAGGAACGATCGGGAAATTAATCGAAAAAAATGATAACTTCGTTGTTTTTCAACGTATTTTAATCTACTTTGAGACATGAGCTTCTGGTATTATTTCAGTATTTTGGTATAAATCTTATGAAAATCGGACGACTATATCTTATAGCTGCCATAAGAACGATAGGGAAAGTAATAGAAAAAATTATAACTTCGTTGTTTTTCAACGTATTTTCATCTACTTTGAGACATGAGCTTTTAGTATTATTTCAGAATTTTTGTAACAATATTATGAAAATCGGACAACTATATCATATAGCTGCCATGGAAGCGATCCGTAGATGTAGAGAAAATGTAAAGCTGGGAATGTATAACTGTAACTGTCAAACTGTAAACATGATAAGTATTGGTAAAATGTTAAGAAACTCTGTTTAGTGTCTGTTTTCGGCATTATAATTTATAATATAAATATGAAAACCAATCTGCAAGGGTATACAAACTTAGGCGTGCCGAAGTTAGCTTCCTTTCTTTTTTTTATTTTTATTAAAGTTAGTCGAAAATTTGATTTTTGATTTGAATTTTTTGTGGTACAAACGTCCCTTTGAATTTAGGCAGCAAATTGGTACTAAACCCATGTCGAAAGGTGGGAGGTAAGGATGCCGCACACTAGTTATACTTTCCCATTTTTCGTTCTACAGTAGACTTTGTGTAAAGACATTGTCTCGGCATTGTCCCTGTCTGAAAAATTCAAATGACTGCAATTTACTTGACTTCCGCTTCCGGTCATCTTGAGGCATTACTTGCTTTCAGTAAAATATTGGCTGTATCTTTGTAACTCTAATTATTATCGTGTGGCCCATTTAAATGTGCTATGCTGTGTAATTACATTTTCGGGCACGCTCGCCCTTTGGTCACATTTTTGTGGTTGGCCATGCAGTCCTGCGGCTTTATAGTCTCCAAGTTTTTAAACTTTAGTATCGAGTTGAGTCAGAGGGGATGTTTGACGTGACGTTCGGCACTCACAAGCCAGATTGGCACGACTGTTTGTTCTGAGGGTAGTGTGTAGCAGAACAAATAATGTTTGACAAATGTAACACACATTATGCGGCTGTGAAATTGTCGCTGTACTCAGGATATCCAATTTAATTTCGTATTCTAAAACCAGACAACAATTAAACCGCAATACCAACACCTCATTTTCTTAATAAAAAATATATTCTAACATTAATTAAAACTCCATTTAATTATTTAATTTTACATAAAAAAAACTATTTAACATATTGCTTATTATTTAATGCAATGACTTCATTCTTTCAACACACCCTTTCAGAGATTATTACAATTATGCTTAGAAGGTTGCAGAAATTTCAATTTCCCCTTATTGCGTTGCAATGAACCCCATTAATATGAATTTCCTCCGAATGCTCAACAAGAACCAAATAATCATAGAACTCCTATTTTCTATAGTTGTAAACATAAAGAAATCCAGATATCTGTAATGCACATTAATTGTCGCTCTATGGGGAGAACGACTTCCATATACGCTTACAAAGCCAGTGCTATACCACCTATATTGTCTCCCATATTTATGTATAATAATAAATTACTTTGCGTAAAAACGGGAGACAAAAATGTTTCGGTTACGCCAAACTGCAAATTTGTTTTACGTTAAAAACTGCAATTGTTATGCGTAAAAACTGTACTTTACAACTTCTATATGAATATAAATCTTAATTTAAATTAAAATTATTTGTTTATATTTTTATAATTTCTTATATTAATTTCCCAATCTTTCCTATGGCACCTATGATATAGTCGTCCGATCCGGCCTGTTCCGACTAATATACGAGTGAGAGTAATCGGCAGACTATTTGCAAAGTTTCATTCAAATAGATTTAAAACTAGATTAAATACAGACGGACATGGCTATATCGACTCTGCTGTTAATGCTGATCAAGAATATAGTATATGTTTTGTAGGGTCGGAAATGACTCCTTCACTTCGTTGCAAACTAGACTAAAATTATAATACCCTGCAAGGGTATAAAAGTATAGTGATTTTTTGTTTACTTCCTTGCCAAATACCTTGTTCCCTGGACAAATTGTCTATAGCTCCGATATCTTAGTATATAATTTCATAACACACGTTATTTGAAAATATTTTGGGAAATTCGTAAGGATAAGTTTCACGGAAAATAATAGTTGAGCTCCAAGTCAGATTTCCTGGCTGTTTTTTTTTTCTTCTGATAATGTATTTAAATTTGCGATAAATGTACAGTACAGTATACCTGTGAACACGAGCAATTATTGGCAATATTACAATATTCACGTTTTCAGCTGTTTGCAATTTTGTATGCATTCAGGCAGATGTCCTTGTATTTTAACACAATCAGGCCTGTTCTTATTTCCACTTCCGCAAAATTAACTTGGATTTGGTTTTCCCTGACCTATTCTTTTTTTCACTTCCGTTTTTCCCTATAATTATAATTATAATTATTTTGTGGGTGCACCTCAGAATAGGTTCGATTTTAATCTTCAACATAATTGCAAGTCCCTGTTCTAGATTCCGAACTGAATAGTCGGATTTGAGATTTAAGGGTTGTCAGCGTTCCAAAATAGATTGACATATGCCTAAGACTAATTTCAAATAATTACTTTATAGGTTGTTTTACAATTTAAATCTCGGTTATAACTTATAAGTTTAAAGTTTATGAAAAATACCATCCAAATTAATCGACAAACTAAACTCAACGGTGTGCTTATACCATTATGATACTAGTGCATTAATTAGAGATTTCATTAATGATTTGACACTTTTAGAATAAGGCATTATCTACTTCATTGCCGTGAAAATCGATAGATCTACATAAAATATAATAGATTTGGGCCGATAACAAAATACGGTTTTAATGAAGAAAATTGTAATTGAAAAGCAAATTAGCCAGCTCATTAGAGGCCGAAACTCAAAGTGGTGTCGCAATGAGAATTTTATTTTTATTTAATTTTGCTGGTTTCTGAACTGAAAAAAATATTAGAAAATTAGAAAAAATGTTACCGTAGTCGTGTTACCCAAATAATCAAAGAAAAATTAAGGTCCTAATAATGTAGCTGATTAATGAAAACTGCATTAAAGTTTCATAGGGCCATTAGTAAATCTCAGATAAAGCAAACCCATTTCTTAAGAGCCACCATCTGAAATTATTTCAGATTTTATAGGAAATCTAACAAAATTTTCCTAAATCAACAAGGAAATTCGCTTATGTTAAAGAAAAATCGGCAAATGGTATTAAGCCCACTTCCGAGTGGAAGCTGAAACAAGCCTGAATATACATTGTTATTAAGACAATTCAAATAATGTTTATTATTTTGACATATTAATGCAGGTCAAACCATCTGACTCGACATACTTTGCTGTTGACTTTATTGAGCATGGACATGGTATAAGTAAATACCGTTTACGATTTTTCGAGGACTTTCCATTGGATCAACACTTTTATGTATTGGTCACATCACCTGAGACGGAGCAGAGAATCGAGGTATGTGTTTATATACACTTTTAATTATAATTACACAGATCGACACACATTCAAACTTTTTTCTATACGTTGAATAAGCTCAAATAATTCTCAAAGTTCTTGGCCTTCACATTGCTAATTCGAAAATAAATCAAATTAAAAGGCAAGCTCAAATTCATAATTAAGAAACATTTGCCTATTTGTTCTACAGGTGACCATTGTTGGCAGCACTATGTTGGCTCAAAAATGTGCTGGACGTTCGTACGGCGGACCTTTGGTGTATAGGATATTGGAGAACTTCGGTTTTATTCTTACTACAACGGTGATTGTTGTCACATCAATCTGGGGTAAGTTTTGACCACAGGGACAGAAACCAAGTAAATTATAAGTTTATGATGAATTCTAACCATTTGCACTGTGTCTAAAAGTCAATAACTGGCTTTCGGTAAGTAAAACCAGAATTTGACACGAAAGTAAATTATGTTTGTATGTTTTTTGTTCTATATACGGCCCCTCAAAATCAATTATTAGGAATATTTGGATAACTCTTTTTTGGTCTTTAAGATATTTATTGATTTTTCTACATTTATATTTAAATTTATATACAAAAAGTTTACAAGAAACATTTGACACGCTTAGAAATATATAGAAAATTCTCAATATAATAATAAAAGCCTATGTCTCGGAAGTTTGAAGTTACAGCAACAGAAAAGCACACAAAAACCGTTTATTTTAGCTTGGACTTTTAATAGAAAAATTCCACTTTTGAACATTTATATTTTAAGTTGTGTGCGTAGGTTGTAATATCTCCTATCAGAACTCGTTGTTCAACCTTTTTGCGATGTACATAGGCCTTGCGTCGAGGTTTGGTTAAGGATTACCGCTTCGTAAACACTTTGGCTACCTTTCAAGTTTCTTAAACTAATAAGATGCTGGATTTGCTCTTATTTTATGTATGACCCAATTCTGAGACAACAGCAACGAAAAGGCAATAATATAAGCAGTTGCATTTTCGTTGATTGCACTTTTTTAGGCATGAGCATATGTATGTATGTATCGTTAAACTTTTATTTTGTTTCCTTCAAACTTAACTTAACCGTTTTTCGCTCTATTTCAATTGCAGTGTACATGTCGTGCTTCCAAACGCAGGGCGTCACACAAGTCAACTCCGAGGGTAAGTTTAATTAATAATTTTCCGAAAACACACAAACGACGACGAGGTGAGAGAGAAACTGCGAGGGGTGGCTGAAGCCCCGAGCAAACTGCTCTACCCTTCTGTATCAGTTTAAAGTTTTTAGTCATTTCGTGCATGAAAACTAAAAGGTTTTGGGCAGCGGCAACGATAGTAACCTAAGAAAGAAAAAGCTATTATCACCAGCATTGGAGGCTGGGTTCGCCGCACTCAGTGATATTTTGAATCTTGGAAAGGTCAATGGTAGGGGAAGGGTTCCGTTTAACCGACACTTAAATTATAGGTTTCTTTTCTTTAAAGTTTCTTTAAATTATCTATTATCTATCAACTATAAACTTCCCTGTTCAAAGGGTTCAACTATATAAACTAAAATTTAAAGTAATCTGATATTTTCTTATATTTGGAAGCCGTCGTTTTACACAGAATACACTAGCTTTTTACATATGTTACGAACTCAAAATTACCAGCTTTTTTCTATTGTACTCTCAGTATTTCAGACAAGCAAATCGAAGGCGCATGTTCAAAGATTACCGCATCACGATGATACATTTAGTAAGTGGTTTTCGTTTGTTTTGTTGTGATTATGACACATTTCCTCTTTATTTTATATTTTACAGACAAGTCTCGTTCGCGTAGCTTTTCACCTAGTCACAATTCGGAATCTTCGACGGAGGCCTACATATACGGATATCCACGGTTAAACTCGCCAAACCGATCAGGAAACTCGCCCCGTTTTAGCTAGTTTATATCCTTTTTATTGTAACTATTTTCAACGACAAACCCTGAGAGAGACACTAGAGATTTAACAATTAATTACTTATAGTTTATGTAAAAAGTTGGTTGTACCCTTTTGTCGCATTAGGAATAGTTATCAATATATATAGATCATAAGAGGACACGGTGTGTGTACTTATAAGGAAGTTTAACATTCAGCCAAAGGACTTGTAATGCATTTATGATTTATTTCAATAAAAAATGATATTAAATAAAATTAAAATGTTAAAACCTAAAAATCATATACTTTTCAGAGTCGTTTTAGGGATTGGATTTGGATTTTTTTCGTTTTTTTCCAAGCCCTTAACACGGGACAAACGTTACAGAAAAGTGCTTTATGTCGTTGCATTTTTAATTAATTGAAAATTTCATTTTAAACCTTTTTAACAATTTTTTGTTTTATATTTTAATATATAGTTTTTAAGAAACAGATTAAATATTTATACCCTTGCAGGGTATTATTATTTTGGACAGAAGCTTGTAACGCATTGAAGGTCATTTACGAACCCACAAAGTAAATGTATTCTAGATTAGCGTCAACAGCCGAGTCGATATAGCCATGTAAGCAAATTAGTCTCAAAGTTTTGAAGCTATCTATCTACCTGAATGAAACTTTGAAAAGATCGAAAATTTTCAACATATTTTCACCGAATATGGACACGGCTATTTTGCATAATTTAAAAATTTTGCTTTTAATTTTATGAAAAACATATATATCATATTGCTTTCGATCTTTAAGCCAGGCCAACACGACAAGCTGCAAAATAAAGCTGCAAATAAAAAGTAATGAGAGTTTTAATTACTCGGATTTCAGAATGGTTAGTCTCTCTGTTAAAAGAAAAGCTCTCTTCTTAAAAACACCTTGCAAAATAAAGCGTAAATAAGCGTGTGTTCTCAAATGGGACTTGACCAGGGAGGCCGGATTCTTGACAGCCACACCTAATTAAAAGCTCGGCTTTTCCTGTTCGCTACAATATAGCGGCCATAGGAACGATCCGGAAATTAATCAAAAAAAAGTATAGCTTCGTTGTTTTTCCACGTAGTTTATCTACTCTGAAATATTATCTTTTTTCTTTTATATTAGAATTTTGGGTTTGATTTGATAAAAAATTGGATAACTATATCATATAGCTGCCATAATAATTCGGTAGATGTACAGAAAATGTAAATATGGGAGTGTAAAACTGTAAGTGTCGAACTGTAAATATAGTAAGTATAGGCAAATGTAATGAAACTTGAAATTACTGTTTTTTTTCAGCATTTATATTTATAATTTTTATTATATTAGCTATTTTAACACCAAAATACAGTTATTTTATACGATTAAATATATATTTTTTAAAATTTTATTTAAATTATTATATGCTGTAGAAATATACAACTTTTATATATTTCCTGTTGTTTTTTAATTCATTTTAACAGAATGGATCGATTGTTAATGAATCAATTGCAAACTGCATGGGTGTACAAACTTCGGCGTGCCGAAGTTAACATTATTTCTTGTTCAAATTCAAGTTTTTTAAATTTTATCAAAAACAAGTTGTATATATAAATAAATATATTATGCGTATATCTCTTGTTAGTTTTTCTTTTCATTTGAAGGGTATAAAAAGGTTAGCTTCCCTTCTTGTTTTATTAGGTTTTCGATTTTCTTCCAAGCGTTACAGTATTTTAACTTTACATTTTACTATGGGGAATTTGGCCATTTTTATGGTATTAAGGGGGTCTTCTCACTCAAAACCCGTTGTTCAAAGAGTAATGATACTTCAAACTTGGTGGTCGAAAAAAAAGGTGTCGTCCTGGCGGCCATGATTCAGGGTCTCCAGAGCGTCCGAAATGAAAAAAACAACGGGGCTATAATCAGAATAGATGGCATTTTCGGGTGACGGAACAGATTTTTTTTTTAAATTTTTTTAAACAAAATGGCGGCCATTCAAAAAAATTTCGATTTCGGGCTTTTGTTTTGTAGTTTAGTGTAAAAAAAATAGAAAAAAAATTTTTTTTTTAATCTGTTCCGTTTCCCGAGAATGGTGACAATTCTGCGTCGATTCCACTTTGTTTCATGAAAATCGGTTCAGTTGAACTGGAGATATCATGGCCGCCAGTTCGAAAAACGTGGTTTCGAGATAAACGCGTTTGAAGTTTGAAAAAAGCTCATTTTGAGAAGATCTTGCTTCACAAAAAAGTCTGTATCTTCTAAAGTATTTCGAATATCTAAAAATCCTTTTGGGGACATATACACAACATCCCAAGATATAAATAAATTTAAAAAAAAAAATGGAAAAAAAAGTTTCCCAATGAGAAGACCCCCTTAAGGGGGGGGTAAGGTATTTAATTTTTTTTTTCGTCAATTTTTTTTTATTTTTTATTTTGAAAGTTCAACATCTTTAGAATATTGTGTCCAAGTTTTATATCGATCAGAGTGACGAAGTTATGCGGAGTTGAACGAAGGTCGGTTGGTGTTCAATGCATGAGAATCACAAAGTTTAAAGCGCTCTCCTGCAAAATTCAAATTTTCCAATCGGTGTACACGATTACAGAAAAACTACTGGACCGATCGATTTGAAATTTGACACACACATTCTTTAACTAATTCCTCAGGTATTCACGTCGGCCTTTTTTTAATTTTTAATTTTTATATATTTTTAAATTAAGAAATGACGTTTTTTTTTAGTCAAAAATCGGGTTTTTGACTTTCAAACTTCCTAAAAAATCACAAAAAAACGAAAAAAAAAAAACGCTTCCTGAATACCTCGGGACACTTATCCTTTAATGAATGAGGTATAATTTTTTTAGATCGGATGATCCTGTGGACTGTTAGGATGTACACCGCAAAACAACTTTTTTTGGAGGCGACTCGGGAGATTCCCTATAACTTCTCTACCTCTAAATATTTTTCAATACAAAATTTATCAAAAATTATTCAAATGTTGTGTTATTATATGGTATTTAATTCATTAAGCTAACTTTAGCCGTTCCGCCATAATAATGAAAAGTGGCCTTTTTTGCACCGAATTAACCTTACCCCCCCCCTTAAGGGGGTTTCCTGAATTACAAGGTAAAAAAAATCGATTTTTTTTTATTGCTTGAATCGATAGAAAATTTATCTAAGAATATACCACAAAAATTTCAGAAGCCAATTCGAAGTGTTTTCGAAGATACAGAGATGAAAGCAAAGGAGCGCCGAGCAGGTTTGCGAGCGCTTGAAAACTTTGAAGCGCGTTTTCTCCACTTTTCATTTTTACGATTTTTTCAAATTGGCGGGAAAGATAACAAAAAACTTATTGACCGATTGAAACGAATAAAGGCTTATTCTCTTTAGAATTAAATTCTCTTCTAGTTGAACTAAAACGGTTGTTAAAGTCAATATTTTATCCCGAAAAATGCATTTTTTTTAAACCTGAATAAAAGTTCCGATTTCACGATTTTCTCCGGTTTTTCTTAGTTTAACTATAAAATGCACTTATAAAAATTGAAAATTTTTTTGGATTTTTTGTTTTAGACAAGAATTACGAGCTGCACATTTCCCGCCAATTAGGGACTGCTGTGACGAGGCGCTTCAGTGAACTACTTATTAGTCCGCCATTTTATAATATTTATTTACGAAAAAATTTATTTAAGCACCTTAAATATGTACAAAAATATACCAAAAAATTGTCTTTATTTTCAAGCTTTTCATCAGATATAAAATATAAAACGTCATTTTCATCTTCAATTTCTTTTAAAGTGTTATATTTTTTTTTTTTTTAATTACCTTGAGAAACACTAAGGATTATCGCAATATACTAGTAATACACGCACAGATCAATATATGGTATTAGTACACATAATCCCTTACGATTGGTCTCCATCAAAATTTTAATCAAAAATTGGTTCTACTTTTGAGTTTCGCACTTTTAAAGTAACCAAACAAAAAATAGCTGTTTTCAATCAGGTGCATTTTGGCTACAACAGCCGACTTTAACAGTGGATATGTTAAGCCTGCACTGCACTGTTAACTAACATTTCTGGTACTACATTTTATAGAGCCATATATTTGTAATATGTTTACATAAAAAAACTCATATATTAAAAGATTGATAAAATGACCAAATACCATAAAAATGGCCAAATTCCCCATAGTGCATTGTTACGCTAGGCACAATGTGGATTTTTAAGTATGACGTGCGTCGCATGAGCAGTTTAAAATATATAGTTAAGTACTTAAGTTTATTACTTTCCAGAAAACGAAGGTTTTCTTTTTTGCTTTCAAAAACTCGTTACAGCTTAACCAAATCGGGTAACTAGGGTTAAAAGGCAGAGTGCTAAGCACGACTCGTGAAAAGATTTATTAATATTATATTATTATTTATTGCCTGGACATTATGGGTACCCCTCATGTGCTATGTTTCACACTCACACGTCATCACTTAAACGCAAATTCTTTTGCAGTTAAACAGAAACTACGATATTCGGTTTCGTTATCGTTTATTCCCATAAATTATAAATTGCGTATTTAACCGTGAAGCATGCGCCTGACCAGCAAATGGTCGGCAACTCACATTAACCGTCTTGGGAGGATTAAATGGACCTCAAGTTAACGCGACAGGGCATCTGACAAGAGCCCTGACCATTCCAGTTTTAGTCTGCCCACTCTGTTTTGATTAAGATGCTTCAACTTGACTTCACTCGTGTGTTAAGAGGCCCTAAGGAAGTGTGTGCATGGGTGGGGAGCATGCTTGATTTGCCAATTTTCGGTTCACTGAAGTCGAACTGGGAAGAAGTTTACTGTCGAGCCCTTAAATTACAAATGATATTCTAATCAGATTTATGTTTCGTTCCAGTAAATGGCTTATGTCGAAGTCCGTGTCACATTAGTGGGCGCCCTGTTTACGGCCAACTAAAAAATACAAAGCTATATTACTATTGATTATTTTCTTATTAATCAGTCACATTGTCACTTACAGGGAATAGACACAGACTCTATCGTTCTTTCTCATCGCTAAATTAACCCACCAAGAATACTTTATGACACTTTAAGACACTTAAAAGATTGACATTTTCTTAATTTTTAAGCTCTTTGTTAGACATAAAATACGAAATGTGAATTTCATCTACAATTTCCTCAATTAGGGATTATTTTTTTAAATTTCCCAAATAATTTCAGCTGGCCACTTTCAACAAATGGGTTTGGTTATTCTGAGTTTTGCTAATAACGGGCTGAACAAATTTTGGTTCGCTGTAGTCTTCACATCATGGATACTAATGGAGCACTAATTTAATAAATTTGCGGCGCAAATAAGCATATTGAAATATTTTAAATCGCAGTCAGCTCTTCTGGTGCCGAAATGCTAGAGAAAGGAGTTGCCGAGGTTGTGGGAAAACTTTCCTAAGCATAACGTTTAGTTTAGTTTGTAAATTTAATTGGCTGGTATTTTAAACAAAACAAAAAAGGAAGCTAACTTCGGCACGTCGAAGAATCGAGCCATTCTGGTAAAATAATAAGAAAAAAAAATAAAAGAAAATATATAAAAGTTGTTTGTATATTTATACATAGCATAAATAAAGTGCTGAAAACACACACAAAAAAGACTTTCATAACATTTTACCTATATTTATGTTTACGGCTGGCAAAAATCCTCCATCTGAACCCTCCCCGAGGGTGCCAGCTGGGCAATGGGCACTGTATTAACCCGGACACCAGGCTGCTTGCCCCGTCCGCGATAATACAGTGTCTAGCAAAGGCTACGGTTCAACTCCTTCTGCCCTAAAAAGCCGAAGGAAGTGAGCCGTTAGCCATGGCTGGAGGTTCCTGGCGGAAGGAATAAAACGCAAGTGGGGATGTACCCCTGGAAAAGAAACCATTCTAGAGGGTTTAAAGAAAGAAACCAGGACTGGGATGTCAGCCCAAACGTCAGTGGAAGGCGTGACCACTACCACCGGCGAGCACAGGGGGGAGCAATCCTCTCTGTCTGTCGCCAGCGGGTACACCTCTGATGTGACGGGAGCAGGTCATGTCAGTTGCAACGCTACTGCCGAAAAAACAACGCAGGGGAAGTTGAGCCGCTCACGTGCCATAGTCGGTACAGACTCGGACCTTGAGAGCGTGCAGCTCTCCAAAGAGAAGGAAGAATGCCTTCTCCACTCGCCGAAACCAGGCACCAGCTCCCAGCGCAGGGACGGGCCAAAGCGGTCAAGCGAGGGAATGAAGGCCAAGGCGCTGTACAAGGCAGCCTTCCGCATCCAGGATCGGCTCCAGAAAAAAACCGCCCTATCCCCAGAGGAGAAGGCAAAGCTTACCTGGGCTGAGGAGAAAATCGCTGAGGGGGGGCTTTACTTCGCCAAACTCCCCCACATGAGATCGACTGGAGGATTCGCCAACAAGGTGGAGGAGACGCTTGCCAACTAAAAGCAACGCTCAGCCGAAAGCGCCTGTATGGAGCCCGGGGAGCAAGCGGCAATGCCGGCCTAAGGAGGCAGGCCCTTCCCAAATGACAAATCGTGGCCCTCATTGACAGAAGCGATGAAGCCGGCAAAATGCCCGAGGCGCAGTGGAAGAAGGTGCATGCGCGGCTCGTTGAGTCATTGTAAGCACGGATGGAGGAAGATTCCAAAGCTCCCATGCCCACCTTCGGTGGCGCTGGGTGGCTAAATGGGGTCAAAATCCTGAAGTGCATGAAGATGACTCGAGGAGAAAGTGGCTGACGCAAGCGGTCTGTCAGTTGGAGGCGATATGGGAGGGAGCCAAGCTGAAGGTGGTGGACCGGGAGCTAATCCCATCCACTTCAAAGGCGAAGGTACTCTTCCCCATCCCAACCCAAGCGGACCGGGCGCTGAAGCTGCTGCAGCGCCAGAATCCGGATATACCAACCGCGGACTGGTACTGTACGTTGCGGCCCCATCACCTAAGGGCCGCAGGGAATCCGACGGAAAGGGAAGTTCGGTCAGGCTCTGATAGGATAAGTTTTGAAAAAAGCAGTCTGCTGCTTCTACGGTAAGTTTCAGCTCTAGCGATACACGGTACGCATAGGGTACAAGGATATTATAGCTTAAACCCAACCAAAAATGTATGTACCATTCGGGAGAATGCATTCATATTCTAGATTGAGTAAAAAACCGCTGTTAAAGCATCTAGTCTTGGTACTTCCTTAGGAGAATAAATCTATTAATTTGTTTGAAGTACCTTTGGGTAAAGTTAAAGTTAAAGTTAGTCAAAGCGACTGCCTTCAGTCAGAAGTAACAATATTTATGATGTGGTTCAGGAGTCTTGACTCAGGACTCAGTAAGCCTGTAATTCTGTTGTTTTCTAGAAGCGGAATTTTGTATTTCATATTATTTTATTTGAAACAATTTGTCGTCTCTTTGGTATGATTATCCTAGAAAAATATAACTAGGCAAAAGCAAGCTAAGGTAAGTCCACGAGTGGGTATAATCACATGATTCTTCAAATGCAATAGCCATTTACATTTGCATGTCAGAATTTTGCATAAAATGGATTGAAAATAAGTTGATGTGATGATGGCCCACAGGGGCTACGTAGTAGTTCGTTCAACTTGAATTGTTGAATGCTTGACTTTGTATTTGGAACCAGAGACTAGCCTTGTGGCTGCTTCCACCACTGCCTCGCCATCACTATGTGTGTCTGAAACAAAAACAATTCAATTTGAGAAAATTGCTGATCGGCAAACACTGCACTCTTACCTATGACGAGGTGCACCATTAGCACTCTGTGCTGGCTGGTGTGCTGCCACACGTTTAGATGGTGCACCGATCTGCCAATAAAAAAATAACTCATGATCTCAGGCTTTTAAGATGCCATCGGTTGGTCCACTCACCTGACGCCCTCAAGACTAGACAGGTCGCGTTGCAAGCTCTGTAAGCAGAGGTTCGGCGGCACGGCATCCAGGAGGATAGACACAGACTCTCTGAACAACTGGACAGTCGTTAAAATTACAATGACAGAAAAAAGTAGTGTACACATCGGATCAGCATACTTTGCACTCGGCTAAAATGATTTAAAGTTTTTATTTTTTAGCATTTTATTTTTTAAATTTGAATTGAAAATTACGTGCAAGACCTGAAAATTCGGCTAAATACTTCATAATTTTCCTATAATTAGATAGCGAACATAGTTAAATATGTACATATATAGGTAAATATATATAAATATGTACATATGTACATATATATACTGGGCTACTGAAAATTTTGTCTGACCTGTTCTTTACCTGTTTAATAACAATATGTGCTTCCTCTTCGAAATACTTCATTCTCTAACTTTTAATTGCTTTGGAATTTCCCTTCAGTCTCTGTTATTGACACACAGACTCTCTTGGAAAAGTGGAGGCCCTTCTAATTATAAACGTATAGGTGCTCTTACAGAATTTTCAAAATCGAAAAAACTTTAAGTTTAACAAGAAAGGAAGCTAACTTCGGCACGCCGAAGATTGTATACCCTTGCAGTTTGCAATTGGATCATTAAGAATCGAGCTATTCTGTATATTTATACATAGCGTAAATAAAATGTTGAAAACACACACAAAGCAGAGTTTCATAACATTTTACCTATACTTATTGTGTTTACAGTTTGACAGTTACAGTTTTACATTCCTAGCTTTACATTTTTTCTACATTTACCGATCGCTTCTATGGCAGCTATATGATATAGTTGTCCGATTTTCATAAAATTAAATCTGAAAATCTGAAATAATATATTTTGGCCATATCTTAAAAATGGTGCAAAAATGTTGAAAAACAGCCCAGTTATATTTTGTTTCTAAATATTTATCGAAAAATTGTACACTCATAAAAATATTTGCCTAAAATCGCCCTTAAAAAGCCGATTTCGCCCTTGTATTTAGAAATTCGCCATAGAAACGGTTCCAAAGGCGAGTCGATCTAGATTTGAGAAAATTTGCCCTAAATTTGAGGAAAGAATCTTTCCTAAATCTAGGGCGATTTTTCTTAAAAGAAGAAACATTTTCTTGTTTATAAGATTTGTCCTAAATATGGGAAAAATTTTCCTCAAATTGAAGGTGAATTTTTTCTTACATTTAGAAATATTTTCTTGAATGTAGAAAAATTGAAGGTAAGTTGCAATTGTTTGTTGTTGCTGGCTGTATTTGTAAATAAGCAATAATATTATTTTTGTTGTAAAAATGTTGTTAATAAATATTAATAATAATATTTTTTGTTGTTGTATTACAACAAAAACAATATTATTATTGTTTATTAACAAAGGCGGCCAAATGCTAACACTTTTGGTGTTGCAAAAGAGAATTGTTCTTATTAAGTGTTGGCCGGCCACCGTCACCTCATGCCAGAGACGTTTGAACCAGTTGGGAATTGTAGGCGCACGCGAGCGGAATTTGCCAAAAGAATTCGCCATAGTTTTACGAAAAGTTGACCAGCAAAACAAAGAAAATTCTCCCGTAATTAAAGAAAGAAATTGAGCGAAGCAAATCCGAAAACTTTGCCCTATATTTGAGGAAAATATGTAAATTAACCCTAAAAAAGTGTATTTATGGCGGCTATTCTTTATTTTACTGTGCCTTGCCTTAAATTCATGAAAACCTTTTCCTTATTCCAGAAAAATTTTCTTAGTTTAAGGGCGATTTTTTTTTATGGCGATTTTTCTTAAATCTAGAAAAATATTTTTATGAGTGTATGACAGCTATATGATATAGCCGTCCGATCCGACTCGTTCCGACATATATAGCAGAGAGAGTATGTAGAAGACTATATACAAAGTTTCATTCAGATAGCTTTAAAATTGAGGGACTAGTTTGCGTAGAAACGGACAGACGGACATGGCTAGATCGACTCGGCTGTTGATGCTGATCAAGAAAGGTCTCCTTCACTGCGTTGCAAACATTATAATATCCTGCAAGGGTATAAAAAGGATCGCCGAGCTAAAGAGCCGAAACTTAACAAAAAATGTATAAAATTACACAGATTCTTCTTTCATTCATTGTTCTAAAAAATGGAAACTCACACAAAACTTAATTAAAACGGCGGCCAGAAAAACGCCAATGCTCTGCACAAGGTCACCAATTACATGAATTATTGCCGCTCGCAGGTTCAGGTTCTTCTCATCGTGAGCACTGGAAAATATAAAAAAAATTATATATTTATATAACAAAAACCAGGAAGAAAGCCAGAAAAAAGTTTGATCGACGTGGAATACCCAGTACCCAAATCTTTAGCGTTAAGTTGAAAGATAATCTTTTGATTCTAAGTATCGTGTATGAGAAGTCTGATATCGGGTTGGTTTAAAAGGGCAACCAGTTCAAACGTTTTTGGCCTGAGTTTTCTTCTTTGTTTCGAAGCTTTACGAATAAAATAATATACCTTTCATAGTTCACTTAGTCTTTTTATGTGAGCTATTAATAGTTCGATTTTTTCTAACGTCTTATTACTATAAAGTTCGAGGTATTCTGGCAAAAATCTCTATTGCGTACCTACCCATCACTCTGAGATAATCTTGTTCCATTTGGAATAACAATACAATTTTCACTGGGAATTTTATCAGCCATTTCTGCATTCATCAGCGATGACTCACTGGATTCAGTTATATGTGAGCTAGGGTTAGAATAGGAGTGCCCGTGACTGTGACAGTGACTGTGACCATGACTGTGACTGTGACCGTGTCCTTTTCCGCCCATAAACCAGGAGCCATGTAATACGAATATCATTCTGTGGAAAAGCAAACACTATGAACAACATTAGAAAATAACAAGAAAGGAAGCTAACTTCGGCACGCCGAAGTTTGTATACCCTTGCAGATATTATTTCATTACATTTCAACTATACTTATTATGTTTACAGTTTGACAGTTACAGTTTTACATTCACACCTTTACATTTTCTCTACATCTACCGATCGCTCCTATGGCCGCTATATGATATAGTTGTCCGATTTTCATGAAATTTATACCAAAATTCTACAATAATAAAATAAGCTTATATCTCAGAGTAGATGAAAATACGTTGAAAAACAACGAAGTTATAATTTGTTTCCTATTAATTTCCCGATCGTTTCTATGGCAGCTATAAGATATAGTCGTCCGATTTTCATAAAATTTTTACCAAAATTCAGAAATAATATAGAATGGCCATATCTAAAAAATGGTGCAAAAATGTTAAAAAACAGCAAAGTTATAATTTTTTTTCGAAAAATTTATCGAACATTTGTATAGCAGCTATATGATATAGTCGTCCGATCCGGCCCGTTCCGACATATATAGCAGTGAGAGTATATAGAAGACTATCTGCAAAGTTTCATTCAGATAGCTTTAAAACTGAGGGACTAGTTTGCGTAGAAACAGACAGACGGACAGACGGACAGACGGACAGACGGACAGATGGACAGACGGACAGACGGACATGGCTATATCGACTCGGCTGTTGATGCTGATCAAGAATATATATACTTTATAGGGTCGGAAACGTCTCCTTCACTGCGTTGCAAACTTCTGACTGAAATTATAATACCCTGCAAGGGTATAAAAACTAGAATAGATTAAGTGAAATGATTACCACGATCAACTGTACTCGGAACAGAAATGATCGGAAAAGTAATAGAACAAATAACAATTAACTTCGTTGTTTTTCAATATATTTTCATATACCTTGAGATTTGACATTGTTTATATATGATTTTTTATTTCGTTTTTCTTTTCTTTAAAATCTGGTTCATACGTATGTATGTATATAGCCCATATAAACTTACACAATATTTATTGCAATGCCAATGCCCGATATGGCCATCATCACATCGGCGTTCAGTTCAAAGTCTTGAGAGTAAATTCGCTGAATGGCCACCACCACCAGAAAGGTGGTCAAGACCCAGATCCCCAATATCGAGGCCAAGGCACCAAAAACCTCTGAAAGTCGCAAGCAAATAAAAAATCAGGAAATCGGCATTATTAGCTGCCAAAATCAGAAGACGTGAGTGATTGGCATACACTGAGGCTAGGCAGAAGGAACGTATGACATAAGTGCAATGTGTTGGGACGGAATGCGATGAATTAATGCGAGCACAGCTGTGTTTCTATTAGCATGGTGTCAGAGTTAATTGGATACTTACCGAAGCGCTTGTATCCAAAGGTCATACGTTCGTCCGGCGCCCGGCCGCCCACCCAAATGGCGACTAGGCCGATGACAAAACTAATACAATCAGATGCTAAATGGGCGGCATCCGCTATAATGGCCAAGCTTCCGGCCACGTAGCCCCCGAGGAATTCAATGACCTGCGGTTGACATCAAGACCGTTTGTTGCGTCGGAGGCATGAAATTGATCATAATTAAATCAGGAGTGCGTGCATGCAAATCCTTGGGTATACCATGGAGTGTTGCGGATGGGTAATACGTGAAGGGCTTGCTTACCATGAATATGCAACAGAGAGAAATAGCGAGGAGAATTTTAAATTTGGCCTCCTGCGCCGATTGGCTTTTTAAGTTTGCCCCAAATCCCGGATGACCGCTGCGGCACTCCAGCTTTATTTCAAATTCCATTCTCTCCGGCTCCGACTGCTGTACGGGACCACAGAAATTGCTTATAAATAGGGGCTTGCATTTGACAGCACCACTGAATATAAATGGTCCAGAAATTAAGCGCTTCTCACCCGGTAGTTCGCATTGTCATGGCAATCGTCCAGTAGTGGTACCTCCCACGTCTGCTCCTCCACAGTTCGCAGTATTTCCTGCCCTGTTAAGGCCATGCTCCCGCTGCTGCTGCTATTGTTGTAGGTGGCCTTGCCATTGCTGCTGGAGCGGTATTTTTTTAAATCTTCAGACCGAGTAGCTGGATTGGCCGAGTCCGGCCTATTATCATCAAAGTACGGATTTAGCGAAAAGCCCTCGTCGCATTCGTCCTCGTGGCCGATTGGCGGCAGAGCGTGGCTGAGCTTCTGATATTTTGACATGGTCCTTTCTTTTTCTAGCTGTAACTTTTGAGCAGCATATGCTAATTACCACCTCGCTCGGTTATTGTAATTTAGTGTGTACATTGTGTCATCATCCTGGCATCTGTTACATGAAATCAATTGTTAGGCAGGACATTACTATCTGAAATTAAATTGGAAATAATACAATTAGTAATTATATAGTGATATGTATACGTGGCTATCGAGGCTAACGCAAAGACACCTCGAATTAGGGCGTTAGTGTTTAAAAATGTTCAGTTCATTTTATTTTGCTTTAAAAACCTCACCTATTTTTGACATTTTATTTTAAAGTTTGACAAATAAAGCTTGTAAATATGTACTCGAGACTCTATTTAATATGGAATCCTTAATTGAAAATATGAAAATAAACGTAAATAACGTAAGTAAACTTCGGACAAGCTGTAAAATCGCCATAGGTGTAGTAAAAATTTTATAAAAACTTTGTGATACTCATACAGTGAACACCAACAGGCCTGTTCCAGTTCCCCCTCGGAAGTAAATTTATAACATTTGCGAATTTCCCTTTAATATAAGCAAATTTCATTTCCTTTTTCCGTTTGGGAACAAGAACAGGGCCGGCGGATTTGCAATAATGTTCAAGGCTATAACTAATTTAATTATTTATAAACTTAGTTATGCAATAATGTTCCTAAGACATCAAAGCTTTATATACAATTAACATTTGTAATATAGTATATAGATATAGTTGCATTGTATTTTAAAATAATTAATTTCTGATTTTGCGGATTTGAATACGCCGGCCCAATGGCACACGGAAAGTTTCAGTGCGTTTCTCCTGCAAATTAACAGAGACTTAACAGAGGGAAATACGAATCCGTAAGAATTTTTCGGAAGTGAATACTAGAACAGGTCAGGGAAATCCTAATCCGAATAAATTTTGCGGAAGTGGAAACTAGAACAGGCCTGATAATTTTTGTTGCTTAGCTTGATTTATGCAGAAGCAACCCGAAAATGAATGCGAAAGATTACGGTACATGGGAAAATGCTAAAAGTAAAATATTAGAAGCATGTTAGTTGTCAAAAGTATTTACACACGCTTTATTCGCGTTAAAGGTATTTACACAAAGCTAAAAATTAATTATTCTTGAACATTTTTTGGATGATCGCTTCTTTCTGAAGTTTAAAGAAGATTCCAGATGCATAATAAAAAAAAAACATTTTTAAAATGCTGAATATTATAAAATTATTGGGAAAAATTTTAACTAAATTCGCAAAAAAGTTAATATATGTATATTATTTTAAATTTTTAAATCACTTACTTGCTTACTTTTTTTTTATCAGCAATTTTGTGACGTTTTTTTTCATGAAAATTGAACTTTTTATTTAATCACTCACCATTTTGCTAAAAATCAAAATATCGAAAAAATCCTACGTGTGTCGATAGCGGTTGAGATACAGAAACTAACAAAATTGATTTTTTGTTCTAGCTCAAAAATTAAGAACTTTAGGTTTCCGGCCATGGACCCCTTTCAAAAAAATAGAGCCTACGAAGAAATGCTGCACAGCCGCCATTTTGTTTTCGATTTATTCCAAAAAAATGTATTTTGTACTTCACATACATATAACATTATAAAACCAACTTTAAAATTTCTCGATTTGCTTTTTTCATTTGGCCAAAAAAAATTCTTGAAAATCGGCTTTTTTTTGGCCAGTTACTCAGATGTCCCCCCTTAAGCAAATTACTATTAAATAACAAATAAGAATAATTGCAAAAATATGCAAAGGTGAAGTCAAACCCGTCATTAATCTACGTTAAGTCATACGAAATGTAGACAACTATATGAAAAATTCAGAAAAAATCCTTCATTTGGTCATGTTAAAATCGCTAAAACTAAGAAACTTATTGGAATAAAGAAAAGTGATTGAACACCACAGCGATGGCAAAATTAAGTTAATATCCGATTGTACATATATTACTCCGGTAAGCTAAGCAAAACGACATTGATTTTATTAGAGCATACTAAATAGCTTATCAATTATTAAAGAATGTTTTATGGACTTATTAGCCTTCAGATTAATAAGAATGTTCGTTTAGAACATATTTATTAAATACCCCACAATAACATAAAAAGAAAAACGTTCGTCTAAATTTGTTTATATATTATAAGAGATTATGGTTATTTGTTTGGAATTATACTATTTCCAAATATCACTGGGGTCTTGCAACTTTATGGCGCCACAGTACCACAACGGATGAACTTAAAAATGTAAAATAAAAATCTGTTAATGCAGGGTTACCATGGCTATTATCAAGCTCTATCAGTAACATTATAAAAAAAGAGTAAAAACATTAAGGTCCTGTACTCGAAATTACAGACATTTTGACTATAGATTCATGAACTCAATTTTTAGCCAGGCATGAAAGCCCTAATCGATGCCTTTATTAATAGAGTAACTTACGAGATTTTAGCTTAAAATAATATATCAATTGACCAGAATTCAATTTAAAAAGAAAACAATTTATGTGTAAATACTATTTAATCTATTGGTAAATATATTCCTAACGCTACAAGTTAAAAACATATAAATTAGTGCGATAAATTACATTTTAAAAGGACAGGATTTAGTTGTCTTAAATACTATGCAATTATTGCCTACTTCTATGGGGTCGGAATTTTCTTCATTTACTTGTTACGCATAATTTTGTTTACACTCTTTTTTAATACTTGTTGCTCTTCCCCCGGACTTTATCTGCCAGCGAAACTGGTGGTGGAAACAGGCTCTAATACAATTATAAGCGATTATTGGTATGTTTACGATATGTGTAGGGCGATAATTCTATTGTATTTTTATCTTCCATTTTTTTTTGTACGTTCGGTCGCTCAGTCTCATTTATTATTCCGCGGCCTTCAAGCACACAAACTGCGATAAGCTTTACTTTTGAAGTTTCCAACACGGCACTAAAATCACTTATCTACTTTGATTAACTTGTCGCGACACATAGATCCTCTATATGACAGACATGTACATATATGTAGGGTACACAGAGAAAAATTGACCACCCCCATTGATTATAGAAAATGGGCAACACTTAGGCGCATTAAAAGAGCTTTAAAAGCTAACAATGTTTTAAACATTTAAAAAATCGTATATACTGTTTTTTTTTTAATAACATATTGCAGTAGTAGGATGAATAGATCATTCAATAGAAATTTTCAGATGACAAAAACATTGTAGTTATTAGGCAATAAAGTGCTTTAGCATTGATGGTGTAAAAAAATATTTAAAAAAACTCTTACAAATTAACGTTAATTCCGTTTATAATCGTAGTGCACCAGAATTTTTTCTTTGGCGACTTTTATCTATAAAAATTTGTTACATATTATTAACGTTTAACCACATTTCACATTCTGGTTATTCCGAACTATGTTTTTTAGAGTTCCTACAACCACGATTTTTTATCGACACGTTGGTAAATCCGAAAAGGTTACAATAATTTCACTTGAAAATGTAACCAAAATAAAAAGGTATTTTTACAATGATGCAACTCTTCAAACATTCAAACAATATCGCTTTTAGAGTACGGTCTTTTATTATGAAATTTATCACATGTTAATTATTATACATTTTTTGTGTCGCCTTCTCCTGCATATTTCCATTGCCCATTAAAAAGATTCTTAGTCCTATCGTTTTTGTCATATTCTTTTCTAATTGGTACTATAAATTCGGTATACAGGGTATTATAAGGTATGTACAGTGGCTAATATCTTATTTTATGCAGCTCATACATATATATCAGGCAAGCCCCGTTTTCCAATCAAGGCAAAAATCTGATTTATAGTCCTTATACCCTTATGTACCCCAGTGAGGGTACATATATAAAACCTTACACATATGTGTGTATGTACATACATATGTGCATGGAATTTGGACTGATTTATTTCCCACGGTGTTGATAAAAAGTACGTGATACATTGTTATTTCGAGAATCTGATTTGTAGGAAATTTATTGTTGGTAGTCGTTTCTTCGATTTGTTCTTATTTGCTGTGTTTGCGTTCATTGGTTTTCCAATAATAACACATTATTTATAGCAGTCAACACATCTAAGCCAAAATGTATTTTAAGTTTTTCCGAATGTCTTTACTTGGGATTCGGGCGACACGAGGGGCATGCTCATTGATAGCGGAGTGTCAGCGAACTGAACTTTTTTCACAAAGTATCACTCACCCAGTTGGAGTTCAGCTTGCAATAAGCTACACAAAGGGCGGCGGGAAACGTGCATTGACCTTATCAACAGGTTTGACTTTGACACTGCGTAGCCGTTCTCTTACTCTCTTTCTCTCTCAGCACTGTGATGCTGATGGTTGAAAAGCAAGTGTAAAGAGAGAGAGAGAGAGAGTGAATCGGAGCCCTCTTCCCACCCAATCCTCCCATCTTAATTATAATTGAGGTAGTAGCTCACTTACCCCCCCTTCCGCACTGTGGGTATTATTGTTCTGTTTCGCGCTAGGTTTTGCTGCTGACTCTCGGCGGTCTGTGATCGTTGTTTATATTTACATAAACAGTTACATATGTATTTATATGTGTGAAAGCACTGCACTGAGTGTTGGCGTTTCCAGCTGTTTCCTATGAGTGGCTTTGGGCCTGTTTTCTTTCGAATTGGGGTTTCTATACCACACTGATAACGTTTTTTAATTTCTTTGCTTAGTTCGCATAACCGCCAACCCACTGTTCATATAACTTACGATCGCGAGCACCGACTTTCCTCGCGCTCTCAGCGACGCGTGAAGTTCAACTACAGCGAAGGCGACCGGGACGACTAAAGTAGACCCACAAAGAGAGCGAGGGGTGGGTGCTACTGAGAGCACACGGTGAGTTATTGAGCGCTGGTGCCGGCATTTCATTTTACGGCTCTCTCGCTGAAGTGCTAATCAGCTGAGAGGCCACTCGGAGCGCCGCCTGAAGTGAGTGATCAGCTGAAATATCTCAATGCCTCGCTGTCGTTTGTAAACAAAGGCCGTTTGTGTGATCCAGTCAAAGTGATAGTTCTGATTTGAAAAAAACGGTGGGTAAACAAATACTCATTCAGATTCTTGCTGGTGGTGCAAAACACATCTTTTTTCCGAATCCCAAGCTGATATATGTATGTAAACATCTTTACATTTTTACCAATTAAGAAATTTGGTTATACATAAACAAATTATATAAGTGGTATTCCTTTGAGTTTCTTTTCTGAATGTGGATCACAGTTATTTTGTACAGAGGTAAATCAAACAATAAATTGTGTAGCGTATAAACTATAATAGATATAACCATATTAATGTAATTACAAAATTGGTTTTTAAAGCAGAGATCTTTTACAAAATTTGACTTGAATTCATGACCTTCTGCATGATAAAGTTTGTATACCTCTTGCAGTTTCAATTTAAATTATACACACCTGATCATAATAATAGGTACATACATCAACTCAGACTTTAAGGTTACAGAAAATAGTTTTATTCATTATTTTAAACTTAAAATTTGGTCTCATTGGTTCTTAAACTATTTGTTTTTAATCAAATAAACTTCATTGTAACATAGGATAATAATATAACAAAAAGGAGATCATTTTGTGTCTTAGATACGTTTTCAGTCTGATCAAAATAATAGGTACACTTCAAGTGTTGATGAGAAAAATAAATTTAAATATATATTTTGCGTTTTTTTTTCTAAATTTGTATTTACTAACTTAGTATCCAGTGTATCTCCTCTATTTTTGGTCACTACTGCTATTCTTTTTGGCATACTTTTAATAAGAGCCTGGCAGGTTTCTAATGGTGTTTCATACCACAATTTTTGGACACCATCCCATAATTGTGCTTTATTTGAAAATGAATACTTTGCCAATTTCTTTTTTAAGTCTCCCCACAAGTTTTCTATGGGGTTTAGGTCGGGGGATTGGCTTGGCCACTTCAGAACGTCAACTTTTTGGTCCTCAAAGAATTTAGATAAAAGCCTTGATGTATGCTTAGGATCATTGTCTTGCTGAAATACCCAACGTAATGGCATATTTTCTTCAGCATATGGTACCATAACTGTTTCCAATATGGATTTGTATTCTTCAGCAGTCATTCTGTTCGTAGTCTGATAAATTGGACCTACGCCATACCAGGAGAAGCAACCCCATACCATTATATTACCACCTCCATGTTTGACTGTTTTCTTTGTAAACCGTGGATGGAACCTTTCTGGCAATTCTTCCTGGTAGGTTGGCATCTTGAAGTCGTCTTCGGATAGTTGGAGCACTAACTGAATTCCCAATATCTGCTGCAATAGCCGTCGATGACTTAAATGGGTCCTTTTTGCTTAAAGATACTATGTAGTGGTCAAGCGTTACCGTTGTTTTTTTTTGGCCTTCCACGGGATTCCTGTCTTGGTTTCCTTTCTAATGCATTTTTAACAAAATTATGGGACCTTTTCATTAATTTGGCAATAGCTCGTAAAGATTTGCCATCTTTTCTCAGACTAAGAACCAATCGAGCTTCTTCTTTAGTACAATAAGAATTTCGACCCATTTTTTCTAAAAAAAATAAATATTTAATTCTCTTAATTGATAGTAGCTATACGAAATTTACCTTAAGTTGCCAAAAAATCACTGATTACAAAATTATTCACTTGTTATTTATGAGAAACGGAGACTGTACCTATTAATATGATCAGGTGTGTACATACATACATACGTACATATGGTACCTATATGCCGATCAAAAACAAAGTAATGTAAAATGTCCTATTAAATATTGTATTTATAGTTTTACAGTTAACAATTTACATTCATTCTCGACTCGGCTGTTGATGCTGATCAAGAATATATTCATATACTATATAGGGTCGGAAATGTTTCCTTCACTGCGTTGCAAACTTCTGACTGAAATTATAATACCCTGCAAGGGTATAAAAATGTGCGAACAAAATCTATGATACCTGATAATTATTTAAAAAAAATATAGCAATAAAAATATTTTTTTTTCGCAAAAAAAACGAGATATACATATAAAATAAGCAGTTAGTCAATTCTTTGCCTATCTCTCTCATTTTCTTTTAGTTTATTGTTCGTCCAAAAATCTTGAGACAAATATGTAAGCAAAACACAAACTTAATAAATAAGAACGAAAAGCAAAGCCAGAACTTACACTCATAAAATTATTTTTTTGGATTTTAGGAAAATCGACTTAAAAAAATCGCCCTTAAATAAAAAAAAAATCAATTTGGCCGCCTTTGTTAATAAACAATAATAATATGGTTTTGGTTATAATACAAGAACAAAAAATATTATTATTAATATTTATTAACAATTATTTTTTACAACAAAAATAATATTATTATTGCTTATTTATATTTACAAATGCAGCAGCAACGACATACAATTGCAACTTACCTTAAAATTTTCTACATTCAAGAAAAATCTTTCTAAATGTAAGAAAAAATTCACCTTCAATTTGAGGAAAATTTGTCCCATATTTAGGACAAATCTCCTTATAAACAAGAAAATGTTGTATAAATGTAATCCAAACAATTCCTCCTCCCCCACAAAACAGGATTGCTACGGCACTGTAAATTTAAGGAGGACATGTCATCTGTCCGGCATTTCCAAGCCAAAGGTCCGAAGAGCTCGACTGGCAATGTCTGCCACGCCCATAAATAGCTGACCAGACCTCCATTTCGCTCCTTTTTTCAGATCTTCGCTTTCCCATTTGCTTCGTCCGTGATTTTTTTCAGCGTCGCGGCACTTCCGCTTTTATGGACATTTAGATGCAAAGTTTCTGGCATAAAAATGGCGTGGCAGATAATTTTCATAATTTTCAACTACATTTCATTGTGCGCACAGTTTAGGGCGTGGTCGCCAGCAGTCCTGCTTTTCGTCGCCAGTCCACCCCGCCTCGTCCTCGTTCATCCCACTCGTTATTCTCCATTTTATTTTCGTGTGATACTGGCAAGGAAGCTTCACTGCAAAGAGTTGGAGCCAAAGTCAGAAGTTGGTTTTTATTAGCGCAGGACTGGTTGCCTGGCAATTCAGTTGGTCGTTTTGCTGTCCTTTCAACGCTGTAAGGCCGTGGGAGTGCATTATATTTTATTGGCCTGGTCTGGCGAAATTTATGAACTCCTTTAAGCCATTCGGCCAAGTGCATCAGAATCCATGCCCGAAAGTATGCAACGACCACGTTCATGACTTAAATCTATACACGACCACTCAATGGTAAATCACACACTCACTTTGTAAAAATATTGAATATTTTTCATTTGACTTAATTTAAGAACATTTTCAGAAAATTTTTGGAAAATTAATTTTTATTAAAAATGATATTTAAAACATCAAAACTTAGACACCAACTCTTTATTTTAAACCTTAATATTAGAATTTCGTTTTATTTTATTTTACTTTTTTCCTTATACCGAGAATATATTGGGTCTTTGTGAAATCTTTTTTACTTTAACATTTAATAAGAAAGGAAGCTAACTTCGGCGCGTCGAAGTTTGTATACCCTTGCAGATATTATTTCATTACATTTTACCTTTACTGTTTACAGTTTGACAGTTACAGTTTTACATTCCCAGCTTAACATATTCTCTTTATCTACCAATCGCTTCTATGGCAGCTATAAGATACAGTCGTCCGATTTTCATAAAATAAAAACAGAAATTCTAAAATAAAAAAAAAAAGCCATATCTCAAAAATTATTAAAATATGTTGAAAAACAGCCAAGTTATAATTTTTTTCTATAAATTTATCGAACATTTGTATGGCAGCTATATGATATAGTCGTCCGATCCGGCCCGTTCCGACATATATAGAAAGTGACTGTATGCAAAGTTTCATTCAGATAGCTTTAAAACTGAGGGACTAGTTTGCGTAGAAACGGACAGACGGACGGATGGACAGACGGACAGACGGACATAGCTAGATCGACTCGTCTGTTGATGCTGATCAAGAATATATATACTTTATAGGGTCGGAAAGGTCTCCTTCACTGCGTTGCAAACTTCTAACTGATATTATAATACTCTGCATGGATATAAAAACATAATTTTAGAGGTTTCCGCATACATTTATGCGTGAATACTTTGACGAGGAATTCAGAAATTCATGGTAATACGCTGCGAATTGCGGCCGTTTTTATTGTTTATCTTTTTGGTCCGGTGCGACCGTAGTCGTGTTACCAAAATAATAAAAAAAAAAATAACACGTATAATTATATATAGTCTCTTTCAAGGGCCTAATAAAGTAGCTGATTGATTAAAACTGCATTAGAGTATCATAGGACCATATGGTGAAGACTCACTGCGAAGACGTGGAAAAACATCGCTGTTCACGGCGTTCGATGTTTTTTTTTTGCGGAAAACATAGATGTTTTAAATAAAATAAAAAATGTAATTGTTTAAAAAAGACAAATATTAATTTGATGCCTATGGTTGATTCTCAAAAAATAGAAAAAAGTAAATGGTTTTAAATAAATTTAAATTATATAATATTTACATTTATGTTTTCAAAATAAATAATAAAATGTAATATGCCACATTATCTAAATTTTTGGTGATATTATTAAAAAAAAAAAACTAATTATAAATATTTATTTTTTTGTTACAACAAACACCGGTGCGAAATTAAAAAAAGTCATAATCATAACTTTTAAGCCAAATAAGATAATCAAATACTTTAATTATTGTAAAAGTTATATGTGTATTGCTTAATGTGCTACGTTCACACATTCGCCTTTTTATAGGGTATTAAATTTTAAAAATATAAGTTTTCACTCTGAAAAATACTATTATTAATAATAATAAATTTTTTATTTTTATTAATTTGGTTAAATAAGAATATTTTCAAAAATAAAAATATATATTTTTTTAATTTAGAATTTATTTTATTTTGGTAGCTTTTGACTACTTATTATTAAAAAGCATTCTATTTATACGGAATTTTTAATAGGCATTTCTGGACTATATTTGCTAAATTCTATACATATCTATATACATATCTCTTTGCGAATTTTCATGTCGCAAAAATGCAATAAATGGATCAGATGGTGCAGCTAACATGTTGAATAGGTCCTCATTTGCAGTTGCGAACAATGAGTTGTTCGTTTTTGGCTTTGCATTTCCAGAGTCGCAGCTCAACGCTGCTGATAAAAATTGATTCTGGTTCAGAAAATATCCATGCAGTGCGTATTTTAGACAGAAAAAATTAAAATAATGGAAACCTGGCAGGTAGCGATTTGCCCTAAGCCAAACGTCCGTTTTTTTGTTTGGTTAAATTCGAAGCTTGCTGTATGCAAGTGAGGATTGAAGGGTGGGCGGTAAACAGGGCCGAATGCTATCTTGGGGCATTTTTCTCTTAATTAAAAACTTATCGAATTTTGCCAGTTCAAGAGCTCCTATGCATCCAAGTTACGTGGCTATCTGAGATAAAAGAACAAAAAAGTAATTAAGGTTTGCAGTCACTGGAGCATGCAGTTCCTTAATTGCATGAAGTAGTCTTGCGAATGCAAAAACCAATCAAATTCGCTCAAGCAGCCACTTGAGCTCTAGACTCTCTCTGTGTATTGCTTTGTTGTCCTCACTATAGCCACTTGATGGTTTGCTGCCACGAATCGACCACTCAAAATCCGCGTGTCTGCATTGCGATGCAAATGCCGCACTTTTAAAATAGGCATTAATACAATTATTGATCATCGATAGTACATTTTCGATTACTGCTTATTGCGTTTCGCCAGTCCCAGCGTAAGAATTTTGGTTAAGCGGTCATATTTATTTGCCCAGGCAAAATTCGGCCTGATAAGCACTACATGTTTTTCCGATGACCATCGTAAAACTTAGCCAAATATACTGCCCTTCACTAAAGTGTTTTTGCGCGCATCTCTGCTTGTAAATAACCCAAGTGGTAGGCTTCTGTTATCAACTTGTTTTCATCGATTTGATTAAGGGGCCATAGCGTGTGCCGGATGCCAAGGAACCAAGGAATTCCCTCGCGATGTGGGGGCTGAGTGATTTAAACGAATTAACCAAAGTCGCGTGGGAAGGCTTAGCCACTTATAAAAAGAAATCAATTCTAATCCGACTAATACTTATTTATGGTCAATTAAACGTTTAATCCGGCTACGACGTGCACATGTCCGGAATCACAGCAAACTGATTGTGCATCTTCGAACCCAGGTCTTATCTTATCTCGGTCGCGATAGCTGCCAACAGACCCCCCTATCAAGCTGAGTTGTGTCACCCCAATCGATCTGATAACTCAATATGCATCACAAATCACTCAATTAACCAAAGCCTCTCGCGATGACGCCGATCGCTATTTGCAGGTGCTTCAGACCCCCTATATAAGGCTCACAAGCGTTCCGCTTTCAATCAATGGGGGACTTGCTTTCAACGAACATAAGCATGTTTCTCGCTAGGATTATTGTGTGCCTCGGCTTCCTGGCCTTGGCTACTGCCCAGTTCGACACCAACTATGCGTCAGGCCGCAGCGGCATGGTCCATCTCTTCGAATGGAAGTGGGACGACATTGCCGCCGAGTGCGAGAACTTCCTAGGCCCCAATGGCTTTGCCGGTGTCCAGGTAAGACGATAGTTTCGCTGATTGTAATCTGCTAAGATATCCTTAATTTTCGTTCGGTCCTAGGTGTCCCCTGTCAATGAGAACGCCGTGAAGGATAGTCGTCCGTGGTGGGAGCGCTACCAGCCCATATCATACAAGTTGGTCACCCGTTCCGGAAACGAGGAGCAGTTTGCCAGCATGGTTCGTCGTTGTAATAATGCCGGAGTTCGTATCTATGTCGATGTTGTCTTCAACCACATGGCTGCCGATGGCGGAACTTACGGCACTGGTGGCAGCACCGCCAACCCCAGC
Organism: Drosophila kikkawai; assembly: GCF_030179895.1. Lineage (NCBI taxonomy): Eukaryota > Metazoa > Arthropoda > Insecta > Diptera > Drosophilidae > Drosophila > Drosophila kikkawai. The sequence goes on along the minus strand of NC_091728.1, from coordinate 26,543,945 downwards.
AGTAAGAGCTTCCCTGGAGTTCCCTACTCCTCACTGGACTTCAATCCCACCTGCGGAATCAACAACTATAATGATGCCAACGAAGTGCGAAACTGTGAGCTGGTTGGTCTCCGCGATCTGAACCAAGGAAACTCGTACGTGCAAGACAAGGTTGTCGAGTTCCTGGACCATTTGATTGACCTTGGTGTAGCCGGTTTCCGCGTGGACGCTGCCAAGCATATGTGGCCCGCAGATCTGGGCGTCATTTACGGCCGCCTCAAGAACCTGAACACCGACCACGGCTTCGCGTCTGGAGCCAAGGCTTACATCGTGCAGGAGGTCATCGACATGGGCGGCGAGGCTATCAGCAAGTCGGAGTACACAGGCATGGGTGCCATCACTGAGTTCCGCCACTCTGACTCCATCGGTAAGGTCTTCCGTGGAAAGGACCAACTGCGATACCTGACCAACTGGGGCACCGCCTGGGGCTTCGCTGCTTCCGATCGCTCTCTTGTCTTTGTCGACAATCACGATAACCAGCGCGGCCACGGTGCTGGTGGCGCCGATGTGCTCACCTACAAGGTGGCCAAACAGTACAAGATGGCCTCCGCCTTCATGCTGGCCCACCCCTTCGGCACGCCCCGCGTGATGTCCTCTTTCTCTTTCTCGGACACGGACCAGGGCCCGCCCACCACTGACGGGCACAATATCGCCTCTCCTATCTTCAACAGCGACAACTCTTGTAGCGGCGGCTGGGTGTGCGAGCACCGCTGGCGCCAGATCAACAACATGGTTGCCTTCAGAAACACTGTCGGCTCCGACGACATCCAGAACTGGTGGGACAACGGCAGCAACCAGATCTCCTTTAGCCGCGGTAGCAAGGGATTCGTCGCCTTCAACAACGACAACTATGACCTCAACAGCTCCCTGCAGACTGGGCTGCCTGCCGGCACCTACTGCGACGTCATTTCCGGCTCAAAGATTGGCTCTTCCTGCAGTGGCAAGACCGTCACTGTTGGATCTGACGGACGTGCCAGTATTTATGTTGGTAGCTCTGAGGAGGATGGTGTCCTGGCCATTCATGTCAACGCCAAGTTGTAAATAAGTGGGACAATGACCCAGCCAAACAAAATATATCGAACCCGAAACTATTAATGAGATTACTAATTCTAAATATATGAAGAGATTATTATCATATGGACAAGTATACTTTGTGGAGCATTAAGCTATGTTCAGGGCAAAACCCAAGCAAAAATTTAATTTTTCAAACGCCAGAGACATTTCATTGTTTAACATAAGCGTCTCCCTTGATATTTTTAACACAATTTGTTCTGGTGACTTCTGGCCAGAACACGCCATACTTATGTAGTATCAGGTTAAAATAAAACGGCCTGAGGGAGTATGAATTCCAAGACTGGCACAAACCACATCGACCACCGTGACATCTGCAGTTTTGAAAAACTAACAACTTTCCTCCAATTCTCCTATCAGAATACAATTTTTAAACACCCTAGACAGATAAAAAAATATTTAACTTTGACATGTGGAGCAATACTGTTCTGCTTGCGCGCTGTTAAAGTGTTTTTGTCCAATTGTACCGTGTTTTATTTATGTGTATTTTTAGAATCACACTGGACCGAACGGGCGCTGGCCACACTATTCGGGCAACTTAATTGCCAACGGCAGGCACACTGATCCTCGCCAGGCCCTATATAAGGCGGCCCGCAGCTCTTGGTAAGCACATACCCAGTCGGACTTTTCCCTAAGAAAGTAGTACTATTTTCTCATAGAAACGGGAGGAGGGAGTCTAATTCGCTTTTATACATGCGTGGCCGGGGTAATTCATGTACTTTGATCCCGCCGTCGCTGCTCGGGTGAGGAAGAAATTCTTGCCTTTTGAAAAAATTCTTCCTCCCCAGAACGTATAAAAATCTGATCTTTTACGGAATTTCCCCTCCCAAGAGAGTATAAAAAATTGGATGTACGAAGAATCCGTCGATGCTCGTACTCTCTGGGGGAGGAAGAAATTCTGGCCTTTCGAAGAAGGGAGGAAGAAATTCTTCAAAAGGCCAGAATTTCGTCCTCCCCAGAGAGTACAAAAATAAATAAAATTAATCATTAAAAAACTGTTTTAAAAATAATTTTTTTTTTCTAATTAGTATGATTTATTAAGGAACGCGTTGTTGTTAACATATTATATAAAATAAGGAACGGATTTCAAAACTTAAACTAAATTAAAACTAAAAAATAAGAAAAGCAGAAATAAAATAAGGAACGAAAACTAATCTGAGGTCTTCATTTTATTTGCCTTTGAAGTGGCCTTATATTCGCGCTGTTTAGCCTTGCCGAAGGCCTCGCGTACATTCTTCATATAGTCGCCAAAGCTGCGGCCCTCCGAACGAGAAGATTCTAAAAATTACAAAAAAACCATTTATAAATAAATATAATTAATAAATTCATATTAAGACGTACCAAACAAAGCGTCGTTCAAATGTGGAAATGCTGATAAGCCAATTTTGTCAGGACCCCCTGCGTAATTCATTTTCATGATTAGGTCTTTAGCAAAAAAACGCTCTATATTTTTTTCCAGTCCTTCGGGTCCCACCATTTTCTTAAAAGCCTCGATCTAAAAGTAAATATTTTTAAAAAATTTGAAACAGACTAATTATATTATTATACTTACGTAGTTCAATGGAGTCTCCTTGATTTGTTTGTTTATCTGGGCCATTTCCTCCTCGGTCTTGAGGGGGAACTCCAGTTTCGGAGACACCAAGTGAATTCGGATACCCTCTAAATGCGAAAGTATTCTGGCATTCACAGCCGTCGAGGTACCTAAAATTTATTAGATATGGTAAACGGTGAAATTTTTTTCCATACTTACTCTCCATTACTTCGAATGATTCTAAAAAAAAGAGGATATATATATTAAAAATGTTGTTCTTAAATATATTTGTTTATAAAAGTTAACTCACTCTTTAATCCCGCCATTTCCTCTAGAAAAAGATTGTTTAAAAATATAAATAATATAAATAAAAGAAATAGTTCAAAGGTACATATATTTGTTTCTAAGATTTCCACCACCAACTTTGAAGTGTCATTACTCCTTGAACAGCCCTCGTATCGAGGCAAAAATAATTTTTTATTTACTTTGAACATTTCTTTGAACATAATAAAAGTTTTCAATTATTCTTTGCGTTTTCAAATAAGAATTTTTTTTTAATTTTTAATTGTTTTATACAAAATAATTATAATTGGGATCATTCAGGAGTTTTACATAGTTTAAAAGCAAATCCTAAGATAATTGCGAAGAATTACATGCGGTTTTATTATCAAACGTAGCATTAAAAATAAAAATCCCCAAAGGGAATTTTCGTCCGAATTTTTCGGGAGTTTCTTCCTTACCGCTCTGTAGAATTGGGAGGTACTCAAAAAAGCCCTTTACGATTACCGGAGCAGGCCTGAATAACACCGAAGGCCGCGCCGGTGCTTCACCAGCGGCGCGCCCTTTTTTTCATAATTTGGCGGTGGCGCGGCGGCGTATATGTCTACTACGGGAGTCACAGACAACACACTTTATGGCAAAAGCAAACCGTTCAGATCAAACCGAACTACCAGGCGTGATCAGGCAACCTAATGCCACCTTCGCTAGCATGGGCATAGATGACGTTTGTGAGATCCAGAATTCTATAGGGTTTGTTTCCCAAGTGCAAAATGGCATTTTAAGGAAAAAGCTGCATTTCCTTTCTTTCGGAACTCTTGACTACAGAGTCTCGGAGTTCTGTAGACTTGTTGTGCAGAGCTAGAAAACTTTCCTGTATGCCTAATGCATCCAAGTCCTCTTCTGCGCTCTCCATGTCTAGTTCAGACGAAGGCAGTGTTTCTGTTTGTTTATTTTCAGCCATATGCTTAATAATTTCATACGTGACTTTTTTCGCGTGAACAGGCATATCGAAGTACATTTTTTTTTAAACGAGGATCAAGCATAGTAGCTTTCATCAGTACGTTATTCTGCAGCAAATCACTCAATCGCTTTTCTGATATTTCTAGAAGCGTATCTTTTGCTACGATGCCCTCAGCGGTAACCATATTAGCTTCTTTTAATTTTTTATTAATCATAGAAATCATGGGAATCACTAAGTTGACGGTCACGTAAGAATCTCCGCTTACGTTATCAGTGGCTTCTTTAAAAGGTTGGAGAACGTGGCAAAAATCGCAACAAATATTCAGCTCCTCCACTGAGAGCATTTCTGGTAAGTTGGCTGAGGTTCGTCTATATATTTGCGTATACGCAAAATAACTAATGCCACTTCGTCAGCTAGCGCAACGAAGGCGTTTAGCATATCCAAGGACGAGTTCCATCGAGTGTCCACGCTATGAATTAGTGTTTTGATTCTTCCTTCTGGTACTCCTTTGTCATTTTGACATTTCCGTAGTGCGTCCATATCAGCTGTGCTGTGCTTAAAGTGCATGACGATACGCTTAGCTTTGTCTAAAACCAAAGAAAAGGACTGAATGGTCTTCATAGAGTCGTCTACAGCCAAATGAATCGTGTGTGCAAAGCAAGGGACGTGGCTAGTAGCCACTGGCTACCCAGTCCAAGAAACAATTTCGACGCGGCTATCATATTCTTGGCATCTACAGACATCCTCCTACAGAACGTCCTCCTTTTATTTGTTCCAATACCAAACTCATTGCAAGCATCTTTCAACAGTTTAGAAATATATTCGCTTGTATGAGACTAAATGGGAAATTATAAGAAGAAAAATTATAAAATAATATTATTATTATGTATATGTGGACAGCCAAAAGACACAAATCACACACATAAATAAAATTACAAATCACAATACAAATACAATGCAATTAAGGGTTATTCAAGCATTAGTTAGTTAAAAGTTGAACGATATTAAGTTAATGAAAAACAAACGTAAAATGTTAATTTTCATTAATCAAATACACAATAGATCATGAAAATAATACCTATATCCGACCGGTCCTTCTAAATTAAATCTTTTTTCGTCGGAGTTGACCACTCTATGCCATTCAGAAACCCACGTGACGTGGGTTAACAATCTAATACTTTCGCAGAATGTCCCAAACTTTTATATTCATCAAATTTTTTCTTAGAAATATTTAGCTTACAATTATATAATGATTTTATTGTTTGGGTGGAATTAGGCAATTAAAAAGATACTTCTTTGAATGTTTAAAATATTCATAATTTAATTCTATTGATAATGGGAATTTTTTAATAACAGTGATCCGTAATTTACTTAAGTGTAATGTTTTATGTTTTGTCTGGTTATGCAGCCCACACCTGATGGCCCAGCTGCCAAAACAACAATAATAAATTTTCTCTGCGTAGCAAAACTTTGTCTCTCTTCCTGCCTTCTGCCTAACATAAACTTCATCACTCTCTCGCTCTATTCTGTAACTTTGCATAGCTGCCGTCCGCTAACTGCAGCAAAAATTCTTTTCGCAGTTCGTCTTCGTTCGGCTTCGCCTACGCTTGAAAGCAATCAGATCGCAATTTTTTCGGACCAATTCGGGTCATAATATCCACAGCGGCAATTCGGCTCGACTGTGCTGATAAACAATAGAAATCAAAGCTCGACAAAACGGTCAACCGTTTTGATCATTCGAATTCTTTCGGAGAGAGAAACAACCAAATAGCCTGAAAAGGGTCTCTCTCGCAGATGTTCTCGCTTCTTTGCTTTGTTTGCGATTCCGGTTAACTGTAACGGGAGATCGCAAAGACAAAGCTTTCGGGAAACGAAGCGGCAAAGAAACTACTCGCTCGCTTCTGAGTCGAAACAAGTGCCTGAGAGAGAGGGAGAGGAATGAAGCACTCGTATTTTTACGAAAAATTAAAAATAAATTCTACAAACAATTTAAACACAAATTAATGAAGAAATAAACTTAAGTGTGTGTTAAATTTTTTTTTCTTTTTGTTTCATTTGTTATTTATTTTAATCATTTAATTTAATTTAATTTAATCATTTACATTTTTAAATGTTTGTTGTCAAAAATGAAGAAATTGTGCAAACAATCAACTGACGCCACGCGAAATGTACAAATTAACAGCGAGAACTTTCCGCGAAGAAACCGGTCACACTTCAGACAACGATCCCGCTCTCTCCGCTTCAACCGAGAGAGAATAGAAAAAGGGCCCATGGCAGATGTCTCGTTGAGTCTTTTCCCCGCTAACCGGTTACGTAACCTTAATATTGAGACCTTTTTGGAAATCGGGACTCAAACCTGCGAGCTCTGATAGAAATCCTAGTGGCTAAATAAATATTGTACTTAATTTCTAAAGTTTAAAACAAGTGCGTATTTTTTGGGTCATAAGGAATTGGACGGTTTCGACAGCTATTGAAAAAGCTCAGTAGCTCAACATTAAATAAAGAGTTTAAAAAAAGTTTCCAGTCTTTAAAGTGTGTACTGTAATTCTATACATTCATAGCCGGTTGGATTTGTTCTAGCATTTTCAATAAGTGTCGGCCATTCGCTGGGTGTCCAGGCAATAAATAAGTAATTTTTATAGTTTTTAAAAAAGCATTGCCTGATTCTTATTTTGGCCAGCGCAACTGTCACAATAAAGGCTAAGATGTTCTGTTTTTCCTTACTATCTAAAATAATTAAATACTGTAACGAATCTCGGCCGCGAATAGGGGGTTCCGGCCGAGTTCACTACGGAAAGCCGAGCGGAACTTTTATTTATAGGTGTGGCTGCCAAGAACTCTGCATTGCCAACTTCCCCGTCTAATCCCCACAATGAGCACACGTGTATTTTTGAGTTATTTCGTCGCTTTATTTTTCGCCAATTAAGCCCTGTTTCAGGAAACCGGGCTTAAGAACAAGAGAATGAAAGAGACCAGGTATCCTGGCTGCCAGATTCTCGGAATTGCGCAGCTTAGCTCGTTTTGAGATCCGTGTCGTCAAAACTTTTTTTTTTACTTTATTTATTAAGGCATACGGGGAGTGCTGTTTACCCCTTTGTGTCCTTTGCATCTGTTAATTCAGCCCTAAATCGGAGGCGCAAGCTAACCTTGTCGGTTAGCATTTTCAATAGTAGTACAATAATAACAATTACCTTACAATTACATCACATTAAATATAGACCTCACAGTCTGGCCATTCTAGCCACAGGCGACCGAAGAATGAGATCACCAGGGTTCCTCCTCCTTAGTCTCCTGGGGTTTATCCCTCTTACTAGCTTATTGGCCAGGCAGTTTCTATGCCGCGCCAGTCTGTCGTGGTAGCAACTCGAGTGCTTGTTAATTTCCTCCATCACCGTGAAAGCTTCAGGTCCTTGTGCAGGGTGGAGTTGCGGACGTACCACTCGCAGCCGAAGATAATTCTGGCAACTCTGTTCTGAGCAGCCTGGATTCTCCAGATCTGGCTATCACATGTCAGCCCCCAGATCTGGCATCCATATCTCCAGATTGGCGCTATAATCTGCTTGTAAATTGTCAGTTTGTTGGCGAGTGACAATTTACTACGCGAACAGAGTAGCCAGTAATGCTTTGATACTGCTGCACGAATGCGGGTTCTGATCGCTGAAACCTGTTTCGCAAAGGTTAGCCTCCTATCTAGAATCACTCCAAGATACTTGGCTTCTTTCCTTTGCGGTACAGGGGCCTCCTCGACGTATACTGCTGGCGTCGTTTTTCTGCGCAGTGTAAAGCACACATTGACGGACTTGGCGCTGTTGATGCCAACAGCAAGCAGGTTGCGTAGTCCATGTTGCCGTCAGCAGCGTCGTACTCGCATTCGGATCTGTACGTCACGCAGACGTCATCAGCAAAAGTAGCCAGCATTGATGTCCCGTCAAGGCTGGCATCCGGCTGCGGTAAATCGTGGCTGAACAAGCGGTAGAGCAGGGGCCCCAGGACGCTACCCTGTGGAGCACCTGCGGCCACGACTTGCTTCGTGGAGAGTGCAGAGTGAAAGCGCACTGCGAATCGCCTTCTCTCCAGGTAGGATCGCAGCAGGCAATAGTATGGCGCCGGCAATGTGCCCCTTATTTTTTCCAGCAGTCCAGTGTGCCAGACTCGATCAAATGCCTCTCTGATGTCCAGGAAAATGGCGTTGCAATACTCCTTCCAGTCGAAAGCCACCAGTATTTGCTCGACGACGCGATGTAGTTGTTAAACAGTACAGTGGCCAGCTCGGAACCCAAACTGGTGCTCAGGAATAATTCCCTGAGATTCCATAAACCTGACAATCCGGGCAGCAATCAGTCCCTCAAACACCTTCGAAATCGAAGGGAGTAGACTAATCGGCCGGTAGGACACAGGGTCCTTTTCCGGCTCCTAATTTATGTTCGTAAATCAACTTACAACTCAACTTAATGTCTTTACTAGGTAGACTTACCCCACCCGATCGTTGACTGAAACTACCCAGTCTGACTTTTCGGGAGGACGCGAACAGGGGAGGATAAAATTATTGTGGAAATGGGAGGGCTTTTTTGAGTACCTCACAATTCTACAGAGCGGTAAGGAAGAAACTCCCGAAAAATTCGGACGAAAATTCCCTTTGGGGATTTTTATTTTTAATGCTACGTTTGATAATAAAACCGCATGTAATTCTTCGCAATTATCTTAGGATTTGCTTTTAAACTATGTAAAACTCCTGAATGATCCCAATTATAATTATTTTGTATAAAACAATTAAAAATTAAAAAAAAATTCTTATTTGAAAACGCAAAGAATAATTGAAAACTTTTATTATGTTCAAAGAAATGTTCAAAGTAAATAAAAAATTATTTTTGCCTCGATACGAGGGCTGTTCAAGGAGTAATGACACTTCAAAGTTGGTGGTGGAAATCTTAGAAACAAATATATGTACCTTTGAACTATTTCTTTTATTTATATTATTTATATTTTTAAACAATCTTTTTCTAGAGGAAATGGCGGGATTAAAGAGTGAGTTAACTTTTATAAACAAATATATTTAAGAACAACATTTTTAATATATATATCCTCTTTTTTTTAGAATCATTCGAAGTAATGGAGAGTAAGTATGGAAAAAAATTTCACCGTTTACCATATCTAATAAATTTTAGGTACCTCGACGGCTGTGAATGCCAGAATACTTTCGCATTTAGAGGGTATCCGAATTCACTTGGTGTCTCCGAAACTGGAGTTCCCCCTCAAGACCGAGGAGGAAATGGCCCAGATAAACAAACAAATCAAGGAGACTCCATTGAACTACGTAAGTATAATAATATAATTAGTCTGTTTCAAATTTTTTAAAAATATTTACTTTTAGATCGAGGCTTTTAAGAAAATGGTGGGACCCGAAGGACTGGAAAAAAATATAGAGCGTTTTTTTGCTAAAGACCTAATCATGAAAATGAATTACGCAGGGGGTCCTGACAAAATTGGCTTATCAGCATTTCCACATTTGAACGACGCTTTGTTTGGTACGTCTTAATATGAATTTATTAATTATATTTATTTATAAATGGTTTTTTTGTAATTTTTAGAATCTTCTCGTTCGGAGGGCCGCAGCTTTGGCGACTATATGAAGAATGTACGCGAGGCCTTCGGCAAGGCTAAACAGCGCGAATATAAGGCCACTTCAAAGGCAAATAAAATGAAGACCTCAGATTAGTTTTCGTTCCTTATTTTATTTCTGCTTTTCTTATTTTTTAGTTTTAATTTAGTTTAAGTTTTGAAATCCGTTCCTTATTTTATATAATATGTTAACAACAACGCGTTCCTTAATAAATCATACTAATTAGAAAAAAAAAATTATTTTTAAAACAGTTTTTTAATGATTAATTTTATTTATTTTTGTACTCTCTGGGGAGGACGAAATTCTGGCCTTTTGAAGAATTTCTTCCTCCCTTCTTCGAAAGGCCAGAATTTCTTCCTCCCCCAGAGAGTACGAGCATCGACGGATTCTTCGTACATCCAATTTTTTATACTCTCTTGGGAGGGGAAATTCCGTAAAAGATCAGATTTTTATACGTTCTGGGGAGGAAGAATTTTTTCAAAAGGCAAGAATTTCTTCCTCACCCGAGCAGCGACGGCGGGATCAAAGTACATGAATTACCCCGGCCACGCATGTATAAAAGCGAATTAGACTCCCTCCTCCCGTTTCTATGAGAAAATAGTACTACTTTCTTAGGGAAAAGTCCGACTGGGTATGTGCTTACCAAGAGCTGCGGGCCGCCTTATATAGGGCCTGGCGAGGATCAGTGTGCCTGCCGTTGGCAATTAAGTTGCCCGAATAGTGTGGCCAGCGCCCGTTCGGTCCAGTGTGATTCTAAAAATACACATAAATAAAACACGGTACAATTGGACAAAAACACTTTAACAGCGCGCAAGCAGAACAGTATTGCTCCACATGTCAAAGTTAAATATTTTTTTATCTGTCTAGGGTGTCTAAAAAATTGTATTCTGATAGGAAAGTTGGAGGAAAGTTGTTAGTTTTTCAAAACTGCAGATGTCACGGTGGTCGATGTGGTTTGTGCCAGCCTTGGAATTCATACTCCCTCAGGCCGTTTTATTTTAACCTGATACTACATAAGTATGGCGTGTTCTGGCCAGAAGTCACCAGAACAAATTGTGTTAAAAATATCAAGGGAGACGCTTATGTTAAACAATGAAATGTCTCTGGCGTTTGAAAAATTAAATTTTTGCTTGGGTTTTGCCCTGAACATAGCTTAATGCTCCACAAAGTATACTTGTCCATATGATAATAATCTCTTCATATATTTAGAATTAGTAATCTCATTAATAGTTTCGGGTTCGATATATTTTGTTTGGCTGGGTCTTTGTCCCACTTATTTACAACTTGGCGTTGACATGAATGGCCAGGACACCATCCTCCTCAGAGCTACCAACATAAATACTGGCACGTCCGTCAGATCCAACAGTGACGGTCTTGCCACTGCAGGAAGAGCCAATCTTTGAGCCGGAAATGACGTCGCAGTAGGTGCCGGCAGGCAGCCCAGTCTGCAGGGAGCTGTTGAGGTCATAGTTGTCGTTGTTGAAGGCGACGAATCCCTTGCTACCGCGGCTAAAGGAGATCTGGTTGCTGCCGTTGTCCCACCAGTTCTGGATGTCGTCGGAGCCGACAGTGTTTCTGAAGGCAACCATGTTGTTGATCTGGCGCCAGCGGTGCTCGCACACCCAGCCGCCGCTACAAGAGTTGTCGCTGTTGAAGATAGGAGAGGCGATATTGTGCCCGTCAGTGGTGGGCGGGCCCTGGTCCGTGTCCGAGAAAGAGAAAGAGGACATCACGCGGGGCGTGCCGAAGGGGTGGGCCAGCATGAAGGCGGAGGCCATCTTGTACTGTTTGGCCACCTTGTAGGTGAGCACATCGGCGCCACCAGCACCGTGGCCGCGCTGGTTATCGTGATTGTCGACAAAGACAAGAGAGCGATCGGAAGCAGCGAAGCCCCAGGCGGTGCCCCAGTTGGTCAGGTATCGCAGTTGGTCCTTTCCACGGAAGACCTTACCGATGGAGTCAGAGTGGCGGAACTCAGTGATGGCACCCATGCCTGTGTACTCCGACTTGCTGATAGCCTCGCCGCCCATGTCGATGACCTCCTGCACGATGTAAGCCTTGGCTCCAGACGCGAAGCCGTGGTCGGTGTTCAGGTTCTTGAGGCGGCCGTAAATGACGCCCAGATCTGCGGGCCACATATGCTTGGCAGCGTCCACGCGGAAACCGGCTACACCAAGGTCAATCAAATGGTCCAGGAACTCGACAACCTTGTCTTGCACGTACGAGTTTCCTTGGTTCAGATCGCGGAGACCAACCAGCTCGCAGTTTCGCACTTCGTTGGCATCATTATAGTTGTTGATTCCGCACGTGGGATTGAAGTCCAGTGAGGAGTAGGGAACTCCAGGGAAGCTCTTACTGCTGGGGTTGGCGGTGCTGCCACCAGTGCCGTAAGTTCCGCCATCGGCAGCCATGTGGTTGAAGACAACATCGACATAGATACGAACTCCGGCATTATTACAACGGCGAACCATGCTGGCAAACTGCTCCTCGTTTCCGGAACGGGTGACCAACTTGTATGATATGGGCTGGTAGCGCTCCCACCACGGACGACTATCCTTCACGGCGTTCTCATTGACAGGGGACACCTAGGACCGAACGAAAATTAAGGATATCTTAGCAGATTACAATCAGCGAAACTATCGTCTTACCTGGACACCGGCAAAGCCATTGGGGCCTAGGAAGTTCTCGCACTCGGCGGCAATGTCGTCCCACTTCCATTCGAAGAGATGGACCATGCCGCTGCGGCCTGACGCGTAGTTGGTGTCGAACTGGGCAGTAGCCAAGGCCAGGAAGCCGAGGCACACAATAATCCTAGCGAGAAACATGCTTATGTTCGTTGAAAGCAAGTCCCCCATTGATTGAAAGCGGAACGCTTGTGAGCCTTATATAGGGGGTCTGAAGCACCTGCAAATAGCGATCGGCGTCATCGCGAGAGGCTTTGGTTAATTGAGTGATATGTGATGCATATTGAGTTATCAGATCGATTGGGGTGACACAACTCAGCTTGATAGGGGGGTCTGTTGGCAGCTATCGCGACCGAGATAAGATAAGACCTGGGTTCGAAGATGCACAATCAGTTTGCTGTGATTCCGGACAGTGCACGTCGTAGCCGGATTAAACGTTTAATTGACCATAAATAAGTATTAGTCGGATTAGAATTGATTTCTTTTTATAAGTGGCTAAGCCTTCCCACGCGACTTTGGTTAATTCGTTTAAATCACTCAGCCCCCACATCGCGAGGGAATTCCTTGGTTCCTTGGCATCCGGCACACGCTATGGCCCCTTAATCAAATCGATGAAAACAAGTTGATAACAGAAGCCTACCACTTGGGTTATTTACAAGCAGAGATGCGCGCAAAAACACTTTAGTGAAGGGCAGTATATTTGGCTAAGTTTTACGATGGTCATCGGAAAAACATGCAGTGCTTATCAGGCCGAACTTTGCCTGGGCAAATAAATATGACCGCTTAACCAAAATTCTTACGCTGGGACTGGCGAAACGCAATAAGCAGTAATCGAAAATGTACTATCGATGATCAATAATTGTATTAATGCCTATTTTAAAAGTGCGGCATTTGCATCGCAATGCAGACACGCGGATTTTGAGTGGTCGATTCGTGGCAGCAAACCATCAAGTGGCTATAGTGAGGACAACAAAGCAATACACAGATTTTTCAACTAAAGTAGCAATCGGTGTCTAGAGCTCAAGTGGCTGCTTGAGCGAATTTGATTGGTTTTTGCATTCGCAAGACTACTTCATGCAATTAAGGAACTGCACGCTCCAGTGACAGCAAACCTTAATTACAACTTTTATCTCAGATAGCCACGTAACTTGGATGCATAGGAGCTCTTGAACTGGCAAAATTCGATAAGTTTTTAATTAAGAGAAAAATGCCCCAAGATAGCATTCGGCCCTGTTTACCGCCCACCCTTCAATCCTCACTTGCATACAGCAAGCTTCGAATTTAACCAAACAAAAAAACGGACGTTTGGCTTAGGGCAAATCGCTACCTGCCAGGTTTCCATTATTTTAATTTTTTCTGTCTAAAATACGCACTGCATGGATATTTTCTGAACCAGAATCAATTTTTATCAGCAGCGTTGAGCTGCGACTCTGGAAATGCAAAGCCAAAAACGAACAACTCATTGTTCGCAACTGCAAATGAGGACCTATTCAACATGTTAGCTGCACCATCTGATCCATTTATTGCATTTTTGCGACATGAAAATTCGCAAAGAGATATGTATATAGATATGTATAGAATTTAGCAAATATAGTCCAGAAATGCCTATTAAAAATTCCGTATAAATAGAATGCTTTTTAATAATAAGTAGTCAAAAGCTACCAAAATAAAATAAATTCTAAATTAAAAAAATATATATTTTTATTTTTGAAAATATTCTTATTTAACCAAATTAATAAAAATAAAAAATTTATTATTATTAATAATAGTATTTTTCAGAGTGAAAACTTATATTTTTAAAATTTAATACCCTATAAAAAGGCGAATGTGTGAACGTAGCACATTAAGCAATACACATATAACTTTTACAATAATTAAAGTATTTGATTATCTTATTTGGCTTAAAAGTTATGATTATGACTTTTTTTAATTTCGCACCGGTGTTTGTTGTAACAAAAAAATAAATATTTATAATTAGTTTTTTTTTTTTAATAATATCACCAAAATAAATAAAAATAATTTGAAAACTGAAAAAAAAAATTTTTTTTTTTAATTCGAAGTGTAACCGCCACGCGCTACAGTTAGTATATTTCTTGAAATGTATGAAATTGTGTCGGTATTTTGGTGTATTTTACCCTGAGTTGTTTTGGTTTTTTGCGTTGCATTTCCGCAGACGCAGCTCGACGCAGCCGATGAAAGTTAATTCTGATCCAGGAAAGATCCACGGAACTTGTAGTCATAGTGTAGTCAGTGGCCGGCATTGGCGTCAAAAGATATAGACTACTTTAGGCAGAAAAAGGTGAAAAAAATGGACACCTGGCAGGTAGCGATTTACCTGTAGAAGCCCAAATCAAAGTGTCGTTTTTTTTAGGTTCTTTAATAGTTTATGAATGTATCTATCATTTAAAGTAAAAACCATGACCATTGGTTTTATGGTTTTTTTTTTAATATTACCTGAAAGTCGACCAATTTACAAATTTTTTTTGTATGATGCAAAAAACGAAACAAAGTTCAACTTTAAATGCTCATAACTTCTACAAAAAAATTGATTTTATTGCAGATTCTGAATCCTTGTTAAATTTCCTGTCGAATAAGTATGGTTAAAATCGTTTTTGCGAACATGGCTTTTTTGATTTTTGCAACGCTAATTGTTCGAGAGGCGCTACTGTGCGGCGGCGGCACGTCGAATAAGGCAAAAATCGGCGGCGGCGTATATGTCTATTCTAGAGATGGGAAAAAGGGAGATGGGAGATGAGACAATCTCAACGATTAATCGATTATTTAAATGACTATTTGGCCATTTTAATGAGTTACTTTTTTTTTTAAGTTTTATAAAGAATAATAACACCGAAGGCCGCGCCGGTGCTTCACCAGCGGCGCGCCCTTTTTTTCATAATTTGGCGGTGGCGCGGCGGCGTATATGTCTACTACGGGAGTCACAGACAACACACTTTATGGCAAAAGCAAACCGTTCAGATCAAACCGAACTACCAGGCGTGATCAGGCAACCTAATGCCACCTTCGCTAGCATGGGCATAGATGACGTTTGTGAGATCCAGAATTCTATAGGGTTTGTTTCCCAAGTGCAAAATGGCATTTTAAGGAAAAAGCTGCATTTCCTTTCTTTCGGAACTCTTGACTACAGAGTCTCGGAGTTCTGTAGACTTGTTGTGCAGAGCTAGAAAACTTTCCTGTATGCCTAATGCATCCAAGTCCTCTTCTGCGCTCTCCATGTCTAGTTCAGACGAAGGCAGTGTTTCTGTTTGTTTATTTTCAGCCATATGCTTAATAATTTCATACGTGACTTTTTTCGCGTGAACAGGCATATCGAAGTACATTTTTTTTTAAACGAGGATCAAGCATAGTAGCTTTCATCAGTACGTTATTCTGCAGCAAATCACTCAATCGCTTTTCTGATATTTCTAGAAGCGTATCTTTTGCTACGATGCCCTCAGCGGTAACCATATTAGCTTCTTTTAATTTTTTATTAATCATAGAAATCATGGGAATCACTAAGTTGACGGTCACGTAAGAATCTCCGCTTACGTTATCAGTGGCTTCTTTAAAAGGTTGGAGAACGTGGCAAAAATCGCAACAAATATTCAGCTCCTCCACTGAGAGCATTTCTGGTAAGTTGGCTGAGGTTCGTCTATATATTTGCGTATACGCAAAATAACTAATGCCACTTCGTCAGCTAGCGCAACGAAGGCGTTTAGCATATCCAAGGACGAGTTCCATCGAGTGTCCACGCTATGAATTAGTGTTTTGATTCTTCCTTCTGGTACTCCTTTGTCATTTTGACATTTCCGTAGTGCGTCCATATCAGCTGTGCTGTGCTTAAAGTGCATGACGATACGCTTAGCTTTGTCTAAAACCAAAGAAAAGGACTGAATGGTCTTCATAGAGTCGTCTACAGCCAAATGAATCGTGTGTGCAAAGCAAGGGACGTGGCTAGTAGCCACTGGCTACCCAGTCCAAGAAACAATTTCGACGCGGCTATCATATTCTTGGCATCTACAGACATCCTCCTACAGAACGTCCTCCTTTTATTTGTTCCAATACCAAACTCATTGCAAGCATCTTTCAACAGTTTAGAAATATATTCGCTTGTATGAGACTAAATGGGAAATTATAAGAAGAAAAATTATAAAATAATATTATTATTATGTATATGTGGACAGCCAAAAGACACAAATCACACACATAAATAAAATTACAAATCACAATACAAATACAATGCAATTAAGGGTTATTCAAGCATTAGTTAGTTAAAAGTTGAACGATATTAAGTTAATGAAAAACAAACGTAAAATGTTAATTTTCATTAATCAAATACACAATAGATCATGAAAATAATACCTATATCCGACCGGTCCTTCTAAATTAAATCTTTTTTCGTCGGAGTTGACCACTCTATGCCATTCAGAAACCCACGTGACGTGGGTTAACAATCTAATACTTTCGCAGAATGTCCCAAACTTTTATATTCATCAAATTTTTTCTTAGAAATATTTAGCTTACAATTATATAATGATTTTATTGTTTGGGTGGAATTAGGCAATTAAAAAGATACTTCTTTGAATGTTTAAAATATTCATAATTTAATTCTATTGATAATGGGAATTTTTTAATAACAGTGATCCGTAATTTACTTAAGTGTAATGTTTTATGTTTTGTCTGGTTATGCAGCCCACACCTGATGGCCCAGCTGCCAAAACAACAATAATAAATTTTCTCTGCGTAGCAAAACTTTGTCTCTCTTCCTGCCTTCTGCCTAACATAAACTTCATCACTCTCTCGCTCTATTCTGTAACTTTGCATAGCTGCCGTCCGCTAACTGCAGCAAAAATTCTTTTCGCAGTTCGTCTTCGTTCGGCTTCGCCTACGCTTGAAAGCAATCAGATCGCAATTTTTTCGGACCAATTCGGGTCATAATATCCACAGCGGCAATTCGGCTCGACTGTGCTGATAAACAATAGAAATCAAAGCTCGACAAAACGGTCAACCGTTTTGATCATTCGAATTCTTTCGTAGAGAGAAACAACCAAATAGCCTGAAAAGGGTCTCTCTCGCAGATGTTCTCGCTTCTTTGCTTTGTTTGCGATTCCGGTTAACTGTAACGGGAGATCGCAAAGACAAAGCTTTCGGGAAACGAAGCGGCAAAGAAACTACTCGCTCGCTTCTGAGTCGAAACAAGTGCCTGAGAGAGAGGGAGAGGAATGAAGCACTCGTATTTTTACGAAAAATTAAAAATAAATTCTACAAACAATTTAAACACAAATTAATGAAGAAATAAACTTAAGTGTGTGTTAAATTTTTTTTTCTTTTTGTTTCATTTGTTATTTATTTTAATCATTTAATTTAATTTAATTTAATCATTTACATTTTTAAATGTTTGTTGTCAAAAATGAAGAAATTGTGCAAACAATCAACTGACGCCACGCGAAATGTACAAATTAACAGCGAGAACTTTCCGCGAAGAAACCGGTCACACTTCAGACAACGATCCCGCTCTCTCCGCTTCAACCGAGAGAGAATAGAAAAAGGGCCCATGGCAGATGTCTCGTTGAGTCTTTTCCCCGCTAACCGGTTACGTAACCTTAATATTGAGACCTTTTTGGAAATCGGGACTCAAACCTGCGAGCTCTGATAGAAATCCTAGTGGCTAAATAAATATTGTACTTAATTTCTAAAGTTTAAAACAAGTGCGTATTTTTTGGGTCATAAGGAATTGGACGGTTTCGACAGCTATTGAAAAAGCTCAGTAGCTCAACATTAAATAAAGAGTTTAAAAAAAGTTTCCAGTCTTTAAAGTGTGTACTGTAATTCTATACATTCATAGCCGGTTGGATTTGTTCTAGCATTTTCAATAAGTGTCGGCCATTCGCTGGGTGTCCAGGCAATAAATAAGTAATTTTTATAGTTTTTAAAAAAGCATTGCCTGATTCTTATTTTGGCCAGCGCAACTGTCACAATAAAGGCTAAGATGTTCTGTTTTTCCTTACTATCTAAAATAATTAAATACTGTAACGAATCTCGGCCGCGAATAGGGGGTTCCGGCCGAGTTCACTACGGAAAGCCGAGCGGAACTTTTATTTATAGGTGTGGCTGCCAAGAACTCTGCATTGCCAACTTCCCCGTCTAATCCCCACAATGAGCACACGTGTATTTTTGAGTTATTTCGTCGCTTTATTTTTCGCCAATTAAGCCCTGTTTCAGGAAACCGGGCTTAAGAACAAGAGAATGAAAGAGACCAGGTATCCTGGCTGCCAGATTCTCGGAATTGCGCAGCTTAGCTCGTTTTGAGATCCGTGTCGTCAAAACTTTTTTTTTTACTTTATTTATTAAGGCATACGGGGAGTGCTGTTTACCCCTTTGTGTCCTTTGCATCTGTTAATTCAGCCCTAAATCGGAGGCGCAAGCTAACCTTGTCGGTTAGCATTTTCAATAGTAGTACAATAATAACAATTACCTTACAATTACATCACATTAAATATAGACCTCACAGTCTGGCCATTCTAGCCACAGGCGACCGAAGAATGAGATCACCAGGGTTCCTCCTCCTTAGTCTCCTGGGGTTTATCCCTCTTACTAGCTTATTGGCCAGGCAGTTTCTATGCCGCGCCAGTCTGTCGTGGTAGCAACTCGAGTGCTTGTTAATTTCCTCCATCACCGTGAAAGCTTCAGGTCCTTGTGCAGGGTGGAGTTGCGGACGTACCACTCGCAGCCGAAGATAATTCTGGCAACTCTGTTCTGAGCAGCCTGGATTCTCCAGATCTGGCTATCACATGTCAGCCCCCAGATCTGGCATCCATATCTCCAGATTGGCGCTATAATCTGCTTGTAAATTGTCAGTTTGTTGGCGAGTGACAATTTACTACGCGAACAGAGTAGCCAGTAATGCTTTGATACTGCTGCACGAATGCGGGTTCTGATCGCTGAAACCTGTTTCGCAAAGGTTAGCCTCCTATCTAGAATCACTGTTCAGTCGCTGCAATATATATATAATTCATAATCATAAGATTACATAATCTGTAATTCGTCAGTCACAGCACTCTCATATGCAGCCAAAATAAAGTATAGATTACCAGGTCAAGCGCATATGTAGATTCTGCTGACGACGATGAAGTGGAATGGAGCAATAGCCTCATTCTGCATATACCATTACAACCTACATTATTCTTGCACATCAACATTTGTAACCAGAAGCATATTCGTTTCCGCATGCACTAGCAACCTACATTATTCTTTATCATTAATATTCGTAAATGCAATCACATTTGTTAGCTATAAATATCGTTAAGTTTGAATCAATAAAGTCAGTAATCATCTGCAATTCAAAGAGATCTTTACTCCTCCAACTGCAGTCCACCTAGTTCAAGTGCTGGGTGCGACACAAACAAGGCAATTAGTTTATGTGCTATTTTGCCAGGCATCGAAGCCTACTCACACTATCAAACACTCATACAAACATTTTGGTGACCCCGACAGTTCACGTCCTGCCGACAATTCACGTCCTGACGTCCTGCCGACAATTCACGTCCTGACGACAATTCACGTCCTGACGACAATTCACATCCTAACGATCAAATCCTAAGGACAATTCAGGTCCTGACGATCAAGTCCTAAGGAAAATTCAAGTCCCACGAGTCAAGTTCCCCAACTCTTGGAACAATCCTGGGCATCCATTGAAATAATCCTTCCACTAGAACTCAGAGTCTAGTGTGTTCTCCAAGTTAATTGAACAAGTGCTAATTTTTTTAGACCACAAACGGTTGCGAAACGGAGCGTATCCAGCTTAAAAGCGAATAAAACACTCCCAACGGGTCAAGAATATAGCACTTTTCAACATGACTAGCATGGAGGAGCGAGCAGCCACAGAGGCGTTAGACTTGCAGGAAGAGATCAGTCAAGAGATCTCAAAACTGATCCGCAATTTCAAGAAAGATTCTGCGGAGAGGAAACAAAACCCAACATACTTTCAATCTAAGTTGGCCGCAATCGATGAAGCGTGGAATCGATTTGCGGAAAATGACCGTAATGTTCTGGAGAAATATAGAACCTCGGAATATCTAAACTTTTACAAAGACTGTCGTGACTCATGCGACAAGTATCGAAGCGCCATAACTGACGCAATGGCTCAAACTACGAGCCATGCCCAAGGAAACGCAGACGCTGCAAGCATACAGCAGCCTGTGGGCAAACTCATGTCGGCATGTCGCCGACAAAGAGCCATATCAGACTCTATCCATCGGGCTCTGAAAGAATTTTCAGAGACTGGAAAAACCATTACAAGTGATTTGATAAAATCACTATGGTCACAAGTTCAGGAGATCCACTTCGCTGTTCATGAAGAACACGAAGACCCGGTCAGGGGAGGATACGACATGCAGTCATTTCTCCGACTGGAAAGGGATATCCAAAAGGTGTTAGGGGCAAAAACCAATGCATCGAGCAATGAAGATGTACACTTGCCCAGAGTTAGCATCCCCAAATTCGATGGGGATCTACTCAAATGGACGCAGTTTTTTGATTTATTCAAATGCATGGTCCATGACACGAACATGCCGACAGTACGGAAAATGTGGTATCTAAAAACCACCGTAACTGGAGAGGCAGAGAGATTGATAAGACACATCGATCTAAAAGAAGAAAATTACGCAAGCGCATGGGGCATATTGGTTGATGAATACAACAATCCCCGACACGTAGCCGACACGATTCTTAATCGGCTCTTGCAACACCACACAAATAGTGACGATCCGAAATCACTGAAAGAGTTGTATATAACAACTATCGAGTCCCTGGCATCATTAAGGGGACTAGGAATCGATGTATCCAGCTGGGATACAATATTGATTGCTATCATCAAGCAAAAATTGGATATTACTAATAGAGCCTTGTACGAACAGTCGTTGGATGGTTCTCGACAACTGCAAGGTCTCGACACAATACTTAACTTCCTCGACCAGAGAATTCGCGTACTGGGAACAGGAAAAAGAAGTCAACAAGCAAAAAGGGATCAGAAGGGGCCAACATGCACTTCTGCCAGCGCTGGAAAATTACCAAGCTGCCCATTTTGCAAACGGAATCATTGGCTATACAAATGTGATGACTTCCGTAATAAACCAATACCCGAACGACTCAATTGGGTACAAAAACAACGAATGTGTGTCAACTGCTTCAGCAGCGACCACAAGGCAAAGGAATGCCGAGGCCGTTTGTGTTTTAAATGCGATAAAAAACACCATACACTGCTGCATCTTGAAACGTCATCAGGTGCAGCAACTGAACCACAATCACCTTCTGTAGGGGCAGCAAGTAACAAGAGTTACAATCTGCTGGCCACAGTCAAGGTATCAGTAAAAGCAAGTAATGGTCAGGTGGCCACTTTCAGAGCTCTGCTTGATTCAGGATCACAAATAAACTTGATCTCTGAACGAATGGCTTCAAAGCTATCATTAAGGCTCCACGGTACTTCATTACGTATCGAAGGTATTGGAGGCAATCCTAAGACTAGTCGAGCTAGAGTAAATGTGCAAATGAAATCAATGCATAACGACTTTACTCAGCAAGTCGAGGCTTTCGTGTTACCACACATTATAGCCGATCAACCGGCTCATCAGCTAGATCCAACAAATCTACGACTCCCTCAAAACATCGCTCTGGCAGATGCAAACTTTGATAAGCCAGGAAAAATTGACATGCTTATCGGAGCTGAGCACTACTATTCGTTACTACTGCCAAACCAGATGATGTTAAAACCAGGCGGTCCGGTCCTACAGAATACTAAACTTGGTTGGATTGTCGCCGGGAAAGTATCTGCAGAAAACAACCAAGCAGCAATTTGCGCGCCTGTAACCACAGAGGACCAAATCGACACGCTTTTGGAACGTTTCTGGACTTTGGAAAACCTAGAAACGGAAGAGAAACCAAAATCTCCAATTCGCAGCAGATGGAAGGTTCATAGTAAAGCTGCCCTTTTCGGAGCAATCATCAACCCTGGGGGCATCGCAGAAAACTGCAACTAACAGGTTTCTGGCACTAGAGCGCAGAACATCACCTGAAGTCTGGAAGGGTTACGTAGAGTTTATGGACGAGTATGAAAACCTTGGACACATGAAAGAAGTGCCTCCCACAAGAATACCTACGGATCACTACTTTATTCCGCACCACTGTGTGCTAAAACCTGAAAGCAGCACTACAAAACTACGGGTAGTGTTCGATGCTTCCTGCAAGACCACCAGCAACAAGTCGTTAAATGATATTTTGTATGCTGGACCCACCGTACAGAGCGAACTGTTTGCAATTTTACTGCGGTTCCGCACTCACAAGTACGTGTTCACAGCCGATATAGAGAAAATGTATCGCCAGGTATGGATACATCCTGATAATCAATTTTATCAATTAATCGTCTGGCGAAAGAATCCATCAGACGAACTCAAGTATTATCGACTTAAAACCGTAACATACGGTACAACATCAGCTCCATTCCTAGCTACAAAATGCTTGGATTACTTGGCTGAGAAAACCAAAAAGAATTTACCGCTTGGAGCAGCCGTGCTCAAGCATGATTTTTATGTTGACGACTGTCTCACAGGAGCAAATAGCATCCCAGAAGCAGTTCAGATTCAACAAGAGCTAAACAAAATACTGCTACCAGCCGGATTCAAGCTCCGAAAGTGGTGCTCCAACAATGACGAAGTTCTTGCACAAATTCCAAAGGAAGACATAGTCAACCACGTCAAATTAGACGAAACCCTTCAACACTACAGTGTGAAAACATTGGGTTTGATCTGGGTACCAAATAAGGATCAGCTATGTGGGCGATCCCAAAAAAGTGAAGCGTCAACCATCACCAAACGAGTGGTGAGCTCGGAGGCATCACAAATTTTCGATCCACTAGGACTATTCGCTCCTGTTGTGGTAAAGGCTAAGATATTCATGCAAAGCCTGTGGGAGCTGAAGATGGGCTGGGACGACGAGCTTCCTCAACTTCTGCAAACTGAGTGGAAAAATTATCGTGCTGATCTACAAGCATTGAACAATTTGCAAATTCCACGGCACATCTTTGACGGAAAGGTGCCCATTAATCAGGAAATTCACACGTTTGTCGATGCATCAGAGCGGGCATACGGAGCAGCAATCTATGTCCGAGCCACATATAAGAACAATCAAGTGTCTGTTCGGCTACTGTGCTCAAAGTCAAGAGTAGCGCCGACAGCAAAAGAGACGCTGCCTCGCCTGGAACTATGCGCCGCAGTCTGGGGAGCAGAGCTAACCCACAGGGTGAGGAAGGATTTACGTATACCAAACGATAAGGTACCTGGATACTTATGGTCAGATTCGACTGTGGTGCTGTCCTGGATAAATGCATCAGCATCATCATATCACACGTTTGTGGCAAATCGAATCGCAAAAATCCAAGCTGTTTCAGACCAATCTCAGTGGCGTCACGTGTCATCAGCTAACAATCCAGCAGATGTACTATCAAGAGGAATTGCCGCCAGCAGGTTAGCAGAACACAATCTATGGCTATATGGACCTCTATTTCTACATGGCTCTCGCGACAAGTGGGCTCAGGTACCAACTACCACCCCCAGCGATCTAGAACGCAGGCTCAATCACATAAGCTTGCCCACATGTCAAAATGAAATTGGCAGTGTACTCTACAAGTGCAACCACAGCAACTCCTTCAATAAGCTACAACGTATTGTAGCATATATGATGCGGTTCTGTAACAAGAAAAACAGATCACCCACAACTACATTGTGTGTCGGTGAGTTAACCAATGCAAGGACCATCATCCTGCGAACTATCCAGCAAATTGATTTTAGTGCTGAATACAAACAACTCCGAATCCACAAAACATTGGACAAAAAGAGCTCGATTGTCTCCCTATGTCCTATAATCGGAAACGACGGACTTATCAGAGTCGGAGGTAGATTAGAAGAATCTAGCCTTCCATATAACGCGAAGCATCAAATTTTGCTTCCATACAACGATGCACTTGTGAAAATGCTACTGCGAGAGATGCATGAAGAGAACATGCATTGCGGGGCTCAAGCTCTAAGAGCCATTGCCAGACAACAATATTGGATTCTCAATGATAAAACAATGGCAAGAAGCATAATTCACAGCTGTGTCAGATGTACAAAGGCACGGCCCAAGTTGATGCAACAAATCATGGGCAACCTACCAGCTGACCGAGTAACACAAGCTCGGCCATTCTTTAACTCTGGTATTGACTACTGTGGACCGATTTGGATTCATCACAAACTTCGTGGAAAAAGACCTGATAAGGCATACATTGCAGTCTTCTGCTGTTTTGCAACAAAGGCAGTTCATCTGGAGTTAGTAAGTGACTTGACAACAGATGCATTTTTAGCTGCTCTTCGACGATTTTTGGGTCGACGCGGAAAATGTCAGACTATTCACTGTGACAACGCAACAAACTTTGTCGGTGCCAATAATCAATTGAAGGCCCTAGAGGGAGCTATATTCACCGACAAGGCTCAAGAACAGATTATAAACCATTGCAATAAAAAGCAAGTGGAGTTTAAGTTCATACCGCCCCGAGCACCATCGTTTGGCGGGCTTTGGGAAGCTGCGGTGAAATCTGCGAAGCGGCTTCTAGTATCAGTCACAGCCACAGCGTCATTAACATTTGAGGAGCTTAACACCGTAATCGTGGAAGTCGAAGCAATCCTCAATTCCCGACCGCTGACACCAATGTCATCTGATCCAACAGATACATCAGCTCTGACTCCTGGCCATTTTTTGATTGGTGAACCGTTAACCGCCGCTCCCGATGCAAATCTAGCCTCACCAGGGAAAACGTTGGTGAAAAGATGGGAGTTAGTGTCCAGATTAAAGCAAATGTTCTGGGACCAATGGTCTATGGAATATCTACAAGAGCTTCAGATGCGCAACAAGTGGAAAACCGCATCACAAAACGTGAAGGAGGGACTACTTGTGCTAGTCAAGGAAGACAACGTGCCTGTGATGAGTTGGCCAATGGGACGAATAGTGAAGACATATCCCGGTAAGGACGACCATGTCCGAGTATGTCCGCACAGTTCCACCGAAGATACAACGTCAAAGGATGAAATGCCAACACAGAGGAGGAAAGTGTCAACCCCGATCCTTCTAACATTGCTGGCAATGTTACTCATTCTGCCACTAGCGTTGGGACAACAAACAAAGGTCACGCATTTCACAAATCAGCCAGGACTGTTCTATGAAAGAATCGGGACCTCTAGAATGGCAATTTCAGACTGGACCATCATTGTATATTACGACTTGCAACCATATTGGAGTGACATGAGAGTATTGGCTTCCGGGATAGCTGAACTCAAGCACAAGTGTTCAGAATTACAAAACGTCAATGCATGTAACTCTATATATGCACACTTTCAACATGTACATGCCGAATTACAAGCCGGAAATGAGCTTATTAACCACCCACGGCAGCGAAGATCACCGCTAGATATAGTCGGAAATGTGGCGAACTCATTATTTGGCGTGCTGGATTCCAAATATGCTGAAGATATGTCCAAGGTCATAAACGATGTCAAATCGAACGAGGACGTACTAATGATGCTATTGAAGAACCAAACATCAATCTTGGATTCCACTATAAATGTGGTAAGGAAAAGCAATTCAGCTACCAACGACCGCATACGAAACATAGAACGACAAATAGATGCTCTCACCAGAGAACGAGGAAAATATCAAGGCAACTATCTGCAACAAGCATTCATGATCCTGACAGCCCAACTCACTCTACTGGCAAATGGAATGCAGCGAATGCAAAATGAGATAACCAACGTTCTTACCGACATTCGCCACCGAACAATTAGTCCCATGCTAGTTTCTCCCCAACAATTAAGGGATCAACTTGATCAGATTAGGGAGCACATCCCACCGGATCAACAGCTGCCAGTCTCTTCAAATGACGTAATACAACTCTATCGAATCATGCATGCCGAGGGAACAACAACCACTGACCATGTTATCTTCAAAATAACGCTGCCATTAGTATCCACAGCGCAGCAAGAAGTTTTCAGCGTCATCCCCATCCCTGCATGGAAGGCAGGAAGCTGGCATGAATTCAAGCTCAAAACAAGGATCATAACTGTCAATGCCCATAGAGATCAATTCATGGGACTAACTACTGACGAGTTTGATCAATGTCTACAATTGCCAAAGGATGAACACATATGCGTCAATCATCAAGCTACGTTTAGCGTAGATAATCGATGTGAATTTCAGTTGTTCAATAACAAGACTGAAACGGAATGTGAGACTGCTAAATCGAAGTCCGATTTAATATGGTCAGCAACACATCAACGAAACAGATGGATGTTTGCAACCCACAGTCCGATCGAACTGCAGGCGGTATGCACGGGAGTTCCCTCAACAGTACAAATGGAAGGAACAGGCTTACTATCACTCGCCGCAGGTTGCACGGCACGCAACTCAAAAATCAGCGTTAGTACATTTAGCACAAGCCGCAGCGAGACAAAAGCAGCATATGTTCGTTTTGGCAACATCACCAAGATAAACATAGAAGAGACACCGAAACCAGGCGTAGAATCGACGACCAAGACAGCCGACGCCGAATTACGCGAATTAGATGCCCTACAACAACAACTGGCCAAACTAAAGGATGCGAAGTACGAAAATCAAGTCAGCATTGTACACCATCATCAAGTAGCCGCCTATGTGGCACTATCAATATCAATACTACTGATCGTGACCCTGAGTCTACGATATCGACGAGGCAATTGGAGAACACCACAATGCGGCCCCAATCCCCGGACAACAAGTGACCAGCCAGCACCCGAACCTACCCCACGGAGTTTTTCGTTCGACATTACTGAAGGTTGAACACCCGTTCAACGGCCGGGAGAATGTTCAGTCGCTGCAATATATATATAATTCATAATCATAACATTACATAATCTGTAATTCGTCAGTCACAGCACTCTCATATGCAGCCAAAATAAAGTATAGATTACCAGGTCAAGCGCATATGTAGATTCTGCTGACGACGATGAAGTGGAATGGAGCAATAGCCTCATTCTGCATATACCATTACAACCTACATTATTCTTGCACATCAACATTTGTAACCAGAAGCATATTCGTTTCCGCATGCACTAGCAACCTACATTATTCTTTATCATTAATATTCGTAAATGCAATCACATTTGTTAGCTATAAATATCGTGAAGTTTGAATCAATAAAGTCAGTAATCATCTGCAATTCAAAGAGATCTTTACTCCTCCAACTGCAGTCCACCTAGTTCAAGTGCTGGGTGCGACACAAACAAGGCAATTAGTTTATGTGCTATTTTGCCAGGCATCGAAGCCTACTCACACTATCAAACACTCATACAAACAATCACTCCAAGATACTTGGCTTCTTTCCTTTGCGGTCAGGGGCCTCCTCGACGTATACTGCTGGCGTCGTTTTTCTGCGCAGTGTAAAGCACACATTGACGGACTTGGCGCTGTTGATGCCAACAGCAAGCAGGTTGCGTAGTCCATGTTGCCGTCAGCAGCGTCGTACTCGCATTCGGATCTGTACGTCACGCAGACGTCATCAGCAAAAGTAGCCAGCATTGATGTCCCGTCAAGGCTGGCATCCGGCTGCGGTAAATCGTGGCTGAACAAGCGGTAGAGCAGGGGCCCCAGGACGCTACCCTGTGGAGCACCTGCGGCCACGACTTGCTTCGTGGAGAGTGCAGAGTGAAAGCGCACTGCGAATCGCCTTCTCTCCAGGTAGGATCGCAGCAGGCAATAGTATGGCGCCGGCAATGTGCCCCTTATTTTTTCCAGCAGTCCAGTGTGCCAGACTCGATCAAATGCCTCTCTGATGTCCAGGAAAATGGCGTTGCAATACTCCTTCCAGTCGAAAGCCACCAGTATTTGCTCGACGACGCGATGTAGTTGTTAAACAGTACAGTGGCCAGCTCGGAACCCAAACTGGTGCTCAGGAATAATTCCCTGAGATTCCATAAACCTGACAATCCGGGCAGCAATCAGTCCCTCAAACACCTTCGAAATCGAAGGGAGTAGACTAATCGGCCGGTAGGACACAGGGTCCTTTTCCGGCTTGCCCGGTTTGTGGATCATGGAAGTTATTCCAAGCTTCCACTGTGAAGGGAAGCATTGCAACCTCACAATAGCGTTGAATAACAACGCTATGTAGAGTATCGCCCGACTGGGGAGAGTCTTCAGACTGGCATTGCAGATCTTGTCATGTCCTGGTGCTCTATGGGCATTTTGGCGCTTGATGACATCAGCGATCTCGTCAGGGTCAAAAGGTTTGATGGGGAGGTCTATTTGAAGGGCTTGGTTGAGCATCTCCTCGGTTTCTACCACATCTTCCTGGCTAGCCAAATCGAACGGCTGGAACCGTTCGGCAAGATGCGTGGCGAACACCTCCGCTTGCACTCACCATTGTCCGCTAGAGGCGCCTTCCTAGCGCACCGTCGTTTGATGGCACGTGTGGCCTTCCAAAGCGAATGAGCTGCTTTGATAGTGAAGATACCAGTGATGGCCAGCCTTTCGCCAAACCACGCAGATTTGTGGTCTGCTAGCGCGCGTCGGAGCTCGCCCTGTGATCTGTTTCAGGCTGCCTTTTCGAGCGGGTGTCGAGAGCTCATCCACCTAGCACGTAGCCGTCTTTTGTCAGCGATGAGCGTCCTATGTCGTCAAAACTCATTATCGCGTAGCTTCGAAAGCTCTTTTGGGCGGCTTTCGTTACAATACTTTAAGAGAGCTGAGCAGATTTCATTACAACCTCTTCCCATCGACTTCACCCCACAAAAAAATGCCCACTTCGAGTCCCACTTTCATATAGACTGAGGTTGAAATATGCGTATTTGGGTGAATAAAAAGAGGGTTATATTTTTTGAAAAATGTGTATTCCGGAAGTATTTCCGTGCAAATAAAAAAAATTTGCGTCGATATATATTTCTACTGAAAGGAACTCCTTTAAGACTATAGTATATGTATTAGTTTTTGTAAATACGAAACAATAAACATAAAAGCGATCTCCCCTAGGGGAAGGTTGCCTACTTTGGTGTTTGACTCCGTTCATGCACAAACAGAAAGAAAAAAGAAAAGAAAAGAGCTCCGTGAAAAATGTTTCAATTAAATTAAATAATTTACTTAAACTATTCTAAAAATCAATTCAAGTGATGACTATTCGTTTCACATAAAGAAAATTTAATTATACTTGTTTTTAACATGTCTTTTAATGTTAAATGATTAATGCTCAACGCTATATCTACCCTGCATGAGTTAAAACCTAGTGAAAAATGGCAGCTAAAAAATTGTTTAAACAATTTCGGAAAATAAACAAGGTAACACAAATAAACAAATTTCTACGTTATGTAAAATCAAAAATGGAAAATAATAAAACAAGCCAAACGAACAATTACCAACCTCAAATCAACACGTGGCTGTTACATAATCAGAATCACAATTATATAACATGTCAAATTAATGCCAATACCAACCTAAACTAAACTAATTCTCAAACAAAATTAAAACAAACTAACAAATAAAATAATAAAATAATTAATACTTAGGTCAAACAGATAAACTAATAAAAATAAATTAATAAATAAACTAGCTGAAAGGAAATAATACAGTATTGAAAATAAAATAACTGCAAGAAATAGGAAACTATTCGGAATTAAATGGAAACTCATTGCTAATTCCTTTCGAATCTGGAATCACCCCATGGAAACAATAAAGTAGAACAAAATAAAAACCACAAGAAAATATCCTAAATAACCAAATAAGGAATCATGCAGACGACAGAGAATTGCAAGCATATAAAACATGCGAATATATATACATAGTCCAAATATGGGCAAACACACGTATGCCATAAAAACTACTGCGTTTCACTCATATATAAACACTGATGTATTTATACACAACGAGAGTCTAAACTATACCCCTCCCCTGCTACCTACACCGCTAGATCTAGCCTTATACCTTAAAAAATCTTGTTGACCTTCAAAACTAAGCTAAAGGCACAAACACTAAAACAATAATTAAATGGACACAAAACCCACACTTGAACATAGCTGTCCTGCTCACCCTCATACAATTTGTTCCAGCCAACCATTTCAATCGCGGAAGAGTCGCCTGCGACTCTTCTAGAAGATTAATTTGATCGCCTGCGACATCGCATTCTGATTGCTTTCCAATCTTCTGTTGGGAGAAAGTGTACCTACGAATGCGACTCTTCTAAGGGAGTCGCGGGGGGCTCTTCTGAAGGAGTCCCAGAGGAGTCTTATGGAAGACTCGCGGAAGAGTCTTGTAGAAGAGTCGCGGAAGAGTCTTGTAGAAGAGTCGCGGAAGAGTCTTGTGGAAGAGTCGCTGAAGTGTCGCATTAAGAGAGTATAAGAGTTTTTAATTTCTCTTTTTTTTTTTGTTTTTTTAATTTTGTCATTCTTTATTTAAGTTCATAATTTTTCTTCATTTCATTTTTCGACTTAACTAAGTTTAAATTTAACATATTTATTTACTTTTCCTTCATTTTTAACTTAAAATTTTAAGTTCTTTTCTATCCTGCGCATGAAGAAATCCAAAAGAATTCGGGAACTTTCGTAAACCAACACCTATACAAAAGAAAATTAAAATTAAATTAATTTCAATTATTTATTTTACTTTTTTAAATAATACCTTTTATCGTTGTAAATACGTTTTGTATTTGTTCCTCGCCAAGTCAGTTTCATTATTTGTTTCACTTCTTTCACTTGTTTCACATGTTTCTTCTTTTTTTCACAAGGTTTAAAACGTTTTTGTGGCTCAGGATAAATAGCATCAAACATTCGCTTAATTGCCTTAGATTAGGAACTCATTTTAGACCGAAGACCGAAGTCAGACTAAATGAACACAGAAATATTGAAAGACGTTCGGTTGTTACTCCTATTCTCACTCAAATGTAATGCAATTTGTTTTTGTATAACTCTTTTGCTTTCGGACCCATTCTCTGCTTTGCATCTATGTACGGTACTTTAGTCCCTCATTCCTTCATTTCCTAGTTTTTAACGCTGCTTAAAAAATCGCTAAATAATCGCCCCCGCGATTCCCAGAAGACTCTTCTTGGGGATTTTCATAAACAGTCATCCAGCAATCGCCAAAGCGACTCGCATACGACTCTTTTTGGGGATTTTCGTAAATAAGTCATTCAACAATCGCCACCGCGATTCCCAGAAGACTCTTCTTCGGGATTCTCGAAAATTATTTCACCAATGATCGCCACCGCGACTCGCAGAAGACTCTTCTTGGCGATTTTCGTTAATAAGTCCTCCAGCAATCGCCAAAGCGACTCCCAGAAGACTCTTTCTGGCGACCGGCGATTCGAGAATCGCCAAATGGTTGGCAGGGGTAGTGCATATAAAAGAACCCAACCAATACATATGGAAAAATATAACATGCCAGAATTAAATCAAACCTAAACACATATCCATATCAAGACACATGTCAATTCCCCCACCACTCTAACTCTGACAGTTAAAACAAAAGGAACTTAGAACAACAAATAATAGTTAAGGCACTATGGCCAGCTCCACTTCTACAATATTACATGCTGCCACGATTGGGCTGGACATTGAGGACAACCTTGACAAGATTACTAACACTCCACCAAGCTCAATTGAAGCGCAGCAGAGGGCACTGCAAGTGGCCACTCTGGAAAATCTGTTAGCGCAGGATAGCAGCGGCACCAACACGGCAGATCCAGAAGTGACCCGCTCAGAAAAGGCGGTTAGCACCAAAAAGAAGCGGCGCACTGAGGCGGCAATGCTGGAGCAAAATGCTAAAGCTATTAATATGCCTGGCACAGCTGCCTCAAAGAAATCCTATGATAATTTGCTTAGCTCTAATACAAAAAGTAAGCAAATTTAACCCAAAGCTCCCAAGATCAAGAGCACTGATGATGATGATGTCCCTAACCAACTGAAGACAGGCAGGCCAGCCAGGCTTGGTGCGGGAGGTACTACTGTAAGGTTGAATTGTGCAGAGAGTGTAGCATCACAGCGGAGTGAGTTTTTGCTAGAGGATGTTACAGGCTCTGACTTTGAGGATGAGACTGGCATGTCGCATACATCAATGCCACCTCAAGCACAGATTTACGCAACCAACAACTCAAACAAGCCCATCATAACCAGCGTTAAAAACATCAAGGGAGCTGCCAGGCTGTCGCAGCAAAATGCTAACCCAATCATCATGCCCGATGACAACACAATGCCAACTAACTCACAGCTCGTCTCTTCAGACCTTATATCACACCCACTCACATTCGCACTTTCAATGCCTACATGGACACCCACACCATACACCACAGAAATTAATAACCAAACCCAATACCCTCAAATGGCCAGTACAATCACTCCACAATGCCTAGAAGAAAACAGGAAGTTAGAGAGGAAATGATGAAAGGGATAGATGAAATAAAGAAGCAAATTAAAACAAAGAATGACATATGCATGCAATTAGCAAACAAGTATGACACCATAATCAATATCCTACTAAAGAAAGATCAAGAACGCCAGCAAGAAATACTAAAGGATCTATTAAAATAAATAGGCGAACAATACAACTTTATATAAACCAAATAAAATAAACTTCTACATACTGAACATCACCCACACAAACTTTAAAATTGTAGCGGTCACATGTTTGCAAATGTGCTCGAAAAATCGTTTAAAGAGGCCATTAAGTTGAACAAAATTGTTAAACCTAAAAAAAAAAAAATTGTAAAATATTTCAAAAAGGCAAATTTGCAGCACAAATTGGAAACAACAGTAAAGAGCGCGTGCCCGACTCGATGGAACTCAAACTACAAAATGCTCAAGTCAATTCTATATAACTGGGTTACTATTGATGAACTATTAAGTGACCCTCAAGTTGCTGAAATATATATGGACTTGAGCAAATCGACATTAAAAGTAATGAGAGATTCTAGAAGATTTTAAAAGAATTTTCAAAGAATTGAAACATGTAGCTCGCCATCTTTATGTTTTATGTTACCTTCTATTTCAAAAATTTTAGAACTATGCCAGCCAAATATATTAGACATTTCATCAATAGCACTGTTAAACGAAACAAGAAAAGAATTTACCTATACTTATTATGTTTAGAGTTTGACAGTTTTACATTCCCAGTTTTACATTTTCTCTACATCTACCGATCGTTTCTATGGCAGCTATATGATATAGTTGTCCGATTTTCATAAAATTTATAACAAAATTCTGAAATAAAATAAGCTTATATCTCAGAGTAGATGAAAATAGGTTGAAAAACAACGAAGTTATAATTTTTTTTCTATTAATTTCCCGCTCGTTCCTATGGCAGCTATAAGATATAGTCGTCCGATTTTCATGACATTTTTGCATTTCAAATTGTTTCCGGAACTTTTTATTCAAACTTCTTAAAAAACCTCCCTTGAAATCACTTTTTCAACACTGCCCTAACGCTGAGTTTTTTCGATAACACAGGAAATCGGAAATCCTAGTAGGTGAGGTTCAAGTAGGTTTTTGATAGCTGTCACCTTGCTGCTGGGGGTAGCCTAATGGGTAGAGATGACAGCTAAACGGGTCTGGGAACCCTATGCGCCGCCGTACCGGGTTCGAAACCAGGTATTCCAACAAGTCTCGGGGACTTTTTATTTAAATTATTTATTTAATCCTAGGAGGTGAGGATCAAGTAGATCTCTGAAAGCTCTCATCATGCCGCCGGCGGTAGCCCAATGGGTAGAGACGACAGCCTAACGGAGTTGTTGAGCCCCATGCGCCGTCGGTCCGGGTTCGAGTCCCGGTAGTAAGTAGCATGGTTGATACAAAAAAAAAAGAATATTTAAATAAAATAGGACATACACATACATACATCATAACAGATGATCGACACAAAAAAAAGGTTGAGGGAATATAATATCGGACGTAGGTAACAAGTGACAACAACTGCATCATAGAATTTTAAGTAATTAGGATTAGGCATGAAAAGAAATAGATTAGAATATTAAGCCAAGAGGGAGAGAAAACACTTTTTACTAAAAAAAGATTAAATCTTTTATAATTATTATATTTTTTTAAGTTATAAATAATTAGTATAATACGGTCTTCCCACACAGCTCATCTGTGAGGAACGGTTGGGATTTTTAGCAGATGCGAAACTCGTGTTCCCACAGAGCTGCATCAAAGTGCATCTGCATTCGAACAGCTGATCGATCAGCTGTGGCTCATGAAAACGTAAGCAAAGGCTGTTGAATTGGCTGTTGCAAAATTGAAATGGAGCATTTACAAACTATTTTGGATTTGTACAACAGCAAAAGCACGGATTGCGTCAGATTTTGTCCGCACTAACTTAAAATGAATTAGATTACGAGGAATTTTAGTTTCTCTAATGATTTTTCTCTAACAAAGAGCAAATTCCGCGATGTGTGTGTATAGGTGCACCCCCAGACCATAATCGAGACGCCACCGTGCTTGACGGGCTGTCGCACATTAATTGGTGACTGGATGGTGGGGTCTATAGTCCAATAGCAGGAGCGACCATCTGACTCAAATCGATTATTTGTTGTTTCGTCCGACTATATAACCTTAAAAACCTAAAAATTTTGAAATAGTTTTCATATTTTAGACGAAAGTTCACTAGATTTACAGTATCCCAATCCGCTATAGGCAGATTTTCACGAGTTACAGCAAAGTTTTAACGCAAACTGATGTGCCTTTTTGTCTGGGATAGTTTATTTTAAATTCCTCTGCTTTCAGGCCTAGTTTTTCAAGACTGCGCCGAATCGTCCAAGCACCTGGCATAAATTAAGCATCTCCGCCGCTTTACTGGCGTTATATGGCGGTTGCTCGTGACCAAGTTGGCCACATAGCGTGTGTGACGATCGCCTAAAATTTTTGGTCGACCGCCAGAATTACCTGGAATGCTTTCCAGACAGCGTTCTCTTAATCACTGCACAGTCATATGGCTAACACCGAATTTATCAGCCGTTTTCCAAACAGATACACCTGCTATCAGCAAATCAATAATTTTCTTTTTTTCTGATTGATCATAATTATTTCTTTGCAAAATGACTTGTAAGTATCAAAGCTCAGTAATCCCTATGTAATCAAATTAATTTCAACGGTAACAAGAAAGGAAGCTAACTTCGGCACGCCGAAGTTTGTATACCCTTGCAGATTGGTTTCGATGTTTATATTATAGATTTAAATGCTGAAAACACTCACAAAACAGAGTTTCATTACATTTTACCTATACTTATTATGTTTACAGTTTGACAGTTACAGTTTTACATTCCCAGTTTTACATTTTCTCTACATCTACCGATCGGTTTATATGGCAGCTATATGATATAGTTGTCCGATTTTTATGAAATTTATACCATAATTCTAGAATAATAAAAAAATATTATATCTCAGAGTAGATAAACATACGTTGAAAAACAACGAAACTATAATTTTTTTTCCTATTTATTTCTCGACCGTTCCTATGGCAGCTATATCATATAGTCGTCCGATTTTGATAAAATTTTTACCAAAATTCTGAAATAATATAGAATGGCCATATCTAAAAAATGGTGCAAAAATGTTGAAAAACAGCAAAGTTATAAATTTTTTTCTAGAAATATATCGAACATTTGTATGGCAGCTATATGATATAGTCGTCCGATCCGGCCCGTTCCGACATATATAGCAGTGAGAGCATATAGAAGACTATATGCAAAGTTTCATTCAGATAGCTTTAAAACTGAGGGACTAGTTTGCGTAGAAACGGACAGACGGACGGACGGACGGACGGACGGACGGACGGACAGACGGACAGACGGACAGACGGACATGGCTAGATCGACTCGGCTGTTGATACTGATCAAGAATATATATACTTTATAGGGTCGGAAAGGTCTCCTTCACTGCGTTGCAAACTTCTGACTGAAATTATAATACCCTGCAAGGGTATAAAAATAGCTTATAATACACATTATAAAGAGAGAAAGTCAGAGAAAGACGTATTTTTATGACCGCTCCGTGAAAATAATTAAAATCCTTGGCAATCTCACTTATTGTGGTGGAAAA
Source organism: Drosophila kikkawai (assembly GCF_030179895.1). NCBI lineage: Eukaryota > Metazoa > Arthropoda > Insecta > Diptera > Drosophilidae > Drosophila > Drosophila kikkawai. Next base: position 26,507,641 of record NC_091728.1, on the reverse strand, counting down.
TACATTTAATTCCAAAAATCACTCAGTTTTTTATCTGAACCGATTGAAAAACACTTTAAAAAACACTATAAAAACAATTAAAAGTGCAAAAATAATTTTTGTATGCGCGCGAAGTAACAAGCAAACGAAACATAAAACACTCAAACAGAAGTGGGCAAGGAAGAACACAGCAGACAAAGCATAATCCGTCGCACGCACACAAACAAATGGCTCCAGCACCCAAGCGCCAGCGTGTAGCTACGTCCACGGACTTAAAGAAGGATCGACCCTCTGATGCGCCGTGTCCTAAATTACTGGACATCATCGAGAACAAGCTAGCCGAACAAACAGCCAGTATATCAGCCACAATAACTGATGCGGTTCAAACATCCGAAAGCCGCATACTACAAGAGCTGGGCGAAAAGGTAAAAGTGATGAGTGAGACCATTGAAAAACTCACTCAAAGGGTGCTCCAGCTGGAAAGAGAAGTCGCCGGTGTGGAGCAGCTGAAGAAGCGGTTGTTGCAGCTGGAGGCCTCTGCTCAGGAGGCTCAACATTTGGGTGGGCGTCTCGGAGAAGTGGAGGCTCAGGTGGCTACTCAGGCTAACGCCTGCATTGCGGCAGACTTGCGAGTCCACGGAGTTCCCTATGGTGAAGGCGAAAATTTAAAAACTCTGATTCACTCCCTATGCTTCAGCCTGAAACTCACGCCACCGCCTAAGATCCGCGATATTTTCCGGATAAAACCGCGGAGATCTAATCCAGCCGTGGATCCGGCCATTATTATTAAATTTGAACACGTGCGAGATAAGGCCGCGATGCTGCGTGCGGCTGGTGCATACCGAAAAGAATTTAAGCAGCCACTAAACCTAAAACTTTTGGGTATCAATTCCCCGGCAGCCCTCTACTTAAATGAGCAGCTTTCAAGAGAGAACTACGCTATCTTCAAAGAGGCCATGCGCTTAAAAAAGCTTAAGCGTCTACACTGGGTATTTACACGACGGGCGGTCGTCCATGTCACCCAATACGAGGGAGCCGACGCAGAGATAATGCTAATTGATAGCATGCAGAAGCTCCACGATCTGCAAGGTAATACATCGCTATCTCTGGATATCTCGTCTGCTGGAAATGCTGAAGAGCAACTAAGAGAGGGAAGTCTTTTTCGTTAATATTTGTCTCTTATGTAGGTTTAATAGGCTAAGTTCTTTAAGAGAGATCAGTTTAATAGAATTCTTTTTTTGTAATTATTTTATAGTTCTTAAATTGCGTGTGTGTTTAATTTATTATTTTAATTCAATAGCTTTGATTTAACAGCATCCAGAGCGAGTAGTAGTGCAATAATTAGGGTTCTTGCAAAACAAAAGGAAGGGTTGCGTATATGCCATATTAACGCTCAAAGCTTATGCAAAAAAATTGATGAGTTCCGGTATTTGTTTATTAAATCTAATGTTGATGTTGTGTGTGTTAGTGAAACTTGGTTTGTCCCTCAACTTAGTGATGTCCTAGTTGAATGTGAAGGTTATGACCTTTATAGATCTGACCGCGAGGGGCATGCTGGAGGGGTTGCCATCTATATTAAGAAAACTTTAAAAACCAAATTAGTAATCAAACTACCCTCTGGCAGTTCAATAGAATATCTTTTCCTGGAAGTACATGGGCGTGGAAACTCATCGAATATGCTCCTTGGATGTGTCTACAGGCCACACAGAACGATTGACTGTAGTGAATTTATTGACGAGGTATCTTCTTTATGTTCCGAATATACTGACGTTTTAATAACTGGGGACCTGAATAGTAATATGCTAAGGGAACGACAATTAAACTCTGAAATGGAAAGTCTTGGACTACAATTAGTAAATAAGACTCTACCAACACATTTTACGACGAATTCAAATACTCTTCTAGATGTCTTCTTTGTCAGCAATACAGACAGAATTCTTCTTTATGACCAGGTCTCAGTGCCGGCTTTCTCAAAACATGACCTAATATATATGACGTACGAATTTAACCCTAACTGTACTGACCATACAATTTTCTATAGGGACTTTAGGAACATTGACTTTGAACTTCTAAGTCATGAATTGGATACTTATGATTGGAACCCTATGTACAATTTTAGTGACGTTAACTCCCAACTGCATTATTTAACGTACTGCATTGACTCAATGTACGAAAGGTTTGTGCCACTTAAGCAAAAGGTTCTTAAAGCCAAAGATAATCTGTGGTTCAATAATGGTATTGCTGCAATGATCAATCGACGCGATATTGCCTATAGACGCTGGAAAAGATACAAAATTGCAAGTTACTATGACGAATTTAAGTCTTTGAGAATGACTGCTAACTTGATGATTGCCAATGCAAAGAGCAATATTTCGCTCAAAAATTTACCAGTACAATGACAATGAAACAAAAATGGAGAGAACTTAAAATGTTGGGAATCGGAAAATCAAACCACAATAGCAAATTAGACATAGACCCAAATGATCTCAACAGAAAATTCCTGCAATCAAACGTACCTGAAACATTGACTAACCCTTATTTGGACTTGACTGTGAATAATATCTGTGATAATAGCTTTAGTTTTATGTGTGTTTCGCCGTGTGACGTTCTAGAATCAGTTCTTTCTGTAAAATCGAGTGCTGTTGGGCTTGATAATGTTCATCCCAAATTTATAAAATTTATATTGCCAAAGATTTTAGACAAAATAACATATGTGTTCAATTCCGTTTTGACTATGTCTAGTTTCCCTACCTGCTGGAAATCAGCCAAAATTGTTCCTGTCCAAAAAACTAACGGCGAATATAGACCGATATCCATACTGCCATTTTTATCCAAAGTTTTTGAGCAACTATTGGCCAAACAGATCAACTGGTTTCTGAGACAAAACACCCTAATGTGCAATAACCAATCTGGCTTTAGACAATTTAGAAGCTGTACCACTGCAATAATAGATATAACTGAGAGCATTAGACAAAAACTTGATGACAAACATGTGACGTTACTAACTCTTTTGGACTTTAGCAAAGCCTTTGACACGGTTAACCACGAAATTTTATGTACGAAGCTTTCAAAGTTCTTCTCATTCGCGGACACTGCTGTTAACTTAATCTCGTCATACTTGTATGGCAGATCGCAAACTGTGATCACTGACACTGGACCATCTGACGATATGATCTTGATGCGAGGTGTACCTCAAGGCTCTGTTCTTGGTCCACTACTGTTCTCTATGTACGTGAATGACCTCCCGAGTGTATTAACCAATGGTAATCTTCATATGTATGCTGACGATGTTCAAATGTATGTTAGCTGTCCTGTTGCTAGAATTTTTGACTGTGTAGATGTATGTAACCTTGAATTGTCAAATATTAGTAAGTGGGCAAACATGAATGGACTCTCCCTTAATCCGTCAAAATGTAAATGTTTAATTGTTAGTAAAAGATCGTCAAATATTCCAAATCTTCCTAGTCTTCGTATTAATAATAGCTGTATTGAGTATGTTGAGCAAGTTGTTAATCTAGGTATTACCATGACTAACCTTTCATGGAGTGCACATGTCATAAAGGTATCCGGGAAAATATACGGCCTACTTAGGCAACTCTACATGACACAAAAGTACCTATCGGCTGATATGCGGCTTATGATTGCAAAAACGTATCTCATACCTTCTCTAAGTTATGGGATAGAAATTTTCGGGAACTGTGATGCTGCCTCCCAACACAAATTAAACGTTGCATTTAACAACATTGCAAGATACATATTCAATATTAAACGAGGTGATCCCATTACGGCAATGGCCAATAGCATATACGGATTTAACTTTAAAATTTGGAACAATACCAGAAATCTAATTCTTTTGCATAAGGTAATAAATACCAGAGATCCTAGTTATCTATTTGAAAAACTAAAATTTGGAACATCAGCAAGAACCAATAATCTCATTAATTTTCGTCATAATCTTTCGTCTTCTGAACGCCATTTTTTTATTCACACTATTCGCTTGTGGAATGAACTTCCTCAAAATTTAAAATCAATAAGAAGCACACCGCAATTTAAGAATAATTTAATAAAGTTTTATAGAAATGAAAACATAAACTAGACATAATAAAATAATGTTTAATTATAACATAAGGACATTCAAATTGTTAGAATAAGATATACATGTATTTCAATCATGTGTAGTTTTAAGACAGATATGAAAATTTTAAATTGACCCGTTGTGACTATCGCACAAATTTATAAGTTTTTAACTTGTAGCGATAGGAATTTATTTACCAATAAATTAAATTAAATTAAATTAAATTAAACTAAAACAAAAAGTTTTCGCACAGTGCCGATCTTTTTTGGACCGCAGACAGCCCTAAATGGTACCTCTTAAATACGGCACATTGGCGGCGGATTTGCAATAATGTTGAAGGCTAGAATCGAACCGAATTTCAGGTGCACACACATAATAATTATTTATAAATCAAGTATGTTAGCTAATTCAATTAAGCAATAATGTTCCCAAAACTTTAAGGAATAAAATACAATTAACATTTGTAATTTACAAATCGCATTGTATTTTAAAATAATTAATTTCTGATTTTGCGGATTTTAATCCGCCGCACAGAAGCGCCTTTTCTCATTTTACGTTGCAAAAATCATAACTTTTGAACTAAATAAGATAATAAAATAATTTAAGCGCCATTTGACAGCCAATTGTTGTAAAATTTACATATATATTGGAAAATGTGCCAGGCCCACTCATTCCCTTTTTTATAGGGTACTAGTAAGCCCAGCGAACTCTGTTTCGCCACCTTCGGAAAATTATCCGTTCATTAAAGTGCTCTTTATACTGTCTTCCCACACAGCGCATTTGTGAGGAACGGTTGGGATTTAAAAAAAAAGTGAAACTCGTGTTCCCACAGAGCTGCGTTAAAGCGCATCCGCATCCGAACAGCTGATCGATCAGCTGTGGCTTATGAAAACGTAAACAAAGGCTGTCGAATTGGCTGTTGCAAAATTGAAATGGAGCATTTACCAATTTATTTTAACTGTTGTACAACAGCAAAATGCACAGATTGCGTCAGAATTTATCCGCACTAAATTTAAATGAATTAAATGACAAGGAATTTTAGTTTTTCTAATGATTTTTCTCTAACAAAGAGCAAATTCCCCGAAGAGTGTCTATAGGTGGTATAGGCATCCAAAATCTTTAAAATAAGGTGAGGCAGGCGGTTTTATTAAATAGTAACAATTGGGGACATATTGGGGCAAGAATATACAGAAAAAACACCAACAACTATTTTGGGCATGTTTCTAACTTTGGCGCGACATTTTAAATTTCATTTATCAATTGTTCCTCGCCAAGTGTGTATACATTTTTCGTAGTCTTGGTCAAATTTTCAGAGTTGCACCGAAAAACTATCGCCTAACTATCGCTAATACTGGCATGACACTGCCGCATTAATTAGAGACTTCATTAAAGATTTGACAGCGCTATAGCGTTTTACACAAGTGCGAGCAAGACGACTATATTGCGCTCTAATGCATTAGAATAATGCATTAGCTACTTCATTGACGCGATAATCGATAGATCTACATATTATATACTAGATACTCGATAACAAAATACGGGTTAATACTGTCTTCCCACACAGCGCATTTGTGAGGAACGTTTGGGATTTTTCACAAATGTGAAACTCGTGTTCCCACACAACATTAAAGCGCATTTAGCATCCGAGCAGCTGATCGATCAGCTGTGGCTCATGAAAACGTAAACAAAGGCTGTCGAATTGGCAGTTGCAAATTTGAAATGGAGCATTTACCAACTATTTTGGCTGTTGTAGAACAGCAAAAGGCACAGATTGCGTCAGAATTTATCCGCAATAAATTTAAATGAATTAAATGACAAGGAATTTTAGTTTTTCTAATGATTTTTCTCTAACAAAGAGCAAATTCCCCGAAGAGTGTCTATAGGTGGTATAGGCATCCAAAATCTTTAAAATAAGGTAGAGGTAGGCGGTTTATATTAAATAGTAACAATTGGGGACATATTGGGGCAAGAATTTACAGAAAAAACGCCAACATCTATTTTGGGCATGCTTGTAGCTTTGGCGCCACGTTTTAAATTCCATATCTCATTTGTTTCTCGCCAAGTGTGTTTACATTTTCGTGGTGAATGGTCAAATTAAGAAGAAGAATCAGAGTTGCACCGAAAAACTATCGCCTAACTATCGCCAAACAAACCGGCGTTAGTTCAGCATTAAAATCTAATGCTGAACTAACGCCGGGCCATTTGGGAAAATTCGGAACGGCAAAACCTTATGGAGCATTTGTTCAACGGATGCTAAATGCGCTTTAACGCTGTGTGGGAAGACCCTATTAATGAAGAAAATTGTAATTGAAAAATGTATTAGCCAGCTCATTGACAGTATGGTCTCACAATGAGAATTTTATTTTTATATCATTTCGCTGGTTTTTTGAACTGAAAAAAATATTAGAAAATTAGGAAAAATAATATGTTTTGCGAGGGCAAGGTTCTTACGCTGTAAAATTAATATAAACATTTTTTTTTTGGTAATAATTAAAAAAAATTTAAGCATTATACGTTAAAAACATAAATTTAAAGGATTCTGCATTTATTTATGCAAGAATACTTCGACGAGGAATTCAGAAATTCATAGTAATACGCCTCGAATGGCGGCCGTTTTTTTTTTGTTTACCTTTTACGGTCGGTGTGACCGTAGTCGTATTACCAAAATAATCCAAGCAAAATTCAAGCCAAATTATACAAAATTACACATATAGTGGTCTCTTTCAAGGTTCTAATGAAGTAGCTAATTAATGAAAACTGCATTAGTCAGGCCTGCTCCGGTAATCGAAAACGGCAAGAATTTTTCGTTTTTGAAAACGAGAAATTGGTGCTCCGGTAATCGAAATCGAAAGATTTTTTCGATTTGAAAAACGGGCACCTTTTTCTGGCCGGAATGAAAAGTAAATGGCTTTTTTTATATGAAATCAGTTCTTATTTACAAAAGGAAAAAATAGTTTACTCAGTGGTCTATTGATGTTTATTCCACACCACCACAAGATCATTCTGGCAGGTAGTTATTTTATAAAAAATTTATTTCTGACCCCTCCTCAGATTTGACAACAAAATTTTTGCCGTGTTCAACCAGTTTTCTCGGTTTGGCGATAGGTCGATAAGTTCACCGCAAAAAGTTATCACCAAGGTTGCCATATTGTTGGTGGAACGAAACATCCAGTTAAAAATACTTATAAAATATAAATGAATACATTAATAACTTTAAAGGACCGCCAAAATGGTTGTTTATAAATAATGCTATTTAATGTGATTACTTAAATGGTCCAAATTAGCCAAATAATTATTTGAGACCACCGGAATTAAAACTGTGAAAAATGTGGCAGCATCTTAGGTGCCTGGATTTGCTTAATTCTACCATTTTTTGCCTTTTTCTGGCTTAGAAAAAGGGCAATTGTAAATATAATAGGCAGTACTTTACGTTGTTTGCTTATTACCAACAACACAAGTTAGCTGCTTGAGCAGTGAGAAACGATGAGAAAACGAAACATCCGATAGCAGAAATTTGCCGAAAACCGGAGCAGCTAAAAACGAAAACGGTTCGTTTTCGCCCAAAACGAAATCGAAAAAATTTTACGATTACCGGAGCAGGCCTGACTGTATCATATGGGCATAAAGAAACCGTGGTTAGATTTTAATGCGTTCTAACCGCGGTCCATTTGAGAAAATTCGGAACGGCAAAACCTTATGGGCAGTTAGTTCAACGGACGGTGAATGCGCTTTGACGGGGGTAGCGACATAAGTCCACCGCCATAATTTCGCCGTTTTAGAACGACATAATTTCGCGAGATCTTATGACGCTTGAGGACGCCATAAGTTCGCGCAGGAAAAACGACATTATTTCGCCAGCCGCGATCTTATGACGCCGAAAAGCGTCATAAGACCGTGCGAAATTATGTCTCTTTAAAATTATTTGTGGCGAACTTATGGCGCTTTGAAGCGTCATAAGTCCGCCACAGAAAAAATGACATAATTTCGCGGTTTGGATGTACGTATGTATGTATGTATGTATGTATGAACATGTATGTACATATGTACATGCATAACTTATATATCGGCCAGAAAACTAACATTTTGGTATTTTATGGTATTTTTAAGTGCATTTTTATACCCTTGCAGGGTATTATAATTTCAGTCAGAAGTTTGCAACGGTGTGAAGGAGACGTTTCCGACCCTATAAAGTATATATATTCTTGATCAGCATCAACAGCCGAGTTGATCTAGCCATGTCCGTCTGTTCGTCTGTCCGTCTGTCCGTCCGTCCGTCCGTCTGTCCGTCTGTCCGTTTCTACGCAAACTAGTCCCTCAGTTTTAAAGCTATCTAAATGAAACTTTGCATATAGTCTTCTATATACTCTCACTGCTATATATGTCGGAACGGGCCGGATCGGACGACTATATCATATAGCTGCCATACAAATGTTCGATAAATTTTTAGAAAAAAAATTATAACTTGGCTGTTTTTTAATATTATTCCATCATTTTTGAGATATGGCCATTTTATATTATTCCAGAATTTTTATAAAAATTTTATGAAAATCGGACCACTATATCTTATAGCTGCCATAGGAACGATAGGGAAAGTAATAGAAAAAAGTATAACTTCGTTGTTTTTCAACTTATTTTCATCTACTTTGAGACATGAGCTTTTAGTATTATTTCAGAATTTTGGTAACAATATTATGAAAATCGGACAATTATATCATATAGCTGCTGTTTTTTTAAATTTTTGCACCATTTTTTAGATATGGCCATTTTATAATTTTTCTGAATTTTGGTAAAAATGTTATGAATATCGGACGACTATATCTTATTATCGATCGGGAAATTAATAGGAAACAAATTATAACTTCGTTGTTTTTCAACGAATTTTCATCTACTCTAAGATATAAGCTTATTTTATTATTCTAGAATTTTGGTATAAATTTCATGAAAATCAGACAACTATATCATATAGCTGCCATAGGAGCGATCGGTAGATGTAGAGAAAATGTAAAGGTGTGAATGTAAAACTGTAACTGTCAAACTGTAAACATAATTAGTATAGGTAAAATGTAATGAAATAATATCTGCAAGGGTTTACAAACTTCGGCGTGCCGAAGTTAGCTTCCTTTCTTGTTTGTCTTTAATTTTATTTATTTTCAATTTTATTTCAATTTATATTTTATTTTTATTCGTGGAGTATCTCGAATCTCCGTTTAACTCAAGCCTCCCCTGCTGAGTCCACCCAGTCGGACTTTTCCCTAAAAAAATAGTACTATTTTCTCATAGAAACGGTGAGGAACACGTTTTGTTTTTATACATAACTAGTAAGCCAGGCGAACTCCGTTACGCCACTTTCGGCAAATTATCCGTTTAATTGAAGTGTTCTTTGGTAAACCACATTTTTTGTGATGTATAGTGGTTAATGGAATTATCTAGGGACCAAATAGCCCCTGGGATGTTAAAATCACCAAGAACTACTAACTAAGTGGTCCCTATCCGAAAGTCTTTTAGAGACCAACTGAATAGCGGAAAGATGGTTTCAATAAATAGGAAGTTCCGACAATGGAGGAAAGATGAAACTGTCTCGTTGGTGGTATTGCCATAAGGGGTTTTTTCAAGGTAAGCTGATTATCCGCCTTACCAATTTCAGACGGTAGTCCGGGCCTGACACCCTGGTAGGGAACTGGGGCTCTGAGAGGCCAACTGTTGGGACCCTCCAGTGGACAAAACGGATATGGGCAACACCGGGGGCTCGGTCTCACCCGCGACACCTTCGGATAACGAATATTTTCTAGCACTCTATCTCAGGGTTCTTGAAATTTGTCCTGAGGTCGATGGCTATGTCGAGGAAGGCTGCTGTTAGGAGCCTGCCACGCTGGTTGGGATCCGCTTAGATGCTGCACACCAGTTGATCTTCGTGTGCCCACGCGTTGTCTCAATCGGGCATTTTCCCTTACTACATTTCGTCTCTCCTCGCTTAAGTTCTGTGAATACACTGGTTGCTGGATTGCATGCCTTGTGCGGAGACCGATGTTCACACGTCGTGCTATAGGCATTTTCGACTATAGGCAGAGCGGTTAATTTAACCTCTAATCCACATAATTTACACAGTTCAACTTACCACCCTAAATACAAATGCTGGTTTCCAATTGCACTGATATGAAACGAATAACTTATTTTACTCAAAATTGAACACAATTTCGATTTGTCATAAAATAAACTGAGTAGAGAATTATGGCATGCTATGTGTCAGTGTTGGCGCTTTATGCAAAAATGATTTTCCCGCTTTCTGTTGCAATTTTTCCTGAATTATTCTTTACTGCAAAAAATCACAAATTCCGAGACCTTTCCAACGAATGGAAAACCGCTGAAATCGGTTCGTGCGTTCTGGAGTTATTTGATCCCCGCAGAAAACTCGACTTATTTTTATATAATAGATTATATAAAGTAAGGAACGGCCTTTGCAAAGGCGTCGCGTACATTTTTTACATAGTCGCCAAAGCTGCGGCCCTCTAAGCGAAAAGATTCTTAAAACGCCAAAAAACTTTATTTGTAAATAAATATAATTAATAAATTCATATAAAGATAGTTAGTACGTACCAAACAAAGCGTCTCAGAGTAGCGCCTCTCGAACAAAAGCCGTTGCAAAAATCGAAGAAGTCATAATCGCAAAATCGATTTAAACCATAAGAAATCGACAGAGAATTTCCCAAGAATTCCGAATCTGTAACCAAAAATTTTTTGATTTTTTTTGAGGAAGATATGAGCATTCAAACTCGAAATTATTTTCCGTGTATGCGTCATACAACAAAAAATAGGTAAATTAGTCGACTTTCAGGTAATATTACACAAAAACTACATAAACAATGGTCTTGATATTTTTTTTAAATGAAGAGGTATATTTATTACCTCTTATTCAAATTAAAAGAAAGGGTAGTTTTGTGTGGGCTTGTACAGGTAAATCGCTACCTGCCAGGTGTCAATTTTTTTCACCTTTTTCTGGATAAAGTAGTCTGCACTGCGTGTTTCTTTCCTGAATCAGAATCCGTTTAGAAAGTCTGCGTCCAGCTGCGACTCTGGCATTGCGAAACAACTCAGGGTAAAATATACCAAAATACCGACACAATGTCATACAAACCAACAAAAAATACTAACTGTAGCGCTCACGGTTCTGTGGCGGTTAAATATAGAAAAAAAATTTTTTTTTTCAGTTTTCAAATTATTTTTATTTAAGCAAATACTTTAAAATCAAGATAAAAAATTAAATAAAAAATATTTTTTAAAAATGGTCTTCATTGAGAAAAAAATATTTCTTCACTTTGATAATTTTCCGAAGGTGGCGAAACAGAGTTCGCTGGGCTTACTAGTACCCTATAAAAAAGGCGAATGAGTGGGCGTGGCAGATTTTCCAATACATATGTTAAATTTACAACAATTACCTGTCAAATGGCGTTTAAATTTTTTAGTTATCTTGTTTTGTTCAACAGTTATGATTTTTGCAACGTAAAATGAGAAAAGGCGCTACTGTGCGTCGTTCAAATGTGGAAATGCTGACAAAGCAATTTTATCAGAACCCCTTGCGTAATTCATTTTCATGATTAGGTCTTTTGCAAAAAAACGCTCTAGATTTTTTTCCAGTCCTTCAGGTCCAACCATAATCTTAAAGCCCTCGATCTAATAGAAAATATATTTTTAAAAAGTTGGAAACAGACTAAATTTATTATTATACTTACATAGTTTGACGGAGTCTCCTTAATTTTATTGTTTAGCTGGGACATTTCCGGTTTTTAGGGGAAACTCCATTTTCGGAGACACAAAATGGGATCGAATACCCTCTAAATTGGACAGTATTCTGGCATTCATAGCCGTCGAGGTTCCTAAAAAAGAAAGTTTTTTAGATCTGGTAAACGGTGAAATATTTTTCTATACTTACTCTCCATTACATCGATTGTTTCTAAAAGAAAAGTATATATACAGTGCCGCTCAACTGAATAGGTTTGAAAAATCGTTCTCACATTTTTCACTCTCCCTTTATTCCAACTGAATGGTTTGCTATTATGTATTTCTTTTTATTTTGAACCTTTATTTGTTTAGGCACTGTATGCAAGAAAAAATTAACGGGACAAATGCAACGCATATTCAGAATTTTACTTTTAACGTAAAATTCGCCAAATGCGTGCTCTATTCTTGGCTCATCTGAATAGGTTTAACTCTTTAGACTTTGCTTTTGGTTTGACTGCGTGACAGAAAAGAAGTAAATTTTTTTGTATTGCAAAATTTAAAGCATTTTTTATCAGTTTTTTGTAAAATGGGCCGCGGAAAACCTTTAACCGATTTTGAAAAGGGTCGCATAAACGGTTATATTGAATCTGGCTTAAAACACCATGAAATACCCTAAAAAATAGGTCGAAGTTAAAACGTTGTGAGTAATTTTCTTCGTAATGAAGCAGACTATGGAAAAAAAATTAAAGGAGAAAAAAAATATGCAACCACAGCATATAAGAGGCGACTTATCCTTCGAACTGCCCGAAATTCCCACCTTTCTGCTGGTAAAATAAGGGAAAAATGCGCTGTAAATGCTAGTGTGGTTACGGTAAAATGAATGCTCGGGAACACATGACGTGGAAGAAGGAGTGGAAGAATGTGGTCTTCTCCAACGAAAAGAAGGCTATCCTCGATGGATCAGACGGCTATAACTACTATTTTCACGATATTAGAAAAGAAGAATTGTTTTTAAGTCATTATGACACTTGTGCCGGTGGAGTAATGGTATGGGGAGCCCTATCTTTTTATGGAACATGCTATCTCCAGTTTGTCACCTCGAAGATGAACGCAAATCTTTACATAACTGTGCTCCAAACGGCTTTTCCCCAGTTTTTAGAGAAGTATTAATATTCCATGGACGTATCAACACGACAACGCTCCCATCCATACCGCTCGGGTTGTAAAGCAGTGGATTAAGGACCAACATGTCAAATTGCTCGAGTGGACACCTTACTCTCCTGACATTAACATCATGGAGAATATTTGGAGACTTTTGTCTTGGAAAGTATACGAAGGAGGAAGACAATTTAGTGACTCTGGAGCCCTAGTTGATGCAATTAAAAAAGCATGGTCAACAATTTTACTAAATGAAATCGAAAAATACTACGATTCTTTACCAAGCCATTTTGTTATGTTTTTGAAAAAATAATAAAAATAATATAACAACAAACCCGACAAGACACAATTTTTATTATTTCACAAAAGACAGTTTTCTTTATACAAAAAAATTTATTTCGATCAAATCGGAGGGCTTGTTGCAGAGATACACCGTTTCAAACTTAAAAGAAAAGTCAAACCTATTCAGTTGAGCGGCACTGTATATGTGAGATGGGTATTTACCCTTTTATGTTACGTTTTATTATACTAATTTTCGGATATTATTTATGTTTCTTTTCTGCTTTTTCCGTTTTTTACTCAACTTTAGTTATTTTCTCTGTTTTTGTATTTGCTGAATTTCAACCGAACTTCGAAGCTCTCCGCCTGCTTCGATCACTTCCCTTTTTACATATATTAACAAGAAAGGAAGCTAACTTCGGCACGCCGAAGTTTGTATACCCTTGCAGATTGGTTTTGATGTTTATATTATAGATTTAAATGCTGAAAACACATACAAAACAGAGTTTCATTACATTTTACCTATACTAATTATGTTTACAGTTTGACAGTTACAGGTTTACATTCCCAGCTTTACATTTTCTCTACATTTACCGATCATTTATATGGCAGCTATATGATATAGTTGTCCGATTTTCATAAAATGTTTACCAAAATTCTGAAATAATAAAAAAAATTTTATATCTTAAAGTAGATAAGAATATGTTGAAAAACAACGAAGTTATAATTTTTTTCCTATTCATTTGCCGATCGTTCCTATGGCAGCTATAAGATATAGTCGTCCGATTTTCATAAAATTTTTACCAAAATTCTGAAATAGTATAAAGTGGCTATATCTCAAAAATGATGCAAAAATATTGAAAAACAGCAAAGTTATAATTTTTTTTCTAAAAAGTTATCGAACATTTGTATGGGAGCTATATGATATAGTCGTCCGATCCGGCCCGTTCCGACATATATAGCAGTGAGAGTATATAGAAGACTATATGCAAAGTTTCATTCAGAAAGCTTTAAAACTGAGGGACTAGTTTGCGTAGAAACGGACAGACGGACGGACGGACAGACGGACAGACGGACGGACAGACGGACAGACGGACAGACGGACATGGCTAGATCGACTCGGCTGTTGATGCTGATCAAGAATATATATACTTTATAGGGTCGGAAACGTCACCTTCACTGCGTTGCAAACTTCTGACTGAAATTATAATACCCTGCAAGGGTATAAAAATGTTGTTCTTAAATATATTTGTTTATAAAATTTAACTCACTTTTTAATTCCGCCATTTCCTCTAGAAAAAGAGTGTTTAAAAATATAAATAATATAAATAAATAAAAATTAGTCCAAAAGTACATATATTTGTTTCTAAGATTATAAATAAATGAATATATATTGAAATAGGTAATCAGGTAGCTTCAAGGAGCTGCGCCTGGACATCGTCTAGTTCCGTACGTTACTCATTCGAGCTGAGCGTCTGCTGCCTGCTCTGCTGCACCAGGGTCTTGACCAGCTGCTTGATCACCGAACGCGCCTCGGCTATGCTGTGGATACCCTCCGACAAGGCGCGAATGCGACTGTCCAGGTCGCCTTGGCAGACCGTCTGCTGCAGCTCCGAGATCTCGGCATTGCGCATTTCCTCCTCCAGGCTGGCCTGTTCCAAGGCGACCTGGACAGTCGCATTCGTCATGAATCATCATGATGGCTATAAGGTGTTTTATAGGTAAGGGCAACGCTTCTGGAACTCGAGAGTCAGAAAATATCCAATCAATTTGGGTTTGGTGTTTTGTTGTTGCAGAATTATTCAATGACAAAAGACTATGTCCATTCAAAAATTCCTCCAAAACATCGCTCGCTGAGGATCTGCAGATATTAAAATCTCCTAATATTACCACTTTATTATTATCCATTCTGCGTACCTTTTCAAAGTCAGATTTAATTTCATTTCGAAATCTTGCAATAGGAAATACCGGACTTCTATACACAATTATAAATGACGTGTCAAGATATTTAAAAACAATCGATTGATAGGTTGCTCTGGGACTTGGCGATTTCTTTGTCTCAAAAAGAAATTGCACATTTGACGAAATACTTTGTTTAGCATATATGAGTGTTCCGTTTTTCCCAATACCATTTAACCGATTGTTATCAATTCTTCTGATAATGTCGAAATCCCTTAAGATGTACTCTTCCAGGTTTCAACAAAACATAAAAAGTTTGCAGAACAAATAATGTTGTCATTGGCTATGTCTTCGCGATGAGCGCGAAGAGACTCAATATTGTGATAATACATTGAGATGGCATTATTCCCATTGATCAAGAATTCATACTGCGTAGTCAAGGCCTTTTCACCTCTTAAGGTTTCTAGATCTGCTTGGACATTTGTAGCTCCAAATCTAGTTGGAGGAACAAAGTCTCCTAAAAGGAAGAGACCCGATGCACTTGTTGCTCTGCTGCATCCTACGTAAAGCGAAGCTCGCTTAATGCCCCTTTTAAGGTGCACAGCGACTTTGCTGTAGGTTGCTCCTTGGCTTTTATGTATAGTTATAGCCTCAGCAGGAACAACAGGGAATTGCTTTCGATCAACCGAAGAATGTCCTGAGCTTCCGCATTGGAAGACTAGAGCTGTTTTTTCAATTGGAGTCCAATCTGGATGATCATTTCTCCAAACCTTTGACCTGGCCATGGTACCAACTGTAGGATCTGAAAACCTAATCCAAAGTTTTGTTACTAATCTAACGTTGTTTACCATGCAGTTGTCAATCTGCATTAATTGGCCTGTTGCCCCGTTTACCAGTCCATCATTTGTATCTATATCGACGGTAACCATATATGTACTTTGCCGTTGTTTTAAGATGCAGAATATATGGCAGTCCCTGGGTTTCGGACGTTTTCATATTTTGTGCATTTCGAAGAGTTGTTTCTTCATTTCTTACTGACATATTAGCTGATTTCACAGTATCTATGGCAGTTGAAACGAACTCTTCTGTGGCGATTTGTGCGAGCTTTAAGGCGTTGTACTGATTAACCTCGTCATTTGAAGCAAATAAGTGGATTGCTTCATCCGGAACGTCGGTTGGCGTGACAACTCTTTGCCTAAAAAGCACAACATCTGCATCTGTCATGTTAGCTTCTGACATGTTATTTAAAGCCAAAGCAAAAGCATGATCGTCCCGTTGCCTCATTATTTCTGATAGTTCGAAAAACCTAAAATTACTCCAGAGGTTTGTGCCAGCCAGAATATTATACGGATTTGAGATATTTTCTAGAAATATCCACCGATCTCCTACTGGGCACAGCTGCTTCAGATCTCCAAACACTATAATAGACTTACCGCCAAAAATTACGTGTTGGCTTCTAAAAATTTATCGAAGTCTTTGAAATATCCTAGCGTTTTAGATCCGACCATCGAGATTTCATCGATAATAAATAATTGAAGGGTTATTAGCTTGCAATGCATCGTGTTTATGGAGTCATTGCTTAAAGGTCTTAAAGGACCTGATGTTTGATTCACTGGAAGTGAGTAAACGGAATGAAGTGTAAGTCCTCCAATTCCAAAAGCTGCTTTTCCAGTAGGAGCACAAAGTCAGACCTTTGCAGAATCAGTTACTCCCGGTAGCTTATTTTGTAACGAATTATTGGTACTCGGCCTAGATGGAAATAAGACGCAAGGGGGGCGCACGCGAAATATTCCGGCTGCGGCTCGTCGGCTAATGGGGTGGTGATCTTGCCCTCCTGCATCTGGCCTTTTGCCATTCTTATAGTTCAACTTTGCGTGCTGCGACAAAAAAATGGGGGGTGAAGACAAACCCTCACGACACTTAGACAGACGGATAGCATGGTACTCGGAATCTCCTACAATCCTCAGATGTTTTCGAGGAATTCACTGCCCGCCCTACCTTGGCCATTCGTACCCTGTAAATATATTCTTTGATCGAACGGCCCCTTGTGGCTGCCGCTGGGTCTCTAAAGGGGAGTCATCCTAGGTGAAGGCAATAAACGAGACAATTAAAACATTATAAAAATATATTTAAGCACTAGAAACATTATTAACGCTAAATGACATAAAACAAAAATACATGTAAATAAATATCATAAACCTATAAACCCGATAATTATTACTTAGAAGTCGAAATATAAAGTCTAACTAAATTAATGCCAAATTATATATTCCTATATTGGACTTGCGACCGGCAGCATAAGCAAATTATGTAAACATTGGTGGCGAGGATAAATTAAATCAAAAACAATTCCGTCGGTAGCGTAAGCTTATAAGCTCTCCGGTTGGATGCATAAAATATGCGACAAAAAGAACAACAAAAAAAACCAGGCATATGTTCGCCTTGGCCTTGCCCTTGAAATGCATTCGGAGCATAAATTCATGCTTTCTTATTGGAGCGGGACAATGGGGCAAATAACCCAAAAATGAGAACGCGAGAATTTATTTATTTATTCCCTGGATTGCAAATACATTTTTCTTGCCTTGTGTTTGACTCACTCGTACATTCCTGATGGGGGAATCCACCGACGAAAGCGCTTCCGTGATGTCGCCGCCAACCTGTGGAGTTAAAAAAAATTTCACGAGGAAAAAGTCATTGGGCCCACTGTACGCCAATTGATTCTCCTATGCACTTGTTCGGTTCTTTTTCTCACATAAAAAAACAACAACTAACCGAACATAAAAACGGAATTTTTCTACTACTCTTTGCCGACGCACATAACCTTTTTAAATTTCACACAAACTAAAAAAAACAACTAACACTAAATTTTCATGATTTATGCCTTTTCTGGCCGGATTTTCCTCAAAGATCTTGGGCACTCCAATGCCCTGGCCTTTCCCGCGGAACTCGGGCTCAACGGTGGCACTGTTGGCCAGCTTACGAACGCGGCGATCCGATTCTAGCAAATACGAGAGCAGACTGAAAGTTTATGCTGAGCATTTATGTTTGCCCTTTTTTTTCCCTCGAGCCTCTCCCTCTCCTCTAAAGCGTCATGTATGCCTGTGCGAACGTTGGGCCCAATACTGAGACGATGGGACGTTTGAATAAAAACAAGAAAGGAAGCTAACTTCGGCACGCCGAAGTTTGTATACCCTTGCAGATATTATTTCATTCCATTTTACCTATACTTATTATGTTTACAGTTTGACAGTTACAGTTTTACATTCACACCTTTACATTTTCTATACATCTACCGATCGCTCCTATGGCAGCTATATGATATAGTTGTCTGATTTTCATAAAATTTATACCAAAATTCTAGAATAATAAAATAAGCTTATATCTTAGAGTAGATGAAAATACGTTGAAAAACAACGAAGTTATAATTTGTTTCCTATTAATTTCCCGATCGTTTCTATGGCAGCTATAAGATATAGACGTCCGATTTTTTACCAAAATTTAGAAATAATATAAAATGGCCATATCTAAAAAATGGTGCAAAAATGTTGAAAAACAGCAAAGTTATAATTTTTTTTCTAAAAATTTATCGAACATTTGTATGGCAGATATATGATATAGTCGTCCGATCCGGCCCGTTCCGACATATATAGCAGTGAGAGTATATAGAAGACTATATACAAAGTTTCATTTAGATAGCTTTAAAACTGAGGGAGTAGTTTGCGTAGAAACGGACAGACGGACAGACGGACAGACGGACATGGCTATATCGACTCGGGTGTTGATGCTGATCAAGAATATATATACTTTATAGGGTCGGAAACATCTCCTTCATTGCGTTGCAAACTTCTGACTGAAATTATAATACCCTGCAAGGGTATAAAAATCACAAAAAACCAAGATTGGTCCTCGCTGCAGCGGCCGATGCACAGCCAGTTGAGGGACGCTACTCCACCAGCATCACACAAGATAGGTTTCCGGATGATTTGCCGGGTTGCGTCGATCGGCCAGATTCCCGCTCACGCCATATATGGGCGGCTGCTGAAGCGCCAAATTGGCCAAAGGTCTCCGCGTCACAAATTGCCAAAAAAATAATCCGCAATTAAGCGCCAAATCTAAACACAAAAATTAGCTGGCAGCCAAGGAATATTGTTTTTCCCCTCGCTTACCCTGGACTCGGATTCAGCGCTGGTTAACTTTTTTCTTTTCCAATTATCTTCCTTCTTTATATGGGCTGCTAGCCACTGGAGAAATTCTGACTTTCCTCTGACACAGCAAAAATAGGACAAAGAGCGAAATTCGCTGGGCGATCGCCGTTGGACCCCCTTCGCGCCTGCTTCGGCTTTCTTTGGACCGCTTATCCAGAGAAATGACAGAAGCCACTGTTGCCTCTTTCACTCCGAAACCTTTTGAGCTCGCGCCCCCTACTAGTTCCGCTGTCTGTTATGCAGATGGCGCTAGCTATTTTTCCCCAAACCTAGATGGCGCGAACAGAGGCTGCCACGAGCGCTACAATTTGCTCGCCAAGTTAAAGACTGATATATCGTTGAAATCAGTCTGCTTTTGCCTACTCCAGCACCTCCGCCAACATATTCATAAAATATTTTTTTGGCTGCTATATCATGCATTACGTGGGCATAATACAGACGTGGACAGCGAGCAAAGGTTATCATCAGATACCAACGGGGGAAGTCTAATTAGTTGAAGTTCGCCATCTTCTGTGTTATTTACAGCATTGCCATCTTGGAGTATGTTTACGTTTTGTCCGACGTTTGGTACTACCAAGGCCCTAAATTCTTCATCTAGATATTGAGAGGCAGGTTCCTGAGGAAGAATCCCAATATCTTCTCGGTCTAATTTTCTAAATCTTGAAGGAACAGCGGTGGATAACACGTCGTCAAAATAATTGCAAACAGCTGACGAATGTTATTGGGCATTGATGTCAACGCAGCATCAGCAAGAGCTAAGTCCCAATGGTAATCGTCTTCAAGCAATTGCAGTTCACGACATGCTTCTTGGTATGTATTGAATACCTGACCATTAACTGTTCGCAGAAATTCAAAAGACGTTGGTCCATGCACATTCACCAAGAGCAAACGTAAATAGAAGCACCCATGTTGCTTGGGATGTACAGTGTAAAGTCGCCCCAATGTCTTAGCTTTGAATATGCCGGAAATGGAAGGATGTCGTTTTCCTTGTTTTCGTGGCTCCCATTTTTTGCTGGATTTGTTCCATGTGAAATAACGCGGAACATCACCATATAGCAATGTCTTTGCGAATCGGCCAAAAATATCAGATCTTTGACACAATGTAAAAAATTCAGTTAAGGGGCCCATCCACAGTAGAACATGTTGGCCGAGCCGCTCGTCGAGCAAAAATTTCATTTGCCACCAACTAGTGCCAACATGCTTCCAAACATCATTTGCTGGGAAATCTTTGAGAAGTGAACATGGCAACGGACGACGCATATATCTTTTGAACAAAATAAGATAATAAAATAATTTAAACGCCATTTGACAGCAAATTGTTGTAAAATTTACATATTTATTGGAAAATATGCAACGCCCACTCATTCCCTTTTTTTCAGGGTATCAAAGTGAAAAATTAGGTTTTTTTCAATGAAAACAATTTTTTAAAAATATTTTTTATTTAAAGTTTTTATCTTTATTTTTATGTATTTGCTCAAATAAATATAATATAAAAAAAAAAAAAAAAAAAACATGGCGATAGATAATATATTTGTTGTGCACTTTTGGCAATTAATGTTTGCTTCGAAAAGAAAAAAAGAAAGAGGAAGCGCCAAAACGGAAGCACAATATGTGGATGAAAGAGAGGTGGCCTTGCATGAGGATCTCATCTATACCCTTTTTAGGGTATAGCCGCTGCTCCTTGCTTAGCTCCCTGAACATTGTAGTCCACCCTTCAGCATAAATGTCAGCTTCGTCCCTTGGTTTCTTGGCGTTCATGTTGTCCAAATGAGCTACTGCCTTCTGCAGGAACTCGGATCCTTTTTGTGTGCCACAAAGATTGCTCATTTTGCAAGCAATAAATAAATTCTTAAATAAATTGTTTTGACATTTTACAGCTCCGGTACTACGTGTTGTCGCTACAAGCTTTTGCTTCAAGTGATGTTCGTGCCAACGTTGCCATCCATTGTCGAGCATGTTGTTGCGAACACAAGCTAGATAGAAGGATTTCTATTTCGTTCGAGCGGCTCGACAAACACGAAATTTGTACGCGAGCACTACCACTAACGGCTCGGCCAACAAGTTCTACTGTGGATGGGCCCCTTAAGTGTCGTTTTTGGGGCCTAGGACGCTCTTTGTAAAAGATTTTCTTCAGTGAAGTATACACGTTGACCGTTTTCAAGATATATTCCTAGATGCTGGACAGAAGAATCTCTTTCGTGTATGGGAAAGTTGAGAATATGCCAAATAGCTTCGTTGCTGCTAATGTACTTATCTGCCCATTTGGTAACGTGCTATTTCGTCATTTTGATTTATATTTTGTACTTCAAATACGGCCAAATCACTGCCTTTGTTTACATATTTACAAATGTACTTAATTGATTTTACAGAACTGCAAAGCTCTACGTTGATATGAGCTTTATACGTTTTTGAAAGTAATGGTGAATATGGTACCACCCACTGATTATCAATTTCAACTTGATTTGGATAATTTGGCAGTCGCATTGTAAATGTGTGGCCACCATTCTCAGTATTTCTGCGGCGATATATAGATACATTTTCCATTTTCCATGCATGGTGACGTGATATTGAAAGCACCGCATGGCCCATGGATCATTTGTTTAGTGACAACATCAAATAATTCTGGATCAATAAATAGGTCTGGAATTTCGGCTGAAATTATTTGATCAATTTCTTCTGGACGGATTCTTTCTTCAAGCCAAATCAAAATGTGGGCATGAGGCAAACCACGCTTTTGCCATACAGCCAACAACGTGTGATACCGAAAATTGAATATTTAACAATAAAATCAATAAGGGATTTCAATTTTTTTTTAAACACGCGTGCAGTTATATCATGACGATGAATTGCTTGTTGTCCTGATAAAAATAAAGCTTGTATCTCTTCCCAATTTGGATTACATGTAAATGTAAAAAACAAATCCGGTCGGCCGTAATGACGAACGTAAGTCATCGCGTCTTGTATGTATTCCTGCAGGTTCCGTGGACTGCCGATGTAGGTTGAAGGTAAAATGAAAGCATTACCGATTTTATTAGGATTTAAATTTCCGTCGATGTTTCCAGCAACAGCATCTCGTAAGTGAACATACTCTTCTGATCGTAATTTAGCCCGGTTGAATCGAATAAATCGCAAGCGTTCGCTTTCAACCTTAGCATACATATCAACAATGTATTGATGGAATAGCTGACGATATCGAAGGATATAGTTGTCCTGATTTAATCTAATCGTTATTCGGTGTGCGTAGTAGTTCATTGAGCTCACTTTTTTATTTCCATAATTACCTAAAAAAATGAAAAATAAAATGCAATATAAAATTAACATTTATACATACAGTAAGAAAATAAATAGGTAATTGTCAAATTTACCGGTATTAGGATCACACTGTTTGATGTTAAGGTGATATTCATCCTGACCTTGCCAAGATATCAATGGATTATGTAGTGCATCATATGAACGGTGAAGATCCGAAATCGTACTGATAGTATTGTCTCGCCGTGTAATTTGTATACAGTCCCGTACTAAACTGTTGGCACAGTTGTAAAGCTGAACTTTAAATGTCGTTATAAGGCGTATGCATCACTTAAATGATTTTTTTTTTGTGTATAGATAAATTAAGGGGGGACATCTGAGTAACTTTTTTTAAAAATCGAAAAATTTTTTTTTTGCTTAAAAAATTCTTTAGGGTCTTAAAAATAACATACCAAAAGACAGAGTCCGGCAAATGTGTCTAAGTGTCGAAATGTTCCAATCTGCGGCGATGCCTCTCATGTAAATATATACGATCTTAAAACTTTAAACGCGTTTTTCTCAAAACCACTTTTTTTGAGTTGGCCGGAAACCTAACTCGAACAAATCTTAACCGATCGATCTTTGACAATATATCCAAAATACCTTTGTCTATCGACACACGTAGGATTTTTATTTATTTTTGCTTACTTTTTTTTATCAACAATTTTGTGACGTTTTTTTCTCATGAAAATTAAAAATTTTTTTTAATCCCTCACCATTTTGCAAAAAATCAAATCGGCCATGGACCCCTTTCAAAAAAATAGGGCCGACGAAAACATGCTGCACAGCCGCCATTTTGTTTTCGCTTTTATTAAAAAAAAAATGTATTTTGTAGTTCACATCTAACAAACCTAAAACCTACTTTAAAAATTTTCGATTGTCTTTTTCATTTAGCCAAAAAAAATTCCTGAAAATAGGCTATTTTTTTGCCAGTTACTCAGATTTCCCCCCTTAAGGGGGTTTCCTGAATTAGGAGGCCAAAAAATAGCTGTTTTTCGCGATTTTTTTTGGAAGGTAAAGAAACGACCAAGCTTCTTGCAATTTTTGGTATATTTTTATACATATTTAAAGTGCTTAAATAAATTAAAAAAAAAAAAAACAAGAAAGGAAGCTAACTTCGGCACGCCGAAGTTTGTATACCCTTGCAGATATTATTTCATTACATTTTACCTATACTTAATCAGGCCTGCTCCGGTAATCGTAAAATTTTTTCGATTTCGTTTTGGGCGAAAACGAACCGTTTTCGTTTTTAGCTGCTCCGGTTTTCGGCAAATTTCTGCTATCGGATGTTTCGTTTTCTCATCGTTTCTCACTGCTCAAGCAGCTAACTTGTGTTGTTGGTAATAAGCAAACAACGTAAAGTACTGCCTATTATATTTACAATTGCCCTTTTTCTAATTCAGAAAAAGGCAAAAAATGGTAGAATTAAGCAAATCCAGGCACCTAAGATGCTGCCACACTTTTCACAGTTTTAATTCCGGTGGTCTCAAATAATTATTTGGTTAATTTGGACCATTTAAGTAATCACATTAAATAGCATTAATTATAAACAACCATTTTGGCGGTCCTTTAAAGTTATTAATGTATTCATTTATATTTTATAAGTATATTTAACTGGCTGTTTCGTTCCACCAACAATATGGCAACCTTGGCGATAACTTTTTGCGGTGAACTTATCGACCTATCGCCAAAACGAGAAAACTGGTTGAACACGGCAAAAATTTTGTTGTCAAATCTGAGGTAGGGTCAGAAATAAATTTTTTTTAAAATAACTACGAGCCAGAATGATCTTGTGGTGGTGTGGTATAAACATCAATAGACCACTGAGTAAACTATTTTTTTCCTTTTGTAAATAAGATCTGATTTCATATAAAAAAAGCCATTTACTTTTCATTCCGGCCGGAAAAAGGTGCCCGTTTTTCAAATCGAAAAAATCTTTCGTTTTCGATTACCGGAGCACCAATTTCTCGTTTTCAAAAACGAAAACGAAAAAATCTTGCCGTTTTCGATTACCGGAGCAGGCCTGATTATGTTTACAGTTTGACAGTTACAGTTTTACATTCACACCTTTACATTTTCTCTACATCTACCGATCGCTCCTATGGCAGCTATATGATATAGTTGTCCGATTTTCATGAAATTTATACCAAAATTCTAGAATAATAAAATAAGCTTATATCTCAGAGTAGATGAAAATTCGTTGAAAAACAACGAAGTTATAATTTGTTTCCTATTAATTTCCCGATCGTTTCTATGGCAGCTATAAGATATAGTCGTCCGATATTCATAACATTTTTACCAAAATTCAGAAAAATTATAAAATGGCCATATCTAAAAAATGGTGTAAAAATTTAAAAAAACAGCAGCTATATGATATAATTGTCCGATTTTCATAATATTGTTACCAAAATTCTGAAATAATACTAAAAGCTCATGTCTCAAAGTAGATGAAAATAAGTTGAAAAACAACGAAGTTATACTTTTTTCTATTACTTTCCCTATCGTTCCTATGGCAGCTATAAGATATAGTCGTCCGATGTTCATGAAATTTATACCAAAATTCTGAAATAATACCAGAAGCTTATGTACCAAAGTAGATTAAAATACGTTGAAAAACAACGAAGTTATAATTTTTTTCGATATAAGATATAGTGGTCCGATTTTCATAAAATTTTTATAAAAATTCTGGAATAATATAAAATGGCCATATCTCAAAAATGATGGAATAATATTAAAAAACAGCCAAGTTATAATTTTTTTTTCTAAAAATTTATCGAACATTTGTATGGCAGCTATATGATATAGTCGTCCGATCCGGCCCGTTCCGACATATATAGCAGTGAGAGTATATAGAAGACTATATGCAAAGTTTCATTTAGATAGCTTCAAAACTGAGGGACTAGTTTGCGTAGAAACGGACAGACGGACGGACAGACGGACAGACGAACAGACGGACATGGCTAGATCAACTCTGCTGTTGATGCTGATCAAGAATATATATACGTTATAGGGTCGGAAACGTCTCCTTCACTGCGTTGCAAACTTCTGACTGAAATTATAATACCCTGCAAGGGTATAAAAATTCAAAATGGCGGACTTATAAGTAGTTTACTGAAGCGCCTCGTCACAGAAGTCCCTAATTGGCGGGAGAGATAACTAAAAAACTTATTGACCGATTGAAACGAATAAAGGCTTATTCTCTTTAGAATTAAATTCTCTTCTAAATAGACTACAACGGTTGTTGAAAACCGCTTTTTATATTTTTTACAGCATGTTAAAGTCAATATTGCATTTTTCGGGATAAAATATTGACTTTAACATGCTGTAAAAAATATAAAAAGCGGTTTTCAACAACCGTTGTAGTCTATTTAGAAGAGAATTTAATTCTAAAGAGAATAAGCCTTTATTCGTTTCAATCGGTCAATAAGTTTTTTAGTTATCTCTCCCGCCAATTCGAAAAATGTGAAGTGGAGAAAACGCGCTTCAAAGTTCGCCAAGCGCCTGCAAACCTACTAGGCGCTCCTTTGCTTTCATCTCTGTATCTTCGAAAATACTTCGAATTGGCTTCTGAAATTTTTGTGGTATATTCTTAGATAGTTTATCTATCGATTTAAGCAATAAAAAAAAATCGATTTTTTTTGCCTCCTAATTCAGGAAACCCCCTTAAGAAAACTCTTTTTGACATATTATTGAACTTTGCGTTGCTTGAAATCGTCAAATAACGATGCGAAAATGAAGCGCAAAACGAAAAATGGAAATAAAAATTTTTCACACTTTTAAGCTCGCAAGAATCAAACAATTTCTGTGTTTATTAGATAGTTATTAAAAATTATTAAATACCATCGGTAAAATGGCTGAGCTAAGTTTGGTTACCAGATGTTCAATGGTTGCAAAGTTTATCGCTGAAATTGCAGTCAAAGTCATTGCCAATGTGTTTAATGCAGAGATGAGCACACCGTGCTCACGGTTTGCTGACACTCCTCAAACCGTTATCTTTTTTCGGAGGCGCCAGCAAGTCGTGCCAGATTTTTCGGTGCTCGCGATCAGGGAACCGTGAAGATTTACAAAACAACGACACTGACATTTGGCGCAGGTTGCAAGCAAGAGTTTGCAACAAGACAACCCAAGCGACCGAACTCGCACATCGTAACAAAAACAAGAACAATTTTAAAGGAAACTGCGCGGCTGGCGTTGACTTCTGCACTAAAGAAAAAGCGTTTGGATTTCTTTTGCAGTCGTTATTCTTAGGCGGACATAAATGAAGGCAAAAATGGCTGAAGATATTGAAAGCTCCCAACTTGAGATGAGATATTTCTTTACAAAAATTAATAATTTGGATCTGATGCAGTGCTTGATTTGCGGAGCGACAAGTGCAAAAAGAACTTACAATATTCGAAGACATTACAACTCCCAACATGAAAGTTCGTACGGCTTGTTGGGTTCCAATAGACCAATACCCCATTTTAAAAGGGTCAATACTTAAATTGGAGATATAAAAGTCTTGGCACACTTCATATAAAACATTTATTTTTTTTAATATAACAATAAAATTAATATTTTGTTGGTAATCCTTTTTATTTTATGACGTCTGCCAGACGTCTTGGCATTGAATGCACCAATTTTTTCGTGACTTCTGCACCAATTTTCTTCCATTCCTCACTTAATGCCTGTTTTAGGTCATTTTTGGAGAATATCTCGTGGTTTTTCATCCGCCTGCCGAGTTCCTCCCACAAATGTTCAATTGGATTAAGGTCCGGTGACTGCGAAGGATGTGGCAGTACATGTGCTGTATTATATGTCAGCCATAAGCGCGCATTCTGGGCGGAATAAATGTAAAAGATTCTGGCATATTGAGCTTTAGAGCGCTTTTTTTAGGTTTTCTTTCAAAATATTGAGGTAATAAACTTGATCCATTATACGCTCAATGAAAACTAGCTCGCCAACACCAGTGGATGACATGCATCCCCACACCATCACGCCTCCGCCGCCATGTTTCACTCTTGGTGCCAAGTTCTTTTTTTCCAGCTCGGTGTTCGGTTTTCTCCATACGTTCTGGCGGCCATCAGAGCGAAAAATATTGAATTTACTTTCGTCCGAGAAGAGCACCTGATCCCAAAATTCGACTGGCTTCTTTATATATTCCTTAGCATAGGCCAAACGCTTCTTTTGGTTGACATCAGAAATTAAAGGCTTTCGCCTAGCAGAACGGCAATGGTAGTTGGCATCGTGCAGGGCCCTTCTGACGGTCATCCTTCCCAAACTCGGTTTTGACCTCAGCGGCGATCTGGGAGGACGTTTTTTTAGGGTCAACCTTGACTTTTCGGATCACCGTGTTCCGTTCCCGGTCGATTAAAGCGCGATATGAAAACAACAACAAAAAAATATGTTCCCCTGTATTAACAAATGCTTAAGGGGGGACATCTGAGTAACTGGCAAAAAAAAGCCCATTTTCTATAATTTTTTTTGGCCAAATGAAAAAACCAATCGAAAAATTTTAAAGTAGGTTTGATAATGTTAGATGTGAACTACAAAATAAATTTTTTTTTTAATAAATCGAAAACAAAATGGCGGCTGTGCAGCATTTCTTCGTAACGTCCCTAACGTCCTTAATTTTTGATCTAGAACATAAAATTAAATTTTGTTAGTTTCTGGATCTCAACCGCTATCGACACAGGTAGGATTTTTTCGACATTTTGATTTTTGGCAAAATGGTGATTGATTAAATAAAATGTTCAATTTTCATGAAAAAAAAAAACGTCACAAAATTGTTGATAAAAAAAAGTAAGCGAAAAAAAAAAATCCTACGTGTGTCGATAGCCATAGGTATTTTGGATATACTGTCAAAATTTCAGATCGATCGGTTAAGATTTGTTCGAGTTATGTTTTCGGCCAACTCAAAAAAAGTGGTTTTGAGAAAAACGCGTTTAAAGTTTTAAGATCGTGTTCAGAAAGAACACACGAAAAGTATATACATAGATAAGATGCATATGTTAGGTACTAAATCTTTGCAGCTATGTACTGCATTTGTCTATCTATAAGTACATCCGCGCCACTTGGGCCTACGTAAATACAAGCAACCCGAAATATGACCTCCTGCGAGCGGTCTGGGTTTGTTTAAGATACCATATGTGCTATCGGAGTAAATGTGTGCTCCCTTATCGCACTTAGAGTATTACCCACGATCGGGAACTGTCCTATGCGTGGGTCTAGAACTAAGATCAATAATGTACATTCTCATGTTAGCTATTTAAGATAGGATTTGAACGAATAAAATTTAGTTTGAAATATCAACTCAACAACGTCAGACGCTCGTTTTATTTACAGCCTCTCTCGACATTTTGGTCCTTCGACCGCTCTGCAACTTTCCCCCCTGTGGTAAGAGGTTCAGAGTTTTTAAACCAGCGCCTTAAAAATATTAAGGCTGCTAAAAATAAATATCTCTGGTGTCCCCCCACCCGTGGTAAGGAACAGAGAATAAATATATAAACAAAAAGATACAAAAGAATCTTTTGTGTTTTAATAAAAAAGCACCTGGTAGTTAGAAAAAACTAAAGGTAGCTTAAAAATTTTTTTAAATCGAAAAATTCGTAAGGCGTGCTTGAGGCCATAAACATCAGCATAAAGTGCGTGAATATAATAAAAAGAAAAATTATATATTTTAAACGCGACGGGTATTAAGTGCCAAATAAAAAAAAAAAAAAAAAAGTGAAAAAGAACAAGGCAAGGAGCCTGTGTGAAAATAAAGTAAATCGAACAAAAAAGAGTTCGTAAAGTTCAAGTGACAGAAAAGTCAGACTGGACAATTAGTGAAAAAAAAAACATTTTTTTGAATAACAAGGCAAGGAGCCTGTTAAAGTGAACCAAAAATAAGTTCAACAAAAAAGTGAAAAAATAAAAAATATATATATATATATATGTCGGGGATGGGGGGTCAATGTTATCGGCCATGGTAGTTTCCTTTTCTTTTCTAAGCGCAGTGAGTCGCAATGACTAAATAGTTCGTCCGCTTTCCTTCACAGTCTCGCTCGAACTGACTTGCACTTTTCCCTTTCTCTACTTTCTCGTCCTTCTCTACTCGTCATTGCGCCACACTCGGTAGGGAATACTCTCTTTTTCCCCACCACGCTCTTTCTTAATAAGTTCTCTTCCTATTCTCTCGTTGTTACTTATTTTACTCTTCCTTTATTTCCATATTCGATACACTTGGAGACTTACAAATAGTAATTACAACTGACATTTCAGGGTAATCTCCGACATATATAAATAAATATATATATATATATATATATAAAATCATCTTTAAAAGCCGACACCTATACCAGGAGGAAGGAAGACCGCACGGCAGCAAATAAGTCTCTACAAGAACAACTACAGCCGCAGCGACGATACAGGCGGCATCAGGAAATCTCTACAACAACAACTACGGCGGCATCAACAGCAGCAGCAGCGTCATCGTCATCGTCAAAAAATCCAGATAAGCTAACCTACCTATATAAATATATTTAACAAAAATACTTATACCTAAGTTTTAAAAATATTTATACAAAAATGATGTCCGACAAAACTTTAGAATTGCTAAAAGCGCAGTCCGGAATAATTTTGGAAATTAGGCAGGTAGAAGCTAGAATAGGGTTAACCAAACAAGACAGAGTAAGGTTAGAAGAGCTTCAGAAACTCTTCATAGCAAATCATACATTGCTATTAAAGATCGGCGTTGTCGATCATGAGTACTTTAACTCGAAACAATATGACGTAATAATGATGGTCCTGGCTCAAATCAAATTAAGAGTTGATAAAGAGTCTTTAAAGGATAAGCCAGAGGGACAGATTGTACCCACAGCCCCAGTTTCCAAGTCGAAAAACGCGGAAACAAATATTGAGTTGCCAGGGACTTCAAACGCTTCCGGAATAGCACAGACTTTCCGAATTCAGGTAGGCAAATTAAGAAAATATTTGGATGAGACGACGTCTCTCATCGACAGCAGTCAGGATTTGCTGACAATAAGAAAGAACAAAATTGAGTTTTTGTTCAGAAGAGTACAAAATTTAATAGAACAGGTAAACGCTTGTTTCGAAAGTTCTGTATTCGAGGAGGAGATTAGCGATATCGAATTTGATACGCAAAACATATTAGCTGCGATAAACAATAGACTCAGCAGAGTTAATACGCAGGCTGATGTGTCAATGGTGGTAAAGGCGGAGGAATTACCAACCCTGCCTAAAATTCAGATTCCCACATTTTTTGGTGATTCCAAAGAATGGGATCTGTTTTATGAGCTGTTTACAGAGCTCATCCACACAAGAGAGGATTTAAGCCCCTCTCTAAAATTTAATTATCTCAAGTCGGCATTAAAAGGAGAAGCCAGGAATGTGGTTACTCACTTATTGCTAGGCGCAGGAGAAAATTACGAAGCCACTTGGGAATTTTTGACCAAGCGGTATGAGAATAAAAGAAAAATATTCTCAGAGCACATGAATAGGCTTATGGATATGCCAAATTTAAATTTGGATTCAGATAAGCAAATTAAAAAGTTTATTGACACTATAAATGAGTCAATATATATTATAAAATTAAAGGCACACTTATCCGAAGAAGTCGATGCCGTTTTTCCGCACATAATTCTGCGAAAATTTAATAAAGAATATTTAAATTTGTATGAAAGTCATGTCAAAAAGACAAAAGACATTCAGGCACTTTCTGATGTGATGGAATTTTTAGAACAAAGACTAAATTCTATATCATCATTTTCACAGGGAGATAAACCTGTAAAGAAAGTGGTCATGACAATGCCCAATAATTATATCGAAAATTGTGCGTGTTGTAAATTACCAGGGCACTATTTGGTTCAGTGCTATAAATTTAAAAGCATGAACCCAGCAGAAAGAACTGACTGGGCGAAAAAAAATCATATTTGCACAAGATGTCTGAGGCATCAAAGTTTTAAAAGATGCACAAGTGAGCAACTGTGTGCTACTTGTAACAAGCCTCACCATACGTTACTTCATTTTAATTTTCCAGAAAAAGTGAACACGTGTAGAACAACGGAGCAAGCGTTGTTAGCTACAGCCCTGATTGAAGTAAAATCAGGCAATGGTGGCTTCAAAAAATTAAGAGCTTTGATAGACAGTGGGTCTCAAAGTACTATAATTTCAGAGGAGGCTTCACAAATTCTCAAATTACCGAGAATTAAAAAATACACAGAAATAAGTGGAGTTTCCACAAGTAAAACATGCATTTCAAGGCATAGAGTAAAGTTGCAAATCAAAACCCAAAAAAGGGATAAAAATAATTTGACGGTGGATGCGATCATCCTACCAAAATTAATGAAGGCACTACCAGGTCAAATGATTAACGTTGACACGGCTAAATGGGATAAATACCGGCTTGCTGATCCCGAATTCAACAAGCCAGGTAGGGTAGACCTAATAATAGGAGCAGATCTATATGCACACATCTTTAAAAATGGAATAAAGAAAATAGACGGACTTCTAGGTCAAAATACCGCATTTGGATGGATAGTGTCGGGCTGCACAAAATCTAAAGGCAATAATAACACAATAGTTGCAACCATGATTGAGTGCCAAGATACGGAAAGATTTTGGGAATTAGAAGAAGAGAGTAAAGATGAAAAACAGCAGGAACAGCAGTTTATGACCGAAAAATTATGCTTACGAGCCGACAAGGAAATAGAGCAGAAAAATAAGATTCTAAGGCTGAATCCATTATTAGACAAAGATGGTATTCTTAGGGTCGGTGGTAGGCTACAAAATAGCAATTTGCGATTTGATGTCCAGCACCCGATCATATTAGATAAGTGCCACATTACAAAATTAATAATTGAAAAGGCACATAAGGAGACTTTGCATGGTGGCATTAATTTAATGAGAAACCAAATCCAAAGGAAGTATTGGATATTTAGGTTAAGGGATTCTCTAAAGAAAGTATTGAGAGAGTGTGTCACCTGTGCACGATATCGGCAATGTACAGGCAAACAAATAATGGGTAATTTGCCGAAGTGCAGAGTAAATGTAGCATACCCTTTTCTAACTACGGGTATAGACTATGCAGGACCATACCACATAAAATGCTCAAAAAATCGGGGTCAAAAAACTTTTAAAGGCTATATCTCAATGTTTGTATGTATGGCTACGAAGGCAATTCATTTGGAAGTTGTCAGTGATTTAACTTCTGATGCATTCCTAGCAGCATTACAAAGATTTATAGCAAGAAGGGGAAAATGTACCAATATATATTCGGATAATGGTACTAATTTTGTAGGAGCTGCACGGAAGTTAGACGAAGAGTTAGTAAAAGCTATACAATATAACTCCAGAGTAGCTGCAGAAAAGGAAACTGAAAAAATTCAGTGGCATTTTATCCCGCCGGCAGGACCTCACTTTGGAGGTATTTGGGAAGCGGGTGTTAAGTCCGTAAAATATCATTTAAAAAGAGTGATAGGAGATAGTATATTGACATACGAAGAAATGTCAACCCTTTTATGCCAAATCGAAGCAGTACTGAATTCTAGGCCGCTATATACAACGGGAGAAGACGTGGATGATAATGAAGTGCTAACGCCAGGGCATTTCTTAATAGTTCGACCAACGTTGGATATAGTGGAGGCAGTTGAAGAAAATGAAAAAATTTCGAGCCTAGATAGGTGGAGGTTAATTCAAAAAATAAAAGGAGATTTTTGGGTCAAATGGAAAGAGGATTATTTATATACCTTACAGCAAAGATATAAGTGGAAAAAAGGTAGTCAAAATATAGAAAAAGGGCAAATAGTGCTTTTAAAAGATGAAAACTGTCACCCAGCCAGATGGCCAATGGCAAAAGTAGAAGAAATTCATAAAGGCAGGGACGATAAAGTTAGGGTTGTCAAAGTAAAAACCTCAGAAGCATCATTGACGAGGCCGATTACCAAGATTTGTCCTTTAGTTGGTGTACAACAAGCTGAGGATGCAACCACAACTCCGACCGTAAGCCATAAAAAAAGAGTTTCCCCTAGGTTATCTAAACTAGGAAGTATAGTGATACTGACTTTGATTGCTTTAGTTTGTCAGGTATCCAGTGCTTCAGCTATGAAACCCAAAAAAAATGTGTTTGAGGTACAAAAGATAAATAGTACTGCGGCAATATATTTAGATCCACTAGGAGATGTGGAAATTGTAAGTACATCTTGGAATTTAGTGATCTATTATAACATGGATGCATATTTCAAGATGATTTCAAAAGGAAAAGCGCTGATAGGGGAAATGAGAAAAGTTTGTGACAAGCTTCATAGCTTTGAAGACCAATGCCATCTAGTTTTAAATAATATGCAAAATCAGTTATTAGAACTAGAAGAGAATAATAAATTATTCATGATGCAACCAAGATCCAGAACCAGGCGTGCTCCTTTCGAGTTTATGGGTTCATTGTATCATATTTTATTTGGTATAATGGATGAGGATGACAGGGAACAATTGGAAGAAAATATGAAAAACTTATTAGACAATCAAAGGAACATTGATCAATTAGTTCAAAAGCAAACTTCAGTTGTTGATTCAACTACTAATTTATTAAAAAGAACAACCGAGGATGTTAACGCCAATTTTAGGAGTATGCAAGTAAGGATTGAGAACATGACAGAAGTTCTTAAGGAGAATTACTATGTGTACAAAGAATCGATAAAATTCTTTATGGTAACCAAACAGCTTCAATCATTGATTGAAGAAGGTGAGAAAGTCCAATCCGGGATTATAAACCTTTTAATAGATATTAATCACGGAAGGCTGAATACAAACATCCTTAGGCCAAATCAGCTTAAAAGTGAGATTGCTAAAATTCAGGAAAATCTGTCGGAAAATCTAATAATTCCAGGGAAGAGGTCAGGTACGGAACTTAAGGAGGTATATACTTTATTGACAGCAAGGGGATTATTTATAGAGAATAAATTAATCATCAGTGCAAAGGTGCCTTTGTTTAGTAGGCATCCGTCTAAGTTATTCAGGCTAATTCCGTTGCCTATTAGGAATGTCGAACAAATGATAATGGTACAACTAACTTCCGAATATTTGATTTATAATTTTGAAATCGATTCGTATCATTTAATGAATGAAGCAACCTTAAATCAATGTCAAAAATGGCAACAAGGTAAAAGGATATGCAAGGGAAGTTGGCCCTGGAACTCCGCGAATGACAACGCATGTGAGGTTCAACCATTAAAACCAAATAGAGCTTCGAATTGCGTATATAAGACAATAATTGGTTCTACAAGTTACTGGGTAGAATTAGAAAAGAAAAGTAGTTGGCTGTTTAAGGTTCCGCTTAATACCAAAATAAGGGTGCAGTGTACTGGCTCTCAAATGGAGTTGTGTGAGCTGCCTGAGCAAGGGATCTTCAGTATTGCGTCATATTGTACTGCAAGAACGGATGACAAGATTTTAATAGCACATCATAATATTCAATCAGAAAGTGAACAGATTCTGTCAACACCATACATAGGAGAAGTTAGTGAAGTTCCTAAAATTATGTGGGATCCGTTAAAAATAACCCCATTAAATCATACGATTGAAATTGATAAATTAAAAAAAGAAATTAAAGATCTTAAAGAAAATCATCCACAATTGAAGGATTTGCATTTCCATCATATTTCCGGACACGCTGGGCTTATATTTTCATTGATAATTATAGCAGTTTTAATAATATATTTTGTAAAAAAATGTTTGATTAGGCAAAGATTAGAAGCCATCACATTCGCCGGCCCGTTGCCAGGAATTTAATGTCAAATAATTGAGAAAAAGATATATATAAATATGTTAAAAATTATACAAATTTACAGTCCACTAAATAATTGTTTGCACAAATGTCCAAAATAAAATAAAATATATTGGTAACTAAATGTCAAGCTTGCCGGGCCTTTGGCAGAATGTTCATAAGAACACGATTATTTTTATTATTAAGAAAGACAAAATAAAACGAATGTTAATTTAAGAAATAAGAAAATCTAATGTTTAAAAGGAAATATAACTAATCAAAAAGAGAAAGACTTAAGTTGAAATTAAAGAAATTAAATGAGATAAATAATTACAGTCCACTAAATCGTTGAAGCAATTATACATAAGCAATAAATGATGTAAATCTTATGTCAGTTTTGCCGGCCTTTGGCAGAATGTTCAGAAAGAACACACGAAAAGTATATACATAGATAAGATGCATATGTTAGGTACTAAATCTTTGCAGCTATGTACTGCATTTGTCTATCTATAAGTACATCCGCGCCACTTGGGCCTACGTAAATACAAGCAACCCGAAATATGACCTCCTGCGAGCGGTCTGGGTTTGTTTAAGATACCATATGTGCTATCGGAGTAAATGTGTGCTCCCTTATCGCACTTAGAGTATTACCCACGATCGGGAACTGTCCGATGCGTGGGTCTAGAACTAAGATCAATAATGTACATTCTCATGTTAGCTATTTAAGATAGGATTTGAACGAATAAAATTTAGTTTGAAATATCAACTCAACAACGTCAGACGCTCGTTTTATTTACAGCCTCTCTCGACAGATCGTATATATTTACATGAGAGGCATCGCCGCAGATTGGAACATTTCGACACTTAGACATATTTGCCGCACTCTATCTTTTGGTATGTTATTTTTAAGACCTCTGTTCTAAGCAGCCTGGATACTCCGGATCTGGCTATCGCATGTCAGCCCCCAGATCTGGCAACCATATCTCCAGATTGGCGCTATAATCTGCTTGTAAATTGTCAGTTTGTTGGCGAGTGACAATTTACTACGTCTGTCAAAAGGAGTTTTCTTAAAATAGTGTGTTTTAAAAATTGTAAATCAACCAACTTTGTCCAGTTGAAAAAGAAAACGAAAATAGAATAACAGAAAAATTGTGAAATATTATATTATTAGGTGTATAAGTAGAAAATCGCCATTTTAATCTTTTTTTTTCTGCAAAATTTCAAGCTTTTTGGGCGAAAAGTTAAATTTCCCGCAATTTACGCTTATTCGGTTCGTATTTCGAAATTTTTGCGCACCAACAAAT
Source organism: Drosophila kikkawai (assembly GCF_030179895.1). Classification (NCBI taxonomy): domain Eukaryota; kingdom Metazoa; phylum Arthropoda; class Insecta; order Diptera; family Drosophilidae; genus Drosophila; species Drosophila kikkawai. The sequence goes on along the minus strand of NC_091728.1, from coordinate 26,470,999 downwards.
TGATAGATAATTAGAATGCACGAACGAGACCATTAAGACTAGTTGGCCGATACTTTATACTCAGTGCATTTGTGTGGAACAGTTGGTATTTTTCACAAATGAAAAACTCGTGTTCCCACAGAGCTTTGAATCTGAATCCGCATCCAATTACAGCTGGTCCATCACCTATGCTTCTTCTAAAAGGTAACCAAAGATGGCTGAAGCGGCCGATGCGGGAGTAAAATAAATAGTTTATCAACTATTTAGCAACAGCAAAACCACAGATTGCGTCAGATTTTTTCCGCACTAACTTAATTTGAGTTTTTTTTTTATGATTTTTCTTTAAGGGGGGACATCTGAGTAACTTTTTTTAAAAATCGAAAATTTTTTTTGCTTAAAAAATACTTTAAGGTCTTAAAAATAACATATCAAAAGATGGAGTCCGGCAAAAGTTTCTAAGTGTCGAAATTTTCCATTCTGCCGCGATGCCTCATAGGTATATTTCGGGCATATTTTGTGTTATCGGCGCGCGCTGTGATTTGTGGGTATAATGGGAGCTGTTTTATCGGAAGTCTACAAGGGACCACCACAAGTAATATACCAGTAAGGGTCACCACTAGTAATATACATGTAAGGGGTCACCACTAGTAATATACATGTGAAGAAAACACGTGTAGCGTCAGTAAACTGCCGGTAGACTGTTGAAAAGCACGACATTTGCGTATAATTTTTTTTTTTTTTTTATTTAGGCTTTGCTTTTATTTATTGAATCTTCTCATTTATGAGACTAACAATAAGTGTATCTAGCAGTCATGAGACTGGTACAGAGTAAATGGCCCTGACTAATTATGGCTGGGTTGGATGGTCGTTACGTAGTAGGCGGCTTCTTCTGGAAACTCGTATCAAGTCCCTTGCTAAAGGATTTGGATGGGTGGAGAGTTTTTCCTTGTAGGACGCTTTTTGTTTTTCTATTTCGTTCTTAACTGCAGGAATGCCGAGATCCCTGTGGATGTGTTCGTTGCGAATATACCATGGTGCCCCAGTGATAGTTCTCAGGATTTTTGATTGGGCGCGCGTATGATGTCTAGATTGGTACTGCACGCGTTCCCCCAGAGCTGGGAGCCATAAGTCCATATTAGCTTTAGTGTGGAGTTGTAGAGCAGAACCTTGTAGTCCAGACACAGGGGCGATCGGGAGTTTATGAGCCAGTGGAGGCTGCTGGCTTTTAGTTTTAGATGAAGTTTCTTGCATTCAATATGTCTTCGCCATGTTAGGCGTCTGTCCAGGTGGACAAAATACTCGACGAATAGTTCTTAAAAACAGTGATAATTGAAATTCATTTTTAATATGAGTGACATAAATGTGTGTCGTGAATGAAAAGGAAGAAAAATAGACCGTTGAATCGACATGAAATGGAAACTCCCGAAGATTTGAATGTCAGCGCATTGGCTAGGAAATTGAAAGAACGTGGTTTTGAAGACATTGAATTGGACTCTACGTTCGGCTATCATTTCGTCACTTTTGTAACAGTTTTGGCTGCCCTTTCGAACGTCCTTGTGTGTAAAGTGTGTCATTCTGAAGTGAAATTCACAGAGAGCAGTAAGCGAGGATTGGGATTTAAACTTGTTGTTTCCTGTGATAAATGCGAGAAAAAAGAAATACCGAATAGCCCATACATCCAGAATGCCTACGAGATTAATCGAGGAATTATTTTTGCCATGCGATTGCTTGGAATCGGTCTGCAAGGAATAAGAAAATTTTGCGCGTTTATGGAATTGCCCCGTCCCAGCACAAGAAGAAAAAAGAATTTCTGGTGAAAACGAAGAGCAAAACGGAATCACGGTATCGGGCGATGGATCATTGCGTAAACGTGGATTTACATCTTTATATGACCTCGTTTCACTTATCGGCTGGCAACTGGCAAAATTATTGATGTCATCGTCAAATCAAAATACTGCAAAGCCTGTGAACATTGGACGAAGAAAGAAGACACCGAAGAATACAAAGAATGGGCAGAAAATCACGCGAGCGAATGCGAAGCGAACCATGAGGGATCCGCTGGAAAAATGGAGGTCGATGCAGCACTTAAAATGTTCCAGTGATCTGAAGAATTACATGATTTAAAGTACGCAAGTTACATCGGCGATGGCGACACGAAAACTTTCAAAGGCATTACCGATGCTCGGCCCTACAAAACATTGACAGTACTTAATAAAAAAGGAATGTGTTGATCACGTGCAGAAACGATTGGGCACTCTACTTCGTAATTTGAAAAAAATTGTAAGAGGCTTGGGAGGAAAAGGGAAATTGACAGGCAAATTAATTGACGCACTGTCAATATTTTTCGGATTAGCAATTCGGAGGAATTGCGATTCTGTAGAGAAAATGAAGAACGCTATATGGGCTACACTTTACCATAAAATTTCTTCCAATGATTGGAGTAGATTCATGGTGCACGTGGCAAAGGGCGAAGGCTACAAACACATTGGATGACTATGAACATAATACACCTATGCGCGATGATGTTTTCGAAGCCATAAAGCCGGTATACGAAAAACTTGTCACGGACGATCTTCTTACTCGCTGCATTGGAGGATACACGCAAAATAACAATGAGAGTTTCAACTCGACTGTGTGGGCGATGGCTCCAAAAACGATGAATTCCGGCAAAAGAATAATTGATATTGCTGCCAATATTGCTACATGTGTTTTTAACGATGGCTTCATATCAATTTTGACTACATGTAATATAATGGGCTTGACAATCGGCTTGAAAAGCTTCGAGTTTTGCCAGGCAGTGGACCTGAACCGCATCAAAAAAGCAGAACAATCATTGAGTGATGAAGCAAAACAGGCCCGCCTTGACTTAAAAGCTGCTCGAAAGGATAAGGAACAGGAGGACATCGATGTAGAAGGCCAACTGTATGGTGCAGGCATCGCGGTTAAAGGTACATAAAAATTGTATACGATTTTACAGTACTTAAAACTTTAAACGCGTTTTTCTCGAAACCACAAAGCTCGAACAAATCTTAACCGATCGATCTGAAATTTTGACAGTATATTCAAAATACCTATGGCTATCGACACACGTGGGTTTAAAAGCTTAAAAGCTGCTCGAAAGGATAAGGAACAGGAGGACATCGATGTAGAAGGCCAACTGTATGGTGCAGGCATCGCAGATTAAAGGTACATAAAAATTGTATACGATTTTCAGTACTTAAAACTTTAAACGCGTTTTTCTCGAAACCACAAAACTCGAACAAATCTTAACCGATCGATCTGAAATTTTGACAGTATATTCAAAATACCTATGGCTATCGACACACGTGGGGTTTTTTTTTTTTGCTTTCTTTTTTTTTATCAACAATTTTGTGACGTTTTTTTTTCATGAAAATTGAAAATTTTTTTTAATCACTCACCATTTTGCTAAAAATCAAAATATCGAAAAAAACCTACGTGTGTCGATAGCGGTTGAGATACAGAAACTAACAAAATTTGATTTTTTGTTCTTGATCAAAAATTACGGACGTTAGGTTTTCGGCCATGGACCCCCTTTAACAAAAAAGGGCCTACGAAGAAATGCTGCACAGCCGCCATTTTGTTTTCGATTTATAAAAAAAAAAATTTATTTTGTACTTCACATATAACATTATTATTTTCGATTGGCTTTTTCATTTGGCCAAAAAAATTCTAGAAAAACGGCTTTTTTTTTGCCAGTTACTCAGATGTCCCCCCTTAACCAAGAGCAAATGCCCCTAATAGGGTCTTCCCACACACCGTCAAAGCGCATCTGGCATCCGTTGAACAAACGGTCCATAAGGTTTTGCCGTTCCGAATTTTCTCAATTGGCCCTGCATCAAAGCGCATCTAAATGTAACGACCGTTTGTTTGGCGATAGTTAGGCGATAGTTTTTCGGTGCAACTCTGAAAATTTGACCAACACTACGAAAGTGTATACACACTTGGCGAGAAACAAATGAGATTTGGAATTTAAAATGTGGCGCCAAAGCTACAAGCATGCCCAAAATAGTTGTTGGCGTTTTTTCTGTATATTCTTGCCCCAATATGTCCCCAATTGTTACTATTTAATATAAACCGCCTGCCTCTACCTTATTTTGAAGATTTTGGATGCCTATACCACCTATAGACACACTTCGGGGAATTTGCTCTTTGTTAGAGAAAAATCATTAGAAAAACTGAAATTCCTTGTCATTTAATTCATTTAAATTTAGTGCGGATAAATTCTGACGCAATCTGTGTCTTTTCCTGTTGTACAACAGCCAAAATAGTTGGTAAATGCTCCATTTCAAATTTGCAACTGCCAATTCGACAGTCTTTGTTTACATTTTCATGAGCCACAGCTGATCGATCAGCTGTTCGGATGCAGATGCACTTTGATGCAGCTCTGTGGGAACACGAGTTTCGCATCTGCGAAAAATCCCAAACGTTCCTCACAGATGCGCTGTGTGGGAAGACAGTATAAGAGAGTTTGTATGGTGGCATAGACTCTCAAAAGTTATACACTAAAGTAGAAATAGGCGTTTTATATTAAATAGTTGCAATTGGGGACATTTTGGGCCAAAAATATACAATAAAACTGCAACGAGTTATTTGGGGATGCTTGTAGCTTTGGCGCCACATTTTAAATTCCATATTTCATTTGTTCCTCGCTATCATTGTTTACAATTTCGTAGTGAATAGTTTTATTGTTAAGAAGAAGAAATCAGAGTTGCACCGAAAAACTGTCGCCTAACTATCGACAACAAACGATGCACTCCAATGAAGACATCATTTAATACTTCCTTCAATAAAGACAAGAAAACTCCGATTCCCACAGACCTACACCTCTCTCCACCATCAGATAACAGCTGATCAACCAGCTGTGTCTCATCTAAAACATAAAAAACGATGACAGCGTCTTTCTCTACCAAAGAGTAAATGCCTCGAAGCGTGTGCATGGTGATATAGGCTTCCAAAAGCTATTCAACACAGAAGAAGTATTAAATAGTAGCAATCGGGGACATTTTGGGCAAGAACCAACGAGTTTTCTGGGCATGCTTGTGGCTGTGGCGCCACAATATTTTGTATAGTGTTCTACATACCTTTACACACCTGTTGTAAACGTGAGACTACCCCCGCCCTTTTTTTTTTTTTTAATAAGAAATTTTACTTTATGTGTTCTTCATTTTCAATTTCAATATTATATAAAAAATCATTGTCATTTTTCTCTTCACAATCATCCAGGTTCATATTCCCATGATAATAATTGAATGACTTCTGGTAGAAGGGAAATCCGCTTATGTTTTCGGACACGCTTCTTTAAATTCATTGATGATACATATAATGGGGTCCGAAGTATCCTTGGCTCATTGGTGAAGTTGGAGATAGAACTGTGCTTTCTCGCGTGGTCTGTATAATATTTATTCCTGGACTCTGCACCCCCTTCGCCAAAATAGCCAACTGGAAGAACGGTGTGTTTTAAAATAAGTCACAATAAGGTGCCCAGTTTCTTGGCAAAGTTAGTCATGTTCGTCCAGGTTTATACACTCATAAAAATATTTTTCTAGATTTAGAAAAATCGACATAAAAAAAATCGCCCTTAAACTAAGAAAAATTTTCTGGAATTAAGAAAAGGCTTTTATGAATATAAGGCAAGGCACCGTAAAATCAAGAAAAGCCGCCATAAATACACTTTTTTAGGGTTAATTTACATATTTTCTTCAAATGTAGGGCATTGAACATTGATCTTTCATAGCGAACGGTCGTGTTTTTGTTTTGCGCTCCGAACTTTTGTGTTGTTTTGCATTTAAAACCACCGGGGTCCAGATTTTAATTTGTTAATAGGGTCTTCCCACACAGCGTTAAAGCGCATTTAGCATCCGTTGAACAAATGCTCCATAAGGTTTTGCCGTTCCGAATTTTCCCAAATGGCCCGGCGTTAGTTCAGCATTAGATTTTAATGCTGAACTAACGCCGGTTTGTTTGGCGATAGTTAGGCGATAGTTTTTCGGTGCAACTCTGATTCTTCTTCTTAATTTGACCATTCACCACGAAAATGTAAACAAACTTGGCGAGAAACAAATGAGATATGGAATTTAAAACGTGGCGCCAAAGCTACAAGCATTCCCAAAATAGATGTTGGCGTTTTTTCTGTAAATTCTTGCCCCAATATGTCCCCAATTGTTACTATTTAATATAAACCGCCTACCTCTACCTTATTTTAAAGATTTTGGATGCCTATACCACCTATAGACACTCTTCGGGGAATTTGCTCTTTGTTAGAGAAAAATCATTAGAAAAACTAAAATTCCTTGTCATTTAATTCATTTAAATTTATTGCGGATAAATTCTGACGCAATCTGTGCCTTTCGCTGTTCTACAACAGCCAAAATAGTTGGTAAATGCTCCATTTCAAATTTGCAACTGCCAATTCGACAGCCTTTGTTTACGTTTTCATGAGCCACAGCTGATCGATCAGCTGCTCGGATGCTAAATGCGCTTTAATGTTGTGTGGGAACACGAGTTTCACATTTGTGAAAAATCCCAAACGTTCCTCACAAATGCGCTGTGTGGGAAGACAGTATAAAATACACTTCATAACTTTGCCGTTTCGCTACGCGAGTGCATGTGCATGTGTCTTTAAGTGTTTATTTAATATATACATATATCCAATTTAATGTCTTTTAGTTTTTGCGTTTTCCTGTCTCCTCTTTGTGTTGTCCCGTTTATTTGCATCTAGCTGCACTTAAGCGGTTCCAAGCTTTCGTTGTTTCTCTGCTCACGCACGCTTACGCTCCCGCTCTCTTGTTTTTTTTTTCGGTACTGCTTATCAGCGCACAGTGGTTAAAGGTTTGTGAAAATGGTTTCAAATTTTATTTGCGATATTAAAGGCTGCCAAAAAGAGGTGTTGGCAGATCAGCCCAGCCTTCACTGCTGGCTTTGCGATGCGGTCGTTCACGCTAAGTGTCTAAGCTTAACGGGCCGTATCGCTGACGCAATTTCTGCCAAAAATGGCTTGCGCTATTGTTGCCATGCCTGTCGTGAGGTGGAGAAGGATATGTTATCCTTCATGCGGCAAACCAAACGCGGATTTAGTGAACTTAGGGTCAATTTTCGTTAAACAAACGACCTGTTCACAGAGCTGGACGCTCAATTTAGCGGCATGAAGCTGTTAAGCGAGTCGCCAAAGCGAAAAAAATCTGCTGCTGGTCGGCTGCAATTGGGCGAACCCCAGCCACCAAAGATTTGGCACACTCCCTCGGCACAGCCCCCGACACCGACACCAACTCCAATGGTGTTAAGATCGGGAACGGCTAAAGATTCGGCATTCGAAGGTGCCGGGGCAGAAATGGCAGCAGCTCCGCCAGTATTAATAGTTGAGTCCGCTGCGGGGTCTCAATCTCTGACTCCGCAGACTTCAAAAAAATCTCGGCTATCCCAAAGGGCAAAAATAGGGCTGAACCACTAGCAGAAGTCGGTAATGCTGCGTTACCAAAAACCCTCACCGCTATTCCACCATTAAAAACAATATTTGTTTCCCGGCTTGCCCCTGATCTAGCATCGGAAGATGTACTAGCTCATATACGGAGCAAAACACAAGCCAAAAGTGTGAAAGTGGAAAAATTCAATTTCTCATACCCCAGAGATATCTCATCTTTCAAGATAAGTGTCTCCCTCGATCTTTTTGACACAATTTGTTCTGGTGACTTCTGGCCCGAGCACGCTGTAGTCAAGGAGTACGAGGTAAAGATAAAGAAAAAACGGCCTTCACGGCCGGCACAAACCACAGTGACTGCGGGCGTCACGGCAGTGCCAAAAAATTAAATACCTCCCTCCTACTTTCCTATCAGAATACTAGAGGCTTACGCAGCAAGCTCTCTAAATTATATTCTGAAAGCTTTTCGTTTGCATCCCAGGTGATTGTGTTTACCGAAACCTGGTTAAAGCCGGAGATTCTCAGCTCCGAAATTTTTCCGGGTAAGTACACAGCTTATAGATTGGACCGTCTTTCCCAGCGAGGTGGTGGAGTTTTAATTGCCGTTGACTCCACCCTTATTTCCGAACGGGTTTAAGTTGACGATCTCACAGGTATTGAATTTATCTGTGTAAAACTATCATTTCCAGGTAGTTTTATCTATATAACCTGTTCTTACGTTCCTCCATCTGCTGAAGAGCCTATTTATTGGAAACACCTTTCGGCAATTTAGGCTGTTTCCAACATGCTTTCAGATAGAGACCAACTAATAACTCTAGGAGACTTCAATATACCTGGAGCTCGTTGGTCATCATAAGGTACGTCAAATGTCCTCCAAATTGCTGCACAGCATGACCTCATGGATGGCTTGCTTGACATTTCGTTGTCCCAAGTTAACCATGTCGTAAATTCTTTAAATCGCCTACTAGATCTGTGTTTCGTCTCTGATCCTGTAGGTGTAAACTTAACAAGAGTCAATCCATTGACGCTTCCCGAAGACCCTTACCATCCTACTTTCGAAGTGACCATCGATTTGGGGACTGTCGTAAAGACCAAACCTGATCTGAGTTGCTCAGCGACTAAAGTTCGCTGCTTTCGTAAAGCAAATTTTCAAAGGCTAGATATCTTAATTTCTGAATTTAATTGGTCTGAACTTTACAGATGCACTGACATGGCGTCCGCCGTGGATATTTTTTACAGTGCCATGAATGCGTTCTTTTCTAATTTTCAGTCCTATTTTAACCGAAAGCTCCCTTAGTTCGGATCTTCATCGTGTAAAACCAGTTTACTCACCGGGTCCCGATGGAATACCAGGCTGCGTGCCGGAGCTCTGTGCAATCCCCTTCTGAAATTGTTTACCTTATCTTTAGAAACCTCAGAATTTCCCCTTATTTGGAAGGAATCATTTATCATTCCTCTCCACAAAAAAGGTAGCAAATCGGACGCCAGCAACTATAGAGGAATCTCTAAGTTGTCGGCAATTCCAAAACTTTTCGAGAATGTAATTACTCCCCACTTGCAGCATTTATGCAGATCCGTAATTTGACCATGTCAGCATGGTTTTATGAGGCGAAGATCGACCACTACAAATCTCCTGGAACTCACCTCTTTCGTTATTAGAGGTTTCCAACGTAACTTTCAAACCGACGTTATTTACACAGACTTCAGTAAAGCTTTTGACTCGGTTAATCACTCTCTTCATGTAAGGAAGCTTGACTTAATCGGGTTTCCTGTCGATCTTCTTAAATGGATTTTGAGCTATTTGAGTGATAGAACTCAAAAGGTTCTGTTTAAAAATGCTCTATCCAAATTCCTCAGAGTCACTTCTGGCGTCCCACAGGGTAGCCACCTCGGCCCGCTGGTATTTACATTGTTTATCAATGACCTCCCGCTGGTTCTAACGAATTCTAGAGTACTTATGTACGCTGATGACGTTAAGCTTTGCTTGCAGTATAAGGACAGCTCTTGCCAGTCAGACCTGCAATCGGATCTTAATAACTTTCAAGCATGGTGTCGTGCTAATTTATTACATCTCAATAGCTCTAAATGCAAGCTGATGACATTTTCACGTGTCACTCCCCAGTTTGCAACTTATATGCTAAATGATTGCGCTCTTGAAAGAATATCTCTTGTTGATGATTTAGGCGTTCGCTTAGACCCTAAACTTTCGTTCTCTGAACATATTTCGTGCATGGTTAATAAAGCCAAGGGCATGCTCGGTTTTATTAAGAGGTGGTCGAAGGAATTCGATTACCCTTATATAACGAAGACCCTTTTTACTTCGTTAGTTCGCCCTATATTGGAGTATGGTTCATGCGTCTGGAGTCCTCAATTCGAAATCCATATTAACCGTATTGAATCTGTACAAAAGAACTTTTTACTTTTCGCCCTCCGGGGCCTACCTTGGGATGCTGATGAGAGGCTACCGTCGTATTCAAGTAGACTCCTATTAATTAACTTACCCTCCCTAGCTAACCGTAGAACGATGCTTGGTGTCGTATTCCTTCATAACCTAATAAACGGTGTTGTTGAGAGCCCCTTTCTTTTAGGGCAGCTTAGCTTCCACGTTCCCCGACTAACATCTAGAACCCTTATCCCTTTAGTAGTAAATCACTGTAGGCTGGAGTTTGAAGTGCATGAACCCTTTAGGGATTTATGTACGGATGACAACCGCCTCTCTGACATTATAATTCGTAGCGATAGACCTTCTGTACTAAAAACTTTAATACTTGTTGAGTTAGCTCGTAGCGTATCACCGTAGTCTAATGTTGCATGCGTTCTTATTTATTTATCGTAGTTATTATTTAGTTACATTATATTATATTTTTTATATTTATTTTGCATGCGTTTTTACTTATATATTATTATTTGTGTACTCTCGTAACGTTTCCTCGTTCTTTTCTTCTTTCATTCACCGCGTCTATCTAGTTCGCGATTCGTGCCGTACGTCACGCGGCTGCGCCCCTCGGTCGGTTGGGCGGGAGGTGGAAGCGGGACCCCGCGCCAAAAAAAAAAAAAAAAAATTCGGATTTGCTTCGTTCATTTTCTTTCTTTAATTACGGGCGAATTTTCTTAAATTACGGGAGAATTTCCTTTGTTTTGCTGGTCAACTTTTCGTAAAACTATGGCGGATTCTTTGGCAAATTCCGCACGCGTGCGCCTACAATTCCCAACTGGTTCAAACGTCTCTGGCATGAGGTGACGGTGGCCGGCCAACACTTAATAAGAGCAATTCTCTTTTGCAACACCAAAAGTGTTAGCATTTGGCCGCCTTTGTTAATAAACAATAATAATATTGTTTTTGTTGTAATACAACAACAAAAAATATTATTATTAATATTTATTAACAATATTTTTTACAACAAAAATATTATTATTGCTTATTTACAAATGCAGCCAGCAACAACATACAATTGCAACTTACCTTCAATTTTTCTACATTCAAGACAAATCTTTCTAAATGTAAGAAAAAATTCCCCTTCAATTTGAGAAAAATTTGTCCCATTTTTAGGACAAAACTCCTTATAAACAAGAAAATTTTTCTAAATTTAAAAAAAATCGCCCTAGATTTAGGAAAGATTCTTTCCTAATTTTAGGGCAAATTTTCTCAAATCTAGAGCGACTCGCCTTTGGAATAGAGGAGAGAGAGAGAGAGGAGAATAATCGATGTTTGTGGACATCGATGTTTTCGATGTTTTTGGTGAAAAACATCGATGTTTAATCGATGTTTAACAAAATTTTTTTTTTTTTGTTATTATATTTTAATTTTATTAATATTTTTGTTTTTGTTAATACTGGCATGACACTGCTGCATTAATTAGAGACTTCATTAAAGATTTGACAGCGCTATAGCGTTTTACACAAGTGCGAGCAAGACGACTATATTGCGCTCTAATGCATTAGAATAATGCATTAGCTACTTCATTGACGCAATAATCGATAGATCTACATATTATATACTAGATACTCGATAACAAAATACGGGTTTAATGAAGAAAATTGTAATTGAAAAATGTATTAGCCAGCTCATTGACAGTATGGTCTCACAATGAGAATTTTATTTTTATATCATTTCGCTGGTTTTTTGAACTGAAAAAATATTAGAAAATTAGGAAAAATAATATGTTTTGCGAGGGCAAGGTTCTTACGCTGTAAAATTAATTTAAACATTTTTTTTGGTAATAATTAAAAAAAATTTAAGCATTATACGTTAAAAACATAAATTTAAAGGATTCTTCATTTATTTATGCAAGAATACTTCGACGAGGAATTCAGAAATTCATAGTAATACGCCTCGAATGGCGGCCGTTTTTTTTTTGTTTAAGCCTAGTACTCTGACGAGAAAAAACCGCTGTATAAATTTAGACAGCGGCCAAACTCCATATAAAAAAAACGGTATCGAAAAAAAAAGAAGAAGAACTTTTAGACACGTCGTTTTTTTCGGTACTCTGACGACGAAAATGAAGCCTGCGAAAATTGAATGGCGTTGCCAGATCAAGATAGTAAACAGCTGATATCGCGCTGTCTAAATAATTCATTTGATTTATTTAGACACCCCTAATGGAGGGAAAGTTGAAGGAAAAAGGTGGCATTGATAGGGGCTGTCAAGGGGAAGCCCATAATATGGAATTTAACCCACAAAGGACATTTTAATGCCATATTTATTAATATTTTTAATATTTTTTTTGAATATTTGTTTACAAACAGCTGTCCAGTGTGACCAAGGAAAATCCTTAAACGCCATAAAAAGTACATTTTCATGGAATTTCCTTAATTTTTTTGGTCACACTAGCTCGGTAGCGAAATAAACAGCGATTCCGCTGTCTAATTTAGACAGCGGGTTTTTCTCGTCAGAGTACTAGGCTTTACCTTTTACGGTCGGTGTGACCGTAGTCGTATTACCAAAATAATCCAAGCAAAATTCAAGCCAAATTACACAAAATTACACATATAGTGGTCTCTTTCAAGGTTCTAATGAAGTAGCTAATTAATGAAAACTGCATTAGTGTATCATATGGGCATAAGGAACAGATGCTTATCGACGACTGATGGCGATAAGCGAGTGCGACGGTCCGAAATCATTTGGCCTGCCTTGCTAAAGAGGCGTTCAGACTCGCATGAGGATGCTGGAATACAAAGGAACTTTTTCGAGATCTTTTTAAATGGTTCATCAGTTGACATCTGAAATAAGATATTTTGTTTAATTGAATATTTGAAGAACAAAAGACTTTGCATATAAAGTTTTACCTCCCAATACGCCAAGGGATCGCACTTTCCGGTTGGTTCCCTTTCTCTAGATGTTGGCGTAAGAGTATAATGGAATCCGCCCGAAGTGATTGAACTGTTGTCTCCATTTTAGTTTTGAGGAATGAGAACCGTGTAGGTTCCTCTGTTGGTGGTGCTGGCTGCGGTCGTGGAGTTGTTGTCATAACGCAGTTCAGCTCTTCCTGCAAAGCCTTGGCCGCTTCCTCCGAGTTCGATTGGGCAAGGAACCCTTGCTTTTTGAATCGCGGATCGAGAATTGTTGCGATACGAGGAATCGTTCTAGGTGCATATGCAAACAATCTTTCCCTTAGACGAATCTTCATGTAATCTGCGGCAGCGATTCCTTCAATTGTTTTGAAATCGAATCCATTAACTTTGTGGAAAAGTTCACAAATTACAGGAATGATCAACGAAATTGAGACATTGGTGTTCGTCGAAACCGACAAGGTTGCATCCGCGCATGGAGCAAGCAATATCGAAATCTCTTTTAAAACGTCAATTTCTTCGGCAGACAACGGTGAAGGGGCATTGTGAGATACAGCCAATACTACACCAATATATTCGTTTGTCAGAATTACTCGCTTGATCATTTCGTATGCGCTATTCCAGCGCGTCGGCATTTCTTGAACCAGGCCATATGGAGTTTCTGTTTTTTGTGCTGCTTTGAATTTTGCATACGCAGTCGAGCTTCTTTTAAAAAACGATACAACAGTCTTGCATTTGCTTAGAATTTCCTCTAATATTCCACAACTTCATCCAGCACCACCAACAGAACACTAATATAAAACAAAATATGAGTAATTTATAAAAAATAAATGAATACAAATTTACTTACAATTACACGTTTTCTTCCTCAGATGCGCAGTAAGAGATGGAAAATATCGATGTTACCGATATTTTGAAAACATCGATAACATCGATGTTAACATCGATTTTTCTCCACCTCTACTTTGGAACCCGTTCTATGGCGAATTTCTAAATACACGGGCGAAAAGCGGCTTTTTTTTAGGGCGATTTTAGGCAAACATTTTTATGAGGTAATTGTAATTGTAGGTAATTGACATAATAATCATGTCTAAAATGATTTGAATATCAATTCCGTTGAATTTGAGAATTCTACATAGCTGCAAAACGCACGGCGCGCAGTATTTCCGTCGTTTGAGCTTCCGAATCCACCTTGATCAACCTTTGGCGCCAGCTTATCCCAAAACGTTCGTTGAATGTGTTTTCATGCATTTTTCGCCTTTATTCATAATTTTCCACTCCTTTATATCAATTTTGTGTGCGGCACAGAGTATAAATTCGAAAAATCCAATCAAGGATGTAGTCGACTTACTCATATTTTAAATTTTCCATAATAGGAACAAACTGAAGACACTTAAAATTTATGTTTCTTAGAAAATCTTTTGGCGTCGCTTTGCATATGGGGCATTGATTTTGCTTCCATTGAGGTAGTAAGTACTTAGCCATCTATTACAGTTAAATGCATACTGAACTTTACATACAAGCATTGATTGCTTTTTAGGCTTAATTTGGATGATATTAGGGTTTGTATTTTAGCTTGATTTTTTTTTTTTTAACTCGAGTTTTAATGGACGACAAAATCGTATACTCTGAGGAGTAACTTTATTCCATAAAATATTGCCTGATTAATCTATTAGGCGAAGAGGCATAACTGTCATAGCGAAGAGTGACGAATCAGTCCGATTGAAACTAGCTTGTCCCGTGCTTCCATTAAAAGCATAGCTTAAAATAAATTCGCATATAGGAAATTTGTTATCCTTATCGCTGCAATAAATTCCGCTTGATAAGCTACTATCCGAGCTACGGGAAGATCCAAAGATCTTGTAGGGAAACTTTCGCTACGGTTTCCGTTTTATCAATATCGGCGGTCGGCAATCCTACTTCTTTATACCTAGGATAAATATATGTCTTCTTGCTCTTTGCGCCCTCTCGAATTGCACAATACTGCTCTTTGGTGAAGCCTTGATTAAGTATTAATGCCAAAGCATCCTCTGTCGAAGAACGTACAGACTGCTCAACGGGCTTGCTTATCAGTTTCCTGAACATTTTGGCTTTTGCTGGATTTAACGATAGTAACTTTAATACAATGGCAAGATCGTTGAGCCTATGTTTTCGAGCGGCTATGCCTGCTGCTTGAACCAGCAAACCAACATTGTGTTTTTGGGCCGCTGAGAGATAGTTAGCTTGATTTCTTTTCTCCCTTGCACCTGTTACCCAAAATGATATTTTTGGACGTCTAGCGGTTTTTTTCTTAGGTTCTTCTTTGTTTTCATTTGCAATCAAATTCAAGCTAAGATTGCCTTCCATTAAACTTGCATATATTTTTTTTTAACTTATCCATCTTCCCCTGGCATTTTCGCCATTTCTGTAATAAGTTTACGGAAACAAGTCGGGGCTTTTCTTTTAAAAGGCTTTGATTTATCTCAAAAGGAATGGGATCAACTTGTTTCCACACAAACGTAAATATTGCTTCTTCTTTTTCTCGAAGACCCTTCTGCTAAAGCCACATTTCCAGCAGGCTCCGTTGAACAATGTGCATCAAGTTAGCAGAGCAACTTTGGATTTTCAAAATTTTGACTATACCATAATTTGCCGTTAATTATTCGTGAAAGAAAAAAATTTGCCGTTCAATTTTGTATCTTTTTTTTTGATGGCAACTCCTGCAAACTTGAACATTTCCAAATTTTTTTTTCTCATAATTTGCCGTTAATTATCCGTTAATTATACGTGAAAGAAAAAAATTTGTTGCTCAAGTTTTTATTATTATTTTTTAAAAACATATAGTTGCCCTGCTAAGTTGATATCAAGTTAGCAGGGCAACTCCTGTAATCCCTCACATTTCCAAAATCTTTTTTTGCCAGAATTTGCCGTTAATTATTCGTGAAAGAAATAAATTTGTTGTTTGTCTCTTTCGGTGTTTATTTTAATAAAATTATTTGCTTTGTAAATATTTACAAATAGCCTTCGTTTTCTTAAGAAGAGTGGCAACGCCAAATTAGTTGGAAAGTGACACGTGTGTATGGCGGCCATACATGTGTTAGTGTTAGACTGCATGCAGGCGGCTGGACATTTTAATTATAACGTCTGCGTTAACATTAAAATAATTCCTATTCTTATTTTTTATAGTTTGAATTGTCGAGAAAGGAAGAACTTTTTGCCTCGTCGTTTTTGCTAGTACTCTGACGACGAAAATGGCGTTGCCAGATCAAGAGAGTAAACAGCTAATATCGTGCTGTAAAAAGAATTCATTTGATTTATTTAGACACCCCTAATGGAGGGAAAGCTGAAGGAAAAAAATGGCATTGATAGGGGCTGTGAAGACGTAGCCCATAATATGAAATTTAACCCACAAAGGACATTTTAATGACATATTTATTAATATTTTAAATATTTTTTTTTAATATTTGTTTACAAACAGCTGCCCAGGTTGACCAAAGAAAAGCCTTAAACGCCATAAAAGGTACATTTGCATGGCGTTTCATAGCTTTTCCTTTATCTTTTTGGTCACACTGGTTACCGAGCCAAATAAACAGCGATTCCGCTGTATTAATTTATACAGCGGATTTTCGTCGTCAGAGTACTAGCACTAACCATACAACATATAGACTGGTCATTTCATACAACGAAAATGGACACAAAAATTTCTTAGCGACGGGTCCCATGTTAGCTACCGGAACTACAAGTGCACCGGCCAAACACCGGGTGTCTCAGACACCCGGGTGTTTAAGGCACCCTATTTGCTGCAATAAGAAACACCCGGGTGTATTTGGCACCCGATGGTTTTTTGTTACTGCCAAAAGGGTGCGAGCGAGTGATTCAAAAAATGCTTCGGGTGATTCTACACACAAGCATGCCCGATCCATGCAGGTCATTTTTTGTATCTATACATTTGTTATGGGTGTCTGAAAAGACAAGCTAACAAGAAAGGAAGCTAACTTCGGCACGCCGAAGTTTGTATACCCTTGCAGATTGGTTTTGATGTTTATATTATAGATTTAAATGCTGAAAACACTCACAAAACAGAGTTTCATTACATTTTACCTATACTTATTATGTTTACAGTTTGACAGTTACAGTTTTACATTCCCAGCTTTATATATTTACCGATCGTTTCTATGGCAGCTATAAGATATAGTTGTCCGATTTGTATGAAATTTATACCAAAATTCTGAAATAATACCAAAAGCTCATTTCCCAAAGAAAATTAAAATACGTTGAAAAACAACGAAGTTATAATTTTTTTCGATTAATTTCCCTATCGTTCCTATGGCACCTATAAGATATAGTCGTCCGATTTTCATAAAATTTTTACCAAAATTTTGAAATAATATAAAATGGCCATATCTAAAAAATTATACAAAAATGTTTAAAAACAGCAAAGTTATAATTATATTTCTAAAAATTTATCGAACATTTGTATGACAGCTATATGATATAGTCGTCCGATCCGGCCCGTTCCGACATATATAGCAGTGAGAGTATATAGAAGACTATGTGCAAAGTTTCATTTAGATAGCTTTAAAACTGAGGGACTAGTTTGCGTAGAAACGGAGAGACGGACGGACGGACAGACGGACGGACAGTCAGACAGACGGACATGGCTAGATCGACTCGGCTGTTGATGCTGATCAAGAATATATATACTTTATAGGGTCGGAAACGTCTCCTTCACTGCGTTGCAAACTTCTGTCTGAAATTATAATACCCTGCAAGGGTATAAAAAAGGAAGGGTGAAAATGGGTGATCAGTTTCACTCTTCTTTTTTTAGGTTGTCTTTTCGGGCCCCCATAAAAAATTTATACATACAAAAAAATGACCTGCGCCCCACAGTAGCGCCTTTTCTCATTTAGCGTTGCAAAAATCATATCTTTTGAACCAAATAAGGTAATCGAATAATTTAAACGGCATTGGACAATATATTGTTGTAAAATATATATATGTACTGCATAAAGTACCACGCCCACAAATACGCCTTTTTAAAGGGTATCGAAATGAAAAAATAATTTTTTTTCAATGAAAACAATTTTTAAACAAAAAATTTTATTTAATTTTTTATGTTTATTTTTATGTATTTGCTCAAATAAAAATAATTTGAAAACTAAAAAAAAAATGTTTTTTTAATTCAAAGTGTAACCGCCACGCGCTACAGTTAGTATATTTCTTGAAATGTATGAAATTGTGTCGGTATTTTGGTATATTTAACCCTGAGTAGTTTTGGTTTATGTCGTTGCATTTTCGCAGACGCAGCTCGACGCAGCCGATGAAAGTTAATTCTGATCCAGGAAAGATCCACGGAACTTTGGTTTCATAGTGTAGTCAGTGGCTTTCATTGGCGTCAGAAGATATAGACTACTTTAGGCAGAAAAAGGTGAAAAAAATGGACACCTGGCAGGTAGCGATTTACCTGTACAAGCCCAAACCAAAGTGTCGTTTTTTTTAGGTTCTTTAATAGTTTATGAATGTATCTATCATTTAAAGTAAAAACCATGACCATTGGTTTTATGTTTTTTTTTTGTAATATTACCTGAAAGTCGACAAATTTATACATTTTTTTTGTATGATGCAAAAAACGAAACAAAGTTCAACTTTAAATGCTCATAACTTCTACAAAAAAATCTTAAAATTGATTTTATTGCAGATTCTGAATCCTTGTTAAATTTCCTGTCGAATAAGTATGGTTAAAATCGTTTTTGCGAACATGACTTTTTTGATTTTTGCAACGCTAATTGTTCGAGAGGCGCTACTGTGCGCCCGCCAGATTGTCGTGAGCATGTATTTTGGTTGACGATTTTGCAGCATTCCAGCATTTTATTATTTTAAAATTAAAGACGGCATTAATGTTTTTTTTTAATTTTTAATGGTCTTACTTATATAATAATAACATAAAAAGTAACATAAAAAAAAAATTTATTTCTATATTTTGTTGTTTTTTTGAAGTTTTTTATTTTTTAAAAATTAAAAATTATAAATTAAAAAAGGTATAAAAGAGAAAAAAAAATTGAAAAATAAAAGAATAACATATATATTTTTTATAAAAAGGGATAATTATTCCGTTATGTTAAAATTGTTGTAAAACGAATGTATAATAAGAAGGCTGTCTACAGATTTCGGACTTTCTGTAATAATTTCGTTTTTCTGTAATAATATTACCTGATAAGGAAAATACTCTTTCAGCTGCAGCGCTACTCGCCGGTATTGAGAAAATTTTTAAAGCTAGTTTTGACAAAAGAGGGTAACATTTTTCATTATTTTTCCACCACTCAATTGCTTCAAATGTTCACTTAATGGGACTCTTTCTCAACAATATTTATCAATTTCTTCTAATGGCGTTTCAATATAATTTACATCAGACGCAGCAACTAATTTTGAGAAAAAGAATGTGGTTTTAGACATTGTTGGTGGGGTATTAACTAATGATGATGTGCTAGGACTTTCTGGATTGGCCATATTGGCAGATTGGTTTGTAAAACTTGAGCTTCTGGTTGAGCACGAATCTAAATTTCCCATTTCAGAAATGCAGAAAAGCTTAATATCAAATAGATCTTCTTGCAAATGGTAAAACGAAACATAAAATATGTTGCACGTGTGCTTGAAAAATTATTTTCGCCGGTTGTTCTGTACTTCCCGCGCGGCACTGTCCACCGGCGATCTATCAGCAGAAGGCGTATGCCAATCTTGTGACGTTTAAGCACAATTAAACAAGTAAATATAAATAAGAATAAGAATAAACACATGAAGTCACAAAAATACATGCGGAACGCATCTCGAGAAGGACGAGCGGACGGCGGACCCCAGTGCGACAAAACGCATCCGGAGAAGGACGATCCGGCCCGAAGTACAGCTAGCTTGAGCGGATATTCTTAATTGCCGACACAAAACCCCGTCTTACCTCTTTGTACCCTTATCTACAATAAATCGTTTAGTCCGAGTTTACCCTAACTATCGGCCTTCTCCTGTGGAACCCGGATCGAGAATTTCCTTGCAGCAACCACCTCAGACAACAAACAAATATCTGAGATGAACCCTGGCCATCCTTGAGCCCCGAGGAATGACAAACCGTCACAGTGGCGCCCGAGCAGATTAAAGTGGTTGCAAGGAACAGACCGACACCGGCAGAGTGATGTCAAGCTGGGTATACCTAGCGTCGAAAAACAAACTTACGGAATACGCAGAAGAGTTCGGATTAGACACGTGAAGAGCTAAGACGACTACTGGCAGCGTTTGTCAAGAGAACGGATCATACCGAAGAGGTCAGACAACGGCTCGCCGAGCTAACGATAAGGTACAAGCGGGACAAAAGTCCGGCAAAAGATATAATACCGGAAATCGTAATATTCGAGAAAGAGGAGCAAGGACAGCAACTCGCCGGGTCAGCGGTGAGATACAGAAGGGACAAAAACCCGGCAGAGATAAGACCGGAAAGCAGAGAAGAGGAGCAGAACAGCGAGAAAGAAGCAACAACAAGCGCAAAAGCTCGGATCAGAGCAGCGAAAAAGGAGAAACGAGACGGAACGATGGAGGGAGAAAAAGAAAGGAAAATAGAATGGAGGATGGAAACAGAGGTGGTTGACCGAGTACGGAGCTGGGGAATCCGATACCAAGGAACGACGAACCCACTGGAGTTCTTAAACAAAATGGAGCAGTGGGCGTCCGGATACAGTATTCAGGAGAACCAGTTCATTCAGACCATGCCGTACATATTGGAAGGAGATCAGGATTTAGGTCGCTGATGGAGTTTCTCACACTAGCAGAGGAAGTGGAGGAGATCGAGGCAGCGGACCGGACGCGACACAACCAGCCAGCACAACAGCAAATACGGCTGGAAATTTGTATGCGGTGCGGCGGGACAGGCCATGCGGCAACCCGCAACGGTTATTTTGCTGGGTCTGTGGAAGAAACGACATCAAAACAACGGAATGCTGCAGAATGGGATCGGGAAACGCAGGAGGCCTGAGCAGATAAAGCTGGCAGCTCAGGCGACAAGACTAGAGCCAGCACCAGGAAAGCAGCTGAGTTGCGACGGGTACCAAATAACCGCACGCATCAGGGTCGGAAGCAGAACGGCGAAGGGAGTAATAGACACCGGAGCATCCCGTAGCGCGATAGGGATGAATAGGTACCAAGACCTCAGAAAGCAGGGTAGGTGGAGCGGAGCCCGGGCCGAAATCCTGATGGCTAACGGATCGAACCAGAGAACAGTAGGAATGTTCACAGCAGATATCCAATTCGCGGGGAAGGCATTTAGCCTAACATTCCTGATTCTGAAACAGGTCGCAGGCGGAATCTTGTTAGGAATGGATTTCCTAGCCGGGGCTCACAGCCTACTACGGTGCGCGGGAAGCTGGAACTGGAAATAACAGCCATAGAGGACAAGGGGAGTGAAGTGGACCTTACAGCCAATGGAACCGACAAAGAGATGCCAGAACCATCAGATGCGGAAATACAAGCGTTCCTGGAAAATCAAAGTGAAGATGCAGCGGCCCCAGGAGAGCATGAAGCGGTTCCGGCAGCGCCACGCAAGCCTGGCAGCGGCAGCCAAGACGGTGGCAATGGTAGAAGCAACGGCAATGCCAGGGGGCACCCGAAAGAGGACGGCGCCAGCAAAGATGGGCACGGCGAACGAAGAAACAACGGCAGTAACAGGGAGGAAGCGGATTTCGCACACGCCGCCAGTGACAGCAGAGGCACGACAACGGGCACCAGGGGACCGAGGCGAGACAGCAGCACCATCATCACGCCGCCAGTCGCCGATACGGGTGACACAACCCTCATGCGCAGTTGCCAACGCACGCTCCGCACCGTCGGCGAATCAGGCACAACCACGAAGCAGCCGCCAAACACCAACGGCAGCCGGCCCGCCAACGATCGCCATCGCGCAGCCACAAAGGTCAACCGACAGCGCCGGCCCGCCAACATTCACCATCGCACAGCTACCAAGGTCAGCCGACAGCACCGGCTCACCAGCGATCTCCACCGAGCAGTCACCGCCAACCACGTCCGGCAGTCCAACAGCAGTCGCCGATACGCTGCCGGGGCCGGACCACACCGAGACAGGCAGGAGAGCGCGGGCACCAGATCAAAGAAAACGCACGCCCACATCCGCCAGGGATAGCAGCCACCTCACCCGACCGTGACATTATTGAGATCTACCCGGACGAAGTAAACACATGGGGATGGAGGATTTCAGCGGAAGCACAACTGTCGACGAAGGCCGACAGCAGGCGTGGATCACGCAGGATGGAGCAACAACCTGGCGCGTCGTGGTGACAAGGGCCAACAGGGTGACGCTGAAGGAGCACAGCGCCAACAAAAGGAGGGGGTGGTGTGACGTGTAACGCACAACTAAACAAGTAAATATATATAAGAATAAGAATAAACACATGAAGTCACAAAAATACAAAAAAATAAGAATAAACACATCAAGTCACAAAATATGTATTAAGTAATAAGAAATAAGAAGAAAAACGTGAAGTACAACAACGACAAAATAAAATAAAGTCAAAACCCACCGCAAAGAGTGCCAGTTTAATTCAAATGCGCGCGCGCGCCCAAAGGGTCACACTGGCCCATGAAGGGCCTGGCCACACTATTATGGCAAATATCTTCGGGTGCGGGGGTCACACTCGGCCGCACCGGAGCGCTATATAACGCTCGGCCAGCGATCGGCCAAGTCCTCTACAGGAGCAAGGGAAGCTAGGCCACTCGAAACCCCGGCACGGGAACGGGCAGCGGACCCCAGTGCGACGAAACGCATCCGAAGAAGGACGACCCGGCCCGAAGAACAGCTAGCTTGAGCGGATATTCTTAAGGGGGTCTTCTCATTCAAAAGCCGTTTTTTGGACCCTTTTTAAAAAAAATTCTTATTTGAAAACGCAAAGAATAATTGAAAACTTTTTTTATTTATTGTATTCAAAAATGTTCAAAGTAACTAAAAAAGTTGTTCTTGCCTCGATACGAGGGTTGTTCAAAGAGTAATGAGACTTCAAACTTGGTGGTCGATAAAAAAGGTGTCGTCCTGGCGGCCACGATTCAGGGTCTCCAGAGCGTCCGAAATGAAAAATAAAAACGTGGTTATAATCAGAATTGATGTCATTTTCGGGTGACGGAACAGATTTTTTTTTAAATTTTTTGAAACAAAATGGCGGCCATTCAAAAAAAAAATTTCGATTTCGGGCTTTTTTTTTTGTAGTTTAGTGTACAAAAAAAATAGAAAAAAAAATTTTAAAAAAAATCTGTTCCGTCACCCGAGAATGGTGACAATTCTGCGTCGACTCCACTTTGTTTCATGAAAATCGGTTCAGTTAAACTGGAGATATCATGGCCGCCAGTTCGAAAAACGTGGTTTCGAGATAAACGCGTTTGAAGTTTGAAAGAAGCTCATTTTGCGAAGAACTTGCTTCACAAAAAAGGCTGTATCTTCTAAAGAATTTCTAAAAATCCTTTTGGGGACATATACACACCATCCCATGCTATAAATAAATGCAAAAAAAAAAAAATCGAAAAAAAAAGTTGCCCAATGAGAAGACCCCCTTAATTGCCGACACAAAACCCCATCTTACCTCTTTGTACCCTTATCTACAATAAATCGTTTAGTCCGAGTATACCATAACTATCGGCCTTCTCCTGTGGAACCCGGATCGAGAATTTCCTTGCAGCAACCACCTCAGACAACAAACAAATATCTGAAACGAACCCTGGCCAACCTTGAGCCCCGAGGAATGACAAACCGTCACAATCTTATGGAGCACCTCATGCCGCACGTCCTCCAGATTGCGGTGAAGCAGAGCCTGGCCATGCGTCGCGTCCTCCCGCTTCACACCTGGCAGAATCTGGGCTTGGTGCATGCCAGCGATCAAAGTCGCACTCGCGGCCACTTCATAAATGATGTCCAGGAGATGGTGCAGAAGTATCTGGTGCCCACAGAGACTGACATCGACTGGGCGGTGGATCAGGTGGCCAAAAAGTTCCAGCACGAGGCTCTGCCCCCAACCAATTAGCGACAATGGAAAATAAAGGTTAAAAAGATTGGAGTTGAATGCGCGCGCTCTACGGATCGCGAGCAGAGGATCACACTGGACCGCGACTGAACTGGCCACAGTATTTCAGGCAAATCCCGCTTAGACTCTGGGCACACTGAGACATCGCCAGGGCCTATATAAAGCGGGCCCCAGCACTGAGAAAATCACATGTGCGTCAAATTAGCGTCGAAATGGAACGGTGGGAACTGGAACACGGAGGAGGTTTTTTATTTTTTAATTATTTAGTTATTAAGGCACTAATTCGAACAAAAAGTACCTACATGTTAAGAATTAAATTTACTATTAATTTATTTTGGGTTTGGGCAGTTTGGAGCTACGTTGGTACCTAAATTTTCCATTGGAAAAATCGAGTCCCCACCTTTTTTAAGATTTCGCACCCCCACAGAGGATGTACCGCTAAGCACGGTAAGCCAGGTTTTGGGGCACATATTCAAGTATAATCCCAGAAAGTTTCATTAAAATCCTTACGACAGTTTGTGAGCAAATCGCTCAACAGTGGCCAAACCTATGGTTCCCCTCCATACAAAAACCGGCAGCAAAAGTTTAAGGTCGCCAAGCTTAGCTCTCAGAGGATGTACCACTATAACTGGCTTATGGGCATATTGGGGAGCGAAAATAGAATATTTTGTGAAATTTTTATTAAAAACAAAACGACAGATTTTGGGAAAATCGCTTTACACTTTTGCGTTCAAAATGGCTGTTATACTGTCTTCCCACACAGCGCATTTGTGAGGAACGTTTGGGATTTTTCACAAATGTGAAACTCGTGTTCCCACACAACATTAATAGGGTCTTCCCACACACCGTCAAAGCGCATCTGGCATTTGTTGAACAAACGGTCCATAAGGTTTTGCCGTTCCGAATTTTCTCAATTGGCCCTGCATCAAAGCGCATCTAAATGTAACGACCGTTTGTTTGGCGATATTTAGGCGATAGTTTTTCGGTGCAACTCTGAAAATTTGACCATCACTACGAAAGTGTATACACACTTGGCGAGAAACAAATGAGATATGGAATTTAAAATGTGGCGCCAAAGCTGCAAGCATGCCCAAAATAGTTGTTGGCGTTTTTTCTGTATATTCTTGCCCCAATATGTCCCCAATTGTTACTATTTAATATAAACCGCCTGCCTCTACCTTATTTTGAAGATTTTGGATGCCTATACAACCTATAGACACACTTCGGGGAATTTGCTCTTTGTTAGAGAAAAATCATTAGAAAAACTGAAGTTCCTTGTCATTTAATTCATTTAAATTTAGTGCGGATAAATTCTGACGCAATCTGTGTCTTTTCCTGTTGTACAACAGCCAAAATAGTTGGTAAATGCTCCATTTCAAATTTGCAACTGCCAATTCGACAGTCTTTGTTTACGTTTTCATGAGCCCACAGCTGATCGATCAGCTGTTCGGATGCCAGATGCACTTTGACGCTCTGTGGGAACACGAGTTTCGCATCTGCGAAAAATCCCAAACGTTCCTCACAGATGCGCTGTGTGGGAAGACCGTATAAAGCGCATTTAGCATCCGAGCAGCTGATCGATCAGCTGTGGCTCATGAAAACGTAAACAAAGGCTGTCGAATTGGCAGTTGCAAATTTGAAATGGAGCATTTACCAACTATTTTGGCTGTTGTAGAACAGCAAAAGGCACAGATTGCGTCAGAATTTATCCGCACTAAATTTAAATGAATTAAATGACAAGGAATTTTAGTTTTTCTAATGATTTTTCTCTAACAAAGAGCAAATTCCCCGAAGAGAGCCTATAGGTGGTATAGGCATCCAAAATCTTTAAAATACGGTAGAGGTAGGCGGTTTATATTAAATAGTAACAATTGGGGACATATTGGGGCAAGAATTTACAGAAAAAACGCCAACATCTATTTTGGGCATGCTTGTAGCTTTGGCGCCACGTTTTAAATTCCATATCTCATTTGTTTCTAGCCAAGTTTGTTTACATTTTCGTGGTGAATGGTCAAATTAAGAAGAAGAATCAGAGTTGCACCGAAAAACTATCGCCTAACTATCGCCAAACAAACCGGCGTTAGTTCAGCATTAAAATCTAATGCTGAACTAACGCCGGGCCATTTGGGAAAATTCGGAACGGCAAAACCTTATGGAGCATTTGTTCAACGGATGCTAAATGCGCTTTAACGCTGTGTGGGAAGACCCTATTAGGAAGGCGCGAACTCCGGAACTGGAACCGGTCGTGAGCCAGTGGTTCAGCCCGCCACTGAACCAATGTTATGCATTCAAACAGTTGGCGGGAATAAAACTGAGCCGGTTCGACCACAACTTAAAAAAAAACATGGCGCTGCGTTCCATACGATATTTCGACGCTAACTTTTAACTCATTATTACAACTCTCACAGAGGATGTACCAACATGCACGGTATATCAAACGAAAGGAAACATTAATTATGAATTTCTTTATAAATTTGATCAAGATCCTAACGACAGATTTAGAGAAATTCACGTGTTTCTCTTATTTTCATAAATAACACTGATTTTATATCGATGGGAGCGCTACACCTCCCCGCCAAAAAATATTTCTATTGACAATTTGAACAATTGTGTTAATTATGAATGCCTAATAAACGACATTGTCATTCTAAGCAATTTGGTAGGTGTTTTATCAAATTCCGTTCAGACGTTCAGGAGAAAACACCTTTTTTCTATTTATTTACATATACAGTTTGTCAACAAATTCTTTGCAAAACGAAAAATTCCCATAAAATTTGGTTTTAAACTTAAAATGTATTAACAAAAACGAGAAAATGTTTCATTTTTCTTTCACATTATGTTTAGGATAAGTAATAGTTATTAATATAAGAAACAAAAATTTAATATTTCAACTTAGAACATAGTAAAATATAACAAAAACATAAACATTGCAATAATTAGGTTGTCAATTAATTGTTTGAAATTTTCGAGCACTTCGTGTATTTATACCTATAACTTAAAAACTATTTAACAAATTTGGTTAATATTTGGTATGGAGTCCTTTTGCATCCATAACAGCATGGAGACGTCGCGACATCGAATTTATAAGACCTTTTAGGTCATAATACTGAGGTATTTTCTCCCATTCCTCCTGAATGGCTTTAATTAAAGCACTCTTATTTGTTGGAGCCCGTTTAGCCACCTTCTTCTTCAACAAAGCCCACAAATTTTCAATAGGATTTAAGTCCGGGCTTTGGGCAGGAGTATCGATGACCTTGCTGCAGTTGTAAAGCAACCATGTCCTGCACAGAAGCGATTTGTGTTTAGGATCGTTGTCCTGGTACAGCTTGTATTTCAGTTTATTTGGGTTTCAATTCATTTTTTAAAATGTCCAAATAAAACTCCTTCGTCATAATTTCGTTAAAAATCCGCAGCTCTCCAACGCCTTGGGATGATATGCAACCCCATACCATAACAGACAGCTTGCCAAATTTCCCAGTTGGTATAATATTCTTTTGCTGGAAAGCTGTATTTGGCTTTCTCCAAACTTTTGTGGGTCCGTCATGAGTATAGAGCATTATCTTCGTCTCGTCACAAAAAATTACATTATCCCAATACTCGGAAGGCTGGTTAATGTGGGCAATCGAAAAATTAAGCCGCCTTTCAATATTTATAGCCGAAAGCATAGGCTTCTTTCTGGCTACATGTGATGAGTACTTGTGTGCATTTAAAACTTTTCGCACTGTCTCATGGCTCACAGTTTTACCGCAATCATTTTTAATGTCTTCTGCCAACTGCCTGAGGGTTGTTTGTGGCTTATTTTCAATCGTTTTTAAAATTTTTGATTGCTCGCGTCTGGTAAGCTTTGATGGACGGCCTGTAGAGTTGTTCAAATTGAGTCTATTTTCACGCTCTGCACGATTTATTATATTGTAAACCGTTCTCAGTTTAATATTAAACATTTCAGAAAGTTCCTTGGCCGATTTGCCCTTATAATGGTTATAGTAAACCAACTGTATTGTGTTTTCATCAACTCGTTTGCCAGGCATTGACAAAAACGCTCACTCTAATCAACTGCAAAGTTTTCCAAACGATTTTCTTCACGAAAACAAAAGCTAAGATCACTCCGAAGTGGCACGCGTCCATTTTTGTCGAAAATGATGCAGCGTTGCCATATTCTGGGAATCCCCTTAACTTGTGTTTGCATTTTGCAAAGAATTATTTGACAGCGGAATACTGGCGATTATTTTGTTTTTGTTGTTTTTTGTGATGATTAATAAGGATATTTTATTTTTTCTTATGCATATTAATAGCTAAAACATCATTTTATAATAATTAAAAGAAAAACTAAGGAAAAAAATAGTTTTTGTTGATATATTTCAAGTTTAAAGCCTAGTACTCTGACGAGAAAAACCCGCTGTCTAAATTAGACAGCGGAATCGCTGTTTATTTCGCTACCGAGCTAGTGTGACCAAAAAAATTAAGGAAATTCCATGAAAATGTACTTTTTATGGCGTTTAAGGATTTTCCTTGGTCACACTGGACAGCTGTTTGTAAACAAATATTCAAAAAAAATATTAAAAATATTAATAAATATGGCATTAAAATGTCCTTTGTGGGTTAAATTCCATATTATGGGCTTCCCCTTGACAGCCCCTATCAATGCCACCTTTTTCCTTCAACTTTCCCTCCATTAGGGGTGTCTAAATAAATCAAATGAATTATTTAGACAGCGCGATATCAGCTGTTTACTATCTTGATCTGGCAACGCCATTCAATTTTCGCAGGCTTCATTTTCGTCGTCAGAGTACCGAAAAAAACGACGTGTCTAAAAGTTCTTCTTCTTTTTTTTCGACACCGTTTTTTTTATATGGAGTTTGGCCGCTGTCTAAATTTATACAGCGGTTTTTTCTCGTCAGAGTACTAGGCTTAAAAAATAAATTCTGTGTCGTTTATCATTTTGCAAAGAATTTCTTGACAAACTGTATGTACCAAGCGAATAATATATGTATACGGCAGCCCTGGTTGCCTATATAGAATTATATTTGATTTTATCTTTAGAATACGACTTATGCAAAAGGAAGATTGTTTCATAAACGACATCGTTTTTTCAAACATTTTAATCCATATTTCATCAAAATCCGTTCAGTCGTTTAGCAGAAAATCCATTTTTCTTATTTTTTGGTTATTATTTTGGTACAAGTAGCGCTTTTTTTGGGCATGTACCAATACAAACTGTACACCAAGCCACAGCAAAAATTCTAAAGAAATTTTGGTAAAAATATCCAACCGTTTAGGCCAGTAGTTGTTAAGAAAATTAGTTTTTTATTTCCAATTGTATTCATATGCTTCTGCAGCCCTGACTGATCGACAAGTGTAATTGTCGACGGTCAGGCAACATTCCAAAACTCCTGTTGCCGCGAGAAGAAGAAAACTTTGGAAGAAAGCGAACGTAAAATATTGTTGAAAAAACATAGTTTAGAAATAATGTTATTTCTTTCAGATGAAAATTGTCAACAACTATTTCGATGGCCAAGGTGGGCGTCAAGGCGGTGAGGGCCGAAGAAGAGGATATAGAGTAATATTGAGGAAACTGCACCACACCACTCCCTACGAAACCACAAAACAAGAACTGGAAAAGTTAGGCTTCAACACCAGATCAATAAACAACATCAAAAATAGAATCACTAAGAAACCAATGGATCTCTTTGAAGTCGAACTAAATCCTGCTCCTAAGGGAGTAAATGATAGAATCCTTAACATACGATCTCTGGGAAACCAAATAATCACAGTTGAAAAACAAATGCGTAGAACAACCCCGCTCCAGTGCCACCGCTGTCAAGCCTTTGGGCACAGCAAAAATTATTGCAGACGTCCCTTCATCTGCGTCAAGTGTGCTGGTGATCACCCATCCACGCAGTGTGCACATGCAAAAATAGACTCCCCCATCTGTGCTAACTGCAAGGGTAATCATGTAGCCAGTTATAAAGGATGTAAAGTATATAAAAAGGAGCTGAATGATTTAAACACAAGAAAACTAAATGGAAAACCCAAAGAAGACACTAATGTGCCAAGGAGAGCACTGATGACATACAAGGACACACGGATGACCAACTCCAATCGCAAAACACCTGGTAAGGACAACATGGACGTACTGAGCACCTACACTCACAATATCTGGAGCAAAAGCAATCCCAAAGTAATAAAAGAACACACACAAATTGGGAAACAAACCTACCATACTAAACCAAGAAGCCCAAACAATAAAAATCAGGTCGGAAAGCCCTCTTATAGCCAAGCAGCTAGTGGACAAAATCCATTTAAAACCAGAGCTGTAATTAACCAAAACCCAGCTGAAAAGCGCCATAATTTTGAGCATGAAGCTAATAACCAAAATCAACACCAAAAACCAAATCAGCAACTGAGCTCTGTAGCCTCATTTCCAAATTGATCCTAAACTGAACAACATACTGGAAGCAGTTCAAACTACTGTAACTGGTATGGCTGAGATGGGAAGAAAAACTGATGCCCTTATCTCCTGCATCTTCATGTTACTAGGGCCTGGAGCAAATTCCAACGCAATAGTTAATGACCTGAAAAATGCATAATTCCAACCCTCAAGCCAATAAAAATAAGCCAATAATTAAAATAGCTACATGGAATGCCTGCGGGCTAAGCAATAAAATACTCGAACTTGAAACCTATATCAAGCAGAAAGATATAGACATTATGCAAATAATCGAATCCCGTATGATAGACAAAGATATCAAGGCGGTGACGGCCAAGGTGGTGGTGGCGCCAAACGCGGTCGTGGCGTCCAACGTCGCCGTGGCGGCCAAGCTGGTCGTGGCAGACAAGCTGTGTAACGCCTGACGCAGAACCTCAAAGATACTTTCCTGGCGCCATCTAGGGGGTATTAGCGCAGCCCAAGTGTGGCAGAGGGAAAGGTGCAGAGCGGAGCTAATTGGCGAAATCCACCTCTAACGGGGGGTAAATGTCAGCGATCGGCTGCGACCCGAAGGAGGGAGAGAGTTAGTGAGAGGGTTCCCGCTGGATTCGAGGCGGGATTCGCTTGCATTTAATTCTTGGCGGCAGAGCGGACCAAATCGATCTCGGAGAAAAATTTAATAAAACAAATAATCAGTTTTCGCGAGTGGAATATATTGGTTGTTTTTTTTGTGCATTGGCGCTGGCCGAGATCCAGAGTTAAAAGAAGGCCAACGGGTTAATACCCATATCTCAAACAAGCGCTGAGTTCCCCTAGGGGCCCGGCGCTTTATAAAAAGCGGATTTTCCTTTTTGGTTGCGGCGGACACTAATTGTGCGAGAAGAGGAGGAATAGCGGGATTAGCGGACCGCCTAAAACGACGCTACAGCTTACCGCCAAGCGGCCACAGCATTGGCGCGCCGGCGCAAGAGAGCAGAAGAGCCCCTCAACCCCCTTGCCCCAAACTTCGCCCAGTTTTAACATTCGCTTTTTGGTTTCGGAACAGGCAAGGCAACCTAGGATAGGGAAATAGCCGCAAGACGTAGAGCGGGATGAGCAGCGTCAAGCGGCGACTCCTTTTTGATCGGTAGCCTATATTTTTTTCTCGCTTCCCGCTCCCCATTTCCAGAGCAGTTAGTTCGAATGTACCGCTCGATTAAGCGAGGAATAATTTTGCCGGGAGCGCGGAACAATCACGAAAAAATAGAATATTAAAAGAAAGCAAAAACAAAAAATAAAAAATTTATATGTCGCGGAATAATTAATGTAATTTAGTTTATATTGAGTGAAAAGTTTAAATTAGTGTTATATTTGTTTTTTTTTATGTTTTTTTTTGGTGAGCCAATTAAAGAAGTGTGAGGAAGAAAAACAATTGTGGCACAATCGCCTTTGCATATGAATTGTCGGAAGTGTTAGGGCATTTATTTCTTTCCTCAGTTTCCCCCCCTCCTCTGCAGCTAGCCTCGTCGGAAGCGCTTTCGCCGATGGATTTGCGCCAAGGGTGAGTGTAAAGTTTGAATTGTCTTCAAAGAATATAAATGCCAAATGCTTCCCCATATCAAAAAGAAAATTAAAGAGGAAATAAAAAGATGAAAAACTAATGTTTTTATCAAGGCAATTGCCACCATTTTTATCGATTTGACCCACTGTGCTTAACTACCAATGACCAAACTAAATTTATTAAAATCAAAGTTTCATTGCTTTCTTTCGTGGCTTCACTAGGAAAAAATATATAAAAGACGAAAAGTAAAAGTAATTAAATACTGTTAAAGGCTCAAAAGTCCAAAATATAATAATAGGAAATTTTGTAGTTTTATTGTCCAGCATTATATCATTTAATTTACGTTTGATGTTTCGTTTATATGTTTTTAATTTTTACTTAGGAAATAAATAATTTGTTATAATGTTCTAAAGATCCTTAATTTTATTGCCTCAACCAGCATGTCGCCCCCGTAAGGCCTGTGATTGTTTTTTTTAAAGGGGTCATCAAAGAAGATGGTTAGGTGTGGATGAGATGGCCAAGGCAGGGAGGGCAGATGAAGGACCTCAACGACAGCCGAGGATCCAAAGCCCGATATTTTGTGATGAGAGAAGAGTAGCGTAGCCCGTCCTTAAATGTGTTGTGATAATTTGATTTCCCTTTCCCCTTTCTCGTCGCTGCACGCAAAAATATTAATAGTTACTGGTAGCAAAAGGCAAAAGCGAAATTCCGGCAAGACCACCACCACCATAGCCGACGAGCGAAGCCGAGTAAATCCGCGTGCGCCGGAGTTTTGCAGCAACATCTCGCCTGAGTCGTTACAATAATGATTATTAATATCAGTAAAATTATTATGGCGCCCAAACGTGTTGGCCAAATCAATGTTTGTTTTGAATTTAATGTTTAAAATGACGTCACATACATGTTTTTTTAGTTTTGCTTCGTTTTTCTTGTTGTTAAATTAGACGCTTAGGAATACCGGGAAAAAAATTATCAGTAATTTTAACCGGGCCACGGATAATTTAGGAATTAAGAAGACAAAAATCTACTCCATAAACAGAACTCATACACTAAATTAAACTAGACGCATAGGAATACCGGGGCAATTAAAATTATTAGTAATTTTTACCGGGCCACGGATAGTTGAGTTTATCAGAGATCCTGTCCAAATAAAAAAATTAGCGAAGCACATCCCGCTAATCAGTTGCATAGGAATTCAGTTCGATGTTTTTTATAAAATGAGTCGACTGACCACGGCTGATGGCGGAATTGATATGCCGCTCATAAATGTAGGGTGCGCTAAAGCCGCGAGATTTCAAGGCCAAGGCGCATTGTTGTTGTGCTAGGGAGCGAGATGACAAAGCAGAGGCTGCGATAGCGGCACGCTTATCAGAAAGCATAGCTCCCGAGTAGCAGCAGCATAATTTTTTTTTCTCTCTCTCTCTCATTGCATGGAATTTGGGTTTGTCAAAAACAAAGCTTTATCGGGGACGGCTGCTAGGTTGGATGGCAGTAATTGATACTTATATATTTCCGTTTATTTATTTATTATTTTTATTTTTATATTGATTGAAAATATTATTTATTCATTATTTTTTCATATATCCATATTCTTATTTTTTATAAAAACATTTATTTAAAAATTAGTCGTAAAATTTTTACCGTATAAAACGAGCGAATATTCTCTCTCAAAGTTGAGCGACTACCATAGGAGCATAAGCGAGACAGCATCAGCGGCTGCAGATCTGAAGGTCGTTGACCGGCTGTTAGATAAGAACTCTCTTCAAGAAGCGAATGTAGGTCAGTGCCGAAGCGAAGAGAGTCGATCACCTGTTCGCCTGACTGAGGTCATTGACCGCGGCTGCGCCAAAGGAAAGCTTATTGCGAGAGGAGTTATTGAGGCAGGTCGGGAAACAAAGAGAGAGGATCAGCTGCTAAGTTGGTGCTCGCTCATTGAGAGCAAGCTGCTCTGTGTTTATCTTTGTTTACATTTTTAGATACTCGTTAGATTAAGGGATTTTGTTTACATTTCGGCGCTTAGATATTTTTCGTTTTGCTTAAACATGGCTGATTCTGAAAGGGAAGACGTTGCTCCTGAGCCAGAGTGCTCGCTATGCAGAAAACCTTTGTCCACAGGCACTGTGTTTAAAACCAAGTGCAATCATGAATTCCATAAAAACTGCGTAGCAAGTCATTCAAAAACAAACCAGAAGTGCCCAACTTGTGGAACGCTCTGCTTCGTAGCTCCCGCTGTGACTCCTGCTTCAAAGAGGACAGCGAGTGCGGATACGCCATCAGGCAGCAGAGAAGCAGTGACGTCAGCTCAAGTTAGCAACATGGTGGCTCAGGCGATGCGAGGTATGCAAAATGAGATCCTAACGGAATTGTCTCAGCAGATGGCACAGCTAATACAAACAAATCTTGCTGCATATTTGCCTAGAAACACTCCGACTCCTGTCGATCAAAATGTAGGTCAGTTTCCAAGTACGCATCATACATTAAGAGAACAGAATTTTGGGCAGGCATGGCAGGATTCAGGCCCAGCGCATAGGCGCGACTCAAATGGTTCGCATGCCAGATTGACTCCGGAAAGCATGGGGTCTGATCTGATGTATAGGCCGGATAAAGTGGGAAATATTATCAACAGCTGGAAGTTGCGCTTCAATGGCAACCGAGACGGAATAAGCGTTGACAACTTCATTTATCGCGTCGAGGTTCTGACAAAGCAAACTTTGGGAGGATTGTTTTCAGTTCTGTGCAACAATGCAAGTATCCTATTCGAGGGAAAAGCCAGGGAGTTCTACTGGCGTTTTCATAAGTCGACTCGAGAGTGCACCTGGGAGTTGCTTTGTCAAGCGTTGCGGAAGCAATTCCGAGATACTCGGACGGACGTAGATATCCGGGAGGCCATTAGGGACCGTAAACAAAAAGAAAAGGAAAGTTTCGACTCGTTCTGGGATGCGATAGTGGCGCTCATGGATGGGCTAGAGACACCTATGTCGGAAAGGTCAACGGTGGAAATCCTTCGCCGGAATTTAAGGCCAGAAATACGACATGAGTTGCTAAATGTAGAAATAGGCTCACTCGATCAGTTGAGGGAAGTTTGCAGAAAACGGGAAAGCTTTTTGGAGGATGTCAGGAAAAATTATACCTATCAAAAGGTGGTGCCTTTCAAGAAGCAGGTAGCCGAAGTGGTAGAAGATTTTCTTTCCGATGACGCCATCGAATTTTCCGATATTGAGGAAGTAGAAGAAGTCGGGGCCATTGCATTAATTTGTTGGAACTGCCGGAAGGAGGGACATCGATATCACGATTGTGATGGCAAGCGCAGAATCTTTTGCTACGGCTGCGGAGCCCCTAACGTCTATAAGCCGTCTTGCGCTAGGTGTTTAAAAAACGCGAAGGGGGACACGCAGCCTCGTCAACAGTCGGGTCCCCATCGTCCTCGTCCGACGAACCCCGATGCAAAGCCTTAAGCACAAGTTCAAATATTCCAGCTCCAAAAGATAGCATGGCCGAGCCGAGTGACGACTCAAATCGCCACCAACAGAGTTTAAACGAATCCAGAATAGAAAAATTAAAGCCACAAAAGTCTGAATCGCGCAATGCCAAGCGTTTAAGAAAGTACCAGAGAGC
Organism: Drosophila kikkawai; assembly: GCF_030179895.1. NCBI lineage: Eukaryota > Metazoa > Arthropoda > Insecta > Diptera > Drosophilidae > Drosophila > Drosophila kikkawai. The sequence continues at coordinate 26,435,678 of NC_091728.1, read as the reverse complement.
CGTAAAATTAGTTAACGCTATAAGATACAAATCTGCAGATAATCGTCCTTATGCTGAGGTAGAAATCTTGGGTCGCCAGATTATGGGCCTATTAGACACGGGAGCTGCAATCAGCGTAATAGGAGGAATCTTGGCCGAACAAATTATTAAAAGCAGAGTTCCATTTAAAAAAGGAGGATCTTCGGTCAGTACGGCTGATGGCAAGAGTCAGGAGGTCATAGGCCGGATAAAGGTCCCCATCCGTTACAACGACCAAGACAAGCCTATGGATTTTTATATAATTCCATCTCTTAAACAGGATTTGTATTTGGGAATCGATTTTTGGTCTTCATTTAATTTATTGCCACCAGAAATGGTAGTATCAGAAATCAACTCCGATTCACACGAACTGTCAGCTCAGCAGAATGAAACGTTGCAAGCAGTAATAGAAAAATTTCCATCTTTTGCTATTGTTGGGTTGGGAAAAACGTCTAAATTGTCACACTCCATAGATATCGGAGACGCCAAGCCAGTGAAACAGAGGCATTTCCCAGTCTCGCCGGCTGTAGAAAAGCTTCTATACGATGAGGTGGATCGGATGTTAAAGCTGGGAGTTATAGAGGAATCCGATAGCGCCTGGTCGTCTCCGGTAGTGTTGGTCCAGAAGCCGGGTAAAGTTAGGCTTTGTTTAGATAGTCGCAAGTTAAACGCGGTGACCCGGAAGGACGCTTATCCGCTCCCGCAAATAGATGGGATTTTGGGCCGCCTCCCCAAGGCAGTGTACATTTCAAGTCTTGATCTCAAGGATGCCTATTGGCAAATTCCATTCGAGCCGGAATCCAGGGATAAGACTGCCTTTACCATTCCAGGCAGGCCCTTATATCAGTACCGGGTAATGCCTTTTGGTCTTACAAATGCGTCGCAGACCATGACACGCCTCATGGACAAAGTTATCCCGGCAGAGTTGCGAAACGAGGTGTTCGTATATCTTGATGATTTGCTGATCGTGTCAGACAGTTTCGAGTCCCATATGAAGGTACTCGGGATTGTTGCTGGCCATATAAAGGCGGCTGGATTAACCTTAAATGTTGAGAAAAGCAAATTTTGTCGGAAATCGGTGAAATATTTGGGTCACATCGTTGGTGAGGGTGTCATTCGGACGGATCCAGAAAAGATTTCCGCGATGAAAGAATTCCCGTTGCCCAAGTCATTGAAAAGCCTTCGAAGATTCCTCGGCATGGTCGGTTGGTACCGAAAGTTTGTGGAAAACTTCGCATCAGTGGCAGCTCCGCTGACAGATCTGCTTAAACCAAAAAAAAAAAATTCTTAATGACACAGGAAGCAGAGAAAGCCTTCGAGAATTTAAAGCAGAAGTTGTGTTCAGCTCCGGTGCTTCAAAGTCCCGATTTCTCAAAGCCGTTCTACGTGCATTGCGATGCAAGCAACACTGGTGTAGGAGGAGTGCTAGTGCAGAAAACTCCGGAGGGAGATGAGTATCCCATAGCCTTTGTTTCTAAGAAGCTAAACAAAGCGCAGAGGAATTATTCTGTAACGGAGCAGGAACTCTTGGCAGTTTTAGTTTGCATTAAAAGGTTTAGAGCATACATTGAAGGACATCAATTCACAGTGATCACAGATCATGCTTCCTTAAAGTGGCTGATGTCGCAGACTGATCTGCATTCCAGATTGGCTCGTTGGGCATTAAAGCTCCAGGGATTCGATTTTAAAATCGAGCACCGAAGCGGAAGACTGAATGTCGTTCCCGACGCTTTGTCTAGGGTGAATGAGGAAAATATAGCTGCTTTAAGTGACGACCAGAATTTGATGGTGGATTTAGATTCAGCAGAGTTTAAGTCACCAGAATATTTAAGATTTCGAGAAGGAATCGAGGCAAACTTGGAGAAGCTGCCCGATCTTAAATTGGTGAATGATCTGGTCTATAAACGGATGGAGCATTGCACAGGGGAAGCATTTCACGACCAATTCAGTTGGAAGTTGTGGATCCCGCAAAACTTGGTCAATGACGTGCTGAGAAATGCACATGATCATCCTTTGGCATCGCATGGTGGAATCCACAAGACCTTGGAGCGCGTAAGGCGATATTACTACTGGCCGAGTCTAGTGAAGGATGTCAAGGCTTACGTTTTGGGTTGTGAAATTTGCAAGGGAACTAAAGCCCCGAATATGATCCAGAGACCACCTATGGGAAAGGCTCCGGAATCCGATAGATTTTTTCAAAGGTTATATGTGGACTTTTTAGGGCCCTATCCCCGCTCTAGAAGTGGCCATGTAGGTATTTTTATCGTCTTGGATCATTATACTAAGTTTGTATTCTTGAAGGCGATAAAGAAGCAAACGGCCGACGTCGTCACCAAGTATATGGAGCAGGAACTATTCCATACATTTGGGTTCCCGGAGACGATTATATCTGACAATGGGTCGCAATTCAAGTCGGATAATTTTCAAGACTTTCTCAGGAAGCACAAAATTGCTCATACTCTCACGGCGGTGTACTCGCCGCAGGCAAATGCGTCTGAACGAGTTAACCGGTCAGTGATTGCTGCAATTCGGTCGTACGTTCGTCCGGATCAAAAGGACTGGGACGAAAAACTAAGTAGCATTTGTTGTGCCCTGAGAACCAGTATCCATTCGGCAACAGGAGCGTCGCCGTATTATATGGTGTTTGGTCAGCAGTTTATGGGCTCTGGGGCTAGTTACAAATTGCTTAGGACCTTAGGACTGCTGGAGGACAAGGCCATGTCGTTCAATAAGGAAGACTCATTGGAGCTAGTGCGTGCTAAGGCTCGGGAGATACTGCAGAAACAAAATGAGAGAAATGAACGTTTATACAATCTCAGGTCCAGGGCAGTATCTTACGCGGATGGCCAAGAAGTTTTCAGGAAGAATTTTAAACAGAGCAACTTCCAGGCCGGGTATAATGCCAAGCTGGGCCCAGCCTTCGTAAAGGCGCGAATTCGTAGAAAACTTGGCAATTCGTATTATGAGTTGGAAGATCTGCAGGGTCGGCTGGTTGGTAAATATCACGCCAAGGACATAAAGCAGTGAACGGCTGCCTCAGGCTTTGGTTGGTATCAATCTTGGGAGTCTGACCCCCAAGTTTGATATTTAGCGGGGGGCATTTGTAACGCCTGACGCAGAACCTCAAAGATACTTTCCTGGCGCCATCTAGGGGGTATTAGCGCAGCCCAAGTGTGGCAGAGGGAAAGGTGCAGAGCGGAGCTAATTGGCGAAATCCACCTCTAACGGGGGGTAAATGTCAGCGATCGGCTGCGACCCGAAGGAGGGGGAGAGTTAGTGAGAGGGTTCCCGCTGGATTCGAGGCGGGATTCGCTTGCATTTAATTCTTGGCGGCAGAGCGGACCAAATCGATCTCGGAGAAAAATTTAATAAAACAAATAATCAGTTTTCGCGAGTGGAATATATTGGTTGTTTTTTTTGTGCATTGGCGCTGGCCGAGATCCAGAGTTAAAAGAAGGCCAACGGGTTAATACCCATATCTCAAACAAGCGCTGAGTTCCCCTAGGGGCCCGGCGCTTTATAAAAAGCGGATTTTCCTTTTTGGTTGCGGCGGACACTAATTGTGCGAGAAGAGGAGGAATAGCGGGATTAGCGGACCGCCTAAAACGACGCTACAGCTTACCGCCAAGCGGCCACAGCATTGGCGCGCCGGCGCAAGAGAGCAGAAGAGCCCCTCAACCCCCTTGCCCCAAACTTCGCCCAGTTTTAACATTCGCTTTTTGGTTTCGGAACAGGCAAGGCAACCTAGGATAGGGAAATAGCCGCAAGACGTAGAGCGGGATGAGCAGCGTCAAGCGGCGACTCCTTTTTGATCGGTAGCCTATATTTTTTTCTCGCTTCCCGCTCCCCATTTCCAGAGCAGTTAGTTCGAATGTACCGCTCGATTAAGCGAGGAATAATTTTGCCGGGAGCGCGGAACAATCACGAAAAAATAGAATATTAAAAGAAAGCAAAAACAAAAAATAAAAAATTTATATGTCGCGGAATAATTAATGTAATTTAGTTTATATTGAGTGAAAAGTTTAAATTAGTGTTATATTTGTTTTTTTTATGTTTTTTTTGGTGAGCCAATTAAAGAAGTGTGAGGAAGAAAAACAATTGTGGCACAATCGCCTTTGCATATGAATTGTCGGAAGTGTTAGGGCATTTATTTCTTTCCTCAGTTTCCCCCCCTCCTCTGCAGATAGACTCGTCGGAAGCGCTTTCGCCGATGGATTTGCGCCAAGGGTGAGTGTAAAGTTTGAATTGTCTTCAAAGAATATAAATGCCAAATGCTTCCCCATATCAAAAAGAAAATTAAAGAGGAAATAAAAAGATGAAAAACTAATGTTTTTATCAAGGCAATTGCCACCATTTTTATCGATTTGACCCACTGTGCTTAACTACCAATGACCAAACTAAATTTATTAAAATCAAAGTTTCATTGCTTTCTTTCGTGGCTTCACTAGGAAAAAATATATAAAAGACGAAAAGTAAAAGTAATTAAATACTGTTAAAGGCTCAAAAGTCCAAAATATAATAATAGGAAATTTTGTAGTTTTATTGTCCAGCATTATATCATTTAATTTACGTTTGATGTTTCGTTTATATGTTTTTAATTTTTACTTAGGAAATAAATAATTTTTTATAATGTTCTAAAGATCCTTAATTTTATTGCCTCAACCAGCATGTCGCCCCCGTAAGGCCTGTGATTGTTTTTTTTAAAGGGGTCATCAAAGAAGATGGTTAGGTGTGGATGAGATGGCCAAGGCAGGGAGGGCAGATGAAGGACCTCAACGACAGCCGAGGATCCAAAGCCCGATATGTTGTGATGAGAGAAGAGTAGCCCGTCCTTAAATGTGTTGTGACAATTTGATTTCCCTTTCCCCTTTCTCGTCGCTGCACGCAAAAAAATTAATAGTTACTGGTAGCAAAAGGCAAAAGCGAAATTCCGGCAAGACCACCACCACCATAGCCGACGAGCGAAGCCGAGTAAATCCGCGTGCGCCGGAGTTTTGCAGCAACATCTCGCCTGAGTCGTTACAGCTGGTCGTGGCCAAGCTGGTTGTGACGGCCAAGCTGGTCGTGGCGGCCAGGAGGAAGGACAGGGCCTCAATCGGCGGCAGAGGGTGGCGTTGGCCCACCAGGCGGCGAGAAATTCTAAAGAAATTTTGGTAAAAATATCCAACCGTTTAGGCCAGTAGTTGTTAAGAAAATTAGTTTTTTATTTCCAATTGTATTCATATGCTTCTGCAGCCCTGACTGATCGACAAGTGTAATTGTCGACGGTCTGGCTACATTCCAAAACTCCTGTTGCCGCGAGAAGAAGAAAACTTTGGAAGAAAGCGAACGTAAAATATTGTTAAAAAAACATAGTTTAGAAATAATGTTATTTCTTTCAGATGAAAATTGTCAACAACTATTTCGATGGCCAAGGTGGGCGTCAAGGCGGTGATGGCCGAAGAAGAGGATATAGAGTAATATTGAGGAAACTGCACCACACCACTCCCTACGAAACCACAAAACAAGAACTGGAAAAGTTAGGCTTCAACACCAGATCAATAAACAACATCAAAAATAGAATCACTAAGAAACCAATGGATCTCTTTGAAGTCGAACTAAATCCTGCTCCTAAGGGAGTAAATGATAGAATCCTTAACATACGATCTCTGGGAAACCAAATAATCACAGTTGAAAAACAAATGCGTAGAACAACCCCGCTCCAGTGCCACCGCTGTCAAGCCTTTGGGCACAGCAAAAATTATTGCAGACGTCCCTTCATCTGCGTCAAGTGTGCTGGTGATCACCCATCCACGCAGTGTGCACATGCAAAAATAGACTCCCCCATCTGTGCTAACTGCAAGGGTAATCATGTAGCCAGTTATAAAGGATGTAAAGTATATAAAAAGGAGCTGAATGATTTAAACACAAGAAAACTAAATGGAAAACCCAAAGAAGACACTAAAGTGCCAAGGAGAGCACTGATGACATACAAGGACACACGGATGACCAACTCCAATCGCAAAACACCTGGTAAGGACAACATGGACGTACTGAGCACCTACACTCACAATATCTGGAGCAAAAGCAATCCCAAAGTAATAAAAGAACACACACAAATTGGGAAACAAACCTACCATACTAAACCAAGAAGCCCAAACAATAAAAATCAGGTCGGAAAGCCCTCTTATAGCCAAGCAGCTAGTGGACAAAATCCATTTAAAACCAGAGCTGTAATTAACCAAAACCCAGCTGAAAAGCGCCATAATTTTGAGCATGAAGCTAATAACCAAAATCAACACCAAAAACCAAATCAGCAACTGAGCTCTGTAGCCTCATTTCCAAATTGATCCTAAACTGAACAACATACTGGAAGCAGTTCAAACTACTGTAACTGGTATGGCTGAGATGGGAAGAAAAACTGATGCCCTTATCTCCTGCATCTTCATGTTACTAGCGCCTGGAGCAAATTCCAACGCAATAGTTAATGACCTGAAAAATGCATAATTCCAACCCTCAAGCCAATAAAAATAAGCCAATAATTAAAATAGCTACATGGAATGCCTGCGGGCTAAGCAATAAAATACTCGAACTTGAAACCTATATCAAGCAGAAAGATATAGACATTATGCAAATAATCGAATCCCGTATGATAGACAAAGATATCAAGGCGGTGACGGCCAAGGTGGTGGTGGCGCCAAACGCGTCCAACGTCGCCGTGGCGCCAAGCTGGTCGTGGCAGACAAGCTGGTCGTGGCCAAGCTGGTTGTGACGGCCAAGCTGGTCGTGGCGGCCAGGAGGAAGGACAGGGCCTCAATCGGCGGCAGAGGGTGGCGTTGGCCCACCAGGCGGCGAGAAATTCTAAAGAAATTTTGGTAAAAATATCCAACCGTTTAGGCCAGTAGTTGTTAAGAAAATTAGTTTTTTATTTCCAATTGTATTCATATGCTTCTGCAGCCCTGACTGATCGACAAGTGTAATTGTCGACGGTCTGGCAACATTCCAAAACTCCTGTTGCCGCGAGAAGAAGAAAACTTTGGAAGAAAGCGAACGTAAAATATTGTTAAAAAAACATAGTTTAGAAATAATGTTATTTCTTTCAGATGAAAATTGTCAACAACTATTTCGATGGCCAAGGTGGGCGTCAAGGCGGTGATGGCCGAAGAAGAGGATATAGAGTAATATTGAGGAAACTGCACCACACCACTCCCTACGAAACCACAAAACAAGAACTGGAAAAGTTAGGCTTCAACACCAGATCAATAAACAACATCAAAAATAGAATCACTAAGAAACCAATGGATCTCTTTGAAGTCGAACTAAATCCTGCTCCTAAGGGAGTAAATGATAGAATCCTTAACATACGATCTCTGGGAAACCAAATAATCACAGTTGAAAAACAAATGCGTAGAACAACCCCGCTCCAGTGCCACCGCTGTCAAGCCTTTGGGCACAGCAAAAATTATTGCAGACGTCCCTTCATCTGCGTCAAGTGTGCTGGTGATCACCCATCCACGCAGTGTGCACATGCAAAAATAGACTCCCCCATCTGTGCTAACTGCAAGGGTAATCATGTAGCCAGTTATAAAGGATGTAAAGTATATAAAAAGGAGCTGAATGATTTAAACACAAGAAAACTAAATGGAAAACCCAAAGAAGACACTAAAGTGCCAAGGAGAGCACTGATGACATACAAGGACACACGGATGACCAACTCCAATCGCAAAACACCTGGTAAGGACAACATGGACGTACTGAGCACCTACACTCACAATATCTGGAGCAAAAGCAATCCCAAAGTAATAAAAGAACACACACAAATTGGGAAACAAACCTACCATACTAAACCAAGAAGCCCAAACAATAAAAATCAGGTCGGAAAGCCCTCTTATAGCCAAGCAGCTAGTGGACAAAATCCATTTAAAACCAGAGCTGTAATTAACCAAAACCCAGCTGAAAAGCGCCATAATTTTGAGCATGAAGCTAATAACCAAAATCAACACCAAAAACCAAATCAGCAACTGAGCTCTGTAGCCTCATTTCCAAATTGATCCTAAACTGAACAACATACTGGAAGCAGTTCAAACTACTGTAACTGGTATGGCTGAGATGGGAAGAAAAACTGATGCCCTTATCTCCTGCATCTTCATGTTACTAGCGCCTGGAGCAAATTCCAACGCAATAGTTAATGACCTGAAAAATGCATAATTCCAACCCTCAAGCCAATAAAAATAAGCCAATAATTAAAATAGCTACATGGAATGCCTGCGGGCTAAGCAATAAAATACTCGAACTTGAAACCTATATCAAGCAGAAAGATATAGACATTATGCAAATAATCGAATCCCGTATGATAGACAAAGATATCAAGGCGGTGACGGCCAAGGTGGTGGTGGCGCCAAACGCGGTCGTGGCGTCCAACGTCGCCGTGGCGGCCAAGCTGGTCGTGGCCAAGCTGGTCGTGGCGGCCAGGAGGAAGGACAGGGCCTCAATCGGCGGCAGAGGGTGGCGTTGGCCCACCAGGCGGCGAGAAATTCTAAAGAAATTTTGGTAAAAATATCCAACCGTTTAGGCCAGTAGTTGTTAAGAAAATTAGTTTTTTATTTCCAATTGTATTCATATGCTTCTGCAGCCCTGACTGATCGACAAGTGTAATTGTCGACGGTCTGGCAACATTCCAAAACTCCTGTTGCCGCGAGAAGAAGAAAACTTTGGAAGAAAGCGAACGTAAAATATTGTTAAAAAAACATAGTTTAGAAATAATGTTATTTCTTTCAGATGAAAATTGTCAACAACTATTTCGATGGCCAAGGTGGGCGTCAAGGCGGTGATGGCCGAAGAAGAGGATATAGAGTAATATTGAGGAAACTGCACCACACCACTCCCTACGAAACCACAAAACAAGAACTGGAAAAGTTAGGCTTCAACACCAGATCAATAAACAACATCAATAGAAACCAATGGATCTCTTTGAAGTCGAACTAAATCCTGCTCCTAAGGGAGTAAATGATAGAATCCTTAACATACGATCTCTGGGAAACCAAATAATCACAGTTGAATCAGCAACTGAGCTCTGTAGCCTCATTTCCAAATTGATCCTAAACTGAACAACATACTGGAAGCAGTTCAAACTACTGTAACTGGTATGGCTGAGATGGGAAGAAAAACTGATGCCCTTATCTCCTGCATCTTCATGTTACTAGCGCCTGGAGCAAATTCCAACGCAATAGTTAATGACCTGAAAAATGCATAATTCCAACCCTCAAGCCAATAAAAATAAGCCAATAATTAAAATAGCTACATGGAATGCCTGCGGGCTAAGCAATAAAATACTCGAACTTGAAACCTATATCAAGCAGAAAGATATAGACATTATGCAAATAATCGAATCCCGTATGATAGACAAAGATATCAAGGCGGTGACGGCCAAGGTGGTGGTGGCGCCAAACGCGGTCGTGGCGTCCAACGTCGCCGTGGCGGCCAAGCTGGTCGTGGCAGACAAGCTGGTCGTGGCCAAGCTGGTTGTGACGGCCAAGCTGGTCGTGGCGGCCAGGAGGAAGGACAGGGCCTCAATCGGCGGCAGAGGGTGGCGTTGGCCCACCAGGCGGCGAGGAATTACCCGGCGGACCAACAACGGACAGTCCAGGACCTCCAGCAGGGGACCTGCCTTGAAGTTTAGCTGGAAGGCCTTGTCTATGGTTTGCCAGACATCCGTTCGACCCACAAACTCCAGCAGGAGCCTTAGATCATCGGTGGTGCCGGCCACTGCACAGCGGTTAATGGCCGGATCCATCCTAACCATCTCTGCAGCCTCCGAGGTGTTGCTCTCCATCTGTATCATCCCCTATCGCCCGCACCAGCTGATGGAGGCGGCAAGGGCGAACGCGGCAACAATGGAGGTAGATGGGCAATAGCCAATGATGTTACGCGGCATTTCGGCGGAGATCCCGAAATACGCCGATGTGTCATGCGTTCACTGGCTCCAGCAGCAGCCGATCAAGACGGTAGCCATAATACCCAAATAGATTAAAAAATGAATCTATCTAAACCATATCGACGAAGAGAAAAAAGACCCAAAGTTTTACGCCTCTTCACCACCTGGTCCCCAAAAAGCGACTTCGGTGCCGATGACTGAGAAGCTTCTCGTACAACCGGATGCTGAGTGATTTTCTCAGTGCTGGGCCCCGCTTTATATAGGCCCTGGCGAGGTCTCAGTGTGCCCAGAGTCTGCGGGATTTGCCTGAAATAGTGTGGACAGTTCAGTAGCGGTCCAGTATGATCTTCTGCTCGCGATCTGTAGCGCGCGCGCATTCAACTCCAATCTTTTAAACCTTTATTTTCCATTGTCGCTAATTGTTCCTATTCAATATCCTAGTTCTTATTACCAAAGACAATAGAGCTATAAGATAAATAACGCCATACGATTTTTTTGCACACGATTTTTTCGTGCTGGCTTTTGAACTGGCTCCAGGCTCTCTTAAATTTTGTTAAAAAGCCAGCGAAGAGAGCGCTCTAGAGCCAGCCGTTCTCTTGTACGCATTCAGCGACACCGTCGGGTGTTTGTGTGCAAACGGGCCTCAGAAGGCCAATTTCGCAAATAAATTTATTTTTTATTTTAACATCTCTTTAATTTTATATACTTATTGATTTATAAATGAATTTTTTATAATGTATGAATCATAATAATATATTGTTAATTTATTAGTCAATTGAATTAGATAATTGTAAATACATATGTAATTATGAATGTATTTAAATCAATTATTTGTATTATTTTGCATATTTATTTAATAATAAAATTATAAAATATACATACATATGAAAATAAAATTTAGTTAACTGATTTTCTGGATTGAACTTGTATACAAATACAATCTATATTCGAGATCAGCTGTTTTTGCTGCCGCTACTATCGCACAGTAGCGCCTTTTCTCATTTAGCGTTGCAAAAATCATATATTTTGAACCAAATAAGATAACCTAATAATTTGAACGGACAGATAATTGTTGTAAAATATATATATGTACTGCATAATAAAAAAAAAATATGCTAACTGTAGCGCTCACGGTTTTGTGGCGGTTACACTTAGAATTAAAAAACAAATTTTAATTGATTTTATTACAGATTCTCAATCTTTGAGAAATGTTCTGTCAAATAAGTATGGTTAAAATCGTTTTTGCGAACATGACTTTTTCGATTTTTGCAAAGCTATTTGTTCGAGAGGCGCTACTGTGCATCGCCTCCTAACAAGCGGTCGCCAGCACAAAACATAAAAATTTTATTTTTTGGTGCTTGCGCGCTGGCGCACACATATTCTCGCACACATACGCGCTTGCGTGTTCTTGTGTTTACTCATACAAGCAAACGCATTCTATTTTTAGAACGCGATTGTCGTTGCCATCAAAAATGCAGCCTCATATTGCAAAACGAATGTATGGTCGTAAGGCATCTTGTTAAATCTATTGTCTTTGTTATTACTATATATTTGTGCGCATATGCGCGTCACAAGATTCATTTCTTACTTTATGATTTTGGTAAACACTTATTTTATATTCTCCTCTGGAACTCCACATTATGTTATCACAATAGGAAAGTCCGCAAAAGGGTTTTTGTAATTAAGTGGCTAATTTTGGAGTTTAAAGGCTTTGTTGGAGCACCCATTGTCCCTTAGCATGGCACTACATAGTACACAGAGTCTTCGGAGAAGGACTACAAACGTACACTTATAAATTTTTTTTCGTGGTAACGACATAAGTCCGCCGCCATAAGTTCGCCGTTTTAAAACGACATAATTTCGCGCGATCTTATGACGCTTGCGGACGCCATAAGTTCGCCGCAGGAAAAACTACATTATTTCGCGTGCCGCCGCAGAAAAGATAAGAAAAAAGTTTTCTCCCGTCTCTAATTGCCGGTCGTCAATAGTTGTCCGAAATTTAAATTTCGCTCAACCTGCGTCAGATCACTTTTGACTTTCATAGCGAACGGTCGTGTTTTTGTTTTGCGCTCCGAACTTTTTGTTGTTTTGCATTTAAACCACCGGGGTCCAAATTTTAAATTGTTAAAATACAATTTGTAATTTTACCGTTTCGCTACGCGAGTGCATGTGCATGTGGCTTTCAGTGTTTAATTAATATTTATTATTAATGTAACAGCTCATATACTGAGCAAAATACAAGCCAAAAATGTTAAAGTGGAAAAATTCAAATTCTCATACCCCAGAGATATCTCATCTTTCAAGATAAGTGTCTCCCTTGAACTTTTTGACACAATTTGTTCTGGTGACTTCTGGCCCGAGCACGCTGTAGTCAAGGACGCTTCAAAGCGCCATAAGTTCGCCACAGAAAAAATGACATCATTTCGCGGTTTGGATGTACGTATGTATGTATGTATGAACATGTATGTACATACATGCATAACTTATATATCGGACAGAAAACTATAATTTTGGTATTTTATGGTATTTTATGTTTTTTTATGGTATTTTTAGGTGCATTTTTGTTTATTATTTTTTTTTTGTTTGAATGCAAAACAAACGAAATGTTTTCTACACCATTTTCTCTTTGATATCTATTAAGTACACACTAAGTTGCTTTTCAAGAAAATATGAATTTATTCATACAAAAACTTGAAGTAAAAACATAAAAATCTTGTATCGTTCGCGATGTAACGTTACAAATCTGAAATAAAGCCTAGTACTCTGACGAGAAAAACCCGCTGTCTAAATTAGACAGCGGAATCGGTGTTTATATCACTACCGAGCTAGTGTGACCAAAAAAATTAAGGAAATTCCTGAAATGCCATGAAAATGTACTTTTTATGGCGTTTAAGGATTTTCTTTGGTCACACTGGACAGCTGTTTGTAAACAAATATTCAAAAAAAATATTTAAAATATTAATAAATATGGCATTAAAATGTCCTTTGTGGGTTAAATCCCATATTATGGGCTTCCTCTTGACAGTCCCTATCCATGCCACCTTTTTCCTTCAACTTTCCCTCCATTAAGGGTGTCTAAATAAATCAATTGAATTATTTAGACAGCTCGATATCAGCTGTTTACTCTCTTGATCTGGCAACGCCATTCAATTTTCGCAGGCTTCATATTCGTCGTCAGAGTACCGGAAAAAACGACGTGGCTAAAAGTTCTTCTTCTTCTTTTTTCGACACCGTTTTTTTTATGTGGAGTTTGGCCGCTGTCTAAATTTATTTTTTCTCGTCAGAGTACTAGGCTTAAGCTTCTAAAATAAAAATAACTTTCATAAATGGAAAGCAACAGTATTTTATTGTGGTTTTAGTTTTTCAGGCTGAAGTCAAACAAGACTTAGATATTCTGTACCGTTTGCGATGCATTGTTTTCTGCAAATAATTTAAATATGACAATTCCCCAAAGTTTGCCTTTTATAACACAATTAGTACTGGTCAAATGCATCGATCGTGCAAAAAAACATTTAAGAAAATGGTCATATTTTTCCCCATTATTTCATTATAATATAAATTCAGTACACTTCAATTCAAAATATTACATATTATAATGTATATTATATTATAAACCGATTTGTAACGTTACATCGCGAACGGTACAAGATTTTCTATGTTTTTACCTTACGTATTCGTATAAATAACTTCATATTTTCTTGAAAAGCAACTTATTAGAGAAGATTTTTTAGAAAAAGGGAAAACATTTCGTTTGTTTTGCATTCGAAAAATTAAATATAAAAATGCTCTTAAAAATACAAAAAATACCAAAATTTTAGTTTTCTGGCCGATTGTTATATGAAAATACTGCTATGTAAACATTGTATTATGGATTTTTTTTTATTTAAAGTTTTTTTATATGTACATGTATGTACAAAAAACTTTAAATCCAAAATACAAATTTTCATAATACAAAGTTTACATAGCAGTGTTTTCATATAAAAATCGGCCAGACAATTAAAATTTTGGTATTTTTTTGTATTTTTACATGTGTGTACATATTTACAATGTACAAACAAATGAAATAAATGTATGAACATATGTATGTATTTAAATTCGCGCGATCTTATGACGCTTTTCGGCGACATAAGATCGCGACTGGCGAAATTATGTCGTTTTTTCTGTGGCGAACTTATGGCGCTTTGAAGCGTCATAAGACCGCCGCTAGTAATTTTTGAACGCCATAATTTCGCGCGAACTTATGACGCTTTTCGGCGACATAAGATCGCCGGAAAAAAACGCCATTATTTCGCGGACCAAATGTACTGGGCGAACTTATGGCGGCGGACTTATGTCGCTATGCCATGGAGGCGGCAACATAATGGCATGGGGCTGTTTCACGTTGGACAGTTGCTCAAAAATGAAGAGATTATGAGAAAGGATGATTATTTGAATATTTTGCATACCCATCTTCCTAATTTTCTTGCCCAGTGTTCGAACCCAGAGCCGGAAATCAGTTTTTAGCTAGGTGGGGATCCCAAGCAAACAGCGGAAATAGTTAAAAAATGGCTCGGAAACCAAAATTTTAGGATGATGGAGGGACCAGCGCAAAGTCCCGACCTCAATCCGATTGAAAACCCATTGTCAATCATAAAACGACGGCTCGGGCAGTATCAATCAAGCCCATCCAACTTGGACGTTCTTTGGGGGCGTGTAGAATTAGAGTGGAATAATATTCCAAAAGGAATTGTCGAAAAATTAGTTGAGAGTATTCCAAAATGTATAAAAAATATCATAGAAATTAAGGGTCTCTGGGCAAAATATTTATAATGAATTTATTTTGAATTTTTTCTTCAATGGTGCAAAACTGAGTACATGCTGCTTGTTTTTGTTTTTTAATTATAACAATTTAATTTCTTCATCTATAATTTTGCTACGTATGCCTAATTGTAAAAAATAAACAAGGTGTTCAATAAAAAAAAAGTTTTTGTCATTTACTTTATTCGTTTAATTTTTATGTGCGCTCAAACATGAAAACGTTAATCATGGAATCATTTTTGCTCCCCACTGTAGGTGCTAGAGAAACGATCGGTAGATGTACAGAAAAATGTAAAGCTGCGAGTGTAAAACTGTAAATTTAATAAGTATGGGTAAAATGTAATGAAACTTGTTGTGCTTTTCAGCATTTTAATTTATATTGTTCATTATATTAGCTATTTAAATATTAAATATAGTTTATTAATTTTGTTAATTGTATCCAAACTAAATTATTATACGGGCAATTCCACAGAAAGGTCCACCGCCGCCAAATGTTTCCTCTAAAATGTTTTTTCCAACATAGTAACATTAGGAAAATGCCAATTGATTAAATTTGAAGGGCTTTAGCATATTCTTTTTTATATATATATATTTTCGCCGGAAACGTTCAATGCCATTTGAACTTTACCTGGCGTTTGAAAGGTGGTAAATATGGTACAAATTTGTGTGAACCTAAACTATTTACAGTTATTTACAATATTTTTACATATTTACAAAAAGTTAATGAAGAAGGCGGGCAGACAGATCGCTGGTGTGGAATCTCTTGAGTCTTCTAAGAGATTGCGGAGCATATTCTAAAACAAATTTCGAAATATTCGCATGCATATTCGCGAAAACACGATTTTTCATTATTTTGACGAAAGACATCATAAAAATGGGCCTGTTTTCTTTTTATAATTAAGCATAGTACTCTGACGACGAAAATCCGCTGTATAAATTAATACAGCGGCCAAACTCCATATAAATAAAACGGTGTCGAAAAAGGAAGAAGAATAAATTTTTGCCTCGCCGTTTTTGCTAGTACTCTGACGACGAAAATTATGCCTGGGAAAATTGAATGGCGTTGCCAGATCAAGAGAGTAAACAGCTAATATCGTGCTCTAAAAAGAATTCATTTGGTTTATTCCTACACCCCTAATGGAGGAAGAGTTTAAGGAAAAATATATATATATCCTTCAGCTCTTTAGCGGCGAAATACATCAGGAAAACCCCAAAATCCAATTCGTTTGAATTCATCTTTATTTCTTTATTTGTTTAAAAACAAACAGATGTTCAGTATTACCCCTTTAATGGCGTTTTATAGGGTCTTCCCACACAACATTAAAGCGCATTTAGCATCCGTTGAACAAATGCTCCATAAGGTTTTGCCGTTCCGAATTTTCCCAAATGGGCCGGCGTTAGTTCAGCATTAAAATCTAACCACGGTTTGTTTGGCGATAGTTAGGCGATAGTTCTTCGGTGCAACTCTGATTCTTCTTTTTATTTTGACCATTCACCACGAAAATGTAAACAATTTGGCGAGGAACAAATGAGATATGGAATTTAAAACCTGGCGCCAAAGCTACAAGCATGCCCAAAATAGTTCTTGGCGTTTTTTCTGTATATTCTTGCCCCAATATGTCCCCAATTGTTACTATTTAATATAAACCGCCTGCCTCTACCTTATTTTAAAGATTTTGAATGCCTATACCACCTATAGACACTCTTCGGGGAATTTGCTCTTTGTTAGAGAAAAAACATTAGAAAAACTAAAATTCCTTGTCATTTAATTCATTTAAATTTATTGCGGATAAATTCAGACGCAATCTGTGCCTTTTGCTGTTCTACAACAGCCAAAATAGTTGGTAAATGCTCCATTTCAAATTTGCATCTGCCAATTCGACAGTATGGGAAGACAGTATTATGGCTTTTCCTTAATTTTGTTGGTCATACTGGTTACCGAGCCAAATAAACAGCGATTCCGCTATAACACGTGTTACAGCGGATTTTCGTCGTCAGAGTACTAGGCTTTAGCTGTTGGCTTATTTCATTATTTCTTCGCGTTACCGTACGCCGTGAAAGCGGAATTTGTTCCACAATGTTGCTCATCTCTAAAACTTTCTTTCTTCTTTCAAAACAGGGCAACACATCAATGCAGGTAGATTTAAAAAATTCGCCATCTAAAAACATTTTTGAGCTTTGGCCAACTTATAGCTCACAACGAATGAAGCTAGTAAAATGCTTTTTCTGTTGTCTGGCTCTGGTTCCACTTTAATTATTTGCGCGGAGAGTAACGCATTTAACTTGGCAATAAGCTGCAACCTCTCAGTATCACCCAACAAGCCGTACGAACTTTTATGTTGGGAATTGTAATGTCTTCGCATATTGTAAGTTCTTTTTGAACTTGTCGCTCCACAAATAAAGATCTGCATCAGATGCAAATTATTAATTTTTGTAAGGAAATATCTCATCTCAAGTTGGGAGCTTTCAATATCTTCAGCCATTTTTGCGTGCATTTATGTCCGCCTAAGAAAAACGACTGCAAAAGAAATTTAACCGTTTTTTCTTTAGTGTAGAAATCAACGCACAGTGGCAGTGTTGCCAGGTGGTGAGTGCCCGTATAAGCTAGATTTTTTTATAAAAATTAGCTAGAATAAGCTAAAATTAAAAAAAAAGCTACACCCAAATAAGAGAAAAAACATCAATACAAAAGTGAATGTTAATTAATTTATAATATTTATTTGTACGTGTTTTAATTTAAATTAAATTGGATAGTAGACCATCGATTTCCTCATCTTTGTGGTCAATTGTTGTCAAATATTTGTCAATTTTTTCAATAGCCATGACGAATTTTTCTGATAATCTGTAATTATGACAACATTTCCCATTCCTGCGCAATCCATATCTGAGAAATTAAAAAGAAGTATTTAAAAATAAAACAATTTTTTAGCAAATATAACATACCTTATGCTTAATATTGCATTTAACATTTTTAAATGCATTTTGTTCCGCAATTTTGTTTTCACAATATTCATTTGGCTAAAGGCCCGTTCTACTTCGACATTGGACCACGGTAACGAAAGCATTTGGATTGCAAATAAGGAAAGGAACTCGAATGGTTGACTTCCTGCAGCATCCTTGTAGTCCATTGCCTCTGCCCAAAGTTTCTCTGTATCATTAATATTATCCCATTTAATGAGATGAATTTTGTCAATTTGGGATTTCAGTTCCTCAATATTTGTTATATTAAAATATTAAAATATTTTAATGAATTCCAAAAAATTTTTTTGGGATCGCAAAATATTATCAACTGAAAATATGTTAACCGTTTTTAATATTTCGAAGTTTTCGATGACACTATCGATTAGAAATAAATTCATGATCACATTGTAAGGATGTGTCTTAGGCCGGGGTAAACCTCAGCGGCCCAGGATTCCTCTCCAGAAGTATTTATATTTTTAGAGACGGCCAGGACATGGACGCCGAATTTTTATTGAACTTTCTAGGGGCGAAATGGCAGCGAAAAGGGGAACTCTGGCTTCGGGAAAATGGGAATCTTGGACGGTCACCCTGGCGATGGCCAGGTGCTCCTCCGTTTTCCTGCGCCCGCTCGGTTGCCCAGCAGCGGCGACTCTTTCGATCGGCAAAATCTCCGCCGCCCGGGATGACCCAGCGGCGATGGCGGGCAAAATGCAGATCGGAAGGGAAAGGGAGAGGGGAAGGGGAAACCTAAAAAAAAACGCGCGATCACCCTGGCGATGGCCAGGTGCTCCTCCGTTTCCGGCGCCTGCCCGGTTGCCCAGCAGCGGCGACTCTTCCGATCGGCAAAATCTCCGCCGCCCGGGATGACCCAGCGGCGATGGCGGGCAAAATGCAGATCGAAAGGGAAAGGGAGAGGGAAAAGGGGAAAATCTTTGAGCACGTGCCGGCGGCGAGGAGCTCGTAGCTCGGGAAAACCCAGCAGCCCCGGGAGAACCCAGCGGCGGCAGATCCCGCTCCCGTCCCGCTTCTCCGGCCCGGAGCTTGCCCAGCGGCCACGCGAAGTTGGTGCGGGGAACCCAGCCACCAGCTCGGCGAGTGAGTGAGCGGGAGGGGAACACCTTGGCGCGCGTCACGATAAGGAATTATTTTTAACAACGCGGAGTTTTATGCGGGTGCGAGGGAGAAAGACGATGGAATTTCTGAATTCATTTTCTGTGCTTTATTACATTAATTAATTATTGTCTACATTTTCCTAACCTACGACTGCCGTCCCTAACCTGGCCCTACGCCACACTCCAGAAATCTACCCTGACATGGCACTCGGCCGGCTCACCCGCTGTTGTCGGTGGACTGGGACACGTGTCCGGCAGCCAGGATCTGAGTTAACACTCGCGGGTCCTTTTGGACTTAGTCGGATTGGAAATTATTTCCACGTGTCCTTTTGGACTTGTAGCCCGCGTCGGGAGGTAAGCGTACTGTTCGCCTTCGAAGCTGCCAGAGAAGTGATCGCGGTCGCAGCTTGCAAAGCCCTTGTCGCCTCGTCTCTGCCAAAATGTCCGGGCAGCGCAGCTTTCGGCCGTCGGCTTTGTTATTGTTATTGTTTATGTTTTGATCGGCATGTAAATAAACACGACCAAAACGTAAACACGCACGATCGTCGGAGGGGAAATGTCGCTGCCGGTCGCTACAGTCCGTGTTGGAAAAATGTATACGCCTGTGCGTTGCGGTCTTAATCCAAATCTAATTTGGCCCTCTTGGGCAAATTAACTTTGGGCTTCATGCCCGCTTAAATGTACAGTTCTGTGTGTGGGTGTGTGGGTGTGTGATATGGCTAATCCTTACTTATACTAATTGCTAACCTTAACTATAAACTTAACTAGTATTTACATTATTTACACAAATAGGGTGTTGTGACATCGTCACAACATAAAATATATATATATATATATATTTATAACCATCGGCAAAAAATAAACAAGCGCCGATTTATAAGTTTTTTAAACTTGTAGCGTTAGGAAGGCAAATAAAATCAAATACATATACAAATACAAATACAAATATTTTTATGCCATAAAGAATATATTTCTTACAAAACAAACCGGTGATGTCGCAAATACATTTAAAGCTAGAATTTGCTATATTTATTATAAAATAAGCTATATTTCAAGCTATAAGCTAGATGCAAATTTTACAAGCTTTTCCAGTTTCAAAAATGCTAGAACTAGCTTACAATAAGCTAAACTGGCAACACTGCACAGTGGTTGCGCCCATAGACCAAAAATAAAAATTCAACAAAACTGTACAAAAAGTAAACAAATCGTCTCCAAAATGACCAAGCTTCATCGTGGCATACCAGATTACTCTAAAAATCTAACGGGACTTTCTAAAAATAGAATTGAAGTTGTGAGGTGTTCATTTTCAAAGCACAACTGCGCGCATTGCGAATGTTTCGCAAAAAACCCGAACTTTTAAGTGGTCAGATCATTTATTACATGTCCAAATTAATATTTTTCGGATTTTAAAGTTCGAGGTTATTAAAACTATTGGAACACTGTAATCTCTAACCTTGTAATATGTATCGATAGTTTAATTTGCAGTCTCTAGAAGTATCGAATAAAAACTTCAATCCTTTTCTTGTTTATACTGTCTTCCCACACAGCACATTTGTGAGGAACGTTTGGGATTTTTTACAAATGTGAAACTCGTGTTCCCACACAACATCAAAGCACATTCACCATCCGAATAGCTGATCGATCAGCTGTGGCTCATGAAAACGTAAACAAAGATTGTCGAATTGGCAGTTGCAAATTTGAAATGGAGCATTTACCAACTATTTTGCCTGTTGTACAACAGCAAAAGGCACAGATTGCGTCTGAATTTATCCGCACTAAATTTAAATGAATTAAATGACAAGGAATTTTAGTTTTTCTAATGATTTTTCTCTAACAAAGAGCAAATTCCCCGAAGAGTGTCTATAGGTGGTATAGGCATCCAAAATCTTTAAAATAAGGTAGAGGTAGGCGGTTTATATTAAATAGTAACAATTGGGGACATATTGGGGCAAGAATATACAGAAAAAATGCCAACAACTATTTTGGGCATGCTTGTCGCTTTTGCGCCACGTTTTAAATTCCATATCTCATTTGTTCCTCGCCAAGTTTGTTTACATTTTCGTGGTGAATGGTCAAATTAGGAAGAAGAATCAGAGTTGCACCGAAAAACTATCGCCAAACCCACCGTGTTTAGATTTTAATGTTGATCTACGACTGTCCATTTGGGAAAATTCGGAACGGCAAAACCTTATGGACCGTTTGTTCAACGGATGTTGAATGTGCTTTAACGTTGTGTGGGAAGACCCTATAAGGCCGGGCGCACACTGCGAGCGGAAAGCGGAGCTGACGGCTGAGCTTATAAGCGAGCTTATCCGCGAAAAGCTTATCAGCGAGCTGAGCTTTTTGCAGCCGCGCACACAGAGAGCTGAAGCTGACGCGCTGATCATTGCTTTGAAAGACTTCAACAAGAAATATGCCTTCAAAGCGTCTGCGTCAAATATTTTTATCATCCAATTTACATGGATAGACCTTTGATGGGTGAATTCCATCATTTGTATCATCAATTGCGTGAATTTCCGATAAAATTTTACGAATACATGAGAATGGAAACTAAAACGTTTGATTACATTCTCGATGGTGTGAGTGGAGAAATACAGAAAGCTTTATCGACTTTCAGAGAGCCAATTTTTCCCACAGAAAGACTAGTTATTTCCATAAGGTAACAAAACAATTGATTTATTTAATGTATGTAAATGTGTATTTATTTAATGTATGTGTAATATGTACAGAAGATTTTTAAATATATGTCGGAGATATCCGTTATTTAATTTAACCGTAGTCGAGCCAGCGAGTTCTGTTCGCCTGCGCAGTCAAATCGAATCTGTCATCACGCCACTTTTCCTGTGGCCCTTTCAACTTTTCTTACTTTTCACTCAGATGTCATTCCTAGACAATCTCAAGCTGTCTCTCTCATTCTCTCCTATTGTTGCGACAGACGAACAGACCTCACTCAGTAACACTCCTGTTACCGACTCAACTGTCATTGCGCCTGCGCGCCAGCGACACCTACAGGCTACCAATACCTGAGCATGCCGAATAGTTCTGTTGCCATAGCAACAAGCTTTCCAAATTTGCACTTAGCAACCAACTCGCCGACACGGCCATCCTGACAATTCACGCGTCCTCGCGTGACGTGTCTTCTAATAGCTCTAAACATAGCTGTCATTTTCATTTATCATTCTCTCTTTTTTCTCTCTTTGGTCTCAACTTAACATTTCATTTTATCTGTTTTATTCATGTCAAATAAGCTTTACTTTTATTTCTTCTCGCCACTTCATTCTCTTCTCGTACCAAATCTGTATCTTCTTTCTCTGCTCGTACCACAACTCTTACTCAACATCTCTTCATCAATTTATACAGGCTCTTGCTGCACACTTTGCAACGCTCACACGCACCTCTTGCGTCACGGTCTCTCTGGACCCTCACAGCCTTATAAATGATTCCACCAACGAGTGCCTCAGTCGGCGATCTCTCGCTTACACTTCTAGTGTCTTCAAATGTTAGTTTGGCAGGATAACCTTTCGAAACCATAGAGTACAAGCTCTTTTCGTATTTCAAAAGGCTCCGCTTCACATATTCTGACCATAGGAATAAAGTAGGCCCTGTTTCATGTGATCCGACACGGCCTTCCTGACAAATCACACGTCCTCGTGTGTTAACTTTAAATCACAGTATTCTAAAATTTCGGTACTCGTTACATTTTATTGTCAACAAACATTTAATTAATTTTCTAAACATAAGTATTGAGGCATTTAGACAAAATAAGCATCTTGGTTTCATGATAACATAACAAATTACATCTTCATTTTAATCATAATTTACAATTCAGACTTCTCTAATTACATAGCTTTATCAACTGGTGTATTTCCTTTTACACCCACATACTGACCCCCGCCATAACAATTCCTTCTGTTATGGTGCGGTCTCCACTGACCCCCGCCATAACAATTCCTTCTGTTATGGTGCGGTCTCCACTGACCCCCGCCATAACAATTCCTTCTGTTATGGTGCGGTCATTATATCCCCTCTTGGGATTCCAAGGCATCAACCGTGCCATCCATATCATCATTCCCCACATGGGAATCAGACGCATCTCCACTTGAGTCGTCTAAATCTTTATCAATCAACGTCATTGCTTATTTGTCTATTTGGCAATGCCCTCAAAAACTCATGCGCATACTTATAAGTTCTTTTGCTTGTTAAGGATTTTAAAATGTACCGATTTCCATCTTCATTTCTTTATCTCTTTCTTTCTCCTCTCTCTCATTCGTAACAATTTCAATTTCCAATTTATCCATTTTAAGTTAATCTTGCCTTAACAAAATTGTGCTCTTCCTTCCATAATTTTACCGAACCGGCATAACGTAACTTTAAATTTCTTTCTCTATACTTTTCTCTGTGTCATGTGGTGGTATCAAGCCCAGAGGGTGGGTCCGATTGGCATCTCTTAAGGGCTTGCATTGGTTGCACTACTAACTGTGCAGTTCGCCGCAAGTTGCACCCCGCCAAGACCATCTTGCCATCACCTCTGCGGTCCTGGTATCCAGCCAGATGACTACTTTACAGCTTTACACATGATACAATTTTCAACAATCTTTAAACTTAGTCATTTCCAACAATTCTGATAAATATTGCTGAGTCTATTTTTTCCAACCCAAACACATAACGGATTTATAACCTTGATTAATAACTATCCAACAAAATTTAAGGGACACTACTGGCAGACAACATTACCTCACACCTCTGTGTATTTTTAAGAACCCCCTTCATAGCTCATTTTAATTTCAATTATTTTGAGTTGTTTATAAACTATATCAATCAATCCTGAATCCTGACTCTGATCATTCAGTTACTAGATTTCCATTCTAAGTTCAGACGTTTTTCTGTCGCTTTATTTTTACTTATTGGAATTTAAATCAGTCACGTGAATTCTGGACACAAAAAGAAATCCACATTTGCCTTGCGCTTTTTCTTCCTCCATTCTATGTTGCACTTCAGTTAATTTGTTTTTGAAATCATTACAATTACAATAGGTATAGACTACGAACTCTCATTTGAGCAAATAATACCACAATGTTAGAATAATTGTAAGTGAGGCAATATTTCCAATTCATATAAATGCCATTTGGACTCCACATCGTATATAGTTCCACCCATACACTCCACTAACATAAGTGTCTCCATTAATTAAGTGTATTAGCATTGCACAATATCCACAAGAGCTTACATCTGTTTCAAATTTGATCGAATGTTGCGAACCAACAAATAACGATTACAGACTCACTTGTAATAATATTAAAAACGTTCGTTCCAATTTCTAAAAATCGTCATTCCACTTAAAGATACTTGAAGCCGAAGAATATGTCTCATGATCTGAGAAAATCGAGGCACACGTTTTTGAAAATAAGGCACCAATTCAATAAATGGTCTTACAACGGTCTCTTAATTGCACCGATTAAAAGGACGGACCTTTAACGTAAGGATTTTCTAGGAATTGGGTCTGATTTCTCCACCGCACACCTCATAGCTCAGATACTGCGTAGTAGGTTCAAGAAACCCACATTTGGTAACGTTAAATGGCAACTCTGGTACAGTCAACACATTTAATACAACCTTCAGACTTCGGAAAGCCTTTTCTTCCGAGTTTGCCATGATTAACATGCATCTATGTAAACTATCGCAAATAATCATGATAAATTCCAAACGCCTTAACAATTGCATGATGAAGGTAGAAGATGCACTCTTCAAACCAAACGGCACGGCAGACCAAACAGACGGCAACTCGTAATTTTTTTAAATTAATTATTTTTCAACAGAAACATTTTTCCTTCACAGGGTCTGACATAAGCGGCAAAGGCCACTGTCCGAAACCATTTTCGAATATTGCTTCCGATAGTCTAAGCACAACCTATCGTAGCACAGGGCTCGCCAATGGGAAGGCAGATGTGCAAACAACACTGCAATCAAACACATCTCTATTCCCATCTTTTAGCCAATTCAGCTCCCAAATCAAAGAATAATTGGAAAGGGCTCACCCGATACTGTCACTGTTGAATCACACAAATCAACTCGCTTCTACATGCAGCTGATGCTGCCGCTCGCAGCCGCTGATACCCATCTCGTGCACACAGATGCAATGTGACCACCGTTATCACGCCTGAAGTGCGTCACTCCAGCTCTCCGCACTTCAGCCGCAGTTCCGCCAGTGTGCTGTTGTTGTTGTCTTCCATTCTTCCCCAAATTTTCTGGCCGACACTGATGACACTTGCAACCGTCCGGCTCAACACGCGACCAGTGCATTTGACTGCCTATCACGACTCCGGTGTCTCGCACCACGCGGCTGCGCAAGCCTTCGATGCGCCACTGAATTTAATATCGACCGAAAATCACTTTATCAGAATGCCCGCGAGGCTATGGTGAATCCCACTTCTGATGTCGGAGATATCCGTTATTTAATTTAACCGTAGTCGAGCCAGCGAGTTCTGTTCGCCTGCGCAGTCAAATCGAATCTGTCATCACGCCACTTTTCCTGTGGCCCTTTCAACTTTTCTTACTTTTCACTCAGATGTCATTCCTAGACAATCTCAAGCTGTCTCTCTCATTCTCTCCTATTGTTGCGACAGACGAACAGACCTCACTCAGTAACACTCCTGTTACCGACTCAACTGTCATTGCGCCTGCGCGCCAGCGACACCTACAGGCTACCAATACCTGAGCATGCCGAATAGTTCTGTTGCCATAGCAACAAGCTTTCCAAATTTGCACTTAGCAACCAACTCGCCGACATATATGTATGTATGGAATAACTGTAATTACTTAATGTTAATATGCAAAGAAATTTTAAATACATATATGTATGTTTGGTATGTGTGTATGGTATGTGTATGTGTGAAACTTAAATAAATTAATTTTAATGCTCTTAGTTTAAGTCTGTTGTAATTTCTATAATATTATTAATAATTTTAGATCTCAGTCGCATTTTTTGAAGTGTCGAAAAATTTTCTATATGTGGAAGAAATGTACAGTCCCGCACTAAACTGTTGGCACAGTTGTAATGTCTTCATAAGGCGTATGCACCACTTAAATTAAATTTTTTTTTTTATATAGATAAATTAAACATTTGTTAATACATAGGCACATTTTTTTTAATAACGATCTTAAAGCTATTAATACTTTAACAAAAAAGGAACTAATTTCTTGACACAAAAGTCTTGGCACACTTCATATAAAACATTTTTTTTTTTTAATATAACAATAAAATTAATATTTTGTTGGTAATCCTTTTTGTTTTATGACTTCTTCCAGACGTCTTGGCATTGAATGCACCAATTTTTTTTACTTCTGCACCAATTTTCTTCCATTCCTCACATAATGCCTGTTTTAGGTCATTTTTGGAGGATATCTCGTGGTTTTTCATCCGCCTGCCGAGTTCCTCCCACAAATGTTCAATCGGATTTAGGTCCGGTGACTGCGGTGGATGTGGCAGTACATGTGCTGTGTTATATGCCAGCCATAAGCGCACATTCTGGGCGGAATGCTTGGGATCATTGTCTTGCATAAATGTAAAAGATTCTGGCATATTGAGCTTTAGAGCGCTTTTTTTCCTTAGCATAGGCCAAACGCTTCTTTTGGTTGACATCAGAAATTAAAGGTTTTCGCCTAGCAGAACGGCAATGGTAGTTGGCATCGTGCAGGGCCCTTCTGACGGTCATCGGGTGGATATCCTTCCCAAACTCGGTTTTAACCTCAGCGGCGATCTTGGAGGATGTTTTTTTAGGGTCAACCTTGACTTTTCGGATGACCGTATTCCGTTCCCGGTCGCTTAAAGCCTTGGGACCCCGATCTAGGTGCGCTCTATGCTTCTTATTGAAAATCGGCTAAGTTCCATAATTTTCGCTATTTTGCCATAAGATTTGCCTTCATTGTGCAGGTGAAGGACAATTTTTCTTTGCGCTACGTTGGATTCCTTGCGCTTGTTCTCCATTTTCACCACAATCACGTTTACAGCAAAGAATTCTCGGAAAGTCGAACTATTTTTGCAAACTTTTTGCAAACAAAAAAATATGTTCCCCTGTATTAACAAATGCTTAATTTATCTATATAAAAAAAAAAATTCATTTAAGTGCTGCATACGCCTTATGAGGACATTTAAAGTTCAACTTTACAACTGTGCCAACAGTTTAGTGCGGGACTGTAAGTCGTCCGAGTCCTCGTTATGTTCTATGTCCGTCTCTAAAAGTTTTAATTTTTTTCTTTCTATGTCCAGGTAAGCGTCGTCGAAGTCTGTCTTTCGTTTTGTTGTTTTTTTATTTGTTTGTTTTGTTGTTGGTCCGCGTTGTTTTTGCTTGTTGGAGCCTCTCCGCTGTCAACATTTTCAAGAAAAATGCTTGTAGTTGATTAGTCGTCGACTAGTTCGATGTCCTCAAACAAACACTCAATAGTAAGATCGAAGATGTGCATAACACATCTTGGCGTGACATGGGGACTGCTGTTTGGAAGGAGAGATGGATTAATAATTCAGATACCCTTCTTTTATACTTTACCTTAGTTTTTGGCCTCTTCGCTGGTTTATTCGTCAGGCGAAAGGAATTTTTCAATTGCTCCGACGGAGAAGCTTCTTCAGTGATTGTTGGCGGAACATCATCCAAGCGAACGCAAGCTAACATCTGCGAAGATGAATCTTGCCGCTCCAAAGATCGGAGATGTGCATAACACATCTTGGCGGCACATGGGGACTGCTGTTTGGAAGGAGAGATGGATTAATAATTCAATTACCCTTCTTGTATACTTTGCCGTAGCTGGCGACTCCGCTGGGCAATCGGGATTCTTCAATTGCTTCGACGGAGTAGCTTCTTCAGTGATTGTTAGGAGAACATCATCCAAGCAAACGCAATCTGACTTCTGCGAAGATGTATCTTCCGGCTCCGATTGCTGCGCATCAAGTGTATCATGCATCTTGGCGGGAAATGAAAGGAGAGATAGATTAAAAATTCTTCTTCTCTTTCTTGTACACTTTACCGTCTCCGCTGGTGTGCCCGACAAACAAGCGGGATCGACTCCCATGACCTGCGCAAGGCTCTTAATGAATCGGATAAAATCTTCGCGCATCTCTTCCTTCTCGCGCCTAAGCACTTCGTTCTCTTCGCGGAGGTTTTGGACAAGGTCCAAAAGCTCCTTCTTCGTTTGCAGAGCCTTTCTTGGTGTCATCGACGCGGTTTGAATGTTTAATGTGAGACAGAAATATAGATGTAAAAAGCTCTACAGTAATATCGATAGTATCGATACCTCGATTTAGTTTTACCACCAAAAAAAAAAAATTATTTAAAAAAACATGTTGAAAAATATGTAATTGGTTTTTTATTATCACCAATTGCTATAGATGGATACTATCAAAAATATCGCTTGTCTATCCTATCACTATCCATGTTTTTACAGCAACAACCATTTACAAGAACAAAAATCTATTAAAACAACGAATTTTATGTAAAACAAAGAATTAAGTAACCGCCAAATTTGAAAAGACAAGTTTCAGATGCAATTACTATCGCCGCTTAAAGCTGAATCGTCCTTCAAGAAGCTCATTACTTCGAAGTACTTAAACTTTGACACGTGTGGCACTGCCTCAGCTCCCGAGCTTGGTTGAGGGACCTTCCGCAGCGCCTTTCTGTATTCATCTTTTAGATATTTAAATTTCTTTTTGCACTCGGTTTCTGAAATTATAAAGAATATATTTCATTTTACAGATATCTTGCAACTGGGATGTCGATTCGAGGACTATCATTCAGTTTTCGTATTGCAGAAAGCACTATAAGGCAAATAATACCAGAAGTGTGCCAAGCTATTTGGGACATTTTCTGCAGGACTCACATGGCACCACCAAGTATCGAAGACTTTCTAAAAGTGTCCAAAGGTTTCTTTGATAAAAGTGGCTTTCCGAACTGTATTGGAGCCATTGATGGAAAACATGTTCGAATTAAATGCACCACGAATTCCGGATCTGAGTATTTTCTTTATAAAAAATTTTTTCTTTTGTTTTGCAAGGTGTTTCTGCTGCAAATTGTAAATTTTTATTTATTGAAGTTGGTTTTAAAGGCAGTCAAAGTGAAGGAGGAATTTTTGCTGCTTCCAAGTTCAACAAAGCAGTAAGAAATAATATATTAAATATTCCAGACGCAAAACAATTGCCATTTGCTGATATAACAGCACCCTATGTTTTTGTTGGAGATGAGGCGTATCCTCTAATGACATATTTAATGAGACCATTTCCAAGAAGGTCATTAAATGCAAGAAATGAAACTTTCAATACAAGACTTTCATCTGCTAGGCGTTGCATCAAGTGTGCATTTGGGATTTTGACCGAAAAATGGCGTCTATCGAAAAGAGAAATTGATCTTCTACCGCATAAATCAATCCTTGCAATAAAAACAATGTGCCTTCTGCACAACACAATCATTGACATCGAAAAGATTAATGATTACATATATTCTTTTGATGGAAATGAACAAAGCACTACCACAAGTTTATCAAGAAGTAATAAAAGATCTGGAAATGAATGATAAGCAAAAAAAATATATATAAAAATAAATGTATACTTACTTGGTGCTTGCACTATATTTGAGATTGCATCCCATGTGGATATGTGGATATGCTGACTGGGGAGACGACAAAACAGATAGGAACTCATACACAGGATACCTCTTCTATCTAGCTGGAGGACCGATGTCCTGGAAATCTGAAAAGTAGTACGGAAGCGGAATACATGGCGTTATCATCCGCATGCAAGGAGGCGATTTCAATAAGAAGACTTATATTGGAAATCGGTTACGGCGAGTCTGAAACATCAACAGTTATGCATACCGACAATTTAAGCGCTCAACAATTGGCTAAGAATCCTGTACATCACTCGAGGTCGAAACACATCGACATCAGATACCACTTTGTAAGAGATGTAATTAAGGAAGGGCAAATTATGTTAAAGTATCTATCAACAAACCAGATGATTGCAGACATATTAACGAAGAACCTTCAGAAACAAAAGCATTGTGAGCTTACTAAAAAGTTAAGTTTGTATTAAAATTATGATATGTAAGTTTACATTGAGGAAGGGTATTAAAACTATTGGAAAACTGTAATCTCTAACCTTGTAATATGTATCGATAGTTTAATTTGCAGTCTCTAGAAGTATCGAAGAAAAACTTCAATCCTTTTCTTGTTTATACTGTCTTCCCACACAGCACATTTGTGAGGAACGTTTGGGATTTTTCACAAATGTGAAACTCGTGTTCCCACACAACATTAAAGCACATTCAACATCCGAACAGCTGATCGATCAGCTGTGGCTCATGAAAACGTAAACAAAGGCTGTCGAATTGGCAGTTGCAAATTTGAAATGGAGCATTTACCAACTATTTTGGCTGTTGTACAACAGCAAAAGGCACAGATTGCGTCTGAATTTATCCGCACTAAATTTAAATGAATTAAATGATAAGGAATTTTAGTTTTTCTAATGATTTTTCTCTAACAAAGAGCAAATTCCCCAAAGAGTGTCTATAGGTGGTATAGGCATCCAAAATCTTTAAAATAAGGTAGAGGTAGGCGGTTTTTATTAAATAGTAACAATTGGGGACATATTGGGGCAAGAATATACAGAAAAAATGCCAACAACTATTTTGGGCATGCTTGTAGCTTTGGCGCCACGTTTTAAATTCCATATCTCATTTGTTCCTCGCCAAGTTTGTTTACATTTTCGTGGTGAATGGTCAAATTAAGAAGAAGAATCAGAGTTGCACCGAAAAACTATCGCCTAACTATCGCCAAACAAACCGTGGTTAGATTTTAATGTTGAACTAACGCCGGTCCATTTGGGAAAATTCGGAACGGCAAAACCTTATGGACCGTTTGTTCAACGGATGTTGAATGTGCTTTAATGTTGTGTGGGAAGACCCTATTACTCAAACTACCGGACGTGTGTTTTTTCTACTAAAGCGAATATAACACCAAGAGAGGTATTTACTATAAAATGAGATATCATTTTATTTATTAACTTTAAATTTTATTTTCGTAATATTAATGTGAAATAATCAAGTTTTTTGTCTATATTTTGATCGTATTCTTTATGTATAGCAAAAGTTATAGTTGTGACCCCACAATAATCTACAGTTCGTACAGTGGCTCCAAGCTTATTTCGTGCAAGAATTATTAACAATTTTAAATCGGCCCTGCCGGATAACTAGCAAAGATATCTTTAAAATTTAAACGCAGTATTTTGGAGAAACACTTTGTTTATTTAACTAAGAAAATTTTATTTTCCTAATCTTTAAAATAAATTAAAAAATTAAATAAATAGAAAAAATGTGTCAATTCTCACACCCAAGCTTATTTCGTGCAAATATATTAAAAACAAAAAACAGCTATTTTAGACTTTAAAATCGATATTTTTTTTCTATATTACTTTTTTAAGTACTAGTCAATACATATTTTATTGGTTTTAGGTGCTGGCCCTACATATTTAAGGATATATAAGAAATTCTTTCTGGCAGGACAATGTACCATGAGTGATCAAAGGAAATTACTCCAAAATCACTTTAAAAGTGACAAATATCATCGTGATTTTTCCGATATGGTTTCCTTAACCCCCACTACATTCCTTACATAATTAAATCATTTGTTTTTAGGAATTTGGTGACAGATTGGGGTCGAGATAGACAAATACTTATAAATTTTTCAGTGAACTGTGTTGTATTATCCTTATAATAAAGGAACAGGAGATACTTTCAGTTCCCAAATTAGATGCATTATATTGAGCACGAAATGTGTAACAAATGTAGTGTGAATTAGGTGCGCCCTATGTTGCAGGATCACATATTAAGAGGTCAAGTAGTATCAAAACAGCCATTTATAAGCAAACATTACAGCAAGGATCGTCTAAAATCTGCATAGAAGGTTATAATTCACTCGATTTTCTTTCGGAATGATTTTATCCTTACATATAAGTATAAAATTAGCCAATTTAGTTTTGGATGGACTAAAATATGTGCTGTGGTGACTGAATACCGGCCTGTAAAATAACCACCTCAATGCATTTGTGAAGCAAGCCGGATTCATTCCATTGTTGGGCCTGTATGGCGTCAATTGGCGTGACGAAACAATTTTTTTTCAATGAAATAGTAAATGGCGATATGTTTCCTTAAAAATTAAAGAAAAATTTGCTTAAAATGAACTGCGCCTACGGGGTCGTTTTTGGTAATATCAGACTAAGATCATACACTCAACCGCATATCTCTGCGTACACCCCATAAAAATTTCAAATTCAAACTTCAAACACTCACCGTTCGGCCATTTGTCAACATTTTACCCAACTTTTTTTTCGTAACATAACTTTATTTAGTTGCCGTCAATTACGTATTTTTTTTAGAATTTTTTAACAATGTCTTATGATTTATTTTGAATTTTAAACTTAACGCTATGAAAAAGTGTACACGCAAAAGTCTGCGTACAGCTAACTAAAAACTACTTAAAGCCTATTATTTACAACTTTTTATATTTAGTAAGGTATCCATTTGCCTTTAGCACCTCCGTAAGGCGCCTCGGCATGGAATCCATCAGTTTTTTTGACTCCTCGGCTGTAATTTTGCCCCATTCCTCCACGGTGACATCCTTGAGCATTATTTAGATGTTATGTTGTGTTTCCAAATCCTTTTCTGTATTACATCCCATAAATGTTCACTTGGGTTGAGGTCAGGATTCCTGTGGAGGTGTTCGCAGCTAATTTTTAGCATTATATAGGAGCCAAAGCTTCGTAATATGCGCCGTGTGCTTGGGATCGTTGTCTTGCTGGGTCCAATATTCATGTTTTAGCCCGAAATTTTCAGCACTTTTTTGAAAATTTGTTCTTCAAAATGTTGATATAGGCTTCTTGGTCCATAATTGTCTCGATAAAAGTCAAATTTCCCACGCCGCTCGCTGTCATACACCCCTACACCATAATGACGCTCACTCCATGTTTTACCGTGCCCACTAAATTTTTCTTTTTAAAGGCTTCTCCGGTTTTTTGCCACACTAAAACTTTGCCCTTTATTCCGAAAATGCAAAACTTGCTTTCATCGGAAAATATGACCAAATATCGGAATGTTTTAGTGTGGCAAAAAACCGGAGAAGCCTTTAAAAAGAAAAATTTAGTGGGCACGGTAAAGCATGGAGTGAGCGTCATTATGGTGTAGGGGTGTATGGCAGCGAGCGGCGTGGGAAATTTGACTTTTATCGAGACAATTATGGACCAAGAAGCCTATATCAACATTTTGAAGAACAAATTTTCAAAAAAGTGCTGAAAATTTCGGGCTAAAACATGAATATTGGACCCAGCAAGACAACGATCCCAAGCACACGGCGCATATGACGAAGCTTTGGCTCCTATATAATACTAAAAATTAGCTGCGAACACCTCCACAGGAGTCCTGACCTCAACCCAAGTGAACATTTATGGGATGTAATACAGAAAAGGATTTGGAAACACAACAAAACATCTAAATAATGCTCAAGGATGTCACCGTGGAGGAATGGGGCAAAATTACAGCCGAGGAGTCAAAAAAACTGATGGATTCCATGCCGAGGCGCCTTAGGGAGGTGCTTAAGGCAAATGGATACCTTACTAAATATAAAAAGTTGTAAATAATAGGCTTTAAGTAGTTTTTAGTTAGCTGTACGCAGACTTTTGCGTGTACACTTTTTCATAGCGTTAAGTTTAAAATTCAAAATAAATCATAAGACATTGTTAAAAAATTCTAAAAAAATACGTAATTGAAGGAAACTAAATAAAGTTATGTTACGAAAAAAAAAGTTGGTTAAAATGTTGACAAATGGCCGAACGGTGAGTGTTTGAAGTTTGAATTTGAAATTTTTATGGGGTGTACGCAGAGATATGCGGTTGAGTGTACGTGCTCGGCAGGCTTTGTGAGGGCGTGGCTCGTCTGGAAACGAACAAAATTTATAAAAAACATTACAAAAATCAACATTTTGAGTGTTACTACAAATTTTAACCAAAAAGTAGACTCAGTCATTATAAAAAAAAGATAAAATAAATATTAACTCAAAAGTGCTATAAGGAAATATTGGCTTAATAGTCTAGTAGAAACATATATAAAAATTTTTTTTTTTTTCGTATAGAATATTTTGAAAGTTGTTAAAGAATGAAGAAAGGTAAAAAAAATATAGTAAAATCTAAAAATAAAAAAGTTATTTTATATTTTCTGAACTGCAGAAATAAGCTTGGGTGTCAGAATTGCACTCTTTTTCCTATTTATATAATTTTATTATTTGTTTTAATTATTGAGAAAATAATTTTATGTTAATTAAATAAACAAATACTTTCTCTAACATACTGCGTTTAAATTTTTAAAATATCCTTATTGGTTTAGCGGCAGTGCTAATTTGAAGTTGTTGTAAATTCTTGCACGAAATAAGCTTGGAGCCACTGTGTGTATGTATGCCAATGTGTTCGTCGGGCTTTTAAGGTAATAAATGTGAAAAAAATTCTGCCAAAATTTGCCTATGTACCTATAATCTTAAAAATACTAACACAGGTAGGGATAGGGGGTAAGGAATTAAACAATTTTTTTTTTCTTAAGAGTATCACAAAGTTAAAAATGTCATTTTAAAAACATAACTTAACTTAAATTAACATAACTTAAAATTTACTGGACCAGTTGGTTTGAAATTTGGCATATAGTGGACAAATAAAGTTTAAGTCCAAATTATAATTCTCTGTTTTTTGGTCAAAATTAGCAACAAGACTTATCAAAATGGAATTTTTTTTTAGGATTTCATTAAGTAAGCTTTTAAGACTTTAAATACACTTGGCCCTCGCTTAACACGAACTCTTTTAGCACGAACTCGGTCTTACACGGTTTCAAATTTGCTCCCATCCCCCTTTTAACACGCTAAAAACCTCGTTCTTAAACGATTGCAAAATATCGAAACAATCCAAAATTACTGATTTTTACAAGGAGCCACCAAAAAAGAAACCATGTTAAAACAAACTGGCTTTAACTATAAATGCCACCAAATGCATTTCATATTATGAATTATGAATTTTTAGTTATCAACAATGAATTAAAATTATGAATTGAAATTATGAATTAAAATTATGAATTATGAATTAAAATTATGAATTATAATTTAAAATTATGAAATATGAATTAAAATTATGAACTATGAATTTAAATTATGAATTATGATATGAATAAAACATATGATCTCCTTACTTTTTAACATTTTTTAGTTTCTATAAAGTTTAACGTATTAATTAATTATAAGAAGCAACTTTTTTAATTAAATACCAACTTTTAAGTTTGAAAATATGAATGGTATGCTTTTATTAAAGGCATATACATAATAACTTTTGGTTAATTTTAAACAACTGTATGAAACTTTAATAAAAACATACCAAATTTGAACAATAAAAAATATTTTTTGTTGCCAATTTTGAATTTTTAGAACGTAACCCCTTATTTTGTACTGAATCCATGTTTCGCTTAACACGATTTCGCTTAACACGAGGTTTTCTAGGAACGTAACCCCCGTGTTAAGCGAGGGCCAGGTGTATAATAAACCAACTTTTGTAACTTCAATGTAATTTTAAAATTCCTAAAAAACGAAACAAATGGCCAAAAAGAACGCCAAAAAAGTTTACGTACGTTTGCCATCTCTTTCTTTCCATGGAATTTTGATGGCAAATCTAGCGGTGATCGTGCATTCTTCCGTTAGTCTACTTCTGGTGCTGTTGTTTTTTATGCATTTTAAGCTCATTTCATTTGGTATAGCTGTCGTGAAGAGTAAAGATGGGTCGAGGAAGCGAAATACCACTTGAAACGCGAAAAATAATTTTAAAACATTATTTGGAAGGAAAAGGAGCACGTGTTATTGGCAGGATAGTTCAGAGGCCTTCATCAAGTGTCCAAACTATAATTAATTCCTACGGAAACTCTGGAACTTTGGAAGTAAAGGCAAGATCGGGTCGTCCAAAAATATTGTCTGAAAGGGACGAACGCCAAATCCTGGGCTCAGTGAAAGCCAATCCCAAAAATTCTGCACCTAAAATACAGGAGGAACTATTACAAAGCTCAGGCAAAAAAGTTCACCCTCAAACGGTACGAAATGTGCTCCACAAGAACGGGTACAACGCAAGAACACCTCGCAGGAAGCCTTTCATTTCTATTGTAAACCGGAAGAAGAGGCTAGATTTTGCAAATAAATATTTAAACGAGCCGGAATCATTTTGGGATAATGTCATCTGGAGTGATGAGTCCAAATTCAACATTTTTGGCTCCGATGGGTCTCAAAAAGTTTGGAGAAAGCCCAATAGAGAAATGGATCTACAAAATTTAACCCCAACCGTTAAGCATGGAGGCGGTAACGTGATGGTTTGGGGCTGCATGGCGACAGCTGGAGTTGGAAAACTTGTCTTTATAAACACTACAATGGACAAGCATGCATACCTAAAAATTTTGAAGGAGAATCTTAAGGACAGCGCGGCTCAGCTCCAGTTAAACGAGACTTCATTTCTCTTTCAACAGGGCAACGACCCCAAACACACCTCATATTTGGTTAAGGAGTGGCTTCTTTATAACTGCAAGCAATTACATACACCTCCACAGTCTCCAGACCTCAATCCCATTGAGCACATTTGGAATTTGCTGGATAAAAGGATCAGGAAGCACCAAATATCATCAAAGGAGTCTCTAAAGCAAGTTATTCAATCTGAGTGGGAGAAAATAACACAAAATGATACCAAAGTGTTGGTAAATAGCATGCAACGACGTCTTCAAGCAGTCATTGCAGCAAAAGGAGGTCCAACTAAATATTAAGGAGACAGAAGTTAAATTTTTTCTAAGCGTACTTAAACTTTTTTGACATAAATTGTTGGGGGCGGCGCTTCCTTCTGGATAAGTGGAGGTGTAGTGGATGGAAGTTGATGGAAACTTCCCACGGCGCAAGCGTACGGTGGAGAAGAAAAAAAACAGCGGGGGCGTCGTGGGTAATCTCAGCGTAGTCGGTCAGCTTTATTTCGCTGCATACATGCTACTAATTCTAAAACTTCAGCAAACGGCCGCGCTCTCGCCCGCTGACGTCGCTAAGCGAGAGCGAGAGAGCGGCAGCGGACGATCCGAGTGTTCGGCACGAAGCCCGAGGCCCGCGCTCGAGAGTGCGAAAGCGCTTAGCGCTGCGGGAGAGCGAGCGCGGGAGAGCAAGAGGGCGAGAGCGGGCGAGCGTTGCTACGCTGGGAGCGCTTGAGCTTTTGGACGCTCAGACGCTCGGTGGGCAAAGGGGGAACAGGGGCCTCCTGGCGTGAACATTCTCCCCCCCCCTTGCAATCACTCGGGCTGCAATAATCCCGTACCGGACGATGGTAGAGGAGCGGCTGCAGAACGCCGCGGAGTGCCGGACGAGGGCCGAGGAGCGGCTGAAGATTGCCGTGGAGACAAGGTCCGAGGAGCAGCAGTAGACTTCCGAGGCCGGGGACCGGCGCTCCGGGACCGTCGCGCCTCCTGACGCGACTGGCGCGGATCCATTGGCTGTTCGGATAGGTGCAGCAATCACCTCGCTGGTCGGAGAAATCGGCGACGGATCTTGAGCGGATAGATCTTGTTGCAGACTCGGCATCGGTAGGAATTGTAACCTCGAGTACATCTGCGCTCCAGCGCTATGGCGCTGCGTGGAGGTGGAGACATGCGGTTGGCTATTACTGGCGGAATAGGACGGAGATGAAAATCGGAATTAGTAATAGAAACCTTGCGATTTGGGACACGGAATAGAGCTACGACACCACAGTTACATATAACATCGGAGTGACAGGCGACTGGTTATTGCGGGCAGACGGGCGCTTCCATCGGGAAAGGGACGACCTTCGCTATGGTCGATGGTGTGCGAATTTGAAATATGAAGGTGCCCGCTGCTGCGAACGGGGTGCATGCCCTGGATAGTCATGCTTATGCAGGAGTGTGTGGTGGTGCTGATTGCACGCCTTGCATTGGTCACCACTGCGGCAGGTTCCCTCAGAATGTTCGTGGGCCAAGCAGTTTGAACAATAGCGGTTGTCGAGAACCGCACGGAGCCTCTTATGAGCGCTGAGCTTCAGGAACTGTCGGCATTTCCTGAGCGGGTGGAACCCGTTGCAGATTCGGCAACGGTAGGACTGCGCGCTTTGGGTACGCCTGCTTTCCAAGACAGCGGCACTGCGAATGGGACGGAATTTGTCCACCGAGCGGTTTGACTGGACGGAAATTCGTGTCGAGAACACAGACACGCCGCTCGTTGCCTCTGAAGACACTGGGCCTGAGAGCACCCATCCGAAAATCGTCTCTTGCGCCAGGAGAGAGCCGAAAATGTTATTCTTGGAGCCGCCTAGAAGCACGGACGGAAGAATGTCAGCTCCAATCAGGACGTCGATTTCGGAGCTCTCGAAGAACGTTGGATCAGCAAGCGGGACGTCAGGAAGTTCCTTCAGTAGGTCCCGTGGAATCGGATACGAGGGGAGCTTCCCGGCTAACTGCGAAAGAACATACGCTGCAGTTTCCAGCTGCAGCCCGGGTCTGGAAGGCGCTCGGATGGCGAGAGTGCAGAGCTTGGTGGATTGGGCGGCAACTGTCTCGTTGAGCCCAGACACTCTGGTTTGAACTGGCGTAAATGTTGGGCTAATTTGACGGAACAACCTCTCCGTGATGAAGGTTGCCTCGGACCCAGAGTCGATTAAGGCTCGCGCTTGGAAATCGCGGCCTAAATGGCAAATGTTAATGAGGGCTGTGCCCAATAGGACGGCTCTTGAGCCGGAAGCAAAGCACACTTGCACATCAGTGTGATCTTGAGCGGCGCTCGTGCCCTGAGGAGTAGGCGCCGGTCGAGGCCTGGGTGGCGCCGTCGGATTTGGTGCGGTCGCGGAGGGATTATCGCGGTGCAGAAGGGTGTGATGACGGCTGCGGCACGTCAAGCAGCTATGGGCACTAGTGCAATCCCGCTACTGGTGCCCTCTTGCAAAGCAGTTCAGGCAAAACTGCTTTCTCCTAATGTAGTCGGAGCGACCATCTACATCCATTTCAAACGCGGACATAGGCGAATAGGATGGTTCTCCCTCGAACAGAGATCGCACCCTCTTGGGGCCGGAGCCACTCTGGCCTCGTAGGAATTCAGCCAGCGCACTGGGGCGCTCGCAGCCGTCGGTCTTGGCGGAATTTGCCCTGAATTGCTAGGCCTGATGTCGTCGATCGCTTCCAGAGTGCGATGCCGCTCTGTCAGAAACGAATCTAACTCGTTCCATGTCGGAATTTCAGCCTTGTTGTGTATGGATTGCTCCCACATCGAAAGTGTGATTTTGGGAAGCTTTAAGGAAACCATATACACTAAGAGACAATCCCATGCCTTTATTTGAATGGAGGACATCTCTAAGGCTGTCAGACAACTCTGGACGGTGCCTTGCAGCTCTTTT
The DNA here is from genome assembly GCF_030179895.1 of Drosophila kikkawai. Classification (NCBI taxonomy): domain Eukaryota; kingdom Metazoa; phylum Arthropoda; class Insecta; order Diptera; family Drosophilidae; genus Drosophila; species Drosophila kikkawai. The sequence goes on along the minus strand of NC_091728.1, from coordinate 26,396,401 downwards.
AGAGCGGATCCGGACTCTTGGGGGACAGCCTGAATGTTGAAAAGGATTTTCAACTGGCTGTTGACAAGTAACCGCTGATTCTCGAAGCGGTCGGATAGGCTTTGCCACGCGGAGATGAAGCCCTCATTTGTCAGAGGGGCTTTGGATACGATGGCGTGCGCATCGCCACTTGTTTTGGATAACAAGTGGAACAACTTTTCCACCGGTGTGAGGCGCGAGTTGTGAATATATATCGCGGTGAAAAGGTCTCTGAAGGTGGGCCACCGCAGATAATCGCCAGCGAAAACTTCTGTGTCCACTGGTGGCAATCGACAACCCATGGACGGGGGTGTGGGCATAGGGGCGGAAGCCGGAGTGGACTGGGCGGCGGCCCTGTCGATAATTCCCTGCAGCTGTACAAGACACCTCGAATATACGGAGTAGCACTCACTGTACTTGGATTCAAGCTCAGTGGCGGTGGCTGTACGGTCGGAGGACACTGAAAGTAGGTCGGAGCAGTTTTCATAGCTGTTCTCCACCTTATCCCACAGGGCCCGAATCTGATCCCGATGAACCTTGCACATGGCGGGGGAAAATCGATCGGTTTCAGGGGCGCTCGGAGTGTTGATGTCAGCCTCGAAATGGCTCACACGGTCCGTTGTGGAAATGAACTTGCGGAGGGCGATATCGAGTGCGGATTGAGCCATCTTGGCTACCGACCGAGTAGATCTGGATGAGGTACTGGGGGCAGTGTCGAGTGCCTCTTGACCTTTTGCTCTTGGAGTGGCAGTGGCCGCCTTTGGCTTTACTTGATCAGGCCGAGGAGATACGGACTGGGACCCTTCCAGAGTAATTGCCGGAATCAGAGGAGTCTGTTCCTCGTCTCCCGTGGGCATCCTTGAAGTCGAATGGGCCGCGAATCAGTTGGTCGCCGCAGGAAACGGACAAGTCCCGAACTCAATGGTTCGAAAACGTGACGGAAAACAAGTTTTGGAATGGGACTTGGGATCACTTTGGCAAAGGGGCGGAATAGGAACTGCCAGAAGCCGCGGAATTGTATAACTTATGCAGTACAAAATATCTTAGAAAATTCCGCACTCGGAGAACACAATGTGCTCGCTTACGGTCACACTGCTAGTGGATGCCGCGGGTGAATTCAAGAATTAAATGCCGGGCTCAGGTTCTGAGAGCCTCGGGCACCACCGAGAAAAGAATTGACGAAAACTCGTGAAGGAGGAAATCACTCGAGTAAGGGCGTCGGGCGCCGACTTGGACGAAAAATAAATAAAACAACAAACGTCGACCGGAATGTCGAGGAACAAAATTTCTGGATTTAGGTGTCTCGGATGAGAAGGTTATATCCGGCTTTGGTCGGCTCAGAACAGGACTAAACAGAGACCCACGAATGTTTGGTTTCTTCCCGCAATAAATGAATTAATCCACCAATAATTCGAAAAAAAATTATTGGCCGCAAATAATTAGTTAATAATTCGGAAAATTATTACGGAGCCGGAAAGGTGGAATTAATCTTGGCTTTTGTTTGGAAGAACACGGGCACTGGGTTCTGCCGCCGGCAAAAACAACCCCAATAAAAAACACAGGTTAATTTGGAAAAGGCGGAAAAAAAAACACAGTCGTAATCGCACCCGTGAATTGATTTGCCGTTTTGTCCTAAACGTTTGTTGTTTTGTCGCGGTTTATATATATATTTTAATTTTATTTTAATTTATTTTATTTGAATTTTTTATAGTTTATTTATTGGTCGTTCCTGTGTAGGAGGCAGAAAATATATTGTATGGGCATGCATGCATATGGAAATATATGTGTATGTGTAAGGCTTGTGTTTCACAGTGGAGCTTCGAGAAGTGGACTTTATTTGGATTGGCGGAGAGCACAAATTATGTGGAGAAAAAAATTGCACACAAAAAAAAATATCGCGGCAGCGGCGAACTGTTTGGCGGACAGGGAACTCTCGAAACAATTACTTTGCGGCTGCCTAATATTAATTATGCCTTTTTTTCTTCACCACACAATTTCACTTTGCCTTTTGACTTTCGCGGAGCTGCCGATATTTGGCGCGCGAGTATGTATGTATGTACACCGGAGCAACGGAGGAACGGAGAATCGAAAAAAGCCAGGAATATGGCGACACACACAAAGCGGAGGCGGATAGAAAATTTCCACGAAACGACGAGAATGGAGGAATGGAAATTCCTCAACTTCCGTTGTGTCAGGAAAACTCGGACTTGGAGTCGACACGGAAAAATCTTGCAGCAGAGTGAACGAAATTCAATGTTCGGACCACTGCTGAAGATCGGCAGAGAGGGTGGGAGACGGAATGCTCGTACTTATCTTTGGAAAAAAACGCCGATAACTGCTGGTGGGGCGGAATTGAAAATAATCCGGAATCCAAAAGATCCGGCTCGAAGGACCAAAATGTTGGGGGCGGCGCTTCCTTCTGGATAAGTGGAGGTGTAGTGGATGGAAGTTGATGGAAACTTCCCACCGCGCAAGCGTACGGTGGAGAAGAAAAAAAACAGCGGGGGCGTCGTGGGTAATCTCAGCGTAGTCGGTCAGCTTTATTTCGCTGCATACATGCTACTAATTCTAAAACTTCAGCAAACGGCCGCGCTCTCGCCCGCTGACGTCGCTAAGCGAGAGCGAGAGAGCGGCAGCGGACGATCCGAGTGTTCGGCACGAAGCCCGAGGCCCGCGCTCGAGAGTGCGAAAGCGCTTAGCGCTGCGGGAGAGCGAGCGCGGGAGAGCAAGAGGGCGAGAGCGGGCGAGCGTTGCTACGCTGGGAGCGCTTGAGCTTTTGGACGCTCAGACGCTCGGTGGGCAGAGGGGGAACAGGAGTGGCGTGAACATAAATCATGAAGTATTTTTATAATTTTATTTTTCATTATTTAGTTTTTATATTAAATAAGCAACTGAGAAGCTTTTTATGTTATTAAATATATAATCTACCCAATGGAACTTTTTAAAATTTTCTATCTTGTTTTTTTTAGTAGGTTTTTACATGCATTTAGTTGCAGAACTAAAATGTACTTAAACTTTATTTGTCCACTGTATATCTTCTTTAACTTATTCTAATTTTTAATTTAATTTTATTATATTTTTTATTTATTTGACTTGACTGCATGGATTAGCTATAGAACTCTTACTTACTTTCATAGAATTATAACTTCGAAAGAACCAAAGTATTTGTATGATATACTTGTGTTTGCAAATTCACTTAGAACGAATAATTTGATATGCCCCAGATACAAAACTTTATGCTCAAGCCGTCAATTTTTTATAAGCGCTATCCGTCAATGGAACAACCTACCACACTATTTTAAAACCATAAGGAGCGCAACTCAGTTTAACAAACTAATTAAAGAATATTTAAAACAATAAGCAAAAGACTATATTTATAATACTTATAGTTTTAATATAGATAAAAAAATAATAATAATAAATAAAATAAAAAAAAATAAAAATAAATAAATAAAAATAAAAATAATATAAAATAAAAATAACATAGTTAAATAAATAAATAATAAAAATAATTAAATAATATATATATATATAGCTAGTAAAATTAGTAAATTAATAATAAATAAATAACGAATAATTTTAGATAATAAGAATACGAATTGTTAGACTAAATAATAATTTTTTCTTGAATAGTGCAATAACAATAAGCCGCACTAGGATTAAAACAAAATAAATGAAATGAAATGAAATATTAACTTAATTTTGGAGTCAAAAGTCAAGGGTTTTTTTTTAATTTTATAAGAAATCCGAACAAATTTAAGAGGGGTAAGGTATTTAATTTTTTTTTTCGTAAAACTTTTTTTATTTATTATTTTTAAAGTTCAACATCTAAAAGAATATTGTGTCCAAGTTTTACATCGATCAGAGTAAAATTGACGAAGTTATGCAAAATTGAACGAAGGTCGGTTAGTGTTCAATGCATGAGAATCACAAAGTTTAAAGCGCTCTCCTGAAAAATGCCATTTTGAAAATCGGTGTACACGATAACTCAAAATCTACTGAACCAATCGGTTTGAAATTTGGAACATAACTTCTTTAGATAATTCTACAGGTATTCACGTCGAGCTTTTTTTAATTTTTAATTTTCTTATATTTTTTATTTAACAAATTAACTTTTTTTAGAGGACACTCGGGAGATTCCCTATAATAATATTTTTCAATACAAAATTAATCAAAAACTGTTCAAATATTGTGTTATTATATGGTATTTAATTCGTTAAGCTAACTTGAGCCGTTTTGCCACAACATTTTTTTTGAAAAGTGTGCATTTTTGCACCTAATTAACCTTACCCCCCCTAACAAATGTGGCCCGTTTTGGGCCGAATCAACTTTAACCCTCTTAACATTTTCAGGGTTTGCTTTGTCGTTTCGTTACTTGTGTTGTTGGTCTGTTTCCAAAACTATTAGTTCATTTATTAAAAGTTGTTATATTTTTTAAATTCCCTTGCATTGAATAGGTGCTGCTTATACATAAGTGTGTATTTGCTCGGTCTTATATATTCAATTTATGGTGCGACGAAAGGGATCCGCCGTAGAAAGACAACAGAAATTAATTGAAGACCTATGGTAGAAGCGAACCTCTTAAAAAACGGCTTTATTGCTGACATGGGTGAACTAGCAAAGCGAATTGTGTACATAGGTAAAAGGATTGTAACGTTTTGGTTAAAACACAATCTCACGAAAACAACAATTCTCCAAAGTCAATCTGATTGGATGAATGAAAAAGAAACTATTCGGTTAAGCGGTGCCCCATCTACATCTAAAAGTTTTGTCCGTGGACGACCAAAAACAGATTTAATGGAAGCTTCCAACCGGTCAAAACGGCGAAAAATTTCGGAGCTGTCCAAAACTGACGAATCTATGGCTAATATATTACGCTCAACTCATCTCAACCAACGCTTACCGAATTTAATGTAGATGAAGTCTTGTCACTCTTCCTAGATACAAATATGAGAAAACATCAATATTTGCTTATTCGTAGTTTTGTTAATAGTAAGACTTCCCTTAATTTACTACCAAGCTATGAAAAATTTCTGGCTGCCAAGGCATTAACTTATCCAAAAAATATCAGAGTCAGCGAATCCGAAGCCGAAGTTGAGTTGCAAAGTTTGTTGGATCACTCAGCGTTGCGAATTGTAGAACTTCAAGCTGATGTCCTTGAGTGCATTGGTGATAATAGCGTGGCTGACTTGATTTTAATTGGGATTTGACGGAAGTTTGTGACTTCGTATGTACCACTAGTAACTCAAGAACATTTTCCAACGACACCCAAAGTTATTTGGGAAAATCCTCGACCGTCATCCACACGTTACTGCAGACCAATGTTTCGATTTCAAAAGTAAACATCGCAATTGACCTTAGATGAAGCAAAATATTTTAAAAGTAAAATTTCTGCGCTGGAGCCATATGTATGTAATGCACTAAACAAAAGTATAACAATTACACATCGTTTGCAGTTAACAATGGTTGACGGAAAAGTTTGTAGAGCTTTAAGTGAAACCTCTAATGATAAATGATTCATATGTGACGCAAAGCCAAGCGAAATGAATAACTTGGAAAAATGCTTAAGCAAAAAATTTCACGAAGAGCATTATGAGTTTGGGTTGTCTCCATTACATTCATATATTCGATTTTTTGAATATTTCTTGCATTTGGCATATAAATTGCATTTCAAAACTTGGAGAATATATACCCCAGATGATAAAAAAGCCTTCAAGGATAGAAAACAAAAAAGATTTCCGCGCCCAAATGGGATTACATGTCGACCAACCAAGGAGTGGAGGTAATTGAACATCTAAAGACGGTAATACGGCTAGAAGATTTTTTAGCGATACCAAATTGTCATCTGAAATAACAGGTTCGGATTAAGACGTATTAAATAGGTGTGCAACATTATTGCAATGCATGGCATCTGGATATAAAATAAATGCCGAAAAATTTGGAACCTTTGCACTTGACACCGCAAAGATGCTTATTAACTTGCACCCATGGTATTACCTTCCACCTTCAGTTCACAAAGATTTAGGCCATGGTCCTGAAATTATAAAGTATTCGCTTGTTTCTATTGGAGAGCTGTATGAAGAAGCTGCAGAATCAAAAATCAAAGATATACAACAATTTAGAGAGGCCATACTAGAAAAATGTCACGAGTTGACATCAATAAAGATTTAATAAATAGATTACTTTTAAGTTCAGACCCTTTCATAACTGGGCAAAGAAAGCTACCTTGCACGAAGAAAACTAAATTGTTAAGCGGTGTTCATTTGTTACTAGCAGAATAAAATGCACAATATATAAATTTATAATTGTTTTTACTTTTGGGCACTTATATTTCCCCAACGTTCTCATTAAAAGGTTAAAAAATTAATTTAGATATTGAAAAAAACAAATTTTATTAAAAGTTTGTAACTAAAGTGTTGTAAAAATTCTCAAATCAACAAGGGTTAAATAAAAAACGTATTATTTTCTTGTATTACCTTTGAGCGAAAAATGGAACAGAACTGAAACTGGAAGAGAACTAAAAAAACACCTATGAAAAATGTTAGGGTAATCCTACAATCCTAACTACTTCGAGTCCTGACTCGAGTGGTTACATTATGGGAAAACCATATTATTGGAGAGGCAGTCGCTTACCGAATCTGACGGCAGTAAACACGATGCCACCGCATTTCACAATTGCCACCCGCTCACTGGTTAATGAAACTCTCGCGATTACATCCCCGGCTGACACCTGTCTCGCTTCGGGTCTCAAGGTCCGTCTCCAACCACGCAACCGCCTCAGGCATCGGCAGTGGGATAAGCGATTCAGCCAAAAAGCTCTGCGACCGCAAAACTCGCTTCGCATGTGGCATTAATATTTAAAAGTCAGCTTTGAAACTTGTTTGACAGGCTGTCAGGACATGTTTACCAGCAAAGGGTAGTACCGTTATTCGAGTGACGGCAAATTGAAAACATGTGCTCTGCTCAGAGCTCTGGCACACACATGAGAGACAGTTTGCGGAAACTTTTAAAAATAAAAACTACTGAGGGACGCCGGGAGCTCAAAGGTTACGTCGAATTACGCCAGCAACTCGGGGGAGTCTAACGCTCCACGATGTTTTACGCTAGTCAATGTCGAATAAGCCCGGCCGACGCACAGTAGCGCCTTTTGAACAAACACCTTTGCAAAAATAGAAAAAGTCAAATTCGCAAAACATACACATCCGACAGAGAAATTTCCAAGGATTCAGAATCTGTACTCAAAATAATTTTAGAATGTTTAAAGTTAGGGCATTTAGGACATTTAAAGATAAACTTTGTTTGGTTTTTTACATCACACACCACAAAATGGGTAAATGGCCTTTCTGGTAATTACAGAAAAAAACATAAAACCAATGGTAATGGTTTTTGCTTTAAATTATAAATACAATCATAAACTTTTAACGGAACTAAAAAAAAAACGGCAGTTTGGTTTGGGCTTCTATATGTTAATCGCTACCTGCCTGCTACCTTTTCCTGCCTAAAGTAGTCTTTAAAAGCTAAAGCCGATGGAAGCCGCCGACTGCACTATGCCTATAAGTTGCGTGAATTTTTCCTGGACCAGAATCAACTTTCATTATTATTATTTATATGAACATATATAAATTTCTCTACAATTACCTGTTAAATGCCGTTTAAATTATTTGCCTTGAAAGTTATAAATATAAGAAAAGAAGTTACTGTGCGACGGTCGACACTTTCTCAACAAAGCTGGCAAACGTGTACATACATATGTATGTATGCATTTAGCGGACTCACCAGCGGACCAGCTTCCAACCGTGCCCCCAACGGACACACGCTCCTCCAAGGAGCTGGCTAAAATCGGCAAGAAGGCGGCATGAGACTAGCTGCGTGTTTTTATTTTTGATGCTTTGCATAAATACGGAATGCTTTCCTTTGTCAGCAATTTTAAATTAATTTTTTTATGCCCCCATTCACAAGTGAGAGCCAGAGCATAGCCTCTTCGGCAACCGGGCTAGGAGGAGTTCCTTCTGCTTGGGACAGGCTCCAGCTCCTGCAACCGCAATCCATACATGCTCGTCTACCACTTTATGCATGTTTGTGTGGGAGCGACCATTCGTTGTTTTTTTTATGCGAGTTGTGATTTTCTGGTCTTTACGTAGATGGATTCTTCCTCAGAGTCGCACACACTCACAGCCACGACTCAGACATGAAAAGTCGTCGGAGTGAGTTATGAAGAATAAGCCGGGAAAAGTCGCCACACAAACATGGTCCTCGAAACCGCGTACAATACATACGCACTGTGATTCACATGGAGCATATGAAAATTGCGTTCGCGTAATAAAAAGAGGAGTTTATCTGCGTTACGTTCACTTAGAAAACTGATTTACTTTGCAATTTTACGACTTTATTAAGAATTATGTGATGTTTTGAATATCATTTCTGCTCGCAATCTGTTCACGAGAACCAGGCAGCTGGTAGGTTCTCAGAGCAAGAAAGTTCACTCCGGTTCCTCAGGTGTCTTCGTAAATTTCCGTGCGTCAATTGTTTGCATAAGCTCTGCTCAGCTGCATAGTGTGATTTCCAGCTCAAACGGACTCTCCAGTAAATCGCAGACAAATCGCATGAAGTTTATTCTTATAAAGTCGGACATGGACAAAAGTTATGAGTGCATATTTTCAAGCAACGACATTGTTTCTTGACTTGGCAAGAGGCACCATCAGCTTTCGCTTTTGCATCAATGGCAGATACATTGCCTTGCATATCCGTTAGCAGGAGCAGGTTGTGCTTCGCTAATGTTTGCCCAGGGGATTTATCTGCCAATGCCATTCACTCTTATTGGGAGCCAAACAAAAAGCACGAATTAATGCTACGGGGAGAAGAAACAAGATTGTTGTAGTTTTTACAGAAAAGGGAAGCTGAATGAATGAATGAATGATATCTGGCAACTTTATGCAGGCTGTGTTTGCAGCCAGAATTATACCCATTTTCCAAGTTTCCACCCATTCGTGCAGATGGCACTTGATTTCAAAGTCCCCAAGAGTGTCCAATGTATGCATCGTGGTCTAAAATATTGCTGGTTGAATTTACTGTGAGTGGAAGTATAAAAACAACCATAAATTAGGGGCTACTTCTATTGATTACAGTGCAGCGCCATAAAATCTGAACAATCATGTTATTAGAGAATTGTTGTAATATATTTCTAGTCATACAACCACTAATAACCCAATATTCAGATCCATCTGCCAATTACCATACGTTAAACGGATGGTTTTACCACTCCGAAATACGTTAGTATGTTTTAATTTCCCAACTTGATGGACTTTTTTATCCAATAGTTAGACGATGGTTTTTCGGTGCAATTCTGAGCTCTTCCCTTGTCCGTGAAAATGTGAGCAAAGCAAGAAACAATTAAAACATAGAAAGTGGCCAATTCTACAAGTATGCCCAAAAAACTCGTCAGTGTTTTCGGCTATTTAAGCCTAGTACTCTGACGACGAAAATGCGCTGTAACACGTGTTATAGCGGAATCGCTGTTTATTTGGCTCGGTAACCAGTGTGACCAACAAAATTAATGAAAAGCCATAAAACGCCATTAAAGGGGTAATACTGAACATCTGTTTGTTGTTTGTAAACAAATAAAGATGAATTCAAACGAATTGGATTTTGGTGTTTTCCTGATGTATTTCGCCGCTAAAGAGCTGAAGGAAAAAAAGAAAACTGGTCATCGCCACCATACAAACGATTACTTGCTAAGGAGGAACTTTTTTAACCTTTTGTAACTCCGCTGCAACAGCCTCCCAGGCATTGTTAAGGAATATTGCATTAAAATGCCCTTTGTGGGTCAAATCCCATATTATGGGCTTCGCCTTGACCGCACTTATTAATGCCATTTTATCCTCGCGGGCAGAAAATTTGTTTGTCCTACAAATATATTTTTCCTTCAACTTTCCCTCCATTAGGGGTGTCTAAATAAATCAAATGAATTCTTTTTAGAGCACGATATTAGCTGTTTACTCTCTTGATCTGGCAACGCTATTCAGTTTTCGTAGGTATCATTTTCGTCGTCAAAGTACTAGGCTTAAAAGAAAACCTTAAAAAAAATTTAGTAAATGTGTCTACTACTCGTTGGCAGTAGATGAGAGCACTGATATCAACGTCGCGACGTTGCGCAAGTGTTAATATTTAATAAATATTATATACAACCCTAGTCAAAATTATTTTCACAAGGTGGCGTTTTGTGCATGGTCTATACATATAGGCTTGTGCAGCAAGAGGGGAGAGGTGAAATGCAAAAAAAAATTTGTCTCCTAAAGCCTAGTACTCTGACGAGAAAAACCCGCTGTCTAAATTAGACAGCGGAATCGCTGTTTATTTCGCTACCGAGCTAGTGTGACCAAATAAAAATTAAGGAAAAGCCTGAAACGCTGCGAAAATGTACTTTTTATGGCGTTTAAGGATTTCCTTGGGTCACACTGGACAGCAGTTTGTAAACAAATATTCAAAAAATATATTAAAAATATTAATAAATATGGCATTAAAATGCCCTTTGTGGGTTAAATTCCATATTATGGGCTTCCCCTTGACAGCCCCTATCAATGCTACTTTTTTCCTTCAACTTTCCCTCCATTAGGGGTGTCTAAATAAATCAAATGAATTATTTAGACAGCGCGATATCAGCTGTTTACTATCTTTTCTTCATTTTCGTCGTCAGAGTACCGAAAAAAACGACGTGTCTAAAAGTTCTTCTTCTTTTTTTTTCGACACCGTTTTTTTTATATGGAGTTTGGTCGCTGTCTAAATTAATTAATTAATTTATTGGTAAATAAATTCCTAACGCTACAAGTTTAAAACTTATAAATTAGTGCGATAGTCACAACGGGTCAATTTTTTAAAAATTTCTTATCTGTCTTAAAACTACACAAGATTGAAATACATGTATATCTTATTCTAACAATTTGAATGTCCTTATGTTATAATCGAACATTTATTTTATTATGTCTAGTTTTCATTTCTATAAAACTTTAGTAAATTATTCTTAAATTGCGGCGTGCTTCTTATTGTTTTTAAATTTTGAGGAAGTTCATTCCACAAGCGAATAGTGTGAATAAAAAAGTGGCGTTCAGAAGACGAAAGATTATGACGAAAATTAATGAGATTATTGGTTCTTGCTGATGTTCCAAATTTTAGCTTTTCAAATAGATAACTGGGCTCTCTTGTATTTATTACCTTATGCAAAAGAATTAAATTTCTGGTATTGCTCCAGATTTTAAAGTTAAATCCGTATATGCTATTGGCCATTGCCGTAATGGGATCACCTCGTCTAATATTGAATATGTATCTTGCAATATTGTTAAATGCAACGTTTAATTTGTGTTGGGAGGCAGCATCACAGTTCCCGAAAATTTCTATCCCATAACTTAGAGAAGGTATGAGATAAGCCTTTGCAATCATAAGCCGCATATCAGCCGATAGGTACTTTTGTGTCATGTAGAGTTGCCTAAGTAGGCCGTATATTTTCCCGGATACCCTTATGACATGTGCACTCCATGAAAGGTTATTAGTCATAGTAATACCTAGATTAACAACTTGCTCAACATACTCAATACAGCCATTATTAACACGAAGACGAGGAAGATTTGGAATATTTGACGATCTTTTACTAACAATTAAACATTTACATTTTGACGGATTAAGGGAGAGTCCATTCATGTTTGCCCACTTACTAATATTTGACAATTCAAGGTTACATACATCTACACAGTCAAAAATTCTAGCAACAGGACAACTAACGTACATTTGAACATCGTCAGCATACATATGAAGATTACCATTGGTTAGTACACTCGGGAGGTCATTCACGTACATAGAAAACAGTAGTGGACCAAGAACAGAGCCTTGAGGTACACCTCGCGTCAAGATCATATCGTCAGATGGTCCAGTGTCAGTGATCACAGTTTGCGATCTGCCATATAAATATGACGAAATTAATCTAACAGCAGTGTCCGCGAATGAGAAGAACTTTGAAAGCTTCGTACATAAAATTTCGTGGTTAACCGTGTCAAAGGCTTTGCTAAAGTCCAAAAGAGTTAGTAACGTCACATGTTTGTCATCAAGTTTTTGTCTAATGCTCTCAGTTATATCTATTATTGCAGTGGTACAGCTTCTAAATTGTCTAAAGCCAGATTGGTTATTGCACATTAGGGTGTTTTGTCTCAGAAACCAGTTGATCTGTTTGGCCAATAGTTGCTCAAAGACTTTCGATAAAAATGGCAGTATGGATATCGGCCTATATTCGCCGTTAGTTTTTGGGACAGGAACAATTTTGGCTGATTTCCAGCAGATAGGGAAACTAGACATAGTCAAAACTGAATTGAACACATATGTTATTTTGTCTAAAATCTTTGGCAATATAATTTTTATAAATTTGGGATGAACATTATCAAGCCCAACAGCACTAGATTTTACAGAAAGGACTGATTCTAGAACGTCACACGGCGAAACACACATAAAACTAAAGCTATTATCACAGATATTATTCACAGTCATGTCCAAATAAGGGTTAGTCAATGTTTCAGGTACGTTTGATTGCAGGAATTTTCTGTTGAGATCATTGGGGTCTATGTCTAATTTGCTATTGTGATTTGATTTTCCGATTCCCAACATTTTAAGTTCTCTCCATTTTTGTTTCATTGTCATTGTACTGGTAAATTTTTGAGCGAAATAATTGCTCTTTGCATTGGCAATCATCAAGTTAGCAGTCATTCTCAAAGACTTAAATTCGTCATAGTAACTTGCAATTTTGTATCTTTTCCAGCGTCTATAGGCAATATCGCGTCGATTGATCATTGCAGCAATACCATTATTGAACCACAGATTATCTTTGGCTTTAAGAACCTTTTGCTTAAGTGGCACAAACCTTTCGTACATTGAGTCAATGCAGTACGTTAAATAATGCAGTTGGGAGTTAACGTCACTAAAATTGTACATAGGGTTCCAATCATAAGTATCCAATTCATGACTTAGAAGTTCAAAGTCAATGTTCCTAAAGTCCCTATAGAAAATTGTATGGTCAGTACAGTTAGGGTTAAATTCGTACGTCATATATATTAGGTCATGTTTTGAGAAAGCCGGCACTGAGACCTGGTCATAAAGAAGAATTCTGTCTGTATTGCTGACAAAGAAAACATCTAGAAGTGTATTTGAATTCGTCGTAAAATGTGTTGGTAGAGTCTTATTTACTAGTTGTAGTCCAAGACTTTCCATTTCAGAGTTTAATTGTCGTTCCCTTAGCATATTACTATTCAGGTCCCCAGTTATTAAAACGTCAGAGTATTCAGAACATAAAGAAGATAACTCGTCAATAAATTCACTACAGTCAATCGTTCTGTGTGGCCTGTAGACACATCCAATGAGCATATTCGATGAGTTTCCACGCCCATGTACTTCCAGGAAAAGATATTCTATTGAACTGCCAGAGGGTTGTTTGATTACTAATTTGGTTTTTAAAGTTTTCCTAATATAGATGGCAACCCCTCCAGCATGCCCCTCGCGGTCAGATCTATAAAGGTCATAACCTTCACATTCAACTAGGACATCACTAAGTTGAGGGACAAACCAAGTTTCACTAACACACACAACATCAACATTAGATTTAATAAACAAATACCGGAACTCATCAATTTTTTTGCATAAGCTTTGAGCGTTAATATGGCATATACGCAACCCTTCTTTTTGTTTTGCAAGAACCCTAATTATTGCACTACTACTCGCTCTGGATGCTGTTAAATCAAAGCTATTGAATTAAAATAATAAATTAAACACACACGCAATTTAAGAACTATAAAATAATTACAAAAGAATTCTATTAAACTGATCTCTCTTAAAGAACTTAGCCTATTAAACCTACATAAGAGACAAATACTAACGAAAAAGAGTTCCCTCTCTTAGTTGCTCTTCGGCATTTCCAGCAGACGAGATATCCAGAGATAGCGATGTATTAGCTTGCAGGTCGTGGAGCTTCTGCATGCTATCAATTAGCATTATCTCTGCGTCGGCTCCCTCGTATTGGGTGACATGGACGACCGCCCGTCGTGTAAATACCCAGTGTAGACGCTTAAGCTTTTTTAAGCGCATGGCCTCTTTGAAGATAGCGTAGTTCTCTCTTGAAAGCTGCTCATTTAAGTAGAGGGCTGCCGGGGAATTGATACCCAAAAGTTTTAGGTTTAGTGGCTGCTTAAATTCTTTTCGGTATGCACCAGCCGCACGCAGCATCGCGGCCTTATCTCGCACGTGTTCAAATTTAATAATAATGGCCGGATCCACGGCTGGATTAGATCTCCGCGGCTTTATCCGGAAAATATCGCGGATCTTAGGCGGTGGCGTGAGTTTCAGGCTGAAGCATAGGGAGTGAATCAAAGTTTTTAAATTTTCGCCTTCACCATAGGGGACTCCGTGGACTCGCAAGTCTGCCGCGATGCAGGCGTTAGCCTGAGTAGCCACCTGAGCCTCCACTTCTCCGAGACGCCCACCCAAATGTTGAGCCTCCTGAGCAGATGCCTCCAGCTGCAACAACCGCTTTTTCAGCTGCTCCACACCGGCGACTTCTCTTTCCAGCTGGAGCACCCTTTGAGTGAGTTTTTCAATGGTCTCACTCATCACATTTACCTTTTCGCCCAGCTCTTGTAGTATGCGGCTTTCGGATGTTTGAACCGCATCAGTTATTGTGGCTGATATACTGGCTGTTTGTTCGGCTAGCTTGCTCTCGATGATGTCCAGTAATTTAGGACACGGTGCATCAGAGGGTCGATCCTTCTTCAAGTCCGTGGACGTAGCTTCACGCTGGCGCTTGGGTGCTGGAGCCATTTGTTTGTGTGCGTGCGACGGATTATGCTTTGTCTTCTGTGTTCTTCCTTGCCCACTTCTGTTTGAGTGTTTTATGTTTCGTTTGCTTGTTACTTCGCGCGCAAACAAAAATTATTTTTGCACTTTTAATTATTTTTATAGTGTTTTTTTTAAAGTGTTTTTCAATCGGTTCAGATAAAAAACTGAGTGATTTTTGGAATTAAATGTATTTTCCACCACAATAAGTGAGATTACAAAGGATTTTAATTATTTTCACGGAGCGGTCATAAAAATACGTCTTTCTCTGACTTTCTCTCGACAAAATTTATACAGCGGTTTTTTCTCGTCAGAGTACTAGGCTTAAAGGTCAAACCTATGCAGAGCCAGATGAAAGAAGAATGCAAGAAATAACTGTTCTTATGCGAAAAGGAGAGGCATATTAATAGATGCTTATCAGTTGTCAGAAGTATTTGCACACGTTTTCGGTGCGTCAAAATTATTTTCACAATGCACTTTTGTCATTAGTATTTGGTTTGCAGCGACAAGTGGAGGTTCGTTTGCTCTAATACATTTATTTTTGTTAAAATTCAATTGAAATAATCATTTATCTTTCACAGTTATCAAAACAAAATGCCTAAAACAAGGGAGTTAACCCTTGAGCACTGGGCTGAAATTGTTGTTAAGTTTAAGGCCGGTATCTCTGTAGGTCAAATCGCTGAACTCTATAAAATTTCGCGCAGAAATGTTTACTATTTAGTAAAAAAGTTCGATACAGCTGGCACATTAAAAAATAAAAAAAGATCCGGCCGAAAACCTGTGTTAGACCAAAGACAATGCAGGCACATTCTAGGAGTTGTAGCGAGCAATCCTAGTGTAAGTCCAGTTAAAATTAGCCAATAATCAAAAAATATAATTGGCAAACAAGTAAGTGATTCTACAATCCGTCGCAGGCGAAAAGAGGCTGATTTTAATACATACGTTGTCCGCAAAGTGATTGACATCACACCAGCCAACCGAACAAAACGGCTTCAATTTGCATTGGAGTACATTAAGAAGCCTCTTGACTTTTGGTTTGATGTTTTGTGGACGGATGAGGCTGCATTTCAGTACCAGGGGTCCTACAGTCATCATTTTATGCATTTAAAAAAAACCAAAAGCATTTAGCAGCCAGCCAATAAATAGGTTTGGTGGTGGCACAGTCATGTTCTGGGGATGCCTTTCCTATTATGGCTTTGGAGACGTCGTAAACCAGATGTAAACCACCTTAAACCAGATGGGATACGTTGGAATCCTTAACGACCATGCCTTTGTATCAGGAGATAGACTTTTCCTACATCTGATTGGATTCTCCAGCAGGACAATGCTCCATGGCACAAAGGTAGGATACCGAGCAAATTTTTGAGCGACCTTGATATGGCGGTTCTTCCTTGGCCTCCACAAAGCCCAGACCTAAATATTATCGAAAACGTTTGGGCTTTCATAAAAAATCAAAGAACCATCGATAAAAATAGAAAACGCGACGGAGTCATTGCTGAAATTAATGAAATTTGGTCCAAATTGACCCTTGAATTTGCCCAAACATTGGTTAATTCAATACCTCGAAGACTGCAAGCTGTTATTGATGCCAAAGGGGGTTTAACTAAATATTAATAATGTATTTTTTTAAATTTAAGAAAATCTTTTGTTAAAATTAGATATTAAGCTTAAATAAATTAATCTAAGTTATGTGAAATTACTTCTGACGCGAATAAAACGTGCGCAAATACTTTTGACAACTGTTAAGCTTTCTTTCTTTTGCTTTTATATTTGTCCTATGAACCGTTATCTTTTGCATTTCTTTTTGTGTTGCTTCAGCATAGATCAAGCTAAGCGATACAATTTATTTCAGGAAAATTAATCAACAACAACAAGAATAACAACTATAAGTTGGGATGTGCAAATAATTGTGTGTTGTGAAAATAATTTTGACTAGGGTTGTATATATATATAAATATTATTTATTAAATTTATTGACACCGATTTCCAAGTCGAAGAGGAACTTTTAAACTTAGTTCCTTTTATGGAACAACCACAGGAGAAGATATATTCACTGCAATTGAAGTGTCTGTCAATGAAATTGGAGGATTCCAAAAACTGTGCGGCATGTGCACCGACGGAGCAAGGAGCATGCGAGGAGAAAGGTCAGTTCAACCTAAGAGGGATCGATGTCCCTTCTATCACAGGAAGCGCTATGCGCAAAGGCAATTAATTTGAGTGATAGTATGGATGGCGTTGTAAAAATTATTAATAAAATTAGAGGACGAGCTGAAGGCCCTAGCAGCTATAGCTCAAGTCCCCTGTTAGCATTTAGTTTTAACTATTGGCTAGCATTATATAAATAAATAAATAAATAAAATAAGAGGAGGTCATAATGCTTTGACACGCCGCAGATTTCAGTGCCTGCTACAAGAACTTAAAGCCCGTACAGTGACCTTAAAATGTTCACTGAGGTTCGCTGGCTTAGCAGAGGAAAATGCCTTGAGCGTTTCTTTTCTCTCAGAAAATAAGTTTTGAGTTTTCTCAAATAACACACAAATAACTCCGCAGGACTAGTTCTTCAATTGAAAGATGAAAAATTTCTTTTTGATACTGTATTCCTAACGGACATCACCACCAATTTGAATATATTGAACTCGCAACTTCAAACACCGAAACAATCAATGGTGACGATCAAGAATCGATGGATTCAAGAAAAAAATGTTTTTTTTAGAAGGTAATTTAGAAAGAAATAGTTCGGATCATTTCCCTCGCTGCCAAGAACTTCTAACAGAATATCCCAAAATAAAGTTCTCATCATATTCTGAGAACATAAGTGAATTAAGGGAAGTGTTTGAACAGAAGTTCACGGATTTTGACGAAATTAAAAAAAACAATCGGACTTATATCTGATGTCTGTGATGGAGTCCGGAACGGAGTTTTGGAAGAAAGTTCCAATGAACCAATACCCCATTTTGAAAGGGTCAATACTTAAATTGGAGACATATTTTGCCAGTAGCCATGTGTGTAAATGTGCATTTTGCCACATAAAAGCCATCAAAACTGTATATAGAAATATACCAACAAATATACCATAAACCGAATTGCTTAGAATAGCTATAATCAACGATACAATCGATTTTGACGAATTAATAAACCAATATAAATTTTTGACCAATTAATAAACAAATATAATTAATTCTACTCAAAAAGTTTTTTATCAGTCTATTTTCTCTGCTCCCACATTCTGTGTGGCGCGTGGCTGCGTCGAGTCGCGAGGATGGGGGTTGTTGTTGTTTTTTTTCTGGCCGAGCTGCTACCCAAACCGTTAGGTCTCGTGCCCGCCTCTGCTCCAAACCATCAGCGCACCAGCAAGAACTTGAACATACTATTTAAGGAACTAGGACTCAAATTTCTAATTGCCGGACATGCGGTGCGATATAACCCCCCAATTAAATACATAAATCCCCAAAACAAAAAACGAAATAGGTCCCCAAAAATTTGTATGGAGTACAACAACGATTTTTAATGGAATGGGGGGAGTTACTTCATTTATTGAAAAAATAATGGAATAATTTCCCAAATAAGCGAAGAGTCCACGCATTTTGGGATGTTATTTCATAATGGTTGTTTTTTTTTTTCTAAAAAATTTTGAAAACCAGTGTTCCCAGGCTAGTGGTTTTCCCCCTAGATCTACGGTTTTTTAATGTCCTAGGGGGAAAGTTTAGCGGTTTTTTTAAACTTGTATTAAGGGGTTATATACCTTTTTTTTTCAAAAAAACGATAAATTTTTTTTTTGCCGAATCCTAAAGTATATCCCCTAGAGAACATTTTCCCAAATTTTCATAGAGATCCGAATAATAGTTCGATAGGAAAACAGCGTTTTGAGGCGCGGTTCGTCACGGCTGCGGACAGCGTCAAGCAGCGCCCTGCAAGCAATGACTGCGCCGTCATCTTAACCCTTCGCAAAACATTTCTTTTTAAGAAGCGGAAAACATAAGGTCTGATGTTTTCTTGAAAAGTAACTGTGTTTTTGTTGAAATCCAGCCCAATGCAAAACACAGAACGTTTGATTTTATGGTTTTTATATTGTTAATTTAATATAGCTTTTATAGCTCGACTTATCTGTTTCGTGATCAAATCAAAAAGGACAGAAAACTAGAGAGGGTAAGCTCATGTAGACATATCGTAACGCAAATATGAGAGAGTGCAACCATGCGATTATTTATCGCACAAGCTTTGTTTAATTTGCATTTCTCATTTAATAGGGATATTCTTACAGTTTTCAACCATAAAAACCCTAGAAGATCAGTTTTTCACGAGCTTCCGAAGCATCAGCATCAAAGAATCGTAAATGTAACTCTGCTGCTCGTTTTACCGTTTTTTTTTTTTTTTCAAAAAAAGAATTATGAATAGCCAGTGCAAAGTTACACGCGAAATTCAGCTCAGAGAAGCCAGGTTCGGAAAATTTTTTTTTTCGAAATTTGAAAGCTGGAATCGTTTGCCCATCGTTTGCTCATGTTTGTTCACCAATTAGTTTTTTTTGCCCACGTCCCGTTTTGAAGATATGAAAATTCGAAAAAGTTCGAAAATTTTCGAACTTCATAAATTTGACTTTTTTCAAAATTTTTTTTTGGAAATCGCAATAACTTCGTTTGCCCACCCTTTAGAGTTTGAAATTTTTTTTAACTTTAGGAGATATGACACTTTAAAACAGCGATGGGCACGAGATCTAACGGTTTGAGCAGCAGCTCGCTGAAAAAAAAAAAAAATAAGAACAACCCCCAGCGTCGCGATTCACGAAGCGTCGCACCCACGCGACACACAGAATGTGCGAGCCGAGAAAATACACTGACAAAAACTTTTTGAGTAGATCAATATCTTCAGCCATTTTTACGTGCATTTATGTCCGCCTAAGAAAAACGACTACAAAAAAAATCCAATCTTTTTTCTTTAGTGCAGAAGTCAACGCCAGCCGCGCAGGTCCCTTTAAAATTGTTCTTGTTTTTGGGACGATGTGCGAGTTCGGGTCGCTTGTGTTTTGTTGTTGCAAACTCGGGATCGCGGCGATGGGCTCGCTACCTGCGCCAAAGGTCAGTGTGGTTGTTTTTGTAAATCTTCACGGTTCGCTGGTCGCGAGCACTGCACTTGTGCGTCTGCAATTGTGCGACATGCTGGCGCCTCCGAAAAAAGATAACGGTTTGAGCAGCGTGAGCAAATTGAGCCACTGCGTGCCCATCGCTGCTTTAAAAATTTGCTCTGTTTTACCAAAGAAATAATGTATTGCACACATCCGAAAACTGAATATTTTTAGAAAAAAACGTTTGCCCACCCCTTAAAAATTAATTTAAAGGATTGCCCATCCTTTAAAAACTAATTTTTTCGATTGCCCATCTTTTAAAAATTAATTTTGAGGATTGCCCATCCTTTAAAAACTAATTTTTTCGATTGCCCATCCTTTAAAAATGAATTTTGAGGATTACCCATCCTTTAAAAACTAATTTTTTCGATTGCCCATCCTTTAAAAATTTATTTTGAGGATTGCCCATCCTTTAAAAACTAATTTTTTCGATTGCCCATCTTTTAAAACTTAATTTAAAGGATTGCCCATCCTTTAAAAACTAATTTTTTCGATTGCCCATCTTTTAAAAATTAATTTTGAGGATTGCCCATCCTTTTAAAACTAATTTTTTCGATTGCCAATCTTTTAAAAATTAATTTTGAGGATTTCCTTTAAAACTTAAGTTTTTCGATATCAAATATCAACGCTTAATGAAAATATTAACCCCTTCACATGATTTATTAAAAAAAAAAAACAGGTAAAAATTAGAATTTTGGCGTGATTAAAATTTCTACCTGCTGTAAAATCACTATTCAACAACTGTACGATTGTTTTTTTTTTTTCGTTTATTCAATCTTGCACAAGAGAGAGTGAGAGATAAAATAAGGCAGGTGTCGGAACGAGACAGATATATCAGAAAGAAGCAGGCAAAAAAAGCGACTCTGTTAGAAAAATGAGCCAGACAGAGTAGCGCGCGATCCGAAATTTTTGTTGCAAATTCCCGATATTGGAATTTTGTGGATTATTGCGCCTCACTGACGCCAAATTTCAGTGGCATCGTTTTTGTAAAGTTCCGCGAATTGAAAAGGACGAGGACGTCTGGGCTGACATGCTGGCGCCACCGATTAATGCACGCATAGGCGCCAGCAAATCGTCGCACAAGTTTGTGCCTCGCGTTTAGCGATCCGTGAAGAATTACAACAACAATTCCACTGAATTTTTGGTGGCAGAGAGTAATTCGGATCGCGCGCCACTATGTCTGACTTGTTTGCAACATCGGCACTTGTTTTTCCTGGTTTTTCCCGGAATATCTTGTACCAACACCTGCCTTAAAAAGTTCCCCCCAAATAGTCGACCTGTTTTGTGCAAGATTGAACAAACGGAAAATTGCAGTCGTAAAATTGTTGAATGGGATTTTTGAGCAGGTAGCATGTTTGAACCCTTTCCGATCTTGATTTTGTACCTCTTTTTAATGTAGATATTTGTTTCTATACAAAAGGGGTATTGTTTTATTGAGCGATATTTGGGGTTTTTACATAATAAGTACTTTCCGCAACCGTAATTAGGGAATGCACACTTTTTGACCTGAAACACTTGTCCTCATCTAGAAATCGATTTCCTCCTCGATACTCATAAGAGGTATAAAAAGAGACATCCGGAATAAATAATTTTTTAGTCAATTTTTTGTGTGAACAGGTGAAGTTAAAAAGTTGTGCGCGATTTTAACTACGCTTGAGCTGCAAAAGTGGTTGTGTACATTGTGAAGTGGCGTTGCATGAAATTCTAAAAAAATCTTTGTTACTATTTTTAGTTTTTGGTTTTTGTTTCCTTGTAAATTTTGTTTACAGTCTTTTTAAAGACTTGCAAGATTTACAGTCTTTTTAAAGAGAATTTTTTTAAACTGTGTAATTTGTGTGAATTTACCAGATATTAGAATTTCATGCATTGTCATTAGTTGTGTGTTTATTTCTGTATTTGTTAAAAATTTAAGTGAAGTGGCATGGCACGAACATCTAAAAAAAAGTGTCATTGTAATATTTTTTTGTATCCTTTTCCAGTCTTTTTAAAGACTTATTAAATTTTTACAAGCATTTTTGAGCCGATTAGTTTTTTTAATTGACAGATTTTAGATTTTCGTGCCATGTCATAAGTGTTGTGATCTTGTTTGTTTTAAATAAATAAAACAGGAATTTCATCACCATGGAAACTGCAAGTATTTTTATATTATAAGCATATTTTAAGCATTTATTTTGATATTTTGTTTAAGTTAATTTAAGGAAAGAAAGAGATTAGGTATAATTTTCATTTTTTTATTTTTCTTATTTTTCCCTTGTGTTATTTTATTACTTAATATAAAAAAAAAACAAAAATATAAAAAATAAATTACGTATACTTTTATATTGATATTTTATGTTTGTTAATTTAAGGAAAGAAAGATATTAGGTATAATTTTGATTAGAAAGCGCTATATTTAATTAATAATAATTTATTTATTATAAGAAAAAACTTATGTTTAGCATTAATAATAAAACTTCTGTTTGATTTGTTTTTATTATTTATTATTATAAAAATAAAATTTATGTTTAAGTTTTTTATTCCTTTCATTTTTTAAGTACGTTTTTTGAGTATTTAGGGGCGTTAATTAATACATTTCTCACGTTTATGTTTAATATAAGTTTAAGTTTTGTTTTCTTTTATTTTTACGTATACGGTTTTTAAATATTTAGTGAGTTGATTCAATCTGAAGTGTTTGTGTTGTGTGTTGTTTTTGTTTTAATTATTGTGTTCTAAGTGAAACTTTAAAGATGCCGGCCAAGTCACAAGTGGATGTGCCCGCCTTAGTGGATGCACTTTGCAGCGTTAACATTTTCACTGAAACTGGAACTTTGAAGCCTAGAGGCGACAATGTGTGGATCGAAGCCAGTAATTATTTGCAAGGCACAATAAGCGGACAAACACTCAATTTATGCCAGGATTAATAGGAACAATATAATAACTGTGGTGAAAGAACGACGTGGAATGCAGTTGGATAGCACTGCTAATAACACAATTAACACCACATTAAATAACACAGCCCCTGAAGAAGACCCAGAGTACCTGATCGACCAGGCTTTAAAAAATGGACCGCTGCCCACTTTATATTTTAACCTGGAAGTGGACGAAGAAACGTGGAAATCGATTGCCCCTAAAGCAAATACAAAGAAGGAATTAAGATCCCGAAATTATCTCCAACCCAACTGGACGGATACCATAGCCATGTTGGTATATAAAAAAATTCCTCTTCCATGTGCTTTCAACTTCAAAAAGGCAAAAATATCTGAAAAGGTGGATAATATATGGCTGCAAATAAAGGGATATTGCAATGAGTGCAGCTCAATTTTAAAAGGACATTGCCTGGTGGAACCAGATGAGAATTGCGGCATCAACATAAGTGTACCAGACACACGCGGTATTCCACATAATAAAAAACGGCGATGCACAGGATCCAGACGTGTTGAAATCCGACAGGAGCTAATTTTGAAAAAAGCGGCGTTATGGAGAAAAGAAGCGACCACCAGCATGAATAATGACGACCCAGAGCCAAGCTTCATTCCGAAGTTACCAACTCTGCGCAAACTTCGTGAAGAGGCAACGAACAGACACTTGGGAATCAACAAGGATCGGGATCCAATATCATCCTTATACCTTAAAAAGTATGAGGGCGAATTGGCTGGATGCATACTAGATATTGGGTTAGATGAATTCTTCTGCATCTACTGCACAGGAGCCCAGATAAAGGCATACACATCAAGAATAAAGAACGTAAGAACAATTTCGGTCGACGCTACTGGAAGTGTTGTGTTGCCAATATTAAAACGGAGTGGAGAAACAAGTTATGTTTTTTTATACCAAATTGTGATGGAGGGCGACGACCGCATATTTCCTATTTTCCAAATGCTGTCGGCCAAACACGACACAGCCAGCATTCAATTTTGGCTCAGCAGGTTTATACAAAAAACCGGACATTTTCCACTGGAGGTTGTGTCCGATTTTTCTTTGGCCCTATTAAATGGAATAAGCTTGGGCTTCAATGAATGCCGCCTAAACAAATATATATATATACATGCTTTAAAAACATATCTTCGAAAGATAGGAACGAACTGCCACCATGCTACATTCGGCTTGACATCGCCCACCTAATTAAAATGATATGCAGGAAAAACATCTTTAAAGGAAAACTGCCGAATGTAAAAGATTTTTACATAAGATGTATTGGTGTGGCAACTACTTGCGATACAAAGGAGTCATTTTCAGAAATAATAAAATCTATGTTAATTGTTGCGCTGAGCCAATCCTCGGGAGAAGATGATGGAGAGTACCTCCCGAGCTATTGGAATGAAAAGTATCTGCTCACCAGCATATTTGTGGTCCAGCATATTCGCTGCATTGAAGCTGTCTGCAAACTAGAGCGAGCTGCCACAAAACGGAAAACCTTAAAAATTCCCGGTTTTATTCAGGAAACCTCCAATAGCAAGAAGTCTCGAAATGAAAGAGAGGGGTTCCTGGAGGAAATGCTTAATGATAGCGAAGTGGACCACCTTTTGCAGGAAGAGAACTGGAAGGTGAAGAACAAATCTTTTAAATCATCGAATTCTTATGTCGATGAAGACGATCAAAATAAAAATATTTCGCAGACAGTGGATTTGTCTAAACCCAAGAAGGAAATGGAATTGATTGAAAACTCAAAGCCAAGGGGTAAATATCTCAGGAAATGTCCTAATGTCGAATTAATTTATAATCGACCTCATCGACGGAAAAGGGACGAAATATTACGTAATGGTGGCGTACTGGGACCTGTCAGGGTTGGAAATCAGCTATATCAGTTCAAAAATACTTGTCCCTTTGATTCTATGGTGGAAATATTAACGACGGCTTACATAGATAACTTTTTTTATAAGGATCAATTGGATAGCTATCCCCGTGACAATTTAACAATAGAATTGGTTAAAAAATATGCCGTCGAGGGGGTTTCGTCTAGCGTATACTTTGACAGGGGACTGGTTCTGAAAAGTTTTTTCAATGAAAAACACCAGGTTGTGCAACGCGACGCAAATATAGGCACTTTTATTGACCAATCCCTAAATGGAATACCGAGTTCGTCGACTCATAAGTCACATAAAACCAGGGAGAGCAATGATTCCGAAAACCATGTATCTCTCCACCATGTGAGTTCCAGACATATGCCGAAGAAGTAGACGAACTTGGCCTTAACGATGTACTGCTCTCCTTTGTTAGAAAATTCTTTGAGAAAACTGAAGAAACATGCAATAAATGTGGTGGCCAACAGATCCTGGAAAGAGAGCCAGGACCACATGTTATTAATGATATTGAATTTGCAATGGAGTTCCATCGAACAAAATATTTGGGCACACCAGGAACGGCATCATTACAACAATTACCATCTGAAATTTTAATACAGGATAAAAGATACATTTTAAGTGGTGCCATAGAATTTATTTCTGCTTCAGATGGTGGAATCGGACATTACATTCCATATTGCCGCAGAATAACTGGATCCTGGGAAGTTCAGAACGATATGTGCAGGCAATGGCGGAAATTTACATCCTTAAATACCAAAATGACACTCCATATTATAATATTCACGCAAACAAAATAATTAAGTTATTTTTAAGAAATTAACTATTAAGAAATTTCTTGTTAAAATTTACTAGTAATAAAACGAAAATAAATGTTAGTGAATGTGTCTTTTAATACAAATAATTTGTTTGTTGTGTTTTATTTATTTTCAAGGGGCGGCGGTGGGCAAACGCTTATTTAACTTTAAGGGGCGTGAAAACGGATGGGCAATCCTCAAAATTAATTTTTAAAAGATGGGCAATCGAAAAAATTAGTTTTTAAAGGATGGGCAATCGAAAAAATTAGTTTTTAAGGGATGCGCAATCGAAAAAATTTTTTTTTAAAGGATGGGCAATCCTCAAAATTAATTTTTAAAAGATGGGCAATCGAAATAATTAATTTTTAAAGGATGGGCAATCCTTTAAATTAATTTTTAAGGGGTGGGCAAACGTTTTTTTCTAAAAATATTCAGTTTTCGGATGTGTGCAATACATTATTTCTTTGGTAAAACAGAGCAAATTTTTAAAGTGTCATATCTCCTAAAGTTAAAAAAAAATTCAAAATTCTAAAGGGTGGGCAAACGTGGGCAAACAAAGTTATTGCGATTTCCAAAAAAAAATTTTGAAAAAAGTCAAATTTATGAAGTTCGAAAATTTTCGAACTTTTTCGAATTTTCATATCTTCAAAACGGGACGTGGGCAAAAAAAACTAATTGGTGGGCAAACATGGGCAAACGATGGGCAAACGATTCCAGCTTTCAAATTTCGAAAAAAAAAATTTTCCGAACCTGGCTTCTCTGAGCTGCGAAATTCGCGAAGCAAGGAAAACTCGTAAATCGCGGCCGAAAAAAAGAAAGCAGTATTTTAATCCCCAAACTGTTGAAGTGGACGACAGCAGTTTCAGTGCGTCTCGTAAAAAACTGAAAGTCAAGAACGGAATTGAAGTGCCGGTTGATCATTCGGTGGAATATCGATTCATCAATTTTATCCAAGTGTTTACTGCTCTTTCTCAGTTCGTGAAATGCAAAACGTGCGACGGTTCCGTGCGATTCGCATCCACAGAAATGCGAGGACTTGGATTCAAAATTGCAGTGACATGTGATGACTGTGAGCAGCGTAAAATAAATGCAAGTGCTACTATCGATGGCGCATATGAAATCAACAGACGTTTTATAATGACAATGCGATTGCTCGGTTTGGGGGCAGCGGGCTGTGAAAAATGTTGTGGGTTTATGGACATGCCACCTTTCATAAAATAACAAGAAAGGAAGCTAACTTCGGCACGCCGAAGTTTGTATACCCTTGCAGATTGGTTTTCATATTTATGTCATAAATTATAATGCCGAAAACAGACACTAAACTGAGTTACATACCATTTTACCTATACTTATTATGTTTACAGTTTGACAGTTACAGTTATACATTCCCAGCTTTACATTTTCTCTACATCTACGGATCGCTTCCATGGCAGCTATATGATATAGTTGTCCGATTTTCATAATATTGTTACAAAAATTCTGAAATAATACTAAAAGCTCATGTCTCAAAGTAGATGAAAATAAGTTGAAAAACAACGAAGTTATAATTTTTTCTATTACTTTCCCTTTCGTTCCTATGGCAGCTATAAGATATAGTCGTCCGATTTTCATAAAATTTTTACCAAAATTTTGAAATAATACCAGAAGCTCATGTGTCAAAGTAGATTAAAATACGTTGAAGAACAACGAAGTTATAATTTTTTTGATTAATTTCCCGATCGTTCCTATGGCAGCTATAAGATATAGTGGTCCGATTTTCATAAAATTTTTACTAAAATTCTGGAATAATATAAAAAGGCTATATCTCAAAAATGATGGAATAATATTGAAAAACAGCCAAGTTAAAATTTTTTTCTAAAAATTTATCGAACATTTGTATGGCAGCTATATGATATAGTCGTCCGATCCGGCCCGTTCCGACATATATAGCAGTGAGAGTATATAGAAGACTATATGCAAAGTTTCATTTAGATAGCTTTAAAACTGAGGGACTAGTTCGCGTAGAACCGGACAGACGGACGGACAGACGGACATGGCTAGATCGACTCGGCTGTTGATGCTGATCAAGAATATATATACTTTATAGGGTCGGAAACGTCTCCTTCACTGCGTTGCAAACTTCTGACTGAAATTATAATACCCTGCAAGGGTATAAAAATCTTACGATGTCATATTGAAAAACATTTTAACTACCGTCCAAGCAGTGTTCGACCGATTGATTAGTTTAGCTGTGCGTGATGAAATAGATATAAACGAGGGGCCGTTCAAAAATCATTTGACTGTATCTGGCGATGGCACTTGGAAGAAACGTGGATTCACTTCCTTGTACGTTTTCGCTTCTTTGGTGGGGCACTACACTGGAAAAATCTTAGATATTGTCGTGAAAAGTGCGTTTTGTAAATTGTGCCAAATGTGGGAGAAGAAAAAGGGGACTGCCGAGCATGAAGAATGGATTGTAACTCATGAAGCCCAGTGCACATAAAATCATTCTGGATCAGCTGGCAAGATGGAGGTAGACGATATGCTTGAAATGTTTGGACGCTTTGAAACATTGCATGGAGTGAGGTACGTAAATTACATCGGAGACGGCGACTCTAAAACTTTTTCTTCTATAAAAAATGCAGCCCTATACGGGGACTTTGTCGTGCAGAAGAAAGAGTGCATTGGACACGTGCAGAAAAGAATGAAAGCACACGACTGAGAAACGCTAAATAAAAATAATGAAGGGATGGGTGGCCAGGGGAAATTGACCGGCAAAATGATAGACAAGTTGGCCGTTTACTACGGGCTAGCGATTCGCCGAAATACGGATTCGGTGAAGACAATGAAAAATGATATTTGGGCTACCTTCTACCACTTTAGCTCAACCGACAGTAATCCTCAACACGCGAAATGTCCCGCCGGTGACGAGTCATGGTGCGAATGGCAGAGAGCTCTTGCTGCGTTACCTAAGAAAACATTGAAGAAGAAAAAACAGATCCCTGGATTTGTACACTCCTACAAATCCCTTCCTAATGATGTTTTGAAGGTTATAAAGCCAATATACGAAGACCTATTAAAAGATGAATTGCTCGAAAGATGCCTCGGCAGATTCGCGTAGAATAACAACGAGAGTTACAACCAATTGATCTGGAAGCTGACTCCGAAACATCTTCCTGGGGGTTCAGAAAAAAAAAAGCATTCAACAATTCATGAATTACTAAAAAATTTTTATAACGCCTAGAGTGGAATCCCCTAAATATGGCAAAAAAAAAACCTAATACTGTCTTCTTACTCAGTGCATTGTACCGCAAAGGAAAGAAGCCAAGTATCTTGGAGTGATCCTAGATAGGAGGCTAACCTTTGCGAAACAGGTTTCAGCGATCAGAACCCGCATTCGTGCAGCAGTATCAAAGCATTACTGGCTACTCTGTTCGCGTAGTAAATTGTCACTCGCCAACAAACTGACAATTTACAAGCAGATTATAGCGCCAATCTGGAGATATGGATGCCAGATCTGGGGGCTGACATGTGATAGCCAGATCCGGAGAATCCAGGCTGCTCAGAACAGAGTAGCCAGAATTATCACCGGCTGCAAGTGGTACGTCCGCAACTCCACCCTGCACAAGGACCTGAAGCTTCCACGGTGATGGAGGAAATTAACAAGCACTCAAGTCGCTACCACGACAGTCTGGCGCGGCATAGAAACTGCCTCGCCAATAGGCTAGTAAGAGGGATAAACCCCAAAATACTAAGGGGGAGGAACCCTGGTGATCTCATTCTTCGGTCGCCTGTTGTAATACTATTAAAAATGCTAACCGACATGGTTAGCCGGCGCGCCCGATTTAGAGCTAAATGAACATATGCAAAGGACACAAAGGGGTAAACAGCACTCCCCGTAGGCCTTAATAAATAAAGTAAAAAAAAAAAAAAAAATATCTGCGCATTTGTGTGGAACGGTTGGGAGAGCTGTCTTAAAGTGCATCCGCATCTAATTACAGCTGATCGATCAGCTGTGGCTCATGAAAACGTAAACAAAGATGGATGAAGCGGCCGATGTGGAAGTAAAATGAATATTTTATCAACTATTTAGGCTGTTTAACAAAAGCAAAACGTCAGATTTTATCCGCACTAAATTTAAATGAATGACAATGAATTTGAGTTTCTGTAATGATTTTTCTCTAACAAAGAGCAAATTCCCCGAAGAATGTGTATATGTGGTATAGGCTTCCAAAATCTATAAAATGAGGTAGTGATAGGCGGGTTATATTAACTAGTAGCAATTGGGGACACTTTGGGGCAAGAATATACAAAAAAAAAAAAAAAAAACACCAACAACTATTTTCGGGCAGGTTTGTAGCTTTGGCGCCATATTTTAACTTTCATATTTCATTTGTTCCTCGCCATCTTTGTTTACATTTGAATGGTCAAAGTTTCACTGTTAAGAAGAAGAAATCACAGTTGTGCCGAAAAACTATTTCCTAACTATCGCCAACAAACGGTGGTTAAATTTAGATGCACTCTAACCGCGGCCAGTTTGTTCAACGGACGGGGAATGCGGTTTGACGCTCTTTGTGAAGATCCTATAACACGATATTCCTGCCAAATTAAAGTTTGGTTGTCTGGTTACTTACGAATTCTTCGAAAACTGTTATTCCACCGAAATTATTTCGTTTTGCAACGCTCTTATTAAAATTGGTATTTGCATTCATTATCCATCATATTCCAGTGCCTCAAAAAACTAAACACATATGGTATGTATGTATAAAAATATAAAAAGGAGTTGGGACCGAAGCATGTTTTAAAAGTGAATTTAATTTTCAAAAGTAAAGTAATAAAGCTTTCTGCTTAATATAAGCTAATTCCAAGATTAAAATACATACGTTTATATTGAATTTACATGTATGTTTTTATTTAGATTGGTTGAAACCATTGCCTGGTAGCAACTCAAAGGCTTTCTGTGTTTATGGCAAAACTAAAATTGGTACACATCACAATAAAAAAAAACCTTTAAAAAATGTTGGAAAAAAAAGCACTTGCATGAAATTAAATTCTAAATACATTTATAAAGCCACCAAAAGAAACAGATCGGAAGAGAGCTGAGCTTAAAATAGCTGCATTCATTTCGGCTCACTCTAGTATTCTTTAAGTAGATCATTTGTGTGAGGTGATAACTGATTTCGACAAAATATCAAACTGCACCACACAATGCATGTTTAACTTCTTTTAAATTTTATATTTAAATTTATTGCATTTTTTCGGCATTAATTGTGCCATATGGGACTAATAATGAATGTTTTGTCGGCTTGCCTTTTTTATCAACTCATACAAGACGTAGGAGAGTTCTACTTTTCGTTAATTGTGGATGAAACAACAGCCATTGACACAACTAAAGTCATGTGCCTCATGGTGCGCTACTTTAGCCAGGACCCAACGTAAGGTATGCACATCTTTCAAGCGTCTCAAACAACCAGAAAATGGAACCGCCGAGCATATGACAAATTGCTTTTAAGACCTAATATTATAACCTAAACTTGAACCACATAATCGCCATTGGTAGCGACGGAGCCTATGCGACAGAGGCTGGAAAAAATAATTCACTTTCTTCTCTGTTAAGAGAGGACATTCCATACCTAGTCACTGTCTAATACTTTTTGCATTCATCGTACCTTACAAGTTTAGACTTCGTGGTCAACGAGTTACACAAACAGTTTTCAAAGGTGTAACGGGCTGGTTGTTGTCCAGGAACAACCTTTACGATACCGATAGTATGTAAGCGATAGTTAGACTAGACGATATGATACGATACCGATAGCGACAGTACGAAGAAGAAGAGCAACGAGAGAACCAAGCGGACGCGGTCCAGATTTATTAAGGCAGAATATACATAAGTTCCTTAAGTTTCATCCTGTTAAACCCCTTTTAACATATCCAATAAACATTACTCCACCACTCGGAAAAGCCATCCCTTCACAAAGGCCACAAACAGAAACGTCTAGTTTCAGCGCTTGCACAAAATTGTGGATGGATGTGATAAAAAAAAAAAGTCCAAAACTCTCCGGAGCTCGTTGGTTAGCAAGACTGAATGCAATTCAAGCCTTTTTAGTTGAGTAGGACTCTCTAAAGCTTCACTTTGAATTGTCACGTACTTCCGATCGAGAGGATTCTGGATATATATGGGACATTGTTCCAAATGTACAAAGTCGAGAAAAAGTTATATTTAATTTTCCTGTAATACTCACGGAAGGACATTATTACACTGAACAAATTGTTTCAACCCTTGAAGCTTTTGAAGGATCTGAACAATCTTTGTACTCATATATGCAAGAAATTATTATACCCTAGCAATTGATCAAAGCAAATGGAAAATTTTAATTGAAGAACTTTGTAATGCCTGTAAAATGCATGCATCTTGGACATAATTTTAATTAATTATCTTCATCATGCTACGTGAAACATTTAATGTACATATATTAAAACCGATGTAGATACTAACAGAAGAATTGCAAACACGAGTCCCATGGAATATAAAATGTATTGAAAAATAATGTTTATTTGCCCCAAAAGTAGCATCAAGTCAATACAAAAAAGATGATATTATAGATCTTGCCAGTTTGTTTAAGGGTATTGGCATTGACATTGATGCTACTGTGACAGAATATACTAAAATATGGGGGAGCGATACATGATAAAACCCATGCAGGTGAAAATAAAATATTTGCAAAAGTTTCAAAATTAGTTATGCCGCTCTTAAGCTTACCCCTTTTCAATGCCTCCGTTAAAAGAGCATTTTCTGTATTCAACGAATTAAAAAATTAATTTAGAACTAAAACTGCATAAGACTAACTTTTTCCAACAATTTCAAAAAATTTGAACTAACTGAACAAATGTACAAACTTTTTTTCAACGAAGAGGTTTACAAAATCGAGTTTTTGGATGTACTTTTCATATTTTTAAAATCAACTTATTTTTAAAGTTTAGTGGGAAAACTAGAATTTTTAGGGGGTATTTATACTTTTTGAGATTTTTAGGGGCAAAGCCAAATTTTTATCTAGCAACAACTGTATAACATTATTTTGCTGAAAAATTTCTTTTTTGTAATCCGACTATGGTCACACTGACTTAAAATCAAACTGACTAAACAGGTTAACAAAACAGAGAGCAAAATTTCGAAAATTATTTTTACGGAACAGATGACAGACTTTTTAATTGGCACCAATTGTCGGAGGAACTGAACACAATATTCGAACAAGCTGTTCCCGTCTGTTCAAGTGAGTACATACATTGTAAAAGCAAATACATACACTCATAAAATTATTTTTCGGCATTTTAGGAAAATCGCCTTAAAAAAAAAATCGACCTTAAACTAAGAAAATTTTTCTAGAATTACGAAAAAAGTGTATTTAAATTTAAGGCAGGCACCGTAAAATTAAGAAAGGCAACCATAAATACAATTTTTTAAGGTTAATTTTTCTATTTCTATTTATTTTCCTTAAATTTAGGGCAAGGTTTTCAGATTAGCTTCTTTCAATTTCTTTCTTTAATTACGGGCATATTTTCTTCAATTACGGGAGAATTTTATTTGTTTTGCTGGTCAACTTTTCGTAAAATTTAGGCAAATTCCGAACGCGTGCGCATACAATTCCCAACTGGTTCAAACGTCTCTGGTATGAGGTGACGGTGGCCGGCCAACACTTAGTAAGAGCAAGTCTCATTTGCAACACCAAAAGTGTTAGCATTTTGGCCGCCTTTGTTAATAAACAATAATAATATTGTTTTTGTTGTAATACAACAACAAAAAATATTATTAATATTAATATTTATTAACAACTAATAAGCCCGGCGAACTCCGTTACGCCACCTTCGGCAAATTATCGTTTAATTGAAGTGCTCTTTGGTAAACCACATTTTTTGTGATGTGTTGTGGTTAATGGAATTATTTACGGACCAAATAGCCCCTGGGATGTTAAAATCACCAAGAACTACTAACTAAGTGGTCCCTATCCGAAAGTCTTTTAGAGACCAACTGAATAGCGGAAAGATGGTTGCAATAAATAGGAAGTTCTGACAATGCACTATGGGGAATTTTGCCATTTCCGTGGTATTTAGTCATTTTATCAAACTTTAAATATTTGAGTTTTTTTTATGTAAACATATTAAAAATATATGGCTCTATAAAATGTAGTACCAGAAATGTTAATTAACAGTGCACTGTTAAGCCTATCCACTGTTAAAGTCGGCTGTTGTAGCCAAAATGCACGTGATTGAAAATAGCTATTTTTTATTCGGTTACTTTGAAATTGAAAAACTAAAAAGTAGAACCAATTTTTGTTTAAAGTTTTGATGGAGACCAATAGTATTGGTAATTATTATGTGTTGTGTGTACTAATACATTGATCTGTGCGTGTCTTACTGATATATTGCGATTTTTCTAAGTGTTCCTCTAAGGAAATTTTTTTTGAGAAAATATTTAACTTTAAAGAGACCTATAAAAAATATATGTCTTTGTATTGCTGTACGTCCGATATATGTTGTAGAGGCATTCATTCTAAATAAAAGGCAATTTGTCTCAATGTGCACAAATCCGCACAATCTGCGTAATTTAATTTTTTTTGCAGGTCTTTTCGAGCAAATTTTACCAAGAAAAAACCATTTTTCAAGTTAATTACATATAAATATTAATGTGTCAAATCATTTTACCTGTTTTAAAGGCAAAAGCTAATTTTTTTGCATTAATGTAAGTGCCAAATGGAAGTTATTGGCGAATTTGGAGGCCTGGACCTCTTTTATGAAGAAATTGAATATGAAAATTACGTTTTTTATTTTATATCTGACGAAGAGCTTGAAAATTAAGACAATGTATTTTTTTTTATTATGTTTATAAAATATATTATTAAAAAAAAAAAAAAAATCACCTTATACACTTAAAAAAATAAATATAAAAATAAAAAAATCGTCAAGCGAGGGCGGAACCACGCCCATTTTTCCAAAAATCATTTCTTATGGAGTCCATAATTATAATAAAAAAAACCGTTTCGAAATATATTACTCAGTTTAAAAGTTATTAATTAATACCATAAAAATGGCCAAATTCCCCATAGTGCAATGGAGGAATGTAGGAACATGTCTGATAGGCCGATCTAGCCGGTATACTGTGAACGCAGCTTGAAAAACTTCGGAGCTCAGAATCTCCGGCTTTAACCAGGATTCTGTAAACACAACACTTGGGAAGCAAATGTGACATTATTATAGTACAATGTAGGAAGATACCAAGGAAGTTTGTTAGTTTTTTGGGACGGAATTGGAAGACGTAGAAGGCGCATTGGTCAAATCGGGCCTAGGAAGAGTAATTCCAAATGTCCTTTTTTCTTCTTTCTCTGCTTCGAATTCTTGACAATCACATGATTTGGACAGTGCATAGTTTCTCAAAGAATTCCTCAGGAACATTTATTTTGAAAGATGAAACTGTCTCGTTGGTGGTATTGCCATAAGGGGTTTTTTCAAGGCAGGCTGATTATCCGCCTTACCAATTTCGGCCGGTAGTCTGGGCCTTACACCCTGGCAGGGAACTGGGGCTCTGAGAGGACAACTTTTTGGGAGCCCTCTCCCGAGACACATGCGGATACGGGTCTCTTGGCAGAGTGGTTAACTTAACCTCAAATCCACATAATTTACACAGTTCAACTTACCACCTTTTCTGTTGCAATTTTTCTTAAAAAAACCGCTGAAATATATGAGGTCAATTCCGTAAAAGCTTAGTGTCCTAAGCTTGCCTCAAATGCTAAAAATTCCCAATTTCAGATGCACCTTTTGTTTTACTAAACCATTCGAAAGTGCCCAATATTAAATTAGTTAAAATCGGGGACGATTTCAGCAATAGCTGAAAATATTCCCACCGCTGCACAGTGGCCGATTTGGCTGTTCTAGCGGCAGAAATGGAATTTCATAAAAAGTAACGATAAATTTACCAAGTTTGAAATTTTTATCAAATCTTTACCTAAAAAGATATTAAACTTTACACCTTTAATTAAATTAAATTTTTTAATTTTTATTTTTTAATTTTTTTTTTTTAATTTTTAATTTTTTTTTTAAATTTTGAATAGTTTGTATTTTGTTTTTAAAGATGTTATTTAAAAAAAATCCACAAACAAATACATTTCAATTTTCCGAGTCTGAATCGGAATTTTCTTCTTGCATATTGTAGTCTACAAGTAGATTTTGACCTTTAATGTCAAAAGAAACTGCTTTGCTCGAACTATTAGCCACACTTTTGCTCAAACTTGTTATTATTGGATCCGACAATACCAATAATAAGTGCAACAGATCCTTCATTGTGTTAGACCGAGAGTTTTTGCGAGTATGGTTCAAGCTAAAATTTCTTAAGTCTTTGTTTCGGGCTTCCAAGGCTTCTTCCGACATCATTCCGATTGGAAGTGGTACTTTCTCGATAATATCCGCTCCGTGAATTAAAATCTTGTGTACTGAGGATGGCATGTAAAACCACGGGTATTGTTCAACAAAAATGCGTGCAGTTTCAAAAGCATAGTCGCGAAATCTCTGAATGTTAATGGTATGTTATATCCCGAAGCCATATAGCGCAAAATCAATGATAACCTTTTTAGTAGTTCCTGGTTCACTCCGGTTATTTCTGCAGCCAAAATGTAGTTTTCAAAAAATCGCCGAGCCGTATTTCCACTGTTAGTGTTGCCGGAACCTTGCATTGGAATATCAACCAATAATGCCATTTCAACCCTAAATCTTTCTTGAATGGCTGCTTTTCGTTGATTAACTATGGTTTTATCTGAGCCCCTAACCTGCCACTTTTTAATCGGTAGCCGGTAACTAATGTGTAGCATACATTCAAAGCAACGAATCCAACTGTGTAAAGTAGACAGTCCGAATTTAAGGGGGTCTTCTCATTCAAAACCCGTTTTTTGGACCCTTTTTAAAAAAATTCTTATTTGAAAACGCAATGAATAATTGAAAACTTTTTTTATTTATTGTATTCAAAAATGTTCAAAGTAAATAAAAAAATTGTTTTTGCCTCGATACGAGGGTTGTTCAAAGAGTAATGAGACTTCAAACTTGGTGGTGGAAAAAAAAGGTGTCGTCCTGGCGGCCATGATTCAGGGTTTCCAGAGCGTCCGAAATGAAAAAAAAAAAACGGGATTATAATCAGAATAGATGTCATTTTCGGGTGACGGAACAGATTTTTTTTTTTAATTTTTTTAAACAAAATGGCGGCCATTCAAAAAAAAGTTTCGATTTCGGGTTTTTTTTTTGTAGTTTAGTGTAAAAAAAAAAATAGAAAAAAAAATTTTTTTTAAATCTGTTCCGTCACCCGAGAATGGTGACAATTCTGCGTCGATTCCACTTTGTTTCATGAAAATCGGTTCAGTTGAACTGGAGATATCATGGCCGCCAGTTCGAAAAACGTGGTTTCGAGATAAACGCGTTTGAAGTTTGAAAAAAGCTCATTTTGCGAAGACTTTGCTTCACAAAAAAGGCTGTATCTTCTAAAGTATTTCCAATTTCTAAAAATCCTTTTGGGGACATATAAAAATCGAAAAAAAAAAGTTGCCCAATGAGAAGACCCCCTTAAGTAAATCATTTTGAATTGGCAAATTGTTAATGGCTTCTAGGTCATTCATTACTTTAGGCGTAGCCTTACAAATGCCACATGTTTGTGAAGATGTTTCAGCAATTACGCTAAACGCTTTTCCGTCGATCATTGTCAGCTCTAATTTGTGGTTAACTTGAAACCTGCTCAATCTCGTAGGCAGAATTCGAGAAATTTGCGCCTGTATGTACTCTATTTCGACTCTTACCAACTCAGTAGACTCTTTTGCAAACATTATTTTAAGAGGTCTACAGTAACGAGTCGATGATGGGCGAGGTTTCTGCCAAAGAATGGCATTACCCAATTTCAGTTGCAAAGGCACAATACAAATAAAAAACACATGTTCATCTGCCATTATAAGGAGTGGATCCGTGAAGCTTTGGCGGTATGTCGCGTGTCCAGAACTTCCATCGCAACCCCATTTAGACAAAAACGTCAAATTTTCATATTTGTCATCATTTGCTGATTGCATTGGGATGGGCCTCAACATTTCGGGATATCGTATGGTCTAACATATCTTGCAACGGAACTTCTGCACAACATTCGCCCGTTTTAACTATGTTTGCATAACACCTCTTCTTTGCAGATAGCAAAACATCATATGTTGGGAAAATATTAGCATTACGCGTCTTGGCACCAGCTTGCAAAAGTTTATATGACTTTTTGGTGTAGTCGCCATCAATGTACAGGGC
This sequence comes from Drosophila kikkawai, assembly GCF_030179895.1. NCBI lineage: Eukaryota > Metazoa > Arthropoda > Insecta > Diptera > Drosophilidae > Drosophila > Drosophila kikkawai. Next base: position 26,358,539 of record NC_091728.1, on the reverse strand, counting down.
TAAAGCCTCATCTGGAGTATATTTTATTGGCATCTCTTTTGAAGCATCCCGACTTCTTTTTATTTTCTTAGACGAGCCTTCATCTGTGGCTACCATTGAAACGATATTACATGCACTGCGCTTTCCAGATTTGTAAAAGCTTACACTAGCTGCTTTCATAAGCTCGGCAGAAGCGTTTGCGTCTACTAGATGCGAAACTTTTGACGTTTGGTATTTTGGGTTGCAATCAGTAAAATTCTTATTCGTTCGGGTTGTATTCAATCTACTGTTTTCACTCAGAAGGGCCAAATGTTCGGTTAACCAACCCGCGTTCTTGCTCTCAAAACGCTTTATATCCCTATTACATTCCCTCCATCTCTTACAAAGAATTTTACAAAAAATTTTAACGGTGCACAGTTCATAAAACATAAATTTTCTTATTCTACATACCTTGAGCTTTAAGAAAATGGAGAACTTGTTTCAAAAAAGGTGAAATCTAAAAAAATGTCGCAAATATAAAATAAAGTGCAGCAACTGAGGTATAAGCTCTGAAAAATAGTGTGCTACCATATGTTGACTTTGAGTGTTAACAGCTGATCTAGTTAATCGCTGTGATCGGTTTTAGTATTTTGTTTGTATATATGATTATATTACTATCGATAGAAAATAAAACTTTTATTAATTTTAACAGTCGAAAATATTCTTAATCTGCCGCTAAAACAGCCAAATCGGCCACTGTGCGCTGGTCCCGATTGGATAGTAATTCTGCAGCGATTCGATGTTAGTGTCGACTTACTTCAGAAATACTTGAATCAAAGCGTTGGTTATTCGGATAATTCTGGTCTTGATCAAGGACTATGGACAGAGTGGTTAATTTAACCTCAAGTCCACATAATTTACACAGTTCAACTTAAAGACAAAAGCTGGTTTCTAATTGCACTGATAGGAAACGAATAACTTAAATTTGGCAAGGCTTCGGAATGAATCGTAGCGCCTTTTATATTCAGATTGGGCAAATACTCCAGCATCTGATGCCCTGCCATTTGCTCCAACTTCGACACAAATGAACTCGCACTGTGCGGGAACTATCGCCATGAGTACAATGCTGAAGGTTTTCTTATAATTGAAATAAAAAGATCCCGATGATTTCGGCTTCTTTACATGGACATGCTTTCCGTCAATAGCTCCAATGCAGTTGACAAAATGCCATTGCATTTCAAAATCATTTGCAACTTCCTTCCACTCTTCTTCATTTCCAGGCATCTGCAATAATATAAAAAAAAAAATACGTTTTTAATTGAAAACTTTATTTTCCAGCCAAAGGCGCTGAAACGTAAGCCGGATGAAGGATCCGAGTTCCTGCAGAAGGCAGTAGCCCATTTGGACATCATGTACGCCAAGAAACCGAGGGACGACGCTGACATTTGAAGGGTGGGCTACAATGTTTAGGGAGCTAAGCAAGGAGCAGCGGCTATACGCTAAAAAGGGTATAGATGAGCTCCTCATGCAAGGCCGAATGAATATGCTCTCATACCAAGGAGTGTCAAGCAATGCCAACATACCAAACAATCTAAGTCCTCAAGTTCAGTTGCCAATGCATGTCTATCCGCGACAGCACATTTATCACACAAGCACTCCACTGACGAGTGACTCCAATAGAAGATCGTCACTTGTGACTCTTCATTCCCTGGATCAGAATACTCCAGTAATTATTACAGATAATAGGAAGGTCAATCCCGAATCATTTGCCGACTTGTTCAACAGTAATGAATAAATTTTACTTACCTTGATGTACGGCTTTAGCATTTTAAATATTGCTCGACATGTTTCTATGACGATGCGTCCAAGGCTCTGGGGCGAAATTCCTGTTAAGAATTTCAGGTCTTTATAGCTTTGACCACTAGCCAAGAAATGTATCGTTATGTTTATTTACTTAAAAGGTACTGTCGCTTGGAAACGACATAACTCCGCGCGGAGATATGTCGTTTGTAGTTCGGCGGAGATATGTCGCGCGGACTTATGTCGCTATGCCTTCTGAAGCTATGATCTGTTCGAGGAAGGTTCTCGGGCAGACCATGCGTCTTTGAAAACTTTCGCCTTTCTGAAGGCACTGGTTACAGGAATAATAACCTGAGTAGTGTTTCACACCCAAAATAAACGCTCGGGCTGTTTTTGTCTGTGTGTCTGTGTCTGTCTTTAAATGTCATGTCGGTTTGAATTAAATCTAGCAACTCTCTAGAAAATTCTTCCAGATAAATATTTGGGTCTTGAGGCTTGGAATTACCTACATATATACACGCTACCATTACTGGTTTTGTACCATTTACATTTATCAAAATTGGCCATGTCTGTTTGAGTTGATATTTAAGCTTATGTTATTAGAATTTTTTGAGCCAAAAGTGACAGAAGGTCATTGGCTGCGCATCTGCTTATAATATTAGCTGAAAACCACTGCGCTAAGCTGAAGTTAAAATCCTCATCTATCTTGGAATCAACGGGAACCTCGCAATCGTCTTCGATAATTTCAAAAATATCAGACTTCTTGAAATTGTCTTCACTATTTTCAACAACATCAGACTTCTCTACTTTTTCCGTATTCTTTTTTTCTCCAGTCGTTTGCATTTTTGCGTACTTGACTTCAGAGAACTAGCGACGATTTTTGCGTTTGGGCATTTTAATATTAGAAGAAAAATCTAAAGAAAATTTGTTAAAATGGAACTACTCCCCTGGCAAATTAGTAGCAGGGACCTTGTTGGCGGGTTATCTACAAAAAATGTATTACATTTTAATCATTACAATGTGTAACATTATACATACAGTGAATCACAGTTTATTTTAACCATACCCAATCAAAAACTTTAAATGCCTGTAAAACATGAACCGAAGGGTTTTTCCAAAAAATTGAAGCGCACAATGTTAGATTTATGTTTAAACTTAATATTTATTAACTTAATGTATTTTTATTTATTTGTTTAATATTTCTTTTTTAATTAATAACAAAAAACAAGGCCACAGCTTATTTTAACCAGCTTTTTCCATCGTTGTCTCAATAAACTCTAGATTTCCAACACCTGCTGCCGACATAAAGGCCCATACCATTACGCTTCCCCCGCCATGCTCAACATTAAACTGTACCTTTTAAATTTTTTGTCTGCAGCTTAGTATTCGGCTTTCGCCACATGTAGGATGCACCATGCTCGACCGCAAATATGACTGTATTCCAGAAAACAGAATCCTTTCGAAAGCGCTCTTTTGCAAAATTGAAGCAACTCTTGATATGCTTGGTACTAATGAATGGCTTCTTCCGTGCTATTCTGCCATTATAGTCATGCTCTCGGAGCCAGTGTTGCCAGGTGGTGAGCGCCCGTAAAAGCTAGATTTTTTATAAAAATAAGCTACAATAAGCTAAAATTAAAAAAAATTCTTAAAAACAAGCTACACCCAAGTAGGAGAAAAAAAAAATCAATACAAAAGTGAATGTTAATTAATTTATAATATTTATTTTTACGTTTTTTAATTTAAATTAAATTGGATAGTAGACCATCGATTTCCTCTTCTTTATGGTCAATTGTTGTCAAATATTTATCTTTTTTTTTTCAATAGCCATGACGAATTTTTCTGGTAATCTGTAATTATGACAACATTTCCCATGCCTGCGCAATCCATATCTGAGAAATTAAAGAGAAGTATTTAAAAATAAAGCAATTTTTTTGGCAGTTTGCGTAACCACGCCTTGAACTTGCTATTTTGGAGCCAAGCATCGCGAAAATTTTATTTGTATATCACTTTCGGCATTTTCTTTCTACTGTCTTCCCACACAGCACATTTGTGAGGAACGTTTGGGATTTTTCACAAATGTGAAACTCGTGTTCCCACACAACATTAAAGCACATTTAACATCCGAACAGCTGATCGATCAGCTGTGGGTCATGAAAACGTAAACAAAGGCTGTCGAATTGGCAGTTGCAAATTTGAAATGGAGCATTTACCAACTATTTTGGCTGTTGTACAACAGCAAAATGCACAGATTGCGTCAAAATTTATCCGCACTAAATTTAAATGAATTAAATGACAAGGAATTTTAGTTTTTCTAATGATTTTTCTCTAACAAAGAGCAAATTCCCCGAAGAGTGTCTATAGGTGGTATAGGCATCCAAAAACTTTAAAATAAGGTAGAGGTAGGCGGTTTATATTAAATAGTAACAATTGGGGACATATTGGGGCAAGAATATACAGAAAAAACGCCAACAACTATTTTGGGCATGCTTGTAGCTTTGGCGCCACGTTTTAAATTCCATATCTCATTTGTTCCTCGCCAATTTGTTTACATTTTCGTGGTGAATGGGCAAATTAAGAAGAAGAATCAGAGTGCACCGAAAAACTATCGCCTAACTATCGCCAAACAAACCGTGGTTAGATTTTAATGTTGAACTAACGCCGGTCCATTTGGGAAAATTCGGAACGGCAAAACCTTATGGAGCGTTTGTTCAACGGATGTTGAATGTGCTTTAATGTTGTGGTAACACTTAAGCTCACATATCGAACTTCGATGACACTATCGATTAGAAATAAATTCACGATCACATGAAATACCATCGGCAAAAAAATTAACAAGCGCCGATATTTTTATGCCATAAAATAATTTATTTCTTACAAAACAAACCGTTGATGTCGCAAATACATTTAAAGCTAGAATATGCTATATTAATTATAAAATAAGCTATATTTCAAGCTATAAGCTAGATGCAAATTTTACAAGCTTTTCCAGTTTCAAAAATAATAGAACTAGCTTACAGTAAGCTAAATTGGCAACACTGCTCGGAGCACACGACATATTGTTACTGGGTGGCAGGACTGGCCCAACTCGGTATCCACCTCACTTGCAATTTTCGGTGCCGATAATTTGGGATTTTCTCGAATTTTCCGGACGATATGGCGCTCGTCTGTTGGGTTAAAAATTTTGTTGGGCGCCGTTCTTCCCTTATCGTTTACCCTATTCACACGGACAAAACGGTATATGATACTCTGGACTGTGGAATCACTTAGATCAACCATTTCGGCAATTTTCCTACGCGACTTTCCATTTTTAAAATGTTTTATCACAAGTTCTTGCTGTTCAATTGTTGTACGTGGTCCCATTTTTCTTAACGAATTTTCGCGCACTACATTCTTGCCAAATTTTTCAAGAATAAGCTTGAACCAACTCCGAATAGACTGACCAAAGCACAGAAAAAATTAGAACCCTTACTTTTCTAAGTAACGGTGCATAGCAAAACTGCAAACTTTTTGGTTGAAATAAGCTGTGGCCTTGTTTTTCGTTGTTTATTGTTATTAATTAAAAAAGAAATATTAAAAAAAAATAAATAAAAATATATGGAGTTAACAAATAAGTTTAAACATAAATCTAACATTGTGCGTTTAAATGCTACTGAAATTAGGGGCGCAACCCCGCGACCTTTTTTTGCAGAAAACAACGCTCGCAAATCGTACTCAAAACATAAACAAAACTGAAAGGACGCCTCGTTGTTCTTGTTTTAGATCTTTTGATCCTTCTCGTGTCTTTCGCTAATAATTAAACTTTAAATGTTAAATAGCAATTACACTAATAGCTATTAAACTACATATATTGCAATCATGGCATAAGGGCTCTTCTAAAATATAATTTGTTACTTTTAATTATTATTAAAATGAAACAAAAAATTACCTTATAAAATAATAATTGAAGCATACCTACCTAAGGCTGATAATGGCTTCTGCTCTGGAAGACTTTACCCTTACAGCAACTTCTTCTGAAGGAGCTTCCTGAGGGCATGTTGGCTGTTCATCGCTGGAGTGTTTGGACAAATACTCATAAAGCTTGGACTCCAAAACAATTGCTGCTTGATCGTCATTGTCAGTAACAATCTTTTTGAGCAAGTTCCAATCCGTGAAAACTATATTTAGTGACGATAAAATTATCGGTAGACAACACCGCAGAGTGAAGATCAAATGACGAAGACACATAGTGGGCTGTAACCGTGAGGTTACCTTCATTGGCCTTAGAAGTCCAACAATCCGCCGTTATACCAACATGATCCACTCCATCTAATGCGCATTTTAGCTTTTGCTTTAGCTCAATATATTCCTTTTTACTTGGCACTTTATATCGAGGATCTACACACTCCATCAGCTCTTCAAAGCCCCGATCTGTTACCACACTAAATGGTTGCAAGTTCAGGGTAATCATTCTCATAACTGCTCTGTATATCTCAGCCTGGCGAGTAGAGCCATTTTGATATTTCACGGAAGATTCTAAGTCCTTGCTCGGGCATGTGGGCGCAGTTTGGCTGGTTTGCTGAGTTTCCGGATGGATATTTTTGAAGTCCTGCAATAGGTTGGTTGTAATTCCAGCAGTTTTGCATGATTGTCCTCATTTCTATCCCAAACCGCTGACATTTTTTCGTTTTGGGTTAAGAGCTTTGTTCTGCTCATTCTCCTCGCTGTCCTTCTCGGTCCCTGTAACATGAAAATAGTTTTTTTTTTTTAATGGCAAGTGGTTAAATTGAGCCTTTTTCGCTCATATTAATTCATGAATGTACGGAAGGAAGTGTGGGTAAGGCAAAATGAACATGCACTCCTGGCTTTTGTATTACTTACGTTTAGGGCTCTTGTCTATTGCCACCAACTTTTTATATGAAATCAGATCTTATTTACAAGTGGAAAAAAATAGTTTACTCAGTGGTCTATTTATGTTTATTCCACAACACCACAAGATCATTCTGGCAGGTAGCTATTTTATAAGAAATTTATTTCTGACCCCACCTCAGATTTGACAACAAAATTTTTGCCGTGTTCAACCAGTTTTCTCGTTTTGGCGATAGGTCGATAAGTTCACCGCGAAAAGTTATCCCCAAGGTTGCCATATTGTTGATGGAACGAAACAGCCAGTTAAAAATAAATATAAAATATAACTGAATACATTAATAACTTTAAAGAAGCGCCAAAATGGTTGTTTATAATTAATGCTATTTAATGTGATTACTTAATTGGTCCAAACTAACCAAAAATTTATTAGAGACCACCGGAATTAAAACTGTGAAAAATGTGGCAGCATCTTAAATGCCTAATTTTGCTTAACTCTAGCATTTTCTTCCTTTTTCTGGCTTAGAAAAAGGGCAATTGTAAATATATTAGGCAGTACTTTACGTTGTTTGCTTATTACCAAAACACAAGTTAGCTGCTTGAGCAGTGAGAAACGATGAGAAAACGAAACATTCCGATAGCAGAAATTTGCTGAAAACCGGAGCAGCTAAAAACGAAAACGGTTCGTTTTCGGCCAAAACGAAATCGAACAAATTTTACGATTACCGGAGCAGGCCTGATAATCGCCAGATTATATTGAATTTGGAGTTTGCGAAAAAGTATATCACCAAGCCCGCTTCATTTTGGCGTAATGTCCTGTGAACGGATGAGAATAGTTTTAAAATCCCTGCATCTCAAAAAAAGTTATTGTACGAATTAATAAGAATTATCGTAAAAAAATTGGTCCTGTGTGTCAAAGAGTAAGCCATGGGCGTAGAAGCGTAATGTTCTGTTTCATATAATCGTGTGGGAGACTTGGTTCCCATACACGGATTCATGAACCAGAACCGATATTTAGAAACCTTAAACGAATATGCGTTTCCCTCCGGCGACAGATTAATAGGACAAGAATTTATTCTTCAAAAGGCAACGCTCCTTGCCATAAGGCTAGAACACAGTGCACAGTGGTTGATTCCATAGGCCAAAAATCAGTGCACTGCCGAGTGGTGTACTTTTTTGTATACATAGATTTAACATAGAGAAATATGTAGTTGTATTGCCCGTCTCACCCCTTAATAAAACCTTTTTATTAATAATTGTGTATGTTTTCTTAGTATATGTTTTAAATTTCAGCTGCAACTTTTTGCAACTTTCCGACTTATGCGCGTTTATGCACGAACGCATACTTTGCGTTTTGTTGTGTTCGTCATATTCGTTGATGCTTTGAAGTCTCAATTGCTCAATTGTGAATTTTTAAATTGCATTTTTTAATTTGATAAAACTTATTTCTTAATATATAGGTAATTCAAATCGGTGCAAGCTGCAACGTCTATATATTTTTGAGATCTGGTATATATTTTTGAGATCTGGTGCTCAGGTTCAGGTTCAATTCCTGATAAGGCTAAAAACCCTATGATGACCTACAACATAGAGTTGAATCTCATGGTTATAAAATCATTGAAAACCTTTCTAAGAAACTATTGTATTATTTATTCAAAAAGTTTGCTGCACTATGGAATAAATGCCATTGAATGAAAGGTAAAGTTATTGAACAAAATTTTGACTGGTTGTCACAATTTGAATATTTATCTGTTAGTCAATTCTGTGCTTCATCTGATCGAGGACGTCCAAAAATAAGTCTAGCAGAGTGCTCTGAAAGAACCAAGCGGCGACGGATTGCAGAGCTAGCAGAGCTCGATAGTCAGCTTTGGATGACATACAGTTTGTCAAGAAATTCTTTACAAAACGAAAAATTCCCAAAAAATTTGGTTTTAAACTTAAAATTTATTAACAAAAACGAGAAAATGTTTCATTTTTCTTTTACATTATGTTTAGGATAAGTAATAGTTATTAATATAAGAAACAAAAATTTAATCTTTCAACTTAGAACATAGTGAAATATAACAAAAACATAAACATTGCAATAATTAGGTTGTCAATTAATTGTTTGCAATTTTCGAGCACTTCGTGAATTTATACTTATAACTTAAAAACTATTTAACAAATTGGTTAATATTTGGTATGGAGTGTAATAATAGTGCGAACAAGGTATTTTGTATTAATATAGACTAAGAAATATCGAAATGTATGCGTTAAAAATACCATCCCTAAGAATGGCACTTCCGGATTGACTGTGAATAAAGGCAACACGTAAATAAATTCAATCTCAACATCTTTACATTTAATAGCCTAATCAGGCTTATTACATGGTGTCAGAAGTTAAAATATCAATCTTTGATTAACGTGGAATACAATGGAGCGTGTATTACCTGAAATCGACTGCGCAATGATGGCAAACGAGTGGCCAAAGTGGAAAAGATCATTCATCATGTACATGATGGCGTCAGGCAAGGACGCTGAACCAGAAGCGAAGAAAATCGCTACATTTCTCTGGTTAGCTGGAACAAAAGCTACGGAAATATACAACACAATGTTTCCCAACGACGGAACCGCACATGGCATGGTTGGTACCGTGCCGGCATCCTCGCATGCGTCTACTTCGTCGTCTGCGGCAGTGATCGCTAGCCGTTCACTGGAAAACGTGCTTAAGGCATTTGATGACTATAGTGTTCCACTTCGAAACATTACGATGGAATCCTGTAAGTTTAACAACATTGTTCAAACTGAGGGACAGCCTTTCATAGACTTCGAGACGAGTCTTCGCAAGCAAGTACAGTTATGTGATTACAAATGTAACTGTGGAAAAAAATATGAGGAACGCATGTTGCTGGATCGCCTTATAATCGGCATACATGACAAAAGCCTGCAGCTCAAACTCCTTGATGGAAAGAATAAGAAACTGGAGGAGATCATCACTGAGTGTAAAGCCTACGAAGCAGCTACTAAAAACAACGAATTTTTACAAAATCAGAATCGTCTGTTTCCTGAGAAGACAATCAACGCAGTTATTCGTCGCTGCTACAATTGTGGATCAATATTCAACCCGAATCATCTCTCTGAGTGCCGTGCGAAGGAGACAACATGCTACGCGTGCGGCAAGTCCGGGCATTTCGCCAAATACTGCAAGCAGCAACACAAACGAGTGGACAACAGGAACAAACGAACGAGTAGCAGCAGCAACAGCAACGGGCGAGTCAACAACAATCAGTCAGATGTGGATCACAAGCGAGCATCCGGTGGGGTAATTAATTGGATAGAATCAGGTAAAAATATTGAAAGTGGATTTGATCCGAATAGTTGTTTTAATACAAAATTTCTTAGGATAAGTAGTTGTGGACAAAGCAGAGTGAGATGGACGAAGTCGTTCAGAATAAATGGAGAAATCATTATGTTTAAAGTGGACACAGGTGCTGATGTTAACTGCATTCCAATTGATTTGGCAGAAAAATTAAGACTTAAAGTTAAAAAAGAAAACATGCTTATTTTCGACTATAATAATGTTAAAGTAAATAATTTTGGAACGACTAAAGCAAACTGTTTGGATTTGAGCTCAAAAACAGAACAATGCATCGAATTTTTAGTTGTGAAAAAAAATGTGAACCCTTGTTAGGTTTGAAATCCTCAGTTGAATTAAATCTCATTAAGCATTTAAACATTGATTCAGTGTATAACTTGCCTGGAACTAGGGAGGAGTTTGTGGAGAAATTTAAGCAATTGTTTCAGGGAATTGGCAAGCTGCCAAATAAACAGTCGATCATTTTAAAAGATGACGCACAACCTGTGCTACATTATAAGAAAAGGTTTCCACAAAGTTTGTTAGGGGCATTGGAGCAAGAGTTAAAGGCTATGGTAAAGGAAAAGATAATCTCACCAGTAACGTATCCCACCAGCTGGGTGAATAATTTGCAAATTGTGGAAAAATCCAATGGAAAACTTAGACTTTGTTTAGACCCGAAACCATTGAATAATGCAATCAAACGAGAACATTACCTTATTCCAACAATAGACGATTTTATGATACAGTTATCGCGGAAAAAGGTGTTCACTATCCTGGATCTGTCACATGGATTTTGGCAGATGGAATTGGATGAAATTAGTTCTGACTTGACAACCTTTATGAGCCCATTTGGAAGGTTTAAGTTTAATCGTGTTCCATTTGGAATTAATAGCGCCCCTGAGATGTTCCAACGAAACATGGTGCAGATTTTTGGGGATATTCCAAATGTAATAGTTTATTTTGACGACATTGGAATATTAGGAGAAAGCTTTGAGGAACATGATGAAACTTTAATAAAAGTACTTCAGCGAGCCAAAGAGAATGGTGTTCGTTTTAATCCGGACAAAGTTCAATATAGGAAAATGCAAGTTGAATTTATGGGTCACATATTATCGGAGGGTCTAATAAAACCACAAAGAAAGCACTTGGAAGCTATCGAAAAAATTAAAACGCCAGAAGACAAATCTGGAGTGCTACGTATTTTGGGACTGTTTAAATACCTCGCTAAGTTTATTCCAGACCTGTCTTCTAGAACTGCAAACTTGAGAAACCTGACTCGGAACGATACCCCTTTTAACTGGACTACAGAACATCAAAAGGAACTTGACGACCTACTTAAAACTATAACGAGTGGTCCGATTTTTTAAACCTGTAGTCATTCAAACTGATGCTTCTAAAGATGGTCTTGGTTGCGTAATACTTCAAAACGGACATCCAATAAGTTTTGCTTCGCGCACGTTGACAAAATGTGAACAAAAATGGGCCCAAATTGAGAAGGAGCTGTTAGCAATTGTTTTTGCATGTGAAAGGTTTCACTATTATATCTATGGCAGAGAATTCTTGGTAGAAAGTGATCATAAGCCATTGGAAGTATTAATAAAACGTGATATTGACTCAGTAACAATGCGGCTGCAACGAATGCTACTATATCTTCTAAAATATCCAAAAATGTCTGTAAAATATAAGCCTGGAAAAGATATGCTAGTAGCAGACTGTCTATCACGAGCTCAACTATCGGACGAAGCAGAAATCCCAGAACTATCGGATGTTATACATATAGTGAGCAATGCTGCCTGTCTCTCAGAAGAAAACTATGAGTGCTATATTAGAGTTTTGGGTAATGACGAGAACTATTCGAGAGTCGCTGAGTTTGTTAAACATGGATGGCCATCGTTTCACAAACTAGACAAGTTTTGTCAAAACTTTTATAAATTCAAATCTGAATTGCACTTTGAACACGGTCTCCTATTCCGTGTTTGCAGACTAGTAATACCGACAAAGTTACAAAAACAAATTGTAACGCAAGTCCATGAGCTGCATTCAGGCATTGAGAAAACACTAGCACGAGCACGAAAACTTTACTATTGGCCAAATATGACCGTCCAAATTAAGGAGTTAGTGGGCGCCTGTGAAATATGTGAAAAGTTTAGAAGAAACAATCAAAAAGAACCATTGATAGATGATGAAACGCCAGAATATCCCTTTCATATTGCCGGGATGGACATATTCGAATATGGGGGGAAAAGTTTTTTATCTATCTTTGATGCATATTCTAATTTCTTGATTGTTAATAGGCTTAACGGAAAATCAGTTGAGGAAGTCACTGGGGAATTAAAAAAAACATTTGATAGTTATGGTTACCCGTCGAAGCTCAAATGCGATAACAATCCTTTTAATTCATTCTCGTTTAGAAATTTTGCAAACGAATGTAATATGTTGCTCCAATTTTCAAGTCCTAGATACCCTCAAAGCAACGGGTTAGCAGAAAAAGGGGTGGCGATTGCAAAAAATATCTTGAAGCGTTGTTCTGAAATAAGAGATTACCAATACAGAATCCTCGAGTACAATTCAACTCCTGTGGCAAGTTTAGGTCTCGCTCCATGCGAACTTTTTCTTGGTAGGATATGTAAAACAAAAATGCCAATTAAAAAATCAGAGCTTTATAGGAATCATATTGATGAGGAAAAAATTGCAAAGAAATTTATTGCCAAAAAGTCTAAACAAAGAATGTATTTTGACATGCACTCGAAAACTCTGTGTCCACTAAACATAGGTGATAGAGTCCAATTTAAGAAAAGAGCCAATGAGTGGGCATATGGCACTATTGAAAAAAGAGTAAATGAAAGATCTTATATAATAAAAGATGATCTCAATAACTTTTTTAGAAGAAATAGAAAGTTAATAAATAAATCCAAAAATACTAGAAATAAACAAAGTGAAACTGTTAATTTAGGACAAAATGAAACTGTTAATTTAAGAGAAAATGAAACTGTTAATTTAGGAGAAAATGAAACTGTTAATTTAGGAGAAAATGAAACTGTTAATTTAAGAGAAAATGAAGAAACCGAAGCCCTTAATTTAAGTGAGAATGAAACTGAAAATGATGACGAAAAGACTGTACATATTTTTGAAGAACCAGGAACCGAAGAAATAGCTAATTTTGATCTTTGTCAAACTGAAATTGTAAACCCAGAGGAAAGCACAGACCCATTGAGTGAGAGCACAATTATAAATGAAAGTACTATGTCTACGGACTATGAAACCCCTGGAAGTTTCAGTTCGGAGGAAGAGCTTGAACCAGTAACTGTAACCCGATCAGGTAGAACTATTAAACCTCCTAGTAGATATAGATAATGTTAAATTAAAAAAAAAAAAAAAAAAAAAGCGTGTAATAATAGTGCGAACAAGGTATTTTGTATTAATATAGACTAAGAAATATCGAAATGTATGCGTTAAAAATACCATCCCTAAGAATGGCACTTCCGGATTGACTGTGAATAAAGGCAACACGTAAATAAATTCAATCTCAACATCTTTACATTTAATAGCCTAATCAGGCTTATTACATGGAGTCCTTTTGCATCCATAACAGCATGGAGACGTCGCGACATCGAATTTATAAGACCTTTTAGGTCATAATACTGAGGTATTTTCTCCCATTCCTCCTGGATGGCTTTAATTAACGCCACTTTCTTCTTCAACAAAGCCCACAAATTGTCAATAGGATTTAAGTCCGGGCTTTGGGCAGGGGTAACGATGACCTTGCTGCAGTTGTAAAGCAAACATGTCCTGCACAGAAGCGATTTGTGTTTAGGATCGTTGTACTGGTACAGCTTGTATTTCAGTTTATTTGGGTTTTGGGGATCAATGAAGCCAAATTTGTTCGCGCTTTTTGACAATTCATTCTTAACCCTCTAGTGCCCAAGACCGCCTCTAGACGGGCAATGTTAAAAACACCGTTATTTTATTATTTTCATTCCTTTTCACACGGTTTTCCGTTTTTTCTAATTCAGGAAAGTCCAAAAATTAAGTTCGTTGCGTTTGGAATACATACTAGAGCTAGCGCAAGCTGCTGTATTCATTTGAAGTTGAAAATTTGTGCAAATCGGACAAAATAATTATTTTGTAGGAAATACAACATGTAAATACTTTTTTTTTAAATTCGAAAAAAATTAGAACAAAAAATTGTACTGTGTTGCTGACAGTCTCATGACATTTATAATAAACATTTAAACAAAAAAAATTTTTTACCTAATTTTTTGTTGGCCTATCTTCCCAGAACTGCCTTCATGCGGTCCAAGGTTTTAGTCGTATAAAACTCGATCCGAGCAAAAGTAAAATTTTTTTCCAAAACAAACATTCACTTTTGATACATACTGAATCCAAAATTGATTTTTTTTTTTTGAAAAAAAAATTTGGGCACTAGAGGGTTAAGAATGTCCAAATAAAACTCCTTCGTCATAATTTCGTTAATAATCCGCAGCTCTCCAACGCCTTGGGATGATATACAACCCCATACCATAACAGACGTGTGCAATCGAAAAATTAAGCCGCCTTTCAATATTTATAGCCTAAAGCATAGGCATCTTTCTGGCTACATGAGATGAGTACTTGTGTGCATTTAAAACTTTTCGCACTGTCTCATGGCTCACAGTTTTACCGCAATCATTTTTAATGTCTTCTGCCAACTGCCTGAGGGTTGTTTGTGGCTTATTTTCAATCGTTTTCAAAATTTTTGATTGGTCGCGTCTGGTAAGCTTTGGTGGACGGCCTGTAGAGTTGTTCAAATGGAGTCTATTTTCACGCTCTGCACGATTTATTATATTGTAAACCGTTCTCAGTTTAATATCAAACAGTTCTGAACAGTTCCTTGGCCGATTTGCCCTTAAAATGGTTAATCTAAACCAACTGTATTGTGCTTCGTTAACGGAAAAATTGATGCTATCTTTTTTCCCTGCTATAATAACATTTTAATGGAAAAGCAGAAAAGCTATCCAGAGCTACTAACCGTTACAGAAGGTGATATTGAGGTTTCGCTTGTTGGACCACACCGCATCGAGCATTTTAAAATTACAAGGCGATAAAACAGACAAGCTCGACAAGTCCTATAATAACCTAACACTAATAGGGAAATGGGGCTTCGATGGCAGTTCCGGACACAGCCAATATAAACAGAAATTTGAAAACAATAATTTGGAAGACAGTTGCTTGTTTGTCACATCGTATGTTCCTCTTCAACTTATTACAAAAACTGATAGTGATAAAGAACAGAAAATTATTTTAAAAATCCTCGACCATCCTCTACACGCTATTGCCGCCCCATACGAATTCAATTTCAAAAAGAAACAATAAATTTAATTAAGAATGAAGAACTCTATTTTAAAAAGAAAATCCAACAGCTGACTCCCACTGAATTTAAAAGCCCTACCAACCGGAAATTCTATATTGATCCTATGCTTCAACTTACTATGGTGGATGGCAAAGTGTGCAATGCCTTGAGTGAAACACCATCTTCAAAGTGCTACATATGTCAAGCCAAACCTACTGAAATGAACGACATTAAAAAATGCCTACAAAAAGAAGTAAGAAAAGATCGTTACGAATTTGGACTTTTTCCCTTACATGCGAATATTCGTTTCTTTGAATATTTCCTTCACGTTTCATATAAACTTGAAATCAGACAATGGCAAATAAGAGGTGAAGAAAATAAAGAACTTTTTCGGAAAAGGAAACAAAATATTTAGTCTGAATTTCGTGAAAAAATTGGTCTTATTGTCGTCAGAAAATAATATTACTGCCGTGTTGACAAGAAGCTCGTGTATATATACGGCTTGGCGAGCTCTACAGAGCTATGTTGACACCTTCGAAAATTGGACAAAAAAATGGAATATAGGTGTCAACAGTAGTAAATGTGCAAACGTAACCTTTGCAACAAGGACCCAATCCTGCGGCGTGATCACGATGTTGGGCTCTGAACTGGAGCACAAAGCCTCGCATAAATACCTGGGGGTCATACTTGACAGGTCGCTCAACTTCAAAGCCCACACCACAATGGTCAAGCACTCTGTCTTGCAGAAGGCAAAGAAAATGGAGTGGCTACTCTCACCGCAAAACAAGCTAACTCTACATAATAAAGTTGCCATATACAAGACGATTTTATCTCCCATATGGAAATACGCTTTTCAAATACAGTGGCTCACAGCTTATTTCGTGCAGAGGTAAACTTGAAATTCAAACTTGTATATCTGACAAACTATAGGAGATATGAAAAAAATTTAAACGCAGTTATGTTAAGTAGGGCTTAAGCATTTATTTAAGCCCTTAATTATTTTTCAATTCCACTAGATAACGCTTAAAATTAAAAAAAACCAAAAATATTGGTTATTTTCATGTCACAGCTTATTTCGTGCAAAAACTTTGGGTACATTTATTTTGTAAATTGTTATATATAAATAATTTATTCTTATTGTGACCCATTTGGGACAATATTAGTTAATATATTTATCGCTTCATGGAGTTTGGTCACACTGCTAAATACAGTTTTCTTTAAATTTTCGAAATGAGCCCCCGAACAAGCATTGAGCAGCGAGAATTGGTGCTAAACCATTTCAAAAATGGCAAAACACAACGTAATATTGCGGAAATGGTGAACCTTAGTCCGAGTACAGTCCAGTACATCATCCAGCGCTTCGTTCGGGAAAATCGGGTGGCAGATAAAGGCCGAAATGCTCCGAACAAAACTTTCAATGAGCTCGAGGAAAGGCGAATTCTTCGAAAAATAAAGGCTAATCCGAAGATTTCGGCACCGAAACTTACTGTCGATGTGGAGAAGGAAATGGGCAAAAAATGTTCCGTGGAGACCGTCCGCCGGGTATTGCGGGAACATAACTCCAATGGCCGAGTAGCTCGGAAAAAGCCCTTCATCAACGATAAAAATCGAAAGTGCAGGCTTAAATTTGCCAAGGAGCATGTGCATCATCAGCCATCGTTTTGGAATGATGTTATCTTCGCAGACGAGTCCAAATTTAACATTTTTGGGTCCGACGGGATGCAGTATGTTTGGCGCCAACCGAACACAGAGCTCAACAACAGAAATCTCAAACCAACTGTTAAGCACGGTGGAGGAAGTGTTATGGTTTGGGCCTGTATGGCGGCATCCGGAGTTGGAAACTTAGTTTTCATTGAAGGAAACATGGACAAAAACATGTACCTGCAACTCTTAAAGGACAACCTGGTCCAAAGCGCCGAGAAATTGGGCTTAGAGAGGAGTTTCAGATTTTACCAGGATAATGACCCGAAGCACAAATCGGCTCTTGTGCAGACCTGGTTGATCTGGAACTGCCCTCACGTGATGAATCCACCTGCTCAGTCCCCGGACCTAAACGTAATCGAGAACTTGTGGGCAATTCTGGACTTGGCTATCCGCAAGAGGTCAATAACCAATAAAAATTATCTCAAAACTGCCCTCTTGGAAGAATGGGCCAAAATTCCGAAGGAGACCACGGAAAAGTTGGTTTCTTCGATGGAAACACTTTTAAAGGATGTAATTAAACAAAAGAGAGGCCACACAAAATATTAAACTTATAAAAAAAAAACAATATATTTAATTAAGTTCAAGTTCCTTGCACGAAAAAAGCTGTGACATGAAAAAAGTCAGTATTTTTAGTTTTTTGTAGTTTTAAGCGTTATCTAATGAAGTCTTAAAAACATGAAGTGCCTTAATAAATACCAAAACACTACTGAACATAACTGCGTTTAATTTTTTTTAATATCTCGTATAGTTTGTCAGCTATACAAGTTTGAATTTCAAGTTTACCTCTGCACGAAATAAGCTGTGAGCCACTGTATATGGTACTGCAGCTAAAACGAACTTGAACAAAATTAGGGTAGCACAATCCAAGATCCTAAGAAAAATTTCTGGTGTTCCCTGGTATGTCAGAAATAAGGACATCGAGAGGAACCTGAAGGTCCCGATGGTCGGAGACGTTCTCCAAGATTTGGCAATCAGATATGCGCAACGCCTCGAAAACCACCCTAATGCTTTGGCCAGACACCTTAGAGGGAGACCCAGAACAAGACGATTAAAAAGATGCCATCCAATCGACCTTCCTAAAAGGGTCATAACAAAATACACTTAACAAATTCACATAACATAATACACATAACATATTACACATAACATAATACGCATAACATCATATTACACATAATACACAAAAATATAAATGTAAATATGTATGTAGGATATTGTATAGGTTGTACTTTATCTTTTTGTTTTTGTTTTTAATATGAAATTAGATTAAGTTGCCTCAGCGGTATCAGAAAGCTAATTAAAATCAAATAAACATTTTTAACAAAAAAAAAAAAATAAAAAAATAAAAAAAATAATAATATTTTAAACCAAAAATTTAACTGCATTCTTTTAGGGTAACGAAATCCAATATTAATAAAAGATGAGTTATTTAAATTTTATTATTTATATACAAAATAAAGTCAAAATGGGTGATCATATACATAGTAGATTTACTAATTAAACTAAATTAAATAAGCAATGAAAAAATGTATTTGGGATTGGAGTAAGTAGGAGTATTAGGGACAGCCTTAATAAACATGGAGTGTACACACTAATTCCTATTTCACCATAACCGCCACTATTTCATCAGCAAAGGAGTACGGTATTGTTGTCCCACTCCAAACTCTGATCTGCCATCACTCTTTCTCTCATACTGTCCAAAACCCTAAAATTCGTAGAGTCGAAATCAATCGCTGTAGAAATCTGAACGAGGCAAGTCGAGTGCGTTCATAGTTCGAAAGAAGAATTTTCCATAAATAATTTAAACATTAAAAATCTTGTGAACTTTACCCAAAAATAAATAAACTTAATTTGTATTATCCCTACATGTTTATTATGCCAAAAATTATTCTAACAAATCAAAAACTAGTTTCGAAATAAGTTTTACCAAATTAAAAAATGAAATTTAAAAATTCACAATTGAGCAAATGGGACTTCAAGGCACAAACGAATATGATGAACACAACAATACACAAAATATGCACGAACACAAAAACGCGCATAAGTCAGAAAGTTTCAAAAAGTTGCAGCTCAAATGTAAAACATATACTAAGAAAACATACACAATTACACAGGTACACAGCCAAAAATTTCCACGAACCATTTCAAGTTTTCCATGATATTTGGGTTCTCCTGAGTAAAAGTAATATACAAACTTACTTTCCATCACCTACAGGTTCCGCGGGAATAATTATTAATAAAAAGGTTTTATTAAGTGGGGTGAGACGGGTAATACAACTATTTCTCTATGTTAAATCTACGTATACAAAAAAAAAATACACTACTCGGCAGGGCACTGATAAGACACTAAATTTAAAACAATCACACGACATATTATGACATAAATATTACTCAATCTTATCGTAAATACCTCCATTTTCAAAATTAATTTTATTTGAAAATGATTGGTCGCAATTTAATATAGAAATTTAATTTGTTTGCCACTAACTAGTGCCAACATGCTTGCAAACATAATTTGCTGGGAAATCTTTGAAAAAGAGGCAAAGATTCACACACACGAATCTACTGAAGGAGAAGAAGAAACGTCTCCTGTGGACTTAAAAAACTTTCTTCGCATGGACAGTGGAACATATGAAGAACTGTTGAATTTAGTAGAGCCAGAAATCCGAAGACAGGACACACAAAAGCGTGACGCAATAAGCGCGAACGAACGCCTTTCAGCGACTTTGCGTTTCTTGGCTAGTGGTCAAAGCTATGAAGACCTGAAATTCTTAACAGGAATTTCGCCCCAGTGCCTTGGACGCATCGTCATAGAAACATGTCGAGCAATAATTAAAAATGCTAAAGCCGTACATCAAGGTAAGTAAAATTTATTCATTACTGTTGAACAAGTCAGCAAATGATTCCGGATTGACATTCCTATTATCTGTAATAGTTACTGGAGTATTCTGATCCTGGGAATGAAGAGTCACAAATGACGATCTTGTATTCGAGTCACTCGTCAGTGGAGTGCTCGTGTGATAAATGTGCTGTCGCGGATTGACATGCATTGGCATCTGAGAGCATATTCATTCGGCCTTGCATGAGGAGCTCATCTATACCATTTTTAGCGTATAGCCGCTGCTCCTTGCTTAGCTCCCTAAACATTGTAGCCCGCCCCTGAAATGTCAGCGTCGTCCCTCGGTTTCTTGGCGTTCATGTTGTCCAAATTGGCTACTGCCTTCTGCAGGAACTCGGATCCTTCATCCGGCTTACGTTTCGGCGCCTTTGGCTGGAAAATAAAGTTTTCAATTAAAAACGTATTTTATTTTATATTATTTCAGATGCCTAGAAATGAAGAAGAGTGGAAGGAAGTTGCAAATGATTTTGAAATGCAATGGCATTTTGTCAACTGCATTGGAGCTATTGACGGAAAGCATGTCCATGTAAAGAAGCCGAAATCATCGGGATCTTTTTATTTCAATTATAAGAAAACCTTCAGCATTGTACTCATGGCGATAGTTAACGCACAGTGCGAGTTCATTTGTGTCGAAGTTGGAGCAAATGGCAGAGCATCAGATGCTGGAGTATTTTCCCAATCTGAATATAAAAGGCGCTACGATGAACAATCACTGTTCATTCCGAAGCCTCGCCAAATTGAAAATGTATCATATGAACTGCCGTATGTGTTAGTAGTGGACGACGCCTTTCCTTTGTCACAAAATTTGATGAAGCCATACAGTCGTCAGAAACTGGAGCAGCTTATTTTTAATTATCGCCTCTTAAGAGCTAGACGTATAGTGGAAAATGCATTTGGCATAATAGTGAACAGATTTAGAATCCTTCTAAATACTATTGCTCTAGAGCCGGAAAAGGCTTCTGTCATTGTTCTTTGTTGCTGCTATTTGCACAACTATTTATCAAAAAAGAACGGCGCAGTATATTTAAGAGGTGCAGCAGATCCCGCTAATTCCACTGGAGGAACACATTCCAACCATCAAATGGACGATTTGGAATCATTGAAAGGTGGCAATTATCCCGAAGGTGCCAAAGCCATTCGTGATAAATTTAGCGAATATTTTAACATGTTGTTGTTTTGGCAGAATGATAGAATTTAATATATAACTATGTTCTTTATATGCATTATAAACCATTGTTTTCATTTGATAAAAATACTTACTATTTCAATTTCCGGGCCATCATCAAATGTATTGATTCCATCCACCGGGGCCTCCTGTTTATATTAAAATGAAAGGTCGTTGAAATACCAGAGGCTTGGCTGGTAAACATCATCCGCCCCGGCACCAGATTTCTCGCTTGTTCTTATTTTTTGAAGTTCGCGTCTATACGGTGCCCGCAACGAATTAACCTTCTTCCTCACGGTATCAATTGTTGCGTGCTCATCCAACTCCTTGTACTTATTAAGAAGCACTTCCCATCGCTATGACAAAATATATTTGCCAACCAGTGTAGTTGTATTCGAAAAAATTTTTAATTTGAACAACATTTTAAAATATAAACTTAAGCAGGCCATCCACGGGCGATCATGTTGGCGAGCATGTTGTGCTCTCCGAAATTTTTCTCGTTGATGGTAGTGTTCGTAGTCAAATTTCGTGTTCGCCAAAATGCTCACATGAAATTGAAATTATTCTATTTTGCCTATGTTGGCAACTGTGTGGCACGAACATCATTTGTGTTTGCGCAGCGCAAAATGAGCAAACAATTTTTCAAGAATTCATTTTTCGTCTGAAAAATCAAGTGCTATTGGAGAAATATAAAGAAATCGATAAGGACGCCCAATAGACACAGTGAAAAAAAAAGGTATATCGTTGCAGGCGTCATATAGAAGAGAACTGCAAAAAATAAGAAGTGAAAAATCTGACGCTAGACCGGACGATGTGTACCAGCCGAACGAACCTGTGGTACTTTAGCGAACTTTCTTTTCAGCATGAGACAAAATCCTCGGTCTTTGGAATCATGCAACTCTTTTAAAAGCTTCGTATGTGTGAATTTTTTGAGCTTAGCGTCAATGGCTTCATCCGCATACTGTGCTTCCTCTTTTTTTTTTTTCTTTTTTTCTAAGCAAATATGTATTGCCATCAGTCCAATTACAGTGCCGCTGTCGTTATCCGTTGACATGTTGACTGCTTGAAAATTCGCCGGCAAATGACGTTCGTGTGAATGTTGGCACTAGTTAGTAGGCAAATGAAATTTAAGTTGGCGAGCATGTTCGCCAACATGCTCGCTTGTGGATGGCCTGCTTTACCAATTCTGCCTTATTTCTCGATTTTCAAGTGACACTTAAAAATAATCGATGTTTGATAAGTGAACATCGATCGTATCGAATAAACATCGGAAACATGTTTGTTCCAGCACTACTTCGAGACTAAAGCCTAGTACTCTGACGAGAAAAATCCGTTGTCTTAATTTAGACAGCGGCCAAACTCCATATAAAAAAACGGTATCGAAAAAGGAAGAAGAAGAACTTTTAGCCTCGTCGTTTTTTCCGGTACTCTGGCGACGAAAATGAAGCCTGCGAAGCGAAACTTGAATGGCGTTGCCAGATAAAGATAGTAAGCAGCTGATATCGCGCTGTCTAAATAATTCATGTGATTTATTTAAATACCCCTAATGGAGGGAAAGTTGAAGGAAAAAGGTGGCATTGATAGGGGCTGTCAAGAGGAAGCTCATAATATGGAATTTAACCCACAAAGGACATTTTAATGCCATATTTATTAATATTTTTAATATTTTTTTTGAATATTTGTTTACAAACAGCTGTCCAGTGTGACCAAAGAAAATCCTTAAACGCCATAAAAAGTACATTTTCGTGGGGTTTCAGGCTTTTCCTTAATTTTTTTGCTCACACTAGCTCGGAAACGAATTAAACAGCGATTCCGCTGTCTTAATTTAGTCAGCGGATTTTTCTCGTCAGAGTACTAGGCTTCAATATGGAAAAATCTGAGAATGAATTTCATAGAAAGACTTGACGATAAAAATTATAGCGCGTGGGCTGTGCAAATGAAAGACGTTTTAATATACGCAGATTTGTGGGCAGTGGGTTGCCGTCTTGTGAAGAAAGAAAATGTGCAGTGCAGAAGTCAAGGCTGGCTTCGATATAAAAGATGAGAAAGCATAATGCTACACATCAAATAAATCATGTAAAACATTATGTTAGTGCAGCAGAAGCATGGCTTCTAGAAATACACTGGATCCCATTAATATTCGGTTTTTGGTTTTTTTTAACTTCAAACCCGAATAAAATGTATAACATTAGGAAAAAATAACATTTAAGAAATGGTATCTTAAAGCTTGTAATATTACCTTTCCATAGATATATATATGTTCAAAGTTTTATTTTAAATTTTTAGAAAAAAATACCAAAACAAAAAAAGCTCAAAATTTACATTACTTTCATATTCGGTATTATTGAGATTTCGTATTACAGCCACTCTAAAAAGCTTAAAAGCCATCTTAGGCCAACCGTGAAACACGGCGGTGGAAGTGTGATGATCTGAGACTGTATTTCCATCAAAGAAGTCGGGAATCGCGTTTTTATTGATGGGATAATGAACCAGGACCAATACCTGAAAATGTTGAAGGAAAATTTAAAGCAATCGGTGGAGAAAATGGGCATTGGCAACACCTTTAATATGTATCAGAACAATGACGCAAAGCACAAGGCTCATAAAGTCAAGTCCTGGTTGCTCTACAACTGGCCCAACATTTTGGAAACCCCGCCCCAATCGCCTGATCTCAATCCCATTGAGAATTTGTGGAGTGAGTTCGACCGCCGTGTCCACAAAACGCCGATTTCGTCCATAAAGCAACGGCTTCAGGAGGAGTGGGCCAAAATAGGAGAAGAATACACCAAAAAATAATAGAAAATATGCCAAAAAGGTAAAACGATACCCTTAAAAATATTGGTTATCATACCAAATATTAAATTACTTTAATTTTCAAGAAAGAGTATGTTTTCTTTTTAGATTTATAAGTTAAAATCAAATATTAATGTTAGTCAGATTTTAAAGTTGATTTTGTATGTTTTTTTAGTTTAATTTTGAATTAAAACCTAAGAGCTTTAATTTTTATTTTTTTAAATATTAATGGGAACCACTGTACATGGGCCAAATAGGCCGGCGCGAAGTGTCTTCTACTTCGGCTATTGCTCCGCATGAAGACTACTATATTGGATCGCTTTTAAACATGTTTTCTGATATACTGGAGAAACTGAACAAAGTCGGGATGACGCTACTCGAAGAAATTACAGTTATTTTGTTGCTGTCAGGTCTAAGTGACGTCATCGAAATTTTTTTGTTGCTATCGAGACGCCTGTCGAATCAGTATGGTTAAAATCGTTTTTGGGAGAACGACTTTTTTAATTTTTGCAACGGCTTTTGTTCGAGACGCGGTACTGTACGTCGTCGCATGTGCTGAAAATCAAATTTCTAGAAGAAAGAGACGAAAAAGCGACGAAACGGTTCATGAAAAAGAGACAAGGATGTCTAGGGCATATTGCTGTAAATTGTCGCGAAAAAGGAATAGCCGAAAACAAGGAAGGAGAATACTAGAAAATATTCCGTTTTCTGTTATGGGTCAAGTGAGTTCGGAAAACGCCTAAAGAGAGTTGGTAAAAGATTGGAAGTTACCGAACTTGGTTTTAAACTTCAGTATTGATGGCCCTTCCTTATTGAAAAGCAGCTCCAAACAAGTTTGGCCTGGTAGAATCCATGGAAAATCGTTTGAAAGCCTTTAAAAAGCAAATTACCCAGTTTTTTTGTTTTTTTATAAAAAAAAAGTTTTGTTTAATAAATTAAAATCGTTTTTTTGTTATTTTAATAAATTAAGAGTTGCTTGACATTACTGCTTTTAAATTTTACTGATATCTCTACTATTTAACAAATTCGGCTAGAACTAATTGTTTCTTCAGAAACAGATCTCAGCCACTTAAAGCAATCTCCATTAGAAATGTTAAATATTGATATTGTACCTTCGGACATTGTCGGATGCAAAAAAAATTGTGTAGATTTTTCTTTAACATTGTGAAAAATCGAAGAAATTTAAAAAGAAATAACATGACAAGAGAATTTAAAAGTAAACCTCCAAGTTTAAAAAAACTTGACAGATGGAAGGCAACAGAGCTAAGGCAATTTTTACTTTATACTGGACTTATTATATTAAAACAAGTTCTTACTACAGAAAGATATGCGCACCTTTTAAAATTATCTTCGGCCTTAAGAGTTCTTTTAGTCGGTGTAGCCGTTGCTGCTGTTGTTGTTGGTTTTTGGAACGACGTTGTTGTTGTCGCTTTCGTGGTTAATGTCGTTGTCGCTCCCGTTGTGGAGGCCGTCGCTGAGCATGTCGTCGTCACTGCTGCTGTTGTCGCTGCCACTTGTTGTGCCGCTTGACGCAGTTGCGGACGAGTCGCTGTGATGCTTCCTCTTACCCCTTTGTGTTTGATTGGGGAGGGTCACACTAATCGCTTCGTTGATGCTTGCCGCTGCTGGTGTCGCAGAGAGAGCCAGCGCTGCGCTTGTTGATGTCGCTTCCATAGTGGCTGCGGCCGCAGTTGAGGCAGCTGCACTAGTTTGTGTGGCAGGAGCCGTCGTTATGCCCTCACCCTCGGCCATATCAGCTTGATGGCCTTTTTTGGGGGTCTTAGGACTTTTTGGTGTTTTAGATTTCTTGCCCATGTAGGGGCTGTAAAGAAGCGTCTGGGCGGCCGGGGTGATCCTCAGCGGCCCAGAGTCCCCTCACAAAATTTATAATCTGTGAGACACCCAGAACGGAGAAGCGCCGAAAATTTTCTGGCCAGCTAGCGGGAAAAAAACGGGGAAGAAAATATTTGCACGTGATTATTTGGCCAGGGGAACTGGGCGACCCGAAATAATCCAGCGGTCAAGCCCGCGTCCGCGCCCGGAATTATCCAGCGGCCACGCCCACGCTCGGAAGGATCCAGCAGCGCGGCGTCCGTTGGGACAGGACAAAGGCTCGGAGAGATCCAGCCGCCGATGCCTGCGTCCACGCTCGGAAGAATCCAGCAGCGGGATGGCTCTCTGATGGGCAAGGGGGACCGGCGGCCTCGCTGCAAGTCCGGGCTCGGAAAAATCCAGCAGCCACGGGCTCCTGTTCCCGTCCGGCTTTCGCCCGCACCCGGGCGCCGGCCCGCGAACGAAGACAGGGAAAACGCGCAATTTGATTTGGGCACATGTCTTCTAATTGGTAGTTTTATTGATAAAATAATTCTGGCGGCGGGTGTGGGACGAGTTCCCCAATATATGTAGACTTAATGGCCGGCGGCCATGCTCACCTACGACTGGAAGCGGATGTCCTCGAAGGACCTGCAGGATGTTTTCTCGACGCGGACACGCGGTATTCACACGCGCACTTTTAGGACCTTTTCGGAGCGACGCGACTTGTAAGCTCGAGAATTTTCCGGGAATTAAATTGACCTAATTTCTGAATGTGGCCTGCCGGCAGCGCTGCCGCGATCGATCTTGGCGTTGCCAGATGCTGACACTATCGCCGACAGCGTTGCCACTTGCGCGCGTAACTTCAAAGTTTGTGGTGAACTTCCCTTCGCGGGGTTTATTTGGCTTCATGCCGGGTGATGTGTGTGTGTGTGTATGGCTTCATGCCAGGTGTGCGTGTGTGTGTGAGTGTGGGTGCGTGTGTGTGCTTAGTTTTTAGTCTTAATTTTAGGTGTAATATGTACATGATTAATTCTAAGCTTAAATAGTAGGTTGTGGCGACCAGTCGTGTTGTCACAGGGCTGATGCGATGGTTTTTTCTAAATTGTTTTTCACACTTTATGTATGTGCTGATAGCTGGCGCACGTGGCTCCCCAGTCACCGGCGAAAGTGCGACAGCCGAGGGCGCGTGCCCAACGGTGTCGCCCGTCTCACTTGTACTCGTATTTGCAGGTTCCAGATTTCCCGCACTCGGAGTTAAGGTATTCTCCCCCTTACATTGGGGGACCACACTTGCGCTCGCACCGATTAACTCGCTCGTTACACTCGCGTGCGAATCAGGTTGGTTCGCTACACAACCTTCAACTCTGGGAGCTTTGTCTCTCTCCAGTGTCTCTATCTCCTTCACTTTTCCACTATATTGTGTCTCTTTCACTTTTCCAGTATGATTCAGTCTCTTTCTTTCTTTCTTTTTCAGATCACTTTTTCTCTTTTTCACTTTTTCACTGTTTCACTTTTTCACTCAGTTTACTCAATGGCGCTAGCGGTCTAGACCCGACGTCCCTCGTTGATATGAGAATCGAGGAGGAGAGCAGTATAACTATGTGTTTGGCAGCGCTCATTTACGTTGCCTATGTTTGATCGATGTGCAGTTTTATTTTCTTCTTTTCTCAATGTTATGTTTTTAAGTGGTAGAATGTTTTTGTTAGAAGACCCTTAATATCGATATATATTTTGAAGAACACCCTTGATATCGATATTAGGGTGTCGTGGCAAAAACACACTATTCTGCGTGGTCTCTTTCTCTTCCTGTTTTATTCTTCTGAGAGAGAAGACGTGTTTATCTGACTTTCATTAAATAAATAAACTTGCAGTGCAACGAAAAGAATTGAAATAAAAGGAAATATTGAACTTGTGACGACACGACCGGTCGCCACAACATTATAAATATATATATATATGTAAATACAATCTAAGCTTATAATTACTTATATTCATACGATACCTAAAATTAAGACTAAAATTAAGTACACACACACACACACACCACCCGGCACAAAAAAAAAAAAAAAAAAAAAAAAAAAAAAAAAAAGAGAGTTGTAGTACGCTGAACGGTGAGGTTGTGTTTTCCGGGGCGCTCCCCCAGGGAGGCGGAATAGAGGCCAATCCTAGTACGAATAAAAGTGTTAGTGATATGTGAAGTTGTAGGATGAACATGGGTCGGACCTACATGCCCGGTCCGCCGTTCCTAGGACCGTGGTGCTCTGCGCAAAGGGTCCACTCGATGGCCACAGCTCCGCCGGCAGGGGTAAGTGGGGGTGGCTCTTTCACCGAGAGCCTTTCTTCACTTTCTCTTCAACGCGTTGGTAATTGCTCTTACCAATGTGGCGGCCCGCACTAAGTGGCATATCATCCCAGCTGAGCGTTAGATCAGCTGTAGTAACAGTGTTGGAAAAGGCGAAAGTGCGTAAGCTTGTAGCCCGCGTAACTCGGCCCGTAACCAGTGGGCGCCAGAGGGCGCTTGGCCGGTAGGCGGCGCTGGCGATCAAACCAGTGCTGGCTGTTAAAAGCTGCCTGTTACGACGTTAACATGCGGGGAGGCCGACGAAACAGTAGCATACTGTTTCGGGCGGCGGCCACGATCCTTTGGCAGAGGGTCATGGCAGGGACTTGAATCTCCCTCTCAGCACAGCGGAGGCCTTCGAGGTGGTAAAGGTCATGGAACGGACCAACTGCCATCCCCTCCGCGACGCGGCACACCCTAAAACGGGGCTCTGGCGACCGAGGAGGGGCGGTATAACCCCCAGCGTTAATGTCGTGGAGAAATCCTCGGCCATCGTTGGATGCCCCGAATGGTGCAACCCACGCCCGCAACGCACTTAGCCTGCCCCAAATGGGGCGGCTGATCAGTCTGCGTCTGTGCCATAATGGCCGGCAGGCTCGAGCTGCGACGACTCCCCAAATCCATACCGCGTCTGAGCCATATTGGCCGGCGGTATGGTCTGCGTCTGCACCGTATCGGTCGGCAGCAATCTAAACCTGGCAGGAGGTATAAAATGCAACCTGGCAGGAGGTATAAAATGCAACCCAGCAGCAGGGTATATTGCTGCATTTAAAGGAATAGGAATGCTTGGTATTAACAATAATACTCCAGGTGGCAGCCACTCAGGTGGAAATCCACCCGCGGTAAACTCCGCGGCTAGGGCACGGATTCTGGAGGCCCTAACTACCATTCCACCCACCACGGCGACGCCGGCGGCACACTTGGCCGACGTCAACCCGGATGCTACAAGTGTAGATGTAGATGAAGAACTGAGAGCGTTCCAGAAGGGCTCCCGCCTACGGCGCAGCCCGCCAGGAAATGCTGCTAAAGCGTCTGCTGTCCCAGCCCCAAGCGGGACCGCTGAAGGGGACAATTCGAGTACCCCACTAGCGAAACGCAACAGGGACTCCCCGAGTCCACCAGGGACTGAGCAGCCTACAAAGAGGCACAGAGCCCCCCAGCCACAGCTAGTGGAGATGGGGGTGATCCTCGAAGACCTGCTCACGAAGGTCAACGAGCAGAAGGTGCGGAGTATCAACCAGGGTATGAAGAATGCCTTCGCCAGGCTCAAGGAGCTCCAAGAAGCATTAATGCGCAACCCGGAGGCAAGGCCCCCCCACACACGGAGTGAGGAAACTGCGGAACGCGGGTGCCAGACAGCTCAAGTCTGTATTCCGCGCCACGACAAGTCAGCCCAAACCTCTCCGAGCAGGCGTGTCCGCCCGGATAAACGGGATCAGGGAAGCGACCCTAAACGCCACTTGGTGAGGAGCTCGCAACCACCGAATCCTAGGAGAATTGCGGAGGGCACCAATGGAGGAGACGGAAAGGCGCCCATCGAGCAAACACGACGGGCTCATCCCGGAGCAGGCCGGCGCGAGAGGCCCAAAAGACGGGGTAAGGATGCGCTGATCATAAGCCCTCCTCCAGACATGTCTTATAGCGAAGTGCTCGGTCTGGTTACGCGAGCTAAGGACGCCAGGATGGAAGAAGTTGGCGATAGCGTCTCCAGAGTCAGAAAGACAGCTAAAGGAGAGTTGCTACTGGAGATTAAGCGCAACTCGCAGGCCCAAACCAGCGGCTTTAAGGAGCTGATTGGCAAAGCACTGGGAGCCAGAGCCACGATCCGCACAATGACGCCACAGGCCGTCTTCCGGATATGGGACCTGGACGAGCTGACCACAAAGGAGGAGCTAGTAATGCGCTAGTCAAGCAGGCGGACCTCCCTACGAACTCGGTGACAATAAAAGGGATACGCGCCTTGGCCTCAGGAAGCCAGGCCGCAACCTTCACGGTTCCGGCGGGCGTGGCAGGCGCGCTCATCAAACTCGGCAAAATTAAGGTCGGATGGACCAGGTGCCGGATCAAGGAGCTGGAGCCCCAGCTCAAGTGCTACAGGTGTCTGGACACGGGGCACGTGGCCAGCAGATGCCGGAGCTCCGTAGACAGAAGCAAGGCCTGCTTTAAATGCGGGAAGGAAGGGCATAAGGCAGCAGACTGCCCTAATCCAGCAAACTGCTACAAGTGCGAGCAGCTCAAAAGGAAGGACACGAGTCACCAGGCCGGAAGCCGTTCCTGCCCACTGGTGGCGTCGTCCAGAGATGGCCTTAAACAAAGGGCATGAAAGTGATTCAGATTAATCTGAATCACTGCGCGGCAGCGCAAGACCTGCTGTCGCAGACGGTCCGGGAACACGGAACCGATCTCGCAGTGCTAAGCGAGCCGTACAGAGGTGGTCGCAACCACAACTGGGCCGTGGATAGTTCCGGCAAGGCGGCCTTGTGGGTTTGCGGAACCGCGTCACTGCGTCTGGAAAACGTTCACGCGGACAATGGCTTCGTGCGTGCCAAAGCTGGAGGCTGGTGGGTCTACAGCACATACCTAGCCCCTAGCCTCACGCTAGCAGAGTTTGCTGCCATCCTGGACAGGCTTGCTGCTGATGCAAGAGGCCGCTCTCCGACTCTGCTTGCTGGAGATTTCAACGCCTGGGCGGTCGACTGGGGCAGCGTTACCACAAACGCCCGTGGCAGAACACTCCTAGAAGCGCTCTCAACGCTAGATGTGGCCTTACTCAACGTAGGGCAGGAGCACACGTTTAGCAGGGCGGGAGCAGGATCGGTGGTGGACCTCACCTTCGCCAGTCGCTCGAGAGCTGGGCAGTGCAGGTGGATACTTAGCGGGGTGTACACGGCAAGTGACCACGCGGCTATTTTTACCACGCTGGATGTTCGCAGCACGCTCCCTCCACCTCCCCCCGCGCAGCAGCGCAAAAGCTTTAAGGCCGACTTGCTCGACACCCAAGCCTTTGCACTAAGGATGCAGAGTGTGGAAGCGTCAGGCGACTCCGATGTCATGGCCAGTTCGGTGATGGGTCAGGTGCTATCGGCCTGTGAGGAGTGCATTCCATCCAGGTCCGCCCACTCTAGGCACCGCGCCTCCGTGTACTGGTGGAACCAGGAGATAGCAGAGGCACGAATGGAATGCGTGAGAGCCAGGCGACTTTACCAACGGTCGCGCGGATCCCAGTCACACCTGGTAAAGCGCGAGGCATACCATCGGTGCAGAAGAGCCCTCAAGGCGGCAATAAAGGGCAGCAAGAGAAAATGCTTTCTGGAGCTGTGCGAGGCAGCGGACCGAGACCCGTGGGGGAACGCTTACAAATTAATTGTAAAGAAAGTCGGCAGAGCGAACAACTGCGCCCCACTGGACGCGGAAAGCCTCGGGAAGATAGTTGCGCACCTATTCCCCAGGATGTCTAACCCTGAGCTTGCCACGGGGGCTGGCACCTACCCGATGCATGAGCTCGAGCCCGTCTCCGAAGAGGAGATGATGGCGATGGCGGGTAGGATCAAGGTGACGAAGGCGCCAGGCCCGGATTGCATTCCCAACAGGGCGCTCAAGCTAGCCATTTGTCTTCGCCCGGACATATTCGCGGTGCTGTTCGGGAAATGCATGCGGGAGGGGCTCTTCCCCTCAAGATGGAAAGCGCAGAGACTGGTTCTGCTGCCCAAGCCGGGTAAGCCGTTGGATGATCCAGCATCCTTCAGACCCATATGCCTGATAGACGGGGCCGGCAAGGTGCTGGAACACTTAATCAGCACGAGACTGGAGAGGGCTATCGTAGCGGCAGGAGGTCTCTCTGACTCCCAGTACGGGTTTAGAAAGGCCAAGTCTACCGTCGACGCCATCTCCAAGGTGGTGGACATTGCCTCCGCGGCGATCGCCGGACAGCGCTGGAAAGGGGGCTCTAAGGAATATTGCCTTATTGTCACCCTGGACATACGCAATGCGTTCAACACGGCGAGATGGGGACGGATAATGGATGCCTTGTCCAACTTCGGAGTTCCCACCTATCTGCTCAACCTGATGCGAAATTACTTTCACGACAGGGTGCTGCAGATAGACTCGGACAGCGGTACTCAAGCGGTCGAGCTGTCGTGCGGCGTTCCACAAGGGTCCGTGCTTGCGCCACTTTTGTGGAATGCAATGTACGACGGTGTCCTCCGGCTTCCACTGCCTGGGAGAACGGAGATTGTGGGCTTCGCAGACGACATAGCGGTGGTCACCGTCGCAAAGGAGATTGCAGGAGCAGAGGAGAACAGCAGCCTGAGCATAGCCATAATCAACGAGTGGCTGTCGAATGCCGGACTGCAGCTAGCGCCGCAGAAAACCGAAGCCGTCCTGGTGAGCAGCAGGAAGAAGGTGGAGGTGGCAAGCGTGCGGGTCTGCGATGCATCGGTCAGATCTTCTAGAGCTATTAAATACCTAGGAGTGATGATCGACACCAGACTCTCCTTCAGGGAGCACCTGACTTACGCAAGCTCCAAGGCTGCCACGACAGTGAGAGCACTCTCAAGGATCATGCTGAACCATCACGGCCCAAGACAAGCGAGCAAGCTCCTCTTAGCGAGCGCAGCTAGAGCAACTATGCTATATGCAGCCCCCGTATGGAGCCACGCCATGGCGACGCCTTCTTACGGCCGCGGGCTGATGGCCGCACACCGTCTGGCCGCTCTTCGCATTTGCAGTGCGTTTAGGACGGTCTCTGATCAGGCGGCGCTAGTCATAGCTGGCACCCCGCCGATAGATCTGCTGGCCAAGGAGCAGGCCGATATCTTCAAGAAGGTCCACGGCCAAGCACTGTCGCCCCGTGAGAAGAAGGAGGCAAAAGCAGAGGCGAAAATGGCAACGCTAACCGCGTGGCAATCACGCTGGGATGCCTCCACAAAAGGCCGGTGGACGCACCGTCTAATCCCGTGCCTGGAGACGTGGACCAAGAGAAAACACGGACAGGTTAATTTCTTCCTGACGCAGGTACTTAGTGGCCACGGGTGCTTTAAGGGCTACCTACATAGGTTCGGCCACGAGGAGAGTGGAGGCTGCAGTCGATGCGGCCAGGACGTTGAGGAGACAGCTGAGCACGCGCTGTTCTCGTGTGTTAAATTCGAGAGCGAGCGGCGCGCGGTGGAGTCCCTTCTACATACCAGTATTAGCGTGGAAAACCTCGTTGCAGTGATGTTGAGGAGCGAGGTAAACTGGCAAGGAGTCTCCAGCTTCGCCGCCGCGATCATGGGTAAGCTCAGGATCGAGGAGAGGCGCAGGAATCAGGAGGAGTCATAGTCTGGGAGCGGCGCCCGCGCGAAGCAATGCTTCGCGGCCGTACCGCGCGAGTGAACTGCCCCCCTTCTAATGTTAAACCCCACCCTTCCCTTATGTACATGCCCCCCCACCCCTAATGTTAAATAAACGAATTTAAAAAAAAAATAAAAAAAAAAAAAACCCGGCACGAAGCCATACACACGCATACACACACACACACACACACACACACACACACACACAACACCCCGCCGATAGATCTGCTGGCCAAGGAGCAGGCCGATATCTTCAAGAAGGTCCACGGCCAAGCCCTGTCGCCCCGTGAGAAGAAGGAGGCAAAAGCAGAGGCGAAAATGGCTACGCTAACCGCGTGGCAATCACGCTGGGATGCCTCCACAAAAGGCCGGTGGACGCACCGTCTAATCCCGTGCCTGGAGACGTGGACCAAGAGAAAACACGGACAGGTTAATTTCTTCCTGACGCAGGTACTTAGTGGCCACGGGTGCTTTAAGGGCTACCTACATAGGTTCGGCCACGAGGAGAGTGGAGGCTGCAGTCGATGCGGCCAGGACGTTGAGGAGACAGCTGAGCACGCGCTGTTCTCGTGTGTTAAATTCGAGAGCGAGCGGCGCGCGGTGGAGTCCCTTCTACATACCAGCATTAGCGTGGAAAACCTCGTTGCAGTGATGTTGAGAAGCGAGGAAAACTGGCAAGGAGTCTCCAGCTTCGCCGCCGCGATCATGGGTAAGCTCAGGATCGAGGAGAGGCGCAGGAATCAGGAGGAGTCATAGTCTGGGAGCGGCGCCCGCGCGAAGCAATGCTTCGCGGCCGTACCGCGCGAGCGGACTGCCCCCCTTCTAATGTTAAACCCCACCCTTCCCTTATGTACATGCCCCCCCCACCCCTAATGTTAAATAAACGAATTAAAAAAAAAAAAAAAAAAAAAAAAAAAAAATGAAGCCAACGGCATGAAGCCAAATAAACCCCGCGAAGGGAAATTCAAAACAAGCACTAGGCTTTAAAGTTACGCGCGCAAGTGGCAACGCTGTCGGCGATAGTGGCAGAGCCCGGCAACGCCAAGATCGATTGCGGCAGCGCTGCCGGCAGAAACTAGGTCAAGGCCACACTCAGAAATTAGGTCAAGTTTAATCCCCGGCAAATTCTCGAGATCACCAGTCGCGTCGCTCCAAACAGTTAAAAAGTGCGTGTGAATACCGCGTGTTCGCGTCGAGGAAAACATCCTGCAGGACCTTCGAAGACATCCGCTTCGAATCGTGGGTGAGCATGGCCGCCGGCCATTAAATATATTGGGGATCTACCCCGCCCCTTGCCACAGTAACTTTAATTGAGAATAAAATATAATTAGAAATGTGCCACCAAATTGTGACTGTGCTTTTATCCCCCCGTCTTCGTTCGCGGGGCCGGTGATCCTCGTCGGCAGTAACCACTCCCCTCCTGTTTTCCCCGTAGCACCGGAGCAATTCCGGGTGCGGGCGAAAGCCGGACGGGAACAGGAGCCCGTGGCTGCTGGATTTTTCCGAGCCCGGACTGGCAGCGAGGCCGCCGGTTCCCCTTTCCCCCTTGCCCATCAGAGAGCCATCCCGCCGCTGGATTTTTCCGGGCGAGGATCTGGGGTTGGTCGCTGGATATTTTTCCGAACCAACTGTCCCGCTGCTGGATTCTTCCGAGCGTGGACGCAGGCATCGGCTGCTGGATCTCTCCGAGCCTTTGTCCTGTCCCAACGAACGCCGCGCTGCTGGATCATTCCGAGCGTGGGCGTGGGCGTGGCTGCTGGATCATTCCGAGCCCTCTGAGCAATCCTGTTTTCCTGGTTTTCCCTGGCCAAATAATCCCGTACAAATATTTACTCCCCCATTTTCTCCGCTAGCTGGCCAGAAAATTATCGGCGCTTCTCCGTTCTGGGTGTCTCACAAATTATAAATTTTGTGAGGGGACTCTGGGTCGCTGAGGATCACCCCGGCCGCCCAGACGCTTCCTTACAAACTTGATTAAAACGAGATTAAAACGATATACTGGATGGGTGCTGATTAAATGGGATTGAGGAGATATTTCTGGATTCATCGCGCAGCTTCTTTTCTAAGAAAGGTTATGGGCCCAGTCCCGCCAAGGAAACTAAAGCTAAGTATCAAATCAATTATAAAACTCAAAAATGGAAAAGAACAAAATAAATATTAAACCTTTCGATGGAGAGAAATACTCTATCTGGAAATTCCGAGTAAGAGCACTTCTCAGTGAAACCGACGCCATTAAGGTTATAGACGGAACATGTGGTGAAAATATTGAGGAGTGGAATAAACTAGAAAAAACGGCGAAAAGTATAATAATAGAATATTTATCCGATTCGTTCCTCAATTTTGCAACAACAGAGTGTAGTGCAAAAGAAATTCTGCAGAATTTGGATGCAATATATGAAAGAAAAAGCTTAGCGTCGCAGTTGTCTGTCCGTAAACAGTTATTATCATTAAAGCTGAAAGCCGATACGCCATTACTAAATCACTTAACAGTTTTTGACGATTTAGTAACTGAGTTGCTTGCTGCTGGAGCGAAATTGGAAGAATTAGATAAGGTTTCTCACTTACTCTTAACACTTCCTTCGTCATACGACGGCGTAACTACTGCGATTGAAACTTTATCCGAAAATACTCTTACATTGGCGTTTGTAAAGAATAGACTTTTGGACCATGAAATAAAATTAAAAAATGCAAGTAAAGATACAAGTCTAAAAGTTTTACAAGCAGTCAAAAGAAACATTAGACCCAATAATTTTCAAAACAAAAACATAAATTTTAAGCAGAAATCAAAACTACACTTTAAAAATAA
Organism: Drosophila kikkawai; assembly: GCF_030179895.1. Lineage (NCBI taxonomy): Eukaryota > Metazoa > Arthropoda > Insecta > Diptera > Drosophilidae > Drosophila > Drosophila kikkawai. The sequence continues at coordinate 26,322,417 of NC_091728.1, read as the reverse complement.
ATTGAATATTAAAAAATGTTTCCATTGTGGCAAAAGTGGGCACTTTAAGAAAGATTGCTACATATATTTAAGGGAGAAAGAGAAAGAAAATAATAACGACAAAAACAAACATGCACAAATTGCAGAAGCTTCATCTGATTCGAATCGTACTGGATTTGCGTTCATGTTTAAACGTGAAGTAGAACAAGAAAAACAAATTTCATTTCTTCTGGATTCAGGAGCATCTGACCACTTAATTAATGACGAGGGTTTATATAAGAGTTATACGATTTTGGAAACACCTATAAAAATTGCAGTGGCGAAGTGTGGCCAATTTATAAATGCAACAAAAATTGGCACAGTGGAATTGTTCACTAATTCTGAAGCGAGAGTTATTTTGAAAAATGTTTTGTTTTGTTCAGATGTTCCACACAATCTCTTGTCAGTAAAGAAAATGCAGGATGCTGGATTAACAATCTTGTTTCATCCAGGAGGTGTCTCTATTAGTAAAGCTGATGAAATTTTAATAAATGGTAAATATTTAGATAATGTTCCTATAATTAACCTCTCAAGTCCAAATAGGACATTTCTTTCAAATTCTGTTAAAACTAATAATTATAAGTTATGGCATGAACGATTAGGGACATAAGTAAGGGAAAATATTTAGAAATGAAATCACATAATATGTTCGGAGATATTGAGATGCTTAAAGATACAAAACCTAATGACGACATATGTGAAGCCTGTATTAGCGGCAAACAAGCTAGACTAAAATTTGAAAGATTTAAAAATAAAGATTATATTAATAGACCATTATTTGTTGTCCACTCAGATGTCTGTGGTCCGATTTCCCCTGCGACTATTGATAAAAAGAATTATTACGTTATTTTCGTTGACCAATATACCCACTATTGTGTCACATAACTTATAAATCTGACGTATTCTCTGTATTTAAGGATTTCATCGCTAAAAGTGAAGCACATTTTAATTTAAAATTGGTTAATTTATATATTGACAATGGAAGAGAGTATCTATCTAATGATATGCGAGAATATTGTGTAGAAAATGGCATTAGTTACCATCTTACAGTCCCACATACTCCGCAATTGAATGGTGTATCCGAAAGGATGATAAGATCCATTACAGAGAAAGCACGCACTTTAATTAGTGGTGCGAAATTGCAGAAGGAGTTTTGGGGTGAAGCTGTTTTGACGGCTACATACTTAATTAATCGAGTCCCAAACAATGCATTAAATGAAAGCAAGAAAACTCCTTATGAAATGTGGCATAGTAGAAAGCCCTGTCTCAAATATTTGACAATTTTCGGTTCAACTGTATACATCCACAAGAAAATTAGAAAAAAGAAAGTTTGATGAGAAATCGTGGAAGGGTATATTAGTTGGATATGAACCGAATGGATATAAGGTGTGGGATGGAAAATCAGGAAGATTTTCAGTTGCTACAGATGTTATTTTTGATGAAAATAACATGATAAACTCAAGAGTTGAGTTAAGTGAAGAAATCATTGATTTCGATAATGGGATTATCGAATGTTTAGATGATGATTTCAATAAAATCAATCAAATTGATGATCAATTGGAAATTGATAGGGATGGTTCTAATGGAGTTTCAGATGGAAGTCAAAGAACGATGGTAACAGAAAAGAATGCCGATCCAGATGTATCTGGTGATGTTGAATCTAATGATTCAAAGATAAATGATGAAACAATTCGAAAAAGTGAACGGATAAGGAATAAGCCGAAATTGTCTTATTGGGATATGTTAAATAATTGTGTTATGAATGCTCAGTGTTCATTAGATAATCTACCAACTTCATTTGATGAAATAAAGAATAGAGGTGATAAAGAAAAATGGGTAGAGGCAATAAATGAAGAGTTAGATTCACACTTACTAAATTACACTTGGACACTAGTGCAATTACCCGAAAACAAAAATGTTGTGGATTGTAAATGGGTATTTACAATAAAACGAAATGAATTTGGTCATCCGATTAAATATAAGGCGAGACTCGTGGCTCGGGGCTTTACACAAGAATACTTAATTGACTATTATGAAACCTTTGCACCTGTAGCAAGAATTTCTAGTTTTAGACTGATTATATCTATTGCTAATCAGTATGATCTTATGGTACACCATATGGACGTTAAAACAGCCTTTTTGAATGGTACACTTAAAGAAGAAATTTATATGAAAATACCGGATGGTCTGGTAAATGAGAAAAATGAAGTTTGTAAATTAAATAAGGCAATATATGGTCTAAAACAAGCTGCAAGGTGCTGGTTCGATAAATTTGAGCTAGTACTGAAAGAAATTGGTTTTGTTAATTCACCAGTAGATCGATGTATATATCTTCTTGATAAAGGAGATATATCTTCAAATATTTATGCTCTATTATATGTAGATGACTTGGTAATATCAACAAAGAATAGAGAAACTATGAAAAATTTTATATCATATCTAATGAATAAGTTTAGAATGACAGATTTAAATGAAATTACATTTTTCTTAGGTATAAAAGTAGATAGAACTAAAGATCAAATAAAGTTAAGTCAATCTGCATATATAAAGAATACTATTTTAAAATTTAATATGGAAAACTGCAATCCAGTAAAATGTCCTCTTCCCAATAAGCTTAATCATATGGCCTTAAATTCAGATGAAAAATGCGATGCACCTTGTCGAAATCTAATAGGATGTTTGATGTACATTATGATATGTACAAGACCAGATCTGAGTGCATCAATAAATCTTTTAAGTCGTTACTGTGAAAATAATAGTATAGAGTTGTGGCAATGCCTTAAGAGAATTTTAAGATATCTAAAGGGTACAATAGATTTGAAATTAATTTTTCAAAGAAATAAACATTTCAATAACATTTTGGTAGGGTACGTAGATTCAGATTGGGGAGGCAGTGAGTCAGACAGGAAAAGCACAACTGGGTATATCTTTAAAATGTTTGATTCGAATATGATTTGTTGGAATACGAGAAAACAGAGTTCAGTAGCTGCTTCTTCAACAGAAGCTGAGTATATGGCATTGTTTGAAGCAGTAAGGGAGGCAATTTGGCTAAATTCTTTATTGACTAGCTTAAAACTTAAAATAGAAAATCCAATTAAGATATATGAGGATAATCAAGGTTGTATATGTATTGCCAAAAACCCTTCATGCCATAAACGAACAAAACATATAGATATAAAATATCATTTTACAAGGGAACAAATAGAAAAGAATCTAATTGAACTTGTATATATTCCCACAGATAAACAACTAGCGGATATGCTAACAAAACCGATACCAGCGCCACGGTTTTGTGAATTGCGAAACCAAATGAATTTGATGGATTAATCAAATGAAGGAGAAAAGGATCTCATGGATATGGACTGAACCAAAATATTTTTTTTTTAATTTTTTAATTTGCTAAGAAATATTGTATAACGTAATTTCTAATTTCAAACTGGTTTGATTGAGGTTTTTCTGGGTTTTCGCTCAATCCAAGCAACGAATGTTGAACCATATTGTAATTTCCCAGAGCCTGCCTTATTGCTTAAGTTTGATTTAATCTTAATATATAAATAACAAACTATTAGTTATGTTTTTGAGGAGGTGTGTTAGAAGACCCCTAATATCGATATATTATTTGAAGAACACCCTTGATATCGATATTAGTGTGTCGTGGCAAAAACACAACTAATAGGAGATGTCCACACTATTCTGCGTGGTCTCTTTCTCTTCCTGTTTTATTCTTCTGAGAGGGAAGACGTGTTTATCTGATTTCATGAAATAAATAAACTTGCAGTGCAACGAAAAGAATTGAAATAAAAGGAAATATTGAACTTGATTAAAACGAGATTAAAACTATATATTGGATGGGTGCTGATTAAATGGGATTGAGGAGATATTTCTGGATTCATCGCGCAGCTTCTTTTCTAAGAAAACAGAAGCTTCTGGACGACCTCTTTTATTTAATAGTTTTAATTATTTTAAGCACTTAAATGTTTCATAAAACATGTTCAGTTATTTTAATGTGAAATTATTCTTTGGATCATTTTGTAAAAGTGTCTGAAGTTAAAGATTTGCATTTTTGACCAAAGCATTTCGTGAAAAATAATCTGTTAAAATATTAAAATTTATGATTATGAATATTTTTTAGAAAGAGTGAAATTTGAACCTTTTACTTGCGGGAACACTGAAAATATATTCGTTTTAAACAAATTATGGTATTTTTTGACCACTTTCAAATTGGCCCTTTCATACATAAATTGTCGGCTTTCTTGGTACTTTCGGGTATGGTTTTGGCTACCTAAAAAATATTAATATTTTAAAATATATTAGTTTTTGTCAATTTTGTAAAAGTTTAAACAGAATTTATGCATTTGTTTCTTGGAAATGGCCTATTATATTCCCCATACAACATTCATATTCGAGTTTTCTTGAGCACAGTACCCAAGGAGACGGTAAATTAAATCTTTTAAGCATTTAATTTGATGGATTTTTAGTTTATAAGCGTAATATTAATATCTTAAGAAAAAAAGAAAAAACAAATTGATTTGTCCAAGCTCTTAAAAAAAAGCATTGAAATTTGAGAAATATTTAAATAAAATTAATCGTAAGGTTAGGAAGGGGGATAGTGTAGCAGTACAACTTTATAAAAAGCATGTAGAAAGTAGTTTTGATTTAGAGAAAGAAGTAAAATATGAATTACGCACTACATTTGAAAAAACTAGAAAGTGCAAAATTGTAAATGTCAATGTAAAAGGGTGTCATATTCTTTAACCAATTGAATCGAATAAATTTAAAGTATATTGTGCGGCTAATATAACATTTGCTCAAAAAATTGAGTTTTTAGTAAACGAAATCCTTGTGCAGAATGGCAGAGAACTACTATTCATATGAAAATTTTCTATTTTCATTTTTTTTTTTTTTTGCAAAGTTATAGGTATTTGAAGTTACACATTGAAAAATTATAGCGGAGTCATGCCGAGGAATTTGCTCTGGAATGCGCATTGCCATAGCAACAGAAGCTACAAATTTTCGACATTCTCGGGTCTTCGTAGCCCTGAAGCTTAGCAAATGTCCTCGGCGCAATGAGAGTTAAACATGGTAACAGAACAAGGTCTGTCTGTTACTGAGTGATGTCTGTTCGTCTGACGAAACCATAGGAGAGAGAGTGAGCTTGTCGTTTGAATAAAAAACTAGGAAGAGTGACCGGCAATACGCGGAACTTTGCAAAAACAATACTACTGAAATTCGGCTAGAAGAAGAACACTGTTGAATAACATAAATAAACCTAACCTAACATAAATAAACCAATTCTAATATTCCTTTAGTTAAAATATATCGAGCTCAGATAAAAGTAATTTAACCTACTGAGACAAGTTGACCCGACTTTGAAAAATCGTCCCTAAGCCACTTAGCCGTAAGGAATAAATTAAAAAAAGTAAAACATCCCGATCAGGCTCAGCGCTTAGCTCCACACGTGGAGCCGATTTATGTATTTGTGTATGTATACATGTACATTACTGTAAATGGAGGATGAGTTTGGCTTGATTGCTATTCAATTTGTCCTAATGCGGCAGGGAATTTTATACATATATACATATGTATCTTAAGCTAAATCGCAGGGCCAACCGAAAGTGCACGGAAAAAATCACCAAAGACAGAGAAGGTAATTCCATTTGATTGTGGCCTCCATCACTATGGGTGTCCTACTGACCTGCCAGGGTTATGAGTATCAAATAAACTTTGACAACACCAAGCCATGTACTACCCATATAGGTTTTTGTGTCGTATCAACTAGTTACGAGCATTTATCATTCCCCATCCATATTGATTGGCCGAACTCTCGTCGCAGCGAAGGAGTGGGGAACGTTGTCGATTTATGACCTATGGCCAGCCATTTGAGGCTGAGACCCGAAATGACCACCATGGGGTCGATTCTGTCGGCCATCTAGTTAATATCGACATATAAATCAAATCAAATCAAATGGAATTAACTACAGCGCAGAAAATTGTCACTAAACATAAGACGTAATAATATTTTTTCAGGGTGCCACAGAAATAGTTTATCAAGTATTTAGGCAGTTAAACAAGAGCAAAACCACAGATTACTTCAAAGTTTATCCGTACTAAATTAAAATAAAACAAGAATGGAAGTTAACTCTAGTTTGTATACCGTTGCAGTTTGCAATTAAATCATTTCTTTTTGATACAATTTCAAGAATATATTTATACCCTTGCAGGGTATTATAATTTCAGTCAGAAGTTTGCAACGCAGTGAAGGAGAAGTATATATATTCTTGATCATCAACAGCCGAGTCGATCTAGCCATGTCCGTCTGGTCGTCTGTCCGTTTCTACGCAAACTAGTCCCTCAGTTTTAAAGCTATTTGAATGAAACTCTGCATATATGGTAGTCTTCTGTATACTCTCACTGCAATATATATCGGAACGGGCCGGATCGGACGACTATATCATATAGCTGCCATACAAATGTTCAATAAATTTTTAGAAAAAAATTATAACTTTTCTGTTATTCAACATTTTTGCACCATTTTTTTTAGATATGGCCATTTTATATTATTTCTGAATTTTGGTAAAAATTTTATGAAAATCGGACGACTATATGATATAGCTGCCATAAAAGCGATCGGGAAATGAATAGGAAAAAAATTATAGCTTCGTTGTTTTCAGCGTATTTTTATCTACTCTGAGAAATTGTTTTTTCTTTATTGTTTCAGCATTTTGGTATAAATTTCATAAAAATCGGACAAATATATCATATAGCTGCCATAGAAGCGATCTGTAAATGTATAAAATATGTAAAACTGGGAATGTAAAACTGTAACTGTCAAACTGTAAACATAATAAGTATAGGTAAACTGTAATGAAACTCTGTTTTGTGAGTGCTTTCAGCATTTAAATTTATAATATAAACATCAAAACCAATCTGCAAGGGTATACAAACTTCGGCGTGCCGAAGTTAGCTTCCTTTCTTGTTTATATGTATTTTTAACTGGCTGTTTCGTTCCACCAACAATATGGCAACCTTGGCGATAACTTTTTGCGGTGAACTTATCGACCTATCGCCAAAACGAGAAAACTGGTTAAACACGGCAAAAATTTTGTTGTCAAATCTGAGGTGGGGTCAGAAATAAATTTTGTATAAAATAACTACCTGCCAGAATGATCTTGTGGTGGTGTGGAATAAACATCAATAGACCACTGAGTAAACTATTTTTTTTCCTTTTGTAAATAAGATCTGATTTCATATACAAAAAGCCATTTACTTTTCATTCCGGCCAGAAAAAGGTGCCCGTTTTTCAAATCGAAAAAATCTTTCGTTTTCGATTACCGGAGCACCAATTTCTCGTTTTCAAAAACGAAAACGAAAAAATCTTGCCGTTTTCGATTACCGGAGCAGGCCTGATTATAACAATTTAAATAAATAATAAATAATTGCCTGCTGCGATCCTACCTGGAGAGAAGGCGATTCGCAGTGCGCTTTCACTCTGCACTCTCCACGGAGCAAGTCGTGGCCGCAAGTGTCCCACAGGGTAGCGTCCTGGGGCCCCTGCTCTACAGCTTGTTCAGCCACGATTTACCGCAGCCGGATGCCAGCCTTGATGGGACATCAATGCTGGCTACTTTTCTTGATGACGTCTGCGTGACGTACAGATCCGAATGCGAGTATGTAACGCTTGGTTACGAGGTTCGGTGGCGCCGCCTAGGTGTCAGAGGGAAATTTGCGGATAAGGGCTTTGGTACGGTACAGTGCCATCTGTCGGCAAATCCGAGAAGGTCTCGGGGAGGAAGTGAAAATTGTTAAGAGAAATTAGCCGGGTCAATCTCTCGTCTTTCACCCGAAGGGGTGCATCTTCGGGAGGCGATCGGAGGTTCCCGCTGTCGTGAGGGCGCGACGGGCGGCCAAATTGATTCTGGCGGTGTCATTAATCAGATCGGCCGCAGCTCTGCAGATCGAGCTTTAAATTTCATTTTTGTTGGTGAAGAGAATATTTTTTATTTTTGTCAATTTATATTGGACCCCTATTGGAGTTGGAATCGACTCACGGTGAGAGTGAATAAGTGGTTTTAAAAAAAAGGCTGTGTCCTAAGTTTTTATCGCTTAGGAATCTCGGAAGCGGTCAATTTCCTCGGCGCCAATATTGGTCAGCGCGAAGCGCCAAGGCGAGGGCGCAGCGGGGGAAGCAGACAGAGAGAAGACCGCCAATAGCGGTTCCATCCAAGCGCGGGAGAAGAGCGTCAGCAAAGCGGAGGAGCGGACAGTTTCACCCCCCCCTTCTTGCCACCGAAGCGCCGCTGATCTAAGCAAGGCGGAGGAGCACAGTTCACCGTTGATCTCCGCAAAGCGGAGGAGCCGATAGCGTCACCCCCTCTTGCCACCAAAGCATCAGCCAAATTTGGCATATGCGGAGCAGCCGCTGCTTTTGTGACTTTTTCTTTTTGAGCCGAGGGTTGTTGTTGCAATGCAGTAAGCAGTGAGAGGGAAAGCAGAAGGGAAAATTAGATCCGCGATCAGCCGAACCCATCGTCGGCGAGATGCTGTAGAAGCTGGCGAATTTGCAGAATTAATTTAATTTTATTTTTTTTGCGTACTTAAATGTTTTTTTGTGTAAGTCTTAGTGGAGAGTAAGAGGGAAAAGATAGGCCGGTGACATAGGGAGAGTGTTGAGATTAAATAATAAAAAAAAAGAATATGCAGGGTGAGATTCTCGGCAGGGTTTAAATAATATTCGTTCCACACAGCCTCCCCATCACATCTACGCGGGAAAGCGCTTTCTTCGCTGGAGTTACAAAAGGGGTGAGTGAAATACAGGTGTGTTTTCAAATCAACCAAAACCTGACCGAGAGTTAAAGGTCCCATTTTTTTTAAAAGAAAATAATGAAAGCGTAACCTATACAAAAAAAAAAATAAAATAACTAATACACAACTTAGCTCCTCTGTATGTCCCTGGGTCCCATCTATTTTCTTCTCTGCACAGAGAAAATTTGGCGAACACTCGATGCCAGTTTAATGTTAGGGTCGCTGAAGATTTTTAATTAATTTAATTTTGTCAATTTTAAGCCCAGAAACTAATGCAGGCAAATAAGAAAAAATATTTTTTTTAGGTACTTTTTTTTTATTGCTCAAATAATACTATACCGCCTAAGTTTTAAGATTTTTAACTTAAAAGAAAATTTTGCAGCAAATGTCTTTCAAGATCTTAATATTCAAAATTCAATTTAAATGTTTGCTTTTAAGGAAATAAATTTTATAATGTTTTAATTTTTCTTTGTTTTGCCTTCAGCTAGCTGATTCACCTTGGGGATGCCTTAGATAGGTTTTGAAAAGGGGCCATCGGACGAGAGCTGGAGAGCGATGGCCAAGGAAGGGAGGGTGAAGCCACTCCAATTCCACCAGGAGTGAGCCAAGATACCGATGAATGTAGTTACCAGTAATTTTTCCCAGTGTATATGTTAGTGTTTGGTTCCATAAATTTTTCGTCGTAGCACGCATAATGTAAAAAATTATTATTCGAACATGGGGCGAAGCCTAGGAGGGCAAGAATACCACCCATATAGCCGACGAGCCCCAGCCGGGTCAAAACGCGTGCGCCCCTCTAGACTTGAACCACTGCCCACGGTCGTTACAAGTACGACGCTGCTGACGCTGCATCATGGACTACGCAAGCTTATTCAACTAAGGGAGAGGTAAGCTTTAATTGAATTTTAATAAAATGATATGTATTAATCTGCAGCGTAATTTCAGACTTCCTCATAACATTGAAGTTCTAAAAAAAATTTATATTTTTGCCGTTGGCGATATGCTACATGCCAATAAAACGCCAGATAAAATTATTTCGTTGTTGGAACATTTCAAATATGAAAATATTGATGAAATTGTATCCCAATTTGGAAAAATCCACCTAATTAATTGGGAAAAAAAGAAGAGACTGTAGAGTTTTGGTCAGAAGTTTTGATGTACAAGGATGCTGGCCAAAACAAAGCTTTCGAGCAACTGGCGTTATTTGCTTTGCATATTCTTTCACTGCCATGGTCGAATGCTGCGGTTGAGAGGGTATTCAGCCAAATGAACATAGTGAAAACAAAATTGCGCAACAAAATGTGTTTAAAAAGCTTGTACGCAATATTAAGAATAAGGTTTGTTTTTGAAATTTTTAAATTATTTAAAATATACTAAGTATTTTTTTTTTTTATGTTATAGATATGGACTGCGACGTCATGGCAAATTTTGCCAGCACTGGCAGCACTGGATCCTAGATAGGAGGCTAACCTTTGCGAAACAGGTTTCAGCGATCAGAACCCGCATTCGTGCAGCAGTATCAAAGCATTACTGGCTACTCTGTTCGCGTAGTAAATTGTCACTCGCCAACAAACTGACAATTTACAAGCAGATTATAGCGCCAATCTGGAGATATGGATGCCAGATCTGGGGGCTGACATGCGATTGCCAGATCCGGAGAATCCAGGCTGCTCAAAACAGAGTAGCCAGAATTATCACCGGCTGAGAGTGGTACGTTGTAAGGTAATTGTTATTATTGTAATACTATTGAAAATGCTAACCGACAAGGTTGGCCGGCGCGCCCGATTTAGGGCTGAATGAAGAGATGCAAAGGACACAAAGGGGTAAACAGCACTCCCCGTATGCCTTACTAAATAAAGTAAAAAAAAAAATTTTAATAAATAACATTATTTAATTCAAAAACATAAAAAGTAGGATTTTCTATTCAAAATTTAAGGCAAAAATTTAAAATTAATTAAATAAAAAACAAGGAACAAATCTTTTGCATAAGAAACTAAAACTAATCTTTTTCAAAAAAGCGGTCGTCTTCAAACAAATTTAAATTGTCGATTGCACTATCCAAATGAGTTGAGTTCAGCAGGACAAGAAGTATATTTTCCAGAGTCTCGTGACTAAGTCGATTTCTATTATCTAACAACACCTGTTTGTGGGACGAAATCGCACGCTCTATTGTTACCTACAAATACCATATATGAAAATTAAACACTTGTTTGTTTTTTTTATAGAGTACAATTTCTTACTTGAGTTGGCGGTATAGCAAAACATATTTTGCTGAGGACATAAAGCTCTGGATCGCTAGATTTTCTTTCCTTCCAGAAATTTATAACATTAGTGCTAGATTTCATATACGGCAATTTAAGCGTTTCGATCTTGCCATGGACATCTGTTGACTCATTTGGAACAACGTTAGCACCTAAAAAGTCGTCCAAAAGATCGAAATTATTTCCTCTTTGTTCATTTTCCAAGCCCATGGAAAAAGTGGATGATTTAGAATTTAGGAAGGGACTATGCATTTTAACTTGCGCCCATAATCAGGCCTGCTCCGGTAATCGAAAACGGCAAGATTTTTTCGTTTTCGTTTTTGAAAACGAGAAATTGGTGCTCCGGTAATCGAAAACGAAAGATTTTTTCGATTTGAAAAACGGGCACCTTTTTCTGGCCGGAATGAAAAGTAAATGGCTTTTTTTATATGAAATCAGATCTTATTTACAAAGGGAAAAAATAGTTTACTCAGTGGTCTATTGATGTTTATTCCACACCACCACAAGATCATTCTGGCAGGTAGTTATTTTACAAAAAATTTATTTCTGACCCCTCCTCAGATTTGACAACAACATTTTTGCCGTGTTCAACCAGTTTTCTCGTTTTGGCGATAGACCGATAGTTCACCGCAAAAAGTTATCGCCAAGGTTGCCATATTGTTGGTGGAACGAAACAGCCAGTTAAAAATACTTATTAAATATAAATGAATACATTAATAACTTTAAAGGACCGCCAAAATAGTTGTTTATAATTAATGCTATTTAATGTGATTACTTAAATGGTCCAAATTAACCAAATAATTATTTGAGACCACCGGAATTAAAACTGTGAAAAGTGTGGCAGCATCTTAGGTGCCTGGATTTGCTTAATTCTACAATTTTTTGCCTTTTTCTGGCTTAGAAAAAAGGCAATTGTAAATATAATAGGCAGTACTTTACGTTGTTTGTTACCAACAACACAAGTTAGCTGCTTGAGCAGTGAGAAACGATGAGAAAACAAAACATCCGATAGCAGAAATTTGCCGAAAACCGGAGCAGCTAAAAACGAAAACGGTTCGTTTTCGCCCAAAACGAAATCGAAAAAATTTTACGATTACCGGAGCAGGCCTGAATGTCTTTAAAAAAAAGTATGACTCTTCTTTTTTTGTGAGCTGTGTGATGGAATCTCGGGTCCAAATATAAACAAGCGTCAAAACCAGCATAAGCTCTTAATGTTTTAGTTCATGCTTCCATACTATCAATAAGGGCCTCTACAATTATGTAAGTAAATTAGTCTTTACTTAAACCGTTAGTTTTTAAAAACTGGTTGATAGTTTGCAAACCAGCCAAAGAGCATACAAATTTCCGTAATGTAATTGTTCTTGCTGAAACTCCACTATAGTTATTTGCAGTATGGCCATAATGGTAATGTAGGAGTCTATGAAGTCCCATAATTGTTCATTTACAACAAAATAATCGTCTGTCGATTTATTCTCCACGGTTTCAATAAAGCTCAATACAGTTTTCGCTTTATTGAGTTGGTCAATCATATACATATGTTGTTCCCCATCTAGTCGGACAATCCAATTGCGGTAATTTATAATTATTATAATAACGGTTACCGTTTGACGACTTCCGAATGTATTTCGTAAGATTACGGCAGGTTAACAAATACTCTCTGATATTTGCTTTTTTTGTCACATCATGTGCACAAAGCTGTAAAGTGTGTGCTGCACAGCAACATACTTGTATCTCACCCCCGCACAGTGGTCCGGCTTGTATGGCGAGAGCGGCCAAAAATACTTCTAGTTGAGGTAGGGACTTGAAACTTTGCACAAAATATGTAAAAATCAGCCAGATCGGGCAACTATATCATATAGCTGCCATATGAACAATCGGTCTGATATTCAGTTTTTATATGAAAAACTTTTGTTTTTTATTTTGATGCTATAATACTTTGGATATAATGAATAATGAATAATAATGACAGAAATTATAAATGTAATTAACAATAACGAACATAAAATAAATAAATTTTTTTAATTTATATTCTTACCCTTTAATACATAGTTACATAGTTTCATCCAGTAAATCAATAGCTGATAAGTAGCTTGGATTTTGGTTTGCATTGTAGTTTTCTTTGGCCCGCAATAAAAGGATCAGAACTCAAAAGTAACCTGTTCAATAAATCGGTATTTGTCAGGACCCTTGACATTTTCCGCGTATGCTTTAGCCTAAATAATTAAAGGTCTTTATTTTGAGCCTCTGCAGCTTCCTCAGAAAGCTCTACAATTGAAACTAAACAATTTTTTATTTTGGCAGGACCATGTAATAGTACTTTATGAACCGACGCAGGAAGGTAGTACCACGGATATTTATTGATCAGTAGTTTTGCTGTTTCTAATGCATACTCTCCGAATTTTGCAGAATTTATATTGTAGCCTGATGAAATGGCTTGCAAAATTGTTGAGCATCTTATTATTAGGTTCTCTTCAACACCTGTTATAATAGCAGACAGGATTATTATCAGGATTATTAAAAAATGCCCTGGCAGTATTACCATCGTTAGACGTTCCGCTTCCGCCTGCCTTAGGCTTGTCGACAATTAAGCCCATTTTTGCTCGGAACTCTGATTGAATAAATTTTTTTCGTATTAAGAATTTCCTTTTAGCTTCTTCAGAGCGTATTTGCCAAATTTCTTGGTCCAGTCTATAGGATATATGAAGCAAATACTCAAAGAGTCGTATGTACGCATGTAATGGCGATAGCCCAAATTCATACCGGTCCTCATGAACATCTTTTTGCAGGCATACATCTAAGTTGTTCATTTGCGTTGGAGTTGCTTCGCATATGTATCATTTTGCTGAGGATGTTTCGCTTAATGCACTACATATTTTCCCATCAATCATCGTGAGTTGCAAAGAATGTTCAATTTTAATTGTCTGATCTTCTAAAAATACCGTGGGCTTAAGCAGGTCAATCTTTTTTTCAAAGTATTCTTCTTCGGCAATGGACAATTCAGTTGTTTCTTTCTTAAATTGAAACCTGACAGGACGACAGTACCGCGTCGACGATGGTCGTGGATTTTTCCAAATACAAATAGAATTATTTGTCTTCGAAACAAGCCTTAGGGGTACATATGAGGTTACAAACAAGCTATTATCTGATAGGTCTGTATCTCCTACTTTTTGCTTATATTCCGCATGGCCAGTGCTACCATCGAAGCCCCATTTCCCTATTAAAATCAAATTTTGTACAGAATCAGCTCCTATATTATAAATAACTTCTTTCTAAAGCTGCACTATACGAGTTGCTGTATGATCTAATAAATTTTGTAGTTCAACTTCAGCGTGTTATTCGTTAACTGTAATGTTATCGGGGTAGCATTTGGTGTTGGCCATCAGTATGTTATTGTAACTAGGTAGTAAATGATACCCGATTTTTAAATTTACAAATGAGCGTATTAATAAATATTGATGTTTTTTTAAATTTTCTTCTATGAAAAGCGATAAAACTTCTTCAATATTAGCTTCGTTGCATAATTTTGCGGTTGTACATTTGATGAGCGCATTTCGGAAGCAGCAGACTTGGCAATTCCTCGACGTTTCGTCCTTTTGGAGCACTCTGCAAAATTTTTTTTTGGACGACCACGAGCCACTGTTGAAGGTTCTTGTTGCGCATCGCATTGTTTCGCAGTTATGGTCTCGTTTATTGCCAACCAATTAAAATAATTTCTTAAAACGGCTAATCGGGTACGCTTCCACTTTAGCCAAAACTTAGCAAGCTCCTTGCCGCCAAAGAGTGCCATCACAACTAAAACTCTAACCAAACACAGAAAAGACAAACTAAGAACGTTCAATATTATGTACTAAATACAACAATGATTTACACAAAACACAACAAATACTACATATACTTTTTATTGTAAAAAGAAAGTTAATACCTTTTTTTAAAATATTAATCACTTCCATGGCACAAACAGTTGTTTTAAATATTTTTAAAAAATTTTTTGCGGAGAGCTTCCCTTGCACGTTGCTTACGCTGCAATACACAATGAATATCATGATATATCTTTCGATGCTATTCTTGAAGCGGACAGACATAGCAAAACAAAAAGATGAATAAATTCAAATAGCTAGACCAATTATAAATAAGAATTGGTACATTTAAAGTCAAAATTTGGACTTTCGTTTTTTTATTTTTGGCCTACGGGCTGGACCACTGTGCCACGAATATTTTCTGCAGTATCAAAAAGCTCGATTTGCCTTGTGTACTTAATGTTTTCTTCGATACACCCATCGTCGATATCATCGGTCAAATGCATTTCTGATAAAAATCTTTGATGTTTTTATCATATTTGCTCCGTTATCTGTTGTAATGGAAACAATTTGGCTGAGTGCTATTTCGTATTTGTCCAACACAAAAATTACAATATGTCAACAAAGTGTTTTGACAATGAAAAATGTTTTAATTTTTTATTTTATTTTATTATTATTATTTTTTTTTTTTTCATTTCATACTGTCAAGAAAGCATTTTGACAAAAACTTAAACTTATCTATTTTCTTAGTATTTAAATACCTTAATATTTAGTGTGGCCTCCTTTGGCAGCCAGAACGTCCTGCAATCGCGTTTTCATCGAATTTCTGCATGTCCAAAGTCTCAGGAATCTTCTCCCACTCCTCCAGTATGACTTTTTTAGGTCATTCTTATTTTTGGGCGAGATTCTTAGATGAACTTGAACCGGCTCCTTTAAGTTCCACCATTCCAAGAATATGCGATTTAATTTAATTTTTTTCGATTTCGATCAAGACGCGTTGCACTATCAATTTTTAAAGACAACAGTCGATTTTTATACTCGGTTTGTATTTCAAATCTTACATTTGTTGCGACTAGGTTCAGAACAGATTTTCATATGCTTCCATTTAAAGTAATGTTTTTACCATTTTTTTCGTTAAGACCTTGACATATGGGTTCAATTATATTTCGCATATTCGTTGAATTAAGCGCATTAAAAGGAGTGTTATCTTTGGTGACTAGACTAAAGCTGAAAAACAATCGATGGTGGTCACTATCGATTTCTTCGTTTGCTTTATTTTAAATCATCGATACTATCCATTGTTTAAATGAGCAAGTATACCTCTTTAAGCCTAGACGACGAAAATCCGCTGTCTAAATTTAGACAGCGCGCTGCAGCGGCTTAACTCCAATGGCGTTGCAAACTGATATCGCGCTGTCTAAATAATTCATTTGATTTATTTAGACACCCCTAATGGAGGGAAAATTGAAGGAAAAAAGTGGCATAGATAGGGGCTGTCAAGGCGAAGCGCATAATATGGAATTTAACCCACAAAGGAAATTTTAATGCCATTTTTATTAATATTTTCAATATTTTTCTTGAATATTTGTTTACAAAAAGCTGTCCAGTGTGACCAAAGAAAATCCTTAAACGCAATAAAAGGTACATTTTCATGGCGTTTCCTTTATTATTTGGTCACACTGGTTACCGAGCCAAATAAACAGCGATTCTGTTGTATTAATTTTCGTCGTCAGAGTACTAGGCTTAAGTTTTGATGATAGGACGTTAAGTTTCTGATTTAGCTCGCAAATAACGGGTATGATTAATGAAATAGTTGCACTCTTGCTAGCAGATTCTTGTTTTGTCGCTTCATAAAACGGTGCTAAGATGCTGCAAACTTCCTCCAAAACTTGAATTTCGTCAGCTATCAATGGGCTCGGGGCTTTACGCGATAATAAAAGAACTGAAGGAATAGCATCTTTTATTAAAAGTATGCGTTGAATCATAAGATAAGCGCTATTCCAGCGAGTCGGCACTTCTTGGATCAGGCCGTATGGTTCACTACAATTCTGCGCTTCTTTTAGCTTCTCAGAAGCAATTGAGCTCCTTTTAAAAAATGTTACAATCGTTTTACATTTGTTCTCTGATTTTAAAAGGTCTTGAACTAGGAAATTGATGGTGTGCGCAACACAAGGCAGATGTTTTTTTGCCATTAGCTCACAAGCTTTTATCATTTTCTGAAAAATGTTCTAACTTTGCAAGATGCTGGTAAGTGTATCTGCGATGTTGGGCGCAGTGTGGTTGGTTGCCGTTAACAATTTTTCTGCGGACAAAACAACACATTTCAGCTCAAAGCTGTTGTTTATGTATTCGCAGGTAACGGTCAAATACCCTTCATTGGCCCGGGACGTCCAGCAATCTGTGGCAATAGCTAGGTTTTCGACATAGCTCAATTCCGTTTTTAATTTCTCGGCGTATTGAGATGGAAGAACTACATTCCTTAAGGGGGGATATACATGTAAACCAAGATTTTTTTGTCAATTTTTTTTTTTTGTTTAAAAAATAGTTTATTTATTAAAGAATATACTGTGTAAGTTTCATTATCAAATTCCAGCTTTAAGTGCCTCAAATCAAGTATGCTCCCAAAGTATACAAGTGTCAACGTGGGCGCATCAAAAACTTTAAACGTCTTTTTCTCAGCTTCTAATTTTTGCATTTCTACCTATGCTATGGACACGATTCACAAAAAACTACATAACATATCGGAGTGAATCAAAAATGATTATGATCAGCATGAAATTATCTTCTATTTGAACCTACATGGTTGTTATAAAACTGAGTATTACTATTTTTTAAGAGGGTGCGAAGTGAAAACTGATCACCTGAAAATGGCATTTTTTCCTTCAAATCAAAATTTAATTTTTTTGTCTTGATTTCTTTTTGGTTTTTTAGGTTCAAATAGAAGATACAGGTGTAATGAATACAAAAAAAATTTAGTTTACGGATTTTGGACAGGAATTACGAGCTCTATCGTGTCCATAGCACGGCAACTCAAAGCTCGAGGCGCTACGGCATATGTTCCATAGGTCCGCCATTTTGTAAAATATTGTTTATAACAAAATTTTTTTATTATCTCCGATTCCACTTTTAACTATCTCCAAAGTTCCGCGAAAATTACTTGACTATTTCCTACATTAAAAAATTCACGAAAAATGTCTAAATTTTGACCATTTACATGTATATCCCCCCTTAAGTGCGTCTTGCTGGGTAACTTGTACCGTGGGTCAAGTTTGTTCACTAACATTCGAAACCCCACATCATTAACCACACTAAACGGCTGAACATCGTGGGCAATTATAAACATTACATCTTTGTCCAGTTCAGATTTTTTTACCGAATCATTTGGGTAGAATTGATCCTCCTTTAAAAAGTTTTGCAAAACATTGGGCATCGGAGCACAATCATGAACGAGCGTTGGCGAATGACGAAATTTTGAGACGCATTGATGTGGCGGCGGTGGACATGCAGAGTCGTGAACGAGTGTCGGCGAACTTAGAGGCAGAGCTACAACACCTACATCAAATTGAGAAGTTGTACGCTGCGCGTAAACGGGTGGCTGATTTGGAAAAAGCTTTGAACAAAGGCCAAACTCAGGAAACCAGTATCGATACCAGTGATCTAGACGCCCTAATTCAACCGTTTTCTGGGGACAATGGATACCATGTATTGCGGTGGATTGACGATTTTTCAAACATCATGGATATATACGGCGTGCCGGAGAAAAAACGTTTTATTTTCGCCAAACGTTTGTTGACTGGATCTGCAAGAACATTCATGAACGAAATAGCAGCCTTAAATTGGCCGATGCTGCGAGCAGAACTAATTGCCGTTTTTGACCTCAAGATCACTGCATTTGATGTGTTCAAGCAGCTGGAAGCCAGGAAGAAATTACCTGGGGAAAGTGCCCTGCAATATTTTTTTGCAATGTGCGGCATTGGACGACAGGTGGATCTGGCGCCAGAGGATATCATCCGATTCGTCGTGGAAGGCTTGGGAGATAAGTCTGGAAATGCGTCTGCAATGGCTTACTGCACTTCTTTGAACGAGCTGCGTCAGAAAATTATGATCTACGACAAACTGAAGAAAGTGCCGGCGCAGCAGTCTTCAAGGCCGGAGGAGCAGACTAAATTGGGGAGGCCCCAAGCACGTGCGCCTGTTCCTAAAGCCATTCGCTGCTATAATTGCAGGCAAATGGGGCACATGGCCAGAGATTGCGGACGACCCAAGAGGCCGGATGGGGCCTGCTTCAAGTGCTTTGGGCAGGACCACAAGTACCAGCAATGCCCTAAGCGAGAGGCGTCATCAAGGACGGCACTGATGGAAGCTGAAGAGGAATCTGGACTCGAGGACTTGACAGCGGTTGAACAAATCAAAGTTTGAGGATTGCGAGGTGAAAAGGGAAAATATATTTCTGTCGTAAGTTTATTTGATACTGGCAGCCCAGTTAGCTTTATTCGTAAGTCATTAATTCCAAAAAATATTGTTTTGAGGTCAACAAAATCGAGATACGCTGGTTTAGGAGGACCGCGACTATACATTTGGGGCGTTTTGAATGCCTCTGTTAAGTTTTACGAGAAAACATACTCCCTTCTTTTAAATATAATCGACGATAAAATATTACCATATCCTGTAGTGTTAGGGCGAGATTCACTTAACATAATAAAGGTTCAATTAGTTCATAGAAGAGATGATAATGTTAAATTTAATGCTGCTAAATCCAAAGACCCTTCCCTTTTCACCGCGAATATAAAACCAAAGCATAACTTAAACAAAAATACGCAAATACCTTCTAATATAAGACATAATCGCAAGTCAGGTTTAGATAATGAAAGTTTTAGAGAAATTTTGAATGTTGACAACGATATGCAGGGATTTTTGAATGCTATCGAACCAGTGTTAGATGATTCTTTTGAGATAGGAACTGAGTTTGGGTTAGAATCGGCAAAGATGTGTGAAAAAGTTATTCAATCCCATTATGTTAGTAAGCAATATGATTATAATACAGCACCTAGATATCGGATGTCCATTAGATTAACCGATACCACTCCGTTTTACTGTTCTCCGAGACGTCTGTCTTACTTTGAGAGAGAGAAAGTTGCGGAGATCGTTGATGACCTGCTTAAGAAAAACGTAATACGCCCGAGTGCCTCACCTTATGCGTCACCTTTGGTCCTCGTGAAGAAAAAGTCTGGTGAAATTCGAATGTACGTTGACTACCGTGGTTTAAATAAGCGTATTGTCAAAGATAATTTTCCTTTGCCCCTTATTGAAGATTGCTTGGAGTATTTGGAAGAAAAATGTTGTTTCTCTGTGATTGATTTCAAAAGCGGGTTTCATTAAATAGAGGTCGAAGAAAAATCCGTACCGTATACGGCATTTGTTACCCCTCAAGGACAGTATGAGTATCTGAGGATGCCTTTTGGTTTGAAGAATGGCCCTGCAATGTTCCAACGATTTATTTCAGAAACGTTTTCAGACTTTATAAGAAAAAAGAACCTAGTTATTTATATGGACGATATAGTTATAGCGACAAAGACAGTAGATGAGCACTTAGAGATATTAGGAAAACTTTTGGATCGTATTAGTGAATATAATTTGGAGATAAATAAGAAGAAATGTGTATTTTTGAAGAAAGAATGTGAGTTCCTGGGGTATAGTATCAGTAAGTTTGGGATAAAACCTAGTGAATCGCATCTAGAAGCCTTGAGAAATTTTCCTGTGCCACAAAATGTTCACACCCTTCACTCGTTTTTAGGATTCTTTTCGTATTTCAGACGTTTTGTCCTTTCATTTGCGCGAATAGCTAAACCCCTGACAGAGTTATTGAAGAAAGGGGGTCCTTTTCCACTAAATGATGAGCAATTAAGTGCATTTAACGAGTTGAAGAATGCTTTAGCTAATCCGCCTGTTTTAGCCATTTTCAGTCCTGGTAGAGAAACTGAGCTCCATACAGATGCCAGTGCCCATGGGTTTGGTGCTATATTGTTGCAGCGACAAGATGATGGGAAAATGCATCCTATTTCGTTTTATTCAGGGAAAACCACTGCAGCAGAATCCCGATACCATAGTTTTGAGTTGGAAACACTCGCAATAATAAATGCGTTGCGCCGTTTTAGAGTGTACCTTGAGCATAGGCCGTTTAAAATAATTACGGACTGCAATTCGTTAGTGCAGACACTTAGTAGAAAAGCTATTAATCCTAGGATTGCCAGATGGTCCCTTGAGCTGGAGAATTACGATTATTCAATTATGCATAGACCCGGTGTGAATATGGCCCATGTCGATGCCTTGAGCAGACAAATAGAAGTTGTGAAGTTGTTAAAGAATAGTGAGTTAGGCAATGATGAAGACTCGTTAGAAAACCTTGAGCAGAACCGTAGAGATAAACTTTTTGAGAACCATAGAGGCAACCGTAGAGAAGAACTTTTAGAAAACCGTAGAGACGAACTGTTAGAAAACCGTAGAGATGAACTTCGAGAAAACCGTAGAGACAACCTTGATGAAAGCAGTGAAGATAGTTTTATTAAAAGCATTTTAGAGATCCGTAGAGACATACCTGTAGGTAGTTCATGTAAAGACCCATTAGAGAGAATACGTGTTATGTTAGAGGAGCTTAGTGAGGAAGAAGAGGATGAGAAGGCTGATAAGAATTACATGAACGGTAGTAAAATGGCCTGGGGAGAGGGTAAATTGGAGTCTCGTGAGGATGTTTTTCTAAAATCATTACCTTTAGTTGGAGTCGTAGGAGCAACACCTGATGACGTAGACCTGATTCTACAAACGGAGCAAATGAGAGATGGAAATATAGTTCGATTGAGAGAGAAACTAGAGAGAGGAAACTTGCGTTACTTTGAGTTAAGGGATGGACTAGTATGTAGAAGGAATGGCGACGAGTCTTGTTGTTTATATGTGCCTGCCTGTATGGAAGAACAACTTATTAGGAAATCTCACGAAAAACTAGGACATTTGGGAGCAGATAAGTGCGTTAAGGATTTAAGAAGGACCTATTGGTTTCCAGACATGAGAACTAAAGTGGAGCATTTTATTAGAAATTGCCTTTCGTGTATTTTGCACTCAGCGCCGAGATCGATTCATGATAGAACCTTGCATAGTATTCCGGAACCTAGTATTCCGTTTCATACACTCCATATAGATCATTTGGGCCCCTTACCGAGTATAATTTCAAAGAGAAAGCATCTCCTAGTTGTTATTGATGCTTTTACCAAGTTTGTCAAACTCTTTCCGGTAAATACAACTAGTACAAGAGAAGCAAGAGATGCGTTGAGTAAATACTTTGATTTTTATAGTCGACCCCATAGAATTATATCGGATCGCGGTACTTGTTTTACGTCACTTGAGTTCACCACCTTTTGTCAAGAGCGAGACATTGAGCACATAAAAGTAGCTACTGGAGCACCTCAGGCTAATGGCCAGGTGGAGCGTGTGAACCGTGTGTTAACGCCTATGTTAGGGAAATTATCAGAACCTTTAAGTCAGTCCGATTGGTATAAGCTACTGAATAAAGTTTGTTGGGGGCGGCGCTTCCTTCTGGATAAGTGGAGGTGTAGCGGATGGAAGTTGATGGAAATTTCCCACGGCGCAAGCGAACGGTGGAGAAGAAAAAAACAGCGGGGGCGTCGTGGGTAATCTCAGCGTAGTCGATCAGCTTTATTTCGCTGCATACATGGTACTAACTCTAAGCTTAAGCAAACGGCCCGCTTACTCCGCTAAGCGAGAGTGAGAGAGCGGCAGCGGCCGATCCGAGTGTTCGGCAACGAAGCCCGAGGCCCGCGCTCGAGAGTGCGAAAGCGCTTAGCGCTGCGGGAGAGCGAGCGCGGGAGAGCAAGAGGGCGAGAGCGGGCGAGCGTTGCTACGCTGGGAGCGCTTGAGCTTTTGGACGCTCAGACGCTCGGTGGGCAGAGGGGGAACAGGGGCCTCCTGGCGTAAACAAAGTTGAATATGCAATTAATAACGCAGTACATAGTAGCACCCAGGTAGCGCCTAGTGTTTTATTGTTTGGAATAGTACAAAAGGGACCTATAGTGGATGAGCTTTCTGAATACTTGAAGAATAAATTTAGTGATGAACCTAGAGATCTGGTCAGAATCCGTGAGCATGCAGCTGTCAATATACAGAATTTCCAAAAGAGAAACGAAGACTTTTATAGTAGAAAGCATAGAGCTCCTAGAGAATATCGAGAAGGTGATTATGTGGCCATAAGAAATGTCGATACCACTGCAGGAATTAATAAGAAGTTTGCTCCCAAGTACCGTGGGCCTTATAAGATAAGCCGTGTGTTCGATAATGATAGATACGAAGTCGTTGATATTGATGATTGCCAGTTAACGCAAATACCCTTTAGAGGTGTCTTAGAACCTGCTAGACTTAAGCCTTGGATAAGTAATGTTAATGAAACTGTTGCCCTTTGTTTGTAAAGATCGTGGTCGATCTGTAGTCAGGTCGGCCGAATGTAAATAGATTAAATATGATATAAAGTAGATAAGGTAACACTAAGAACTATTATATGTAAATATCTATAAGAACACGAGCACTCGATATATGGTTATCGACCATGTACGATCGTGAGGAGTACGATCACTAATAAAGCGAGCGGAAGTCGAAGAGAACGTGAAATTAATAAACTAAAGAAATAAAGAGTTTTACAGTATGTAACATAGCATTTTGATCATTTCTTAGCATGGTTACGTTGAAAAACAGAAATTTGCGTATTTGCGAAAAATTAGTTTTGGGCACAGAAACGGGTCAAATTCCACATAGTGCGATGTATGTATGACCGGACTACATTTTTTTCTTTAATTTAAACTTTAATAAGTTGATGTTTTATTTTTTTTTTTTGTCATGCCACCAGGATCATGTTCTTTCTGCTCAGATTGGATATTATGAAGTTGTGACGCCTGTAGGCGCACAATATATGTGCGCTAGACTAAATAGAAACAAATAGCGATATAAGAAAATGGATTGGCAACATTATGAATATAATTTGAATTGAATGCGCTCGCGCGCCACTTACCACGAACGAATGGTCACACTGGACCGAACAGAGGTTGGTCACACTATTCGGGCTATTCCCGCACAGGACTCTGGCCACACTGAAGCCTCGCCAGGGCCTATATAAAGCGGGCCACGGCCCTGGAGGAATCACTTAACAGCCGACTGCGATTGGGTCGAGTTAACCTCCCAAGTAGTTAGCAGCAAAGTCACTTTTTGGGAACTCAGGTTCCTATTTATAAATCGTAGTTAGGATCTCTGCTGACTTCCGAGTCCGAACTCTGCAGACTTTCGAGTTCAACAACCACTTGGTTCGGTTGACTTTCGATTCCGAACGCATTCGCTTGTGGGTGGCTTTCAAGGCCAAATAACCCATACTCTGGCGGAACTATCGTCACCTCCCTACCGGACAGCCGCAATCGGGACGAGGAGGACAAATCTGAACTACGGCGTAACCCGAGAATCGAGATCCAGCATGAAATTTTGAAGAATGGTACCTTTTAAGTAGATAAAGATTAAGATACATTTAACGGCATAATCCTCTAGCGTTCTACTCTGGGCCGGGGTCGGAGTCTCTTACAGCAACCTCGCCTGAATCAAACAAATATTCCTGCACGAACCCTGGACGTCCCGCTAGCTATCCACGGACGACAGGACGTCACAAAGTTGCAAATGTTTTTTTTTTTTTTATTAAACACACGGTCGTTTTTAAGAATTTTAAAACACGTCTTACATTAAACGTGTTCGGGATCAATTTCCTCGTAATGTTGAACAATATTAATCGTTTTCTTTGCTGGTGCCATGTTTCCGTGTTGAATCAAAACTTAAAAGTGCCAAAAATATTTTCTTTAAACGTATTCTTTTAAAGATAAAATCGTAAAGAAACGGTGCATAAGAAAGATGCAAGATTCATCATTTGTCATTTTATTTTGTCTTTCTTTTAATTTTTGCTTTAAATTATGAATAAAAATGCTAATCTTTATGTTTTTGAATTAAATAATGTTATTTAGTATGTGACAGGATGTTCTCTTTATTATATGGTTCTTTCTTATATTTTTAGCTTATATGTAACACTTACATATATCTTGTTTCTTCAACTTATAATTCTTGCACAACATTCACGTCTTTCCTCTAAGTTCTCTTGTTACACCCTGATCTTGCTGCACGTAGGCAGCACACTTTCAACCCCCGAAAACCAGCAGTGGCGCTTTCTGAGAGAAATAGTAACCTGCTCTTTCAGAGATAGTATTTTAACAAATAGTGTGACCAGATCTTACTTATCGTAATTGGCCTGCTACATTTATTTAAATTTTTGTAATATTTTCTTTCAACGACATAGCTCCGATTGCTGCTCATAACTAAGAAGCGTATCACACATCTTGGCGGGACATGGGGACTGCTGCTTGAAAGGAGAGATGGATTAATAATCCAGATACCCTTCTTGTACACTTCACCGTAGTTTTTGGCGTCTCCGCTGGTGTGTTCGTCAGACAAGCGGGATCGAGACCCATGCCCTGCGCAAGGGTCCTTATAAAGCCGCTGAATTCGTCCCGTAACTCCTCCTTATCGCGCCTAAGCGCATCGTTCTCCGTGCGGAGCCTTTGGACAAGGTCCATAAGCTCGGCTTTTGATTGCTGAGTCTTTCTGGACGCCATTGACGCTATGTTTGAATTAGGGTTGTTGATTATCAAAATATCAATATATCGATATTTTTTTCTGAAAATGATATATTTATACCATGAAATTGTTTGCCCAAAAATCGAATTCACGATTTTTTTTAATATTTTTTCTTGAAGTGACATAAGCCCGCCGCCATAATTTCGCCGTTTTAAAACTACATAATTTCGCGCGATCTTATGACGCATATCAGCATATCCTTTTAATAATTCCTGCTGCCCATCATCGTCAGCTTCCTCTTCGGCATCTTCTTCTTCGGCATACTTAAAAGCTCGATCAAGAGCGAGCAAGACTGAGCATTTTGCGAAAGCAAATTGATCTCTGTCAAGCTAGAGGTTGAGCAGGCTTCATCTGTATGAATCTGAAAATATGTTGAATTAATTATTGTTTATTATTTATATAAAATGAATTTACTAACCTTTTCCTTCAACTGCCACAGTTGGCGTAAGAGCTGTTTAAGCTCAGGTTTCGCGCGCATTACATTTTCAGGGTGTTGCAGCAATATGCGACGTAAGCGTGGGTCCAGGAAGAGGCTGCAAATGACGACTTTATTTGCTAACATGCTTTCTTCCCGCGCCTCAATAGCAAGCCTCAACGCTTTACTATAAGTTGTCTGCTTTGTACCGACTGTGAGCTTGAGTTCCATCCAAAGCTTGTAGAAGTCGCTCATAAATAATTGGCTGCTTTGAAATTGCAATGTTGCCAAGTAAGCTGGCTCCAAAGCTTCCATCAATTGCTTTAAATCCAACCACTCAGTCGGAGTCAGCTTCCTTGAATTTTTGAAGTGGCGCTCGCAAAAGGTATCAAAGCCCAGCAGTTTACTCAACATATTATATTTTGAGCTCCGTCGAGTCGCAACAATTACAGGCTGCGGTTATTAAATGTCTAAATATATATAAAAAAATAGTTAATTTATGAAAGGTAATAAATAAAATGTTATGAAACTGACCTGTAGGTTGGCGTCCTTAACAGCTTCACAAGCTTTCGCGCTTTTCAAATAAAATCAGCTGCTTCCAAGCCTTCCAGGAAGTCCTTCACTGCAAGCTGAAGGGTGTGTGCTGCACAACGTACGGAGGTGATGGAACCAATGCTAGTATTAAACATTAGCTCATCCTCGTCGTCCTCGTCAATGTTAGCAGTCTCCGTATCATTAAGCAGCTCAACTGCTTTCACCATATTTCGGCCATTGTCCGTGGCCGTGTTATGGTGTATATTTGCTGCTTCTGAATCACGAATTGGCTCAGCGGTGACTCAATTTCAGAGCAAATGTTTCTGGACGTGTGCGACATCTTTAACTCATTAAGGCCCAAGGTCCTTATCGCAATACCAGTGTCGTGAATATATTGCACATTTACGCACAAGATCCCACGATTACACCGGGTGGCTGTGTCCATTTTTAAGCTAAGCATTTTGTCCTTGAGACTGGCCATTATGCTGTTTTTAATGTCATTATATTTTTCCTCCACCATGCCCATTATGTTTCTGGACGAAACAGCCGGCATATCCAGTGCAGAAAATATTTGAGACGTTAGCGTTTTGAAGCACTCCGAATCAAAAATAGCCAACGGAAGCTTGTCCAGCGTCACCAAATCGATGCACGCATCCTTCACTTCATTTTTGCCCATTTTTATTGCAAATTTAATTTTTCCTTCGGCAGCTTCGTCTTCCTGAATGTTAGCTATCTCAGCTTCGATTTATGCTTAGTTTGCATATATAAATTCCATATTTCATTTGTTCCTCGCCAAGTTTGCTTAGATTTTCGTAGTGTTGATCAAATTTGCACTGTTAAGAAGAAGAAATCAGAGTTGCACTGAAAAATTATCGCCAAACAAACCGTTGTTAGATTTAGATGCGTTCTAACCGCGGTCCATTTGAGAAAATTCGGAACGTAAAACCTTATGGACCTTATAGGTTACACTCTTCCTGAAGCTCCTTGTCAAGAGTTATCGTAGAATTTTGCGGATTTTGGAAAACCTTTCTCATAATTATTCGGCTTACTCGTTCTCCACCTCCATTTGTTTTTTCAAGTCTTCCTTCGTTTTGGAATCACATTGTAGACAGAAACTGAAAACAATTCAGCAATCTCCGCAGCAGATTTTTCCCATTTATGTACATATGATTATAGAAAATCAGCTGGGTGATTATAAAGGTCAACCTTATGAAAGAATATGCAGAAATGACGCTACCTACTAGGCATACAGAGCGGTAAAGTACCGTTTTTATCTTCGAAAATAATTAAACAGAATGGAAAAGCAATCTGTTTAAAAAGTTTCTTGAGAGTGTTAAAATTGTGCAATTTCATTATTTTATCTTCTTCCTAATTTTCTTTCGATTGTTTTGATTCTGTTTTTAGACGAAATAACTAGACATACTCCGATTAATAGTGTGACATTAAAAAATCATAAAATTAAACAAACGGGGCTCATTTTTGCAAAAAATAAAGATCATTTTCAGTGTGTAAACAGTTGCTTGATATACTGTATACCACATGAAATATACTAGATACCAATTTTGAAAGCGATAATAAAATACTGTTTTTATGAATGAAATTGTAATTGAAAAGTATATTAGCATGTTCATTAGAGGTCGAAACTCAAAAAGGTATCGCAATTAGAATTTCATTTTGCTGGTTTCTTAAACTGAAACAAGAAAGGAATAGTTTCCTTCGGCACGCCAAAGTTTGTATACCCTTGCATTATATTAATGGATCATTAATAATCAATCCATTTTGGGCAAATTAAAAGAAAAAATAACAGGAACTAGATTCGAAATATCTAATTAATAATTGCTTGGATTATGTTGGTAATACGACTACGGTCACACCGACCGTTAAAGGTAAACAAAAAAAAAACGGCGCCGTATTACTATGAATTTCGCAGTATTCTTGTATAAATAAATGCAGAATCCTTAAAATTGTTGTTTTTAAATTATTACCAAAAAAAAATTTTAATTAATTTTACAGAACCTTGCCACCGCAAAACATATTATATTTTCTAATTTTCTAATATTTTTTTAGTTCAAAAACCAGGGAAATGATATAAAAAGAAAATTCTAATCGTGAGACCACTTTTTAATTACAATTGTCTTTACTAAAACCGTATTTGTTATTGGTCCAATAAATATATTTACTATATTTTGTTGAAGTAGCTAATACATTAAAGTGCCATATAGTCATCTTGCTCGCTATAGTGTAAAACACTTTAGCGCTGTAAAATCTTTAATGAAATCTCTAGTATCAGAATAGTATAAACAGGCAATATAGGCTTTGGCGAAAACTTCCTTTTACGAAAGCAAAAAATAAAACTGTTGTTGTTTTTATTTTTGTAACTTTTAACTTGTGACGCGCATACGCGCACAAAAATATAGTAATAAGAACTAGAAAAAAACTTAGGAACAATTAGCGACATGGAAAAATTATGAGAAAGATTTGAATGGAGTGCGCGCAGGTGCCACATGTGTGAGAATAGGGTCACACTGGGCCGAACGGAGGCTGATCACACTAGTACGGCCAAAACCAGCATAGGCGACGGGCACACTGGACCACGCCAGGCCCTATATAAAGCGGGCCACCGCCCAGGGGAAATCACTCAGCAGCCGATTACGATTGGAATGGTTTTAAAAACATTATCTAGGTCATGTTTTTATTTTCATCTTCTTTCTGGCGCTACAGCAGCATTTTCTTTTAATGTTTGTTTGTTTATTTATTTAGTTTGGCCATTACACAGGAACACAAAATTAAACTTTGTGAAATTTCCACGAACCATTTCAAGTTTTCCATGATATTTGGGTGCTCCTGAGTAAAAGTCCCATACAAAATTATTTTCCATCACCTACAGGTTCCGCGGTATACCTAAGAATACAAAAAACCGATGTTTGCCGACATTTTGAATTACGTGGCCTTTATAATTGGACTTACCTTTATTATTTTCGGTAGGACCTACTCTCAATACATCACGGCACTACTAAAAAATAGTCCCAATCGTGGACCATTGCCCATGTCTTTGGAATTCGACGCCAAAGTTGAAACTCCCAAAATTTTCAACATTTCTGTGATGAAAAAACAATTCTGAGAATTTAATCTTATATGGAACTAATTTTAAATATTCATTGAATCTATTGTTCATTGTATTCTTTAATTTCGGTTTAAAGCGTTTTCATGAGGACATTTTATTGGATTTATTAAACGAATAAAACAGCTTTTTTGTTTTGATTATCTACTACTATTTTCTGTCAAAATTCAAATAAGTCAAGGCAACCTATAAATTAGTAGTTATTTTGAGGTTTTATGGGCGGAAGGTAGATGTGCAGGTTGGTGGACATATTTGTTATGACATTGACATTGATATAGGGGGGTTAGGGGAATGGATGGTTTAGGGTTATGGGATGGTGGTATTAAATTGGTTTTGCTTGATGTTGCTGTTGTTATGGTGCATCTACATCAGTTTTTGTTTGCTTCTTGGCTTATTTATTCGAGTATGGTTATTGTGTTTTTGCATTTTTCAACTGCCAGTCTAGCAGTATCTCTCTTTAGGTCTTCTCCCATTAAGTCTATGTCATAGGCGCCTACATCTCGGTCAAATTTCCTAAGTGTGTGGTGTCCCCAGTAGAGTAGTGTTGGTCGGTTGGTACTGCTTGTTAGGTCATCTTCTTCTGTGATCATGTCTATTAGTTTGTTATGAATCTTCCTCATGTTTGTGTCTAGTATTTCTTCCTGGGTGGGTGGAGGGTATTCATGCGGCTGGAGTGGAGTCATCACTAGTCTCTGTATGTAATCTGGTTCATATCTAATGAGTTTATGTGTTTGCCATCTGGTTGATTTCCCTTTTCTGAGGTCGCGGGCCAAGTTATTGATCCAGTCTACGCTGGGTCTTTCTTTGTCGATGCCCTTGGCCTTGGCTCTCTCATAGGCTTTTCTGTCCCTTTCTTCAATTGCTTCATAGTATTCCTTGATTTTTTCTCTGTAGTAACGGCAGGTTCCTGTTTGTTCAAACTCTATTAGCGTGGGCAGATCTTGCTGGTAGGGTGCAAATGGTGAGTCGCGGATATCAGGAAAGTCTTCTATGAGTTTTCTTTTGTGTGGCTCAATGTGTTCTATTAATTGGCATTTGTACCTTGGTCTTTCAATTCTCAGAGGGTTGTAGGGATTAATGATAATGTTTATTGCATCTATATTTGGGTGGGTTGCTAAGGTTGTTGCGAGTCTTTCCGAGGCTTTCTTGTAGGTTTCGCTTATTGGTTCAAAGTTGTATTGGTTTCTGATGTCCGCATTCGTAACATACCTACTGGCTTTGGCAATTTTCCGCAGCAGTATGTTCTGTTGTATCTCAATTTTGAAAAATTGGGATTTTGAAACTAAGGCGCCCCAGATAGGAAGGGCGTATTGCCATAGGGGCGCTATTGTTTGTTTAGCTATCAGCATTTTGTTTGGTTTAGAGAGCGTCCTGTCATTTCCTATTATCCAGTCTAGTTTTTTTGTTGCAGTTCTAATTTTGCCAATAAGTTCCTTTGTGTGTGCACATAGGTTTAGTTTTCTGTCTAAAGTAAGTCCAAGGTATTTATGCTTTGTGTCATTTTTGACTTTTTGACCATTCATAAGAGGCGAGAGTTTTGAGATTCCATTGCCTATACCGCGCTGGGTAAATAGAACATGTGTGGTTTTAGTCGGGTTTAGGGTTATGCACCATTTGGTGGCCCATTCCATTAGGAATTTTAAGTAGTCCTGATTTGTGTTTACTGCTCTTCTGGCCTCCTTTCCAGCACAGAGGATTATCGTGTCATCAGCATATGTTCTCGGGTGGTTCTTGGAATATTGAGGGTTTAAGTATTAGGTGAGGGAGAGGGATGTCAGAGGTATATATATTGTAGAGTATTGGGCTGAGGACACTGCCTTGCGGCACTCCAGCTCTTATTTGTCCTGTATGTGGGGTTGTGCCATGTGGTCCATTGACTTCAAAAGTTCTGTTAATTAAGTAACTTTCTAGGACTTTAAAGATTTTGTACGGAAGAAGCTTTATTAGTTTTAAGAGGAGTCCCTCGTGCCACAGGCTTTTAATATGAATTGTGTAGTCCTTGCAAGTTGTTTCTCCGTGTTGTGTCCCTTTCTAAATCCAAACTGGTGTGATGGAAGTGCTTTGGCAAAATCTTCGTGTTTGAACATCCTGTCCATTATAAGAGTCTCGAATAATTTAGAAAATCCTGAGAGTAGACTGCTGGGTCTATAGGAGGAGGTTTCGTAGACTGACTTGCCAGGTTTTCTGATCATCGTGATCAGGGCATGTTTCCACTGGGCAGGAAAATACCCTACTCTGAACATAGCGTTGTAGATGTTAGTGAAGTAGATAATTGCTTTAAACGGAAGGGCTTTTAAGGTTTTGTTATCAACTTGATCCTGCCCAGGGGCCTTGTTGTTCTGTAGTGATTTCATTTGGGCTGTAACTTCCATGGGTGTTATTGGGGTAAATGTGAGGCTATCTTTTGTTGATTTGGTTTCGAATTTAGCCTGTCTGTGGAACCACAGGGTGTTATGTATATATAATTTTTAAACTTTATTTTTTTCCTATTAAGTAAATTTGTTTTTCTTTTTGTATTTAAGCAGTATTAATTATATTATCTTATTTAGTTGAACATCTTCAAGTAAATAAAAGTGAATCTAAAGTAAATACTGAATCGAAGCGTTATACGTGTCCCCAAATTATCCTCTCTCCCTCATTGCCTACCCTTTCATCATCATCTCTTGCTCTCTCTGCCTCTCTGTTTTCGGTTTCTCTTTTGGTTTTTCTTTATAATTGCAAGACCATCTCCAGCCTGAGAGGCTGGTTATGTAATATATACACTTAATATATACGTTAATATATACACTTAATTACACTTAGGGAGAGCGCACTAGCAGATCTTCTTGAGTGCAGTTTCATAAAAGCCGTCGAAGAGAATGGTGAGGACTCCAAGGCACTATAATGAACATTTGTTTGTTTAGTTTACATGTAGAATCCATTGAAATCTTGACTTACCAAATAAATATTACAAATCTTGTGTATCTGTAATATTGTCTACGTTTAAGTCCTTTTGGACGCATTCTTTTGCAATTGTTCGCATGCCCCAGCATGGATAAATTTGAATTCGTTTTAAAAGCACAAATGCACATTAAGGTTGCATTTTTTGCAGGGCATTTATGTGTTGCCCGAGAAGAACTGAAAAAAACTTTGCAGTCCGGGCATTGCTTTGGGTGTATTGGTCCGTTCTCAAAATCTAA
Organism: Drosophila kikkawai; assembly: GCF_030179895.1. Taxonomy (NCBI): domain Eukaryota; kingdom Metazoa; phylum Arthropoda; class Insecta; order Diptera; family Drosophilidae; genus Drosophila; species Drosophila kikkawai. Next base: position 26,289,565 of record NC_091728.1, on the reverse strand, counting down.
AACTTCATTTAAAAGCAATATTTTGTGAAATATCTTCAAATGCTCGCTCTTGAAATTACTCTGCGGCAGTTGTTCCTTGATTTCTTCTAATCTAGCTGCAGTCTCTTTTTGTTAATCAATTTTAGCTGCAGTCTCTTGTTCTTTATGATCTGTAGGCAGGACTTTGCTTTTCAAATTTTTTAATGCACTTATTGCCGCCTTTTGGCGCTTTGCGCGTCTTATTTGGTTTGATCCTGTTATGTTCGCAATTATGGGCAATGGCACATTTAGTTTTTCTAACTCTTTTTGTGCTTCTTGCCCAAGCTTGCGCATTGCAGCTCTTTGCAATGATAATTATCATCATATGACATTTTCTCTTTACTTTATTTATAATTTATGTATAAATAAAAATTTCTCGAATGGCTTCCGTAGGGCTACACGTAGGGCACTTAACTTCGACTCCCACGTAGGTTTTCTTTGAATCTCTATTTAATCTTAGTCTATTATAATAAGAAATATCTACACTTAGCCAAATTTTAACAATAAGAGTATAAGAAATATGAGATGACTCCGCATTCACGGCACGCAGCTGGGGCAAATTGTGCGCCCCAGAATTTGGGGCGTTACATCTCCTCCCCACTTCGGGGAACGAAAGAAACGGTCCCTCTTCCGCTGGGTCGGAGGGTGATTTGGTAGGACCTCTCCTCGGTCCTTACCCGAAGGCGTTGGGGGGTGTGCTGGGCGGTGATCGTCTGCCACACGACGGCGGGAACGTCGCGGTCCGGCCGGTTGTAAGCCCATCCGTACGGAAGCGGATAGCGCTCGCCTTCCGGAGGGTCCTGGTTCGCGCGTGCTGGGTTCCTCTCCCGTCCGCCGCGGAAGTCCTAAGGTGGACTAATGAGTCCGTCGGGATTCCATTCCTCTGGAACGGCCCAGATCAGCTCCTAGGCCTCGGCTGGTATCTGGTCCAGGAGCTGACTCGCTCGACTCGGACTCCCACTCCATTGCCTTGCCCGTTGGATGGTGTGGGCGGCTGGAGGAGTCCGAGGTGGTAGGGGTGGCGTCTCGCATCTCGATGTCCTGCGGAGGGTCATCATCCTGGGTCGTAGTTGCGGGCTTCGACGGTGTCGGGGCCAGGTTTCCCGGCACGCCGTAAACGTCACCGGTCCTGGCGTACTCGGGTACAGTGTGGGTATCCGCGCCTAGAATGCAGAGGTGCTCTGTGGACGCCGGGAAGGTGGCGATCGGGCTTTCGGATGGGCGCCACGGGACCTCGACCTGGATGGTCTCGTAGATCGTGTAGATGAGGTATGCCCCGCTGATACCAGTACCTGTCTTCTCCGGTGTACCGGTAATTTCATTTCAATTATTCATTCGCTAACGGAGGGACTCCTTAACTGGCTACATAAGTCTTAAATTTAATCCTAAGTTGTATTATGAGCTAAATGTAAATACAATTGTTTTTTTACCAAATCTCTGGGGGAGGTTGGGTCCAATCGCGTTGGGCGGTAATTTGTAAAAATAGGTTAAAGCCCTAGTTATAATAGGCTCATTTAGGGCGTAATTCGTTCTACAGAACGGAGTAGGAAATGGCTCCAATGATCTTAATTGCCTACCCGGAACACAAAAATTTAAGAGACTTAGTAAAGCGGGGCAGTCAATTTTGCCAGAAATCAGGTCAAAAATTATTAGAATGGCTGATACAGCTAAATTAAATGGTAATAATTATGTTTAAAATTTTTATTTTATTTTTAAAGATAATCATTAGATTTGATTAAAAAAATAAAATTGTTTCAATAAAAATTTTGTTTGATCAAAAAAATAAATAGTTTTTATTTCTTAAGGAACATCCACCCCTTCTAGATCTAGAATAGCTAGCCTTGGTTTGATTTTTTTTACATTTTTGTTTCGCCTTTCCAAGTTTGAGTGTTAATTAGCAAAACCAGCTTCCTGGGCTTCTGGGCAATAACGATCGCCTTACAAATTAACTGGTCTAATTTGAAAATTTCTCTGAAGATCTGCTAGGTAAATACCCATATCACATGAGTTTTTTTTTTTTTTTTTTTTTTTTTTTTTTTTTTTTCGCATAATATTTATTGGTTTTAAAAGCTTTGCTGCATTAAGCTTAATATCTACTATTAAATCATTGGTCCAATAATATGTAGCAGAGGAAACAATTCAAAAAAAATATTTAACTAGGTTATTCGCCGGGTGGGCAGCTCCCGTATGATGACTCTCCTAAGTCGTCGTCTTCCTCTCGCAGCTGGCAGAGCTCTCGCCAGCGGGTTGGGGTGTCGAATTAACCTGGTTCGGTGTCGGGCGGCAATGGTGTTTATGGAGTCTCCCACAGCAGGGACATGTAGCTCTGTCCGTATATCCCGGTTCCTGATATACCACTCAGCACCTGTAATACGCCTTAGGAATCTGGCTTGGAAGGCTTGTATCCTTCGCAGATGCGATCTGGCTGCAGTGCCATATACAGCCACTCCGTATTGCCAAATCGGTGCCAGTAGGGACTGGTACAGGCGAGTCTTGCACCTAAGGCTCAGCTTCGATTTAGGGCCTGTGAGCCAGCTAATGCGCCTGGCAGTGTTTTCCAATTTAGCCCTAATCTGCTTGATATGTGTGCTGAACGTCAGTCTCTTATCAAGCACCAGTCCCAGGTATGTGTGTTCCACAAGTTGTGGCAGAAGCTGGCCGTGAAGGAAGACACCTGGGCATGTGCTTCGCTTCAGGGTGTATGTGACCACCGCACACTTCTCCGTATTGATGGCCACATTCCACCTACAGGCCCAGTTTTCAAACCTCTTGAGGAGAATCTGAAGTTTATCAGTGGCACTATAGATGCAGCTGGATCTAGCCAATACTGCGGAGTCGTCTGCATATGTAGCAGCACACGCACGCTCAGAGCTTAGATGAAGCGGGGCATCATGAGCGAATAGATTGTAGAGCGTGGGTCCTAATACGCTTCCTTGAGGGACACCAGCTCTGATATTCCTGGTGGAGGAGGAAACTCCATCCTGCACCACCTGGAAGCTCCTATCCTTGAGGTAGCTGCAGATGATCTCAAAGAGCTGTGGTGGCAGGAGCTCTTTGATCTTGGACAGAAGCCCCTCGTGCCAGACCCTGTCGAAAGCCTGCTGGATATCGAGAAATGCAGCCACGACATACTGGTTCCTTTGGTACCCCTCGACAATAAAATCGACGACTCGGTGGAGCTGTTCAGGAGTACCATGTCCTTTCAGAAATCCGAACTGGTGTCTTGGTATCGCCTCGATGACTTCAGGTAGCCTCTGGATCCTGTCAAGTATGCACCTCTCGAACACCTTGGCAAACGTGGGAAGGAGGCTGATCGGTCTATAGTTGGCTACGTTGTTGCAGCATTTCCCCTTTTTGTGGATCATTACCACGTTTGCGTTTTTCCAGGAGAGCGGGAAGTGTCCGAGTCTTAAAGCAGCATTGTATACCAGGACCAGGAAGAGGAGTGCCTTAACCGGAAGGAGTTTAGCAACTCTATTGGTGATGCCATCCGCTCCTGGCGACTTCCGGTTCTTCAACTTCCTGATCCTGGCCCGCACTTCTGGAAGCAGGATCGGTGAAATGGGAGGCGTCATTTGGTGAGGTATTTCTAGAGAAGCACGGACCTTTTCCGTCCTTTCCTGAGAGGATGTTGCAAAAGGGGTAAATCGCTCCTCCAGACTTTCGGCGAAGGCTTCCGCTCGGTCCTGTGGTGACTTTGCCCAATTTCCATCCGCTTTTCTCACAGGAAACTTGGGGGTTACTTGCCTTTTACTCTGCCCGGCAAGTTTCCAAAGCGCGTAGTCCGTGTCCCTGTCTGGTGTTGCCTCCTGGAGCTCCTTGTCAATGCGCTCCTGACGTAGAAGTCTCAGCAGCTTCCTGACCCGGTGTGCCAGTCTTCGGTACACCCTCAGCACCCTGGCTTCATGAGTCCTGGAGTATTCCCTCCTGAGCCTGTGTTTGGTGTCAATCAGTGCCCTGATTTCCGGTGGTAGAGAAAAGCGGGGCACAGAGTGGCGGCTTCTGTCCGGGGGCATTGCGAGCTCTGCTGCAGCCTTGATTTTATCCTCCAGAAGTATGGCAGCGTCATCTACGTCCTCGGCAGAGTTAATCTCCATATGCAGGTGTATTGAGTCCTCCAAGGTTCTTTTAAACATCCTGACGTCAGATCCGGGGGGCAGGAGCGTCCTTCTTGGCACATAAGCGCTTCCTGGCAGGTGTAGGTTGACTATGAGTGGGATATGATCCGAGCTAAGCTCAAAGGATTCATTAATAGTCAGCCGACGTCCATGGAGTCCTTTAAGTAGGGCGAAATCCAGAGCAGAAGGGGTTCTGCCGTTGCAGGGAAAGCACGTAGGTCTGCCAGTGGCCAGGATTTGTGTGTTCGTGTTATCCAGGGCCTCAACCAGCATTGTGCCTCGCCTGTCAGCTCGGAAGTTGCCCCAGTTGCGGTGCTTGGCGTTGAAGTCTCCTCCTAAGATGGCTTTATCTCCACAAAGGTTAAGCAGAGCCTCAAATCCATCACATGTCCATGTGGGGCGAGGGGGAAGGTAGACCGCTGCCACATCCAGATCTCCAAAAGGCGAGTTGAGAGTGATCATCGCCATCTGTGCCAATCCCAGGCGTATCGGGTTGTGCTGAAAGTAGGTCAGTCCACTTCTGACCAAAATCGCAGCTCCACCTCTGGTTACAGCGCCAGGGAAGTCAGCTCTATGGAGGAAGTACCCAGGAATGTTGAAGAATACTCCGTGTTTAAGGAAGGTCTCAGACACAAGCATAATGTCAATGCTATGTCTTGAGAGGTACACCAGAAGCTCCTCTCGATTAGCAAGGAGACTTCTGGCATTCCATATACCCACTTTAAGGGTCCCCATGGATAGTTGGCATTCCTCTTTTCAGCTCTCTTACAACAAGAGATATCGTAGCTAAGGAGGAAGCCAATTGGTCCACAGTGGCCTTGAGGCTGGTAAGCATGGTCACTATCCTCGTCATGTCCCAATCAGAGTCTGGGTTGGGTGGCGCTGTAGTATTATGAGACCTGCCTCGGCTTCCTAGCACTGGGAAGTCGTCCTGCAGGTTATAGCTTGCCTGCCTGAATCCAGGAGGAAGTTCAAAGGCGGCCGTATGCGCGGCTGGTTGTTGCTGCTGGGCTCTCGTCCGTTGGGCATACGACAACCCTGGTTGAAGCATTGCCGACGGTATTGCAGTATCACGTCTGCGGGCACCTCTCCCTGAGTTGTTAAATGGCAAATTCTCTCTGGGGAGGACTCTCTTAAGCAAAGATGCAAAGATACGGCATTTTTTGTCATATGCCGCATGGCCTTCTCCGCAGTTAGCACAGCAGAGATCCGCTGCGATGACTGCCTTACAGGCCTCAGAGCCCGTCCAGTGACTGTCTCCACACCTTCCGCAGACTGGTGGTTTAAGGCAAAAATATTGACTTTAACATGCTGTAAAAAATATAAAAAGCGGTTTTCAACAACCGTTTTAGTTCAAATAGAAGAGAATTCAATTCTAAAGAGAATAAGCCTTTATTCGTTTCAATCGGTCAATAAGTTTTTTTGTTATCTTTCCCGCCAATTCGAAAGAATCGTAAAAATTAAAAGTGAGAAAACGGGCCTCAAAGTTCGCCAAGCGCCTGCAAACCTACCCGGCGCTCCTTTGCTTTCATCTCTGTATCTTCGAAAATACTTCGAATTGGCTTCTGAAATTTTTGTGGTATATTCTTAGATAGTTTATCTATCGATTTAAGCAATAAAAAAAAAATCGATTTTTTTTGCCTCCTAATTCAGGAAACCCCCTTAATGTTAGTCTATTATAATAAGAAATATTTACACTTAGCCTAATTTTAACAATAAGAGTATAAGAAATATGAGATGACTCCGCATTCACGGCACGCAGCTGGGGCAAATTCTCCCCACTTCGGGGAACGAAAGAAACGGTCCCTCTTCCGCTGGGTCGGAGGGTGATTTGGTAGGACCTCTCCTCGGTCCTCACCCGTAGGCGTTGGCGGGTGTGCTGGGCGGCTGCTAGTCGGGCGTTAATCATCTGCCACACGACGGCGGGAACGTGGCGGTCCGGCCGGTTGTAAGCCCATCCGTCCGGTAGCGGATAGCGCTCGCCTTCCGGAGGGTCCTAGTTCGCGCGTGCTGGGCTCCTCTCCCGTCCGCCGCGGAAGTCCTGAGGTGGACTAATGAGTCCGTCGGGGTTCCATTCCTCTGGAACGGCCCAGATCAGCTCCTAGGCCTCGGCTGGCATCTGGTCTAGGAGCTGACCGATGGTCCCCGATGACATACTCATGGCGGCGCTGAGGGGGCTGGACCTCGGGGTTGCCGCAGGCGGTGTGGCGGCTTCGAGGACGGGGTTTGGGTCGACTTCCTCGGTCACCCGGTTTGGCGCAGCAGCGACTGGTGCGTGCTTGGGTAGCGGTTGGTAGGGCACCAGTGTCAAGGACGGCTCCTTGCGTCGGAAACGCTGGTCCGTACTCTCCTCGTCATCGCTCGACTCGGACTCCCACTCCATTGCCTTGCCCGTTGGATGGTGTGGGCGGCTGGAGGAGTCCGAGGTGGTAGGGGTGGCGTCCCGCATCTCGATGTCTTGCGGAGGGTCATCATACTGGGTCGTCGTTGCGGGCTTCGACGGTGTCGGAGCCAGGTTTCCCGGCACGCCGTAATCGTCACAGGTCCTGGCGTACTCGGGTACAGTGCGGGTATCCGCGCCCAGAATGCACAGGTGCTCTGGGGACGCCGGGAAGGTGACGATCGGGCTTTCGGATGGGCGCCACGGGACCTCGACCTGGATGGTCTCGTAGATCGTATGAATGAGGTATGCCCACGATCCCCGCTGATATCAGTACCGGTCTTCTCCGGTGTAGCGGTAATGTTGTGCACCTTCCGGTGGGACGCTGTCGTCGTCCTCCCGATCGTCGGCGGAGCTCTCGGAGTAGGTGGGTCGTGGCTCATCCTCGTCGTCAGTGACGTCCTCGACGTAGGTGGCCGGCGGCTCGTCCTCGTCGTCACTGACGAACTCCTGGTCGCTCTCGGGGCTTTCCCGCTCCTCGGAACTCGAGCGGTAGTCGGCGTCCCGATCGCAGGGGTTATACACCTCCGTGTCGGATGACCCGGATGGACTCTGGTGGCGGTCGGGGAAGGAGTCTGCGAAGTATTGCGTGTAGCGGCCCGACACGAATCCGTTGGTGGGAGCGTCGTAGATCCTACGTCCGTTCGCGTCCGTATAGTGGGACGATGTGCCGCGTGTTGGAGGCGGGGCTCGAAGGCCGTCGTCGTCTGGGCGATGCGGTGGTGCGCAGCTCGACGCGGCCCGGCGGGGTCTCGTCCGAGCTCTGGAGGTTTCCGGCGAGGATGATGGCTCTCGACCGGGGCCTCCCGGCTGGCTCATAGCCGTCAGGCCTGACCGGGTGGACCACCCAGCGTACGCCGATCCTGGGCGTAGCCGGGGGTCGCGAGAGGTCCCGCGAGTCTGGGATACCAGACATTTTCCTTAGGATCTCGGATTGCGCTACCCTAATTTTGTTCAAGTTAGTTTTCGCTGCACTACCATATATTTGGAAAGCGTATTTAAATATGGGACATACAAAAAAGGTTTGAACCTGTCCTCTAAGCAAATAGCAAAAGCTTCCGCTTTCTGCTCATTTGAATAGCACCATTCTCCAGCGGGATCCTTTAGTGGGGCCTTGGGGACGACGATCCTTTTAAAATGGCTGGTGAGCTTTCATAATGCCCATATGATACACTAATGCAGTTTTCATTAATTAGCTACTTCATTAGAACCTTGAAAGAGACCACTATATGTGTAATTTTGTGTAATTTGGCTTGAATTTTGCTTGGATTATTTTGGTAATACGACTACGGTCACACCGACCGTAAAAGGTAAACAAAAAAAGCGGCCGCCATTCGAGGCGTATTACTATGAATTTCTGAATTCCTCGTCGAAGTATTCTTGCATAAATAAATGCAGAATCCTTTAAATTTATGTTTTTAACCTATAATGCTTAAATTTTTTTAAATTATTACCAAAAACAATTTTTAAATTAATTTTACAGCGTAAGAACCTTGCCCTCGAAAAACATATTATTTTTCCTAATTTTCTAATATTTTTCCAGTTCAAAAAACCAGCGAAATGATATAAAAATAAAATTCTCATTGTGAGACCATACTGTCAATGAGCTGGCTAATACATTTTTCAATTACAATTTTCTTCATTAAACCCGTATTTTGTTATCGAGTATCTAGTATATAATATGTAGATCTATCGATTATCGCGGCAATGAAGTAGCTAATGCATTATTCTAATGCATTAGAGCGCCATATAGTCGTCTTGCTCGCACTTGTGTAAAACGCTATAGCGATGTCAAATCTTTAATGAAGTCTCTAATTAATGCGCAAACGATTGGCCAGTCTCACGTAAATTTGGTGGTACCTGGCGTCGCCCGTTCTTACGTACTCTTTACGCGCTTTCCTTTTTAATGGCCGAATGACACTCTAATGCAGATTTCATTAATTAGCTACTTCATTAAAACCTTGAAAGAGACCACTATATGTGTAATTTTGCTTGGATTATTTTGGTAACACGACTACGGTCACACCAATTTTAAAAGGTAAAGAAAAGCGAAAAAAAATGTCGAAAATGGCTTTCACAGAAGAAATGACCAATTATTTAAGGGGGGATATACATGTAAGCGGTCAAAATTTGGTCATTTTTCGTAAATTTTGATCAGTTTTCACTTCCCACCCTTTTAAAAAAATAGTAATACAAAGTTTTATAACAACCATTTAGGTTCAAATAGAAGATAATTTCATGCTGATCATAATCATTTTTTATTCACTCCGATATGTTACGCAGTTTTTTGTGAATCGTGTCCATAGCATAGGTAGAAATTCCAAAATTAGAAGCTGAGAAAATGACGATTAAAGTTTTTGATGCGCCCACGTTAAAACTAGTGAACCTTGCGTGCATACTTGATGTGAGGCACTTAAAGTTGGAATTCGACAATGAAACTTACACAGTATATTCTTTAAGTAATAAACTATTTTTTAAACAAAAAAAAACAAAATTTCCCAAAAAAAAATTGGTTTACATGTACATATATCCCCCCTTAATTGAAAGTGTGCAGGCTGACGAATTCATTTGGAACCACAAAAGTCCAGCATACAAGGTGCAGAACCTAAAGCTAAAAATTTGGCACCAATTGTCGGAGGAACTAAATTTAAACTTCGATCCAGCAGTTCCGGTCTGTTCAAGTAACTATGTGGCAAAAGTAAATATATATTTAAAACATTTAATTAATTTTTACACATTTAGTTGAAGTTACTAGGAATTGGAACAATCACAAGTCGTATTACAATCACGAGAGTCAAAGACTGCTGAAGGCGAAGAAGAGCGGAGCCGACTCGGCCAGTTTAGAGGCAATCGACAACTGGAAGAACAAACCCAACATGAATTTCTTAAGCAGAATGGTTTCTTAACCAGTCCCTTGCCAAGCGTCAATAATATCAGCAATAGAAGCCTTAATGTAAGATTGGTTTCAATGTACATGCAATGCATATATACATATACTTTTAAACCCCATTTTTTGATCTTGTAGATGTTGGATGATTCTAGCTTGGACGGGATTTTCCCAGACTCGGAGATCAGCTCTGGTCTAGACTCGTCTAGCCAGCAGCTGAACGATATAGACGGCCCATCTACTAGCCATGCAACTGCTCGGCATGCTTCAAAAAGAAAAAGAATAATTCACAACAGCGATGACTATATGGCAAAAGCAATAATGGAGTCCGCCAGCACTATCGCATCCGCTGTGAACAAAAAACCCGAGGTGGACAAGGTGAACTACTTCTCCCAGTACATCGGTCAATGTCTAGGACGACTCGACGCTGACCTTCAGCTACGGGCTAGGAAGGTTATTTCGGAAACTATGCTGGAGGTGGAGACGGAGCAGCTCAACAGAGATATGCAAAAAGATTAATTTGAAATAAAAAGAAAACGTTATATTTGAAATGATCTGATTTTCATTTATTTGTGTTTTATGATTGCTCACTGAAATATATATTTTAAATAAGGATCTTATTCTTTCCGCTCTTGCTGTTGTTTTCAAATGTCTGCGATCCACTTCGAAATCTTCAAAACTTGATAATATAATGGCTCCATAATCGGATATTAGATCTAATTTTTTAAGAAATTAAAACATAGGATTCATATTTATATATAAGATTATCATTAAACACTTCATGAACTGTTCTTGAAAATTGCTTACTAAGATTAATCCTTATTCTAAGCATAGGTTTTTTACAAACATTTAAAATGAACAATATTAGCTGCCAAAAGGAAAGGCGTTAATTTTGAAAATAATATGAATTGAAAGATTATGAATAAAACATATAAAGCTCTTCAGTGCTATATAGGAAGGCAAACGGGTCCGGGTTCTGTTGGCCACACACGACTCGTCCATGTTGGAAGCATATCTTGGCTGCGATGGTGGCATCATACGGCGGCTTCTGGTCTCGGCAACAATTACGCTGGTGAGCGAATCCGTTGCCGCTGTAAAAGCTCTGCCAGTCGATCAAAGACATCAACCTCCGAATCGCTTTCATCAGAGCCCGAGGCAACGCTTTATAACAATGCAATCGTCACAGCGGTACGTTGATGCCGTTTCGAAGGTGCAGTGCGTGTGCATCGGATTGGAGGCGCACAGAATGCAGTAGAGCAGGTCAGCAGCGCTAGTAGCTGAAGGCCGTATGCGGCAATCGGGCAAGATGCAGTACTCCGCTCGCTGCATTAGATCCGCAAAGGCATTAGGCTCCAGCTCCCAGGAGGCGTCACGGTTTTGTATCGAGATCCCAAAGAGCGCCACTTTGGCAAACTTCTCCTTGTCGTTGCACAGCGGACACTTGAAGGAGTAGCCCGCCGAATTGGCGTACTTCTGAAGGCACTGGCGATGGTACCAGCCGTTCCGACAGCACGGACAGCACGGTGGCCCTTGGCCACCACCGACTCAAAGCAGATCACGCAATGTCCCGCGGTGCCCAGCTGGATGCGGTACTCGGGTATGTGCTTGTGACAATATGAGTTAAAGCGGCCGCTAAACTGGCTAACCGCCAGGTTGCCATAGCCGCACTTGGTGTGGAAAGTGCGCCGGCACCTCTTGCGGCAGCATCCAATGTTGGCACCCAGGCGTTGGCAGTAGAAGCACCTGAGCAGATGGCAGCGCCTCACCTCCATCAAAATGTCCTCCTTGAGGAAGCTCAAAATGCCGGTGTGCTCGTTTCCATTCTTTACAAGATTTGAGCTAAGGTACAAACAGTTGCGGTGCACAACCAACTGTTCCTCCTTGTGCACTTCGCCAAAGACCAGCTCATCATCGTCCTTGCTGCAGCACAGCACACACGGTAGATCCATGTCGGCCACAGAAAAAAACAACGCTTAAACAATTAAAAAATTGCGTAAATTGGGATCACTTGGACGCCGCTCTATTGAGCGTCATTCCCGCGCTAATGTTGACTTTGTTTTTATATTATCTTCTCTTTTTAAATTATGTAAACAAACGCATGTAATAATATGAGCAGCTTCCAGTGGACTTCTGTTCATTGCTTGAAAAAACACTTGGATACGATTGGCCAGTATTCCGAAAGCGTTCTCAACTACGCATCTGATTCTCGACAACATATAATTAAATTTCTGACGACTTCCCAATTGATTTGAGTTGTTATATGGCTTCATCATATACTCTGTCAGGGCAAAAGCGCCGTCTGCAACGAACACATACGGTAGCTCGATTGATGAATTCGATAACCTTGCCGGAGAAAGAATGTGCACCTTATCAGCCTCAATGGCATATTTTAGATCCCAGTGCAACCAGACACCAGCACACGGTGGTTGGGCTTGTATGGAGCCGCGGCCAAAAATACTTCTAGTTGATGTATCGTTATGAAATTTTCACCAAAAATCTAGAAAAATGTTTTAAGTATATCCACAAAATTGGCCATATAGCACGTCTATATCATATAGCTGCCATAGGAACAATCTGTTAACAAGAAAGGAAGCTAACTTCGGCACGCCGAAGTTTGTAAACCCTTGCAGATTGCTTTTCATATTTATATTATAAATTATAATGCCGAAAACAGACACTAAACAGAGTTTCAGAACATTTTACCTATACTTATTATGTTTACAGTTTGATAGTTACAGTTATACATTCCCAGCTTTACATTTTCTCTACATCTACGGATCGCTTCCATGGCAGCTATATGATATAGTTGTTCGACTTTCATAAAATGTATACCAAAATTCTATAATAATAAGTAAAGCTCATATCTCAGAGTAGATGAAAATACGTTGAAAAACAACGAAGTTGTAATTTTTTCTATTACTTTCCCTATCGTTTCTATGGCAGCTATAAGATATAGTCGTCCGATTTTCATAAAATTTATACCAAAATTCTAGAACAATAAAATAAGCTTATATCTCAGAGTAGATGAAAATACGTTGAAAAACAACGAAGTTATAATTTTTTTCGGTTAATTTCCCGATCGTTCCTATGGCAGCTATAAGATATAGTGGTCCGTTTTTCATAAAATTTTTACCAAAATTCTGGAATAATATAAAATGGCTATATCTCAAAAATTATGCAAAAATATTGAAAAACAGCCAAGATATTATTTTTTTTCTAAAAATTTATCGAACATTTGTATGGCAGCTATATGATATAGTCGTCCGATCCGGCCCGTTCCGACATATATAGCAGTGAGAGTATATAGAAGACTATAAGCAAAGTTTCATTCAGATAACTATAAAACTGAGGGACTAGTTTGCGTAGAAACGGACAGGTGGACAGACGGACATGGCTAGATCGACTCGGCTATTGATGCTGATCAAGAATATATATACTTTATAGGGTCGGAAAGGTCTCCTTCACTGCGTTGCAAACTTCTGACTGAAATTATAATACTCTGCAAGGGTATAAAAATCAACATTTAGTATGGAAAACTTTATTGTTTTTCAAAATATCTTAACCAATTGCACAGATTATATGTTCGGTACAGGTTTACACATTCTTACAAAATTTGGTTAAAATCGGATCTCTACATCATATAGCTTCCATACAAAATTTTAATATTATTTTTTTTTCAAGACCTAAAATTAATTTTTGATCTCTTAATGAGAATGTTGGTGAAATATAAGTGCCCAAAAGTAAGAATAAATTATTAATTTATATATTGTGTATTTTAGTCTAGCAACAAATGCACACAGCTTAAGGGGGGGGGGGGGGGGGTATGGTTAATTTGGTGCAAAACTAAACTGCACACTTTTCAAAAAAATATTTTGGCGAAACGACTAAAGTTAGCTTAATGAATTAAATACCATAAATTAACAAAACATTTGTTCAATTTTTTTTAAATTTTTGTATTAAAAAATATTTACAGGCCTACGAGATATTGCGAATCTCCTGAGTCCCCACAAAAAGAAAAGTTGATTTTCGGTGTACATCCTAATTGTCCAAAAAAACATCCGATATCAAAAAAATTTATTGCATTCGTTAAAAAATAAGTGCCCCGTGGTACTCAGATGATGCTTTTATTTTCAAAAATATTTCCCGACTTTGTATCGAAATTGGAAGTCAAAAGCCGGATTTGTTGATTAAAAAATTAAGTTAATTTGTTAAGAAAAAAATAATAAAATTTAAAATTAAAAAAAGCTCTACATGAGTACCTGAACAATTAAATTAAAAAGTTATGTTCAAAATTTCAAACCGATTGGTTAAGTAGTTTTTGAGTTATCAAGTAGACCGATTTTCAAAATGGCATTTTTTAGGAGAGCGCTTTAAACTTTGTGACACTCATACATCGAACTCCAAACGACCTCCGTTCAACTACCCATAACTTCGTCAATTTTCTAATAATCGATGTGAAACTTTCACACAATATTTTTAAGATATTCAACCTTTAAGCTAAGTACTCTGACGACGAAAATCCGATGTAACATGTGTTACAGCGTCAAAACTCCATATAAAAAAAACGGTGTGAAAAAAAGAAGAAGAAGAAATTTGTCCCTCCTAGATTTTGCCGGTACTCTAACGACGAAAATGATGCCTGTCAAATTGAATGGCGTTGCCAGATCGAAATAGTAATCTCGGGGTGTAACAATAATTCATTTGATTTATTTTTACACCCCAAACATGTAACGCTTGGTTGCGAGGTTCGGTGGCGCCACCTAGGTGTCAGAGGGAAATTGCGGATAAGGGCTTTGGTACGGTACAGTGAAATTGTTAAGAGAAATTAACCGGGTCAATCTCTCTTCTTTCACCCGAAGGGGTGCATCTTCGGGAGACGATCGAAGGTTCCCGCTGTCGTGAAATTCTGGCGTGTTTTTAAATCAACATTTCATAAACCAAAACCTGACCGAGAATTAAAAGTCCTATTTTTGAAGGAGCAAGAGCTACAGCTGCAGAAGGGAATAGAGGACATGGAGAAGGAGAGTTCCAGCACTTATTCCTATGTTAGTAGGGAATCGGGCTAATTTTAAATTATAATAATTAATTGTAAATAACTATTTTTAATAGAAGCCAGCAACTAAGAAGCGCAAGACTGCGGCGGCTGAGAGCTGTGTTCTAACTCAGAAATTTACGGAGTACGTCGACTTGCAGAAGACCCTAGCATCGCAGACCACAAGCATTCGTTCATTGGTCACCTACTGGGGCGATATAATGAAAGACCTGGCGCGACGACCAGTTTTCTTTTTCTTAAGCTCCTTAGCGGCGAAATACATAAACAAAACACAAAAATCCAATCGGTTTGAATTCATCTTTGCTTATTTGTTTTTTGTTTTACAAACGACAGCGGTTCAGTATTACCCTTTTCATGGCGTTTCAGGCTTTTCCTTAATTTTTTTGGTCACACTAGCTCGGTAGCAAAATAAATAACGATTGTGCTGTAACACGTGTCACAGCAAATTTTCGTCGTCAGAGTACTTAGCTTTAATTAAAAAAAAAAAAAAAAATACGAAAAAAAAATATTAAAATCCTTACCCTCACCTGTGATAGTACTTTTAAGATTATAGACACATAGGCAAATTTCGGCAACATTTTTTTTTTCACATTTGTCTCCTTAAAAGCCCGACAAAGACATTGGCATACATGTGAACTGTAGATTTTTGTGGGGTTGTAACGTCCTGTCGTCCACGGGTAGTCAGCGGGACGTCCAGGGTCTGTGCAGATATATTTATTTGGTTCAGGCGTGGTTGCTGTAAAGATTTTCCCCGATCCGTTTGCCCCCCAGGGAGAACTCGAGAGGGAAATACGGTAAAGAGTAAGAGTACGGTTTATTGACGGAATATTACAGTCAGGTAAATTGATCAGGATTTGGGCCGCGCTGGTGACCAAGTGATGGCACGAGCGACGGAAAAGATCAGATCCGTGAATCCCGGGTGACGGTGGGCGTAGGCTTCTCGCGTCGGGATGCCGCCGGCTGCAGATGGTGCCTGGGGAAGAGGGAGAAGAGAAGATGTTGGCTCCGATCGGGATGCGGCAGATGGTTGTTGCTGGACGCGCAGGTCCGTGTGCCGCCCGTCACTTGGGTTCGGAGGATGGAAAAGGGACTCGAAAGTCGGCCCGGAGGGTGTAGCTGTTGGACTCGCAAGTCAGCTCAGAGATGTTGCTGTGGGACTCGAAAGTCTGCTAGAAGAAGTTGTTGTTTGGACTCGAAAGTCGGCAAGGAGAAGCTGTTGTTGGACTCGAAAGTCGGCCAGGAGAAGTTTGTTGTTGGACTCGTAAGTCGGCAAAGAGAAGTTGGGGTTGGACTAGTAAGTCGGCAGAGATCGGACCCGAAAGTCAGCAAGGATTGGACCCGGAAGTCGGCAGAGATGGACTCGAAAGTCAGCAAGGAGGGGGGAGGAGGGTTAGCGGGGAAGACTACGACTAACTACAATGTATTGGGGAACCTGGGTTTACCTGGTTCCAGAAAAAGTGACTTGGCTGCTTGGGTGATTACGATCGCAATCATCGGCTGAGTGATTTCTCCAGTGCCGCGGCCCGCTTTATATAGGACTCGGCAAGGCCCTAGTGTGGCCAGCTCCCTTGCCGGTTTTTGGCCTCCGCTAGTGTGCCCAGCCGTCGTATAGCCAGTGTGGCCGTTCGTCGACTGTGCGCGCGCGCGCACTTTTGATTTAAGTTCGCGTGTGTCTTCCTTTTCCCCTTTCTTCGAGTTTGTTCGATTGAAATACTTCATATTTCCGTTCTTTTGTGTTTATTGTTTTTACTTCATATTTCTTTTGTTTTCTTGTTGGTGCAGCTCCTTCATTTCTTTTTGTTTTCTTTTCAGTTTTGTTTACATTTTGTGTTCTTACACAGAAAAAATTCTGGTGGGTTAAATGAACAATTTCTTTTGGTTCAATAACAGTAAAGCTACTGTCAATGTATTTTGTTGTTGGATTTGGTGACTGCACGACAGTTTATATGACAGTCAATTACAGTCACCCTTACGTACGAGATTCTGTGTGTTTTTTGTTGTTGGCTTTGCGAACTGTCGTAACTGTCAGCTGCAGTCAAAATACTGTAGGTTTAACGTAAAAAGTTTTATGTGTTTCTTTATCTTGTTTGGTATCGTGTATGTATTTTTGCATTCCCAAGGTAAGTAACATTAACATTTTATAATTTTATTAAATATTTTATGAAAATCCATTACTTTTTCTGCCCACTAAAATACTTTCTGGTATAATTCTGGTATATATTTCCAAACTTCTAGTATATAGCAAGCGTTTCTTGAAAAAACGATTTCGGGCACACTTAAAAAGCGGCGTCGGTTTCGAGAAGTTGTGCAGCGAAAAAGTGAAGTGAAAAAGTTAAAAGTAAAAGTTATGAGTGATATTGACGAAGTGGCTACCTTGGAGGATCTTCTGGAGGAGTGGGATTTCAGAGACCTATTGCCCACATTTCTCGGTAAGTTCCCAAACAATCATTTAAAGTATAATTAGATCCGCAATTGGCATATGTACAGTGGCTCCAAGCTTATTTCGTGCAAGAATTTACAACAACTTCAAATTAGCACTGCCGCTAAACTAATAAGGATATTTTAAAAATTTAAACGCAGTATGTTAGAGAAAGTATTTGTTTATTTAATTAACATAAAATTATTTTCCTAATAATTAAAACAAATAATAAAATCATATAAATAGGAAAAAGAGTGCAATTCTCACACCCAAGCTTATTTCGTGCAGTTCAGAAAATATAAAATAACTTTTTTATTTTTAGATTTTACCATATTTTTTTTACCTATCTTCATTCTTTAACAACTTTCCAAATATTCTATACGAAAAAAAATTTTTTTTATATATATTTCTACTAGACTATTAAGCCATTATTTCCTTATAGCACCTTTGAGTTAATATTTATTTTATCTCTTTTTTTATAATGACTGAGTCTACTTTTTGGTTAAAATTTGTAGTAACACTTCAAAATGTTGATTTTTGTAATGTTTTTTATAAATTTTGTTCGTTTCCAGACGAGCCACGCCCTCACAAAGCCTGCCGAGCACGTATGATCTTAGTCTGATATTACCAAAAACGACCCCGTAGGCGCAGTTCTTCTGCCATTTTAAGCAAATTTTTCTTTAATTTTTAAGGAAACATATCGCCATTTACTATTTCATTGAAAAAAAATTGTTTCGTCACGCCAATTGACGCCATACAGGCCCAACAATGGAATGAATCCGGCTTGCTTCACAAATGCATTGAGGTGGTTATTTTACAGGCCGGAATTCAGTCACCACAGCACATATTTAAGTCCATCCAAAACTAAATTGGCTAATTTTTTACTTATATGTAAGGATAAAATCATTCCGAAAGAAAATCGAGTGAATTATAACCTTCTATGCAGATTTTAGACGATCCTTGCTGTAATGTTTGCTTATAAATGGCTGTTTTGATACTACTTGACCTCTTAATATGTGATCCTGCAACATAGGGCGCACCTATTTCACACTACATTTGTTACATATTTCGTGCTCAATATAATGCATCTAATTTGGGAACTGAAAGTATCTCCTGTTCCTTTATTATAAGGATAATACAACACAGCTCACTGAAAAATGTATAAGTATTTGTCTATCTCGACCCCAATCTGCCACGAAACTCCTACAAAAAAATGATTTAATTATGTAATGGAATGCAGTAGGGGTTAAGGAAACCATATCGGAAAAATCACGATGATATTTGTCACTTTTAAAGTGATTTTGGAGTAATTTCCATTGATCACTCATGGTACATGGTACTGCCACAAAGAATTTCTTATATATCCTTAAATATGTAGGGCCAGCATCTAAAACCAATAAAATATGTATTGACTAGTACTTAAAAAAGTAATATAGAAAAAAAATTTCGATTTTAAAGTCTAAAATAGCTGTTTTTTGTTTTTAAAATATTTGCACGAAATAAGCTTGGGTGTGAGAATTGTCACATTTTTTCTATTTATTTAATTTTTTAATTTATTTTAAAGATTAGGAAAATAAAATTTTGTTAGTTAAATAAACAAAGTGTTTCTCCAAAATACTGCGTTTAAATTTTAGAGATATCTTTGCTAGTTATCCGGCAGGGCCGATTTAAAATTGTTAATAATTCTTGCACGAAATAAGCTTGGAGCCACTGTACATATACATATGCATTTATGCATACATATATGTACATATTTGTATGTATGTACATATGCAAGTACACGTACGCTGCTGATCGCTTTTAAAAGTAAAGTTAGTATACAGATTAAAATATATACATATGTACATATATGTAAAAACTTATATTTGGCACTGATCCTTGATTGCTTTTCTTTATTTTACAATTTGAATAGCGATCAGCGGACATGTACATGCATGCAAATGTATTTTTTGGCTTCTTGTTGACTTGCGATGGCAACCATCTCAGGCGAGTGCGAGCAAGATAGCTGGCACTGACATCCAAGAACCGTTTGTTTTATATTTTATTATGATATACATATGTATATAATTAATTCTTTTATACTCTTCTATTTTGTTTTCAGGTGAGAGTATTCACATGTAACTATAAAACATAACTATGTAAATGGAATCAACAAAATGTAAGTAAAATATTTGGCCGTTTTCTATTAATTTTAATAAACAAATTTATTTAAATCAATTTTTATCTCAGAAAAGCTATAGTCGAGACAAAAGTACCAGTTCGGATGTGAAATATGGACAAATATATATTTGTGAGTATTGATAATCATCGTTTGACTTAATATTTATTTATTAATAAATTTACAATTTTAATATTTAATTTATTTATTCATAATATAGGAAATATATATATATAAGTCCATAATATTATTAATTAAGAGCCTCTGTAAATATTTTTAAAGAATAAGTAATTAAAAAAATATTAATTAAGACCCTCTGTAAATATTTTTAAAGAATAAGTAATTAAAAAAATAATATTAAAATTTTAAAATAATTTTTGGTTTTATTTTGGTGGTAATATGAACTGCAATTACTGTAGTCGGGGGTAGTCTACAGTAAAATAGTAAAATAGTGTATTTCACAATTTTCGTGGTTTGGCGCTTTTTAACCGCAAAATCGTGGTTCCATGTACTGTAGAGCAGTACATGTTACGTAACGCGTTACGTCGTTATACTGCAGCGTACAGTTCATGGAACCCAAGATTTTGGTTGTTACCTTTTAACCCACGAAATGGTTGGATTTACCCACGATAATTTTTTCTGTGTATTGACTATTATTACTTCATATTTCTTTTTGTTTTCTTTTTGGTTCCGCTACTTCATTTTCTTTTGTTTTCTTTTCAGTTTTGCTTAAACTTTATGTTCTTATTGACCATTATTCCTTTACTTTGTGCGCGCAGCGTCACAGGGTCACAACTATAACTTTTAGATAAACACAAAAAATACATGCAAAATATAGGCAAAAAACATGATTCTTTCACATTAATATAATGAAAACAATAATTATTATTAATATATAAAATTATATCTCATTTTATAGAAAATACCTTGAACTTCAAAATCCATTACAAAAAATATTAATTTGGACATGTAATAAACGATCGGACCTCTTTAAAGTTTGGTTTGGTTGTGAAACATTCGCGATGCGCGTAGCTACGCTTTGCAAATGAACACATCTTCACATCTTTAATTTAATTTTTAGAAAGTCCTGTTAGATTTAAAAAAAAAATCTGGTATGCCACAAAGAAGTTTGGATATTTATGAGACAATTTTTTTACTTTTCGCAGTTTGGAAAGCCCCATTGTTCGTAAGTCTTTAGCAATTTGTTTTTATGCATCGGCTTTGGACGGAAAAGATAGGTGCTTCTCGTGCAGTACATTATAAAGAGCGGGGATTGTCTCCTTTAAAATGTTTGAGATAGTGGACTGTTGAATGCGGATCGAAAACTGCAGCGAGGATTGAGTCTCTCCCGTAGCCAAATAGCGCAAGGTGACTTGAAGCCTTTCCACAGGTTCAATGCACTTTTGCATTTGAGTGTCTTGCTTTGAAATCAAAGGCTTCACCATCTCCAAAAGAGTTTCAAACTAGTGTGGGCTCATCCGTAGTACGTGCTTATGCATCCTAGTGTCCTCGTCTAACAGCTCCGGCAGTAATTTATGTGAAAAGCCTAAAATGTATTTTAAACCTTATTTTGTATATAGTTGTATTTAATTTTATTATAAAACGTACCCTCTAGGACTCTCCGCATAAGCCATGCAACCGAGAAAGTTTTTTTTTTGTTTGTTATTTGTGTTTTGCAGCGTATTACATCCGTATAAATGTAAAAGACCAGCAAACAACAATAAATGTTGTTGTGTGTCCATTTTAACAATTGATTTCAAAAATAATAATTTATTTCTAAATAATTGCAAATAAAAACCAAAACAAAACATTCTAATTGTGAGACTGTCAATGAGCTGGCTAATACATTTTTCAATTACAATTTTCTTCATTAAACCCGTATTTTGTTATCGAGTATCTAGTATATTTTATGTAGACCTATCGATTATCGCGGCAATGAAGTAGCTAATGCTTTATTCTAATGCATAAGATCGCCATATAGTCGTCTTGCTCGCACTTGTGTAAAACGCTATAGCGCTGTCAAAGTCTCTAATTAATGCGCCATTGTCATGCCCGTATAACCGTAAGAGCGCTTTTACATTTGGGGGCAATAAAGCATGATGGGTTGGCAAGAATTGCCTAATTTTAGCGGTAGTGGATGCGGCCATTTTTACATCGTGCATGAAGGTCGATATAGCTTATTGTAGGTCATCCGGACTATTTATAACCGTATTTAGATTGATTCTTCCTTCCAAAGTATTTTGTAAATCCTCAATCGATAAACCATACGGAAGTAAGGGCTGGCGTTTAGGTTGATGCTCCGAGGACAGATCAGCTGCTGCTAGCAATAGCCTCTTGTATGTGCCTTCCTCGTGGGCACGTGCTTATATTACCCCACCATTGGTGCTTTGAATTAAAATCTCCTCCTGCAATAAACTTGTCGCCTAGGTTAGCCAGTGCTTGTTCAAAATCAGTCTTGCTCAAAGGCTGGTTGGGAGGTAAGTATCAGAGAACGGCAAGAGTGCCTCTTTTGACAACTCTATTCACACTCGTCAAAATTTTGGTGCCGGTGCTTCTTACCACCGGCAAATAAAGTAAACGAGTCGCACATACATAAACTTGCAAAAGAATAACGAGTGGAATGTCTACCGAGCAGCCGATTACGTTTTCATCGATTGTTTTTATGCATTTTATACCCGGTACTTTTCGTTGCTCGGTGCTGGTGGCACTCACACACATAACTAAACGAGCGAGTAGTTGAAGCACACATAAGTAAACGAGCGTGCGGGTAAAGCACACAAAAAATACTCGGGTGTTTTGAAGTCACCCTAGTAGTTTTTTTGTGCTTTACCCACTCGTTCGTTAAGCATTCGGTATTTTTACTTTTTGTCAACGACGATAATCGCACTCTTCTCGCTCTTGTCAACGCACGTGAAAATCGTCTTTAGCGTCACCAAACCAATGTTAGGTGACGGTAGAGACAAAAAAATTGCAAGATGACTGAAACTGCACAAACATTAAAAAACAACATAGATTCGGGAAATTTGAAAAAGAAAATGTGAGTGTATGGCATAAGGCAGCAGTCCTCATGCAACAGGATGACCCAATTGAAATAAAATTATTCTGTGCTGATCAGATTGAAACATTCAATAGCTCTATACTAAAAAATACAGATAGTTTTCCGCCCAATGCAGAAAGCTCAAATAGCCCAAACAATTTACTCACAACTCAATCTCAATCATCCGTTTCGAGAACTTTTTTTCCCGAAGTTAATTGCACTGGAAGAAATAGACAGATATTGCAAGGAAAGGGTACCAATAACCGAACAGTTTGACGGTATCGACTGGTGGAAAGCTAACGAGTTTAATTACCCTCGGTTGTCGAAGCTTGCCTTTACACTCCATGCGATACCGGCAAGCAGTGCCGCCGCTGAAAGGGTTTTTTCGTTGGCAGGCATATTATCACTGAAAAACGAAATAGACTGTCTCTCAAATCTGTTGACAGTATACTATTTTTGCACTCGTTTTTAAAAAATATGAATATTTCCGAATTTTAAGAACAGAACAAATGAAAAGGAAGAAGAAATGAAACAAAAAAGAGTAATGAAATTATATGAACTAAAATTCCAAATCGAAACTGAAAGGGAATGTAGACTGAACTATGTACCATATGTATGTTATTATTTTTGGTTAATTAAAATAACAAGAAATCAGGAAATGTATACTGTATTTTTAATTTACTTTAATGTATTTTGTTTGTACCAGATTGCAAAAGGAATCACAAAAATGAACTAGAGCATCTAGTCACCGGGTGTTGTTTTTGGCTCGAGTATTGTGTTCTCGTTTTTACTCACTTCTCTTTCGAGCATTACTCGCTCAACTTCAACAAACACACCGAATCAAAATAAGACTCGCACAAATATACGAGAATTATGGTCGAGTGTTTACTCGTACCCTATTCTCGTTTCCGAAAAAGAACTCGGGTGTCAAAAATACTCGGTGTTTATCCGGTGGTCCGGTTGATCCGTTGGTTTGCTGCCGCTCTCTGGTAAGTATAAGGAGTAAATACTAGTGCATCCACGATTGGTCTGCACACTTGCAGAAGCAGCTTGAATGGACAGGCTTGAGATGGGTGTTGAGTATGGACGATACTTTTCCGTATAATAATAGCTGAGCCACATTTTGCGGTGTCGCTAGGGTTATTGGCAAAGTATGGTTCGTAGCCGGGTAGGTATACTTTTAGTCCAGGCCGCATATGAGTCTCTGTTATCAGCATTACATCAATATTTTGGCCATTAAGGAAAAGTCAATGTTCATCTATGTTCTTGACCAGTCCTCGTGCGTTTCATAATCCGATTTTTAAACGCGGTTGATTCATTTAAGGAGGATTTTCTGGACCAGATCTCGAAAGGCTTTGCCTGACTCCAATGTTACCTCTATTAACTTATACTTTCGGTCCATACGGGTGTTTATTTCTAAGATGCTCTCTCAAGCTTGTTGAATTTTTCATTAAAGTGCTAATCATCAGCATAACCGCCCGATCGAGGATCAGTCTGATTTAAGAAAGTGTGTTGGTTGGTTGGATTGAATGTTCATTTGGTTAGGCCTAGCTGCATCCGCATACGAATGGCCAGCCCTAACAGCAGCATTTGGTATAATTTGGTTACTTGAGTGGGGCATTCTGTAGTTGCTTTGTTTCGGTAATCTAGCATCTGGTTTGAGCTTCCTGCCCAGCTCCATTCTGACATTGCAGCCTTTGAAACTAGATATATGGTTTTGATAACAATTTGCGCATATTGAAGATTAGCTTAATCTTAGCTCGCGGGATAGCGTTCCAGTTTCATTATCGCCAGAGCATTTGCTGCAAATAGGTTTTTTTGCGGCAGTAATTCCGAGTATGCCCGAAGTCTTGGCATCTAAAACATTGCACAACTTCTCGGCTTGGATTCGCCCTCTCGATCTTAACTCTGTGTCTTCCAATTTGAGTAATTTTAAGTGCTTCTACGACATTTGGAGACTTTTGCAGATTGACATAAAACTTGTTTTGCCTTGTTTTTATATAATTAATTTCGGCGCCATCATTTTCATTGACTGGTATATTACGCCAATCCGGTTTCCTGGGACAGTAAACATTTAAGACCTTAAAGCCCTTGTCTGTAAAAGCGTTTTTTATTACAGCTGTTGGGACGCTGGGATGAATATCACGTATTACAATTCGAAACGCTGCATCCTCCCTCAATTGGTGATGCCAAAACTCTTGTCCTCTTAGCAGTTTTACGATTTATCGAAATGCAGTTGAATTTTTTTGCGTAGATTCTCGATAGTGCAAGTCTTGAAGTGCGTATGTCAAAATCGTCATCTTTAACAACAGAATATGGCGCGTCTTCTAGCTTTGGGCAACATGCGGCACGCAGATAGCTTAGGTGGCTTAGGTGTTGTTTTACCAGGCTGTTCGCTGCCAGCTAAACTTTTATGAGGCGTATTTTCTTGTTCGTCTTCAACTTGGTCATCCAGATCCATTATTGCATCAACTTCTTCAGCAAACTCTGCGAAGCGATTATTTTCAAGTGCAGCTAAGGAGGTAGTAGCTGATTATTGTTTTGGCGTCCCTTGGTTTGGTCATATGGTTTGGACTTGTGAATTACTTTGGATACTTTGTCAACTCTCTTTTTATTTTTTAGGAGGGAGATCCTTGGCATTTGGAATGAACAATTCATATTTTGCGTTAAATTTTCGGCTTCGAATACTTTACTAGCTATTGGGCTGCTTGTTATGGCGCATATGTTACACTATTAGTTAACTTCGCACAGTAGCGCCTTTTCTCATTTTACGTTGCAAAAATCATCTTTTTAACAAAACAAGATAACTTAATAAATTAAACGCCATTTGATAGGTAATTTTTGTAAAATTTACATATGTATTGGAAAATCTGCCACGCCCACTCATTCACCTTTTTAAATGGTATCAAAGGGAATCTCCCGAGTGGCCTCTAAAAGAAGTTGGTTTGCGGTGTACATCCTAACTGTCCACAGAATCATCAGATCTACATAAATTATACCTCATTTGTTAAAGGATAAGTGTCCCGAGGTATTCACAAAGCGTTTTTATTTTTAAAAATTTTCCCCTATTTTTTATAAAAATTTGAAGTCAAAACCCCGATTTTTGACTAAAAAATTAAGTTAATTTGTTAAATAAAAAATATAAGAAAATTAAAAATTAAAAAAAGCTCGACGTAGAATTATCTGTATCTGTAGAATTATCTAAAGAAGTTATGTTCCAAATTTCAAACCGATTGGTTCAGTAGATTTTAAGTTATCGTGTACACGATTTTCAAAATGGCATTTTTCAGGAGAGCGCTTTAAACTTTGTGATTATCATGCATTGAACACCACCGACCTTCGTTCAACTCCGCATAACTTCGCCAATTTTACTCTGATCGATGTAAAACTTGGACACAATATTCTTAAGATGTTGAACTTTAAAAATAAAAAATAAAAAAAAAATTTACGAAAAAAAATTAAATACCTTACTCCCCCTTAAAGAAAAAACCATGACCATTGGTTTTATGGTTTTTGTGTAATATTACCTGAAAGTCGACCAATTTACCCTTTTTTTTTCTTATGATGCAAAAATGGAAATAAAGTTCAACTTTGAATGCTTATATCTTTTACAAAAAAAATCTTAAAATAGATTTTATTGCAGATTCTGAATCCTTGGGAAATTTCCTGTCGAGTAAGTATGGTTAAAATGTTGCGAACATGACTTTTTGATTTTTGCAACGCTAATTGTTCGAGAGGCGCTACTGTGCGACGTAGTGAAAGTTCAAAATGTCCACATGTCAACGCTTGATAAAATTGATAAAACAATAATCAATATAATCTTTAAGTTCATAGGGTTAATAAAGACAGAATAGAATTAATAACATGCTATAAATAATAAACATAAATCAAAGCATTTTACTTAAAAATCTATTTTCTAAATATTCAATATTCAATATTCAGAAATATTCAAGTTTTATTGGGTATTTTATGGCATTTTAATGGTGATTTGGTGACTTTAATAAATATTTTGACAAATTGAGCTAAAATTATAAGCAGTTAAGGGGGGACATCTGAGTAACTTTTTTTTAAAATCTAAAAATTTTTTTTTGCTTAAAAAATACTTTAGGGTCTTAAAAACAACATATCAAAAGATAGAGTCCGGCAGAAGTTTCTAAGTGTCGAAATTTTCCATTTTGCGGCGATGCCTCACATGTAATCATATACGATTTTAAAACTTTAAACGCGTTTTTCTTAAAACCACTTTTTTTGAGTTGGCCGAAAACATAACTCGAACAAATCTTAACCGATCGATCTGAAATTTTGACAGTACATCCAAAATACCTATGGCTATCGACACACGTAGGATTTTTTTTTTGCTTACTTTTTTTTTAACAACAATTTTGTGACGTTTTTTTTCATGAAAATTAAACTTTTTATTGAATCACTCACCATTTTGCTAAAAATGAAAATATCGAAAAAATCCTACGTGTATCGATAGCGGTTGAGATACAGAAACTAACAAAATTTGATTTTTTGTTCTAGATCAAATATTAAGGACGTTAGGTTTTCGGCCATGGACCCCTTTAAAAAAAATAGGGCCTACGAAGACATGCTGCACAGCCGCCATTTTGTTTTCGATTTAAAAAAAAAAAATTATTTTGTAGTTCACATCTAACATTATCAAACCTACTTAAAAATTTTTCGATTGGCTTTTTCATTTGGCCAAAAAAAATTCTAGAAAATGGGTTTTTTTTTTGCCAGTTACTCAGATGTCCCCCCTTAATACAAGTTAATACAACATCCGAGTTTTATATGGAGAGGAGAGAGGGGATAAACCTCTTAAGCCTAGTACTCAGACGACGAAAAATAACACGTGTTACAGCGGCCAAACACCATATAAAAAAACCGTGAGAAAAAAGGAAGAAGAAGAAATTTGTGCCTCGTCGATTTTGCCGGTACTCTGACGACGAAAATTATGCCTGCGAAAATTAAATGGCGTTGCCAGATCAAGATAGTAAACAGCTGATCTCGGAGTGTAAGAATAATTCATTTGATTTATTCGTATAGGGCTAATGGAGGGAAAGTTTAAAGAAAAAAATAATTGTAGGACCGAACAATTTTCTGCCCGCGAGAAAGAAAGTGGCATTGATAAGTGCTGTCAAGGCGAATCCCATAATATGGGATCTATCCCACAAAGGGCATTTCAATGTCATAATTATTAACAAATTAGTTTACAAACATCCGTCCAGTGTGACCAAAGAAAATAAAGAAAAGCCCTAAACGCCATGAACAGGTTCATTTTCATGGCTTTTCCTTAATTTCTTCGGTCTCACTGGTTACCGCGAAAAATATAGAGCGATTCTGCTAAAACAAATGTTTCAGCGGATTTTCGTCTTCAGAGTACTAGGCTTATATATTAAATGTCAAAACGATAAGGTGCATCATATATCACTTAGTTTATAAAAAACATTTCAAGCTGTCAGTTGCGATTTTTTGCAGAAACTCCGATTCACACAGAGCTACATATGTACAGTGACTCCATCTCAAATTCGGACAAGTACCTTCTAATGATAAATGTGCGGTAAAAGTAACCAAAATGGGCTGAATTAATTTTTAAACATTTTTTGGTTTAAAATATACACTTATGTACATCTTTCTTAAACAAGAAAAAAACAACATTTTCGTTAAGTTTTCAACGTTTTAAAACAAATTCAAATTAATATCGATATTTGGCGCTCAACGAATAATCCCAAGATGAACACAAAAAATCGATATTTTTCCTGGAATTCGCTGCAAGCTTTGGGTTTTTGCATTGCGTTTGGTTAATAAAAGAGATTAGGAATAGAAAACATAATTTTGCTATTAAAAAGTGGAAAATGGCTCCAAATGGATAGCAATCCTCTGTGGAACTTCGGCAGTTGATTGTTAAGTTAAATTTTGAAGGAAAAACAGTAAGAGAAATCTCAGAATTAGTTGGAAAAAGCAAATCTACCGTTCACGACATTATTAAGAGGTTCCGTGATGAATTTAGATTTGCCAATAAAAGCAGGGAAGGCCAAAACAAAATCTTAAATGACCGAGAACAGCGGTTGGTTTTAAAAGAAATTAAACAAGATCCCTTCAAAACTGCTAAAGAACTTAAGATTTCTTTACAAAACCGAACTGGTAAAGACGTGTGTCTCAATTCTGTGCGTAATACTTTACATAAATTTGATTACTTCGGACGAGTTGCGAGGAAGAAGCCCTTTATTCGCCCCAAGAACAAGAGACAGGACTTTATGATGACTGCAGAGCCCCCACGGTGGCGATCGGCGGGATGGTTAGAGAGGTGAACGTCAGATCCGTGTAGTTTGTAGTATGACCGAGAGCAGAAGTGTGTTTCGCTGACCAACATAATATCTATGTGACGTCTATGAACAAAAAGCTCTAGCTCCAGTGCTTTGTTGGCCAGCCCGTCGGCGTTCCACACACCAATTTTGAGTCCAGTTTGACTCATGGTTTGGTTGGATAAACTGGGAGACGTCCAGAGCTTGGTTGAGCAGATCTTAGCGCGTTTTGTGATAAAAGGATATTGACGAGTGTCATCATTGACATCATTATCTGGAACATCTTTTCTAGTTGTGTTACGAGAACTGACATTTTTTCATCAGATCGCATGAACATTTCTTCTTGCCGCTGCCATTGCTGATTAATCTGGATATTACGCAGTTGCCGGGATGAATTTAGCTGTTGTTGCTGGGTTCCTGGATGTTGCTCTGGCCGTGGTTTGTGTCCAACATCGGTTGTTGGGGCTGTCGGTTGTTTTCCCTACGTTGACTTTGCTAGTTCTGCTTCCGGTTCCTACTTCCTAGTGGGGAAAATTGTTGCAGCTGATGTTGGATTGTCAATTGCTAAGGGCTAGCCTGTTGTGTGCGAGGGCTCAATGCCTCTTCGTGCAGTTGGTGCCGTAGCTTGTTGTTGAGGGGGGCTACGATGGAATGTAGCACTTCTGCGTCGACTTACTGTCTGTTGGTATACGATACAGTCCTTATAGCTTGCAGTATGATTACCGCCGCAGTTGTAGCATTTAACTGGATGGACATCTCGTTGGCAGTCTTCAATGGAGTGTTGCTGACCACATCTTACACAGTTAACTTCCTTATGACAGTAATTTTTTTTTGTGATTGTAAGATTGGCACCGATAGCATTGCACGACAACGTCCTTTTTGAAAGGAAGTTCAACTTGTATCCGTTGACGACAGAGCGTTTTAAGCTCATGTATTTCTGTGTTGTTGGCGGCTGGTTCTAATTCGACAAAGACATGATTGACGAGCTTTCTTTTATCGAACCGGCTTCTGGGTCTATTGATGATGCGGATAGTATGGCCAAGTGATGTAAGGCTTTTCTTAATATCCTCCGGGATGGAGTGATGCACAATGCGGTAAGATCTTTCCTCTTTAAGTTGCAAGCAACATGTTTGATTTTGAAGAAACTAATTTCTTTTTTTGCGAAAATTGCTTTTGTGAGCCCCAAAGTATTGTTTGCTTTAACGTTTTAGTTACTAAAAGGAAGTTTAATTATCAAAGGCATTTCACAACAAATCATGGTGAAATAGCTTCTTTATCAGCTGAACAGATAGAAATTAAATACAAAGAACTACTTTGCGTTTTTTTTTTTTTTTTTTTTGTTTCTGACGCTCTAAGAATAATCAAGCATATTGAAGAAAATTCTAATGAAATAAATGAGCAATTTTATCAATCACAATTTAATAAGAAAAACTCTCCATCAGTCAGAGCTTCATATGTAGAAAGTTGACACAGCTCGACATTTAAAACCATTTTCTGATGGAAATTTAAAAAAAAGTGTTGACCTGCTTTAGAGATAGTGGGGAAAATTTGGCCAACTCCATTGGAACAGTTCCTTTATCGCGAAACTCTGTGACAAGAAGAATAGAGGATCTTAGCAGTTACTTGGATAAACTTTTATGTGAAAAACTTACAAGTAAGTATTGTTCATTCTTTTCACTTGCATTGAATGAGTCTTGTGATGTTACAGATATTAGTCAGCTATTACTAGCAATTCGGATGGTTGACTATGACTTCAATATACATGAAGATGTTCTTGCACTGATACCACTTCTGGAAACTACAAAATATATTCAATGGAATTAATGCAAGGATCGACCTTAAAGCCTAGCGTCCGTTTGCACAGATGGGACACCTGCCATGCTTGGCCGAAAAGATGGCTTTATTGGACAATTAATGAAACATGGAATTGAGGTACCCACATTTCACTGTGCAATTCACCAAGAGGCATTGTGCGCTAAATGGACAAATACAGTGCACACAATGAATGTGGTCGTCAAAATCGTTAATCGAATTCGAGGTGACCACTACTCATTGACACATCGGAAATTCAATAAATTCCTTGAAGAATGCGAGACTGAGTACGGGGACCTCCTGATGTATACTGAAGTTAGGTGGCTAAGTAGAGGAAAGTGTCGACTTTGTGGAATTTGAATCATGATATTTTACATGAAATTAAGACAA
Source organism: Drosophila kikkawai (assembly GCF_030179895.1). Lineage (NCBI taxonomy): Eukaryota > Metazoa > Arthropoda > Insecta > Diptera > Drosophilidae > Drosophila > Drosophila kikkawai. The sequence continues at coordinate 26,258,925 of NC_091728.1, read as the reverse complement.
AAGAATTTAACATTAATTTAGCTTTTTTGACAAATCTCACAACACACCTAAATTGCAATATTTCTCTGCAGGGCCGAAATAAATCTGTTTTTGATTTAGGTTGCTTAATCGAAGGTTTCTTAAAAAAAATTTATATATATTCATATTCGACTTAAATTTAAAAAGAATGTATCATTTTCCGTGCTTAAAAGAATTATTCGAAGAATTTCAAGTTTCTCTTTTTGATTTTACGCCATTCATAACACGTTTCCATAATTTAAAACAAAGTTTCGAAAATAGATTTAAGGATTTTGAATGCGTTTCGCGACTGATATAACTCCTATGACATGCAACATATTTGAACAATCACCTGAATTGCAAATGGAGCTTTGTGACTTGCAATGTGACATTGAATTAAAAACCTCAACTTTAAAAGGACTTGACTTCTGGAAAACTCTAAATGTAAATAAAATACCCAGGAATTTACAAAGAAATATTACGTACTTATTCCATGTTTGGAAGTACATACGTATATTTGCGAAAGTGGATTTTCAACTTTAAAACAAATAAAAACACAGCCAGGTCAAGGCTGACAAATAACCATCTGGAGGCGTTACTAAACTTATCTTTAACAAAAATTGATATTAATATTGATAAATTATTATGTAGTCAGTAAGAAAAGTATAAAATAAAAATTTGTTCTTATATTTTACGTTTTGTTTACTTTTTTAATAAAATGTATTTTTTATTACTTTCGATATCTTAATTTGAATTTACTTTAATTTTTTTCAGTGCATTTTTGCATAAATGTATTCGTGTTTTCATTTATGTGTATTGGTGAGTTGCTCTGCCATAAGCAACGTTTGGGCACCCCTGATATAGTAGATGTACAAAATGAATAAGCTTAGAAAATATTTAATAATTCATTGTTTTTTATTAAGATAATAACTTAAAACTATTCTTCATAGAAAATTTATATATGTGCAAAACTAAGTTTTTGGCAAAAATAAAATCATATACATTTGTAATATGGCTCCTTTTTGTTGCTCTAATAACTTGGGCATATTTTAATTATTTTTTTTTTTAAGATATTATGGTTTTATTGATTTTGATTTTGCGGCATAAACTTAATATCTACTAATTTATCATTATGCTAACAATATGTAGTAAAGCCCTTATAAGGTAATGTGTATTTAGTTTCTATATACGGTGGGTGGGCAGCTCCCGGATGGTGACCCTCTGAAGGCGTCTTTTCGTTCCTGATCTGGTCAATCTTCTGGCCAAGGAGTTAGGATGACTCAACAGTCTGGAACCGATCTGGCAGCAAGGGAGTTGATGGCATCTGCAACTGCAGGGACTTGAAGTTCGTTGCGTTGGTGATACGCCTTAGGAGCTTGGCCTGGAACGCCTCTTCAGGTGCGTCCTGGCCGCTGTGCCATAGATCAGTGTTGCCAGGTGGTGAGCGCCCGTATAAGCTAGATTTTTTATAAAAATAAGCTAGAATAAGCTAAAATTAAAAAAAAAAGCTACACCCAAATAAGAGAAAAAACATCATTCAAAAGTGAATGTTAATTAATTTATAATGTTTATTTGTACGTTTTTTAATTTAAATTAAATTGGATAGTAGACCATCGATTTCCTCATCTTTGTGGTCAATTGTTGCCAGATATTTGTCAATTTTTTCAATAGCCATGACGAATTTTTCTGATAATCTGTAATTATGACAACATTTCCCATGCCTGCGCAATCCATATCTGAGAAATTAAAAAGAAGTATTTAAAAAACAATTTTTTAGCAAATATAACATACCTTATGCTTAATATTGCATTTAACATTTTTAAATGCATTTTGTTCCGCAATTTTGTTTTCACAATATTCATTTGGCTAAAGGCCCGTTCTACTTCGACATTGGACCACGGTAACGAAAGCATTTGGATTGCAAATAAGGAAAGGAACTCGAATGGTTGACTTCCTGCAGCATCCTTGTAGTCCATTGCCTCTGCCCAAAATTTCTCTGTATCATTAATATTATCCCATTTAATGAGATGAATTTTGTCAATTTGGGATTTCAGTTCCTCAATATTTGTTATATTAAAATATTAAAATATTTTAATGAATTCCAAAACATTTTTTTGGGATCGCAAAATATTATCAACTGAAAATATGTTAACCGTTTTTAATATTTCGAAGTTTTCGATGACACTATCGATTAGAAATAAATTCATGATCACATTGTAAGGATGTGTCTTAGGCCGGGGTAAACCTCAGCGGCCCAGTATTCCTCTCCAGAAATATTTATATTTTTAGAGACGGCCAGGACATGGACGCCGAATTTTTATTGAACTTTCTAGGGGCGAAATGGCAGCGAAAAGGGGCTCGTTTTCAAAAAAAAAGGGGAACTCTGGCTTCGGGAAAATGGGAATCTTGGACGGTCACCCTGGCGATGGCCAGGTGCTCCTCCGTTTCCGGCGCCTGCCCGGTTGCCCAGCAGCGGCGACTCTTCCGATCGGCAAAATCTCCGCCGCCCGGGATGACCCAGCGGCGATGGCGGGCAAAATGCAGATCGAAAGGGAAAGGGAGAGGGAAAAGGGGAAAATATTTGAGCACGTGCCGGCGGCGAGGAGCTCGTAGCTCGGGAAAACCCAGCAGCCCCGATGCCCTACGCCAGATCTGTGCCCGGGAGAACCCAGCGGCGACAGATCCCGCTCCCGTCCCGCTTCTCCGGCCCGGAGCTTGCCCAGCGGCCACGCAAAGTTGGTGCGGGAGAACCCAGCCACCAGCTCGGCGAGTGAGTGAGCGGGAGGGGAACACCTTGGCGCGCGTCACGATAAGGAATTATTTTTAACAACGCGGAGTTTTATGCGGGTGCGAGGGAGAAAGACGATGGAATTTCTGAATTCATTTTCTGTGCTTTATTACATTAATTAATTATTGTCTACATTTTCCTAACCTACGACTGCCGTCCCTAACCTGGCCCTACGCCACACTCCAGAAATCTACCCTGACATGGCACTCGGCCGGCTCACCCGCTGTTGTCGGTGGACTGGGACACGTGTCCGGCAGCCAGGATCTGAGTTAACACTCGCGGGTCCTTTTGGACTTAGTCGGATTGGAAATTATTTCCACGTGTCCTTTTGGACTTGTAGCCCGCGTCGGGAGGTAAGCGTACTGTTCGCCTTCGAAGCTGCCAGAGAAGAGATCGCGGTCGCAGCTTGCAAAGCCCTTGTCGCCTCGTCTCTGCCAAAATGTCCGGGCAGCGCAGCTTTCAGCCGTCGGCTTTGTTATTGTTATTGTTTATGTTTTGATCGGCATGTAAATAAACACGACCAAAACGTAAACACGCACGATCGTCGGAGGGGAAATGTCGCTGCCGGTCGCTACAGTCCGTGTTGGAAAAATGTATACGCCTGTGCGTTGCGGTCTTAATCTAAATCTAATTTGGCCCTTCTTGGGCAAATTAACTTTGGGCTTCATGCCCGCTTAAATGTACAGTTCTGTGTGTGGGTGTGTGATATGGCTAATCCTAACTTATACTAATTGCTAACCTTAACTATAAACTTAACTAGTATTTACATTATTTACACAAATAGGGTGTTGTGACACCGTCACAACATAAAATGCACATAACCATCGGCAAAAAATAAACAAGCGCCGATTTATAAGTTTTTTAAACTTGTAGCGTTAGGAAGGCAAATAAAATCAAATACATATACAAATACAAATACAAATATTTTTATGCCATAAAGAATATATTTCTTACAAAACAAACCGGTGATGTCGCAAATACATTTAAAGCTAGAATATGCTATATTTATTATAAAATAAGCTATATTTCAAGCTATAAGCTAGATGCAAATTTTACAAGCTTTTCCAGTTTCAAAAATGCTAGAACTAGCTTACAATAAGCTAAACTGGCAACACTGCTCCACATCGCCAGATCGGAGCTAGCAGAGACTGGTAGAGGCGAATCTTGCATTTAAGACTGAGCTTGGACTTAGGGCCGGTTAGCCAGCTTTTGCGTCTGGCGGTGTTCTGCAGCTTAGCCCTAGTCTGCTTTACGTGAGAGCTAAACGTCAGCCACTTGTCCAGAACCAGTCCCAGGTAGGTGTGCTCCATGGACATGTGCCTCTCCTCAGGGTATACGTGACCACCACTTATCTGTGTTGATGGCCAGGTTCCATCTACAGGCCCAATTCTCAAACTTCTTTAGGGGCATCTGAAGCTTGTCCTTGGCGCTGTAGACGGAGCTTTGGCGCTCCGAGCTCAGGTGAAGCGGCGCGTCGTGCGCAAAGAGATTTTACGGCGTGGGGCCAAGCACGCTTCCTAGCGGGACACCGGCGAGTATCCTCCTGGTGGTAGAAGCGACTCCATCCTGGACCACTTAAAAGCTTCTATCTTTGAGGTAGCTGCGAATAACATCGTAGATCTGTGGTAGCAGAAGCTCTTTGACCTTAGATAGGAGCCCCTGGTGCCAGACCCTGCCAAAGGCCTTTTGAATGTCAAGAAAAGCAGCTACCGTGTACTGCTTCTTCTGGTACCCATCGACTATAAAGTCTACAATTCAGTGGAGTTGTTCGGGGGTGCCGTGGCCTTTCAGGAACCCAAATTGATGCCTGGGAATCGCTTCGATGACCTGAGGTATCCTCTGTATCCTGTCCAGGATGCAGTGCATTGAATTAAGTCTTGGAGGACGGTTATATTAATATTTGCTCATTCCTTTACGATTGCCTCCTTTATGTCCTTTATGTCCGAAAAGTTTAGATGAGAGGATGCCCCAAAGATTGTCAATCGGATTTAAGTCCGGACTTATAGCAGGCCACTGCATCAAGGGATTTTTTTTTTTTTTTTGATTCCAGAAACGACTTTGTATACTGTCCAACGCGTATGTGAGTGTTATCCTGTTGAAACACAAAATTCTCGGTATGGAACTCCTCCGAAAATGGTACCAGCTCACTTTCCATGAGATCCGAGTATATTTGCGCATTCATGCGACCAGGCAAAAAGCATATTGGAGATTTACCAAAGAGTTAACCGGGGATGCCTGAGGTCTCACAAATACTTTTGATTTCCAACAGGCCCGTCTAAATGTAACTTTTTTTCATCACAAAAGTTGAAATTACGAAATTAGCTGCCCCAAAATTAATATTTTTTATAATAGTCAAGTCGAGCCATTTTATGGCGTCGCAATAGCTTGGGTTTTAGCACCTTTGCTTCTAATCTGAGGTTCAAGTCCCTTCTGCAAATTTGTTGCACCCTTTGCCTAGTTCCCATTGAAAAGTCAAAAGGGAAGAGAGAACGAAAAAGGGAGATCACAACACTTTTAGTGTTACCAGCCTTTTATTGCTCAACAATCTTTTGCGTAGAGAAATACTAAGATGGTATTTTTCCACAGCTCTTCTGCAGCTGAATTTATATATGTTTGGTTTGTTCCTACTTTGTTAAGGCATACGGCTGACACTTCATATACTGGAACAAAATCTCTTCAATATTACCTGACTCCAGCTTGAAGTGTTCGAGGATGTGGACAATTTCCGCCTTCTGGGCACATAACATTTTGTCGACGGAAAATAAATCAATTTGTTGAAGAATTTCAAAGTTGTCTGGCAATCTGAAAGAATTTAGGAATTAATAAAAAATATTATAATTACTTCATAATCACTTACCTCTGTTTGAGCTCATATATTTATGCAACTATAAAGTTGACATATTTTAATCGAATTTCTGCCTCGCTCGAAATGTTTCGACTGACCTTGAGCTTTTTCTTGAACGCATATCCCAATTTACAATCGAGCTTCACCAAATGTTCAAAATTATTTTTTAAAATATCAATATTGACATCATCGGGAATAATTTAGCTTTTTAATGATTTTATCACAAACACGATATCATTCAAAAGTTTGCTCGAATCTCCAGTGCTTGTTTGAAACATTAACTACATATGACTTAGCACTGGATGCAAAAACAGCAGATACAAATGAAGATGACAGATGTTTTCAAAAAGCTAATATTACGCCAATTTTGGTTGGGAAACACGGCTATAATTCCCACTATCCGCTAGTTGGAAATACGTCTGATCTAGTGAGAAAATAGCTAAATTGGCTTCACTGGTGGAATTACAAAATTCAGGCGCACGCGGATTTGCACGGCTAAGGAGGTGGTAGAGCTGGAAAATAATCGATGTTTCCCTACATCGATGTTTCGATGTTTTTCAGAAAAAAACATCGATGTATCGATACATCGAATTATTTTAATGTGTGTTTTTGAAAAAATGTATTTTACTCCATATCATATTATTAATCAATACCATAAATAAATCAAATTTGTAATAGGTCTTGATAAAAAATTAGGCTTTATTTGAGATCCATATATTTCTGCTTATATTCTTCTCTTTCCTTCAATAACCAAAATAAAAACTAAATCACGTCAATGAAAATTAAAATAAAAAACATAAGTTGGTTACGATCTAAATTGTTTTTTTTTACCTTCCAATAATCCAAAGGGTTTTGTGCAGGCTCCAAATTAGTACCATTTAAATATTGTCGCAATGCTAATATGGAATCCACGCGACCGGTTTGGATTTTTTTAATTTTGTTTGTTTGTAAAAAACTGAATAGTTGGTTGGACTCTGCTGTGGATTCTGGTGTTGGCGGGCTTGAAGATGTGGAAGCTTTTTATTGAGCATTGATGTCCGACAGTTCATCCTCTAATGACTTAACTCCTTGGGAGGAATTAAATGGATTCCAAAATCCCTCCTTTTTAAAGCGAGGGTCTAAAATCGTTGTCATTCTTGTTACCGTACGATTTTCATAGGGGACCAATCTTGTATTGACCCCTTGAAGTATGTCATCACATACATCTCGACCTACCATAGTCTGGAGTTTGGTTTTTGTGGAATTCAGATTGTGTAAAATTCCACAAACAACCGGAATCACCGAAGACACTTTCACATAAGTACTAGCGGATGAGTACACCGTTGCGTGCTCAATCGGTGACAGTATTTCCTTAAGGTCCTCCAGAATGGATATTTCACCTGAAGTTAGGGGCATTAGCCCTTTGGGCGTGTTTAAAAGCACACTTGCAATGCCAACCTTTGTGTTTAAAATTCTTTCCACCATATAATAGGCGCTGTTCCACCTTGTAGGGCATTCTTGTTTTAGACTATATGGACGTTCGCATTCCTGGGCCTCTCTAAACTTGGCATACGCAATTGTGCTACTTTTAAAAAATGAAACAATGCACTTACACTTTTCAAGAATAGATTTAATTTTTTCTGTAGCCAAACAGTCCTTGACAGTCAAATTAATTGAATGCGCGTTTTCCGATTTTTGAAAAACATCGAAGTATCGATACATCGCCGATGTTTTTTCCAGCTCTAGGAGGTGGTGGTCTTTCCTGCCTTTTGTTTTTGCCTGTAGCAATCAGTAACTTTATTATATCCTTGCAGGGTATTATAATTTCAGTCAGAAGATTGCAACGCAATAAAAGAGACCTTTACGACCCCATAAAGTATATACATATATTCTCGATCAGCATCAACAGCCGAGTCGATATAGCCATGTCCGTCTGTCCGTTTCTACGCAAACTAGTCCCTCAGTTTCAAAGCTATCAGAATGAAACTTTGCAATCAATATTTTTGCATCATTTTATATTCAGGCCTGCTCCGGTAATCGTAAAATGTTTTCGTTTTCTTTTTGGGCGAAAACGAACCGTTTACGTTTTTAGCTGCTCCGGTTTTCGAAAAATTTTTGCTATCGGAATGTTTCGTTTTTCATCGTTTCTTATTTCTCAAGCACTTGAATTGTTCTTTTGGTAAAAAGAAAACAATGTGAAGAACTGCCTTTTATATTTACAATTGCTTATTTTGATTCCGGGAAAAGGCAAAAAATTATGGAGTTAAGCAAATTTAGGCATTTAAGATGGTGCCACATTTTTCAAAGTTTTAATTCCGGTGGTCTCAATTAATTATTTGGTCAACTTTGACCATTTAAGCAATCAAATTAAATAGCATTATTTATAAACAACAATTTTGGCTCTCCATTAAAGTTTACGTATTTTTAAGGGGGGACATCTGAGTAACTGGCAAAAAAAGCCCATTTTCTAGAATTTTGTTTGGCCAAATGAAAAAGCCAATCGAAAAATTTTAAAGTAGGTTTGATAATGTTAGATGTGAACTACAAAATACATTTTTTTGTTAATAAATCGAAAACAAAATGGCGGCTGTACAGCATGTCTTCGTAGGCCCTATTTTTTTGAAAGGGGTCCATGGCCGAAAGCCTAACGTCCTTAGTTTTTGATCTAGAACAAAAAATCAAATTTTGTTAGTTTTTATATCTCAACCGCTATCGACGTACGTAGGATTTTTTCGATATTTTGATTTTTTGCAAAATGGTGAGTGATTTAATAAAATGTTCAATTTTCATGAAAAAAAAGTCACAAAATTGTTGATAAAAAAAAAGTAAGCAATATAAAAAAAAAAATACGTACGTCGATAGCCATAGGTATTTTGGATGTACTGTCAAAATTTCAGATCGATCGGTTAAGATTTGTTCGAGTTATGTTTTCGGCCAACTCAAAAAAAGTGGTTTTGAGAAAAACGCGTTTAAAGTTTTAAAATCGTATATGATTACATGTGAGGCATCGCCGCAGAATGGAAAATTTCGACACTTAGAAACTTTTGCCGGACTCTATCTTCTGATATGTTATTTTTAAGACCCTAAAGTATTTTTTAAGCAAAAAAAAAATTTTCGATTTTTAAAAAAAGTTACTCAGATGTCCCCCCTTAACTGGCTGTTTCGTTCCAATATGGCAACCTTGGCGATAACTTTTTGCGGTGAACTTATCAACCTATCGCCAAAACGAGAAAACTGGTTGAACACGGCAAAAATTTTGTTGTCAAATATGAGGAGGGGTCAAAAATAAATTTTTTATAAAATAACTACCTCCCAGAACGATCTTGTGGTGGTGTGGAATAAACATCAATAGACCACTGAGTAAACAATTTTTTTCCTTTTGTAAATAAGATCTGATTTCATATAAAAAATGTTATGTGCGAACTCTAAAAAAATGAAATAAACAAACGGAAATTACGCAAAATTGTTTACCATAGGCCAGATGACGATCGGTATGTCCGATAACCGATCATCGACGACTCGTGAGTCCAGGGAGTCGAAAAACTGAGTCCAATACGGAACTGGTTCCTTAAACCGGATGACTCCCAAAAGGAACCAAAGTTTGAACCCGAGAAATTTTGAGTGGTTTTTGGGACTAAGAGAGGCTTAAGAAAAAAGGCAAAGGTGAAGTAAAGGGCGAAAATCCGTGGCAGCAGGCGGTTCGGTTAGAGAAAAAATTACGTAATTGAAAAAAATCGAGTTTTTACCAGTGAGTTGCGATAATATATTCTAGTGTGAACAAAAATGCTAGTTTAATTAATTATAGAATATTCCGGAGTGAATAATCCTGGACCAGGAACGCTATTTGGGGATAAAACAGGAAGATCAGCCACCAGGAAGAAGACTACTTTTCGAGGAGAAAAATTGGCCACTCCTTCCTGGGTGGCCACAAATTTTTATTCTTAAATTACTTTTTTTTAAGAACAAATACAACTGCCAGCCAAAAAAAGAAATGTAGAATGTAGAAATGTAATTAGTTAAAATAGTAAATAAATAAACGATACTCAACTTTTTTTTAATATATTTGTAAACGAAGTTCAAATATTCAGGCGTTTTAACTGACATTTTTTTATGGTATTTTAGTGGTATATTTTGAAATATGAAATAGTATATTTTTGAGGGATAAATGGTATATTTCGATTTGTCCGGCGCGGTCACGCTGCCTGATAAGCTTTTTTATTATTTTGGAATTTTGGTATAAATTTCATAAAAATCGGACAACTATATCATATAGCTGTCATAGAAAGGTAAAATGTTATGAAACTCTGTTTTGTGTGTGTTTTTAACATTTTATTTATGCTATGTATAAATATACAACTTTTAAATATATATATTTTTTTCTTTTAATTTTAAACCAGAATGGCTTGATTTTCAATGATCCAAAGCAATCTGCGAACGTGACTTTTTCGATTTTTGCAACGTTAATTGTTCGAATGGCCCTACTGTGCGTCGGCGCGCTGCTGAGGCGGCAGAGTTGTTGTAGGCCGTAGCGTTGTTTTATGCGGTTAACTTAGGCTGTGCTATTCCTCCACCAACAAAAGATTTATCGTCCGCCGTAGATGGTGTAACTTTGGCTTTTATTAGCGGCAACGCGTAGGGAATAAAAAAAAAAACCGCATCCACTCGCGAATATTTGTTGTCGAAACTTCCCTTATGGACTTTTTTCTTAGAAATCGAACTGGTATGCTCTGCTGCCAAGAAGAAAAAGAAAGCGGATTCCGCCGAATCCAGCAGGTTCCCTCTCACTAGCTCTCGCCCTCCTTCAAGGCACAGCCGATCGCTGACATTTAGCTCCGTTAGAAGTGAATTTCGCACCTTAGCTACGCTCTGCACCTCTCTATCGGACAAGCTTGGAGCTGCCTGATGGCGCCAGGGAAGTACCATATATTTGTATCTGCCCTGAATCAGGCGTTACATATTTTTACAATTACTTATTTTGTTTTCTATATCGATGTTCTCAAAATAAAAAACAAGCTGGAATCTTCAAATTCATCTTCTTATCTTCTTCGAGACAAACATCGTCGTATTCCCAAGAAAGCAACTGAATTACTACACTTGGAAGGGAAAGACTCTTTTGTTTTTTTATGCGCCTCGATAAATTAAGGTAGGAAATAATTGGATCTGATATATCCATAGCCTTGTTGAACACATCAGCAAAGGAATGCAATCGGTTGTGCTTTCTTGAGTGGTGAAGCATGTCTGATTTATACAGCTTTTTTTTTTGTGACGCAGACGCTTCTTCTCCAAAATAGCCGACTGAAAGCACCGTTTTTTCCGTTACTTCTCTGCAGTGCACAGTTATTTTGCGAACGGTTGGTGTCATTGGCATACCTATCGACTGGGGGCATACATATCGACTACCAACGCCAGTTTGATCCTCATATTATAAATAATTTCTTCATCGACCCAAAGACATAAGACTCTAATGTCTTTGATCGAACCCAGTTATTTTCGAAAAATCATCGTAATTAGTACCAAAACCTGCCTGTTTAGGCTTATCCACCTTTAAAGAGAGTCTTTCCCAAAACATTTCCTGAATTTGGGCTTACTCCGTATTTTAAATTTTGCATTATTGGCACAGGAAATCTTTTAGGTTTGCTTGGCATATTGAGCATTGCTGAAATGATTTCGTTTCTTTCAAAGCGTTCAGTACTTTACCATCAATGGCAGTAAGATATGGGCTAAATTTCACATACATACTTTGTCTGTCATTTAGTGGTATTTTACATGGTACTAGCTCTTCAATTTCCTTTTTTCTATGCCCTTTTTTACCTTTAATATCGATTCTTTAGTTTCCTTCAAAACCCAATAGACTGCGGAGTGCGATTGTTCCACATCAAATTTCCGGATGAGTCGATCATTCGAAGAGGCATTATGTTGGTGGCAAAAAAATCATGAGTCTGCGACATACGGTTTTTTATCTGTGTTTGCGTGGGTATTTATCTGTCCAGTACTGCCATCGAAACTGTAGCTTACGATAAGCTCTGCCGATAGGAAATCAGTTTGTTGATTGGCCAACACATTCTGAATCTTTTTGCAGTGCCACTATTCGGAAAGCCGTATGTACTAAAAGGTTTTGCAGGGAGAACTTAGCTACCGTCTCCGAAAGATCAATGTTCACTGGTCTGCATTTTATCTTTTCCTGAGCTACATCTTTGTAGAGGGAGTAAATATCCACTTTTCTTTTGCGCACTTCGTCCCGTCCCGCACAATGCTGCTCTTTGGTAAACCCTTGATCCAATATTAACGCTAGTGCCTCATCTTTGGACGCACGTATGGGTTGCTCAGTGGGCTTTGCTTAAAATTCCCTGACTTTGATGGCTTTCTCCGGGGTACTTGCAAGTACTTTGAGAACAGCAGCAAGATCATGGAGTCCTTCCTTTCGAGCAGACGCGCTTGCCGCACGGATCAGTAAAGCGGTGTTTCGTGCCTCGGAGACCACGAGATTTGCAATCTGCCATTTGCGTGCTTGAATACTTTTATTGGTATAAGTTAATATAGGACGCTCAACTAAATTTGAGATTTTTTTAGCGGTAATACACTGCGCGTCAGATCAGATTAGCGCCCCCTTTTGGATTTACTTAATTGCATCTATCTCTGTTTCTATTGCACGCAACTTCAAAATTTTTGTTGTTGCTTTTAAAATGCACAAATTGTCGCTCTCTGAGAGAAATACCGTTAGGTGAGAGATTCCGTTATCTATTTTTTCTTATTTTGTTTTACTTTCGCTGCAAAAGCTTGCACTGATTTTGCGTCATCAGATTAGCGCCTGTAAATTCAAATTTAGTTATCTCGCGTAATTTTTGGCGTACAGTTGTGAAATTTTTTGTGCTGATTAATTGAATAATTGTTTATAAACTGAGAATCAAAATGGGTAAAGGAACTGTCCTATCTTTAGAAGAAAAATCTAAGATCGAAGCCTTTAGTAAAAGTGGCTTATTTTTACATAAAATTGCTGAAAAATGGGAAGGCATCGAAAAACTATAGCCAGTTTTCTTAAAAATAAACAAGGCTATGGTAAAAATATGAAAAACGGTAACAACAGAGTTCTTTCCGAAGCAGACATTCGGTGTATAGTTAGACATGCGTCTAATTCACACGACTCTTCTACCAAAATTAAAGAAAAAAGCGGTGTGGAAGCTAGCAAGTCCACGGTATTACGAGTCATAAAAAAGCAGAACACTTGAAAAGACTAAAAAAAATATCTTAAATGGCGTTTTCAACACGACAACGCTCCAATCCACACTGCCCGATCTGTAAAATCGTGGATACAGGGCCAAAACGTTGATGTCCTGGAGTGGCCGCCGTACTCTCCGGACTTAAATATAATAGGAAACGTGTGGGGATGGCTCTCGAGAAAAGTATACGAGTCTGGAAAGCAGTATAGTACAAAATTGGTGCTCATCGACGGGATTAAAGAAGCTTGGTCTTCAATATCGTTACAATACATTGAGAAATTGTACGAGTCACTTCCCAGCAGGATCTGTGAGGTCCTGGAAAATGGGGGCGGGACCACCCACTATTAATTTCATTAGAAAATAAGTAAATAATAAGATAAAACATAAAACATTAAATTTAAGCAGAGGGCGCTAATCTGATGACGCAAAATTAAATTCATATTTTTGGTATACATTTTCTTTTCAAATAAATAAAATATTATGTATATGTGTTCATATTTATCTAATCCTTATATTTTCGTTCAAATACCCTGGTGTTCGACCTGCAACTTCTTAGTTTTGCCGCTAAACAGTACAACATTTTCTTGATATTTTGATTGTAACGAATCTCTCCGGCCGGGATAGATCCCAGTCGTGACCAGGGATCCTCTTCAAATTTATTTAGAGGGGTCGGAAATATTTATAGGAATTTATTATAACAGCGTGCGGGACCCGGGTTGCGAATTTACGCGCACTTAGTTCTGATCCCCGAGGGTCGGCAACGTGACTGCCAGACGAGGTGGTCACGAGATGCTCTAGGAGCAGGCGGGGCACACGCGCTGCTTGTCAATGGCCGGTCGCCGCGCTGCTTTTACCGACTCGTCGATCTGCTTGATCGGTCGGTCCCTGACAGAAAGCTGCTCGTCGCGAACTGCTTTAGACACTGCTTGCGCCTACTGCTTGTTTGTACTGCTTTCGCCGGTGCGCGGAGTGGCAACTCCGGTGGACTCCCGGCGGGATTTGGTTGATCTCGCGACGTGGGTCGAGGGAATGGCCAGGGCGTCAGAGAGGTATTAGTCAACTCCGGCTGGGCACGGAGGCTGGCTACGGGTCGGTCAGGCAGAGATTCTCGAGTCACCGTGGTGATGCACGGTGTGCGGAATGGCCAATGCAGGCGTGGCGGCAGCGTGTGTCGGAGTGTCCCTACTCTGGGAGTGGATACGGACGCGGATGCACTCGTAGTCGTGGCGGTACACAGTACGCGGGAAACCAGCGTTAGTGGCGCGACGGCTACGGGCACAAGAAGGGGGTCCCTAGTGGGGCGAAGGCAGAGGAGCACGTGTCCTCCAGTCGCGGCGGCACGTTGAGCACGGAAGGAACCTGTGCTGGCGTGGCGCTGCGGCTGCAGGTATGACAGAGGGTCCTAAACTGTGCGTGGACGGAGGAGTATGTGTACTCCAGTCGCGGCGGCACGCTGTGCACGGAAGAGCCGGTGCTGGCGTGGCGCTGCGATGGGAGCACGGGAGAGGATTCCTAGCGGCGTGGGGCAGAGGGGCAGGTGTCCTCCAGTCGGGGCGGCACGTTATGTACGGAATGGACCTGCGCTGGCGTGACGCTGCGGCTGTGGACGCGGGAGAGGATCGATGGGAGGCTGGATGGCCGTAAAACACGTGCGAATGGAAATGCCGAAACGCAGTGTTTTGGGGCCGCCAGCGGGACAGAGATCGGGGAACCTGAAACCGTGACCAATACTACCAAGGAAATACTCCTACGGGTAGGTTCAATTGTTAGTTTATTGGTTATTGGGTTATCTAAGTGTGTAGCCTACTACTGCCTTACAGAATTGACTCCTGTGACTTACGAAACTAGCCCACGTGTCAGCGGGCGTGGGGGGGCTGTCGATCGCGGTGGTTTTCTTGTCACTGTGTTGGTTTGTTTCTCGTCGTTGATGTCGCGGTGCGGGCGTGTTCGTCGCGGGATGGGACGAGGACGCGATATACTTTGATTGTTTGACTCGGTCGCGGAGGCGCGGCGATGGGCACGTCTGCCTCGGTGCAAAGTTTTCGACGGGAGAGAGCGAATGCCGGAAGACGCGAGCTGTCATAGCTTTTGAGTGAACCGGTGGTTCGAACCGGTTCACCGAGAACGGATCGGGTTCGACTAGTTCGACTAGTCGATAATAAATAATAAATAACCTCTGAGGTGCTGAACTTAGCTTATTCGTTAGCTTAATTATCCCTATTTAAATATACTCCACGGTTGTCTTGATTACGGCTCCAATGCCAACTAAAGAGGTTTTAATAATAATGTATTGGCTTCAGTGCCGACTTACTCTCTAAACTTAAACTATGGCTATAATATGGGGGGAATAGTTATATGCTTAGTATCTAGGGCTTATTTTGTATAGGAGGTTGTGCGCCTGTAGAATAGAGGCGTCACACTCCCTTCTTACTCCGCCCGGCCGAAACGGATCTGGACTTCTTCTGTCGTTTTCATGGTGATTTGGTATGGTCCTTCCTGCGTGCGGACGCGGAAGCGCTGACGGGAGTACTGTGCGGCATGGCTCCGGCGCGCTATCTCCTGCCAAACCGCCAGTGGAACTCGCTGGTCGTGCGTGTTAGTCCACCAGGCGGCTGGTATGGCGACTCGCTCGGGCGTTGGGTCGTCGGTGGTGAAATCATCCGCCGGAGGGGCTCGACGAGCAAAGCGTGGCGCCGGAGGTGGAACCTCGTCGGCGGTGGTGGCCGCAGGAACTGGGCGCGGGAAGCGCGGCGCCGGAGGTGGGACCTCGTCGGCGGTGGTGGCCGCAGGGACTGGGCGCGGGAAGCGCGGTGCCGGAGGTGGGACCTCATCGGCGGTGGTGGCCGCAGGAACTGGTGCTGTCGAAGGTGCGCTCGGGTCCCAATCTGGGATTAACTCCTGTAGCAGACCCTCTACTCCCGGCTCGAGCTCCTCCATGAGTATATCCATCGTGCCCGGAGAGAGATCGAACCCGCGATCTCCGAAGCCGACACGTGGGGTGGCTGGGGGAGTGACCTCCTCGTCGATAGTGGAGCGACTATGGTTTGCTGCTCGGCGGTTGGTCTCGGCGGCGCGTTCCTTGCGTTGGCTATCCCGCGGCGGTGGGCCGAGGATTGCTGGTTTGGCACAGCAATGTTCGGCGGTGGCCGTGGTTGCGCCTCTTTGCGGCGGAATTTTTGTCCCGTCTCCGTTTCACTATCGCTGCTCTCAGATTCCCACTCCATCGCCTTCCCGGTGGGCTGGTAGCCCTGCTCGGTGGTTTCGTTAGCGATGGGAATTGGGCCTCGGCTTGGGGATGCTAGCGGGGCGTTGTCATCCGCCTGGTTGGTACTGTGGCGCGTTTGCTGACTGGTAGACGCCAATGATGTGTCGTTGTATGTCTGGAGGTGGAGCGCTTGCTGGCTCGTGGACGCCAGTGGAGCGTTGTCATCCGCGGGGTGGATGAGGTGGAGCGCTTGCTTGCTCGTTGTCGTCAATGGCGCGTTGTCACCTGCCCGGTCGCCGGGGAAGATGGGTAGGGCCGCATCTTCCCCCAGTGCTGGCGGCGGCGGGCGGACCTCGGGTGCGTTTCCCAAGTCCATTTCCCAGTCTTCGTCCGGGGCCATTATACACAGCCTCTCCGGTGACGGGGGAAAGGTGATGATTGGGTCAGGAGTTGGCCGGAAGGGTGCCTCGATGAGGATGGAGGTGTAGCGGGCGTGGATTAACTGGATCCACGATCCCCGCCAGAACCCGTACCGCTCCTCTCCTTCCCATTGATAGTGGGCTGCCGAAGGGGCACCATCGTCTGGCTCGCTGTCGCTACTAATTGTTTGCGCGTCGTCGTTGCTCTGCTCGCTAGCTTCCTCCCCGTGGTATCCGGCGTACAGAGGGGTGGCGTCGCTGTCGGTGGCATCCTCCAGCACGTAGTCCTCGTCGCGCGTCGGGGCAGCTGGACTGGGGGATCGGGAGTCTCCCTCCTCGTCGTCATCCTCGTCTGACTCCGGGTCCTGCTGGCGAGGGCTACATGGGCTGTAACGCCCTTCAGGTGGTGGAGCAGCAGCGGTCGGGTCGGGGTGTCCTGGAGCGGGGCGCGGGTTGTGGAACCAACGCGAGTGACCCGGCGCATCCGGGTTGTGATACCCTTGGTAGGGTCCCGACGGCGGAGCTTGAGAGCAGGGGATCCTGCGTCCAGTCCTGTCCGTGTAGTACGGGGAGGCCGAGCGGCCCGAGGGTCGTGGAGGCGTTGGTGGCGCGGCGCGCCGTGGTGGCGATGTTGAGGGGGCCTCATCCGAAGGCTCGGACATCGGGTGCGGCGTGGCTCGGCGCGGTGGCGCTCGGGCCGTAGTTGGCTGCATCGGGGGCGACGGGGCTCGGGAGCGGCCCGAGGGTCGTGGAGGCGTTGGTGGCGCGGCGCGCCGAGTTGGCGAGGCTGACCGAGACTCGTCCGACGACTCGGACATTGGGTGCGGCGTGGCTCGGCGCGGTGGCGCTCTGGGCATGGTTGGCTGCATCGGGGGCGACGGGGCTCGGCGCGGTGGCGCTCGGGCCTGTCGGATCCCGGTTGGGCAGGCTCTTGTGGGTCTGCCGGCGTAGTATGTGCCAGGGCGTAGCCGGGGGTCGCGGCCGGTCGTTGGCCTGTCGTACGCTCCATTGGGAGCCGTGTTCTCTACGTCGCTGGAGTCGATTGTGATGGGTTCCATCCTGGTTAGCTCGTGGCACGCGCGTAGATACGTCTATGGGAGAAAAGAACTATCCAAACTTAAACTAACCAGTACTTAAATGTTAATGTCCTAACGGGCAGTAGTAGGCAAAAGTTCTAATGTTAATCTAATTGCTAACAATGGTCTTAGGGTTAGAAAACTTAGTGGGCTGCTTAAATTCACCCCTCGCTGGAAACGTGGTCAGGTGGCCGTGGCTTGTCGGACCCGGGTTGAACGCCGGTGTTGTCCTCCGACATGGCGTCGTCGTCACTGTCTGCATCACCTGCGGGAAGAGAAGAATGGAATTCTTTTAAGTCGGCGATATTGGCAAGGCGGCCCTTTCGTTTCCCGGGCAAGCGGATTCGGGCTATGTTTGGGGACGGAAGGGCGACCACTTTATATGGCCCGTCGAACTTGGGCGCGAGTTTGGCAGCGAACCCGTCCACCGCTTTGGATAGGTGGTGTTGGCGCACGAGGACCAGGGAGCCGATGGTGGGCCTCCATGCCCGACGCCTGAGGTCGTACTGCCGTCCTTGGTCGCGGCTTGCCTTCTGGATGTTTGTTTGGACGATCTGGAAAATTTCCTTCAGTCGTCCAGCTCGGTCGGCAGGGGTCTCCGGAGCGACGCCTGCTCCCGGTGTCACTTGATCGTACCATGAGTAACCGCGGCTCTCGTGCCTTTAGTAGGAAAGCCGGGCTGTACCCTGTGGTCTCCGAAATGCTGGTATTGATGGCGAGGCTCAGCTCAGGTATTAGCTGATCCCACGTACTCTGATCACTGCCGACGTACTGAGAGATCATGGTCTTGACTGTGCGGTTCGCTCGCTCCGTGGGGTTCTCGCGTGGGCAATAGGTGGCCGTGTATTGAAGTTCTACGCCCATCTCCCTAAGGAATCCTCTGAAGGCCTTGCTGGTGAATTGGGTGCCGTTGTCGCACACCAGTTTCCTTGGGGCTCCAAACCTCCCGATGATTCTTTCGCGGAACGCCTGTATCAACGTGGTGGTGGTGGCTTTTCGCAATGGGACCAGTTCCACCCACTTGGTGAAACTATCGAAGAAGACCAGCAGCATTGTGTTACCTGCCCTGGAGCGCGGTAGTGGCCCCACGAAATCTGCACATACGATGCCAAAGGGTTCGTCGACCTGCCTCGTCAGCATCCTTCCTGCTTGTGCCTTTTGCTCTGCTTTATATTTCTGGCAGAGGACGCATTGACGGACGTATTGTTTCACGTCGCGGAACATTCCGGGCCAGTAATATTTTTGTGAGATCCGCAGAATCGTCTTCCGGGTGCCAAAGTGGCCAGCCGTGGGCGCGTCGTGGCATTCTTGGAGAATCCGTGCTCGATGCTCAGCCGCAACGCAGAGCTTCCAAGGAATATAATCTTGGTCGTCTGGGCGGTGTCCGAGGTGTCGATACAGCTCTCCGTTTTCGATGACATAATCGGGAAATCGCTGGGGGTCGTCCTGAACTTCCGTGAGTTTTCGTTTCAGCCATTTGCACAATCGTTCGTCTGGCATTAGTCGCTGGAGGTGCTCCAGTAGTTGCCGGGATAGGGCATCGGCGACCACGTTATATTTCCCGCGGCGATAGTGGACATCGTATTGGTACTGTTGAAGTTCTAAGGCCCACCTGGCGATCCTTCCAGTCGGGTTCTCAATTTGATCTAACCATTTCAGGGCCAAGTGGTCTGTGATCACGTCGAAGCGATAGCCCTCGAGATAGCATCGGAGCTTGCGGATTCCCCAGACGATGGCTAGGCATTCCTTTTCCGTAGGAGAATAATTGAGTTCGGCAGCGTCTAGCTGCCGACTCACGTATGCGATGACCCGTTCTTGCCCCTCTATTTCTTGTGTCAGCACACCTTTGAGTCCATAGTTGCTCGCGTCGGTCTGGAGCGTCATCTTGACGGAAAAGTCTGGACATGCCAGCACCGGAGCATCCGTTAGTAAACTTTTGAGGAGCTCGAAGGCTGTCTGTTGTTCTTGCTCCCACTTCCACCGCTGGTTTTTGCGCAGCAAGTTCGTCATGGGCTGAACAACAGACGCGAAGTTCGGTACGAACCTCCTGTACCATGAGGCCATGCCTAGGCATCTGCGTAACTCTCGAAGACTCGTGGGTGGACTGAGGTTCCGCACGGCGGCTACCTTTTCAGGGTCCGTGTGAATGCCCTGGTCGCTAATGACGTGGCCGAGATAAACCAACTTCCGTTTGAAGAAGGAACATTTGTCTTGGTTTATCCGTAAGTTCGCCTTCCTGAGCCGCTTGAAGACTCTCCGCAAATTTCCCATGTGCCCTTCGAGACTGGCACCGATGACGATTATGTCGTCTAGATAAGCGAAGGCATATGGGTCCAAGTCTGGCCCGATCACGCTGTCGAGCGCTCGCTGGAAGGTGGCTGGAGCCGAATGGAGCCCAAAAGGCATGACCCGCCACTGGAAAAGGCCGCGGCCAGGGACCGTAAAGGCGGTACACGCCCGACTGCCTGCTTCCATTGGAATCTGCCAATAGCCATTGCGCAAATCCAAGGTGGAAATATACTTTGCGTTTCGAAGCCGCTCAAGGATATGGTTGATACGCGGCAGTGGATACGCGTCGGGGATCGACTTGGCATTTAGCTGGCGATAATCTACGCACATGCGCCATTGTCCAGTCTTTTTCCTGACCAGGACCAAGGGAGCGCTGTGCGGACTGCGCGATGGCTCGATGCAATGCTGATCGAGGAGGGCGTCCACCTGCTCGTCGATGATCTTCTGCATAGCCGGGTTCTTTGGGAAATACCGCTGCTTGATTGGCCGATCGTCTCGCATGGTAATCCTATGCTCGGCGATATTGGCCACTCCGGTCATTCCCTCGAATTGAATCACCTGCTCGTATAAAAACGCTTGGATACGAGGGTCTTGTTCCTCGTTGGTGGCCTCGGGGGCGCCCTCAAGATTCTCCTCGGGTGTCTCGGGGTGTGTGTCGATGCGTGCCTCTGTGTGCTTGTCCTCGGTGTTTACCATCTCATGTAGGTTCATGAGATTACTCTCAGAGGTTCCTGTGCTTGGGTTCCTGTGTGCCTCTGTGTATTTCCCTTGTGTGCCCGCGCTGGGGCTCTCGTGTGTCTCTGCGTGTCTACCTTGTGTGCCCGCGTCGGGGCTCCTGTGTGTCTCTGCGTGTCTTCCTTGTATGCCCGCGTCGGGGCTCCTGTGTGTCTCTGTGTGTCTTCCTTGTGTGCCCGCGTCGGGGCTCCCGTGTGTCTCTGTGTGTCCATTGTATTGCTCTCCGGCGTTAGTATTCTCGTGTATCTTGTGTTGCTCTCCGGCGTGTGTCTCCGTGAAATGGTCGGCGATGCCCAGGCGGGGGTCTTCCGGGCGAGTAGGCGGTGCTTCCTCGCTCAGCTCGGATCCGGCTGGGCCCCGTGGGCTGGGTGGTTCGGTGGTTTGAGAGTCCGTTGTATGTATGCTGCGTCTCGCGTCTCTGGGTGGCCTCATGTCCCGCTCTTCCGGCTGTCGTCTCGACAGGATGAGTTTGGCCGTCCCACACTGGATGGTGGTGCCGATCGTGGCCAGGAAATCCATGCCCAGGATCAGGGGTTCCAGCATGGCCGGCATAACGAAGAGGGGCACCTGGATAGTCTTCCGAGCGAGGGTGATATCGGCGCGCAGGAGTTGTCGAACCTCGACTCGCGAGGTGTCGGCCAATTTAATTTGGGTGCGGATCTCCTGAAACTGGTGTCGTTGGCCAACTAGGTTGGCGACTTCCTGCCTGATGAAGCTCTTCGATGCGCCAGTGTCGATGGTGGCCAGACGTCGCACAGTAGCGCCTCTCGAACAATTAGCGTTGCAAAAATCGAAAAAGTCATGTTCGCAAAAACGATTTTAACCATACTTATTCGACAGAAAATTTCCCAAGGATTCAGAATCTGCAATAAAATCTATTTTAAGATTTTTTTTGTAAAAGATATGAGCATTTAAAGTTGAACTTTGTTTCGTTTTTTGCATCATACAAAAAAAATGTGTAAATTGGTCGACTTTCAGGTAATATTACAAAAAAACCATAAAACCAATGGTCATGGTTTTAACTTTAAATGATAGATACATTCATAAACTATTAAAGAACCTAAAAAAAACGACACTTTGGTTTGGGCTTCTACAGGTAAATCGCTACCTGTCAGGTGTCCATTTTTTTCACCTTTTTCTGCCTAAAGTAGTCTATATCTTTTGACGCCAATGCCGGCCACTGACTACACTATGACTACAAGTTCCGTGGATCTTTCCTGGATCAGAATTATCTTTCATCGGCTGCGTCGAGCTGCGTCTGCGGAAATGCAACGCAAAAAACCAAAACAACTCAGGGTAAAATATACCAAAATACCGACACAATTTCATACATTTCAAGAAATATACTAACTAAAAATAAACATAAAAAATTAAATAAAAATTTTTGTTTAAAAATTGTTTTCATTGAAAAAAAAATTATTTTTTCACTTTGATACCCTTTAAAAAGGCGTATTTATGGGCGTGGTACTTTATGCAGTACATATATATATTTTACAACAATTACCTGTCCAATGCCGTTTAAATTATTCGATTACCTTATTTGGTTCAAAAGATATGATTTTTGCAACGCTAAATGAGAAAAGGCGCTACTGTGCGTCGATGGCCACCGATCTCGACTTCTGCGGCGATCCTCCCTCTCTCGATTCTTAGCGGCGCGTTTACAAGGTGTTCGTTGCGGGATTGGTCCCCGACGGACTCCGCCGGTCGTGGGGACCCGCTCCGTTTCCCGGCTGGGGTCGGCGGCAGCACTCTACGGTACGAACATCGCGTCGTCCGCAGTCCCAGCAAAAGTATAGCCGAGGGTTCCGGCATTCGCGGCTGAAATGCCCGGAATCCCCGCAATTTCGGCACGCATCCTGCACGTTGATGCGGCGATCTGGTGTCGCTACCCGGTTTACTCGCACGGGCGCGGGCGGCCGTACCTGACCTGGCGTCCGCGGGACGTCGTTTGATCTGGTGCACCCGGGGGAAAATGTTTGACCCCCACTGTGGGGAGGCGGACGGAAGGAGGGGCTACTCGGAGGCGTTGACATTGCTTGGGATCGCCCTAGGCTACGTCGCCTGACGGCTTCGAATTCGGTCGCCAGTTGAGCCAGCTCCCCAATTGTTTGGAACTCGCTGCGCCGAATGTACATCTGATAGTCGGGTGCGATATTCTCGTACAGGCGGTCGAGCTCCTGAGTCTCGTTATAGCCCGCGTGGCGCATGAGAACGCGAAGGTCGAGCATATAATCTTTGAAAGTTTCTTCTCCTAGCTGCTCGCGACTCCGGATTCGGTCGTCCAAGCGCTGGAGGTACCTGGGCGGGAGGAAAAACTCGAGGAATTCCCGTCGGAATGTAACCCAATCAGCCTCTTGGAGGCGGCTGGTTTGAAACCACTTGTCGGCGCTGCTCGTCAGCAGTTCCGCCATGGCTCGAGGGAGGAGTCCTAGGTCGATTCCATAAGACAAGGCCCGACTTTCGACCTGTTCGATGAAGGCCAATGGGTCGGAGTACCCATCAAATTGCAAACCCCATTTGCGGATCTGCTCTGGGACGCACACAAAGTCGCGACGGGGCCGGTCGTAGCTCGGCTCAGCGTAGGTTTCTCGAGCGGTAGTGAAAGTAGGAGGGGCGGCGACGGCGAGGCTTGGGGCGGTAACAGTGAAGCTGGGAGTGGTAACAACGAAGCTAGTTAGAGGAACTGGAGTAGTGGAACCGGGGGCGCTACGTGGGCGTCCAGAATTGGCATTTTTGCCGGCGGAGAGACCACTGGGTCCCGGCCGCTCTTCCCCCTGAGGCACAGGGCTCGGGCCCCGAGTGGTATATCGACGCTCCAGGTCGGCGAGTCGAGTCCACACTTCCTGTGGTTGCTCGGATTCCTTGATCAAAGTGACGAAGCTCCGTCGTAGGTCATCGACGAACCCGTCGGGAGAGAACCCAAATTCTTCCGCGAATGCTAATAATTCGGCCTTCGGGCGGGAATAGATCCACCGCGAGGAGACCCCAGGGTTTTTAAGTAAACGTGGAACGAACTCACCGGCAGGTTTCTGGTCCGAATCCATGGCTTCTGTTGCTCGGCTGTCTTCTCGTGTGTCTGTGTCTGTGATATCAGGAAGCCTTGGCCGCTGGGGCACTTTGCGTGAATTAACAGTCTGGTGGCACTAACACTCGTTCGCGTTGACTTGGCGGAGACGCGGATGAGCTCGTGGGCTCCTGGACGCGGCTACTGGTGGACACGGTTGTCGCTTGTCGCGGTTACTGAGCGAGGCGGTTTTAATTTCGCGGTCACGGGCACTTTTCGGTGGATTTTCACTCGCGGAATTCGGTGGAAGTTATTTTCCGGCTTTGGCCCGGGGCCACACGGCTGTTATATAGGTGTTATTTTTCCTGGTTTTTAACCCAATCCCGTCCCGTGCTTGCGCCTACTGCTTGTTTGTACTGCTTTCGCCGGTGCGCGGAGTGGCAACTCCGGTGGACTCCCGGCGGGATTTGGTTGATCTCGCCCAGAATTCGGGCGACGTGGGTCGAGGGAATGGCCAGGGCGTCAGAGAGGTATTAGTCAACTCCGGCTGGGCACGGAGGCTGGCTACGGGTCGGTCAGGCAGAGATTCTCGAGTCACCGTGGTGATGCACGGTGTGCGGAATGGCCAATGCAGGCGTGGCGGCAGCGTGTGTCGGAGTGTCCCTACTCTGGGAGTGGATACGGACGCGGATGCACTCGTAGTCGTGGCGGTACACAGTACGCGGGAAACCAGCGTTAGTGGCGCGACGGCTACGGGCACAAGAAGGGGGTCCCTAGTGGGGCGAAGGCAGAGGAGCACGTGTCCTCCAGTCGCGGCGGCACGTTGAGCACGGAAGGAACCTGTGCTGGCGTGGCGCTGCGGCTGCAGGTATGACAGAGGGTCCTAAACTGTGCGTGGACGGAGGAGTATGTGTACTCCAGTCGCGGCGGCGCGCTGTGCACGGAAGAGCCGGTGCTGGCGTGGCGCTACGACTGTAGTTGCGATAGAGGATTCCTAAGCTGGGCGTGGGCGGAGGAGTAGGTATCCTCCAGTCGCGGCGGCACGCTGTGCACGGAATGAGCCTGTGCTGGCGTGACGCTGCGGCTGTGGGCACGGGAAAGGATTCCTAACTGAACGAGGGCAGAGGAGCAGGTGTCCTCCAGTCGCGGCGGCACGCTGTGCACGGAATGAGCCTGTGCCGGCGTGACGCTGCGGCTGTGGGCACGGGAAAGGATTCCTAACTGAACGAGGGCAGAGGAGCAGGTGTCCTCCAGTCGCGGCGGCACGCTGTGCACGGAAAGGGCCTGTGCTGGCGTGACGCTGCGGCGGGGAGCACGGGAGAGGATTCCTAACGGCGTGGGGCAGAGGAGCAGGTGTCCTCCAGTCGCGGCGGCACGCTGTGCACGGAATGAGCCTGTGCTGGCGTGGCGCTGCGATGGGAGCACGGGAGAGGATTCCTAGCGGCGTGGGGCAGAGGGGCAGGTGTCCTCCAGTCGGGGCGGCACGTTATGCACGGAATGGACCTGCGCTGGCGTGACGCTGCGGCTGTGGACGCGGGAGAGGATCGATGGGAGGCTGGATGGCCGTAAAACACGTGCGAATGGAAATGCCGAAACGCAGTGTTTTGGGGCCGCCAGCGGGACAGAGATCGGGGAACCTGAAACCGTGACCAATACTACCAAGGAAATACTCCTACGGGTAGGTTCAATTGTTAGTTTATTGGTTATTGGGTTATCTAAGTGTGTAGCCTACTACTGCCTTACAGAATTGACTCCTGTGACTTACGAAACTAGCCCACGTGTCAGCGGGCGTGGGGGGGCTGTCGATCGCGGTGGTTTTCTTGTCACTGTGTTGGTTTGTTTCTCGTCGTTGATGTCGCGGTGCGGGCGTGTTCGTCGCGGGATGGGACGAGGACGCGATATACTTTGATTGTTTGACTCGGTCGCGGAGGCGCGGCGATGGGCACGTCTGCCTCGGTGCAAAGTTTTCGACGGAAGAAAGCGAATGCCGGAAGACGCGAGCTGTCATAGCTTTTGAGTGAACCGGTGGTTCGAACCGGTTCACCGAGAACGGATCGGGTTCGACTAGTTCGACTAGTCGATAATGTGCCCGATTTAGCGACCTCTGAGGTGCTGAACTTAGCTTATTCGTTAGCTTAATTATCCCTATTTAAATATACTCCACGGTTGTCTTGATTACGGCTCCAATGCCAACTAAAGAGGTTTTAATAATAATGTATTGGCTTCAGTGCCGACTTACTCTCTAAACTTAAACTATGGCTATAATATGGGGGGAATAGTTATATGCTTAGTATCTAGGGCTTATTTTGTATAGGAGGTTGTGCGCCTGTAGAATAGAGGCGTCACATGATCAAATGCTTTCATTAACTCATTCGAAATATCTCCAATTTGTAAAGTCTTAAAAAAAATGAAATATAGCATTCTCCTTGGCTTTTTTGGTTGGATATTGGATTTTCACACCACAAAAATGTTTGCATTCTTGAATTTTGGGTTATGTTCTAAAAAATGAGATATCAAGAAATGTGGCCAAATGTGTCAACATGAATTAAATACTCTACAACACACAATAGGTTTCAAGATGGGACTAGGCGGGACTCCCTTTGTATACCTTTTTAAAAAGTTCACTTAAGATAAATTTTTAATATTTTTGGAGACATACTATAACACTAAATTACAAAGACATCAAAACGACTTGGTGTATTTCACAAAACTAAACATGCAGTACAAAACTCACCGATTCAAACTTAAGTTAAAAATTTGATCAGCTCTTTCGTTAATTTTCGCGCTTTTAGGCAACAACAACAACATCGCCAACATGCAACTCTGACGAATACACACATCCTTGTACTTAGTCTTATTCTGTTCTCCACACAACACAGTCGTTTTGATCGTAAGCTTCCTTCTATCATCTTCTAGGATCTTACTCGCATATGAGACCTCCTCTATTCCCTCGGTCACTCGACTGTAACTGGCGCAGCCGAACTTCAAACAAGGGATTGACCATGCCCACTACTCTTACCATTTTAAAATTCCTTACAGGCTGAGGTAAATGAACACATACAGTATCTCAAGAAACAGTTTACACACCGAAAATAAGCTTTATTTTTTGACTTTGCAAGCAAAAATGGGTATTTTCTGTTTAATTTTATGATTGTTTTTTAATGCCATACTATTAATTGGAGTATGCCTAGTTATTAAGTCAAAAAACAAAATCAAAATATAAAAAGGAAAATTAAGAAGAAGACAAAAAGTTAGATTACACAATTTTAACACTGTCAAGAAACTCTTTACACAGATCGCTTTCGCATACTGTTTTAGTATTTTTCAAGAAGAAAACGGTACTTTACCGCTATGTATGCCTAGTATGTAGTTTCATTTTGGCATTCTCTTTTATTTGGTTGCAAAATAGGCCAACGTGAGCGTCAAAAAGGAGCTTAAATACATTTATAGAATGCCTGGCAAAAGATTAACGTTCGAGATCACCCAGCTGATTTTCTATAATCATCATTTGGGAAAATCTGCTGCGGAGCTTTCAGAAATGTTTTCAGTTTCCCGGAAAACCATCTACAATGTCATAAATCGAGCGGAAAACGAAGTAAGGCTGGAAACAACAAATGGAGGCGGCCGCAAACAGAAGATTGGAGAACGAGCAGACCGGATAATTATGCGAAAGGTGTTTCAAAATCCTCAAATTTCGACGAGAACTCTTGCCCAGGAGCTTCAGGCAGAGTGTGACCTTGTTGTTTCGCACGAAACAGTCCGTCAAGCCATTCTGCGACACAAGTACTCCTCCAGGGTTGCTCGCAAGAAACTTTTGCTTTCAGTAATAAACGTTGAAAAACGTTTACAGTTCGCTGCAAACATGATCAGCAAGCCGAAGGAATATTGGGATGACGTCATATTCTGCGACGAAACAAAGATAATGCTCTACTACAACGATGGACATACTAGAGTATGGCGCAAACCGTTAACAGCTCTTGATCAGCCCAACATCATTTTGACAGTAAAATTTGGCAAATTGTCGGTGATGGTTTGGGGATGTATAAGCAGCAAGGGAGTGGGAGAGCTTGCGTTTATTGAAAACACAATAAATGCTGAGCAATATCTCTCCATTCTCAAACAAAATTTGAGGCAAAGTGCGGAGAAATTGGGTTTGATTGTCGATAATAAACCAACATTTAAGTTTTATCAATACAATGACCCCAAACATAAGGAGCTCACTGTGCGCACATGGCTCCTTTATAATTGCCAAAAGGTCATCGATACTCCTCCTCAGAGCCCCGACCTTAACCCCATCGAGAATTTGTGGGCGTATCTGAAGAAGAAAGTGGCAAAAAGGCAGCCAAAAAACCGCCAAGCGCTCAAAACGGCAGTAATTGAAGAGTGGCAAAAGCTTCCGTTGGAGTATGACCTACCAAAACTAGTCAGTTCCATGAAAAAACGTCTCCAGCTGGTAGTAAATGCTAAGGGGGGTCATACTAAGTATTAATATTAGAAAAAAATAGTATAGGTTTCGTAATATTTAGATTTAAACTAAGAAAACAGTTTTTGTGTAAAGAGTTTCTTGACAGAAGAAAAAATGTGTAATCTCATATTTAAGTTAATTGTTATGTTTCTTTGAATGTTATGTTTTCGTTTTTTCCTTTAATGAATAAAGCAAACACATATGAATCGTTTTGCATTAAAAAATTGTTATAAAATTGAAAAAAATGTGTTTAATTTTGCATGCAAAGTCAAAAAATAAAGTTTATTTTCGTTGTGTAAACTGTTTCTTGATACTGTAAATAAAACAAACGGGACAGCGAAGTGCAAGCATTGCGAAAAAGTGATTAAGACGAGTAGAAATTCGTCACACTTGCCAAATAAATATGCAAAAATTTTCTCAACATGCGGGCAAAAAAAGCACGTGGCGTTCATTACTTTAACTTACTTAAATTTTTTTTTTTTTAATATAGAATATAAGACAAAGGAGATAAATAAAGCAATAGTTTACATAATCTGTAAGGACAACATGCCAGTGCGCTGTGTAGAAAAAGAGTATTTTTATAATCCCTAAGTTCCAAAAATTGGGTCTAATATTGTATCTCATAAAGTTAATAAAAAATAAATAATAATAATAATAATAAATAATAAATAATCATTTATGAAACTTATTGTCTTTTTATTTAGAAGATTCCCTTAACAGTTCAACCGCAGAATCGTTGAAAATTCAACAAAACTTGTCAACAGTAAGGGAATTATGAAGCGATGGTAGCCTGGCGTCGCTGTCGCCGAGTTGTAATGTGTTGCCAGATTTTAGGAGACACCATAAGCAAGTTTGAAGGAAAAAATAAGCTAGTATGGCAACAAGAGAATGAAATTAAGCAGATAGACGTCGAATATTAGACTTGTGACCAAATCTTGTTCCGCAAGAAGCACCTATGCGCCAAAGTGCACATCAACCACCGACAAAGCACCGGGACCATCCGAGCACAGTGGTTTACAAAAATAACTGTAAATTGTATGATTAACGACCGTATATGTGTACAACAATCGCTGTTAAGGCACCGGGATCGTTATCATTTATAAATTTACATTAACGCCAATTTACTATTATGAAATACATATAAACAAGAATACTAAAAAACGAACGAATGAATAAATTAAAGCTGCACAAATATTACAAAAAACATAAAAAATCACACACAGTGATACTTTTCTCTTCAGAAAATGTAACAATGTATGTGTTTGTATTGCTTTCGCTTGTGAAATTCTTGCTGTGTCACTGTGGATTACCATGAGCAAATATACATACTGTGATTTAATTTAAGAAGATATATGTAATAAGTATCTTTAACTTTAAAATCTATTGAAAAAATTAAAATTTGTAAGCTGAAGCAATTTCTAGAACAATTGGAAGTGGGCTTTGCAATATTTTACAGCGCTCCGAGTAGAGCTGGAAAAAACATCGATGTTATCGATGTTGCCAAAAACATTTTCAACATCGATTTTTTTTTTGGAAACATGGATTATCGCCACTTGCAACCGAAAAACAGAAAGTGGAATACGTTGGCATTACAACAGATTGCTGGACGTCAGAAGCCAATCAAGGATATATAACAGTGACTTTTCACTTTATTTCACCAACGTTTGAGCTCCAATCAGCAGTTTTATCAACGGATAAGTTGATTACTCCAACAAGCCATTCAGCCGATACAATAGCGGCAACTTTAAGAATTGTATTAACAGAGTGGGGTTTACTTAGAAAAGTAAACACTATTGCCACTGATAACGCGAGCATGGTAAAGGCGAAATTATCGAAATTTAGAGTATAAGCACTTGCCACATACCATTAACCTGCTGGTTCAGGAAGTGCTGAAGCACCCAATGGTGTCTCCGTCCATATTTAAATGTAAGCGTATTGCGGTTTTTTTTTTAAAGCAGCACTATTGCATATGAGAAGTTTAGGCAGGCCCAAAGTGGATATGAAAAAACCTATAGCTTGATCCAAGAGGTTCCCACCCGCTGGAACTCTGCTCTTTACATGGTGCAGCGCATATTAGCCACAAACGAGCATATATCAACGGTGCTCCTGAGCACACCAAAAGCCCCACAGCCGTTCTCAGCAGAGGAGATCTTTATTTTGGAAGACCTTTCTAACATCCTGGAGCCATTTGAGCATGCTACTCGTTCTATTTCAACAGAAAAAAACGTTTCAATATCAATATTAATTCCTCTCATATGCGAATTAAACAAAAAGATGATTGATATTAAAGCCTAGTACTCTGACGAGAAAAAACCGCTGTATAAATTTAGACAGCGGCCAAACTCCATATAAAAAAAACGGTGTCGAAAAAAAAGAAGAAGAACTTTTAGACACGTCGTTTTTTTCGGTACTCTGACGACGAAAATGAAGCCTGCGAAAATTGAATGGCGTTGCCAGATCAAGATAGTAAACAGCTGATATCGCGCTGTCTAAATAATTCATTTGATTTATTTAGACACCCCTAATGGAGGGAAAGTTGAAGGAAAAAGGTGGCATTGATAGGGGCTGTCAAGAGGAAGCCCATAATATGGAATTTAACCCACAAAGGACATTTTAATGCCATATTTATTAATATTTTTAATATTTTTTTTAAATATTTGTTTACAAACAGCTGTCCAGTGTGACCAAGGAAAATCCTTAAACGCCATAAAAAGTACATTTTCATGGAATTTCCTTAATTTTTTTGGTCACACTAGCTCGGGAGCGAAATAAACAGCGATTCCGCTGTCTAATTTAGACAGCGGGTTTTTCTCGTCAGAGTACTAGGCTTAAACCAAAAATTAAAACAACAGAGGGAATATCGATTTTCGATTATCTAACAGCCCGTATGCCAGAGCGATTCGCCCATTATGAGGTTAGAACAGTCCCAACAGTGGCAACTATCCTCGATCCAAGATTTAAAAAAGATGGTTTTCTCTCTCAGTGAAATGCAGACCAAGCTGCAAAGGCTTTAGAGAACGAACTGTTCAACACACTGTCCAAAACACAGCACGATCCGCCACTAAATCCAGAACCGGAAAAGAAAAACTTTACTTTTCTACAGCAGAATGTCGCGGTTAAATCCAAGTCGGCCAGGACAGACGCTATTATAGCACTAAGGCAATATTTGGAGGCTCCAAATTCCCCGGAGAATGTCGAGCCCCCAGCGTTCTACAAGGTTTGAAATTGTACAATAACATACATCCTTTTAAATCTAATAAACTTTTTTTTATAGATGTGCCCAGATTCCACGGACGCCATGAAAAGTATTGCAAAACAATATTTTTGCGTTCCAGCATCTTCCACGGCGTCCGAGAGGACCTTTAGCAAAGCTGGCCAAGTGATTAGTGAGCGCCGGAGCTCCCTAAAACCTAAAATAGTTAATATGTTGCTATTTTTAATCAAAAATAACTTCCTATTTGATCTCAATTAAATACATTAATTTAAACGGCAAAAAAATATTCGTTTTTTTTTACCATAATCGATTATAATCGATGTTTTCATCCGAAAACATCGCAAACATCGATTGTGGCCAACATCGATGTTTTTCCAGCTCTAGCTCCGAGTCGCTTTGAAAATGAACACGAGTTCATGCTTTCAAATCTATTTTTATAAAGTCCCATTGGATTTCTAAAAAAAAAAAAAATGCAAATAAAAGATTGGACAGGAGACAAATGTGTACTACTCGACAACACTTTTTTTTTATTTTTTGGCCTATGTAACAGAGCTTGCAAATAACTGTCGACCGTTTCATGGGTTCATGAATGAGCTCGTTCGCGCTCAGAGCGAAACCGTTTTTTTCTATTTCTTTTTGTTTCGGTTGTTCCAAGAGCGTTTTGTTGTGTTCAGTGAAGAAAAAGTCTTTTGCGTTGGCTTTGGTATTGGTATACATTCACACGCATAGGCAAGCAAATTGTTAAACGTTTAATTGCGATCGTGAATTGAGTGTGTAAAGTTGCGAAATAATTGTTGTTATAAAATGGGAAGAGATATGAATAAAAATAATAATAATAAAATAAACATAAAAATAATTTATTTCAACGAAAAGCGCTCAACAGAAAACAGAAATGAATACAGGAAAACTCCCTTTCTCAGATCGAGAGCGAGAGAGTATGAACTTTTTCGGTTGTGCTCGCAACGAGATCACAAGAAAAAAAACGGTCGACAGTTATTTGCAAGCTATGCTATATAATGAATTAATGTGCTGAGTGGCGGGGCGACACATGATGCCGCGTTGACTTGTACACTGTTGTTTTTTATTTTTTTTACATAAACATAGGCAATAAGACGAATTAAAGAAAAATGTTAATAAAATAAAAATAAGAAAGAGAAGAGAGAACAACAAAACAGAAATAATAGAAAAATCCACCAACAACCTAACATCTATTGCTGTCATATGTTCACTAACCTCTAAAATAAATTTTATTGAATATTTACTAAATGAATACATTACAGTTGAATGGATGGATTCTGGTAAAGCATCAGGGCCACTAAGTCCCACCATTAGCAATACATCGATTCCTACAAGCACAAGCCGAAATCTGCACCAACTACTAGCCCTTGTGCGTCGACTACCCACCTACGCATGCCCACCTGACAATCTTGACAGATTTATAAGTCGAGTAGAACATCTACTATTGTTAGCCGGATCAGTGGACCAAGCAACATGCGGGCAGTACGTACTTGGAACTATCAGCCATTAGGATCCAAAGGCCAGAGACGATCGAAAAAGCATACGAGTACGGACAGCTGGAACCATGGAAACCAACGATACGACAGCTCGATGTACAGGAATCACCCATACGCGAGAGGACAACCAATCAATAGAGACTCAATAGCCGCAACATACTACGTCAACAGAATTATAATGGCAACAAAACTCGTCATATACCACGACATGATAACACCAACAATGACAATAATAGTCGCTTTATACAGCGACAACAACATAACATAACAACCCGTCAACATAATTCTAATAACGACACGATAGACAAGCTTTGGGCAGGAACCCCTTCCACAACAATGACAAATCAGATCAGACTCTAAACCATCAAGACAGGAAAAACCATAATTTAAGCGCTCCTCTATGTAACATCAACGATGATTCTCATTTTTTACTAGAAGCCTCGGGAAGCCAGTCGGGTACATAAGCAAGAAGACTCACGGATCTTCCTTGCCATTTGATTTACTATCACCAAATTTCATGACACACTGTACTCGGTACATTTAAAATACGGGAATATACAGATAGAAGTTCTACCGAAACTTTCGGTACTTCCATCCGCACATATTTGCTGTTGTCGAGCCCTCCTTCTTCTCCACACGCCTCCTCCTGCTCCCGCAGCCGCAGCGGCACGCACGCATTCGATTTCCATGCACCGCGATCCGCCACGGCTGAGAGTGCTTCCGCTCTCCGCGATCAGCCGGAGTGACCCTGAGCCAGCCTCCGCGACCAGCCGGAGTACCATTAGTTAGCCTTCGCGACCAGCCAGAGTGGCCCCTGAGTTAGCACCCGCGCCCAGCCGGAGTCGACCCATAGCTAGGTGACGCATCCCGGCCCCCATTTCATACGTCTCGGCCCCTTCCGGCAATTCTGGGCAAGATCGGAACAACTCCGCCAGGAGTCCGACAGAGTTGCCACGGGCAAGCAGTGCGCAGAAGCAGCGCGCCGAAGCAGTGCACGACAGCCAGATAGTGGCAAGCAGAGCGTGTGCCCCGCCAGATTTTTGGGTCTTCCGGTCGACCAGGTCGGCTGCCGCGAACCACTCAGCCCGCAACAATAAAGTTAGGTGCTCATAAATTCGAGTCCCGGGTCCCACGTTCCGATTATACTATACTGTCACTCCCATCTCCTCTATATAAATTTCCCAGTCGGACTTTTGCCTAAGAAAGTAGTACTATTTTCTCATAGAAACGGGAGGAGGTAGTCCTACCCTTTTCTGTAAAAGTCTAATTCGCTTTTATACATGCGTGGCCGGGGTAATTCGTGTACTTTGCCTCCCGCCGTCGCTGCTCGGGTGAGGAAGAAATTCTGGCCTTTTGAAGAAATTCTTCCTCCCCAGAGAATATAAAAAATTTAATTTTGGAAGAAACTCTTCCTCCCCAGAGAGTATAAAAAATTTGATTTTGGAAGAAATTCATCCTCCCCAGAGAGTACAAAAATAACTAAAATAAATAAACATTTTTAAAAATAATTTTTGTTTTTTTTTTTTAATTATAATTTACTAAGGAACGCGTTGTTTAAGAAAAGCAGAAATAAAATAAGGAACGGAAACTTATTCCGAGGTCTTCAATTTTGTTTGCCTTCGAAGTAGCCTTATATACGCGCTGTTTAGCTTTGGCGAAGGCGTCGCGTACGTAGGCGCCAAAGCTGCGGCCCTCCGAGCGAGAAGATTCTAAAAATTACAAAAAACCATTTATAAATAAATTTCATATTAAGATAATTAATACGTACCAAACAACACGTCGTTTAGATGCGAAAATCCGGATAATGCAATTTTAACCGGACCTCCTGCGTAATTCAGCTGCATTATGAGCTCTTTTGCAAAAAATCGCTCGAGATTTTTTTCCAGACCTTCCAGACCCATCATTTTTTTAAAGGCCTCAATCTTAAAGTTAATATTTTAAAAAAATTTGAAACAGACAAATTATATTATTATACTTACATCGTTTGATGGAGTCTCCTTGATTTTATTATTTAACTGGGCCATTTCCTCCTCGGTCTTGAGGGGGAACTCTAGTTTCGGAGACACCAAGTGACTTCGGATACCCTCTGAATGCGAAAGTATTCTGGCATTCACAGACGTCGAGGTTCCTAAAAAAGAAAATTTATTAGATATGGTAAACAGTGAAATTTTTTTCCATACTTACTCTCCATTACTTCGATTATTTCTAAAAAAAAAGAGGATATATACATAGAATTTGGCACATGTTTTTAATTGTATTTAATTTGGAAAATAAACTGCTGGCGGCGGGCGCGGGATAAATCCCGAATATATTTAATGGCCGGCGGCCATGCTCATCCTTGACTTGAGGTCCTTGAAGGTCCTGAAGGATAATTATTCCCGACGCGGACAAGCGGTTTGTCACTTGTACTTTCGACTTTACTTGCGGAGCGGCACGACTTGATGGCTCGAAAATGTTACAAAAATTAATTGACCTAATTTCTGCAGTGTGGCCGTGACCCACTTCTGTCGGCAGCGCTGCCACAATCGATCTTGGCGTTGCCAGATGCTGCTGCTATCGCTGACAGCGCACAGTAGCGCCTCTCGAACAATTAGCGTTGCAAAAATCAAAAAAGTCATGTTCGCAAAAACGATTTTAACCATACTTATTCGACAGGAAATTTAACAAGGATTCAGAATCTGCAATAAAATCAATTTTAAGATTTTTTTTGTAGAAGTTATGAGCATTTAAAGTTGAACTTTGTTTCGTTTTTTGCATCATACAAAAAAAAATGTGTAAATTGGTCGACTTTCAGGTAATATTACAAAAAAACCATAAAACCAATGGTCATGGTTTTTACTTTAAATGATAGATACATTCATAAACTATTAAAGAACTTAAAAAAACGACACTTTGGTTTGGGCTTCTACAGGTAAATCGCTACCTGCCAGGTGTCAATTTTTTTCACCTTTTTCTGCCTAAAGTAGTCTATATCTTTTGACGCCAATGCCGGCCACTGACTACACTATGACTACAAGTTCCGTGGATCTTTCCTGGATCAGAATTAACTTTCATCGGCTGCGTCGAGCTGCGTCTGCGGAAATGCAACGCAAAAAACCAAAACAACTCAGGGTAAAATATACCAAAATACCGACACAATTTCATA
The DNA here is from genome assembly GCF_030179895.1 of Drosophila kikkawai. Classification (NCBI taxonomy): domain Eukaryota; kingdom Metazoa; phylum Arthropoda; class Insecta; order Diptera; family Drosophilidae; genus Drosophila; species Drosophila kikkawai. The sequence goes on along the minus strand of NC_091728.1, from coordinate 26,223,033 downwards.
CATTTCAAGAAATATACTAACTGTAGCGCGTGGCGGTTACACTTCGAATTAAAAAAAAAATTTTTTTTTTTCAGTTTTCAAATTATTTTTATTTGAGCAAATACATAAAAATAAACATAAAAAATTAAATAAAAATTTTTGTTTAAAAATTGTTTTCATTGAAAAAAAATTATTTTTTCACTTTGATACCCTTTAAAAAGGCGTATTTGTGGGCGTGGTACTTCATGCAGTACATATATATATTTTACAAGAATTACCTGTCCAATGCCGTTTAAATTATTCGATTACCTTATTTGGTTCAAAAGATATGATTTTTGCAACGCTAAATGAGAAAAGGCGCTACTGTGCAGCGTTGCCATTTGCGCGCGTAAGTTTAAAGACTCGGAATATTGTCACTTTCAGTGCTTTGATAGCATTCAAAGCTATCATTTGTTTCACAATTAATAACAACAGTTTCATTATTTGTTTTACGTATTTCACTAGTTTCACATCTTTCTTGCTGTCCTATTTCGGGAGTTTCACAAGGTTTAAAACGTTTTTGTGGCTCACAATAAATAGCATCAAGCATTCGCTGTTTACTACGATTTCTAATTGCTCTTGATGACGAACTCATTTTAAATGAAAATAATATAAAACAAAAACCAAAAACAAGCAAATAGAACAAAAATCGTTTACCGAACAATTGGAATATAGATCGACCGCAAAGACAAAAAAACGTAGTCAGACTAAATGAACACAGAAATATTGACAGGCGTTCGGTTGTTACTCCTATTCTCACTCAAATGTAATGCAATTTGTTTTTGTATAACTCTTTTGCTTTCGGACGCATTCTCTGCTTTGCATCTATGTACGGTACTTTAGTCCCTCATTCCTTCATTTCCTAGTTTTTAACGCTGCTTAAAAAATCGCTAAATAATCGCCCCCGCGATTCCTAGAAGACTCTTCTCGGGGATTTTCGTACAGTCATCCAGCAATCACCACCGCGACTCCCAGAAGACTCTTCTTGGGGATTTTCGTAAATAAGTCCTCCAACAATCGCCAAAGCGACTCCCAGAAGACTCTTTCTGGCGATCGGCGATTCGAGAATCGTCAAATGGTTGGCAGGGAAAGAGTATGAAAAAAAGGCACCAACACAAATATGTAAATGCATGCATGTTCAATTATTGACTACTTATAAAATAATTTTTATAAAATAATAAATATTAAAAAATGTACTCACATCTTGTTTTAATTTTTTTTTTTAAATTATTAAAAAAAACTACCGCCGCACCGACAAGCTCCGTTGGAATTTCCCCACGGAGTTGTTCCCAAGTGAGGCACTTGACTCCATTAATTGTAGAACTCCGTTCCAGGTTAGATTTTTAGATTAAGATTATAAAACTGACACCAATTACAACAAGCATAAATATAAACTTACCTTCAAAAATATTGAGAAACATTTCTCCATTTAACTCTATCAAAAACGCATCCATATTTTTTACACACGAACTGATATGTTTACTCCTTTACTTTTTAACTCATAATAAACCAATGAATGCAGGCACAGACTTTCGCGAATGAAGCTACGACAGCGAAAAAGAATACCGAGAATATCTTCTTTGTCATTCTATTCCCGTATTTTTTTAACCTTAATATGTCGCCTGTAGTTACAAGGCGAATCCGCCATGGTTTCAGGAAAAAGTAACCACCAAAATAAGGCAATTCGCCCATAATTTTAGAAGAAAACTAAATAAACCCTAAAAAAGTGTGCTTATGGCGGCTTTTCTTGATTTTACGGTGCCTTGCCTTAGATTCATGGAAACCTTTTCTTAATTCCAAAAAAATTTTCTTTGTTTAAGGGCGATTGTTTTTTATGGCGATTTTTCTTAAATCTACAAAAGTATTTTTACGAGTGTGCTTTGCTCAAAACGCATACTCCATAAATATTTCCAAGGACCACATTTTCTTATTACCGTAGCATAATGAACAAGAAAATGGTGCTTTGGCTTCAATGCACCAAATAATTTTATATACAGTGGCTCCAAGCTTATTTCGCGCAAGCATAACAACAAAGTTCAAATCGACACTGTTGCTAAACTAGTAGAGATATCAGTAAAATTTAAACGCAGTAATGTCAAGCGACTCTTCATTTATTAAAATAACACAAAAAACAAATATTAATTCATGAAACATAACATTTTTTTACATAAAAACTAAAAAACAAGGCAATTCTGGCGCCCAAGCTTATTTCGTGCAAGAACTTAAAAATAACATAACTTTTTTATATTTTAATTTTAATACTTCGTTGGTCGTCCCTTTTGCTTCTTAACGGCTTTGAAACGATTTGTCATCGATTCTACCAGTTTTTTTGTCGTTTCAATGGGAATTTTACGCCATTCCTCCAATAGAGCTGTTTTCAAATCATTTTTGTTTGAAATTGTCCTTTTTCGTATAGCCTGGTCCAAAATTTCCCACAAATTTTCAATCACGTTTAGATCTGGTGATTGAGCTGGCGTTTTGATAATATGGGGACAGTTCCAGACTAACCAAAGCTTAACATTTCCAGCTGTATGCTTGGGGTCGTTGTCTTGGTAGAATCTAAACCGATCCTTTATTCCCAAGGCCTCTGCGATTTGCACCAAGTTTTCTTTTAAACATAGAACGGCAAGGGTACACCCAAACAATAAGTGTACCCGAATCATTTGTGCATTTTTGCCACTTAGAGTGTGATCGGCACTCTTAAATACGGTGTGTTGCCCTGCACTGACATTTTCGGACATGCTCATACGCACACTCGCAAAACGATTTCGTGCTCTTTTCTGCATGTATACATGAGTTGACGCCGATCAGTATGCTAAAGCAAAAGGAGTGAGCGAAATGGAGAGAACAAAAAGCCGTGTTTTGCTGCTTCATTGCGCGTATTTAATTTTAATGTTTTTAAGAAAGTCATTATAAAAATAACAAATGCTTATAATTATTATTTCGTGATCTACCGTTGCTTTTGTCCATTTGCTTTGAGTGCATTGTGCAGTTCACTTATCTGCGCAACATTTTTGAGTGAAATAGAATCTACGCATACTTTTTGAGTGTGACGAAATGCAAAAACACGAAACACGGAAAGCGATTTGTGCGTTTGGGTGTGTTATTCTATTCTTGTTGTTTGTGAGTGCGACAAGCACTCCAAACTTATAAGTGTGATTCGGGTGCCAAAAAGTGACACCCTTGACGTTCTGTGCCTCGTAAGTCCTCTGGCGATTTTCCTGGCAAGAACCCACGCATTTTGATCGTCAAAGGAACAACATACAGGTCAATATTAGGAGACATTGCGGACTCGTCTGAGGTATTGTTCCTCGCAGGAGTGTTCCGGAGCACATTTTCATGTTGTACGATTGCCATTTGTTAAGAATTTTGATTGTGAGTGTTTTCTGTGTTCATGTCTCTGTTAGTGTAATCACTCCCAAGAAAGTCAGATGCAGAAAACTTTTGTGGGTTGAAGGGAAAAATTCCACTCTTTTCAAAACCTGATTTGATATTTTGTTTGTAGTTTCTTACCATTTTGGCAGCCTGCGATGGAAAATTTAGAAAATCAAATTTGGAAAGGTGGTTCATGTATCCCCACAAGTCATTAGCCAATTAGAAGTGATTTGAAGAAAACATGAAATATTTAGACTGCGTGAGCTATCCGTGGAAATATCATAATTTGCGTCCTGTTACGATAAAATACAATTTTATGAAGTTTAATGCCACTGGCGAAGCACGATACAATTTTTCCAAGAAAACTTTAGGTCACAATGGAAGCTGCAAACGGCGAATACAAACTTCGATTAGCGATAAAAACGACAACAATCGTTTGACGCGACTGTGCGTGGGTGTGAGGTTATGATATCGACTAAGTAAGCAACACATATAGATGGCTCACAAAATCATGACAGAAGGTTAAATATTTGTAGTGGTTCATCTATCCCCATGGTTCACCTATCCCCACTCTCCCCTAAGCATAACAAGGTAGTCTGTTTGTTTAAGAACTTAAGCCTTTCTAAAAAGCAGTCAAGTATATTTGGTATTTCAAAAAACTGTTTTAAATTAAATTTTAATGGAAAAATTTCACCTTTTCTTTTTTTAGACCTTAAAGTCATTTTGTTTTTAAATCTTTGCGAACTTACTCTGTCTTCTATTGTAATTATAAGAGGGTCTTGATACATATATTTTTCTCTTAGAATTTTTAATAATTTGTATTCATTGCTTGCACTTTCAAACGGATTTTCACAAAAATTTAAGATGGGGTCAGTATTAAAATTTGTATTATCTCCTAAATTGGACCGAACTGTTCGTAGTTCCCTTACTAAAGGTGTTGTAACATGTTTCTGAATTTCCTTTTGCAATTTGAATACGTCTTGACGAGGAATACTTAGTTTTGAACAAATGGATAATGTGATTTTTTCGCTGTTATTCAGCAAATTTGTACTGTTCTGTTCGCAGTTGAGTTGTTTCTATTTCGAGAGAAGAGATCTGAGATTCCGATGATTGGCTTTGGAAAATTGGGCTATTTGTGGACAATGTTGGTACAGGATATGTAACAGGGCTATGGCTATTGCTATGCAAATTTTTGTTCCGCATATGTTTTTTAAAGGATTTTATATTGGAAAATGATTGATGGCAGGCTAAAAAACTGTTTGAGAGTAGGTTTTTTACGTTTTCCGTTTCTTTTTCTCGTGCACAGAACAGATACTTGCAAAGTAAAAGTTGAATAAATTTGTAAACTAATTTTTTAAATATGCATATTGCGCGTCGCTGGTTACATCATCTTGTAATTCGACTAGATAATTTATTAATAATGACTATATGAACCGGTTTGAGTTTTAAGGAACTTACCATATTCAGAGCACTGCGTTTCTGGCAAAAACATATTTCTGTGTTATGGAGAAAAGGAAATAATTGCAGATGAGTTGTCTATATTTTTTAGTGCAACAGCCTTGCTCGTTATATCAGTATGAAAAAAAAAAAAATTGTTTCCTCTGCGTTCAAATTATTTGTTTTAAGGTATTTAAAAAGGTCCGAGCGCACAGGCTCCTTAAAAAGTGGCTCGATATTTTTCCTTCAAATTTGGGCTTTTCGTTTTCTTTATATATCTTGCAAATTTGAACAATTTGATTTTCCACAAAGCAAACATTATTTGGTGCCATCGTTGTCAAGTGAACATTGTTAATTTTAACAAACGAATAATGGTCCTCATTTTTTATTTTTTCCCCAAATATGATGTCGGGCTTTGGACTTTGTTGAATTCCTTTTAAATAACTCGATTCAGAAATTCTGTTGAAAACTTGAGCAGCGACACTGTTTGGTTTTCGAATTTGTTTTTTTAATTTCTGGAGGTAGTTCTCAAATCGAAATGCACTAATCGTTTCCAAACTGTCATATAAATTTGCGTCCTCATGGAGATGCAGCAAGTAGTGGAAGTTGTAAGTAAGATACGACTTATCGTATAATCTTTTAATAGATCACTTGCTAAATTGTTAAAAATTGTATTTTGGTGTTCATCCAATAAAATTCTTATTGCCAACGATAATTTCATAAAATGAACATAAAGGTCGTTTGTTAAAACGTTTTCCAAAGGAAAGGGCCCATAGTATAAAAGAAAACTTCTTAATTCCGTGGCTTTCCATCTATCTAATTTTTTTCAGTGATCTCGGATTCCTTGAAAATTCCTTGGGAACGTATTTTCCTATAAATTCCATTGAGTTGGATAAAGAATTTACATGCCAGGATGGAAGGCAATAGCTTTGTCCTCTTGTCTTTGCCCAGGCTTTTTATAAAGTTCTGGTAACACCAAGGCATACAACGAGCATATAGTCTAATCCCACTTGCTTAACCATATTAATAGGTAGCTTTTCAATTGTTGTTGGTGTCATTTGATTATGGTGCTCACGCTGATGTCGATTTCTGAAAGATTCATCAGTTCTTGGCTCTATGACATCAGGACTCGGAAAAACAAGGCGGTTCCTAAACATCTCTCCTTTTTGTGTACATTTAGTTCATGAATAAAATCCGGTGTGTCCTTTGATAGACAATAAAAATGATCGTGCTGGTGCATCCATAATAAAGCACCTAATTTTTAAGTTGTATTTTTTATTATCAAAAATTATTCCCGACTCAAGCAACTGGTTAATTTCATTTGCAAACTTCAGTAAAATGTAAGGAAGCGTCTGGGCGGCCGGGGTGAACCTCAGCGGCCCAGAGTCCCCTCACAAAATTTATTATTTGTGAGACGCCCAGAACGGAAAAGCGCCGATAATTATCTAGCCAGCTAGCGAGGGGGATGGGGAAGAAATATTTGCAAATGGTTATTGGCCAGGAGTCTAGCGGTCAAGCCCGCTTCCGGAATTATCCAGCGGCGGGACGAGCGGCTCGGAATAATCCAGCGGCCACGCCTACGCCCACACTCGGAATGATCCAGCAGCGGGGCGCCTTCGGGGCAGGACAAAGGCTCGGAGGAGTCCAGCAGCCAAGGCCTGTGTCCACGCTCGGAAGAATCCAGCAGCCAGCCCCGAATCCTCGCCCGGAAGAATCCAGCGGCAGGATTGTTCAGAGGGCTCGGAATAATCCAGGAGCCACGCCCACGCTCGGAAAAATCCAGAAGCGCGGCGTCCGTTGGGACAGGACAACGGCTCGGAAGAATCCAGCGACTAACCCCAGATCCGCGCCCGAAAAAATCCAGCGGCGGGATGGCTCTCTGACGGGCAAGCGGAAGGGGGTCGGCGGCCTCGCGCGGCAACCCAGTCGGACTTTTCCCTAAGGAAGTAGTACTATTTTCTCATAGAAACGGGAGGAGGTAGTCCTACCCTTTTCTGTAAAAGTCTAATTCGCTTTTATACATGCGTGGCCGGGGTAATTCGTGTACTTTGCCTCCCGTCGTCGCTGCCGGGTGAGAAAGAAATTCTTGCCTTTTGAAGAAATTCTTCCTCCCCAGAGCGTATAAAAATTTGATCTTTTATGGAATTTCCCCTCCCAAGAGAGTATAAAAAATTGGATGTACGAAGAATCCGTCACTGCTCGGGTGAGGAAGAAATTTTGGCCTTTTGAAAAAATTCTTCCTCCCCAGAGAGTATAAAAAATTTGATTTTGGAAGAAATTCTTCCTCCCCGGAGAGTATAAAAAATTTAATTTTGAAAGAAATTCTTCCTTTCCAGAGAGTATAAAAAATTTGATTTTGGAAGAAATTCTTCCTCCTGGGGAAGAAATAAAAAATAAATAAAATTAATCATTAAAAAACTTAAAAAAAAAAATTTTTTTTTTTTAATTAGTATGATTTATTAAGGAACGCGTTGTTGTTAACATATTATATAAAATAAGGAACGGATTTCAAAACTTAAACTAAATTAAAACTAAAAAATAAGAAAAGCTGAAATAAAATAGGGAACGAAAACTAATCTGAGGTTTCATTTTTTTTTGCCTTTGAAGTGGCCTTATATACGCGCTGTTTAGCCTTGGCGAAGGCCTCGCGTACATTCTTCATATAGTCGCCAAAGCTGCGGCCCTCCGAACGAGAAGATTCTAAAAATTACAAAAAAAAAAAAACATTTATAAATAAATATAATTAATAAATTCATATTAAGACGTACCAAACAAAGCGTCGTTCAAATGTGGAAATGCTGATAAGCCAATTTTGTCAGGACCCCGTGCGTAATTCATTTTCATGATTAGGTCTTTAGCAAAAAACGCTCTATATTTTTTTCCAGTCCTTCGGGTCCCACCATTTTCTTAAAAGCCTCGATCTAAAAGTAAATATTTTTAAAAAATTTGAAACAGACTAATTATATTATTATACTTACGTAGTTCGATGGAGTCTCCTTGATTTTATTATTAAACTGGGCCATTTCCTCCTCGGTCTTGAGGGGGAACTCTAGTTTCGGAGACACCAAGTGACTTCGGATACCCTCTAAATGCGAAAGTATTCTGGCATTTACAGCCGTCGAGGTTCCTAAAAAAGAAAATTTATTAGATCTGGTAAAAGGTGAACTTTTTTTTCATACTTACTCTTCATTACTTCGATTGTTTCCAAAAAAAGGGATATATATTTGATATTGATATAATCGCAGGATTTCCTTTAGATCCAATGCACCTGTTAGATTTAGGTGTTTGCAAGAAAATGTTAAAATATATTTAAGTGAAGGGAAAACACTTGGGTTTATGGTAAACAAGTGCCGGCTAGGGGAAATTTCAGAAAAAATTTTAGGCCTGAAGCCATATCTGCCTGTTGAGTTTGGTAGGAAGCCCAAGGTGGAAGGCAATAGAGTTTAGGCAGGTTGCCGTATACACAGGTATGGTAATACTGAAACAATTTGTTTCAGAGGAGTGTTACAGGCACTTTTTAGATTTTACCTGTGCATACACATTGTTATTAGACAAAAAATATGCTCATTTCTTAGGTGGCAGGTGAAATGCTAGATTATTTTGTTAGCCAATTTACATTTGTCTCCGCCTGAATCTTTAATGTACAATGTATATAACGTTCTTCATTTAACAGATTGTGTTCGAGAACAAGGGCACTTAACCGAGTTTACTGCCTATAAGTTCGAAAATTTTTTACAAAAAGTCAAAAGAAATGTTAGGAAGCCGAATAAAATTTTGGAACAGCTTGTAAAAAAATTTTTCCCGCCGATTCCGACTGCCCAAACTAGGTTACTTTGAGAAAAGCGAGACAGACAAAATTACAAAATATAATTTTCCAGAATTCACATTATCGACAAAAATGACCGATAATGTGTGTTGCCTAAAATCTGGAATTCCTTTGAAAATATTAGAGTTTCGAACTGAGAACGGCGTTATTTGTGTAAGGCGGCAGCGATTTACAAACAAGCGAGATTTTTTCAGCCTACCAATGCAGAGTTCGGCGTTAGGAATACTTTTAGTGGACGCCAATGTTGATAAAGCAATTGAAACTCATCCAATTGCTGAAATTTCATTTAAATATTTACACCTGCCACACGAAAGTAATGAAATAGTTCTCGTGCCTCTAATTCACTCCCTTTCCGATTAAAAATAAAAAACAATAAACCCTTTTTTTTCTGAAGAAATAAAAACATGTGATCACGCCTCTAGACGCCGACGCATACATCTACATATTTGAGACATCCACAGACACACATTCACATATATACTCAACCGCATATCTCTGCGTACACCCCATAAAAATTTCAAATTCAAACTTCAAACACACACCGTTAGTCCATTTTTCAATATTTTAACCAAATTCTTTTTTTAACTTAACTTTCTTTAATTGTCTTCAATGACGTATTTTGTAGAATTATTTAACAAAGTCTTATGACTAATTTTTAATTTTAAAGTTTACCTTGCCAAAAAGTGTACACGCAAAAGTCTGCGTACAGCTATTTCAAATTTCTTGGAATGCAAAATGGAGCGATTACCGATAAGTTTATTTTTGGCGATCTACTTCACTTTGTCTCTGCATCGGACCCGTGCTGTTGAAATTCTTATTTGGCGTCATTTTTCGGAGAATTGCAACATGGAACAAAAAGGCAAGGAAATTTCGGTTGAGGAGCGGAAAATAATTATAAAACTATTCCTGGAAGGCAAATCGTATCGGGAAATCGGTGCTCTACACACACAGCTCCGTCCAAAAAGTTATAAATAATTATAACTCCACAGGCAGTATCTTGTTGAAGGCGCGATCTGGCCGACCATCATTGCTGACGAACCGCGAGCAGAAGAAAATTATCAAATCGGTTCAATCCTAGGATTACGGCTCATCAGGTACAGCTTGAGGTCGAGGAAAGTTTTGCCAAGACTGTTTCCGACGATACTATCCGGCGTGTGATTAGAAAGGCTGATTATCACAGCAGAGTCGCCCGCAAAAAGCCTTTAATATCTGAGGTCAATAAGCAAAAGCGCTTAACTTTTGCAAATGAGCACATATCGAAGACCGTTGACTTTTGGAATAAAGTCATATTTTCCGACGAAAGCAAATTTTCCATTTTCGGAATTAAGGGCAAAGTCTTAGTGTGGAGAAAGACCGGAGAAGCATTTAAAAAGGAAAATTTAGTTGGCACGGTAAAACACGGAGGAAGCGTTATTATGGTGTGGGGGTGCATGGCAGCGAGCGGCGTGGGAAATTTAACGTTTATTGAGTCAATTATGGACCAAGTTGTCTATATTAACATTTTAAAAGACAATTTAAACCAAAGTCCTGAAAAATTGGGGCTAGAACACGAATATTGGTTCCAACAAGAGAATGACCCCAAGCACACGGCGCATAATACGAAGCTTTGGCTGCTTTAAAATGTCAAAAATCAGCTGCGAACACCTCCACAGAGTCCTGATCTCAACCTGATTGAGCATTTGTGGGATCATCTGGAGCGCAAGATCCGCAAACACACAATTACATAAAAAAAAAATGCTCAAGGATGTCATAGCGGAGGAATGGGGCAAGATTACAGCTGAGGAGACAAAAAAACTGGTCGAGTCCATGCCGAGGCGGCTTACGGAGGTATTAAAGAATAATGGATACCCTACTCGCTACTATAACCTGTAAATAATAAAGTTTAAGTAGTTTTAAGTTAGATGTACGCAGACTTTTGCGTGTACACTTTTTAGTAGCGTAAACTTTAAAATTAAAAATTAGTCATAAGACTTTGTTAAATAATTCTAAAAAAAATACGTCATTGAAGACAATTAAAGAAAGTTAAGTTAAAAAAAAGAATTTGGTTAAAATATTGAAAAATGGCCGAACGGTGTGTGTTTGAAGTTTGAATTTTTTTGGGGTGTACGCAGAGATATGCGGTTGAGTGTACATATGTAAGGATAAAAAACGAAATAACAATAAGAAGTGTTGAATACAGTATTGTAATAACTACTAGTGATTGTTAGTGTTTAAGGCATATATTAAATTAGCTGTAGGTCATATTAAACTTATAATAATATATAGTTTTAGTTAAATACATACCTTTTTTAAAAATGCACTTCCACAAAACACAATCACAAATGACGCCGCAGAAATAGTAGGGCTGCATCGCGATCTTCGCTGCACTTTGGTGTGACCACCACTTCCTTTCGCTAATTTGCATAATCGCGACAGCCATATACGAGTAAATTCATTTTTCTTAAAGTTAAATTGTTACAAAAATAAAATGCATATAATTTTTTCAATCGGTATTTTACATATTTATTAATATTTTAATCTTGTTAAGGGGGTCTTTTCATTGAGCAACTTAAACAAAATTTTTTTTTTCAGTTTTTTATAGCTTGGGTAGTTGTGAATATGCCCCCAAAAGGATTTATAGAAATTCGAAATTTTTAAGAAGATTCAGCCTTTTCTTGTGAAGCAAGATCTTCGTCAAAAGGAGCTATTTTTAAAATTACTTCAAACTTCAGACGCGTTTATCTCGAAACCACGTTTTTTGAACTGGCGGCCATGATATCTCCATTATCACCATTCTCGGGTGACAGGAGATTATAATTTTTTAAAAATGTTTACTATTTTTTTTTTACACTAAACCACAAAAAATAAGGCCGAAATTGAATTTTTTTTTTGAATGGCCGCCACTTTGTCAAAAAAAAATTACCAAATTATTGTCCACTGTCACCCGAGAATGACATCTATACTGATTATTCTATAAATCAGTTGAAACATATAACAATGCAATACACTCCAACACTTCCTATACCCCTTTCGAGCTCTTCCACGGAAGAACTCACATATTCAACAAAACAATAACATTCGACAATCACCACGACTACCTTAAGAAATTAAACGAATTTAGAAAAGACAACACAAAAGTACAACCCTTAAACGCAAACACAGAAAAAAGATTGACTAAATTAAATGAGGAACCTAATGATATAGTATTTAGGAAAGAAAACCGTAATAATAAGATGACACCGAGATTTTCACAACACAAAGTAGATAGAGACCAGGGCGTCACCTAGAGGTCAAAATCTACACAAACAAAAAATTAGGAAAAAGGTTAAAAAGCAACAAACACTAACACCGACACACTAATAAACATTGTTATTGATAGCCCTTTAGTCACTAAACTAAACATTGTCCCTCAATTGTTATTTACTAAGTAATCAAAGTAATAGCAAGTAATAGAAACTAGTTAAAGTTATATAGTAAAAGTTTACTAAGTTATAGCAATGAAAGCTTCCATAGTTCTGGAAGTCAGTAATTTTTTCAGATGAAAGCAAGTTTTGCATATTTGGAATTAAAGGAAAAATGTTAATCTGGCGCAAGAGCGGAAAAGCCCTCGAAAAGCAGAATTTATTTCCAACTGTGAAACATGGAGGAGGTGGAATAATGATATGAGGTTGTATGGCAGCTAACAGCGCTGGAAATCTGCACTTCATCGATGGTGTTATGGACCATAATATATATATCCAACTGTTAAAGGATAATTTGATCCAAAGTGCAACCAAACTGGGGCTACAGAACAAGTTTATCTTTCAACAAGATAACGATTCCAAGCATACAGCACAAAATGTCAAGCTCTGGTTGCTCTATAACGTGAAAAATCAACTCAAAACACCGTCACAGACTCCAGACTTGAACCCCATAGAGCACCTGTGGGATTTATTCGAACGCAGAATTAGGCAGCACTCAATTACATCGAAAACCATATTGCAGCAGGAATGGGACCAAATATTCGAAGCTGATACTGGGAAGTTGATTAATTCTACGCCAAAGCGTCTCGCCAAAGTCTTAAAACGGAAAGGTTATCCAACCTCTAATTAAATTGTAATAAAATTGTCAATAAATTCCACTATATTCAGCTGTACGCAAACTTTTGAAAGCATGTTATTTTAAAAGGTTTTGGCGATTAATTATAATTATATTATTTTTTGTCGTTGTATTACAAAAAAAACCAGACCTGCTCGATTTGAAAAACGCACCTTTTTCTGACATGAATAAAAGTAAATGTAAATGTTTGTTTTTATATGAAATCATATCTTATTTATAAAAGGAAAAAAATGGTTTACTCAGTGGTCTATTGATGTTTATTCCACACCACCATAAGATCATTCTGGCAGGTAGTTATTTTATAAAAAATGTATTTCTGACCCCACCTCAGATTTGACATCAAAATTTTTGCCGTGTTTAACCAGTTTTCTCGTTTTGGCGATAGGTCGATAAGTCCATCGCAAAAAGTTATCGCCAAGGTTGCCATATTGTTGGTGGAACGAAACAGCCAGTTAAAAATACGTATAAGATATAAATGAATACATTAATAACTTTAAGGGAGCGCCAAAATGGTTGTTTATAAATAATGCTATTTAATTTGATTACTTAAATGGTCAAAATTGACCAAATAATTAATTGAGACCACCGGAATTAAAACTGTGAAAAATGTGGCAGCATCTTAGATGCCTAGATTTGTTTACCTCCAGCTTTTTATACGTTTTCCTGGCTTCGAATTATGCAATTGTAAATATAAAAGGCTGTTCTTCACGTTATTTGATTTTCACCAAAAAATTAAGTCGGCTGCTTGAGCAAAAAGAAACGATGAGGAAACGAAACATTCCGATAGCAAACATTTGTCGAAAACCGAAGCAGCTAAAAACGAAAGCCTAACCCGACAAAATTTTACGATTACCGGAGCAGGCCTATTGTTTATCAACAAGGGCGGCCAAAATGCTAACAGTTTTGGTGTTGCAAAAGAGACTTGCTCTTACTAAGTATTGGCCGGCCACCGTTACCTCATGCCAAAGATGTTTGAACCAGTTGGGAATTATATGCGCACTCGTGTGGTCCAAATTCTGGGCGAATTTCACGAAAAGTTGACCAGAAAAACAAGAAAATTCGCCGTAATTTAAGAAAGAAACTAAACAAAGCAAATCAGAAAACCTTGCCCTAAACTTATGGAAAATAAAATAAATAGTTAAAAATTAAAAAGTTAACCTTAAAAAATTTTATTTATGGTGGCTTTTCTTAATTTTACGATGCCTGCATTAAATTTAAATACACTTTTTTCGTAATTCTAAAAAATTTTTCTTAGTTTTGGGGCGCTTTTTTTGTAATCCAATTTTTTTAAATCTAAGAAAAAAATTGTATGATTGTATACCGTTTAATTCTTATAAAATGAAACCTTTGTCCCAAATATGATTTCAAACTATTATGCATACATATACCGGAAAATTGACACCGACCACTGTACACTTGTACAGGGTACAGCAAATTCATCGAATGTTACCTTTCATACCGGCTTTTAAATGGCCTTGATCAGCGCCCACATCTGAAGTGGGAGGGAAAAGCAGACGCCCATGAATAAGCCATGAGGGTCAGCACTAGTTACCAAAAACCATAGCAAATTATAGCCAAGGCAGGGGGCCGCCATCCAGTTGGAGGCAACAAAAAGGAAGGCCAGGGTGCAGTCCGAACGGCCGCCTATGCCGGCACTCAAAGTACTTAGCATATTTTGCTGCCGTCGGTTGGCAGTTGGTGTCTGCCCTGTCACAGTCCCACACCATAGAGGCCCCACACGCGTCTCGGCATTCCGACAGAGGTTGCTTCTGCCCAAGCACTAAAAGTCTTAATTATGTGAAAAGGTGAAAGGCACACACGGGACGGCTAGTGCATAATGATACCAAAATGTTCGACACATACTAGGAGCTCGGAACTCGGAGCCGAAAGCTTAAGGGATATTAAAGCATGGGGAGAACGTTTTACTTGTCGGACAAACTATCAAACAAATGCACGCTTGGCTGCGGCAAAATTAAAATTATGTATCGTATTTCCTGCTGCATTTTAAGCAGACTCAGTTGCAGCTGCAGCTTATCAGCAGCCCTGCAGCTTGGCAGCACAGCAAAGCAAACAGACAGCAAGCGGAGGGGAGGCGGACGGACGGCTGGCAGGAGCGCACGGAATTGAGCGTTGCCTCTGTAAAAGCAGCGATCGCATCAGCGCAGCGGCAGTGCCCCAAATTAAAACAAAACGGGCAGCAGCTTAAAGCGCTCCAATATAAGATACACGATTGACTGAAAAATAATACGCCGCGTGGTCCCTCCAACTCAAGTGGGACCAACACAGAACAACAAAAGCAAATCGGGCCAATTTCCGAGTCCGGCTAAAGACGTGCTGGCGAAAGTTGATCGTTAGCAGAAAATTTCAGCTCTGCTCGAAAAGTTGTGCCCCAACTTTGCGTTGCTTTTTATGCGCTGTTATAGTTTATCGTTAAAAAGTTCACTGGCATAGAAAAACTTTCATTGGGATTTACGCAACAGAATCGCCGACGCGAGCCAACTTCCCTGGTTAGGTGGGCTTTACCAGCTGTGGGAGCGATGAAGGCAGCTCAAATTTTGGATTTTACCAACTTGGGCACAACAAAAGTGAACACAGGCGGGAAAGGAGCTCCAATCATTCGGCGCTGAAGTGTTAATAATGCACTTTGGTCAAGAGCGCGATGAGAGCGGGGCAGTGGCCCTCTCGGCAGACCTGCCAGCCTACTCTGCGGTCTGTTTGGAAGGTGCTAACGACCTATAGACTACCTCGGCGTCTCCTTACCGGGCCGTGCATCTATTTCGAATAGATTGAAGCACCGCCCAACTGCGTTCGTGTGCAATTTATAAGGACGTGCCCCCACACACACGCGCTGTCGGGCTGTCACTTACTTCAGAAGCCGCCCCCAAGTCGAGATCTTATCATTCACTCTAACGACCCACCTTCCCACTCCTTTGCCAATGACAATTTCCCACTCCACGCCCACTAATAAACTTATACGGGCAGATACTGAGCCCTGTCTATGCGACATGCTCGCCCGACATTTATATGTGCCAGGAAAACGTTTAATTAAGTCACTTGAATGCGTAACCGGTTGTCGTGGCATTTATTCTCAATGATGTTGCTAATGCTGATGACGATGATTATGCCTTCTTTACCGCTGTTGAAGATGCCGGGAAGCTACCTGCCAATGTTGCCCAGGAAACGACCCGTGCGATGTTCCTGGCCCCCATATATTTCAAAACGCAAACACACTCCACAGACAAAACATTGGGGCTCAATATAATCTGATCGCATTATTATGACACACATTAAGACAACATTTTACATACAACATTAAAAACTTCAGCCAGAAACCCTCTTTATTGATTAGTGGTTTTATACACGGTACCCATAGGGTGTAGATGAATTCAATTAACTCTGCATTTAAAACTGTGAGCGACAGTACAAGCTACATGAGCAACCAGAAATATAATATATATAAATATATATATAAAATATATTTTTATTTCGTTTTGTACCCACTTGGCTAAGTTCATTACTTGGGGAAATGTAGAGTTTAGAATTCAATACATTGCATACAAACAGTAGCGGACAAAAGTCAACCACTCCTATAGCTTTTACAGAAAAAGTAATGATGCAGTTTTCTTTTAAATTACCATTACTATTCTATGACCAACATTTCATTCTGATTCAATATAAACTTTTAAAGTTATAAACAAAAAACCAGCAAAAGGCACTGACAAAAGTAAACATACGATTTCTTACTTAGCACTTTAATAATTTTCAATCATACGGCTCTACTTTCGGTTCTCACTGTCATTACAAGAACTACTGTCAATAGTAATAATACGCAGCAAGGATATAATAAACAGGAAAGAAAGTTAACTATAAATACAAACATACATGCAGTTACGCAGTTATGCATTATAATTCCAAGTTTATTATACAATAACGATTGAACCAGGTCCTATTATTGCGATATTAATTAACAATAAACCACAAAATTATAAAAGAAACTTGATCTTTGTGAAAAGTGGCAAGTAATGCTGACACCAATTAAGATTTAAATATAAATGTGTCTGGTATTCTATCTTCCGAACCAGACCTTATATTCAAGACTCCAACGTATTTATACGAAACGAGAAACGAATAAAAATAAAGCACCAAAAACTATTTGATTTAGCTGCAGGCGCATATAAAATGCAGGCCCGGGGTTTCTTTTGGTGTGAGTTTTTATTGTGGTCCTGGTCGCTGTGTAGTGGAGGATAACATCAAAATCAACGAGAGGAGCAGCGAATGGCAAACTGACACTGGGACACAGGGATAGGGATAGGGGCGAGGACTGGGGCTCAAGACTCGCGGCGTGGGGCGTGGGGCGGGGAGCAGATTCGTAGTCATGCTGACAGGCAGCGGAAAGGACATTTGTAACGATAACGTTCATTTCTATTTCACAAGCCCGGCGACTGCTGTCTGTGCGTATGTGTGACCATTAATTTTGAGCGCGTTTAACATGAAAACTACATGGCAAAACTGATTTGGTGCAGGGCGCAGAGGATCGCACACACACACATGCGGGACTGGACCCCGAACGACTGACACATAGTTCATGCCCGCGAGCCAACAATGAAACAGTTATACTACAAATAGTAAGCAGGGGGGCTGCAGAGCGGGCATGGCAAACCGAATGTAATGGGAAAAGCGCAAAAAGCGGGTCAGTGCGCACAAAATGCCAGCAATGATGATGACGGCGGATGCCACCGCTGCTGCTGCCTCAGTCGCCGGCAGCAGCGGAAACTGACGAAAGCGCAGAATAAAATGCTGATATTACCCAAGCCGTACATCAAGAGCCGCGGCATGGGCACGTCGAGGCAGGGCTGGAGATAGTATTGCGTATTTCGGGTAAAATAAAACGTCTGAGGGGAAAAATTAAAAAACGAAATGTATGCGGATGAAATAGTATACAACAAACCGGCGGCCCCGCACCAACATGCAATCCATGATGTTTTCACTGGCGTACGCGGCGTATGCGTATTGCGAAAATAAATAACAGCGCCCAGAAGCATGCTACGCATAGCGAAAACATGCCAAGCCAGCACACATGTAAGCAGCAACAACTGCAGCGGGCGAGCAGGATATTTTCGCACACAATATAAATGCAGACACAGCTTGTTTCAATTTCGCACTAGTTAAATGCTTATTTGTTTGTTTAAGGGCGCCGTGCTTTGGGGGATGTTTGGAGGACGCTGATCCAGACAGTCATACTTCTGATATCTTAGGGTCTATCTGGAGGAGGACTTCGCTACCATTTGATTAACTCCAGGAGCCCATGTGGGAGTGCATTGCTTAGGATGGAACTGCCGTTGACACAGCCATATCCCAGGACCCAGTTGCCACTCATTCAGCCGGTGAACGATTGACGCCTCAAATGACCGACTTCTAGATGGGCAAGACAAACGATTCAGCTGCAAATGCCTGTTGGTGGGCTTGCTGTGTGGCCTAAGAAGAGGAGCGAACCAGACCGGATACCGCTCACGGCGACATCGTCGATAAACAGCCTTCATCCACATCCTGCTCGAAGAACTCTCGACGAGCGGCCGCATCCTAGTCTGTTTGCACAAACAATGTCAATTACCCACGCCGTACACAGCAAGCCTAGTTCAATTATCACATCTGCCCCACCTTTCGCCCGTGCTTCTTCGCTTTCCTGTACCTTAGCCGTCGGCTTTTACCTTTGTTTTTTTCGCCTTTCCATTTCTAAGTGCCATGCAAATAGCTTTTTGGCCAAGGAGCGCTTGCTTTCAACTGATTTCGGTTTATATTCTACCCCTTTTCCATTCCACATATTTTCTCATTTTTTCATTCGGACTCTTGACGTTAAAAAAAACCCACATTTTGATTGGGACTTTGGCCCCTTTAATTTACAGAAGTGTGAGTGCGTTTTGCTTGTGGTCAGCTTATCAGCGAGACTCTTACTCTCCCTCTCCAAGTCCCATTAGCTTTTTGTTGGGCATTTTACAGTCTTGCTGCTTGCTTGCCACATCAATATGGTTGATAATTTATACTTAGTTCTAGGTATTGATTTGCAAGAGACTTTGTTTTTAAATGTTAACTCAAAACCAACAAATTGCCAGCTTGGAAGAACGACTCCTTTGGACCAATGGCAGGAAATCAAGTTGTGATACGGCCAACATAAATCTTTTTATTTGAACCCTACTTCGTGCCTGACAGTTGGAATTCCTTAGAATGCATTTTTATACCCTTGCAGGGTATTATAATTTCAGTCAGAAGTTTGCAACGCAGTGAAGGAGACGTTTCCGACCCTATAAAGTATATATATTCTTGATCAGCATCAACAGCCGAGTCGATCTAGCCATGTCCGTCTGTCCGTCTGTCCGTTTCTACGCAAACTAGTCCCTCAGTTTTAAAGCTATCTGAATGAAACTTTGCATATAGTCTTCTATATGCTCTCACTGCTATATATGTCGGAATGGGCCGGATCGGACGACTATATCATATAGCTGCCATACAAATGTTCGATAAATTTTTGGAAAAAAAATTATAACTTGGCTGTTTTTCAATATTATTCCACCATTTTTGGGATGAAGCCTTTTTTTATTATTCCAGAATTTTGGTAAAAATTTTATGAAAATCTGACCACTATATCTTATAGCTGCCATAGGAACGATCGGGAAATTAATCGAAAAAAATTATAACTTCGTTGTTTTTCAACGTATTTTAATCTACTTTGACACATGAGCTTCTGGTATTATTTCAAAATTTTGGTATAAATTTTATGAAAATCGGACGACTATATCTTATAGCTGCCATAGGAACGATAGGGAAAGTAATAGAAAAAATTATAACTTCGTTGTTTTTTAACGTATTTTCATCTACGAGATATGAGCTTAAATTATTATTATAGATATTTGGTATAAATTTTATAAAAATCGGACAACTATATCTTATAGCTGTCATAGAAGCGATCGGTAAATGTATAAAATATATAAAGCTGGGAATGTAAAACTGTAACTGTCAAACTGTAAACATAATAAGTATAGGTAAAATTTAATGAAACTCTGTTTAGTGTCTGTTTTCGGCATTATAATTTATAATATAAATATGAAAACCAATCTGCAAGGGTATACAAACTTCGGCGTGCCGAAGTTAGCTTCCTTTCTTGTTCGAGTTATTTTATAAAGAGAAAAAATAAGTAAATTTATATTGTGAATTCCTAGCATACAGTTATCATTTATTACATTTTGCATCAGATACTTGACTTCATTATTGCGCTCGTTATGTATCTTTTATTCTGTAAAGAAACGTTGCCAATATAACCGGCACAGGACACACAGCTGCAGCGAGCTCCCTGGTGCTGCAGCAACGTAAATATTTGCCAAGCAAAAAGTCGCCCTGAAATAATATATGTCTGTATCATGAATGAACGAATATTTGCATGGAAATTGCAAGCATACTTTTACCCCGTCCACCGATTCTGTTTAAAAGAAATCCCAGCACAACAGCATTTAACCAAATCAAATCAATCATTTCCTAGCCCCAAAAAATGCACTGAAAGAGGAGACTTTGTTAGGGGCCGAGCCCTAACATGACAGCAGAGATAAAGTCAGTCCAGCCGCAGTTAAGTGGATTAAAAGACTTAACTAAATTTAGCTAAAATTAAAATGCCATTACTAGTGCAATAGAACAATGCGCGCCCCAGACAAGCCTAAGCCAAGGCATATGAATACATAAGTGAGACCTAAACTAACACGTATGCCTATAATTCGCCTGTGTGCCGGCAAAGAGAGTTCTTTTCTGAAAACTAAATTAACCAAAAATGAACTAAAGCCATAAGAAATTGCCGACTTTTCGCAATAAGAACCCAGGATAAACGGTAAAGCCGTCCATTTGAATGCCTGCCACGTCTCAAATGATGTGAAAACAGTGCCGCCGACAAACCGGCTGCTAGACAGGCACTTGTAGTCCTACATGTGTGCTGGCAGATGATGGCTCGTTGGTATGAGTATGGACTTGGGCAAGTCCCTAAGCTGATGCTAAATACCCCCACAACACGCAGGCAGAAAAATATTTTCTGCACGTGGCAAAGTCCACCGGTGGCCCACGGCAAGACAGACACGGAACATTGCTTAATAAAATTATGAACCACTCGGGGGAATTTGATCATTTTAAAGCGGGCGAAGGTGAATTAAAAACACAAACTGCTTAAAGTTTAAGTGTAATTGAAAAAGACAAACTCGATCCGGCCAGTGTTGTGTGCGAGGCTGCAACTTCCGCAGATAAGGCATTATATTAACTTTATGTGGTCTAGGCGTGGCTGAACTTGGAGTCGAAGTTTGCCGGCTGGGAGAGAGGGAGCAGCAGTCCAGGAGTGATTATGCAAATTCCCAATCGGATCAGACTTGGCTCAGATGTCTACGCCAAGGGATACATTTATTTATGTATGCACTAATAGAAGGTATTTTTATACCCTTGAAGGGTATACTCATGAAAATTATTACCTGAAATCGCCTTATCGCCCGTTTATTTAGAAATTCGCCCTAAAAAAGGATCCAAAGGCAAGTCGCCCTAGACTTGAGAAAAATTTGCCCGAAAATCAGAAAAAAACTAGGCTCATTTTTATAATGTAAAAAAATGGGTTTCCTAAATATGGGAAACGCTTTTTCAAATTATGGTTAAATTTCTCTTACATTTAGGGTAATTTTTCTTGAATTGAGGATAAGTGAGGTGAAATTTTGATTTTAATTTGTTGTTAAAGCCTTTTTTAAAAAGCAAAAATATTATTTTTGTTGTAATAAATAATTCATAATAAAGAATAATATGGTGTTTGTTATAATACAACAAAAATAATATAATTATTGAAATGCTGCAAAAATCCTAGCACTTTTGGTGTTGCAGAAGAGACTTGCCCTTACTAAGAGTTGGCATCGTATAAAATAACTTTAATTTTTGTAAATATAAAATAATATTAAAGGATCACCTCAGAATTTACGTTAAAAAAGACAAAGAAGTTATAATTTTGTTCTTATCAAACTTGTGATATATAACAAAGATACGTAATTTATATCTTTTTAAAAGTTTAAGTAAAATCTTATAATAAATTAAATAAAGTCACCTATTAGAGTGGTAATATTTAGTTTAATTTATTATATGATTATACTTAAATTTGTTTAAATTATTATATGATTTTACCTAAATTTGTTTAATTTATTATATGACTTTACTTTAACTTTTAAAAAAATGGTTATATAATAATTTTGTCTTTAAACCGAAGTGCACTATTATAGCATATCTTTTTCATGATGTCTGACAATTTAAAACAAGCTCACTATTCGTGTTGCTAGTTATAGTTCTTCTCATATCTGAACCTGTAGACAGACGTGACTAAATCAACTTGACTAGTGAATCTGATTATGAATATAAATACTTTAAGGGGTTGAAGAGGTCTTTTTCTGCCTGTTACATCACTTCTCGTTTGGCACTAACCGAACGAGATGGTATGGTTTTCTTTAACGCTATAAAAATAGTTAAAATAATAATAATACATACATATTAGCTTAATTAACGCAGTCAATAAATTATTTTTATATATTTATAAATAAAAAATGGTATAATTTCATAGTAAACTTTTAATGTAAACCTCATTTAAATTAAATATTCTGCTTTCACTTGCCAGACGATACTCGTAAAATTCAATTTGAGTTCCTTTTCGATTACTAGCAGCTGAGATTCGTCGCTCAGGATTCCAAAAGGCCAACTGTCAAACTATTGCGAAATCTTTAAGCCAACTGTCAAAAACGTCGACTTCATTAAAATATCATAGTTATCATCCGCCCGCAAATGCACTCTATCCTTAAACTGTCAATTCACCAGTCCACCCAGCTTTCCTCCAGAGTTCTCTGCCACAATTGTGAGGAGGGGCTGCTTGGTAAAATGTTCACAAATTTCGCGCACTTCCGTTACATTGCGCATCCTTTCTGGCTGTTTGTTTTTCGGTGGCACTTCCTCCAGACAAACCGCAACGGAAGCACAGCCGTGCACTTTTCTGAACCGACCAACCTTCTCCCACACAAAGCATTTTTCGCCATGCTTAGGCCAATAACGAAAGGGGAAATGACAATGTGAATGCACGGAATGCCCGCCATAAAAAATATACGGCATAAGAATGAAATATGCATAATAATAGTAATGAAGTCCCCTCTAGACTTGATTTTTATCCTTCTTCTAGATGAACAACTAATAGCAGGTACGGTAGAAATGCTCGGGGCAAATCTGGTGGAATGTGGGGGTTGTTTTCATGGAAGAGTCAGAGAATTATCCAAAGTGGAGCAAAAACAAATACATAGGAAAAAAACTCCGGCCAAGCCAATAAATCCTAATAAATCCATTAAACAATATTTGTATATATATCAGATCGAAGCCATTAAAATTTATTTCTGGCATTTTACTTTGAGAGCTAATTAAGTGCCGATATTAGTAGAAGCTGGCTGGATGTAATAATTGTGTGGGCCATTGGTTTCGCAGTTAATGAGCCGCAACAAGCTAGCAGACAAAACGGCATGCCAGAGTCGTTGGGCAAAAATGCTGGATTAAAGTTCAATTGAGCGGAGAGGGCAGAGGCCCGTAATTTTTCCCTGAATTAGCGTCATGGGCGACTGCGTCTTCCTATTTAGGAGGCACCCCACCTGGGGGGGTCCAGGCTCTCTTCAGTGTCATCCTCGGAGTCGTCCTCGTATGGATCATCATGGAACTGTGCGTCCTTGAAGTGGACAAGCATAAAAATTAAGCCCACAAACAGAAAAATTGAGACGAAAAAGTTGTCCCTCGCCACTTCCATCTCGATTGTCCCCAAGTACTTCTTGATATTCCAGATGCATCCGGAACACTCTGGCTTCTCGCAGCAGGAGCCGCTGCTCCAAGTGCGATTGCTCGAATCCGTCTGGTAGTCGATCACGCCCAGCACGCCGCAGCATTTGAACTCCTCTTCTATCTTGCCCAGCTCGTCCTTGGCCCAGAACTCGAGGGCAACGTGCCGCGCGAAGTACTCAAACTTCTCCCGGTACATGAACCGTGTGACCGCGATGGTAAGGGTATAAAGAAGGTCCACCAATCCAATTAGCACATACAAGGCAAACTTCAAGATGCTTGGGTTCAGGGCCATACGGATTCCAAGGATCGCGTTCAGAATGTAGACCAGCAAGGTCAGGCCGCGCACCCAGAACAGCCAGTCTCGTAGGGCAACGGGATAGAGTCGGAGGCCGGGAAAAATGTGGGACCTCAAGTAGTGGTGCCCAACAACGTCCAGCATAAAGATCAGTCCCACCACTATCAGCACCACGTTGATCTGCACTACGCAAGCACGCGACACGCGACACCAATGGCAACTCTTAGCCATCACGCACGCAAAGGTTCCAATGGATAAAAGCGGAGTCGGGGGATAGGCAAAAAATGGGAATTCCTGTTTATTTACTTTGAAGTGAAACGAGTTCGGGCTGTCGTCGCTCTGAAGTTGCTCTCCACGCCCGCTGTTGATTTCGTCCCAGTCCAGTGCGGCCTGCTCGGGTGGCTAATACCAACATTTGACTAGCCTCTCCTGCCCCCACTGATTGCCAGCCAGACTTGTTGTCATGGCGCCAAGTGTAAATGAGTTTGCTTCTCAGGAAAATGAAATCCAGCACCTGTTGCGGGCGGGCGGGCTTCCGCCGAGGGATGGGAACGCAATAACAACAGGCGGATGAAATCAAATATTTGTGCGGCGACTTCCAGCAAGCGAATGCCGATTGCTCATATGGCCTTTGAAAATGTGAATTTACAGTTAAGCAAAGCGGCCTGCCACTTAATATTGAGTGTGAAAACATTAATATCCTAAAATACACATTCTTCAACAGGCATTTCCGTCCGTCTGTTCTGCCGTCTGTCCATCAGTTTTAAAGTTATCTCAATGAAACTTTGAAGATAATCTTCTGAATACTCTCTCTGCTATATAAGTCGGAACGGACGACTATATCATATAGCTACCATAAGAAAGATCAGATGTAGTGAGAAGCGTCACTTAAACTGTAACTGTTAATATTTGTGTTGGTAAATATAGTTTAAAGTTGATTATACTTAATTTTTGTTCAACATATGCAATTATACACCTGGCCCTCGCTTAACACGGACTCGTTTAGCACGAACTCGGTCTTACACGGTTTCAAATTGGCTCCCATCCCCCTTTTAACACGCTAAAAACCTCGTTCTTAAACGATTGCAAAATATCGATATTTTTTTTTTTTGTCGATTTACGCGTTAGTGCCTTTTTTCATGGGGTGCTTGTCGAAAAAGGGGAATACTTTTGTCTTATAAGGAGTGCTATAAAGAAGCTTTAAAAGCCACGAAACAATCAAATATTACTGATTTTTACAAGGAGCCACCAAAAAAGAAACCATGTTAAAGCAAACTTTCTTTAACTATAAATGCTACCAAATGCATTTCATATTATAAATTATGAATTTTTAGTTATGAACTACACTGATAAAAAAAACAAGAATTTTGGTCATAAAAACGAGATTTTTCGGTCACGAAAATGGCTTAAGCATATTTTGGTCTTCTTTGGATATTTTCGGTCACCTTTTAAGTACTTTTTCATTCTACATTTGAGATTTTTCAATTATTATTTCAATCCTTAAAAAAGTTTAAAATAAGAACGATAAACGACCGAAAATCTTAAAAAATGACCATAACGCAGCTTAAATTAAGAACAGAAAAAATTTAAAAGAATTCCCCACATTCTCATATTAAGAACGATAAACGTTTTAAATTGAGACCGAAAATCTTAAAAATATACGATAAAACAGCTTAAATTAAAAAAAACAAAAATTTAAAAGCATTCCCCATATTCTCATATTGAGATTTTTTGATTCTTAAAATTAAACAAAAAACGGCTCATTTTAAGAATTCCATGTGATTATTTCTGGAAAATAAATTCTTGTTTTTATACCAAAAAAAAGATTATTCCAAGATTGTAGGCGACCTCTTTTTAAGAATAAAAAGTCTCTTATTAAGATTATATTTTATAATTTTTATTTTTATTATTTTTTAACGTTTTTTTAATGTATACTTATATATTTTGTCTTATAATTAAATTCTAAAATCATATTAATGAAGCTTAAATTGAATTATCTTATTGTTGATGCTTAGCTTTTAATATCTTATTGTTAGAGCTTACATTTTAATATCTTATTTTATAAATAATATTTAACTTATAGCCACTTGTTTCTAACATATGTTTTTCCGTTGTTAAGGGGGTATAAATGCAAAGGAGGGCTGGTAAAAAAAGAAATATTTCTTATACAAGTCGATTTTCTTTTTCGGCCAACTTCATAGGCTTGAAAATGATTGTCAAAAATGTTAATAACTATTTGATTACATTGTACATATACGGTATCATTTTGTATTAAAAAAAAATGAATTTTATAAAGTTCAAAGTCTTTAGAATTTTTAGCTAAATAGTAATTTGTTTTGTAGCGCGTTCCTTTAAATACAATTTCATCCGTTATTTTTGCGTTTTCAAAGTTCTCGCTTAAGTTACCGCTATAACTTAAATCGTTCTTAGAAGAAATAAAAGAAAGTTCAGGCTCAAACATTGCTTCGTTATCTAACAAAAACTTCGAAAATTTTACACTTGCCTTAATTGCTAAAGAATAGGGAGGATTTTTTCTATTTGTAATATTATTGAAATAAGCTTTAGCTTGTTTATGTTTCGCTTCGAAGCGCATGCACCATAAATGCTTAACTGGTCCGCACATTTTAAGTGAACTAACATAATGCACCAAAAAATGATGCTTTGGCTTTAATGGACCGAAGTTATTTATATACAATGTGTGATGTTTAGCAATTAATGTATTTAAAATATCAAAATCGTTAATGGTAAAAGAAGATTTAAGCAGAATATCGATCATTTTTAAAAGAACTATTAATATTTGCCAAATTTCATTGTTTATGGGAATAAGATCACCAATCATTAAGGGGAAAAAATGAACAAAAGAAGCTACTTCAGACGCAGTCATTTTTAAATTAAACGTTTTTAGTCGCTCTAGACATATTGAAATGGAATCGTTTCCAATTTCTGTTTCACCAAACGGAAATAACTTCTTTCTATTATTTACATCATTTAAAGTTATTATATTTTTACTTATTAAGCTCATAATTATATGACACATATCATATACGCAGACGCCTTCGAACATGTCGTGCATAAGATCGAAATAAAAATTATCATCAACATAAAAATGATTTAAATTGTTGAAAACACATTTTCCCTTAATACCAGTTTCTTTCGCATCATCTTTTATCAAATCTATATTATAATTTTTTTTTTGTTCTTAAAAATGCATCATACTGAATGAAATCTTCTTGCATTTGTACTCGTGTTCTAGTGCATGAGCGACAATACCTTTTAGATTTAAAAGATTGGACAAATCCCATTATACTGTTCACTGCTAGATTGTCTCCAATTATCAGACCAAGAATAAAATGAATTTTTAGCTCTTCACCCTTTACTATAATATCGATGCCTTCTTCTAGTTTTTTAAGTTGCTGAACTAAATGAAAAAGGGCTTTCTCATTTCCATTACATTTTAAGGCTTCGGATGAAATAAAAGCAGCAGGAAATATATAATCAAGCTTTGAAAGGAGGTATTGAGGCATTCTTGGAAAATTAATGTAGCATCCACAAACTGAAAAAACATGAGTGCCTAAAGCATTGTTAATTTGGAAATCATCAAAATAAATGTTGTAAGGAATAACTATTTTTTTATCAAATCGTTGTTTCTCAGTCTTGAATATTTCTCCATCTGCATAATTTACTAAAATTTCATCTGACCTATTTATATTCTTTAATGTACTGTCTAGTAGTTTCGGTATCTGGAAAATTGATTTAAACATAAACTGTAAGGGCATTACAAAAATTTCAGAACTCTTGGGTCCCAAAGTGGGAATACCTTTAAAAACAACTTCGGTTATTCTATTGTTGACAACAAAGTGCTTAGGACTTTCATATAAATTCATATCTTGTAGTATTTGTAAAAGACGATGTTCAGACTTTATATCGATAAACGGATTATTACAGAAATTTAGCAAACTATCTAAGTCTTTGTTCATTTTATCTTTTACCATTAAACTTTTTATCTGAGAAATTACAGTTGAAAATAATGATGATACCATTCGTTGAATACAAAAAACTTTACTTCTAGGTATACAAACTTCGGCGTGCCGAAGTTAGCTTCCTTTCTTGTTTCTTCTTCTTATTAGAATATTTGTTCTTTTTTTAAGCTTTTTTTTTTAAGAATTCCAAAAAATGTGAAAATCTTAAAAGTAGATTATTTTGTTCGTAAATATACCCTGAAAAATCTCCTTTCTAGAATTTTTGGTCTTATAGTAAGATTTTAAATTAAGAATGCGCAAAATCTCAAAAGAAGATTTTATTTTTTTTATCAGTGTATGAATTAAAATTATGAATTAAAATTATAAATAACGAATTAAAATTATGAATTAAGAATCAAAATTATGAATTATAAATTGAAATTAAGAATTACGATATGAATAAAACATATGATCTCCTTACTTTTTAACATTCTTTAGTTTCTATAAAGTTTAACCTATTAATTAATTATAACTTATAATTTATAAGATGCTACTTTTTTAATTAAATACCAACTTTTAAGTTTGAAAATATGAATAGTATGCTTTTATTAAAGGCATATACATAATAACTTTTGTTTAATTTTGAACAAATGTATGAAACTTTAATAAAAACTTACCAAATTTAAACAATACAAATTTTTTTTGATGCCAATTTTGAATTTTAAGAACGTAACCCCTTATTTTGTACTGAATCCATGTTTCGCTTAACACGATTTCGCTTAACACGAGGTTTTCTAGGAACGTAACCCCCGTGTTAAGTGAGGGCCAGGTGTAATTTAAAATATATTAAATATTATAAATCTGAAATATTGTTATTTATACATTTTAAAAATAATGTTTTTGAAATTTGATCCGAACCAAATAATTATATGCTATTGCATACACTTACAGTTTGCACTTGTAAATACATATGTACTATATATGCTGAAAAAACAAAGTAATGTCAACTTTCATCAACTAACCAATTACATATTGTATTTACAGTTTTATAGTGACAGTTTTACATGCACAGCTTAACATTTTTCTCTACATCTACCGATTGATATGAATAAGATGATTGTGATATGATGAATTTCGATGTAAACGTTTTTATAAATGACTATTTTGACTCTTTATCAAACAATGTAAATCGAAATTCATAAATAAAACAAAATTACAGTCCCAAAGTAGATGCAAATATGTAGAGAAAATGCGAAATTAAAATAGATTTCGTTTAATTATATAATAATATAAATTATTTTCTCTTTTAATTACCCACCAATTTATTTGAAAGGCTTTCTTAAAGGGTAATAGTCAGATTGGGTGATGCGAAACATTCCTACAAAGGAAAAATATTTTCCCAAATTTTAGTTAATATTAGAAACGCCGCAGATATCGACGATTCCAGGATGGCTTTCTCTGCCTATCATATACATTTCTGGTTGGCACTAAGTTATAATACCCCTGCAGCCTTTGGGTAGTTTATACTTTACACTAGGCTTTGAGTCGCCCCGGGTGTTATAATCCCTTTATTCCTTTTTGCTATTACTAACATGAAGTTGAAATGGAGGTATACCGGAACGCAAGATATGGTAATGTGGCTGGCAACTTAAGCGTTCGATTTTCAGCTGCTGCCAATTGACTTATTTAATTAAAAAGTTTTCAGGGCCTAGCCATAGCCCTTTACCCTTTTCGGCTGGTGCCAGCCTGTCATTGTTTATTAATTAAATGGACATGTTGCAGCTGAGTCGATTGTCGCAGCTTTGAGCTGTGGTGTGTCGCCTCTTACCAAAAGTTTGGACAACACATTTCGGATGGCTGTGAGAGGCTACGTAACAAAATCAATGAATGACTTTTAAGCACCTTTAAATCTATCGATTTGATTACTACACAAATCAGTCTGAAAATGAATCTTCTAATACTGGGAGTTTCCAGGTGCAGCCTGTTTGTCCTTCTAAGGGCTAACGGATCATCAACTATTTATAAGCAAGTGTAAACTTTTACACTTCTACGAAGTGTTACGTACGTCTCATTAGTCAGTTTTTGAGCAGACATATCCGACCCTCAATACCGTGCAATGTGTCAGCCTAATGGGGAGAAGGGTTTCGAAAATTCGCTGTAGCCAGAACTAGGCACTTGCCTTAATTGATTTATAAAAACGACTTTGGGGGTGCTGCTTATGAATTACCCAATCACTTTGTTGATGAGCTTATAATCACGCCACTAACAGCCATATAAAAGGACTCTGCCGACGACACTTGGGCTCAATAATTCAAAGTCAAGGGAAGCCACTATGCAGTTACGAAAGATCTTTCCGGCGATGTACACTCTTTCCGAGGATCTTCCGGCTCGCTCCCGGGACGCGACTCTGTACCTACTGCGCTGCATCTTCCTGATGGGCGTACGTAAGCCTCCCGCAAGATATTTCCTAGCCTACGTCTTGTGGTCCTTCGCTCTGAATCTGAGCTCGACATTCTATCAGCCCATCGGATTCCTCACGGGCTACATAAGCCATCTGTCGGAGTTTTCGCCGGGCGAGTTCCTCACGTCGCTGCAGGTGGCGTTCAATGCCTGGTCCTGCTCCACCAAGGTGCTGATTGTCTGGGCACTCGTCAAGAGGTTCGATGAAGCCAACGCCATTCTGGATGAAATGGACAAACGAATCACGCAGGCCAGCGAACGTTTGCAGGTTCATCGCGCTGTCTCGCTTAGCAACCGGATCTTCTTTTTCTTCATGACAGTGTACATGGTGTACGCCACAAACACCTTTCTCTCGGCGATTTTGATCGGAAGACCGCCGTACCAGAACTACTACCCGTACTTAGACTGGCGCTCCAGCCACTGGCACCTTGCCCTGCAGGCCGGCTTGGAGTACTTTGCCATGGCTGGGGCCTGCTTTCAAGACGTCTGTGTGGATTGCTATCCAGTAAACTTTGTGCTCGTGCTGAGGGCCCACATGTCCATCTTTGCGGATCGATTGCGCCGCCTGGGCACTGATCCGGCGGAGAGCCACGAGGAGCGCTACGAACAGCTGGTGGAGTGCATACAAGACCACAAGATAATACTGCGGTAAGTAGCCAATCGTAATAGTCTAATTAAAGCAAAAGACTAGTCGATGTTAAGATGCCAGGGTTTACGAAATTCTTCTTTCTCATTAAGGAGATATACAAAAAAGAAACAAAAATTGCAAAAAAAAAACAAGAAAGGAAGCTAACTTCGGCACGCCGATGTTTGTATACCCTTGCAGATTGGTTTTCATATTTATATTATAAATTATAATGCCGAAAACAGACACTAAACAGAGTTTCATTACATTTTACCTATACTTATTATGTTTACAGTTTGATAGTTACAGTTATACTTTCCCAGCTTTACATTTTCTCTACATCTACGGATCGTTCCTATGGCAGCTATAAGATATAGTCGTCCGATCTTCATAAAATTTTCACCAAAATTCTGGAATAATTTTAAATGGCTATATCTCAAAATGATGCAATAATATTGAAAAACAGCCAAGTTATAATTTTTTTTCTAAAAATTGATCGAACATTTGTATGGGAGCTATATGATATAGTCTTCCGATCCGGCCCGTTCCGACATATATAGCAGTGAGAGTATATAGAAGACTATATGCAAAGTTTAATTCAGATAGCTTTAAAACTGAGGGACTAGTTTGCGTAGAAACGGACAGACGGGCATGGCTAGATCGCCTATCTCAGTAGATGGATTGGTATTCATTCGAATACATATGTATGTACATATATGCAACACATTTCACTGCTGCCACTGATTTGAATTGTAAACAAATATGAAATGTATGCTGAAACATTAAGGAATGTATTATAACATATAACATTCTTATTTTTATCATTAACCCAATAGCGAATATGCCCATATTGTTAGGGTACCTAGCGCGAAAAGTAGCAAAAGACCAAAATTCTTGCTGGGCCGAAATGAAACAATCGCACACATGCACCCGTGTACGTGAATGCATGAACACGCATACATGTAAAGGCCTGACGCTAACAGCTGACAGCTAACATGGGACGGGTCGCTAACAGCTAAAGTCTAACAGACTGTCTGTCGCTAACAGCAAACAATTAACATGGGACCGTACGCTAAGAAATTTTTGTGTCCATTTTCGTTGTATGAAATGACCAGTCTATATGTTGTATGGTTAGTGATCAAACACTAATGTCGGGAACGTGAATACATACAGTTCCAAGGACAGAGAAAACAAAAAAAAATGTATCTTCCTCTCTGAGCTAAAAATAGTTTTTTTAAGAATGGTCGTAAGAGCGAGACGGCACTATGACATTTTTGTGTGAGAAAAAAAGAGACAACACTAGAAGCCGTCTCTTCTGAATTTTTAAGATTAACAAAAATCTTAATTTACGATTTTTATTTCTTAAAATGAATCATTTTCGGTATTACTTTATGATTTTTATACCCTTGCAGGGTATTATAATTTCAGTCAGAAGTTTGAAGGAGACGTTTCCGACCCTATAAAGTATATATATTCTTGATCAGCATTAACAGCCGAGTCGATCTAGCCATGTCCGTCTTTCCGTCTGTCTGTCTGTCCGTCTGTCTGTCTGTCCGTCTGTCCGTCTGTCTGTCTGTCTGTTTCTACGCAAACTAGTCCCTCAGTTTTAAAGCTATCTGAATGAAACTTTGCATATAGTCTTCTATATGCTCTCACTGCTATATATGTCGGAACGGGCCGGATCGGACGACTATATCATATAGCTGCCATACAAATATTCGATAAATTTTTAGAAAAAAATTATAACTTGCTGTTTTTCAATATTTTTGCATCATTTTTGAGATATAGCCATTTTATATTATTCTAGAATTTTGGTAAAAATTTTATGAAAATCGGACGACTATATGATATAGCTGCCATAGGAACGATCGGGAAATTAATAGAAATAAAATTATAGCTTCGTTGTTTTTCACCGCATTTTTATTTACTCTGAGATATACGTTTTTTTTATTATTCTAGAATTTTGGTATAAATTTCATAAAAATCGGACAACTATATCTTATAGCTGCCATAGAAGCGATCGGTAAATGTATAAAATATATAAAGCTGGGAATGTAAAACTGTAACTGTCAAACTGTAAACATAATAAGTATAGGTAAAATGTAATGAAACTCTGTTTTGTGAGTGTCTTCAGCATTTAAATCTATAAAATAAACATCAAAACCAATCTGCAAGGGTATACAAACTTCGGCGAGCCGAAGTTTGCTTCCTTTCTTGTTTCTTCTTCTTATTAGAATATTTGGTCTTTTTTTAAGATTTTTTTTTTAAGAATGCCAAAAAATGTGCTAATCTTAAATGTAGATTATTTTGTTCGTAAATATACCCTGAAAAATCTTCTTTGTAGTATTTTTGGTCTTATAGTAAGATTTTAAATTAAGAATGCGAAAAATCTCAAAAGAAGATTTTATTTTTTTTATCAGTGTACTTTATAGGGTCGGAAAGGTCTCCTTCACTGGGTTGCAAACTTCTGACTAAAATTATAATACCCTGCAAGGGAATAACAAGAAGGAAAGGTAACCTGGGCACGCCGAATTATCAAGTTATCGTTCTATGGTTAGCTAGGGAGGGTAAGTTAATTAATAGAAGTCTACTAGGATAAGACGGTAGTCTCTCCTCCTAGGGTTGGCCACAGAGGGCGAAAAGTAAAAAGTTCTTATGTAGAGATTAAATACGGTTAATATGGACTCCAAACTGAGAACTAAGCGAACACCCAAATCGTCAACAATAGTTATTGTCTTCAGAAAGTAGTCATTAAGCGTATCAGTGGCAAACTGGGGAGTGACACGTGAAAATATCATCAGCTTGCATTTAGAGCTATTGAGATGTAATAAATTAGCACGACACCATGCTTGAAAGTTATTAAGATACAATTGCAAGTCTGACTGGCAAGAGCTGTCCTTATACTGCAGGCATTGTTTAACGTCATCAAATAACTCAAAATCCATTTAAGAAGATCGACGGAAAATTCGATGAGATAAAGTTCCTTACAAGAAGAGAGTGATTAACCGAGTCAAAAGCTTTACTGAAGTCTGTGTAAATCACGTCGGTTTGAAAGTTACGTTGGAAACCTCTAATAACGAAAGAGGTGAGTGTCAGGAGATTTGTTGTGGTCGATCTTTGCCTCATATATGCTGACATGGAGAAATTACAGATCTGCATAAATGCTGCAAGTGAGGAGTAATTACATTCTCGAAAAGTTTGGGAATTGCCGAAAACTTAGAGTTTCCTCTATAGTTGCTGACTTCCGATTTGCTACCTTTTTTGTGGAAAGGAATGATAATCGATTCCTTCCAAATATGGGGAAGAGCCCCCGCACAATACCTGAGCACGCAGCTTGGTATTCCATCGGGACCCGGTGAATAAACTGGTTTTAAACGATGAAGATCCAAACTCAGGGAGTTTTCGTTTAAAATTGGACTGAAGATTAGGTTTGAGCTGGGCATAGCAAAAGAGTAAGTCTGATTTAACCTATTTGAGGAAGAATGAGTAATGTTAAAAAACTCATCAAAAGACATCGGCGATGGTCTGATCAGAATTTGCAGAAGTGTTATTAAATGAAAGCGAGGAGGGATATAGATTGGGTTTACGTTTAGTGTTAACAAAGCTATAAAACAGTTTCGGGTCCTGCGTGATCTGAACCCTACAGCGAGTTAAATCATTTTTATAAAGCTGCGCGTTGACCATGGTAAAATTCAACCGAGCGCTAAGATAACTAGAGAGAGCAGTAAGAGAACCGGTGCATTATAATTTATTATAAAGCCTAGACTTAATATTTTGTAGGCGTATTAGCTCTTTAGTGAACCAAGGTGCTTTACTAGAAACCGACGGAGAGGTTAACGGAACACACAATGAAAAGAACGAATTCATGGCACTGTACAAAATATCAACGCCGGACGCCTTGTCAGTACACATGTATAGATCGGACCAATTAAATTCGGAAATTAATATATTTAATTGTTGAAAGTTTGCTTTACGAAAGCAGCGAACCATATTGGCTAAGCGATCAGATTTCTTCTTTACGACAGTTCCCGTATCGATGGTCACTTCAAAAGTAGGACGGTAAGGGTCTTTAGGAAGCGTCAATGGATCAACTCTTGTTAAGTTTACACCTACAGGATTAGAGACGAGACACAGAACTTGTAAGCGATTTAAAGAATTAAAGACGTGGTTGACATAAGACAAAGAAATGTGAGGTCTATGAGGTCATGCTGTGCCGCAGTTTGGAGGACGTACCATCTGATTACCAACCAGCTCCCGGTATATTGAAGTCTCCTAGAGTTACTAGTTGGTCTCTATATGAAAGCATGTTAAAAACGGCCTGAATTGCCAAAAGGTGTTTATTTTCATTTTTTTTATTTTTTATTTTTACTGTAAGTAAATCGAAATGAACCGAGTTTCAGTGAGCCAATAAAAAACTGGAAGGCTATAGAAACCTTGGCTTCCCGCAGTTAGCTTCAGTGCTAGTTGTACTTAATTTGACTTGTTTGGTTGTTTGTTTTTCAAGCTATGTCGACTGTCTTCGTCCAGTGATCTCAGGAACTATATTTGTGCAATTCTTGGTTGTCGGATTGGTACTTGGCTTCACCCTTATCAACATAGTTTTGTTCGCTAATCTGGGATCGGCCATCGCAGCGCTTTCTTTTATGGCTGCCGTGCTGTTGGAGACTACGCCCTTTTGCATACTCTGCAACTATCTGACTGAGGACTGCTACAAACTCGCCGACGCTCTATTTCACTCCAACTGGATCGATGAAGAGACTCGATATAAAAAGACTTTAATGTATTTCCTCCAGAAACTCCAGCAACCGATAACATTCATGGCCATGAATGTATTTCCCATATCCGTGGGCACCAATATCAGTGTAAGCACCATAACGAACCCTTGATCGTTATAAATTACTGCATTTATTCAATTTATTTCAGGTTACCAAGTTCTCATTCTCTGTATTTACTCTGGTTAAACAAATGAACATCGCCGAAAAACTAGCAAAATCAAATGATGACGAGTAACGAAAATTATAAATAAATACAGACACCTTATCACTCACTGATTGAACCCCAAGTTGCCGGGTTAGCCAATCTGAGTTCAATAAATATCCTATTATATTATATACATTTACATATATACATTAAGTGTGTTTTAGTAACTTTAACTATTACATTTTCTTATTCCCTTATGCATGATAGCCACACCCAGAAATATTAAAGACTAATTTCGTGACCAGTAATAGGAATTAGTATATGATTTTAAGGTAATGGGTTACGCAAAACAAACAAATATATACAGTCACGGACAAAAGTCTACGTACGACCCCTTTTTTTGGGTTTTAGCCACTCCTATAGATTTGACAAGAAAAGTAATGATGCAGTCTTGTTTTACATGTTATTACTATACAACAACTAAAATTTCATTTGAATTCAACATTAACTTTTAAAGTTATAAACAAAAAAAGGAAAAACGACAGTGACAAAAGTGTACGTACGATTGCTTACTATGCACTTTTATGATATAATATTGATATAAGGAATAAAAGTTAATATTTTTTTGGGTTACCATAGACATCAATAACTGCTTATAGTTGTCTGGGCATCGAAGCCACCCACTTATCCTGCTTCCTCTTCCTTATTTTAGTCCACTCCTCTTGTAGCCTCTATTTAAGGATAGGAGCACTACTTATTGCGTGTTTTCGACCTTTCTGCTCAATTTTTTTCCCAATATAATATATAATATTTAAGTCCTAAGTCCTAAACTAAAAAATAATTGCCGGGGACCATAATACACCAGCGAATCCCTCACGATTTGCGCCGTACGCTCGTCCTGTTTGAAGATCTAGCTCGTAACGGGGCATAATTTGTCCAGATATAATGTCCAACAATGATCGAATATGGTGTTTTCCTACAAACAATCCATATTACACTCGACAAGGACCAAATTTTCAACTTCCGGGGCTGTAGCTGCTACCGACACCACGAAACTTCCCACCACCGTGCTTTTCCATAGGAATAACATAGGAATAAGATGCTTGGTGGGGGTTTCATGGTTTGGGGCGTAGTTAACGCCTCGGGAATAGGAATTTAGGCCTTTATCGAGTGTAATATGGATCGTTTGTAGGAAAACACCACATTCGATCATTGTTGGACATTATATCTGGACAAATTATGCCCCGTTACGAGCTAGATCTTCAAACAGGACGAGCGTACGGCGCAAATCGTGAGGGATTCGCTGGTGTATTATGGTCCCCGGCAATTATTTTTTAGTTTAGGACTTAGGACTTAAATATTATATATTATATTGGGAAAAAAATTGAGCAGAAAGGTCGAAAACACGCAATAAGTAGTGCTCCTATCCTTAAATAGAGGCTACAAGAGGAGTGGACTAAAATAAGGAAGAGGAAGCAGGATAAGTGGGTGGCTTCGATGCCCAGACAACTATAAGCAGTTATTGATGTCTATGGTAACCCAAAAAAATATTAACTTTTATTCCTTATATCAATATTATATCATAAAAGTGCATAGTAAGCAATCGTACGTACACTTTTGTCACTGTCATTTTTCCGTTTTTTGTTTATAACTTTAAAAGTTAATGTTGAATTCAAATAAACTTTTAGTTGTTGTATAGTAATAACATGTAAATCAAGACTGCATCATTACTTTTCTTGTCAAATCTATAGGAGTGGCTAAAACCCAAAAAAAGGGGTCGTACGTAGACTTTTGTCCGTGACTGTATATGTTTTGGCCTTGTAAAATAATTCTTTAATCGTTTAAATACCGCCGTAAAATATAAAAGAGAATAAAAAAAGTGATGCCTAATTTTAAAATGATCAAAATAATTCCCTACGTGTACATACATGCGTAAGCTAGTTTTCCAATTGCATGTTTTCTGTTAATGCATGGTACTACGATAAGAAAAATCCATTCTAAAAATTATTTTAGCGAAATTGCTAATTATTCAGCTTGGGAACCATTGTGATCAAAGAAATAAAAGAAAAGGCAAGGGTCACATTGAAAAGTATTTCCAGCTGTTTTTTGAAAACAAACTTTAACAAGAAAGGAAGCTAACTTCGGCACGCCGAAGTTTGTATACCCTTGCAGATTGGTTTTGATGTTTATATTATAGATTTAAATCCAGAAAACACTCACAAAACAGAGTTTCATTACATTTTACCTATACTTATTATGTTTACAGTTTGACAGTTACAGTTTTACATTCCCAGCTTTACATATTTTATACATTTACCGATCGCTTCTATGGCAGCAATATGATATAGTTGTCAGATTTTTGTTAAATTTATACCAAAATTCTAGAATAATAAAAGAAGCTTATATCTCAGAGTAGATAAAAATACGTTGAAAAACAACGAAGCTATAATTTTTTTCCTATTAATTTCCTGATCGTTCCTATGGCAGCTATATCATATAGTCGTCTGATTTTCATAAAATTTTTACAAAAATTTAGAAACAATACAAAATGGCCATATCTTAAAAATTATGCAGAAATGTTTAAAAACAGCAAAGTTATAATTATTTTTCTAAAAATTTATCGAACATTTGTATGGCAGCTATATGATATAGTCGTCCGATCCGGCCCGTTCCGACATATATAGCAGACTGTATGCAAAGTTTCATGCAGATAGCTTTAAAACTGAGGGACTAGTTTGCGTAGAAACGGACAGATGCACTATGGTTTTTTTCGCGTTTTTTTTGGCATAAAGTCAATTTTTTTATTTTTATTTATCTTAAAATTTTTTTTTATTTTTAATTTTTAAACACCCTAGATAGATAAAAAAATATGTAACTTTAACATATGGAGCAACACTGTTCTGCTGGCCAGCTGTTAAAGTCAGCTGATTATATAGCAGTTGTTTTGTATGAAATTGGCGCGAAAAATTGTGCGACTTTGATAGTTTGTTGTGGCAAAAGTTTACGAAGAAGTTAAATGAATAAATATGGAAAACGATTGTCCAGGTATTTAAAACTAAAGTTTACCAATGTTTCTGTCGTTGTTATGTGTTTTTGTCCAATTGTACCGTCTTTTGTTTACGTGTATTTTTAGAACGAGCTTAACAAGTGTAGCTGTGTTTCGTGGATCAGTACTTTTGCATGGCAAAGAGTTGCGAAAAGTTGTAAATGAGAAACTATTAAGGGGGTTTCCTGAATTAGGAGGCAAAAAAAATCGATTTTTTTTTATTGCTTAAATCGATAGATAAACTATCTAAGAATATACCACAAAAATTTCAGAAGCCAATTCGAAGTATTTTCGAAGATACAGAGATGAAAGCAAAGGAGCGCCGAGCAGGTTTGCAGGCGCTTGGCGAACTTTGAAGCGCGTTTTCTCCACTTTTAATTTTTACGATTCTTTCGAATTGGCGGGAAAGATAACAAAAAAACTTATTGACCGATTGAAACGAATAAAGGCTTATTCTCTTTAGAATTAAATTCTCTTCTAAATGAACTAAAACGGTTGTTGAAAACCGCTTTTTATATTTTTTACAGCATGTTAAAGTCAATATTGCATTTTTCGGGATAAAATATTGACTTTAACATTTTTTACAGCATGTTAAAGTCAATATTGGATTTTTCGGGATAAAATATTGACTTTAACATGCTGTAAAAAATATAAAAAGCGGTTTTCAACAACCGTTTTAGTTTAGTGGTATATTCTTAGATAGTTTATCTATCGATTTAAGCAATAAAAAAAAATCGATTTTTTTGCCTCCTAATTCAGGAAACTCCCTTAACCAAAGTGTGCAGATTAATGAGAAACTAACCGTTTTTGTCCGAATCCACACGTTTTTGAAAAAATCAAAATTTTCTAGTACCATATCAGTATGGTTTTTTTCAGTTTTTTTTTTTTGCTATAAACTCCAATTTTAGGCCTATTGTATTGAAATTTCGTTTGAATACCTTTTTTAAGCTCCCAAGAAGACCTACCAAATGATTTGGGGGACTATTTCATATAACTGCCATGTAACAGATCTGGCCGATTCGCCCAAAAAAGTTTTTTTGTTAAAACATATGTGGGAGTGATTTCACATTATCACTTCCTACCACACGAATATTGACGACGACCTGGACAACGAAAACGAGAAGACGACCCAAGTAAGAAAAACGGCAACGACGCAAAAAGACGACGACGACGATCGACAGGGAGAGGCCCTGCCCCAAGCAACGACGAACAGGGAGAGGCCCTGTCCCGAAGACGACGAACATGGAGAGGCCCCGTCCTGAGCAACAACGAGCAGTACGAGAGGCCCCGTCCTGAGCAACGACGAGCAGTACGAGAGGCCCCGTCCCGAGAGAAGACAGGCAGTACAAAAAGCCCTCTGCCGAGGGAATGATAGAGAGTTCTGCACAAGTGAAGACGAGAGTAAGACGTATTTATCCAACGACGCGACGACGATTATTGAAGCTGAAGAAACAAACATTTGTATTAACCTAAATTGAACTTAATATTAAAACTAAATAAAACTATCTAAATAAAACTATCACTATAAATAAAAACATCCCAAATATAACCAAATCATTTGAAACTTGGTAGGTCATCTTGGGAGCTTAAAAAATGTATACAAACCAAATTTCAAAGCAATAGCTTGAAAAACAAAAAAGTTGGTGCAAATCGGCCAGATCGGTTATATGGCAGCTATATGAAATAGTGCCCCAAATCATTTGAAACTTGGTAGTTCATCATAGAAGCTTAAAAAATGTATACAAACCAAATTTCAGATCAATAGGTTTAAAATTAGAGTTTATGCAAAAAAATACGCGAAAAAAACCATAGTGAGATGGACAGACGGACATGGCTAGATCGACTCGGCTGTTGATGCTGATCAGGAATAAATATACTTTATAGGGTCGGAAAGTTCTCCTTCACTGCGTTGCAAAATTCTGACTGAAATTATAATACCCTGCAAGGGTATAATAACGATAGTTTTACCAATTTTGCTAATGGAAAGATGTTTAAAAAATTAATTTCCCAATTCGAATTCGATTTAGTAATTCCGTATTGTACCTTGTACCTTTCAAATAAACAACGCCCTTGGTAGTCACACGTATTCAATATGTGGCTGTTATTAATATTTCTTTGATGCCCATTCATCTTTTATCAAAGTTAGACTTTATTTTTCCTGCAGCTCATATATCCTCATCAAATGTACATGAATACGGAAATGAAAGATCATTTCACCACCTTGTAATACTGGCATGACACTGCCGCATTAATTAGAGACTTCATTAAAGATTTGACAGCGCTATAGCGTTTTACACAAGTGCGAGCAAGACGACTATATTGCGCTCTAATGCATTAGAATAATGCATTAGCTACTTCATTGCCGCGATAATCGATAGAT
Source organism: Drosophila kikkawai (assembly GCF_030179895.1). Classification (NCBI taxonomy): domain Eukaryota; kingdom Metazoa; phylum Arthropoda; class Insecta; order Diptera; family Drosophilidae; genus Drosophila; species Drosophila kikkawai. The sequence goes on along the minus strand of NC_091728.1, from coordinate 26,181,752 downwards.
CTACATATTATATACTAGATACTCGATAACAAAATACGGGTTTAATGAAGAAAATTGTAATTGAAAAATGTATTAGCCAGCTCATTGACAGTATGGTCTCACAATGAGAATTTTATTTTTATATCATTTCGCTTGTTTTTTGAACTGAAAATATATTAGAAAATTAGCAAAAATAATATGTTTTGCGGTAGCAAGTTTCTTGCGCTGTAAAATTAATTAAAATTATTTTTTTTGTAATAATTAAAAAAATTTTAAGCATTATAGGTTAAAAACATAAATTTAAAGGATTCTGCATTTATTTATGCAAGAATACTTCGACGAGGAATTCAGAAATTCATAGTAATACGCCGCGAATGGCGGCCGTTTTTTTTTTGTTTACCTTTTACGGTCCGTGTGACCGTAGTCGTATTACCAAAATAATCCAAGCAAAATTCTAGCCAAATTACACAAAATTACACATATAGTGGTCTCTTTCAAGGTTCTAATGAAGTAGCTAATTAATGAAAACTGCATTAGTGTATCATATGGGCATAAACGAGCTAACGTTATTAGAAAATGGCATTGAAATAGAAACAGCTGGTGTCGTGCGAAATGTGCATTTCATTTTAGCAGTGATAGTAGGCAACAATTTAGCTGTAAACAGTATTTTAGGTTATGTTCAATCCTTTAAAGCAAAGCGATATTGTCGCGCTTGTAAAAGAACTAAGTGCGAGATGCCATTTGATGTTGCCGAGATAACCAATAGCCTTAGAAATGAAAGCACGTGTAGTATATGATCTTATTGAAAACAATTGTTTAGAAAATAGCGTAAAGAATGCTTGTATATTTAAAGCTGCAAACATAGTGCGGGCTGGGACGAAGATGAAGATGAAGACGATGCTGAAGACGAATTGCTTGCGATGTGAGTAAGCTAATAGGTTGCATAGTGCAAGACGAATTTGTTACGATTTTGTGATGTTAATCGCAATGGATTTCTCATCAGATGATGACCTGCTGTTAGAAAAAAGCTTATTTTTATACCCTTGCAGGGTATTATAACTTCAGTCAGAAGTTTGCAACGCAGTGAAGGAGACCGTTTCGACCCTATAAGGTATATATTCTTGATTAGAATCAACAGCCGAGTCGATCTGGCTATGTCCGTCTGTCCGTCTGTCCGTTTCTACGCAAACTAGTCCCTCAGTTTTAAAGCTATCTGAATGATACTTTGCATATGGCCTTCTATATACTCTCTCTGCTTTATATGTGTCGGAACGGGCCGGATCGGACGACTATATCATATACATAGCTGCCATACAAATGTTCGATAAATTTTTAGAAAAAATATTATAACTTGGCTGTTTTTCAACATTTTTGCACCATTTTTGAGATATGGCCAATTTATATTATTTCAGAATTTCTATATTAATTTTATGAAAATCAGATTACTATATTCTTTAGCTGCCATAGGAACAATCGGTCAATTAAGAGAAAAAAATTATAATTTCGTTGTTTTTGAACGTATTTTTATCTTCTTTGAGATATAACCATTTTTTATTATTTCAGAATTTCGTATTTAATTTTATGAAAATCGGGCGACTATATCTTATAGCTGCCATAGGAACGATCGGGGAACTGCAAGAAAAAATCTAATTTCGGTGTTTTTCTTTTATATTATTTCCCATTTTCGGATTTAATTTTATTAAAATCGAACGACTATATCCCATAGCTGCCACGATCTTAAAATGTTTAGGAAAAAAAATTAAAGTTCGTTGTTATTACTTATGTTTCTGTTTCAGAATTATATACATATATAGCTCATGTAAGATATATCTGGCCAATTCGGTAATTGGCAATTAGCCTCTACTAAACAAGTGATCAATCTTGCACAGTTGCATAATTAACCTTATTACCTGACATCTACTGTAGTAGAGTCAAAAGGGTTAACCTTAAAGGTTGACAACAGGGAAGGTAAGGTGCTTTTTTATTGACGCACATGTATAATCCGCGGATTAGTATTTTTACGAAATCTCGCGCCATATATGAAGATTTTCGAGTATGACACGTGGTGGTCACTCTGTTTCTAACCGACCGAAAACATAAACTTAATTGGTAAACTTCCAAACATATTTGCCATTTTTTAAGTGGAAGGCTCGAACATAGACCTACAGGGACCGAGTGACAACATATTCCAGTACTTCTCAGTGCTTTTTGGCTAGATTTGGTTTGGGTAAGTTTTTAAACATTTGCCTCAATATATTTCGATCTCCTGTGGAGACCATCGTTAGGCGAATTAGCTTTTTCAAGCGCCCTTTTTTTAAACAGGAACAACAAGAAAATGCCGCGCACATCTTCTTTGTCCCAAGAACAGCGCCACCAAGCCGCACTTAGGCGAAGTCGCGCTCAATATGCACGAAATGCTCCACAAATTAGAGCCCGAAATGCCGAGCACAATGCCCTTGTCCGCTCAGCAAATTCGGAGGTTGCAGAGGAGACTCGTGCTCGAAATACTGAAGCACGCTCTCAGAGAAGGCGTAGTGAACGAGTTCGAGCGCGGGAACGAGTGAATGATGCAGCATCTCATGCGCTCGCCAGGCAGAACTCGGAGGAGCGACGACGACAGCAGTTGGAAAATAATGTGGATCACGCTGCTTGGAGATCGCTCTAGGAAAACCGCGGGCCAGAACGTGCTCGAGATGCTGCAGCTCATGCACTTACCAGGAGCAACTCCGAGGAGCGGCGACGAGAGCAGGTGCAAAACACTCTCTCTCGTTCTAACTGAAGAGCACAAGAGGAAAATAGGACTGAGCGAGCACGAGATGCCGAAGTCCGCAGAATTGCTAGGAACAATCCAATAATTAGGGCACGGGAACAACATAGGAACACAATCCATCATCGGAACACTAGGCTTCAGAGGAGACTTCGGGAGCAGCAAATTCAGGAAATGGCTGAGGAGCGGCTCCTAATATACAGGTCCATTTCTCAAAATCGCCAGGCTGAATCTGCAAGGCAGTCACAGCGTAATATAGCTTCTAGAGCAGAACTATCCCCAGACATGATCATCGGGAACGCCAACGCCAAAGAAACCGAGCCTCGGCTAGGGAACAATATCGACGAAATATCAAAGATGGACCAACTGAATGCTGTGGAGGAACATGGTTTCCATGGTTTAAAGAAAAATTCCATATCTGCAAAGTTTCCAACTTTAAATGGAGACAATGCATTTTATTTAAGTAGGAAATTTCCGAGACCGTCAGGCAAATATCAGTTTTACAGCACATGTCGTCAGAGTGTATCAAAGGGTACCATCCCTTTGCCTCTCTAAGGGCTTTGACTTCCCAGATATCCCTGAGTGCCTTAAAAATTTAACACGCCTTGAGCGCCTTATTTCTCCACGAATTCCTTTTATGCGTATTATCTCCCTAGGCTATGAAAGGCAATGCGGAATTAGAGGTGCAGTAGTTAATGTTCCGATTTCGGTACCTGATACTGTAAACGCGCTTCCCCGTTCCTTTGATTCGACTCATGTCATACAGGTGCACCTTAAAAGGAAGCTAGAGTATTCCCATAATTTCATTACTGAAACAATTCGACCCGCTCGGGTCCTTGAAGCTGTTCGTTATTTAGTTAACACTGAGCTTTAGAGAAAGCACAATATTGCTTTTAATGGGAGTTGGCTCACTCAAATGGGAGATCGAGAAGAAATCCCATTTATCGCGAGAGGAGGTGGAACAGCTCTTACGCCAACTACCCAATACTCAAATAAATCGACCAGAAGAAGATTTAAATCCAGGCGGTCATGAAACACTTTTAGAAAATAATGACACTGCTCTTCAACGTATAGCTTTGGCCCCTGGAGAAGGCCGCATTCCAACTCATTTAACCCTCGACGAAGATGCAGAAGAACTTTCGTTCCCAACAATCTCTTGCGGTGCTGTTTTCAAAGCAAAAACCACCTACGCAAGAAAAGCAAGATCACAAATTCGTTTTTACGATCGTCGTTGTGCAGTAGTACCTAAAGTACTTTATATGTACAAATTTTACGAAATGCAGCGAATGCAAAATTCAATCTCCATTGCCCTTCGTAAAAAATCAGGTTCGGTAACTGCTGCCAATGTGATGGATAATTCGTTTGTTGACAACCTTGTACAGCATGAGACGGATATCACATTCTTAGAGGTCTTCGATCCGCCCCAGCTCATTGGGAATCTGAGAAAAAAAGTAAATTTGGGCTGCCTACTTTTTTTTTAACTTTTTCCGCTGCGGAATCCAAATGGAATGAAATTTTGGTTATTCTTTCTCATCTATTGGATAATAGAAATATTACAGAAAACGAAGCGGCAACTCTTTCTACCGCCGAAAAGGCTAGATTAATTAGATCTGGCCCAGTAACATGCTCCCGATACTTTGACTTTAGGTTTCGACAATTAATTAAATTGTTCAAAATCTCCGAAATTTTTGGCGTGTTTACTCTGGTCCATTATTATTGGAGAATAGAATTCCAGCACGGAGGATCGCCCCACTCTCATGGAATGTACTGGTTTTCTGGAAAATTCCGATCAAGTGGTGAGTGGTGAGTTTCATTGATCGTTTTATTACCACCACAGGGGACGATCCTGAATTGCAAGAAATAATTCAATATCAGCGGCATAAACATAGTTCTTCGTGTTTAAGAGAACTGCGTGGCCAGGAATTCTGCAGGTTTCAAATGCCATACCCTCCAATGCCTGAAACAATGGTTTTGTTTCCGTTAGAAGACAACGAACCCAATGTTGAACATTTTAAAGACATTTTTAAAAAAATTAAAGAGCTTTTAAAGTCTACTTCCGATGAAGAAGAAGCCGTCTTTAATAACTTTGAAAATTTTCTTACTCATCTACAGATAAGTCTTGATGAGTAAAAGTTCGCCATCCGATCAAGCCGCAAATTTTCCGATAGGTTGGTAAACGCTTATAATAGGGATATCCTTGGCCTACATAGGGCAAACATGGATATACAGTTTATCTTAGATGCATATGCCTGTTGTAGTAATAATTATATAATTAACTACATAAACAAATCCAACCGTGGGGTGTCGCAACTGCTTCGAGAAGCCATGACTGAAATAAGCCATGGAAATATTTCAGTTAAAAGAAAATTGCAGCATCTCGGAAGCAAATTCATCAATGCTACCGAAATATCAGCCCAAGAAGCAGCCTACAACATTTTAGGATTGCACATGTCTGAGGCAAGTGAAGGAAACATTTTTGTAAACACTTGCCATCCAGATAAAAGAGTTCGGATAGTGCGATCTAATAGAGAATTGCTTGATCGGTACGTGCATGGAGACTTAGAATCGATATGCCTTGCAGAATTTGCAGCTTGGTACAAATTTTCCAACGTAAACGCAGCTTCAGTACCGTCCAACGAAGATTATGATGAAGCGATCGACTTGGAACTAAATGAAGAAAATCCCATTTCTAACCAAAGCTACCAACTGCTAGATGGAATTGGGAGTGTCAAAAGACGTAAGCATGCCTTAATTCTTAGATGGGTTCACTTTAGCATAAACTCTACCCCTTCTGATTATTTCAGAGAGCACGTAATGCTTTTCTTCCCATGGAGAAGTGAAGAGACTGAACTTATTTCGAATGACAATGAAATGACATTCAGAAATAATCTTGAAATCATTAAGCGCGACAAAGAGCAATATGATGTGTTTGATGATATGGAACTAGAGAGAGTTCTTCAAGATTTTGAAAATTTTGACAGAGAAGATATTGGGATTCTTCCTCAGGAACCTGCCTCTCAATATCTAGATGAAGAATTTAGAGCCTTGGCGGTACCAAACGTCGGACAAAACGTAAATGTAATCCAAGATGACAATGCTGTAAATAACACAGAAGATGGCGAACTTCAACTAATTAGACTTCCCCCGTTAGTATCTGATGATAACCTTTGCTCGTTGTCCAGGTCGCTCAACGCTAAGCAACGTCAGTATTATGCGCACGTAATGCATAATATAGCAGCCAAAAAAATATTTTATGAATATGTTGGCGGAGGTGCTGGAGTAGGCAAAAGCAGACTGATTTCAACGATATATCAGTCTATAACTTGGAGAGCTAATAAGCTACCGGGAGCAACTGATTCTGTAAAGGTCTGACTTTGTGCTCCTACTGGAAAAGCAGCTTTTGGATATGGAGGACTTACACTTCATTCCGTTTTCTCACTTCCAGTGAATCAAACATCAGGTCCTTTAAGACCTTTAAGCAATGACTCCATAAACACGATGCATTGCAAGCTTATAGACCTCCAATTAATTATTATCGATGAAATCTCGATGGTCGGATCTAAAACGCTAGGATATTTAGATCAAAGACTTCGCAAAATTTTTAGAAGCCAAGACGTTATTTTTGGGGGAAGTCTATTATAGTGTTTGGAGATCTGATGCAGCTGTGCCCAGTGGGAGATCGGTGGATATTTCTAGAAAATATCTCAAATCCGTATAATATTCTGGCTGGCACAAACCTCTGGAGTAATTTTAGGTTTTTCGAGCTAACAGAAAAAATGAGGCAACGGGACGATCATGCATTTGCTTTGGCTTTGAATAACATGTCAGAAGCTAAAATGACAGATGCAGATGTGGTGCTTTTTAGTCAAAGAGTTGTCACGCCAACCGACGTTCCGGATGACGCAATCCACTTATTTGCTTCCAATGACGAGGTTAATCAGTACAACGCCTTAAAGCTCGCTCAAATCGCCACAGAAGAGTTCGTTTCAACTGCCATAGATACTGTAAAATCAGCTAATATGTCAGTAAGAAATAAAGAAACAACTCTTCGAAATGCACAAAATATGAAAACGTCCCAAACCCAGGGTCTGCCATATATTCTGCGTCTTAAAACAACAGCAAAGTAATATGGTTACAGTCAATATAGATACAAATGATGGACTGGTAAACGGGGCAACAGACCAATTAATGCAGATTGACAACTGCATGGTAAACAAGAATGAATGAAATGAATTTTTGATCAATGGGGATAATGCCATCTCAATGTATTATCACAATATTGAGTCTCTTCGCGCTCATCGCGAAGACATTGCCAATGACAACATTATTTGTTCTGCAAACTTTTTATGTTTTGTTGAAACCTGGACTCTTCCCCAGGAAGAGTACAACTTAAGGGATTTCGACATTATCCGAAGAATTGATAACAATCGGTTAAATGGTATTGGGAAAAACGGAATACTCATATATGCTAAACAAAGTATTTCGTCAAATGTGCAATTTCTTTTTGAGACAAAGAAATCGCCAAGTCCCAGAGCAACCTATCAATCGATTGTTTTTAAATATCTTGACACGTCATTTATAATTGCGTATAGAAGTCCGGTATTTCCTATTGCAAGATTTCGAAATGAAATTAAATCTGACTTTGAAAAGGTACGCAGAATGGATAATAATAAAGTGGTAATATTAGGAGATTTTAATATCTGCAGATCCTCAGCTAGCGATGTTTTGGAGGAATTTTTGAATGGACATAATCTTTTGTCACTGAATAATTCTGCAACAACAAAACACCAAACCCAAATTGATTGGATATTTTCTGACACTCGAGTTCCAGAAGCTGTTGCCCTTACTTATAAAACACCTTATAGCCATCATGATGGAATTTTCTTGAAATGTAGCTTGTAAGAGTGTATACTTAAGTTATTTAACAAATTATGTCTTTAAGTAGAATTTATTGTAAATATTGTATTGTAAATATATATAAAAATTTAAAATATTAAAAAATTGCCCAATATATAATATTTCATATTTAGCTATAATTTCCCCCTCGTGGATTGTGACCTTGTCGTGGTGTGGGGGCTTCGTACGTGAATTTCAAACAAAAAATCACTGAAACTAACCGCAAACCTTATCTAAACTCTTTTTTATTTTTTTACTTACTGCAAGGGTATTTCAACTTCGGCTAGCCGAAGTTAGCTTCCTTTCTTGTTTTTTGAATTAAAACGGAACAAAAAAGTGAACGGAAGAATTCACGCAATTAATTTGGAAAGAAATGAGGCAAAATTGACTCTCCTCCTAAAAAATCTCAAAAGTTGAAATTTTCTCCTAAAAAATCCAAAATAGCAAGCGATTCGTCTTTAAAAACAGTACTGCACCGTTTGAAGCTGATGGCTTGCGTTTCGTCTTCATCTTCGTCTTCGTCTCAGCGCGCACTAAGGCTGCAAACATAGTGCGCGCTGAGACGAAGCTGAAGTTGAAAAACAGTGCAGAACAATTCATATGAATTCGCTCGCCCGCAAACATAGTGCGCGCTGAGACGAAGACGAAGATGAAGACGAAACGCAAGCGATCAGCTTCAAACGGAGCAGTACTGTTTTTGAAGACGTGTTGCTATTTTGAGTTGTTCTTCTTCTTTTTTTTACATTTTAGGGGAAAAACTGGAATTTTTAGGGGAAAATTTCAACTTTTTGAGATTTTTAGGGGGAAAGCCAAATTTTCATTTGGCAACACTGCAATTTTCTTGTGACTTGCGATTTTCCTGAAGCACATGTTTTGTAAAAATGTCTATAATAAATGAAGAATTAATTGCAGCCGTTTTTAAAAAACAATGTTTATGGGACCAGCAGAATAAACTACATATACCACAATAGGCATATTGTGGACAAGAATTGGAATGATATTTCAAAGGAATTCAATGTTGATGGTAAGTAATTTAATTAATATTGATGCAAAGAAAGATAATTATAACATGGAATTCTTAAGTACTATCAGCATTTCTATGGCTGCAAACATAACTTCGAAACGTGTCTCTGATTATTCGGATTTTTGGAATGTTGTTTATAAATTGTTCTCCCTCTTGCATGTGAGTGTCCAGATCTTCTAAATCTAATATTGTATTATGTAGAATACAAATTGCTTTAACAATAATTTCTGCGTTAGGTGGTGTCGTTTCAATTGGCTTCCATAATATTCTCCATTTGGAGTTAATTATGTTAAATGCACATTCCACACACCTTCGCGCTCTGGACAAACGACGATTAAAGTATTCATTTTCCAATGTTAGATTTCTTCTGGCATAAGGACGAAGAACCCAGTCCAAAAGAGTATAAGCTTCATCTGCAAGCAACACATATGGCAATATGGCCAATACCACCATAACTAGTATTGGGGAAATAGGAATCCTTCGGAAACTTTAAGTCTCCAGAATTTTTCATTGTGTAAATCGCTGAGGAAGCAAAAGTTCCACCATCACTTTGACGTCCGTAACCACCAACTTCGATGGTAACAAATTTACACTTTGCGTCTGCTACTGCCTGCAGCACGATTAAGAAAAATTTCTTATAATTATAATACATTGATCCTGAATGGGCTGGACATTTTAGACGTATGTGCTATCCATCAATAGATCCAACACAATTTGGAAATTGCCAAAGATTCCAGTACTCATCCGCAACTTTTCTTAAGTTTTGTTCTGTGGGAAAAGCCATATGTAGAGGTTGCAAAACTGTCCACAAAGCTCCACATGTTTCTATCACAATAGAACGAACCGTTGAAGCACCCATTCGAAAGATAGCGATCTAAATGATGTACCAGTTGCGAGATATCTAAAACAAGAAAGCAAATTAAAACAATGTAATTATCATAATTAATTATTAATATTCGTATATGTATGTTTTTTCAGCCATATCTTTGAAAAAAAATGGAAACAATTGAGGGACACGTTTTGAGCAGAATTAAGGAAATTTCCACCGGAACGTTCTGGCGACGCACAGTAGCGCCTCTCGAACAATTAGCGTTGCAAAAATCAAAAAAGTCATGTTCGCAAAAACGATTTTAACCATACTTATTCGACAGAAAATTTCCCAAGGATTCCGAATCTGCAATAAAATCTATTTTAAGATTTTTTTTGTAGAAGTTCAAAGTTGAACTTATTTTCGTTTTTTGCATCATACCAATAAAAATGGGTAAAATGGTCGACTTTCAGGTAATATTACACAAAAACCATAAAACCAACGGTCATGGTTTTTACTTTAAATGATAGATACATTCATAAACTGTTAATTAACCAAAAAAAAAAAACGGCACTTGGGTTTGGGCTTGTACAGGTAAATCGCTACCTACCAGGTGTCCATTTTTTTTTCACCTTTATCTGCCTAAAGTAGTCTATAACTTCTGAAGCCGATGAAAGCCACCGACTACACTATGTCTACAAGTTACGTGGATCTTTCCTAGACCAGAATTAACTTTCATCGGCTGCGTCGAGCTGCGTCTGCGAAAATGCAACGACATAAACCAAAACTACTCACGGTTAAATATACCAAAATACCGGCACAATTTCATACATTCCAAGAAATATACTAACTGTAGCGCGTGGCGGTTACACTTTGAATTAAACAATTTTTTTTTCAGTTTTCAAATTATTTTTATTTGAGCAAATACATAAAAATAAACATAAAAAATTAAATAAAATATATTTTTTAAAAATTGTTTTCATTGAAAAAAAAAATATTTTTTCACTTTGATACCCTTTAAAAAGGCGTATTTGTGGGCGTGTGGGCAGTGTGGGCAGTACATATATACATTTTACAACAATTACCTGTCCAATGCCGTTTAAATTATTTGATTACCTTATTTGGTTCAAAAGATATGATGTTTGCAACGCTAAATGAGAAAAGGCGCTACTGTGCGACGCGACTGGTCGTCACAAACCTCGTAAATATTCATATGTAAATAATACACCTAAAATTAAGCTTAGAACTAATTGTAAACTTAGGCGTAGTACACACACTTACTCACACACACACACACAGGAGGTGAACAGAATGGGACGAAGCTTACGACCCAAAAAGGCGCCGGGGCCGGATGCAGTGCCAAACCGTGCGCTGAAGCTGGCCATCGCGTTGCACCCAAAGGAGTTTGCCGACCTATACTCAAGGTGCCTCGAGGAGGGTACCTTTCCAGAGAGGTGGAAAAGGCAAAAGCTTCTGCTGTTGGCCAAACCGGGAAAACCGCCTGGAGAGCCATCCTCGTATAGGCCAATCTGCCTTACCGACACCACGGGCAAGGTGCTCGAGAAGGTAATAGCCGCAAGGCTACATGCCGCCATCGAGAGGGCCGGAAGCCTCTCGCCGAGCCAGTTCGGCTTTAGAAAAGGGATGTCAACGCTGAACGCAATCGAGGCGGTGAAGGAGACGGCGGAATCTGCGATCGCGGGAAAGAGGTGGGAAGGCGGTTCCAAGAAGTACTGTCTGGTGGTCACGCTGGACATTAGGAACGCCTTCAACACTGCTGACTGGAATCGGACGTTGGAGTCCCTTGCAGCCCTCGACATCCCAGGATACCTGCTGGAGATCGTGAGAACCTTCTTCAGCGAGAGGACTCTCGTCGTGGACACAAACACGGGGCCCAGAGCATACGAAGTCTCAGCCGGAGTCCCGACTGGCTGAGCGGCTTACCGATGTGCGAAGCATTGCTTTGCGGCCGTACCGCACAATCGCAAGTAAAGTCGAAAGTACAAGTGACAAACCGCGTGTCCGCGTCGGAAATAATTGTCCTTCAGGACCTCAAGTCAAGGGTGAGCATGGCCGCCGGCCATTAAATATATTCGGGTTTATCCCGCGCCCGCCGCCAGCAGTTTATTTTCCAAATAAAATACAATTAAAAACATGTGCCAAATTCTAATTGCGAATGTTACCCGTCTTCGTTCGCGGGCCGGTGCCCTTCGCCGGCAGTAACCGATCCCCTCCTGTCTTCCCGTAGCACCGGAGAAATTCCGGGTGCGGACGAAGGCGAGACCGGAACAGGAGCCCGTGGCTGCTGGATTCTTCCGAGCCCGGACTTCCCGCGCGAGGTCGCCGGTCCCCCTTCCCCTTGCCCGTCAGAGAGCCATCCCGCCGCTGGATTTTTTCGGGCGCGGATCTGGGAATAATTTTTGATAATAAAAAATACAACTTAAAAATGAGGTGCTTTATAATGGATGCACCAGCACGATCATTTTTATTATCTATCAAAGGACACACCGGATTTTATTCGTGCACTAAATGTACACAAAAAGGAGAGATGTTTAGGAACCGCCTTGTTTTTCCGAGTCCTGATGTCATAGAGCCAAGAACTGATGAATCTTTCAGAAATCGACATCAGCGTGAGCACCATAATCAAATGACACCAACAACAATTGAAAAGCTACCTATTAATATGGTTAAGCAAGTGGGATTAGACTATATGCTCGTTGTATGCCTTGGTGTTACCAGAACTTTATTAAAAGCCTGGGCAAAGACAAGAGGAGAAAGCTATTGCCTTCCATCCTGGCATGTAAATTCTTTATCCAACTCAATGGAATTTATAGGAAAATACGTTCCCAAGGAATTTTCAAGGTATCCGAGATCACTGAAAGAATTAGATAGATGGAAAGCCACGGAATTAAGAAGTTTTCTTTTATACTATGGGCCCTTTCTTTTGCAAAACGTTTTAACAAACGACCTTTATGTTCATTTTATGAAATTATCGTTGGCAATAAGAATTTTATTGGATGAACACCAAAATACAATTTTTAACAATTTTGCAAGTGATCTATTAAGAAGTTTTGTGACGGATTTGCGTAGATTATACGATAAGTCGTATCTTACTTGCAAATTCCACTACTTGCTGCATCTCCATGAGGACGCAAATTTATATGACAGTTTGGAAAAGATTAGTGCATTTCGATTTGAGAACTACCTCCAGAAATTAAAAAAACAAATTCGAAAACCAAACTTTGTGGCTGCTCAAGTTTTCAATAGAATTTCTGAATCGAGTTATTTAAAAGGAATTCAACAAAGTCCAAAACTCGACATCATATTTGGGAAAAAAATAAAAATGAGGACCATTATTCGTTTGTTAAAATTAACAATGTTCACTTGACAACGACGGAACCAAATAATGTTTGTTTTGTGGAAAATCAAATTGTTCGAATTTTCAAGATATATAAAGAAAACGATAAGCCCAAATTTGAAGGAAAAATTCTCCAAAATATCGAGCCACTTTTTAAGGAGCCTGTGCGCTCGGACCTTTTTAAATACCTTAAAACAAATAATTTGAACGCAGAGGAAAAAATTTTTTTTTGCATACTGATCTAACGAGCAAGGCTGTTGCACTAAAAAATATAGACAACTCATCTGCAATTATTTCCTTTTCTCCATAACACAGAAATATGTTTTTGCCAGAAACGCAGTGCTCTGAATATGGAAAGTTCCTTAAAACTCAAACCGGTTCATATAGTCATTATTAATAAATTATCTAGTCGAATTACATGATGATGCAACCAGCGACGCGCAATATGCATATTTAAAAAATTAGTTTACAAATTTATTCAACTTTTACTTTGCAAGTATCTGTTCTGTGCACGAGAAAAAGAAACGGAAAACGTAAAAAACCTACCCTCAAACAGTTTTTTAGCCTGCCATCAATCATTTTCCAATATAAAATCCTTTAAAAAACATAAGCGGAACAAAAATTTGCATAGCAGTAGCCATAGCCCTGTTAGATATCCTGTACCAACATTGTCCACAAATAGCCCAATTTTCCAAAGCCAATCATCGGAATCTCAGATCTCTAGTCTCGAAATAGAAACAAGTTTAAGTAGGTCAGATATTGACCTCAACTGCGAACAGAACAGTACAAATTTGCTGAATAACAGCGAAAAAATCACATTATCCATTTGTTCAAAACTAAGTATTCCTCGTCAGGACGTATTCAAATTGCAAAAGGAAATTCAGAAACATATTACAACACCTTTAGTAAGGGAACTACGAACAGTTCGGTCGAATTTAAGAGATAATAAACATTTTAATATTGACCACATCTTAAATTTTTGTAAAAATCCGTTTGAAAGTGCAAGCAATGAATACAAATTATTAAAAATTCTAAGAGAAAAATATATGTATCAAGACCCTCTTATAATTACAATAGAAGACAGAGTAAGTTCGCAAAGATTTAAAAACAATATGACTTTAAGGTCTAAAAAAAGAAAAGGTGCAATTTTTCCATTAAAATTTCATTTAAAACAGTTTTTTGGAATACCAAATATACTTGACTGCTTTTTAGAAAGGCTTAAGTTCGTAAACAAACAGACTAACTTGTTGTGCTTATATACAGGCCTGCTCCGGTAATCGTAAAATTTTTTCGATTTCGTTTTGGGCGAAAACGAACCGTTTTCGTTTTTAGCTGGCAAATTTCTGCTATCGGAATGTTTCGTTCGTTTCGTACCTGCTCAAGCAGGTAACTTGTGTTTTTGGTAATATGCAAACAACGTAAAGAACTGCCTTTTATATTTACAATTGCCCTTTTTCTAAGCAAGAAAAAAAAAAATTCTAGAGTTAAGTAAATCTAGGCATCTAAGATGCTGCCGCGCTTTTCACAGTTTTAATTCCGGTGGTCTCAGATAATTATTTGGTTAATTTGGACCATTTAAGTTATTACATTTAATTGCATTAATTATAAACAACCATTTTGGTTCTCCTTTAAAGTTATTAATGTATTCATTTATATTTTATAAGTATTTTTAATTGGCTGCTTCGTTCCACCAACGATATGGCAACCTCGGCGATAACTTTTTGCGGTGAACTTATCAACCTATCGCCAAAACGAGAAAACTGGTTGAACACGGCAAAAATTTTGTTGTCAAATCTGAGGTGGGGTCAGAAATAAATTTTTTGTAAAAAAATGTCAGAATGATCTTGTGGTGTGGAATAAACATCAATAAATCACTTTTTCCTTTTGTAAATAAGATCTGATTTCATATAAAAAAAGCCATGTACTTTTCATTCCGGCCAGAAAAAGGTGCCCGTTTTTCAAATCGACAAAATCTTGCCGTTTTCGATTACCGGAGCAGGCCTGATTATTCCAGAATTTTGGTAAAAATTTTATGCAAATCGGACGACTATATCTTATAGCTGCCATAGGAACGATCAGGAAATTAATAGGAAAAAAATTTAACTTCTGTGCTTTTCAACGTATTTTTATCTACTCTGAGATATGAGCTTTTTTTATTATTTAAGAATTTTGGTATAAATTTCATAAAAATCTCGGACTATGTCATATATGTACATAGCTGCCATAGAAGCGATCGGCAGATGTAGAGAAAATGTAAAGCTGGGAATGCCAAACTGTAAACATAATAAGTATAGGTAAAATGTAATGAAATAATATCTGCAAGGGTATACAAACTTCGGCGTGCCGAAGTTAGCTTCCTTTCTTGTTTCCGAGTAAAATTAGCAAATTTTACCAAAACGAGCGGAAAACAAAAGGAAACCACCGAATCGCAAAGAAATATCATTATGTATTTGCACAATCAAGGCAATTATATGTTCAGATTGGGGAGATTATGGATAAAGCCATTTTACCATCCGGAGCATTGTTCATGCCCATATGATACACTAATGCAGTTTTCATTAATTAGCTACTTCATTAGAACCTTGAAAGAGACCACTATATGTGTAATTTTGTGTAATTTGGCTTGGATTTTGCTTGGATTATTTTGGTAATACGACTACGGTCACACCGACCGTTAAATGTAAACAAAAAAACGGCCGCCATTCGCGGCGTATTACTATGAATTTCTGAATTCCTCGTCGAAGTATTCTTGCATAAATAAATGCAGAATCGTTTAAATTTATGTTTTTAACCTATGGTGCCTAAAATTTTTTTAATTATTACCAAAAAAAAATTTTTTATTAATTTTACACCGCAAAAACCTTGCCACCGCAAAACATATTATTTTTGCTAATTTTCCGATATTTTTCAGTTCAAAAAACCAGCGAAATTATATAAAAATAAAATTCTCATTGTGAGACCATACTGTCAATGAGCTGACTAATACATTTTTCAATTACAATTTTCTTCATTAAACCCGTATTTTGTTATCTAGTATTTCTATGTAGATCTATCGATTATCGCGCCAATGAAGTAGCTAATGCATTAGAGCGCCATATAGTCGTCTTGCTCGCACTTGTGTAAAACTCAATAGCGCTGTCTTTAATGAAGTCTCTAATTATGCTGATATGACACAGCCGCATTAATTAGAGACTTCATTAAAGATTTGACAGCGCTATAGCGTTTTACACAAGTGCGAGCAAGACGACTATATGGCGCTCTAATGCATTAGAATAATGCATTAGCTACTTCATTGGCGCGATAATCGATAGATCTACATAGAAATACTAGATAACAAAATACGGGTTTAATGAAGAAAATTGTAATTGAAAAATGTATTAGTCAGCTCATTGACAGTATGGTCTCACAATGAGAATTTTATTTTTATATAATTTCGCTTGTTTTTTGAACTGAAAATATATTAGAAAATTAGCAAAAATAATATGTTTTGCGGTGGCAAGGTTCCTGCGCTGTAAAATTAATTAAATTTTTTTTTTTGTAATAATTTAAAAAATTTCAAGCATTATAGGTTAAAAACACAAATTTAAAGGATTCTGCATTTATTTATGAAAGAATACTTCGACGAGGAATTCAGAAATTCATAATAATACGCCGCGAATGGCGGCAGGTTTTTTTGTTTAAGCCTAGTACTCTGACGAGAAAAAACCGCTGTATAAATTTAGACAGCAGTCAAACTCCATATAAAAAAAACGGTGTCGAAAAAAAAGAAGAAGAACTTTTAGACACGTCGTTTTTTTCGGTACTCTGACGACGAAAATGAAGCCTCCGAAAATTGAATGGCGTTGCCAGATCGAGATAGTAAACAGCTGATATCGCGCTGTCTAAACAATTCATTTGATTTATTTAGACACCCCTAATGGAGGGAAAGTTGAAGGAAAAAGGCGGCATTGATAGGGGCTGTCAAGGGGAAGCCTATAATATGGAATTTAACCCACAAAGGACATTTTAATGCCATATATATTAATATTTTTAATATTTTTTTTGAATATTTGTTTACAAACAGCTGTCCAGTGTGACCAAAGAAAATCCTTAAACGCCATAAAAAGTAAATTTTTAATGGCATTTTAGGATTTTCCTTAATTTTTTTTGGTCACACTAGCTCGGTAGCGAAATAAACAGCGATTCCGCTGTCTAATTTAGACAGCGGGTTTTTCTCGTCCGGGTACTAGGCTTTACCTTTTACGGTCGGTGTGACCGTAGTCGTATTACCAAAATAATCCAAGCAAAATCCAAGCCAAATTACAAAAATTACACATTTAGTGGTCTCTTTCAAGGTTCTAATGAAGTAGCTAATTAATGAAAACTGCATTAGTGTATCATATGGGCATAACTATAATTATCAGGCCTGTTCTCGTTTCCACTTCCGCAAAATTTATTCGGATTCGGATTTCCCTGACCTGTTCTAGTGTTCACTTCCGAAAAATTTTTACAGATTCGTATTTCCCTCTGTTAAGTCTCTGTTAATTTGCAGACGAAACGCACGGAATCTTTCCGTGTGCCATTTGGCCGGCGGATTCAAATCCGCAAAATCAGAAATTAATTATTTTAAAATACAATGCGATTATGTATATTACAAATGTTAATTGTAATCTATTCCTAGAGGTTTTGGGAACATTATTGCATAATTGAATTAGCTAATACTAAAGTACTTGATTTATAAATAATTATTTTTTGGGTGCACCTTAAAATCGGTTCGATTCTAACCTTCAACATTATTGCAATCCGCTGCCGCTGTGTCGTATATGAGAGGGACCATTTAAGGGTAGTCAGCGTTTCAAAAAAAAAAAAACGGCATATATTTAAGATTAAATTCGAACAATTACTTTTTATATTGTCTTACAATTAAAATATCTGCTATTAGGTAAAGTATATGAAAAAGTGTTTTTCTTTAAAATACCAGCCAATTCAATCCACAAACTGAACTAAATTTTATGCAAAGGGAATTTTTTCTAAACCCTCGGCAACCCTACTTTCGAGCATTTTGCCACCAGAACAGCTGATTGCAATTAAAAATATTTCAAAATGTTTATTTCCTGTCTTAATGCTTATTCCTTAGATTTTATTATTTAAATTAGTGCTTCATTACTATCTATGAGTTGGAGACCACAGCGGGCCAAAATTTGATCAGCCCCTTTTAGCAAATCTTAGACAAGGGAATCTCTTTTGTTGAAAGCGACCAGCTGATTTTGTTTGGGAATTTAAGGGAAATTAAAAAAAATTTCCTTAAATCACCAAGGGAAATTCGCTTATGTTAAAGGGAAATCCGCAAATGTTATCAAATTCACTTCCGAGTGGAAACTAGAACAGGCCTGTATATGTTTATTGCCTTGAATATTACAACTGTTAAAAAGATTGGATTTAGTCTGCTGCCGCGGGTAATCGCTCTGGAACGCCGCACTTCAGGGTCAGGTACATCCTTCCCGCTCGGGTCGGCAGTGTCAGTGAAACGCCGAGTTGCGGATGCCCCTCAGATCTCCTAGAGTGAGAATAACTGGTGGAGGCCCTCAGGTCTACCAGTTAGTGGAGTAACTTGTTAGCGGAGACCCTGACATCTTCCAGTTAGTGAGCAGATTTGTGGAATCCGCAAGGTCTTCCAATCTTGAGAAGTTTGTAGAGGCCCTAAGGTCTTCTAAGATGAGAAGTTTGTAGAGGCCCTAAGGTCTTCTAAGATGAGAAGTTTGTAGAGGCCCTAAGGTCTTCTAAGATTGAAAAGTTGTTAGAGGCCCTAAGGTCTTCTAAGTTTGAGAAGTGGTTAGAGGCCCTAAGGTCTTCTAAGAGAGAGAAGTTTTTAGAGGCCCTAAGGTCTTCTAAGTTTGAGAGGCCCTAAGGTCTACCGAGATATATAGAGACTTATAGGGAGGCCCTTAGGTCTTCCAATATTGAGACGTACAGAGAGGCCCTAGGGTCTTCCACAAGTTATAGACGTAAGATATGGTCGGGGTCCCGACTGTGGGTTACCGCTTACCAATATACCTTACTTAACCGTGCTCCTTGCTGCTGGCTTCCCCTTAGCTCCTGTTAGAGGACTTGGCCTATCGCTGGCCGAAAACTGAATGCCTCCCAAGGGCTGGAGCTCGCCTTATATAGCGCTCCGGTGCGGCCCAGTGTGACCGACGCGCCCGGAGAAATTTGCCATTAAGAGTGTGGCCAGATTCACATTTGGGCCAGTGTGACCCTTTGCGCCTGATCATGGCGCGCGCGCGCATTCAATTCAAATCTATTCCATATTCCATATTCATTGTTTTCTATTGCCTATTCTATTCTCATCCTTATTTTATATCTTACGTATATATCACAAGCAATGTGCACCTTATCAGCCTCAATGGCATATTTTAGATCCCAGTGCAACCAGACACCAGCACACAGTGGTTGGGCTTGTATGGAGCCGCGGCCAAAAATACTTCTAGTTGATGTATCGTTATGAAATTTTCACCAAAAATCTAGAAAAATGTTTTAAGTATATCCACAAAAAAATATAGCACGTCTATATCATATAGCTGCCATAGGAACAATCTGTTAAAAATCAACATTTAGTATGGAAAACTTCTTTGTTTTTCAAAATATCTTAACCAATTGCACAGATTATATGTTCGGTACAGGTTTACACATTCTTACAAAATTTGGTTAAAATCGGATCTCTACATCATATAGCTCCCATACAAAATTTTAATAAAATTTTTTTTTTCAAGACCTAAAATTAATTTTTGATCTCTTAATGAGAATGTTGGTGAAATATGAGTGCCCAAAAGTAAGAATAAATTATTAATTTATATATTGTGTATTTTAGTCTAGCAACAAATGCACACAGCTTAAGGGGGGGGGGGGGGGGGGGGGGGGGTATGGTTAATTTGGTGCAAAACTGCACACTTTTCAAAAAAATATTTTGGCGAAACGGCTAAAGCTTAATGAATTAAATACCATAAATTAACAAAACATTTGTTCAATTTTTTTTTAATTTTTGTATTAAAAAATATTTACAGGCCTACGAGATATTGCGAATCTCCTGAGTCCCCAAAAAAAGAAAAGTTGATTTTCGGTGTACATCCTAATTGTCCAAAAAAACATCCGATATCAAAAAAATTTATTGCGTTCGTTAAAAAATAAGTGCCCCGTGGTACTCAGGTGATGCTTTTATTTTCAAAAATATTTCCCGACTTTGTATCGAAATTGGAAGTCAAAGGCCGGGTTGTTGAATAAAAAATTAAGTTAATTTGTTAAAAAAAATATAATAAAATAAAAAATTAAAAAAAGCTCTACATGAGTACCTGAACAATTAAATTAAAAAGTTATGTTCAAAATATCAAACCGATTGGTTAAGTAGTTTTTGAGTTATCAAGTAGATCGATTTTCAACTTTGTGACACTCATACATCGAACACCAAACGACCTCCGTTAAACTACCCATAACTTCGTCAATTTTCTAATAATCGATGCGAAACTTTCACACAATATTCTTAAGATATTCAACCTTTATTTAACAATAAAAAAAGTACGAAAAAAAATATTAAAATCCTTACCCTAACCTGTGATAGTATTTTTAAGATTATAGGCACATAGGCAAATTTCGGCAAAATTTTGTTTCACATTTGTCACATTAAAAGCCAAAAAATATTAATTTGGACACGTAATAAACGATCGGACCTCTTTAAAGTTTGGTTTGGTTGTGAAACATTCGCGATGCGCGTAGCTACGCTTTGCAAATGAACACGTGTTCAAATCTTCAATTCAATTTTTAGAAAGTCCTGTTAGATTTCCAAAAAAAATCTGGTATGCTACAAAGAAGTTTGGATATTTATGAGACAATTTTTTTACTTTTCGTACATTTTTATTGTAATAATTTTTTTTTATTTTTGGCCTATGGGCGCAACCACTGCTGCAGCATCACCAACTCGTCCATTCGTACCAACGTCAGCATAAATGAACTTGTAGTTTGCATCCACAATGGCCATTAAAATAATGGAGTGATGCTTTATATTTTAAATAGGTTGATCCAGCTGATTTAAGGGCTCGTATTTTGCAGTGTTTTCCGTCAACAGCACCTATGCAGTTTGGAAAGCCCCATTGTTCGTAAGTCTTTAGCAATTTGTTTTTATGCATCGGCTGTGGACGGAAAAGATAGGTGCTTCTCGTGCAGTACATTATAAAGAGCGGGGATTGTCTCCTTTAAAATGTTTGAGATAGTGGACTGTTGAATGCGGATCGAAAACTGCAGCGAGGAGGATCTCTCCCATAGCCAAATAGCGCAAGGTGACTTGAAGCCTTTCCACAGGTCCAATGCACTTTCGCATTTGAGTGTCTTGCTTTGAAATCAAAGGCTTCACCATCTCCAAAAGAGTTTCAAACTAGTGTGGGCTCATCCGTAGTACGTGCTTATGCATCCTAGTGTCCTCGTCTAACAGCTCCGGCAGTAATTTATGTGAAAAGTCTAAAATGTATTTTAAACCTTATTTTGTATATAGTTGTATTTAATTTTATTATAAAACGTACCCTCTAGCATGATAGAATTATACAAGCTAGTCTCGTCAGGTCCCAAATGTTCGAGTTTAAGGGCTTATTTTGACAGCTCGTGTTTATTCATTGAGATGAACTCAATGGCTTGAGTAGAATGTGTGTACACATTTTATTCCTGTCAATCTGAGTTAATAAAAAAATAAAATAAAATGTCTTACTGAAATTTTTGTGGCACAAACGTTAAAGCAAACTTGACAAGAACACCTAAATGTGAATTTCGGCGAAAGACGTGGGAGCAAATTCTTAAATGCAGGCTTGAAGGAAATACTAGAATTTGTGATACGCATTTTAATTCTTCACAATGGAAGATACCTAGTGAAGAAAGTCCTGCTAAAAGAAGGCGACTGATCCGTGATGCTGTTCCGGAGAAGCCTGAACCAGTGGAAAGATTAGGCTACGCCAACGCAAGCTCGCAGACAGAGTAAGTTTCCCGTGATCTTAGTAAATACATAATACAAGCAAAATATTTGTATTGAAGGAATAAAGCAATACCATCGTCAATACTTATGGACAACGAGAGCCTAAGAAACCAGATTCGTATATTGAAAAATGAAATGAAATGAATCATTACGCCAGCAGGTTAATAACTACAAGGAATTGGAGGTGTCTTTGCATAAAAAAAAAATTGCCCTGGAGACGGTTGCCGATGAGCACCCGAAATCATGATAGAAAAACCAAAATAAAATTGACGAGCTGCCTCAACAACAACTTTAAAGAGACTGAACAATTTAAGCCCCAATGTACAATCGTATAAACATAGTGTGTAGTCTATTTACACCAGGCTGCGTTATTGCGTTATTGCGTATATGCAAATTATTTATTGGAAATGTACGCCCAACGCTTGCCTAATGCGTTTAGCACTTTCGGTTGCATTTCCTATAAAAGTTTCTTGATCAGGTTGTCCCTCTCTTATTGCACACTTTTGCTCTGGATATGGCAAGGGACCTCGCTATAGTGGGGTACTCCGCAGAGGATCCCAAGGTGTTCAGGGCAATCCCTGAATTTTGAAGCTCCTCGAAGGTTGATGGAGACATCCCAGCCAATTCCATGAACTTTATCTTTATGTTGCTTTATTGCTGATATTATCAAGCTTTCGTCGTTGTTCATTTTCGTAATTTTTTTTGTTTCAAATAATTTCAAACAAGCTGTCAAAAACTAACGCAATAACGCAATTTTTGTAGTATAAACTAGGGTCTTGCGTTATTGCGTTAATTTCGATTTCGATAGGTAACTCAGGTCGGTGTAAATATACTATAACATACTACTACTACTATGTACATACTATTGTCATTTCACTCAAACGTTGAGACTATACCCGTCTCACGCACACTTTGATGAGCCGAACTAGGGCTTATTTTTTCCGACGAGACTACCTTGTATAATTCTACTATGCCCTCTAGGACTCGCCGCATAAGCCATGCAGCCGAGAACTTTTTTTTTGTTTGTTATTTGTGTTTTGCAGCATATTACATCCATTTTAACAATTGATTTCAAAAATAATAATTTATTTGTAAATAATTGCAAATAAAAACCAAAACAAAACATTCTAATTGTTAGACCATACTGTCAATGAGCTGGCTAGTACATTTTTCAATTGCAATTTTCTTCATTAAACCCGTATTTTTGTTATCGAGTATCTAGTATATTTTATGTAGAATGAAGTAGCTAATGCATTATTTTAATGCATAAGAGCGCCATATAGTCTTGCTCGCACTTGTGTAAAACGCTATAGCGCTGTCAAAGTCTCTAATTAATGCGCCAGTGTCATGTCCGTATGGATGGTGTGGGCGGCGCTTTTACATTTGGGGGCAATAAAGCATGATGAGTTGGCGAGCATTGCCTAATTTGTGCGGTAGTGGATGCGGCCATTTTTACATTGTGCATGAAGGTCGATATAGCTTCTTGTAGGTCATCCGGACTATTTATCTGCGTGTTTAGATTGATTCTTCCTTCCAAAGTATTTTGCAAATCCTCAATCGATAAACCATACGGAAGTAAGGGCTGACGTTTAGGTTGATGCTCCGAGGACAGATCAGCTGCTGCTAGCAATAGCCTCTTGTATGTGCCTTCCTCGTGGGCACGTGCTTATATTACCCCACCATTGGAGCTTTGCATTAAAATCTCCTCCTGCAATAAACTTGGCGCCTAGGTTAGCCAGTGCTTGTTCAAAATCAGTCTTGCTCAAAGGCTGGTTGGGAGGTAAGTATCAGAGAACGGCAAGAGTGCCTCTTTTGACAACTCTATTCACACTCGTCAAAATTTTGGTGCCGGTGCTTCTTACCACCGGCAAATATAGTAAACGAGTCGCACATACATAAACTTGCAAAAGAATAACGAGTGGAATGTCTACCGAGCACCCGATTACGTTTTCATCGATGGTTTTTATGCATTTTATACCCGGTACTTTTCGTTGCTCGGTGCTGGTGGCACTCACACACATAACTAAACGAGCGAGTAGTTGAAGCACACATTTTTTTTTTTTTTTTTTTTTTTTTAAAGATGAACAGGAAGTATTTTTACAAAAAATTTGGATAGTGGAAGTTTTGAAGAAGGAGTCCACTCCCGCGGGACTGCCGCGAAGCTATACTTCGCGGGGTGGCTGGCGGTCAGGTTGCCGCTCATCTAAGGCCCTCAGTGCGTCGGGTCTGCTCCCGGCGCCTTAGCTCCCTCATGACGGTTGCTGCCATGTCCGTAACCGCATCCCAGTTGGATGGGGTCTCCAGCATACACCCAATTATGGTCTCGGGTGTAAGGCGACGGTTGGTTGTTGCCTCTGCTGCCTCTCTTTCCGCGCGGAAAAGCGGACACTCGAAGAAGGCGTGTTCTGCATCCGCAACGGATGCACCGCCGCAATAGTCGCAGGATGGGTCGGCCTCGTGCTTAAATCTGTGAAGATAGGCCTTGAAGCATCCGTGGCCCGTGATCAGCTGCGTTGTGTAGAAGTCTACTTGCCCGTGACGTCTGTGTATCCACTGATCCAGATCGGGGATGAGCCGATGTGTCCAGCGTCCAGTGCTCGCGTTATCCCACCTCGCCTGCCACCTTGCGACAGTGGTGCTCCTCTGGGTTCTGCTGCCCGAGTTACCGGTCCTGCGTTCCGCTGCCAGCAGGTCGATAGGGATCGATCCGGCTACCACCAGCGCAGCTTCTTCAGAGACCGTGCAGAAGCAGCTGGAGATGCGCAGCGCGCAGCGTCGATACACCGTCCTGCATTGGCGGCTGTAGCTCGCAACCAGCATGGCCTCCGACCATATCGGTGCGGCGTAGAGTAGAGTTGACGTCACGACTGTTGATATCAGCCGTCTACTGTGCTGCCTAGGACCGCGCGTGTTGGCCATCATCCTCGAGATGGCGGCAGTGGCCTTGGACGCCTTGGCCGCTGCGTACTCCAAGTGACACTTGTAGTTGAGCCTGTGGTCGATCAGGACCCCAAGGTATTTAACCGTCGGGCTTGACTCGATGGTGGTCGAGCCGACCCGGAAGTTCACCTTCTCGACAATCTTTCGGCTACTGATAAGTACGGCCTCCGTTTTCTGCTCGGCAAGGGAGAGACCGTTGTCTGCTAGCCACGACATCAGAATGTCTATCGCATGGCTACATTTAGTAGAGACGTCTGATAGGTGTTTCTCCACCGTGACAAGCGCGATATCGTCTGCAAAGCCAATTACAGAGCAACCTTCGGGTAGTGGCAGCCTCAGTATGTCGTCATACATGACGTTCCACAGAAGTGGCCCGAGGACTGAGCCTTGGGGTACGCCTCCTGTCACGTGATGTATCTGTTTTCCGGCGTCGGAGCTGTATAGCAGGACGCGGTCCTTGAAGTAATCGGCAATCAGCTGGATAATGTAGCCAGATATGCCGCCACGCTGGAGTGCTTGGAGGATTAGACTCCAATTTGCAGAGTTGAACGCGTTTTTGACGTCCAAGGTGCATACGAGGCAGTACTTCTTGGAGCCTCCTTGCCATCTTTCGCCTTCAATGGCCTTTTCCGCAAGCTGTGTTACCTCGCGGATCGCATCAATGGTGCTTCGCTTCTTGCGGAAACCGTGCTGATGGGTTGATAGGGCACCGCGCTCCTCGATTTCCCTCTCTAGTTTGTTGCCTATGATGCGCTCGAATATTTTGCCAATCGTATTCAGCATGCATAGGGGCCGAAATGAGGACGGGTCGTCGTTCAGCTTGCCAGGCTTCGGGATGAGCACGAGTCTCTGCTGCTTCCAAGCTCTTGGGAAGGTTTTCTCAGCAATGCATGTGTTATACAGCTGCACAAATAGCTTCGGGTAAGCCTTCACTATGGCATGCAGAGCTGCATTGGGAATGCCATCTGGTCCGGGGGCCTTAGATGCTTGGCAGCTTGTCAGCGCGCTAAGGACTTCCTCTTCGCAGGTGGGGATCGGTTCGCCCGCAGCCACGCTGGGTAGTCTTAGTGGCGGCTGTGGCGGGAACAGCGTGTCAACTATTGTTCCCAGATGCTGCTGGGAGGTTGGAGTCGGCTGCCTGGTTAGCTTACCCGTAACCATTTTGTAGGCTGAGCCAAACGGTTCTTTGTCAGCCGCATCGCAAAGCTCCTGGAAACACTTGTGCTTGCTGGTCCTGATCGCCACCTTGAGGGCCTTTTTCATTTCCCTGTACCGTGACTCGTACAGCTCCTGCGTGGTGCGTCCTCGGCTTCTTTGGCATTTCCGCCTTGCAGCGAGACATTTGCTTCTGGCTGAAGCTATTTCCTGGTTCCACCAGGGGACTGGTCGCCTTCCGCCTCCCTTGGTGGATTTCTCCATTGCCGCGTCGCAGGCTGCCTTGATCCTGGCGGATATGACATCCGCGCAGGTGTTTGCCTCGCCTGTAATGGTGTTGGCATCCATGCAGCTTAGGAGCACCTCGGAGTTTAGGGTGTGTACCCTGTAGGCAGTTTCCCGGCTGGTTTGGTGAAGCTGATTTTGTCTCGTTTGGAAGACGATTGCCGCGTGATCGCTATAGGTGAGCAGGTGGGTGACTTCCCAGTAGCTGTTCCTGGTGAGCTCTGGACTGGCGAAGGTCAGGTCAATGTATGACTCACGACCTGACTTGCTAAATGTGCATCTTCTTCCATCATTTAGTAGGCAGACATCCAGGGTGGAAAAGGCGTCAAGGATGATAGTTCCGCGCTGGGTCGTTCTCGTACTCCCCCAGGCTGTGGACCATGCATTAAAGTCTCCAGCGATTATCACCGGTGATCGTCCGCGAGCATCTTGGGCGATCTCTTGCACTATCTCCCTGAACTCGTCTGTGTGCAAGCTCGGGGCTAGGTAGCAACTGTATATGGTTGTCCCTTGAAACTTAGCCCTGGCATAGCCAGGCCTCGTCGCCCTCTGCGCTAGGTGGCACGGGGGCTGCCCGCAGCTCCAAATGGCTGCGCCGCCATTGGTGCTTTGTTGCCAGACTCCTTCTGGTTTTGGCCGGTAGGGCTCGCTCAGTATAGCGACGTCGATGTTCTGCTCGCTGACCGTCTGGGTCAGTAGATCTTGGGCTGATCTACAGTGGTTAAGGTTGAGTTGAAGAACCCTAACCATTGATATTGTTTTTGGCCGCCTTCACGTACTCGGGGCAGATCCTGCTCAGGGTCGCGTGCTCTGCGTCTCTCGCAGTCTTGCCACCTCGCGTGCATAGAATGCATCTGGGCTTGCCCTGGCACGTATAGTGCTTGTGGCCGGTGCCTCCACATTTAAAACATGCTTCCTGTGTGGCTTTGGCCGTAGCTTCAGAAGCGCGGCATCTTGCCGAGGTGTGACCGAAGCCCATGCATTTATAGCAGCGCCTCGGCTCCAATTTCTCCCGGATGCGGCATACTACCCATCCAATTCGGATCTTGCCCTTCTCGAGCAGTCTCCGCGCGTGCTCGGGTCTCAGGCTTACCGTCGCAATTTGCGTTCCTCCAAACGCTTTCCGCATTCTGGGCGCAGTGTCGCTTGGGATGTCGCAGTCCTCTCCCGCAAATAGTGCCATTGTGACCTCCTCCCCGCTGGTCAAGTCATCAAGATCACGGATCTCCACCTGGACCGTCTCCTGCATGACGGTCACCTCCGCCTTGCCGGAGATGGCCGTTTTGAGGGCCGCTTGCAGCTGCTGTGTGGATGGGTCGAGGGACTTCTGCATCCGTACAAGGAGTCCGCCATTGGCAGTCCTTCGCAGGCCTTGCACGTCTTCCTTGAGTCCTTGGAGTGAGGGCTCCGTCTTAACAATCCTCAGCATGTCTGCATAGGATCCTTCACTGCACTTAATCAGGATGGCATCGGAGCGCTGCTTCCTGGGCTTCATGGTGCGAGGGGCCTGCTCCTCTTTTTGGGCTCTGCTCTCCGCCATTGCGTGGGGTGCTTTGGGCTTTGGCTTGTGCTTGACCTGCTGCCATGCCGTAGTTACACGGCTGCTCGCGGGTGTAGCACTAGGGGCCGTGCCAGACAGCGTGGGGGTGGTCTGCTGGCTTGCGCAAGCCGTGGAGCCCTTGGTGTGGCCGCCGGCCAATGACGCGCTGATGTCAAGCTGCAGCTTCTTCATAGCGATCATCGCGTCGATCGTCCCCTGCGTAACGTGGCGGACCACCTTCTTGTTGTTGCCTTTCGTGTCGGTGAACTTGGTCACCATTTCGTCCAGCATTGCGCCCAGTCTCTCCACTAGAACGGCCGTGTTTGCTTCGACCCTTTGCTTCTTGTTGGCCCCCGTTTGCTTTCCATCTGGACTCGCTGCATCCCGGCATCTCTTGGGAGTGGCCACCTCTTCCTCCTCTTCGTCGAAGGTGAATATCGGCGCATGCATTTTCGGCGGCGCTGACATCGGGTGCGTCTCGTTGCTGCCCGCGGGTGGCGAGTGGTGCACCTTTTGCTTCGACCTTTGGAAGCTTAGCAGGAGCTCCTCCTCGGCTCTCGCTATCGCTAGGGCCTGGGTCTCATCGTCCCGGCCTGTTGGCTTAGCCTTGCTCATCGCACCTGCTCCTTTTTTGGGATCCCTCGGTGCACAGGGATTTCCCCGAGCGGATGCTTGATGGGAGTTATACCGCTCCTTCTCGGTCCCCAGAGCCCCTTTTGAGGCCGCCGCAGCGGAGGGGTTGGATGATGGCCAGATCCGCGGCCTTCTGCCTTTTTTTCCCAAATGGGGCCAGGTGCGGAAACTGGGACCGTGTAGATTGGCCTTCCAGCTGCTCGTGCAAGTTGCGGGTTAAATTAAAAGGCCAGCACTTGGCTTAACTTTTAATTTAAATTTTCGAATTTGCGCGGGCTGATCTCGTTTTCCAACACTACTTGAGGTAGGGCTGGAAGCTTGGCCGCGAGCGCTTTCCAACACTAAATGTGTCGTGCTGTTAAGCGCGGCTGTAGAAGCTCCTGCGTTGGCGTTGCGCAACACTACGATCAGCTGCGATCAGCTGTGTGTGTGTGGCAAAAGAAAACGCGGGGAAAAAAGGCTCGTGGAAAGTGGAAACCGCGAAAGAGTAGTGAAAGTGGAAGGCGTTTTGCTGGGAAGAGAGGTGAGAGATTCCCCCTCCCCTTACCTCCAGGTTCCTGCGCCGATCTGGATGCCGGGACTTTTGGGCGTCTGGAGCCCAGTGGAAGCCGAAATCCAGGCACGATCCGGGTACGTAGCTATGACCCTAGGAGTCTCGCACTACACTTGCACACTTTTTCCAGGATGTCTGGCACTTTTTAACAGTCTTTAAAGGATAGACTAGCGGAGCGCGTAGAAAACACAACTTGTACGTATCACTCTCGATATGTATGTACATAACATAAGTAAACGAGCGTGTGGGTAAAGCACACAAAAAATACTCGGGTGTTTTGAAGTCACCCTAGTAGTTTTTGTGTGCTTTACCCACTCGTTCGTTAAGCATTCGGTACTTTTACTTTTGGGTCAACGACGATAATCACACTCTTCTCGCTCTTGTCAACGCACGTGAAAATCGTCTTTAGCGTCACCAAACCAATGTTAGGTGACGCTAGAGACAAAAAAATTGCAAGATGACTGAAACTGCACAAACATTAAAAAACAACATACATAGATTCGGGAAATTTGAAAAAGAAAATGTAAGGCAGCATTTTTTTTGTATCCACCTGCAGCCCTCATGGAACAGGATGACCTAATTGAAATAAAATTATTCTGTGCTGATCAGATTGAAACATTCAATAGCTCTGTACTAAAAATACAGATAGTTTTCCGCCCAATGCAGAAAGCTCAAATAGCCCAAACAACTTACTCACAACTCAATTTCAATCACCCGTTTCAAGAACTTTAATTGCCACGAAGTTAATTGCACTGGAAGAAATAGACAGATGTTGCAAGGAAAGGGTACCAATAACCGAACAGTTTGGAGCTATCGACTGGTGGAAAGCTAACGAGTTCAATTACCCTCGGTTGTCGAAGCTTGCCTTTACACTCCATGCTATACCTGGAAGCAGTGCCGCCGCTGAAAGGGTTTTTTCGTTGGCAGGCATATTATTACTGAAAAACGAAATAGACTGTCTCCCAAATCTGTTGACAGTATAATATTTTTGCACTCGTTTTAAAAAAAATATGAATATTTCCGAACTTTAAGAACAGAACAAATGAAAAGGAAGAAGAAATGAAACAAAAAAAATTATGAAATTATATGAACTAAAATATCAAATTGAAACTGAAAGGGAATGTAGACTAAACTATGTACCATATGTGTTATTATTTTTGGTTAATTAAAATAACAAGAAATCAGGAAATGTATACTGTATTTTTATACCCTTGCAGGGTATTATAATTTCAGTCAGAAGTTTGCAACGCAGTGAAGGAGACTTTTCCGACCCTATAAAGTATATATATTCTTGATCAGCATCAACAGCCGAGTCGATCTAGCCATGTCCGTCTGTCCGTCTGTCCGTCTGTCCACCTGTCCGTTTCTACGCAAACTAGTCCCTGAGTTTTAAAGCTATCTGAATGAAACTTTGCACATAGTCTTCTATATACTCTCACTGCTATATATGTCGGAACGGGCCGGATCGGACGACTATATCATATAGCTGCCATACAAATGATCGATAAATTTTTAGAAAAAAAATTATAACTTGGATGTTTTTAAACATTTTTGCACCATTTTTTAGATATGGCCATTTTATATTATTTCTGAATTTTGGTAAAAATTTCACGAAAATCGGACGACTATATCTTATAGCTGCCATAGGAACGATCGGGAAATTATTAGGAAAAAAATTATAACTTCGTTGTTTTTCAACGTATTTTCATCTACTCTGAGATATAAGCTTATTTTATTATTTTAGAATTTTGGTATAAATTTTATAAAAATCGGACAACTATATCATATAGCTGCCATAGAAACGATCGGTAGATGTAGAGAAAATGTAAGGCTGGGAATGTAAAACTGTAACTGTCAAACTGTAAACATAATAAGTATAGGTAAAATGTAATGAAACTCTGTTTTGTGAGTGTTTTCATCATTTAAATCTATAATATAAACATCAAAACCAATCTGCAAGGGTATACAAACTTCGGCGTGCCGAAGTTAGCTTCCTTTCTTGTTAATTTTGTTTTTACCAGGTTGCAAAAGGAATCACAAAAATGAACTAGAGCATCTAGTCACCGGTTGTTGTTTTTGGCTCGAGTATTGTGTTCTCGTTGTTACTCACTTCTCTTGTGAGCATTACTCGCTCAACTTCAACAAACACATCGAATCAAAATAAGACTCGCACAAATATACGAGAATTATTGTCGAGTGTTTACTCGCACCCTATTCTCGTTGCCGAAAAAGAACTCGGGTGTCAAAAATACTCGGTGTTTATCCGGTGGTTTGCTGCCGCTCTCTGGTAAGTATAAGGAGTAAATACCAATGCATCCACGATTGGTCTGCACACTTGCAGAAGCAGCTTGAATGGACAGGCTTGCGATGGGTGCCTGTTGAGTATGGACGATACTTTTCCGTATAATAATAGCTTAGCCACATTTTGCGGTGTCGCTAGGGTTATTGGCAATGTATGGTTCGTAGCCAGGCAGGTTAACTTTTACCACACAGCTCAATAAGTTCCCGGCTTAAGAAGGAAAAACACTTTTTTTTTCTAAAAATTTAGTTTTATTCATCAATGTAGTTTCCTCCTACGGCTGCACACTTAGCCAGCGGTTCTCCAACCTTTCGATACCATTTTTGTAGAAGGCTGAACTTTTGCCCTCAGAATAGGCCTCAGTATCGGCAATCACCTCCTCATTTGTGCGATATCTCTTGCCTTGGAGGTGCTTTTTATACCCTTGCAGGGTATTATAATTTCAGTCAGTTTGCAGCGCAGTGAAGGAGACCTTTTCGACCCTATAAAGTATATATATTCTTGATCAGGATCAACAGCCGAGTCGATCTAGCCATGTCCGTCTGTCCGCCCTTCCGTCTGTCCGTCCGTCCGTCCGTCTGTCCGTTTCTACGCAAACTAGTCCCTCAGTTTTAAAGTTATCTGAATGAAACTTTGCATATAGTCTTCTATATACTCTCACTGCTATATATGTCGGAATGGGCTGGATCGGACGACTATATCATATAGCTGCCATACAAAACTTGGATCAATTTTTAGAAAAAACATTATAACTTGGCTGTTTTTCAATATTATTCCATCATTTTTGAGATATAACCATTTTATATTATTCCAGAATTTTGGTAAACATTTTATGAAAATCGGACGACTATATCTTATAGCTGCCATAGGAACGATAGGGAAAATAATAGAAAAAAATTATATCTTCGTTGTTTTTCAACTAGAGAAAATGTAAAGCCGTGAATGTATAACTGTAACTGTCAAACTGTAAACATAATAAGTAAAGGTAAAACTCTTTTTTTTTGTGTGTTTTCAGCATTCTAATTCATAATATAAATATCAAAACTTATCTGCATGGGTATACAAACTTCGGCGTGCTTCCTTAGCTTCCTTTCTTGTTTTTTTTTTTGCATACTGATATAACGAGCACGGCTGTTGCACTAAAAAATATAGACAACTCATCTGCAATTATTTCCTTTTCTCCATACCACAGAAATATGTCTTTGGCAGAATATGGTAAGTTCCTTAAAACTCAAACCGATTCATATAGTCATTATTAATAAATTATTTTACAGTCGAATTACAAGACGATGCAACCAGCGACGCACAATATGCAGTTTTGGAGAGTGTATCTAGCGGTGAGTATTAATATGAAATGATTCTCTATAATTTCTATGAATTATTAAATATTATTAATATATATATATTTCCTTGAATATATTTAATAAACTCGATTTTAAAAGAATACTCATTAATTTCTTAATTAATTTATTAATAATTAATTGAAAATTGATGGATGCAATGCCTTAAAAACATATTTAAAAAATTAGTTTACAAATTTATTTAACTTTAACTTTGAAAGTATTTGTTCTGTGCACGAGAAAAAAACTGAAAACGTAGAAAACCTACCCTCAAACAGTTTTTTAGCCTGTCATCAATCATTTTCCAATATAAAATCCTTTAAAAAACATATGCGGAACAAAAATTTGCATAGCAATAGCCATAGCCCTGTTAGATATCCTGTACCAACATTGTCCACAAATAGCCCAATTTTCCAAAGCCAATCATCGGAATCTCAGATCTCTTCTCTCGAAATAGAAACAAGTTTAAGTAGGTCAGATATTGACCTCAACTGCGAACAGAACAGTACAAATTTGCTGAATAACAGCGAAAAAATCACATTATCCATTTGTTCAAAACTAAGTATTCCTCGTCAGGACGTATTCAAATTGCAAAAGGAAATTCAGAAACATATTACAACACCTCTAGTAAGAGAACTACGAACAGTTCGTTCCAATTTAGGAGATAATGAACATTTTAATATTGACCACATCTTAAATTTTTTTAAAAATCCGTTTTAAACTGCGAGCAATGAATACAAATTATTAAAAATTCTAAGAGGAAAAAATATGTATCAAGACCCTCTTATAATTACAATAGATGACAGAGTAAGTTCGCAAAGATTTAAAAACAAAATGACTTTAAGGTCTAAAAAAAGAAAAGGTGAAATTTTTCCATTAAAATTTAATTTAAAACAGTTTTTTGAAATACCAAATATACTTGACTGCTTTTTAGAAAGGCTTAAGTTCTTAAACAAACAGACTAACTTGTTATGCTTATATACAGGCCTACTCCGGTAATCGTAAAATTTTTTCGATTTCGTTTTGGGCGAAAACGAACCGTTTTCGTTTTTAGCTGGCAAATTTCTGCTATCGGAATGTTTCGTTTTCTCACTGCTCAAGCAGGTAACTTGTGTTTTTGGTAATATGCAAACAACGTAAAGTACTGCCTTTTATATTTACAATTGCCCTTTTTCTAAGCAAGAAAAAGGCAAAAAATGCTAGAGTTAAGTAAATCTAGGCATCTAAGATGCTGCCGCGCTTTTCACAGTTTTAATTCCGGTGGTCTCAGA
Source organism: Drosophila kikkawai (assembly GCF_030179895.1). NCBI lineage: Eukaryota > Metazoa > Arthropoda > Insecta > Diptera > Drosophilidae > Drosophila > Drosophila kikkawai. The sequence goes on along the minus strand of NC_091728.1, from coordinate 26,147,915 downwards.
TAATTATTTGGTTAATTTGGACCATTTAAGTTATTACATTTAATAGCATTAATTATAAACAACCATTTTGGTTCTCCTTTAAAGTTATTAATGTATTCATTTATATTTTATAAGTATTTATAATTGGCTGCTTCGTTCCACCAACGATATGGCAACCTCGGCGATAACTTTTTGCGGTGAACTTATCAACCTATCGCCAAAACGAGAAAACTGGTTGAACACGGCAAAAATTTTGTTGTCAAATCTGAGGTGGGGTCAGAAATAATTTTTTTTTTTAAATAACTCCGTGTCAGAATGATCTTGTGGTGTGGAATAAACATCAATAAATCACTTTTTCCTTTTGTAAATAAGATCTGATTTCATATAAAAAAAGCCATGTACTTTTCATTCCGGCCAAAAAAAATCTTGCCGTTTTCGATTACCGGAGCAGGCCTGATTATTCCAGAATTTTGGTAAAAATTTTATGCAAATCGGACGACTATATCTTATAGCTGCCATAGGAACGATCAGGAAATTAATAGGAAAAAAAATTTAATTTCTGTGCTTTTCAACGTATTTTTATCTACTCTGAGATATGAGCTTTTTTTATTATTTAAGAATTTTGGTATAAATTTCATAAAAATCTCGGACTATGTCATATACATAGCTGCCATAGAAGCGATCGGCAGATGTAGAGAAAATGTAAAGCTGGGAATGCCAAACTGTAAACATAATAAGTATAGGTAAAATGTAATGAAATAATATCTGCAAGGGTATACAAACTTCGGCACGCCGAAGTTAGCTTCCTTTCTTGTTTCCGAGTAAAATTAGCAAATTTTACCAAAACGAGCGGAAAACAAAAGGAAACCACCGAATCACAAAGAAAGATCATTATGTATTTGCACAATCAAGGCAATTATATGTTCAGATTGGGGAGATTATGGATAAAGCCATTTTACCATCCGGAGCATTGTTCATGCCCATATGATACACTAATGCAGTTTTCATTAATTAGCTACTTCATTAGAACCTTGAAAGAGACCACTATATGTGTAATTTTGTGTAATTTGGCTTGAATTTTGCTTGGATTATTTTGGTAATACGACTACGGTCACACCGACCGTAAAATGTAAACAAAAAAACGGCCACCATTCGCGGCGTATTACTATGAATTTCTGAATTCCTCGTCGAAGTATTCTTGCATAAATAAATGCAGAATCGTTTAAATTTATGTTTTTAACCTATGGTGCCTAAAATTTTTTTAATTATTACCAAAAAAAAATTTTTATTAATTTTACACCGCAAAAACCTTGCCACCGCAAAACATATTATTTTTGCTAATTTTCTGATATTTTTCAGTTCAAAAAACCAGCGAAATTATATAAAAATAAAATTCTCATTGTGAGACCATACTGTCAATGAGCTGACTAATACATTTTTCAATTACAATTTGCTTCATTAAACCCGTATTTTGTCATCGAGTATCTAGTATTTCTATGTAGATATATCGATTATCGCGCCAATGAAGTAGCTAATGCATTAGAGCGCCATATAGTCATCTTGCTCGCACTTGTGTAAAACTCTATAGCGCTGTCTTTAATGAAGTCTCTAATTAATGCGGCAATGTCATGCCCGTATCTGCGCTTTAAGGGAGCCTCATCGTTGATGAGGGCGACCTAAGGCTTTGACCGAACGTGAACGCGCCAACATAATCCGAAAGCTGAAGGTGAAATCTCTTCCACGCAGATCCCAGCAGAAGTAAACAAATTTTTTCGGCAAGGATATTCACCCTATTACGGTTCGGAGGACACTACATGAAGCAAACTACAAGTGCCGCGTTGCTAGACGAAAACCACTAATTTCCAAAGTCAATCAACGGAAGGGTTTAGCATATACTAAAGATTCTTTAAGCAAGCCAATTGATTTTTGGAACAACGTGATCTTTTCTGATGAAAGTAAGTTCAACAATTTTTCAATCGGATGGCCGCCGGTATCGGAGAACTCCCATTTATAGAGGGCATAATGGACAAAAACTATTATTTAGATATTTTAAAGAGAAATCTAAAAAAAAAAGGGACGAAAACTTAAATTTATATTTCAACATGACAACGACCCAAAACATACGGCTCATGATGTGCGCATGTGGCTGGCATATCATGATCCAGATCAGAACCCCATGTAACATTTGTGGGAAGAATTGGACAGGCGCGTAAAAAAACGCTCCATTTCGACTAAGGCCGAGCTGAAAGTGGGGCTTGTAGAGGTTTTTTTTTTTTTTTTATATAAGTTCAAATTTAATTATACGTTAATCAACCAAATCAATGATTATAAAACGTAGGGACTAACACTAACAACAAACCTAACATGGAAACATAACAGTAAACGGTAAACAATTTATAATTTACAAAGGCATTTCAGTTATTGGTGTAGGACTCGGGTTCTTTGCCTCCCTCTTAACCAAAGGTCACCTGGATGTCGTCTCTTCAGTCTTCGTCTGGACATGGGGATGGCCAATGATGCCGCTAGGTGGTTGGTGTGGGCCAGAAGCCGTTCATTGTACCGACTTGAGTGCCTGTTGATCTGCTCCCTCACTGGTAGCATTTTGAGGTCGTTAGCGATGTCTGCATTCCTAGCAAACCAGGGTGCATTTGTGATTGTGCGCAGCGCCCGGTTTTGGACCCTTTGCACTTTCATAACGTTAGAGTCGGACGCAGTACCCCATATCTGGATGCAATAGGTCATAGCAGGAACAACTATTGCTTTGTATAGCAGCACTTTGTTACTGAGGCTCAGCTTGCTGGTGGACTTTAGCATCCAGTTTAGCTTTCTGAGTTTTCCACGGCATGCTGCTGCTATTTTGGTGGTGTGTTGCCTCCACGTGAGCCGCTTATCCAAGATCAATCCCAGGTATTGGGCCTGAGGAGATTGAGGGGGGCTTGTAGAGGAGTGTCACAAAATTGGCCCGGAAACCACCCAAGGCGTTTGGAAGCTGTAATACAACATAAAGGCTTAGCCACTAAATATTAATTTTTTGTTTAAAATCGTTATTTTTCATTATACTTAAGATTTTTTGTTAACTGTTCCAATAATTTTGTTTCGGCAAATAAGGCTGTTTTATTACTTTTTTAATTTTATTTAATTAATGGGAAGAGAGACAATAATGAAATAAATCGAATTCTGTTGCAAATTGATTAATGAATATAAATAAAATTAGTATTTAAATATCGCCATATTTAATGGAAAAAAACGGTGCCAAATCTTGACATGCCATCTGTGCCAAAAATTAAGTTCCTCACTGTTTACTGATCTTAAAATAGCTGCATTCAATGCGGAACACTGTGGTATTCATTCAGTAGATCATTTGTGTGAGGTGATTATTGATTTAGACAAAACCTCTCAAGTTTTGAAAAATGTCAAACTGCACCGCACAATATGCACAGCTATTTTCAATTTCTTTTTAATTTGATATATAAATTCATTGAAATTTTTACGGCGTTAATTGTTCCATATATGTTTACATATAGGACTTATCATGAATGTTTTGTCGCCATGCCTTTTGCAACAACTTATACTTAAAATTTTGGATGAAACAACTAAAGTCATGTGTCTCATGGTGAGCTACTTTAGCCAGGACCTAAATCTAATCTTTTTACCGTCTATTCTAACTACATAGCAAATGGAACCGCCGAGCATATGACAAAGTGTCTTATACATCAACTTAAAGCTGGTAACGTAATGTTGAATAACTTAAGAAAAAACAATGGCTGGAATAAATAAAACACTTTCTTCTCGGTTAAAGGAGGACATGAAACACTTACCTTTCGCATTCATTGCACCTTTGTGCTGAACATGCGTGTGATATTCTACCGAAATATTTAGACATCACGGTCAAGGAGTTACACAAATGGTTTTCAAACAGCACGAACAGAATCGTCGAGTTTCAACGCTTGCACAAAATTGTTGCTGGCTGTGATAAAAAAAAATTGCAAAACTCTTCGAAAATAGTTGGCTTGTAAGTCGAATACAATTCAAACAACTTTAGATAAGTGGGACTCTAAAACTTCACTTTAAATTGTCACGTACTTTCAAAAGAGGGTATTCTGGATATAAAAATGTCTGGATGTCATACATACAGGCAGATCTTAACAATTTCCATACATAGTGCCGAGCGAACTTATTATACTGTCTTCCCACACAGCGCATTTGTGAGGAACGTTTGGGATTTTTCACAAATGTGAAACTCGTGTTCCCACACAACATTAAAGCGCATTTAGCATCCGAACAGCTGATCGATCAGCTGTGGCTCATGAAAACGTAAACAAAGGCTGTCGAATTGGCAGTTGCAAATTTGAAATGGAGCATTTACCAACTATTTTGGCTGTTGTACAACAGCAAAAGGCACAGATTGCGTCAGAATTTATCCGCAATAAATTTAAATGAATTAAATGACAAGGAATTTTAGTTTTTCTAATGATTTTTCTCTAACAAAGAGCAAATTCCCCGAAGAGTGTCTATAGGTGGTATAGGCATCCAAAATCTTTAAAATAAGGTAGAGGTAGGCGGTTTATATTAAATAGTAACAATTGGGGACATATTGGAGCAAGAATATACAGAAAAAACGCCAACATCTATTTTGGGCATGCTTGTAGCTTTCGCGCCACGTTTTAAATTCCATATCTCATTTGTTCCTCGCCAATTTGTTTACATTTTCGTGGTGAATGGTCAAATTAAGAAGTAGAATCAGAGTTGCACCGAAAAACTATCGCCTAACTATCGCCAAACAAACCGTGGTTAGATTTTAATGTTGAACTAACGCCGGTCCATTTGGGAAAATTCGGAACGGCAAAACCTTATGGAGCATTTGTTCAACGGATGCTAAATGCGCTTTAATGACATCTTCCAGTTAGTGAGCAGATTTGTGGAATCCCTAAGGTCTTCCAATCTTGAGAAGTTTGTGGAGGCCCTGAGGTCTTCCAAAAAATAGAGAAGTGTGTAGAGGCCCTAAGGTCTTCTAAGATAGAGAAGTTTGTAGAGGCCCTAAGGTCTTCTAAGATTGAGAAGTTTGGGAAGGCCCTAAGGTCTTCCAAGTTTAAGAAGTTTGGGGAGGCCCTAAGGTCTTCCAAGTTCGAGAAGTTTGTAGAGGCTCTAAGGTCTTCTAGGACTGAGAAGTTTTGTAGAGGCCCTAAGGTGTTCTAAGATTGAGACGTACAGAGAGGCCCTAAGGTCTTCCACAAGTTATAGACGTAAGATATGGTCGGGGTGCGACTATGAGTTACCACTTTACCAGTATACCTTACTTAACCGTGCTCCTTAGGTGACTCCTTGCTGCTGGCTTACCCTTGGCTCCTGTTAGAGGACTTGGCCGATCGCTGGCCGAAAACTAAATGCCTCCCAAGGGATGGAGCTCGCCTTATATAGCGCTCCGGTGCGGCCGAGTGTGACCGACGCGCCCGGAGAAATTTGCCATTAAGAGTGTGGCCCTTTGCGCTTGATCATGGCGCGCGCGCGCATTCTATTCAAATCTATTCCATATTCATAGTTTTCTATTGTATAATCTATTATCATCCTTATTTTATATCTTACGTATATATTTGTGCGCGTCTGCGCGTCACAACATTTTAGTATTTACTTGTATCTCCATTATTAGTGCTTCATTCTATTCTTCATTCATTTTTTTTTCGCTTAATATTTATTGGTTTTATACACTTTGCTGCTTTAAGCTTAATATCTACTATTCAATCATTGGTTCAATAACATCACTCTGAATATGTGGTGTTGTACAGCGTCACGACTGCACACAAATGGTCCTAGAAAAATTTGATATTTCCGAAAACTTGTGGGACTCGAGCAAAAAGGAGTAGTTTCTCATTAATCTGCACCCTTTGGATAATAGATTTTTAATTACAACTTTTTGCAACGCTTTGCCATGTGAAAGTATTGATACACAACTACACTTGTTAAGCTTGTTTTAAAAATACACATAAACATAACACGTTACAATTGGACAAAAACACATAACAACGGACACACATTAGTAAGCTTTAGTTTTACATACCTGGACAATCGTTTTCCATATTAATTCATTTCACTCTGTGGAAACTTTCCCAAAGTCGCAAAATTTTTTCCGCCAATTTCATACAAAACAGGTGGTACATAATCAGATGACTTTAACAGCGGGCAAGCAGAACAGTAATGCTCTATATGTTAATGTTAAATATTTTTTTATCTGTCTAGGGTGTTTAAAAATTAAAAAAAAACGGGAAAAAACCATAGTGAGACAGTTTTATCTGCGTTTTCCACAAAAATCCTTTATCTGGTGCAAGAAAGAAACCAATATACATATATGTACATTTGGTTGGTTTCGATCCTTATTAAGCATGAATCTGGCACTTCGTAGTTGTATCGTGGCACTTATTCTCCCGGCGTAGTCCATATCTGTAAATATGAAATTTAATGTTTTAATTATATTATGATAAAAAAAAATAGTTAATACTGTCTTCCCACTCAGTGCATTTGTGTGGATCAGTTGGGAATTTTCACAACTGTGAATCTCGTGCTCCCACAGAGCTTGCATCTGCATCCGAGTACAGCTGATCAATCAGCTGTGCGTCTTCTTAAAAGTGAAGAATGCACTATTTTTTTTTTTTTTTGCATAAAGTCAAATTTTTTTTTGTTAATACAAAAAATTTTTTTTTTTTATTTTTAATTTTTAAACACCCTAGACAGACAAAAAAATATTTAACATTAACATGTGGAGCAATACTGTTTTGCTTTTGCGCTGTTAAAATCAGCTAAATATGTACTGTTTTGTATGAAATTGGGGGCAAAAATTTTGCGACTTTGATTGTTTGTTTTGGCGAAAGCTTACACAACAGTGAAATGAAAAAATATAGAAAATGATTGTCCAGGTTTTATATACCTTTACCAATGTTTGTGTCGTCAATATTTGTTGTTGACCAATTGTAGCGTGTTTTTTTTTATGTGTATTTTAAGAACGATCTTTAAAAGTGTAGTTGTGTTTCGTGGATCAGTACTTTTGCATGGCAAAGCGTTGCAAAAAGTTATAAACGGGAAACTATTAAGTGTGTATATAAGTGTGCAGAGTAATGAGTAACTAATCCTTTTTGTCCGAATCCACACGTTTTCGATAAAATCAAATTTTTCTAGTACAATATCAGTATCGTTTTTTCGTTTTTTTTTTTTTTTTTTTTGCTATAAACTCCAATTTTAGACCTATTGTATTAAAATTTCGTTTGAATACTTTTTTTAAGCTCCCAAGAAGACCTACCAAGTTTCAAATGATTTGGGACACTATTTCATATAGCTGCCATATAACAGATCTGGCCGAACTTGGTAGGTCGTTTTGGGAGCTTAAAAAATTTATTCACACCAAATTTCAATTCAATACGTTTAAAATTAGAGTTTATGCCAAAAAAAAAAAACGAAAAAAAAACCATAGTGCAATGATGGCTGAAGCGGCCGATGTGGGAATAAAGTGAATAGCTTATCAACTATTTAGGATGTTTAACAAAAGCGAAACCACAGATTTTATACGCACAAAATTTAAATGAATTAGATGACGAGAAATTTTAATTTCTCTCATTATTTTTCTCTACCCAAGGGCAAATGCCCCGAACAGAGGGTGGTATAGGCTCCCAAAAGTTATACAATAAAGTATAAGTAGGCGTTTTATATTAAATAGTAGCAAGATGGGGCAAGAATATACAGGAAAAAATCAACGACTTATTTCGGGATGATTGCAACTTTTCAAATGTTTCTCACTATCTTTGTTTACATTTTCGTAGTGAATGGTCAAATTTTCACCCAAGTACATGGAAGAATGCTATCATCACGATGATACCCAAGCCTGGAAAGCAACCCACAGAAGTTGATGCATACAGGCCAATTAGTCTCTTTTACTGCATTGGGCAAAATGATGGAAAATGTTATACTGGATCGGATCCTTGGACAAGAGAGAGTAAGCAGAGCTATTCCAAAGTGGCAGTTTGGATTTCGTAAAAGTCATGACACCTGAACAGCTACATCGCGAAGTCAACTTCGCTTTAGAAGCCATGGAAAACAAAATGTACACAGTCGCTGTATTCATGGACATTCAACAAGCATTTGATAGGGTATGGCACGAAAAAGCTGCCCAGGCATCTCCATGCTTGGCTCTGTACCTCGTCACTAGGCCTACTACAAGTACCTTGGTGTGATTTTGGATAGAGGACTTACTTTCCAGAGACACACGATGATCAAGCAGGCTGTGATTTCAAAGGCAGCAAGCATGTCCTGGCCATGATACAATCACACAATCATACAATCACTATGATTGTATCATGGTCCTGGCTATTATCACCAAGAAATAACCACTGTCCAACAAAGTAAGAATCTATAAATCTATTCTCAGCCCAATCTGAAAATATGCATTACAAGTCTACGGCATAGCGTGTAAGTCAAACCTTAACAAAATTCTAAAAGCGCAAAGTAAGATTGTCAGATCAATTTGTAACGCCCCCTGGTTCATGAGAACTAGAGATATAGAAAGAGACGCCTTGGTTCTCATCCTAACTCCCTAGCGATATAGAATTAATGTATAATCATGTATACTTAAATTTTGTTATTTCCCTGAAATTTACAACTTGCTCAAGCTGCCACATATGTAGGTAGCAGTATACCTGTTATTGTTAAATATACACCTATAAAAAAAGAGAGACATCAGAGTTGCACCGAAAAACTATTGCCCACAAACTGGCGTAAAATGTAGATTCACAACGGATGAGGTACAAAATGAGAAATTTCGGAACGGCAAAACCTTATGGGCAGTTTTTTGAACGGACGGTGGAAGCAGATGCAAGCTCTGTGGGAAAACCCTATAAATGGACAAATTACCTTATTACTCATAAAATTAAGTTAAGTATCCATCAAGTTTGGTCATTTGATCAAAAGGAATTTTCCTATATGGAAAAATAATCTTTCCTTCTCTCTCATCCTCAAGAATGTGCACAATTTCTGCCTTCTTATGACAATCGAGACCCGCATGCCACATGGTCTTCATATACAAATAAATCAATTTTAAACATACATATACTACAGAAAACACAAGTTATTTAAATTGCAACAGACAAAAACGTTAACTATTTAACCTCCTGGTTTTAGTTGAACTTTCTTAGTTCCTGGCAAAGGCTCTTTACGATCGTCGAGTCGCCCTCCTCGAACGAAATGTAATTCAGATTAATTTTGCTCTAGGATAATTAGCATTATAACTTAACAAGTGTCTTGCAGACACCTACTATATCAGTGCTCTCCTCCAGCAACAAGCTGTACTTGGTATCAGCGATGTAAAAATTAAATTATTTCCGCACAACAATCCAAGTGATCAATTGGGCTGATAGATGAATGTGTGGCAATATAGGTTTTTACAGACCCAGGTTTTACAAACGTAACCAATTCTAAACGCAAGGTTCTGTATCCAGGCTTGTCGCGGTTTTTGTATGTACATTTTTGGTATTTTAAACTCGGCAACTTTTAAACTCACTCTTCTCAAGTGGGGACATCTGAGTAACTGAAAAAAAAAGCGGATTTTCTGAATTTTTTGTTGGCCAAATGAAAAAGCCAATCAAAAAATGTGTAAAGTAGGTTTTATAATATTAGATGTGAAGTACAAAATACATTTTTTTCGATTGAATCGAATAAATCGAAAACAAAATGGCGGCTGTGCAGCCATTCTTCGTATGCCCTTTTTTGTTGAAGGGGGTCCGTGGCCGGACAGCCGGACAAAATTGTTGATAAAAAAAAGGAAACAATTTAAAAAAAAAATCCTACATGTGTCGATAGATAAAGGTATTTTCAGATCGATCGGTTACGATTTGTTCAAGTTATGTTTCCGGCAGTCTCAAAAAAAGTGGTTTTGAGAAAAACGCGTTTAAAGTTTTAAAATCGTATATATACCTGTGACGCATCGCCGCAGAATGGAAAATTTAGACACTTAGCCGCTTTTGTCGGGCTCTATCTTTTGATATGTTATTCTTAAAGCCTAGTACTCTGACGACGAAAATCCGCTTTAACACGTGTTATAGCGGAATCGTTCTTTATTTGGCTCGGTAACCAGTGTGACAAAAAAAATTAAGGAAAAGCCATGAAACGCCATGAAAATGTACCTTTTATGGCGTTTAAGGCTTTTCTTTGGTGACACTGGACAGCTGTTTGTAAACAAATATTAAAAAAAAAAAATTAATAAATATGGCATTAAAATGTCCTTTGTGGGTTAAATTCCATATTATGAGCTTCGCCTTGACAGCCCCTATCAATGCCACTTTTTCCTTCAACTTTCCCTCCATTAGGGGTGTAAGAATAAATCAAATGAATTATTGTTACACCCCGATTTTTCCTACTCTGTAATTAAAATAATTAGGTTAAGTAAGCTAGGTGTAAACATTCCTTATTGTAATAGATAAATAGAGATCCAAAAACCAACCTAAAGCCTAGTACTCTGACGAGAAAAACCCGCTGTCTAAATTAGACAGCGGAATCGCTGTTTATTTCGCCACCGAGCTAGTGTGACCAAAAAAAATTAAGGAAAAGCCTGAAACGCCACGAAAATGTACTTTTTATGGCGTTTAAGGATTTTCTTTGGTCACACTGGACAGCTGTTTGTAAACAAATATTCAAAAAAAATATTAAAAATATTAATAAATATTGCATTAAAATCTATTTTGTGGGTTAAATTCCATATTATGGGCTTCCCCTTGACAGCCCCTATCAATGCCACCTTTTTCCTTCAACTTTCCCTCCATTAGGGGTGTCTAAATAAATCAAATGAATTATTTAGACAGCGCGATATCAGCTGTTTACTACCTTGATCTGGCAACGCCATTCAATTTTCGCAGGCTTCATTTTCGTCGTCAGAGTACCGAAAAAAACGACGTGTCTAAAAGTTCTTCTTCTTTTTTTTTCGACACCGTTTTTTTTATTTGGAGTTTGGCCGCTGTCTAAATTTTTACAGCGGATTTTTCTCGTCAGAGTACTAGGCTTAAGTGGCAACCACTGAGACTTTCTTTAGCCTAGACATGACCCGCGAAAAAACTCCCGCTAACTTGATATCGCACTAGCCGCTATCGATAGGCCAATCGATAGCGGCCAGGCCGATCGATAAGCGCGACGCGTCGCTTAAGTGCGACCACTACTTTTTTCACGCTTCCTCTTCCGCTTCACGAGGACAGACGTGCGAATGATTAAAAATGCGCTCACATACAGCCGTTCGAACCCGTGTTTCAATTTGTCCTTACCGTGCTTAAAGGTGTACAAGTCGTTATGTCGACGGACCCTAGACCAAAATTGGTAATTCGAGCTACATACATAATATGTATTACATATCTACGAATAAATGTACCCATTCACAGGTAAATACTGCACTACCTGCTGTTGCTTATGCAAAACCGCCAGTTTTCTGCCAATATTCCTCATTTCATGCTAGTTTCGGTACCCTTTTTGGTGCCTTTTTAGGCGATCTTTTTGGCATTTTTTTTTTTTTTTTGGCAACTTCTTAGACTTTTTTTCGTTGCCTTATTTTTTCCCTTTTCGGCTATCTTCTTCTGTCATTTTTATTGCGAATTCTCAATTCCCAATTACGAATCCAGCAAACCAAGGGACATAATCCGTATATTAAATAGGGCCAAATGGGTAAGAACTTTTCGCCAGCAAAATGTTTGTTATTTAAAAAACCGGAAGACTGGGGAGAACGAGGAAATCGTTTGGATATTCGGCAAGGATTTCTCCCAAAATGAGAGCGTCAGAGACAATCCCCATTATCCGTAGAAATAACGGTCATTGTTAGGGATTACAATTTTTAATACTTTTGTGTTTGTAGACACAGAAAGCGTCGCCTCTTCGAAGGGGGATAGCAACTTGGATATATCTTTCAAAATATCCACTTCTGCTGCTGAAAACGGCGATGGAGCGCCACGAGAAGATACCAAAGCTAATGTAATGCATTCGTTTGTCTTCAGTATGCGCTTAATCATTTCGTATGCGTTGTTTCAGCGAGTTGGAATATCTTGCAGAAGACAATGCGGATTGTCCCCCCTGGGCTTCCTTAAATTTCGAATATGCGATCTGGCTTCTCTTAAAAAAGCCAATTACCGACTTACATTTCGTAAGAATTACTTCGAAATCGGGCAATTTTAGAACATCTTGCACAATAAAGTTGATTGTGTGCGCTACACAAGGCAAGTGCTTATACTCATATGCTATTTGACATCGTCGCATCATTGTCAGTTACAACACAAACAACCTTATTCGTGACACCCCAATCATCAAGCACGCCCTTTAGTGTTTTAGAAATAATACTAGAATTGTGATTGGTGGTGTCAAGAAGTTGTCTTGTTGCTAAAATTGCCGACTCCAACGTAAAACTGTTTAAAACAAAATGGCACGTAACTGTAATGTAACCTTCGTTTGCTTTGGATGTCCACAAGTCAGTCGTTGTGGCCACAAAATCAATATCGCTAAGTACAGACTGGAGTTTATTCTCAGAGACTCATATTGAGATGGTAGCACTACGTCGCGCAGGTGTGATCTACTGGGTAACTTATAGCAGGGGTCCATTTCCTTCATTAGCTTAGAAAAAGGTTCAGCATTGACAGCCATCATGTTCATGACCATACTGTCTAGGAGACGTTTTTGTTTCGAGTCATTTTCATAAAAAGAAATCGATTTTTCAACAAACTTTTCTAATATGTTTGGTTTCTGTGCAGTTCCCCCAACTTAAAGCCGATAAGCATGAACGTGGTTTAAGTGGTCCATTAAATTTGTTGTGTTTCCACACGTCTTTATTGGCTTACCACAGTAATGGCGTATCCCATGCGTTTTTTCGCTGTTTCTTTTAAATGATCCCAAGCTATAGAGACATCACCCCTCCTCTTCTTTTGATCCTCATCAGGCTTTGGCTGTTCGCTTGCTGTTTCTATAAGAAATAAACTGTATTAATGACTATTCAATGCGAAAGCAAAAATGCATGCGAATGTGCCTGTGCAGAAATTCATCTGCAATGCTTTGGCCCTCATGGGGTCAATATGGCCCTTAGTTGTCCGGGAAGTTTCTGGATTGACCTAAGCGTTCTAAGCATTTTCTACGACTTAGCCATCTAACTTGGGTGTACATAATTAAATCCTCATATTCTGCATCTAACTCCTCCAGGAACTTCTTGAATTTTCTATGCGTTAAAGCATTATGCACCTTCTTATTGTATTTATTATTTTTACAACGACATTCATAACTTTAACCATTTTTAATTCATTTGCCAAAAGGGCCTCCTGATGAATCACGCAATGAATAAATAAGATACCGTTGTTTTTAAAAATCCCTGCAAGTCCTTTGTTTTTTCCCCTCATCACCTCCATCAGTACAAACACAACTTAATTTACTTACGCTTTCCTTAGGTATTATTTTAGAAAAAAGAGTATCAAACAAAACTTGCCCCGTAACGTGCCCATGAAGAGATATTACTTCTAAAATGTCCTCGGAAGTTGATAAATTTTTATCTACAGTTTTCAGGCTATAAGCTTATTATTTATGTCCGTACTTTAGTCAAGGCAAATTGAATAATATTTACAGCTCATAAGTCTACCCTTTACTATCGAAGAAATAAATTCGCTTATGTCTTCAGTGCAACGAGTTATGGTTCTTGCCGATAAGGGAATGTTTTGAACCTATTCTAAAATTCCTTTGCCAATATCTCCAAAACATTCGATCACATCTGTCATTAAGTTTTAAAAAACAACCCGTCTGTAAATGGACGGAATTGCTTGGCCAAACCTAAACCTACGACATAAGAGGCTTTTTTTAATGGCAAATTTTCAATATTTTCAACTGTTGAAATATTACCAGCAATGTAAACCAAAAATATTTTGCCTTGAAATAAAGCAATTTTTCCACCCGACCCTCAATAAAATTACAAAAATTAGAATGTTGCATAAAATAATTGCATTTTATTTTAGAATAATTACATGGCCGAATAAAATTACAAATTAAGCATTGGGCGTCCCCATCCATATTCTCTATAAAAAAGAATTTAATTTCCCACTCTTCATCAAACATTTTTCTCAGTGTGCTTTTTCAAAATTGCGCAGCGCGGTCATTCTTAGTTGACTTCTCTCCAGCAACTGATTTAATGTTCTGTTTCGCTCTTGAGAGAGTTCCAAGAATAAATGTCCAGATATTAGGAAATAATATATCTAGCATTTGGTTTTCTATGCAAAACCAATACCTATTACTATTTTAAATAGCTATTTTCCGCTAAAATTGGTTGATTTAGCCAGAGCAATATCATTTGATTGCACTGATGCTTTGAGCAGCTGAGCCGAAGACATTTGCCGAGGCCACACGAATTCTTCACACTATCCATGTGCTGGCAGCGCTGCCGACAGAGGCTTTGCCTAAGCCATGGAGTTGCGAGCGCCGAGCGCTGGTTTAGATCGTTAAAAAAACATTTTAACATAACATATCATTTTCATAAGATCACTATATACTAGATACTAGATACCAGTCCGGTTTTCGAAAAATTTTTGCTATCGGAATGTTTCGTTTTTCATCGTTTCTTATTTCTCAAGCACTTGAATTGTTCTTTTGGTAAAGCCTAGTACTCTGACGAGAAAAATCCGCTGTATAAATTTAGACAGCGGCCAAACTCCATATAAAAAAAACGGTGTCGAAAAGAGAAGAAGAAGAACTTTTAGCCACGTCGTTTTTTTCGGTACTCTGACGACGAAAATGAAGCCTGCGAAAATTGAATGGCGTTGCCAGATCAAGGTAGTAAACAGCTGATATCGCGCTGTCTAAATAATTCATTTGATTTATTTAGACACCCCTAATGGAGGGAAAGTTGAAGGAAAAAGAATTTTCCTTGGTCACACTGGACAGCTGTTTGTAAACAAATCTTCAAAAAAAAAATATTAAAAATATTAATAAATATGGCATTAAAATGTCCTTTGTGGGTTAAATTCCATATTATGGGCTTCCCCTTGACAGCCCCTATCAATGCCACCTTTTTCCTTCAACTTTCCCTCCATTAGGGGTATTTAAATAAATCAAATGAATTATTTAGACAGCGCGATATCAGCTGCTTACTATCTTGATCTGGCAACGCCATTCAAGTTTCGCAGGCTTCATTTTCGTAGCCAGAGTACCGAAAAAAAACGACGTGGCTAAAAGTTCTTCTTCTTTTTTTTCGACACCGTTTTTTTTATATGGAGTTTGGCCGCTGTCTAAATTTATACAGCGGTTTTTTCTCGTCAGAGTACTAGGCTTTAGGAACGACACAAAAGTACATATGTCATTAGCTATTTAGAGCCATTTAAGTTTAATAGGGTTTTCCCACACAACATTAAAGCACATTTAGCATCCGTTGAACAAATGCTCCATAAGGTTTTGCCGTTCCGAATTTTCCCAAATGGACCGGCGTTAGTTCAACATTAAAATCTAAAGCCTAGTACTCTGACGAGAAAAACCCGCTGTCTAAATTAGACAGCGGAATCGCTGTTTATTTCGCTACCGAGCTAGTGTGACCAAAAAAAATTAAGGAAAATCCTGAAATTCCATTAAAAAAGTACTTTTTATGGCGTTTAAGGATTTTCCCTGGTCACACTGGATAGCTGTTTGTAAACAAATATTCAAAAAAATATTAAAAATATTAATAAATATGGCATTAAAATGTCCTTTGTGGGTTAAATCCCATAGGCTTCCCCTTGACAGCCCCTATCAATGCCATTTTTTTCCTTCAACTTTCCCTCCATTAGGGGTGTCTAAATAAATCAAATGAATTATTTAGACAGCGCGATATCAGCTGTTTACTATTTTGATCCGGCAACGCCATTCAATTTTCGCAGGCTTCATTTTCGTCGTCAGAGTACCGGAAAAAACGACGTGGCTAAAAGTTCTTCTTCTTTTTTTTTCGACACCTTTTTTTTTTATATGGAGTTTGGCCGCTGTCTAAATTTATACAGCGGATTTTTCTCGTCAGAGTACTAGGCTTTACCTTTTACGGTCGGTGTGACCGTAGTCGTATTACCAAAATAATCCAAGGAAATGACACATATAGTGGACTCTTTCAAGGTTCTAATTTAGTAGCTAATTAATGAAAACTGCATTAGAGTATCATATGGGCATAAACGAAGGATTTGTAAAAATTTTGATTTAAAAAAAAATGGCGATGGGTAAAATTTTATGCTCTAAAAAAGGAAGTTTTAAAAAAAAATTGAAAATCCTTCGTTCACGGACTAGTTTTTATTATAATAAATAAGTGGTCAAAATTTGGTGTTGATCGGATTAATAGTTTTTAGTAATCGTGTCCACCGCAAAGGTAATTTCGAAAAAACAAGATTCTGAGATAATCGCGTTTAAAGTTTCAAGTTTGTTCCGGCCGATGTGCAGGTAGTGCGCTATAAATAGCTACAACTTCGGTTCTAATGCTCCGATCGTTATGAATTTTTGTCGATTTTTTGACTATCACAACTGTATATAACCCCTTAAATCTTTTGGAAAACGGTATCTGCGAACTGCCTACAAAATTAATTTAATATAATCATGAAAACGAGGAAGGGGCTCTAGAATTTCAACTAGCCCTTTAAGATTTTTCCATCCTGTGCCTGTGAGCTTTGACTTAGGATCCCAGTGCTCTTCACAAAACTGCTCAAAGTTCAACAAATTCTTAAGCATCGAAAAGAACGAGTTCCAACGCGTAGGAACACCTTATTAAGGGTAAGCGACTCAAGCTCTTTAAAGAAGTCCTTAATAGCGAGTTGTAGTGTGTGTGCACAACATTTAACAGCTTGGATGCTGTGAATGGGTAAGCCCTTCAGAAGATTTTCATCATTTAACCCTTGATCATCTGCATCCGCCATATCATCAAAAAACTTATCAAGGTCGTCTTCTTCAACAGACTGGCTTAAGAGATCAACGGCCTTTAACCATGTTATGTTATGACGGTGTATATTTGGTCCTTGGTTGCCAAAGCTATTTAAAAGGGATGTAACCTCAGCAGACAAATTTTGGCCTGGTATGCTTTTTATTAAGAGAGGCACAAAGTGCAAACAACAATTTCACTTCCATTATAAAATTGCGCATTGACTCCAAGAATACATCGATTTACTGTAACCATTTTTAAGTAAGTTATTTTGCCTTTTAATTTGTAATTTTGTCTTTTATTTTGCCACATTTTTTCGACCTTCACTAGACCAACGCAAGCCCCCTTCAAGGCTCTTTGACTCATAGTCCAATTGCTGGGCCAATTCAGACTGATACATTTCGTTTACTTGGAGTTTAAACGGCGTTCCAGATTACAATTATAGTTTCCGGAAAAAGTTTTCTTGCTTTTGCACTTCGATAAGATTTTTCCCACGTCGTAATAAAAAACTCCAAGAAAAACATAACTCCGTTTACGAGCCATTTTTCTGAGATTTTATTATTTTAAAATATTGTTAAGCCGTTTTGCAATATTTTTAAGCAAGTGCGATTAGCGAGCCGTTGCTTGTAAAGTTTAACTGCATCGACTGCCGACAACATAAAACGTGCAAAAATTTGATTTGAATTTCGCGTGATGTTCCAATATTAATGACTATACATATGTTGCATTTTCTGTTATGTGTGTGAGCTTAAAGCTTTTATGTTGTAAACAAGACAATGATGAGCATTAAACTAGGTACGCTTATATGCAAAATAATAACAAGTAAAACTAAAATTATAATAATAAATATACTAAAAAATATTGGTAAGTTTTTGTTTTTTAGTTCTAAAATGTGTTTTTTGGGTTCGTCTGTTTTCGATTCATAGAATCATGTAAACAATTTTTCAAAGAATACCGCTCAAAAATTAATCATTATTTTTAAGTGACATTTTTTTGCTTAAAATAATAATTATTATTCTTTGAGCGATGAAGTAAATATATAATATAAAATTATAATTATTAATGGCAAGCAAAATGTATTAAGATCAATAGGTAACAAGAAAGGAAGCTTCTTTGGCACGCCGAAGTTTGTATACCCTTGCAGATTGGTTTAGATATTTATATTATAAAATATAAACCTGAAAAAACAGAGTTTTATAAAATTTTACCTATACTAATTATGTTGACAGTTTTACATTCCCAGCTTTACATTATCTCTACATCTACCGATCGCTTCTATTGCAGCTATATGATATAGTTGTCCGATTTTTATTAAATTTAAACCAAAATTCTAAAATAATAAAAAAAAACGCTCATCTCAGAGTAAATAAAAATACGTTGAAAAACAACGAAGCTATAATTTTTTTCCTATTTATTTCTCGATCGTTCCTTCGTTTATGCCCATATGATACTCTAATGCAGTTTTCATTAATTAGCTACTTAATTAGAACCTTGAAAGAGTCCACTATATGTGTCATTTTCTTGGATTATATTGGTAATACGACTACGGTCACACCGACCGTAAAAGGTAAAGCCTAGTACTCTGACGAGAAAAATCCGCTGTATAAATTTAGACAGCGGCCAAACTCCATATAAAAAAAAAAGGTGTCGAAAAAAAAAGAAGAAGAACTTTTAGCCACGTCGTTTTTTCCGGTACTCTGACGACGAAAATGAAGCCTGCGAAAATTGAATGGCGTTGCCAGATCAAGGTAGTAAACAGCTGATATCGCGCTGTCTAAATAATTCATTTGATTTATTTAGACACCCCTAATGGAGGGAAAGTTGAAGGAAAAAGGTGGCATTGATAGGGGCTGTCAAGGGGAAGCCCATAATATGGAATTTAACCCACAAAATAGATTTTAATGCAATATTTATTAATATTTGTAATATTTTTTTTGAATATTTGTTTACAAACAGCTGTCCAGTGTGACAAAAGAAAATCCTTAAACTCCATAAAAAGTAAATTTTTAATGGCATTTTAGGATTTTCCTTCATTTTTTTGGTCACACTAGCTCGGTAGCGAAATAAACAGCGATTCCGCTGTCTAATTTAGACAGCGGGTTTTTCTCGTCAGAGTACTAGGCTTAAGGGAATTATGAAGCGATGGTAGCCTGGCGTCGCTGTCGCCGAGTTGTAATGTGTTGCCAGATTTTAGGAGACACCATAAGCTAGTTTGAAGGAAAAAATAAGCTAGTATGGCAACAAGAGAATGAAATTAAGCAGATAGACGTCGAATATTAGACTTGTGACCAAATCTTGTTCCGCAAGAAGCACCTATGCGCCAAAGTGCACATCAACCACCGACAAAGCACCGGGACCATCCGAGCACAGTGGTTTACAAAAATAACTGTAAATTGTATGATTAACGACCGTATATGTGTACAACAATCGCTGTTAAGGCACCGGGATCGTTATCATTTATAAATTTACATTAACGCCAATTTACTATTATGAAATACATATAAACAAGAATACTAAAAAACGAACGAATGAATAAATTAAAGCTGCACATATATTACAAAAAACATAAAAAATCACACACAGTGATACTTTTCTCTTCAGAAAATGTAACAATGTATGTGTTTGTATTGCTTTCGCTTGTGAAATTCTTGCTGTGTCACTGTGGATTACCATGAGCAAATATACATACTGTGATTTAATTTAAGAAGATATATGTAATAAGTATCTTTAACTTTAAAATCTATTGAAAAAATTAAAATTTGTAAGCTGAAGCAATTTCTAGAACAATTGGAAGTGGGCTTTGCAATATTTTACAGCGCTCCGAGTAGAGCTGGAAAAAACATCGATGTTATCGATGTTGCCAAAAACATTTTCAACATCGATTTTTTTTTTGGAAACATGGATTATCGCCACTTGCAACCGAAAAACAGAAAGTGGAATACGTTGGCATTACAACAGATTGCTGGACGTCAGAAGCCAATCAAGGATATATAACAGTGACTTTTCACTTTATTTCACCAACGTTTGAGCTCCAATCAGCAGTTTTATCAACGGATAAGTTGATTACTCCAACAAGCCATTCAGCCGATACAATAGCGGCAACTTTAAGAATTGTATTAACAGAGTGGGGTTTACTTAGAAAAGTAAACACTATTGCCACTGATAACGCGAGCATGGTAAAGGCGAAATTATCGAAATTTAGAGTATAAGCACTTGCCACATACCATTAACCTGCTGGTTCAGGAAGTGCTGATTCAGCACTGCTGAAGCACCCAATGGTGTCTCCGTCCATATTTAAATGTAAGCGTATTGCGGTTTTTTTTTTAAAGCAGCACTATTGCATATGAGAAGTTTAGGCAGGCCCAAAGTGGATATGAAAAAACCTATAGCTTGATCCAAGAGGTTCCCACCCGCTGGAACTCTGCTCTTTACATGGTGCAGCGCATATTAGCCACAAACGAGCATATATCCACGGTGCTCCTGAGCACACCAAAAGCCCCACAGCCGTTCTCAGCAGAGGAGATCTTTATTTTGGAAGACCTTTCTAACATCCTGGAGCCATTTGAGCATGCTACTCGTTCTATTTCAACAGAAAAAAACGTTTCAATATCAATATTAATTCCTCTCATATGCGAATTAAACAAAAAGATGATTGATATTAAAGCCTAGTACTCTGACGAGAAAAAACCGCTGTATAAATTTAGACAGCGGCCAAACTCCATATAAAAAAAACGGTGTCGAAAAAAAAAAGAAGAAGAACTTTTAGACACGTCGTTTTTTTCGGTACTCTGACGACGAAAATGAAGCCTGCGAAAATTGAATGGCGTTGCCAGATCAAGATAGTAAACAGCTGATATCGCGCTGTCTAAATAATTCATTTGATTTATTTAGACACCCCTAATGGAGGGAAAGTTGAAGGAAAAAGGTGGCATTGATAGGGGCTGTCAAGGGGAAGCCTATGGGATTTAACCCACAAAGGACATTTTAATGCCATATTTATTAATATTTTTAATATTTTTTTGAATATTTGTTTACAAACAGCTATCCAGTGTGACCAGGGAAAATCCTTAAACGCCATAAAAAGTACTTTTTTAATGGAATTTCAGGATTTTCCTTAATTTTTTTTGGTCACACTAGCTCGGTAGCGAAATAAACAGCGATTCCGCTGTCTAATTTAGACAGCGGGTTTTTCTCGTCAGAGTACTAGGCTTTAGATTTTAATGTTGAACTAACGCCGGTCCATTTGGGAAAATTCGGAACGGCAAAACCTTATGGAGCATTTGTTCAACGGATGCTAAATGTGCTTTAATGTTGTGTGGGAAAACCCTATTAAACTTAAATGGCTCTAAATAGCTAATGACATATGTACTTTTGTGTCGTTCCTAAAGCCTAGTACTCTGACGAGAAAAAACCGCTGTATAAATTTAGACAGCGGCCAAACTCCATATAAAAAAAACGGTGTCGAAAAAAAAGAAGAAGAACTTTTAGCCACGTCGTTTTTTTCGGTACTCTGGCGACGAAAATGAAGCCTGCGAAACTTGAATGGCGTTGCCAGATCAAGATAGTAAGCAGCTGATATCGCGCTGTCTAAATAATTCATTTGATTTATTTAAATACCCCTAATGGAGGGAAAGTTGAAGGAAAAAGGTGGCATTGATAGGGGCTGTCAAGGGGAAGCCCATAATATGGAATTTAACCCACAAAGGACATTTTAATGCCATATTTATTAATATTTTTAATATTTTTTTTTTGAAGATTTGTTTACAAACAGCTGTCCAGTGTGACCAAGGAAAATTCTTTTTCCTTCAACTTTCCCTCCATTAGGGGTGTCTAAATAAATCAAATGAATTATTTAGACAGCGCGATATCAGCTGTTTACTACCTTGATCTGGCAACGCCATTCAATTTTCGCAGGCTTCATTTTCGTCGTCAGAGTACCGAAAAAAACGACGTGGCTAAAAGTTCTTCTTCTTCTCTTTTCGACACCGTTTTTTTTATATGGAGTTTGGCCGCTGTCTAAATTTATACAGCGGATTTTTCTCGTCAGAGTACTAGGCTTTACCAAAAGAACAATTCAAGTGCTTGAGAAATAAGAAACGATGAAAAACGAAACATTCCGATAGCAAAAATTTTTCGAAAACCGGACTGGTATCTAGTATCTAGTATATAGTGATCTTATGAAAATGATATGTTATGTTAAAATGTTTTTTTAACGATCTAAACCAGCGCTCGGCGCTCGCAACTCCATGGCTTAGGCAAAGCCTCTGTCGGCAGCGCTGCCAGCACATGGATAGTGTGAAGAATTCGTGTGGCCTCGGCAAATGTCTTCGGCTCAGCTGCTCAAAGCATCAGTGCAATCAAATGATATTGCTCTGGCTAAATCAACCAATTTTAGCGGAAAATAGCTATTTAAAATAGTAATAGGTATTGGTTTTGCATAGAAAACCAAATGCTAGATATATTATTTCCTAATATCTGGACATTTATTCTTGGAACTCTCTCAAGAGCGAAACAGAACATTAAATCAGTTGCTGGAGAGAAGTCAACTAAGAATGACCGCGCTGCGCAATTTTGAAAAAGCACACTGAGAAAAATGTTTGATGAAGAGTGGGAAATTAAATTCTTTTTTATAGAGAATATGGATGGGGACGCCCAATGCTTAATTTGTAATTTTATTCGGCCATGTAATTATTCTAAAATAAAATGCAATTATTTTATGCAACATTCTAATTTTTGTAATTTTATTGAGGGTCGGGTGGAAAAATTGCTTTATTTCAAGGCAAAATATTTTTGGTTTACATTGCTGGTAATATTTCAACAGTTGAAAATATTGAAAATTTGCCATTAAAAAAAGCCTCTTATGTCGTAGGTTTAGGTTTGGCCAAGCAATTCCGTCCATTTACAGACGGGTTGTTTTTTAAAACTTAATGACAGATGTGATCGAATGTTTTGGAGATATTGGCAAAGGAATTTTAGAATAGGTTCAAAACATTCCCTTATCGGCAAGAACCATAACTCGTTGCACTGAAGACATAAGCGAATTTATTTCTTCGATAGTAAAGGGTAGACTTATGAGCTGTAAATATTATTCAATTTGCCTTGACTAAAGTACGGACATAAATAATAAGCTTATAGCCTGAAAACTGTAGATAAAAATTTATCAACTTCCGAGGACATTTTAGAAGTAATATCTCTTCATGGGCACGTTACGGGGCAAGTTTTGTTTGATACTCTTTTTTCTAAAATAATACCTAAGGAAAGCGTAAGTAAATTAAGTTGTGTTTGTACTGATGGAGGTGATGAGGGGAAAAAACAAAGGACTTGCAGGGATTTTTAAAAACAACGGTATCTTATTTATTCATTGCGTGATTCATCAGGAGGCCCTTTTGGCAAATGAATTAAAAATGGTTAAAGTTATGAATGTCGTTGTAAAAATAATAAATACAATAAGAAGGTGCATAATGCTTTAACGCATAGAAAATTCAAGAAGTTCCTGGAGGAGTTAGATGCAGAATATGAGGATTTAATTATGTACACCCAAGTTAGATGGCTAAGTCGTAGAAAATGCTTAGAACGCTTAGGTCAATCCAGAAACTTCCCGGACAACTAAGGGCCATATTGACCCCATGAGGGCCAAAGCATTGCAGATGAATTTCTGCACAGGCACATTCGCATGCATTTTTGCTTTCGCATTGAATAGTCATTAATACAGTTTATTTCTTATAGAAACAGCAAGCGAACAGCCAAAGCCTGATGAGGATCAAAAGAAGAGGAGGGGTGATGTCTCTATAGCTTGGGATCATTTAAAAGAAACAGCGAAAAAACGCATGGGATACGCCATTACTGTGGTAAGCCAATAAAGACGTGTGGAAACACAACAAATTTAATGGACCACTTAAACCACGTTCATGCTTATCGGCTTTAAGTTGGGGGAACTGCACAGAAACCAAACATATTAGAAAATTGTTGAAAAATCGATTTCTTTTTATGAAAATGACTCGAAACGAAAACGTCTCCTAGACAGTATGGTCATGAACATGATGGCTGTCGATCCTGAACCTTTTTCTTGTGTTAAGGACGACGGATTTAAAGAGCTAATGAAGGAAATGGACCCCTGCTATAAGTTACCCAGTAGATCACACCTGCGCGACGTAGTGCTACCATCTCAATATGAGTCTCTGAGAATAAACTCCAGTCTGTACTTAGCGATATTGATTTTGTGGCCACAACGACTGACTTGTGGACATCCAAAGCAAACGAAGGTTACATTACAGTTACGTGCCATTTTGTTTTAAACAGTTTTACGTTGGAGTCGGCAATTTTAGCAACAAGACAACTTCTTGACACCACCAATCACAATTCTAGTATTATTTCTAAAACACTAAAGGGCGTGCTTGATGATTGGGGTGTCACGAATAAGGTTGTTTGTGTTGTAACTGACAATGATGCGACGATGTCAAATAGCATATGAGTATAAGCACTTGCCTTGTGTAGCGCACACAATCAACTTTATTGTGCAAGATGTTCTAAAATTGCCCGATTTCGAAGTAATTCTTACGAAATGTAAGTCGGTAATTGGCTTTTTTAAGAGAAGCCAGATCGCATATTCGAAATTTAAGGAAGCCCAGGGGGGACAATCCGCATTGTCTTCTGCAAGATATTCCAACTCGCTGAAACAACGCATACGAAATGATTAAGCGCATACTGAAGACAAACGAATGCATTACATTAGCTTTGGTATCTTCTCGTGGCGCTCCATCGCCGTTTTCAGCAGCAGAAGTGGATATTTTGAAAGATATATCCAAGTTGCTATCCCCCTTCGAAGAGGCGACGCTTTCTGTGTCTACAAACACAAAAGTATTAAAAATTGTAATCCCTAACAATGACCGTTATTTCTACGGATAATGGGGATTGTCTCTGACGCTCTCATTTTGGGAGAAATCCTTGCCGAATATCCAAACGATTTCCTCGTTCTCCCCAGTCTTCCGGTTTTTTAAATAACAAACATTTTGCTGGCGAAAAGTTCTTACCCATTTGGCCCTATTTAATATACGGATTATGTCCCTTGGTTTGCTGGATTCGTAATTGGGAATTGAGAATTCGCAATAAAAATGACAGAAGAAGATAGCCGAAAAGGGAAAAAATAAGGCAACGAAAAAAAGTCTAAGAAGTTGCCAAAAAAAAAAAATGCCAAAAAGATCGCCTAAAAAGGCACCAAAAAGGGTACCGAAACCAGCATGAAATGAGGAATATTGGCAGAAAACTGGCGGTTTTGCATAAGCAACAGCAGGTAGTGCAGTATTTACCTGTGAATGGGTACATTTATTCGTAGATATGTAATACATATTATGTATGTAGCTCGAATTACCAATTTTGGTCTAGGGTCCGTCGACATAACGACTTGTACACCTTTAAGCACGGTAAGGACAAATTGAAACACGGGTTCGAACGGCTGTATGTGAGCGCATTTTTAATCATTCGCACGTCTGTCCTCGTGAAGCGGAAGAGGAAGCGTGAAAAAAGTAGTGGTCGCACTTAAGCGACGCGTCGCGCTTATCGATCGGCCTGGCCGCTATCGATTGGCCTATCGATAGCGGCTAGTGCGATATCAAGTTAGCGGGAGTTTTTTCGCGGGTCATGTCTAGGCTAAAGAAAGTCTCAGTGGTTGCCACTTAAGCCTAGTACTCTGACGAGAAAAATCCGCTGTATAAATTTAGACAGCGGCCAAACTCCAAATAAAAAAAACGGTGTCGAAAAAAAAAGAAGAAGAACTTTTAGCCACGTCGTTTTTTCCGGTACTCTGACGACGAAAATGAAGCCTGCGAAAATTGAATGGCGTTGCCGGATCAAAATAGTAAACAGCTGATATCGCGCTGTCTAAATAATTCATTTGATTTATTTAGACACCCCTAATGGAGGGAAAGTTGAAGGAAAAAAGTGGCATTGATAGGGGCTGTCAAGGGGAAGCCTATGGGATTTAACCCACAAAGGACATTTTAATGCCATATTTATTAATATTTTTAATATTTTTTTTAATATTTGTTTACAAACAGCTGTCCAGTGTGACCAAAGAAACTCCTTAAACGCCATAAAAAGTACATTTTCATGGCATTTCAGGATTTTCCTTAATTTTTTTGGGTCACACTAGCTCGGTAGCGAAATAAATAGCGATTCCGCTGTATAATTTAGACAGCGGGCTTTTCTCGTCAGAGTACTAGGCTTAAGTGTAAGCTTTGTTATTTTTTAAGATGGTGGGAAGTGAAATCTAATTTCCTGAAAATAAAATTTTTTTTCCAAAACTGAATTAATTTTCTTGTCAAATTTTCTTTTGGGGTTTTTTTAAGCTAAAATAGAAGATAAACGTATAATAAACACAACCCATTTTTGTTTGCGGATTCTCGACAGGAATTACGAGCTCTATCGTGGCCATTGTCGGGAAACTTAAAGCTCGAGGCGCTACGGTATCTATTCATTTATAGTATAAATTGTATACCTTTCTCCCTCCCATGTTTCACAATGATTTCTTGACTATTTAAAAAAAAAAAAATTACAAAAAATTTTCACCGTTTCGCCGCTTAAGGAAACGATAGTGTAATCGATATATCGAGTATAAGTATGATAAAAGAAGAAGAGGTAGCGTCACTTGATCGAGAAAAGACGTTAATAATAAAAAAAAACTAAAATTGTTAATTGTTAATAAATAAATATTAAATATAATATACAAAATTAACATCCCCGATTTTTCTTTCACACTAATTCAAATCAGATGGGCGCGCCCGCCTATGAATTACTTCCACAAGCTGGCGACGCACAGTAGCGCCTCTCGAACAAAAGCCGTTGCAAAAATCGAAAAAGTCGTTGTCGCAAAAATGATTTTAACCATACTTATACGACAGGGCATTTCCCATGGATTCAGAATCTGCTGTAAAATCAATTTTCGGATTTTTTTTGTAGAAGATATGAGCATTCAAAGTTGAACTTTGTTTCCATTTTTGCATCATAAGAAAAAAAAAGGAAAAATTTGTTGACTTTCAGGTAAAATTACACAAAAACTATAGTACCTATCGCCATGATTTTTGCTTTAAATAATAGACACATTCATAAACTGTAACCCAATCCAAAAAAAAGGGGAATTGGGTTAGGGCTTGCACAGGTAAATCGCTACCTGCCAGGTGTCCATTTTTTTCACTTTTTTCTGGCTAAAGTAGTCTATATCTTTTTTGGATGGGCTGAGCCACTATACACACTATAACTACGACCTTTGTGGATCTATTCTGGACCAAAATCAACTTACATCTGCTGCGTCCAGCTGCGTCCCCGGAAATGCAACAGCATAAACCAAAACTACTCAGGGTTAAATATACCAAAATACCGACTCAGCTTCATACTAACCATAAAATATACTAACTGTAGCGCGTGGCGGTTACACGTTGAAATAAAAAAATTTTTTTTTTTTCAGTTTTCAAATTATTTTTATCTGAGCAAATACATAAAAATAAAGATAAAAAATTAAATAAAAAATATTTTTAAAAAATTGTCTTCATTGAGAAAAAAATATTTCTTTACTTTAATACCCTTTAAAAAGGCGAATGAGTGGGCGTGGCAGATTTTCCAATACATATGTAAATTTTACAACAATTACCAATCAAATGGCGTTTAAATTATTTAGTTATCTTATTTTGTTCAGAAGTTATGATTTTTGCAACGTAAAATGAAAAAAGGCGCTACTGTGCGACGGTCACACCGAGAAGATATAATCTCGTACAAAAGTGGCGGCCACACTAAACCTCGACAGGCCCTATATAAAGAGGGCCACACCATAGATGTTCGGCCGTTGTTTGACAGTGGTTGGCCGGACTGGGTGGTGTGCTCCGGAACGGTGGTGTTCCCGATAATTGGTGCGGAGATGGAAATTTTTTTTATATCGAAATACATCTCCACCTTGTTTAATAGAGCCCCGAGGGTCCATACCCTTACCGCCTCTGTCACGCCCCTTACCACATAATGGTTGTCGTTCGTCATAGAGTTTAATTTGAGGCCCATGGCCTCAAGCACGTCATTGTTGGCAAATTTGAAGGAAAACACTCTGTCAGCATCAAATTCAAAAAACAACCGACAAGCTTCTTGCAGAGCATTTAACTGTTTTTGGCATATGACGTTAGCAGATTCAATCATTTGCCCAGTTATGTTCAGCTGCTTGTCGATAGTGTTTTTAAATTCCAAGAATTTAGATTTGAAGCTGACAGCTTCAAATGTTCGGTGGTGGTATACAGACCGCAGGACGGTGTCTATCGTTTTGTGGGTTCTCGCCAGACACTTTTCTAAGTGTCTATAATCCCATAGGACTGGCTTTCTGAACTCGAACAACTTATCGTTGACTTTATTATCGTCACATATTATTCCGATAAGTTGTTGCCCCCTCCCCATTTTATTCGCCTCGTTGATACATTCTGCCATGGCCAGGTATGTATCACTGGCCGTGCAGAATGGACCTGGGCTATGGAACTATATGGGAAGAAAAATTAAAATATTTAATAAAAATTCTAACGCTTTATAGGCAATTTCTTACCCATCGCAAATACACGACCCTATTCATTGACCCGTCTACGGCTACAACCATGATGGTCAGGCATTGCTTCTGGCCGAAATGGAGCGCATCAACAGTTAAAAAATATGGCACACTTAATTTAAGCCGCTCAAATATTTTTCAGTAGACGTGCTTTCCATTGAGTCCAGGAACGAGGCGTAGACGAGCGCCCTTTCTCCAAGGTTGCCTATTCTTATGCCAAATGGTGCCAATCTGGCTATTTTTGAATATTTTCCTATAATATTAATATTTACCAATGTAGAGAATGGTATTTTGGGTTATTTTCCCGCAAGACTCCTTCAAACATCTCGACCCGGACATAGCAACATGGTCTGCAATCGTCTGTTCCAAATTGTCCAACTCTTTTGGAGTTACTGTTATTGAAGGAAACTCAGTTATTTTAGAATTGCAGCCTGACGGACAAATGCATAGCTCTTTAAAAGACTGTGTTCGTTTAAAAATGAAATTGGCCAAACTGATTATATTGCAGCTACAATCAATGTTTTTAATTTGATTTTCTTTAGGCACCTTATTGCAAAATCTTATTATGATTTGTCCCTTCTCTTATACGTTTGAGCATATATGTATACTACTTTTATAAAAGTGTATGACAGTATCAAACATATCATTCAATTTTTGTTTTCTAATACATAGCCCATTAGGTTATGAGAGTCCAAAACGCCTGTCAAAATTAGTTGAAATAAACTATCAAACGCACTTGTGTTGCTTATCGAAAAAGATGATGTTTCATTCGACACGAGGCTTTAAGTAGTCTTTGCCATTTTTTTAAAAAGGGGTAAAAAAAAACATTTTGTTAAAAAAACGTCCGTGTAGTTGTTATTTTCCTTACTTATATAAAGCGGTCGACTTTTTTTTTGGTTTGCTTTCACCTAAACCCCCCAAGTTTTTTAACCCATTTAATGCAACTCTCGGTGAGTTATGAGAGCTATCAAAGCCATTTTGACATATTTCGATTTTTTCGTTATCATCGTCGATCAGTTTACCAGTTATGATGATTTTCTTGCAATGAAAACAAGTCCCTGGTGGTGTGTCAAAGAAAGTAATGAAATCATTGCTCAAAATAATCATAATTTTGGGCGAAAACGAACCGTTTTCGTTTTTAGCTGCTCCGGTTTTCGGCAAATTTCTGCTATCGGAGTGTTTCGTTTTCTCATCGTTTTTCACTGCTCAAGCAGCTAGCTTGTGTTTTTGGTAATAAGCAAACAACGTAAAGTACTGCCTATTATAAGGGCAATTGCCCTTTTTATAAGCCAGAAAAAGGCAAAAAATGGTAGAGTTAAGCAAATCTAGGCACCTAAGATGCTGCCACTCTATTCACACTTTTAATTCCGGTGGTCTCAAATAATTGTTTGGTTAATTTGGACCATTTAAGTAATCACATTAAATAGCATTATTTATAAACAACCATTTTGGAGGTCCTTTAAAGTTATTAATATATTCGTTTATATTCTATAAGTATTTTTAATTGGCTGTTTCGTTCCACCAACAATATGGCAACCTTGGCGATAACTTGTTGCGGTGAACTTATCGACCTATCGCCAAAACGAGAAAACTGGTTGAACACGGCAAAAATTTTGTTGTCAAATATGAGGAGGGGTCAAAAATAAATTTTTTATAAAATAACTACCTCCCAGAACGATCTTGTGGTGGTGTGGAATAAACATCAATAGACCACTGAGTAAACAATTTTTTTCCTTTTGTAAATAAGATCTGATTTCATATAAAAAAAGCCATTTACTTTTTATTCCGGCCAGAAAAAGGTGCCCGTTTTTCAAATCGAAAAAATCTTTCGTTTTCGATTACCGGAGCACCAATTTCTCGTTTTCAAAAACAAAACGAAAAAATCTTGCCGTTTTCGATTACCGGAGCAGGCCTGAATATTGTTCGGACTTAACGTTCTGTCCATAAGGGAGTCACGAATCAAACTATTTTGTGCGCTATCCAAATGATATTTATTGGTGTTTAAGTCTTCAACATGGAGATCATTCTTTTTAAGGGGACAATCTATTAATTTTAGAAAAAAAAAATTAGAATTGGAAATAAATATCGAAAATGTATATGAAACGTATCGTAAAAAGACCGCAAACGGTACTTTTTCCGGTATCGTTAAAGGTGTGCAAAACGGTACTATTTCCGGTATCCGCTTACGATAACGCTAACGTATGAGAATGGCTTTTGAATTTTCTTTTAAAAGTTTTGAAGCTAACATACTTTTTAAATGAGCTCCTCCTTTCTCGTAAGCTCTTCCCCTGTTTTGTGGCATGATCCTCCTTGGGCCGAAATATTTCTGACGCTAGCTAGCTTTTATTTGCCTCCCTAAAGCGTTCCATCCTTTTTACATTCTATTACTTTTAAATAATAGCTTTTTAGTTTTAACATGGGCAACAAAATGTTGTCATTTTTTCTTTAGTGCGCCGGTAGATAAACCATTTTTGTTTATTTTGTCGTAGAGCCAATCAAAAGAGGCGTCAAGAATTCTGTGTTAAAAACAAAGTGTATTGCAGCGACGTTAGAATAATCTTTTTAAAATAAGTTGTTATTAATAATATTTAGGATTTTATTGATTCAGATTTTACTTTTTAAAATTATTATTATTATTAAAAATTTGTTTTTGACAGCAATGTTCATATTTGATTTTTTGCCTTATGTAGTGCAAATTACAAGGCATTACTTAGGTCGGGTATACCCTGGCAGGCATCAGAATTGCGTTATCAGTTTTCGGTTTCGTCCCCATTTTGTATGCATTTGTTTTGAAGTTCCTTGGCAGAGTGCAAGTGTTTTGTGTTTTGATTTGATTAAATCTTCCATTTAAATCAGGTAAGTGCAGTGATTGGTGTATTTGATACCCTTGCAGGGTATTATAATTTCAGTCAGAAGTTTGCAATGCAGTGAAGGAGACCTATCCGACCCTGTAAAGTATATATATTCTTGATCAGCATCAACAGCCGAGTCGATCTAGCCATGTCCGTGCAATATAATAATATTAAGGTATAATTAAGGTATTTAATTTTTCTTTTCGTATTTTTTTTTTATTTTTTATTTTGAAAGTTCAACATCTTAAAAATATTGTGTCCAAGTTTTACATCGATCATAGTAAAATTGTCGAAGTTATGCAGAGTTGAACGAAGGTCGGTTGGTGTTCAATGCATGAGAAATACAAAGTTTAAAGCGCTCTCCTGAAAAATGCCATTTTGAAAATCGGTGTACACGATAACTCAAAATCTACTAATCCAATCTTTTAGAAATTTGGAACATAACTTCTTTAGATAAATCTACAGGTACTCACGTCGAGCTTTTTTTATTTTTTAATTTTATTATATTTTTTATTTTACAAATTAATTAATTTTTGGAGTCAAAAATCGGGGTTTTGACTTCAAATTTTGATAAAAAATCGGAAATATTTTTAAAAATAAAAACGCTTCCTAAATACCTCGGGATACTTATCCTTTAACGAATGAGGTATAACTTTTTTAGATCGTATGATTCTGTGGACTGCTAGGATGTACACCGCAAACCACCTTTTTTTGGAGGCGACTCTGGAGATTCCCTATAAGTCCTCTACCTCTAAATATTTTTCAATACAAAATTTATCAAAAACTGTTCAAATGTTGTGTTATTATACGGTATTTAATTCGTTAAAATATTGAAAAGTGGGCATTTTTGCACCGAGTTAACCTTACCCATTACTATTAGCAAATGTAAACCATCCACCAGGAGGCTTCTCATACGCCTTTTCAGTCACGGTATGCAAAAGGTTGACGGAACTATTTGCTCTACCGTCCCAAACCATTTGCATATAATTTTGTATCCTCTGCCCAAAGTCAGGACACTGATAACAATCTATGTCTTTAACAGTGTTAAGGGGGTCTTCTCATTGGGCAACTTTTTTTTTCGATTTTTTTTTTTTTTGCATTTATTTGTAGCTTGGGATGGTGTGTATATGTCCCCAAAAGGATTTTTAGAAATTCGAAATACTTTAGAAGATACAGCCTTTTTTGTGAAGCAAGTTCTTCGCAAAATGAGCTTTTTTCAAACTTCAAACGCGTTTATCTCGAAACCACGTTTTTCGAACTGGCGGCCATGATATCTCCAGTTCAACTGAATCGATTTTCATGAAACAAAGTGGAGTCGACGCAGAATTGTCGCCATTCTCGGGTGACGGAACAGATTTTTTTTTAAATTTTTTTTTCTATTTTTTTTTTACACTAAACTACAAAAAAAAAGCCCGAAATCGAAATTTTTTTTTTGAATGGCCGCCATTTTGTTTAAAAAAATTTAAAAAAAAATCTGTTCCGTCACCCGAAAATGACATCAATTCTGATTATAACCCCGTTTTTATTTTTCATTTCGGACGCTCTGGAGACCCTGAATCGTGGCCGCCAGGACGACACCTTTTTTTTCGACCACCAAGTTTGAAGTCTCATCACTCTTTGAACAACCCTCGTATCGAGGCAAGAACAACTTTTTTAGTTACTTTGAACATTTTTGAATACAATAAATAAAAAAAGTTTTCAATTATTCTTTGCGTTTTCAAATAAGAATTTTTTTAAAAAGGGTCCAAAAAACGGCTTTTGAATGAGAAGACCCCCTTAAAGCACAGTTGTTCATTTATTTCTGAACTTTCACTTTCACTGGAAGACATGTTGCTTTGATTGTTTTGATTATTTTGTTATTTTTTTTTAGATTACTTTAAAATTGTTGGGCAACCTTGTTTTTAGCTATAGGACTATCTCTAGCTATAATTTTAATAGTATCAGTATCAGTATTTTTCAATGAGCTTTTTTATGCCCAGAAGATCTGACGCAGACAAGTCTGTGCGTGTGGTGCGTTTACATTTGAAGACATGTTTCGCGCGAAGATTGCTGTAACAAAAAATTCTGTTGCTATAGAATTAGCTGCTCAGGCGGAAAATTCCGGTCCGCCTGAGCCAGCGACTCATCCAGCGACGGAGCCAGCAGCCCGAAGTGGGCCAATACCACTGCCGTGGGTACCGACTCGTCCAACGACGGAGCCAGCAGCCCGAAGTGGGCCAATATCACTGCCGTGGGTACCGACTCGTCCAGCAACGGAACAAGACGGAGGATCGGTAGATGACGACCAGGCGTCGACGTCCCTAGCTGCGTCTAAACAAAGTATACAAAAATTCCTCTTCCATGTGCCTTCAACTTTAAGAAGGCAAAAATATCCGACAAGGTGGAGAATATATGGCTGCAAATTAAGGGATATTGTAATGAGTGCAGCTCAATTTTAAAAGGACATTGCCTTGTGGAACCGTATGTGAATTGCGGCATTTGAAGACATGTTTCGCGCGAAGATTGCTGTAACAAAAAATTCTGTTATAGAATTAGCTGCTCAGGCGGAAAATTCCGGTCCACCTGAGCCAGCGACGGAGCCAGCAGATCGAAGTGGGCCAATACCACCGCCGTGGGTACCGACTCGTCCAGCAACGGAACAAAGACGGAGGACCAAGTGATGACGACCAGGCGTCGACGTACCTCGCTGCGTCTCAGCAAGACGGAGGATCGGTAGATGACGACCAGGCGTCGACGTCCCTCGCTGCGCCTCAACAAAGTATACAAAAATTCCTCTTCCATGTGCCTTCAACTTTAAGAAGGCAAAAATATCCGACAAGGTGGAGAATATATGGATGCAAATTAAGGGATATTGTAATGAGTGCAGCTCAATTTTAAAGGAACATTGCCTTGTGGAACCGTATGTGAATTGCGGCATCTCCATAAATATTACTGTACCAGACACGCGGTATTCCTCATGATAAAAAACGGTGAAGAAGATGATACTGGAGAGTACCTCTCGAGCTACCGGAACGAAAAATATCTGCTCACCCGAATTGCAACATTTACTGCTCTGGATCATAAGGAAAATACCGAAGATGATTATTTACCGGAAGAAAATGAGAAAATAGACGAGGATATTGTAGGTTTCATCTCTAATATAACATACAAAGCTAGGCAAAGTGCAGTTCAGTCCACTGTCTAAATTAAGACAGCGGCCAAACTCCATATAAAAAAATACTGTGTCTAAAAAGGAAGAAGAACACCGTTTTTTTTTTATGTGGAGTTTGGCCGCTGTCTAAATTTATACAGCGGTTTTTTCTCGTCAGAGTACTAGGCTTTAAAAAGAAAACAATGTGAAGAACTGCCTTTTATACATATTTACAATTGCTTATTATGAAGCCGGGAAAAGGCAAAAAATGATGGAATTAAGCAAATTTAGGCATTTAAGATGGTGCCACATTTTTCAAAGTTTTAATTCCGGTGGTCTCAAATAATTATTTGGTCAACTTTGATAATTTAAGCAATCAAATTAAATAGCATTATTTATAAACAACAATTTTGGCTCTCCATTAAAGTTATTAATGTATTTATTTATATTTTATACGTATTTTTAACTGGCTGTTTCGTTCCAATATGGCAACCTTGGCGATAACTTTTTGCGGTGAACCTATCGACCTATCGCCAAAACGAGAAAACTGGTTGAACACGGCAAAAATTTTGTTGTCAAATATGAGGAGGGGTCAAAAATAAATTTTTTATAAAATAACTACCTCCCAGAACGATCTTGTGGTGGTGTGGAATAAACATCAATAGACCACTGAGTAAACAATTTTTTTCCTTTTGTAAATAAGATCTGATTTCATATAAAAAATGTTATGTGCGAACTCTAAAAAAATGAAATAAACAAACGGAAATTACACAAAATTGTTTACCATAGGCCAGATGACGATCGGTATGTCCGATAACCGATCATCGACGACTCGTGAGTCCAGGGAGTCGGGCAACTGAGTCCAATATGGAACTGGTTCCTTAAACCGGAAGACTCCCAAAAGGAACCAAAGTTTGAACCCGAGAAATTTTGAGTGGTTTTTGGGATTAAGAGAGGCTTAGGAAAAAAGGCAAAGGTGAAGAAAGGGCGAAAATCCGTGGCGGCAGGCGGTTCGGTTAGCAGAAAAATTACGTAATTAAAAAAAATCGAGTTTCTACCACATATTCCGGAGTGAATAATCCTGGACCAGGAACGCTATTTGGGGATAAAACAGGAAGTTCAGCCACCAGGAAGAAGACGACTTTTCGAGGAGAAAAATTGGCCACTCCTTCCTGGGTGGCCACAGGTTTTTATTCCTAAATCTAATTTTAATAACAAATATAACTGCCAGCCGAAAAAGAAATGTAAAATAATCCACCGTAGCTCACAAAAAAAAATTTAATGTAATTTAAGTCATAATTATTCCGCCTACATGTTAATTTATTGAAAACCTAATGCTCGCCATACAATTATTAATTAATATTTATTAAATTATTTATTTATATATTTATTTATAAATGTTCCATGTATTAAGTCCTTCGGTACCGTGGGTAGGATATCTCAGTGTTATAATTTAAGAAAGAAAATGAAAATACAGTGAAGTGATAAAGATAAAGTCAGAGTAGACATTCGTGTTGGGGGGGGATGTGATGATGTGAAGAAATTTTGGGAGATGTGTCTGAGGATGCACTCGTGGTTGGGAGGGACTCCAAGGACTACGGATGAGCCAGGTAGTCCAATCCAGAAGTCCAAAATCCGTTGCAAAAAATTGTTACCCGTTGTCCAAGTTTAAAATTCCGTTTTGTTTTTGTTGTTGTGTCTGCTGCGTGATATATTTGTGGTCGTTCCCCTCCTTGAGAGAGACTGTGCCTAGCCGGCAACGAACGCGCGAAAAGCAGGACATAACAAAAAAGCCATTTACTTATCATTTCGACCAGAAAAAGGTGCCCGTTTTTCAAATCGAAAAAATCGATTCGATTACCTGAGCAGGCCTGATTATTCCAGAATTAAAAGTACAAATTGTATGCAAATCGGACGACTATATCTTATAGCTGCCATAGGAACGATCAGGAAATTAATAGGAAAAAAATTATAACTTCGTTGTTTTTCAACGTATTTTTATCTACTCTGAGATATGAGCTTTTTTTATTATTTTAGAATTTTGGTATAAATTTCATAAAAATCGGACTATATCATATAGCTGCCATAGAAGCGATCGGCAGATGTAGAGATAATGTAAAGCTGGGAATGCCAAACTGTAAACACAATAAGTATAGGTAAAATGTAATGAAATAATATCTGCAAGGGTATACAAACTTCGGCGTGCCGAAGTTAGCTTCCTTTCTTGTTTTTATATCATTTTGCTGGCTTTTGAACTGAAAAAATAATAGAACTTAGGAAAAATAATATGTTTTGCGATGGCAAGGTTCTTGCGCTCTAAAATTAATTTAAAACTTTCTGTTGGTAATAATTAAAAAAATTTTAAGCATTATAGGTTAAAAACATAAATTTAAAGGATTCTGCATTTATTTAAGCAAGAATACTTCGACGAGGAATTCAGAAATTCATAGTAATACGCCACGAATGGCGGCGGTTTTTTTGTTTAAGTTTTCGGTCGGTGTGACCGTAGTCGTATTACCAAAATAATCCAAGCAAAATGACACATATAGTGGTCTCTTTCAAGGACCCTCGAGGGGCCACACATAGGCCAATATGGCCCATAGCTATCCGGGCAAACTCCTGGATGGACCTAGAGACTATTTATGCGGGTTTCGAGATCCTTGAATATCAAGTTGTTTTTCGCAAAGGCAAGGAGTTCGCCTGACCTTTGATATTCTGCAGGTTGCGAAATTACTCCTCCACCTGCTTTTTGCGCTTGCGTCAACCCGTCTCTCTAGCTCGCTTTGAAGCGTTCTTAGGGAGATAGGCACGTTTTCTGTACTTTCACTCGCCAGTCTAACGCCTTCCTTTGCAAGTTCGTCCGCGGTTTCGTTACCGTCTATGCCTTGGTGGCTGGGAACCCAGTAGGCTATCTAGTGACTCCCTGCTTGCCAGTACATTTTTGGGACTGGCCGCTGATGATTGCATGGATCTCATCGCCGCTTGACTGTCTACGAACAAATTGACCGCCTCAAGTGGACCTCACTGACTTTTGCGGTTTTTTTGGGCTTTTTCGCCATTTGGGGAGGGCCTGCCTCCTTAGGCCCGCGTTGCCGCTTGCTCCCCGGTGCGTCCATAGAGGCGCTTTCGGTTGAGCGTTGCCTTTTGTTGGCAAGCGTCTCGTTCACCTTGTTAGCGAATCCTCCAGTCGATCTTATGTGGGGGAGTTTGGCGAAGTGAAGCCTTCCCTGAGCGATTTTCCTCAGCCCAGGTAAGCTTTGCCTTCTCCTCTGGGGATAGGGCGGCTTTTTCCTGGAGCCGATCCCGGATGCGGAGGGCAGCCTTGTACAGCGCCTTGGCCTTCATTCCCTGGCTTGACCGCTTTGGCCCGTCCCTGCGCTGGGAGCTGGTGCCTGGTTTCGGTGAGTGGAGAAGCCGCACGCTCTCAAGGTCCGAGTCTGTATCGACTATGGCACGTGAGCGGCTCAACTTCCGTAGCGTAGTTTTTTCGGCAGTAGCGTTGCAACTGACATGACCTGCTCCCGTCGCATCAGAGGTGTAACCGCTGGCAACACGCAGAGATGATTAAGGAGCAGTTACCAACTATTTTGGCTGTTGTACAACAGCAAAATCTTAGATTGCGATAGGTTTTCATGTCGCTAAATGTAAATGACGACGACGACATGGATGCTCTACTTGAACTTTACTTTACCAAAGAGCAAATGCCACGAAGAGTGTGGATGGTGGTAGGTGCTACCAAAATTTAAGTACAGATTAAATATGATTTGTATATTAAATAGAAGCGATTCGGAACATTTTGGGAGAAGGATGTACCGGAAAACAACGATGAGTTCTTTAAGGAGAGCTTTCGGATGGAGAAGCGTACCTTTTCCTTTTTGGTGGATCGCCTTGAAGTTCTCCGAATGAAGTATAGTAACTGGCGAACTGCCATTTCGTTGGAGAAGAGGATTGCTATCGCCTTGTACACCTTGGGATCATCCTCGGGGTATCGTTCCATTGGAAGGCTATTCGGTGTGGCACAAAACACTGTGTGCAAAATACTCCATGAATTTTGCCAGGCTGTCATTGCCGAGTTTTCCGGTGAATTCATGTCCCCTGACTATTTAACTCTCGAAAAAGTTGAGGAGTGTGTCAGGGGCTTTGAACAAATTGGATTTCCCCAATGTCTAGGAGCAATTGGTAATAAATCAATTCATTAATCAGTTCACGTACATATATAAAATATATATATCTATATTCTAGATGGTTGTCATATCGAAATAAAACCATCGGCAGCAGATGCAGTCACAACTATAAAGGTTGGTACTCAATAGTACTATTCGCTCTTGTGCAGTCACAACTATAAAGGTTGGTACTCAATAGTACTATTCGCTCTTGTGGATTACAGGCAAGTTACCTGCTCTTTAGATGTTTTATAATCTGCTGATTGTATTAAATTGTATATTAACTATAGGTACAGATTCAGCTATGTAAACATCGGCTCTGCAGGGCGTTGCAACGACTCGACTACATTAATTTGGGAAAAATCAAAGGAAATTTGTGGCGTACAAGTTCCGCTGCTGCTTATTGGAGACTCGGCTTTCCGATTTTCCCAAACGCTGATGAAACCATACCCATTTTCGACGACCGACAATTTGTCCAAAGCTAGGCGAGTTGTAGAAAATGCTTTTGGGCATTTAAAGGCCAGGTTTCGATTTGTTGGAAAGGGACTTGAAAGCCACTACAAAAACAATAATGCAATTGTTCTAACCTGTTGTATTTTGCATTACATTTTAAATGAGCACAACAGCGCTATTAATGATAATTGGCAACTGGCTGCCAGTGACCTTCGTGAACAACTCAATCGAACCAATATGTCTGCAGATTTTATCCAGCCTGCTGAAAAAGTTAGAGCAGCAATTGCTCAATATTGTCTTAATGGAAACAAAAATCTTTAAGGGGGGACATCTGAGTAACTGGCAAAAAAAAAGCCGATTTTCAAGAATTTTTTTTTTGGCCAAATGAAAAAAGCAAATCGAAAAATTTTAAAGTAGGTTTTATAATGTTATATGTGAAGTACAAAATACATTTTTTTTTTAATAAATCGAAAACAAAATGGCGGCTGTGCAGCATTTCTTCGTAGGCCCTATTTTTTTGAAAGGGGTCCATGGCCGGAAACCTAACGTCCTTAATTTTTGAGCTAGAACAAAAAATCAAATTTTGTTAGTTTCTGTATCTCAACCGCTATCGACACACGTAGGATTTTTTCGATATTTTGATTTTAGGCAAAATGGTGAGTGATTAAATAAAATGTTCAATTTTCATGAAAAAAAAAAAACGTCACAAAATTGTTGATAAAAAAAAAAGTAAGCAAAAAAAAAAAAAATCCTACTTGTGTCGATAGCCATAGGTATTTTGAATATACTGTCAAAATTCCAGATCGATCGGTTAAGATTTGTTCGAGTTAGGTTTCCGGCCAACTCAAAAAAAGTGGTTTTGAGAAAAACGCATTTACATGAGAGGCATCGCCGCACAGTAGCGCCTTTTCTCATTTAGCGTTGCAAAAATCATTACTTTTGAACCAAATGAGATAACTAAATAATTTAAACGGCATTGGACAGGTAATTATTGTAAAACTTATATATGTACTGCATAATGTGCCACGCCCACAAATAGGGTATTTTATAGGGTATCAAAGAGAAAAAATAATTTTTTTTCTATGAAAACGAATTTTTAAAAACAAAAGTTTGTTAATTTTTTTGCTTTATTTTTATTTAATTTATAAAATAAAAATATTTTGAACACTGAATTTTTTTTTTTTTTTTTTTTTACAATTTTTTTTAGTATTTTTTAATTTTTGGTTAATTTTGACTACTTATTACTAAATATATGCTTATATTTGAGGAATTTCTAATAGACTAAGCATTTCTGGACTATAATCACTTGATTCTATCTCTTTTCGTGATTTTACATGCCGTAGAGATGCAATAAATGGGTCAGATGATGCAGCCAACATGTTGAACAGGTCCTCATTTTGCCTCAGTCTTGATGACTTGTAAGAGTTGCAGTATCTATATTTCTTATAGAATTTATTCAGCGACTCCTGAGCTTCTTCCGAAAGTTCTCCAATAGGCAAAGATTGATATTCAATTATATCTTTACCATGTTCCAAAATTTTGTGGACTGTCGGGGTCAATCTTTTATGTGGATACTTCTGAGCCAAAAGTGAAGCTGTGATGGAAGCATATTCCCCATATTTTACGGAATCAATTTTCTCCTTGCAATTGAGTACATTCAAGATCGTACCCAATCTTTGAATGATTTCCTCGTCAACTCCAGTGATTTCTGCCGCAACATGGCAATTTTCAAAAAATCTCCGAGAAGTATTTCCATCGTTTGAGTTTCCATATCCCGGTTTTGGGTCTTTTAAAGGGTTACATCATGCACGTGTTATACCTGTGCATCTTTGTAAATATGTCCCAAATTCATGTTATGCAATTTTTAGGTAAGACATTTTTTACCTAGTACAACCCAAAACTATTTTGTAAACAACAAAATGGTCTACCTGTTTTTTAAAAGTACTCTTTTTGCCCCTTTGGAAGTATAATCAGGTATAAATATGAAACCTCCAAACCCATTTTAAAAGGTACGTTTTGTCCTTCAATATAGAAAACATAAACAGATTGAAAGTATTTGGGATGCAAAACAGTTGCGCGCTAAATTTGGTATATAGTATATACCGTGTAAGTGGCGGTTATGGTATTTTGGTATATATTTACCCTGAGTTGTTTTGGTTTTTTGCGTTGCATTTCCGCAGCAGTGTTGCCGTCAGCTCTTTACAAGAAAAGGCTAGATTGATTATAAAAAAAGGATAGGAAATGACAAAAATTTAAGAATAAGGACAAAAAACAAGACAAAATATTTTTTCCATACATTTTATGTAATATTACTCTTTATTGTTTGCCAACTCGTTTAGAACATCGTCAATGTCATCATTACAAGATTCTAATCTTTCATTTTCATTAGATTGGATGCTTCCGCACTTTACACAAAAATAAAAAGCGGATAAAAAAGGCCAGTCCAAAATAAAAAAGGACACATAAAAGTTGTTTTAAGGTTTTTACCAATGTAGCTTGGCTAAAACCACGCT
The DNA here is from genome assembly GCF_030179895.1 of Drosophila kikkawai. Lineage (NCBI taxonomy): Eukaryota > Metazoa > Arthropoda > Insecta > Diptera > Drosophilidae > Drosophila > Drosophila kikkawai. The sequence goes on along the minus strand of NC_091728.1, from coordinate 26,106,356 downwards.
CAACTTCAGCATTTGACCAGGGCAGCGACAGCAGTACTAGAGCAAATGTTGCCAATTCCATAAATGGGTTATTGCCAGCCGAGTCCTTATTACTTACTTTTCAGCACTTTACGCAAAAATCAAAAGCGTATAAAAAAGGCCAGGCCAAAATAAAAAAAGGACAGATAAAAGGCTAGGGGATGTTTTACATTTTTTCCGGCTGAGGCAGCTGAAAACCGGACAGATCTGTCCGGAAAAAGGCTAAAACGGCAACACTGTTCCGCAGACGCAGCTCGACGCAGCCGATGAAAGTTAATTCTGATCCAGGAAAGATCCACGGAACTTGTAGTCATAGTGTAGTCAGTGGCCGGCATTGGCGTCAAAAGATATAGACTACTTTAGGCCGAAAAAGGTGAAAAAATGGACACCTGGCAGGTAGCGATTTACCTGTAGAAGCCCAAACCAAAGTGTCGTTTTTTTAGGTTCTTTAATAGTTTATGAATGTATCTATCATTTAAAGTAAAAACCATGACCATTGGGTTTATGTTTTTTTTTGTAATATTACCTGAAAGTCGACCAATTTACACATTTTTTGTATGATGCAAAAAACGAAACAAAGTTCAACTTTAAATGCTCATAACTTCTACTTCTCTTAAAATAGATTTTATTGCAGATTCTGAATCCTTGGGAAATTTCCTGTCGAATAAGTATGGAGGACCCGGAGGAATCAAATCTGAGCGGAAGTCGTCGTTCCGGCAGTTTGCCTCCGGCCAGAAGAACAAGAGTAGACCAAAAAGAGTGAGCTGGTCGAAATTGCTCGAGAGAGGCTGGAGGAGCAGAAAGCGCAGACTGAAATTATGCAACGGATGGCGGACAGTCAGGAGAAATTGCAGTCGGAACTTCTCGAATTTCTGAGGGAGTCCAGGAACTAAAAAAAATTAAATAGCAAAATTAATTAAAAAACTTAAATAATAAAACCACTATTTATTTAAGGGGGGACATCTGAGTAACTTTTTTTTTTTTTTTAAATCGAAAATTTTTTTTTTGCTTAAAAAATTCTTTAGGGTCTTAAAAATAACAAACCAAAAGATAGAGTCCGGCAAATGTGTCTAAGTGTCGAAATTTTCCATTCTGCGGCGCACAGTAGCGCCTCTCGAACAATTAGCGTTGCAAAAATCAAAAAAGTCATGTTCGCAAAAACGATTTTAACCATACTTATTCAACAGGAAATTTAACAAGGATTCAGAATCTGCAATAAAATAAATTTTAGGATTTTTTTTGTAGAAGTTATGAGCATTTAAAGTTGAACTTTGTTTCGTTTTTTGCATCATACAAAAAAATGTGTAAATTGGTCGACTTTCAGGTAATATTACAAAAAAACCATAAAACCAATGGTCATGGTTTTTACTTTAAATGATAGATACATTCATAAACTATTAAAGAACCTAAAAAAACGACACTTTGATTTGGGCTTCTACAGGTAAATCGCTACCTGCCAGGTGTCCATTTTTTTCACCTTTTTCTGCCTAAAGTAGTCTATATCTTCTGACGCCAATGAAAGCCACTGACTACACTATGTCTACAAGTTACGTGGATCTTTCCTGGACCAGAATTAACTTTCATCGGCTGCATCGAGCTGCGTCTGCGGAAATGCAACGCAAAAAACCAAAACAACTCAGGGTAAAATATACCAAAATACCGACACAATTTCATACATTCCAAGAAATATACTAACTGTAGCGCGTGGCGGTTACACTTCGAATTAAAAAAAAAAAATTTTTTTTCAGTTTTCAAATTATTTTTATTTGAGCAAATACATAAAAATAAAATTAAATAAAAATTTTTGTTTAAAAATTGTTTTCATTGAAAAAAAATTATTTTTTCACTTTGATACCCTTTAAAAAGGCGTATTTGTGGGCGTGGTACTTTATGCAGTACATATACATATATATTTTACAACAATTACCTGTCCAATGCCGTTTAAATTATTCGATTACCTTATTTGGTTCAAAAGATATGATTTTTGCAACGCTAAATGAGAAAAGGCGCTACTGTGCGGCGGTCCATTTGGGAAAATTCGGAACGGCAAAACCTTATGGACCATTTGTTCAACGGACGGTGAATGCGCTTTGACGGTGTGTGGGAAGACAATAATATTCGAGACAATAAACATCTAATTCTAAATACGGCATATTTCTCGGCGTTCTACTCTGGGATCGGGTCGGCATCTCTTTCAGCAACCACCTCTGACTAAAAATACAAATTTCTGAGACGAATCCTGGCTTTCCCTGAGCCACCGGAAACGACAACCCTCAACAATGTTTCATGTATCGAGAAAAACAATTAATAATGTTTTAAATCAAGAAAAAATTGAATACAGATTGGAAGCAAAGTGTGGAAGTGGTCGAAAGAAAAAGATTGACAAGCGGGCGCCTTATAATGCTTAAGGTCACTCAAAACCCCCAAATTTCGACCAGAACCCTTTCCAAGGAGTTGGAAGAAGAGTGTGGCACGGTCGTTTCACATGAAACCGTCCGCCAACTAATTCTGCGAAACAAATACTCTTCTAGGGTTGCGCGTAAGAAGCCTCTGCTTTCAAAAGTAAATGTTGAAAAGCGCTTAACTTTTGCTGTCGACATGAGCATTAAGCCGGAAAACTATTGGGATGACGTCATATTCTGTGACGAAACCAAAATAATGCTCTACTACAATGATGGACCAACTAGAGTATGGCGCAAGCCGTTAACAGCTTTAGATCAGCGCAACATCATTCCGACAGCAAAAAATTGAGAAATTGTCGGTGATGGTTTGGGGATGTATTAGCAGCTAGGGAGTGGGAGAGCTTGCGTTTATTGAAAAAAAAATTAATGCTGAGCAATATCTCTCCATTCTCAAACAAAATTTGAGGCATAGTGCGGAGAAATTTCGCTTTATTGTCGATAATAAGCTAAAATTTTAATTTTATCAAGATAATGACCCCAAACATAAGGAGCTCACTGTGCTCACACGACTCCTTTATAATTGCCAAAAGGTCATTGATACACCTCCTCAGAGCCCCGACATGAACCCCATTGAAAATTTGTGGGCTTATCTGAAAAAAAAAGTGGCCAAAAGGCAGCCCATAAACCGCGCCGCCTTAAAAGCAGCTGTACTGGAAGAATGACATAAAATTATAAAAAATATGACCTACAAAAGCTGGTCAGTTCGATGAAAAATCGCAGTAGGCTAGTAGTTGAAGATAAGGGAAGTCAAACTAAATATTAAAATTAGTTTAAGATAGTATAAGTTGTTAAATATATTCATTAAACTGTAACTTAAGTACTTCGTGTAAAGAGTTTCATGACAGTGTCAAAAACGTGAAAACTCATATTTTGTTGCTTTAAAATTATATGCTTCGTTATATTGTTTTATTTTTTGCACATACTTATTTAAAATTTGCTAAATAATAGTTCTGCATTAAAAAAATATTACAAAAAAAATAAATAAAGGCATGCAAAGTCAAAAATTATGTTTTTTTTTAATATGTAAACAGTTTCTTGACATACTGTATGTAGATGGCATCATTTGTATCCGGCATCAAAAATAAACAAGTTACCTAGTGAGGTCTGCAGCAACCATAAGAGATAGAGAGACAACTAGAAAGAAGGGTGAGAGAGAAAAGGTTAAAGTGGCCTATAGGAAGATCCCACAAAGCTTGCATCTGTATCCACCGTCCGTTGAACAAACTTCCATAAGGTTTTGCAGCAGTGTTGCCAGATGAAAATATGGCCCTCCCCCTAAAAAATTCAGTTTTCCCCCTTAAGCCTAGTACTCTGACGACGAAAATCCGCTGTAACACGTGTGATTGCGGAATCGCTCTTTATTTGGCCACCGAGCCAGTGTGACCAAAAAAAATTAAGAAAAAGCCATAAAACGCCGTGAAAATGTTCCTTTTATGGCGTTTAATGCTTTTCTTTGGTCACAATGGACAGCTGTTTGTAAACAAATTTTCCAAAAATATATTTAAAATATTAATTAATATGGCATTAAAATGTCCTTTGTGGGTTAAATTCCATATTCTGGAATGCCAATGCCACTTTTTTCCTTCAACTTTCCCTCCATTAGGGGTGTAAGAATAAATCAAATGAATTATTGTTACACCCCGAGATCAGCTGTTTACTATCTTGATCTGGCAACGCCATTCAATTTGAACAGTCATCATTTTCGTCGTCAGAGTACCGGCAAAATTGACGACGCACAAATTTCTTCTTCTTCCTTTTTTCACACCTTTTTTTTATATGGAGTTTGGCCGCTATAACACGTGTTACACCGGATTTTCGTCGTCAGAGTACTAGGCTTTAGGAAGGACACGGAAGTACATATGTCATTAGCTATTTAGAGCCATTTAAGTTTAATAAGTTCGCTCGGCACTAAGTATGGAAATTGTTAAGATCTGCCTGTATGTATGGCATCCAGACATTTTTATATCCAGAATACCCTCTTTTGAAAGTACGTGACAATTTAAAGTGAAGTTTTAGAGTCCCACTCATCTAAAGTTGTTTGAATTATATTCGACTTACAAGCCAACTATTTTCGAAGAGTTTTGCAATTTTTTTTTATCACAGCCAGCAACAATTTTGTGCAAGCGTTGAAACTCGACGATTCTGTTCGTGCTGTTTGAAAACCATTTGTGTAACTCCTTGACCGTGATGTCTAAATTTTTCGGTAGAATATCACACGCATGTTCAGCACAAAGGTGCAATGAATGCGAAAGGTAGGTGTTTCATGTCCTCCTTTAACCGAGAAGAAAGTGTTTTATTTATTATGGCTTGACCATTGTTGTTTGTTAAGTTATTCAACTTTAGGTTACCAGCTTTAAGTTGATGTTTAAGACACTTTGTCATATGCTCGGCGGTTCCATTTTCTATGCAGTTAGAATAGACGGTAAAAAGATGTGCATACCTTACGTTAGGTCCTGGCTAAAGTAGCTCACCATGAGGCACATGTCTTTAGTTGTTTCATCCACAATTATTGTAAGTATAAGTTGTTGCAAAAGGCATGGCGACAAAACATTCATGATAAGTCCTATATGTAAACATATATGGAACAATTAACGCCGTAAAAATTTTAATGAATTTATATATAAAATTAAAAAGAAGTTGAAAATACCTTTGCATATTGTGTGGTGCAGTTTGACATTTTTCAAAACTTGAGAAGTGTTGTCTAAATCAATAATCACCTCCCACAAATGATCTACTGAATGAATTTTAAGCTCAGTGAACAGTGAGGAACTTAATTTTTGGCACAGATGGCATGTCAAAATTTGGCACCGTTTTTTTCCATTAAATATGGCGATATTTAAATAAAACAAATTTTATTTATATTCATTAATCAATTTGCAACAGAATTCGATTTATTTCATTATTGTCTCTCTTCCCATTAATTAAATAAAATTAAAAAAGTAAAAAAACAGCTTCATTTGCCTGAACAAAATTATTGGAACAGTTAACAAGAAATCTTAAGTATAATGAAAAATAACGATTTTAAACAATAAATTTATATTTAGTGGCTAAGCCTTTATGTTGTATTACAGCTTCCAAGCGCCTTGGCATCGAAATAACCAAATTTTGGGTGGTTTCCGGGCCAATTTTGTGCCACTCCTCTACAAGCCACACTTTCAACTCGGCCTTAGTCGAAATGGATCGTTTTTTTATGCGCCTGTCCAATTCTTTCCACAAATGTTCGATGGGGTTCTGATCTGGAGATTGTGTATGTTTTACATGATATGCCAGCCACATGCGCACATCACGAGCCGTATGTTTAAAAATATAAATTTAAGGTTTCGTCCCTTTTTTTTTTTTAGATTTATCTTTAAAATATCTAAATAATATTTTTTGTCCATTATGCCCTCTATAAATGGAAGTTCTCCGATACCGGGAACGGACATGCAACCCCACACAATGACGCTTCCACCACCATGTTTTACCGACATTGCAAGGTTCTCTTTTTGTAGTTCGGTATTAGGCTTTCTCGACACCGTTTGGCGGCCATCCGATTGAAAAATTGTTGAACTTGCTTTCATCAGAAAAGATCACGTTGTTCCAAAAGTCAATTGGCTTGCTTAAATAATCTTTAGCATATGCTAAACGCTTCCGTTGATTGACTGTGGAAATTAGTGGTTTTCGTCTAGCAACGCGGACTTGTAGTTTGCTTCATGAAGTGTCCTCCGAACCGTAATAGTGTGAATATCCTTCCCGAAATCATTTTTTTACTTCTGCTGGGATCTGCGTGGATGGTAAAACGGCTTTATCCATAATCTCCCCAATCTGAACATATGATTTGCCTTGATTGTGCAAATACATAATGATCTTTTTTTACGATTCGGTGGTTTCCTTTTGTTTTCCGCTCATTTTGGTAAAATTAGCTAATTTTACTCGGAAAAAAGGCACTTCGGCGTTTTTAGCTTGAAAATTTACCAACACGAATACTGTAAATACAGATAACGGGGCTTTCCAAGATGAAAAAGTGGCCAGATCGATCATATATTTACAGTATAATTCACATTTACCCAAGTGTGCCAATAATTTTGTTCAGCCAAATTCAGCCAAATTAAATTAGTAAAATGATATACAAGAAAAAAAAATCTTAATTAAGTTGCAAATTGATTAGTGAATATAAATAAAATTTGTTTTATTTAAATATCGCCATATTTAATGGAGAAAAACGGTGCCAAATTCAGACATGCCAACTGTGCCAAAAATTAAGTTCGTCACCGTAAGTAATCTACGTATCGTTATATTTAAAACTATTTTAAATATATAAACAATTATATTGCGGCACTTTAATATTTGTCAAAAGCAAATATTACTAGTTGCTGAAGAATCAATGAAGACTCATTTGACCAAAGCCAGCTTGGCAGCGAGCGGCGTACTCATGATATATTTTTTTTTTATTTATTTTAAGATATTCTTCCTAACGCTACAAGTACAAAATACTTACATATAAGTTAATGCGCTAGTCACCAAAGATATGATGAAGAAAATCACCTGCAGAGCTGCGTGCCAGCCTTGAAAAATATCTAAGTAATGCTATTAATTCTAGCAGCTATATTAAAAACTATATAACAACGACAACTACAACTCATTTATAAATGACCGTGCCACAAGTCTGTGGCAACAATGGTGAAATTGAGAGAATTGAGATTCGAACTACTGCCGCACCCACCCTACTATCCAGATTTGGCCCCCAGTGACTACTGGCTTTTTTCAGATCTCAACAAGAAAGGAAGCTAACTTCGGCACGCCGAAGTTTGTATACCCTTGCAGATATTTCATTACATTTTACCTATACTTATTATGTTTACAGTTTGGCATTCCCAGCTTTACATTTTCTCTACATCTGCCGATCGCTATGGCAGCTATATGATATAGTCCAATTTTTATGAAATTTATTCCGAAATTCTAAAATATGTAATAAAAAAAAGCTCATATCTCAGAGTAGATAAAAACAAGAAAGGAAGCTAACTTCGGCACACCGAAGTTTGTATACCCTTGCAGATTGGTTTTGATGTTTATATTATAAATTTAAATGCTGAAAACACTCACAAAACAGAGTTTCATTACATTTTACCTATACTTATTATGTTTACAGTTTGACAGTTACAGTTTTACATTCCCAGCTTTACATTTTCTCTAAATTTACCGATCGTTTATATGGCAGCTATATGATATAGTTGTCCGATTTCCATAAAATTTTTACAAAAATTCTGAAATAATAAAAGAAGCTTATATCTAAAAGTAGATAAGAATATATTGAAAAACAACGAAGTTATAATTTTTTTCCTATTCATTTTCCGATCATTCCTATGGCAGCTATAAGATATAGTGGCCCGATTTTCATAAAATTTTTACCAAAATTCTGGAATAATATAAAATGGTCATATCCCAAAAATGATGCAAAAATATTGAAAAACAGCCAAGTTATAATTTTTTTTCTAAAAATTTATCGAACATTTGTATGGGAGCTATATGATATAGTCGTCCGATCCGGCCCGTTCCGACATATATAGCAGTGAGAGTATATAGAAGACTCTGTGCAAAGTTTCATTTAGATAGCTTTAAAACTGAGGGACTAGTTTGCGTAGAACGGACAGACGGACAGACGGACGGACAGACGGACATGGCTAGATCGACTCGGCTGTTGATGCTGATCAAGAATATATATACTTTATAGGGTCGGAAACGTCTCCTTCACTGCGTTGCAAACTTCTGACTGAAATTATAATACCCTGCAAGGGTATAAAAACGTTGAAAAGCACCGAAGTTAAAATTTTTTTTCCTATTAATTTCCTGATCGTTCCTATGGCAGCTATAAGATATAGTCGTCCGATTTGCATACAATTTTTACCAAAATTCTGGAATAATCAGGTCTGCTCCGGTAATCGAAAACGGCAAGATTTTTTCGATTTGAAAAACGGGCACCTTTTTCTGGCCGGAATGAAAAGTACATGGCCTTTTTTTATATGAAATCAGATCTTATTTACAAAAGGAAAAAGTGATTTATTGATGTTTATTCCACACCACAAGATCATTCTGACACGGAGTTATTTTTAAAAAAATTTATTTCTGACCCCACCTCAGATTTGACAACAAAATTTTTGCCGTGTTCAACCAGTTTTCTCGTTTTGGCGATAGGTTGATAAGTTCACCGCAAAAAGTTATCGCCAAGGTTGCCATATTGTTGGTGGAACGAAACAGCCAGTTAAAAATACTTATAAAATATAAATGAATACATTAATAACTTTAAAGGAGAACCAAAATGGTTGTTTATAATTAATGCTATTAAATGTAATAACTTAAATGGTCCAAATTAACCAAATAATTATTTGAGACCACCGGAATTAAAACTGTGAAAAGTGCGGCAGCATCTTAGATGCCTAGATTTGCTTAACTCCAGCATTTTTTGCCTTTTGTAATTGCAATTGTAAATATAAAAGGCAGTTCTTTACGTTGTTTGCATATTACCAAAAACACAAGTTACCTGCTTGAGCAGTGAGAAACGATGAGAAAACGAAACATTCCGATAGCAGAAATTTGCCGAAAACCGGAGCAGCTAAAAACGAAAACGGTTCGTTTTCGCCCAAAACGAAATCGAAAAAATTTTACGATTACCGGAGCAGGCCTGTATATAAGCATAACAAGTTAGTCTGTTTGTTTAAGAACTTAAGCCTTTCTAAAAAGCAGTCAAATATATTTGGCATTTCAAAAAACTGTTTTAAATGAAATTTTAATGGAAAAATTGCACCTTTTCTTTTTTCAGACCTTAAAGTAAATTTGTTTTTAAATCTTTACGAACTTACTCTGTCATCTATTATAAAAGGGTCTTGATACATATTTTTTTGTCTTAGAATTTTTAATAATTTGTATTCATTGCTTGCAGTTTCAAACGGATTTTTACAAAAATTTAAGATGTGGTCAATATTAAAATGTTTATTATCTCCTAAATTGGACCGAACTGTTCGTAGTTCCTTTACTAAAGGTGTTGTAATGTTTCTGAATTTCCTTTTGCAATTTGAATACGTCCTGACGAGGAATACTTAGTTTTGAACAAATGGATAATGTGATTTTTTCGCTGTTATTCAGCAAATTTGTACTGTTCTGTTCGCAGTTGAGGTCAATATCTGACCTACTTAAACTTGTTTCTATTTCGAGAGAAGATATCTGAGATTCCAATGATTGGCTTTGGAAAATTGGGCTATTTGTGGACAATGTTGGTACAGGATATCTAACAGGGCTATGGCTACTGCTATGCAAATGTTTGTTCCGCATATGTTTTTTAAAGGATTTTATATTGGAAAATGATTGATGACAGGCTAAAAAACTGTTTGAGGGTAGGTTTTCTACGTTTTCCGTTTTTTTTTCTCGTGCACAGAACAAATACTTTCAAAGTTAAAGCTAAATAAATTTGTAAAGTTATTTTTTAAATATGTCTTTAAGGCATTGTATCCATCAATTTTTAGTTAATTATTAATTAATTAAGAAATTAATGTGTATTCTTTTAAAATCGAGTTTATTAAATATATTCAAGGAAATATATATATACTAGCGGACCCGGCGAACTTTATCTCGCCCCAACTTCGACTAATTAAAACAAATTAAATTGAGACGTTCCGTTTCTACTTTGACGTACATGTCGAAACACTACTATTGAAACATCTTCAATCAATACGCATAAAAATTCATAGAGCTGACCTTATTCCTATCTTCTCCTAAAAATTTTAAGCTAAAATTTGAATTCAAAATTAGTTGAGAATCAAAAAGAAGTGATGACTTTTAAACAAACCAGTGAGTTTAAAAATTATGTCGGATAGTTGGTCGCTTCATCCTCGTCGGTCACGCTGTCAACGGATCTGTATGAATGCAGTTCTCCAGCGATTTGACTTTGAATACGAAAATTCAAACTATCTACGTCCTTATTCTTCCCGGCGAACTTTATCTCGCCCCAACTTCGACTGATTAAAACAAATTAAATTGAGACGTTCCGTTTCTACTTTGACGTACATTATTACCTTACCTTATTCCTATCTTCTCCTAAAATTTGAATTCAAAATTAGTTGATAATCAAAAAGAAGTGAGGACTTTTAAACAAACCAATCGAACTGGGAACTGAATCCTCTTGAATTGGAATGGAAGATCTGTTGGAATAATCGGAATTCGTGGGATAAGAACTTCCTCTCCTTTAAATTTTCCCTTGATGATAGTCGCTTGAATCACGTTGTTCATTAGTTTCTTAACGGACAACCGAGTACCGTTGCATAATCTCGGATGATTTAGATTCCGCAGCATTATAATAATCGATCCCACCTTTAGTTGCAAATTATGCGGCGGAGTTCCTGGCACATCCAGTGAGTTCAAAAATTCTGTCGGATAGTTGGTCGCTTCATCCTCGTCGGTCACGCTGTCATCGGATCTGTATGAATGCAGTTCTCCAGCGATTTGACTTTAAATAAGGAAATTCAAACTATCTACGTCACCAATGAAATAGATCTGAAGGAATTTATGATCTTTGTTTTGTGGTGGTAACAAAGCGCCCGCTCGGTGGTGAATTTGCCCTTGAATCTGAATGTTGGGATGCAATTTTGAAAAAATGTGATAATAAAGAGACGCCATTACCTTATAACTTGGATTGTAGCCTGATTGTTGAACAACCTCGGCTCCAAAAGACGTCATTTGAAAGCATCCGTTATATTTTTGTGCAAGCTTCAGGAAACTGTTTGATTGGGCTGAGTTTCCATATAGTAGCGAGTACAAAGGCTCTGGTGGATGAGCCAAAACGGGCAATTTAATTTTGCCACCTGCACAGCATAAGCCGGGGGTTTCCAACCGAAACTTCAATGCATTACAATGCTGACATACAACAGATAATGAACCAATAACAACGCACGTAAGATGTAGGATGTTTCAGGATTGTATGCGAATGCAGCACGATTCAAGTTTTCATTTGCGGCTCGTCTTCCTCTATTATTTTGTCGGGCTTGAGGTTTTCTTTGTGCAGCGCGAAGCTGTGCCATTTGGGCACGTATCGATGCATTTATTTCTGTACGTTCCTCTTGCGTCCGACTATTACGGAAATTCTGATTACTTATTGCATTGCGTGAACGCCGCCCAAGATTTGATCGTCTAACAGCAGGCATTACTTCCAATTGTTTAAGCTCACTTTGGTAATGCTTCGTTAGCTCGATTTTTTTGTTTAAATATTTTTTTACCGAGTTCATTGATACACAATTTCAACGCAGCTATGATCTTTGTAGGGTGTTTCAGAATTTTACATACAACAGTGTGTCCATCTGTTGAGCCGCTAGCGACCTTTCCGGAAGGACTTTCCAAAATTTTCTTATGCTATAACCTTCTTCTGGCAATTACAAAAAACTGAAAAAAAAATTGAGCCAAATCGGCCCAGCCGTTCTCTTGTGATTTGATCCCTAACATTTTTTGTCTCCATTTTTATATATATAGATTAATAATATTTAATAATTCATAGAAATTATAGAGAATCATTTCATATTAATACTCACCGCTAGATACACTCTCCAAAACTGCATATTGTGCGTCGCTGGTTGCATCGTCTTGTAATTCGACTGTAAAATAATTTAATAATAATGACTATATGAATCGGTTTGAGTTTTAAGGAACTTACCATATTCAGAGCACTGCGTTTCTGGCAAAGACATATTTCTGTGTTATGGAAAAAAGAAAATAAAGATGAGTTGTCTATATTCTTTAGTGCAACAGCCTTGCTCGTTATATCAGTATGCAAAAAAAACAAGAAAGGAAGCTAACTTCGGCACGCCGAAGTTTGTATACCCTTGCAGATTAGTTTTGATATTTATATTATAAATTATAATGATGAAAACACACAAAAAAAAGAGTTTTACCTTTACTTATTATGTTTACAGTTTGACAGTTACAGTTATACATTCACGGCTTTACATTTTCTCTAGTTGAAAAACAACGAAGTTATAATTTTTTTCTATTATTTTCCCTATCGTTCCTATGGCAGCTATAAGATATAGTCGTCCGATTTTCATAAAATGTTTACCAAAATTCTGGAATAATATAAAATGGTTATATCTCAAAAATGATGGAATAATATTGAAAAACAGCCAAGTTTAAATTTTTTTTCTAAAAATTGATCGAACTTTTGTATGGCAGCTATATGATATAGTCGTCCGATCCAGCCCATTCCGACATATACAGCAGTGAGAGTATATAGAAGACTATATGCAAAGTTTCATTCAGATAACTTTAAAACTGAGGGACTAGTTTGCGTAGAAACGGACAGACGGACGGACGGACGGACAGACGGACGGGCGGACAGACGGACATGGCTAGATCGACTCGGCTGTTGATCCTGATCAAGAATATATATACTTTATAGGGTCGAAAAGGTCTCCTTCACTGCGCTGCAAACTGACTGAAATTATAATACCCTGCAAGGGTATAAAAAGCACCTCCAAGGCAAGAGATATCGAACAAATGAGGAGGTGAATGCCGATACTGAGGCCTATTCTGAGGGCAAAAGTTCAGCCTTCTACAAAAATGGTATCGAAAGGTTGGAGAACCGCTGGCTAAGTGTGCAGCCGTAGGTGGAAACTACATTGATGAATAAAACTAAATTTTCAGAAAAAAAAGTGTTTTTCCTTCTTAAGCCGGGAACTTATTGAGCGGTGTGGTAAAAGTTAACCTGCCTGGCTACGAACAATACATTGCCAATCACCCTAGCGACACCGCAAAATGTGGCTCAGCTATTATTATACGGAAAAGTATCGTCCATACTCAACAGGCACCCATCTCAAGCCTGTCCATTCAAGCTGCTTCTGCAAGTGTGCAGACCAATCGTGGATGCATTAGTATTTATTCCTTATACTTACCAGAGAGCGGCAGCAAACCAACGGATAAACACCGAGTATTTTTAACACCCGAGTTCTTTTTCGGCAACGAGAATAGGGTGCGAGTAAACACTCGACCATAATTCTCGTATATTTGTGCGAGTCTTATTTTGATTCGGTGTGTTTGTTGAAGTTGAGCGAGTAATGCTCGAAAGAGAAGTGAGTAAAAACGAGAACACAATACTCCAGCCAAAAACAACACCCGGTGACTAGATGCTCTAGTTCATTTTTGTGATTCCTTTTGCAACCTGGTAAAAACAAATTAAAAATACAGTATACATTTCCTGATTTCTTGTTATTTTAATTAACCAAAAATAATAACATACATGTGGTACTTAGTTCAGTCAACATTCCCTTTCAGTTTCAATTTGATATTTTAGTTCATATAATTTCATTATATTTTTTTGTTTTATTTCTTCTTCGTTTTCATTTGTTCTGTTCTTAAAATTCGGAAATATTCATATTTTTTAAAAACGAATGCAAAAATATTATACTGTCAACAGATTTGGGAGACAGTCTATTTCGTTTTTCAGTAATAATATGCCTTCCAACGAAAAAACCCTTTCAGCGGCGGCACTGCTTGCAGGTATCGCATGGAGTGTAAAGGCAAGCTTCGACAACCGAGGGTAATTGAACTCGTTAGCTTTCCACCAGTCGATAGCTTTAAACTGTTCGGTTATTGGTACCCTTCCTTGCAATATCTGTCTATTTCTTCCAGTGCAATTAACTTCGTGGCAATTAACTTCGGGAAAAAAAAGTTCTTGAAACGGGTGATTGAGATTGAGTTGTGAGTAAATTGTTTGGGCTATTTGAGCTTTCTGCATTGGGCGGAAAACTATCTGTATTTTTTAGTACAGAGCTATTGAATGTTTCAATCTGATCAGCACAGAATAATTTTATTTCAATTAGGTCATCCTGTTGCATGAGGGCTGCAGGTGGATACAAAAAAAATGCTGCCTTACATTTTCTTTTTCAAATTTCCCGAATCTATGTTGTTTTTTAATGTTTGTGCAGTTTTAGTCATCTTGCAATTTTTTTGTCTCTAGCGTCACCTAACATTGGTTTGGTGACGCTAAAGACGATTTTCACGTGCGTTGACAAGAGCGAGAAGAGTGCGATTATCGTCGTTGACACAAAATAAAAATACCGAATGCTTAACGAACGAGTGGGTAAAGCACACAAAAACTACTCGGGTGACTTCAAAACACCCGAGTATTTTTTGTGTGCTTTACCCACACGCTCGTTTACTTATGTGTGCTTCAACTACTCGCTCGTTTAGTTATGTGTGTGAGTGCCACCAGCACCGAGCAACGAAAAGTACCGGGTATAAAATGCATAAAAACAATCGATGAAAACGTAATCGGGTGCTCGGTAGACATTCCACTCGTTATTCTTTTGCAAGTTTATGTATGTGCGACTCGTTTACTATATTTGCCGGTGGTAAGAAGCACCGGCACCAAAATTTTGACGAGTGTGAATAGAGTTGTCAAAAGAGGCACTCTTGCCGTTCTCTGATACTTACCTCCCAACCAGCCTTTGAGCAAGACTGATTTTGAACAAGCACTGGCTAACCTAGGCGACAAGTTTATTGCAGGAGGAGATTTTAATTCAAAGCACCAATGGTGGGGTAATACAAGCACGTGCCCACGAGGAAGGCACATACAAGAGGCTATTGCTAGCAGCAGCTAACCTGTCCTCGGAGCATCAACCTAAACGTCAGCCCTTACTTCCGTATGGTTTATCGATTGAGGATTTGCAAAATACTTTGGAAGGAAGAATCAATCTAAATACGCAGATAAATAGTCCGGATGACCTACAAGAAGCTATATCGACCTTCATGCACAATGTAAAAATGGCCGCATCCACTACCGCACAAATTAGGCAATGCTCGCCAACTCATCATGCTTTATTGCCCCCAAATGTAAAAGCGCTCTTACGGTTATACGGGCATGACACTGGCGCATTAATTAGAGACTTTGACAGCGCTATAGCGTTTTACTCAAGTGCGAGCAAGACGACTATATGGCGCTCTTATGCATTAGAATAATTGCATTAGCTACTTCATTGCCGCGATAATCGATAGATCTACATAAAAATACTAGATACTCGATAACAAAATACGGGTTTATGAAGACAATTGAAATTTGAAAAATTTATTAGCCAGCTCAATTATTAAAATGGACACACCACAACATTTATCGTTGTTTGCTGGTCTTTTACATTTATATGGAGGTAATATGCTGCAAAACACAAATAACAAAAAAAAAAAAAAGTTCTCGGCTGCATGGCTTATGCGGCGAGTCCTAGAGGGTACGTTTTATAATAAAATTAAATACAACTATATAGAAAATAAGGTTTAAAATACATTTTAGGCTTTTCACATACATTACTGCCGGAGCTGTTAGACGAGGACACTAGGATGCATAAGCACGTACTACGGATGAGCCCACACTAGTTTGAAACTCTTTTGGAAATGGTGAAGCCTTTAATTTCAAAGCAAGACACTTAAATGCGAAAGTGCATTGGACTGCAAAATAAGAGCCCTTAAATCAGCTGGATCAACCTATTTCAACTATAAAGGGGATCACTCCATTATTTTAATGGCCATTGTGGATGCAAACTACAAGTTCATTTATGCTGACGTTGGTACGAATGGGCGAGTTGGTGATGCTGGTGTCTGGTTGCACTCGGATCTAAAATATGCCATTGAGGCTGATAAGGTGCACATTTCTTCGCCGGCAGGGTTATCGAATCCAGACGCGCACAAATATATACGTAAGATATAAAATAAGGATGATAATGGATTATACAATAGAAAACTATGAATATGAAAAAATGGAATAGATTTGAATTAAATGAGCGCGCGCGCCATGATCGCGCCCAAAGGGTCACACTGGCCCGAGGAGGGTCTGGCCACACTATTATGGCAAATTTCTTCGGGTGCGGCAGCCACACTCAACCGCACCAGAGCGCTATATAAGGCGGGCCTCAGCCCTTGGAAGGCATTCAGGCAGTTTTCGGCCAGCGATCGGCCAAGTCCTCTAACAGGAGCTAAGGGGAAGCCAGCAGCAAGGAGTCACCCAAGGAGTACGGTTAAGTAAGGTATATTGGTAAGCGGTAACCCATAGTCGGACCCCGACCATATCTTACGTCTATAACTAGTGGAAGACCTTAGGGCCTCTCTGTACGTCTCAAACTTAGAAGACCTTAGAGCCTCTACAAACTACGACTCCACAAATCTGCTCGCTAACTGGAAGATCTCAGGGTCTCCGCTAACCAGTTATTCCACTAACTGGCAGACCTGAGGGGCTCCACCAGTTATTCTCACTCTAGGAGATCTGAGGGGCATCCGCGCATCGGCGTTTCACCGACACTGTCGACCCGAGCAGGAAGGATGTACCTGACCCTGAAGTGCGGCGTTCCAAAGCGACTACCCACGGCAGCAGACCAATCTTTTTAACAGTTGTAATGTTCGAGGCAATAAACATATAATAATAGTTACGGCATATATCTCGGCGTTCTACTCTGGGACCGGGTCGGCATCTCCTTCAGCAACCACCTCAGACAACAAATAAATTTCTGAGACGAACCCTGGCCATCCTTGAGCCACCGGAATGACCAAACCGTCACACATATACCAACACAAATCAATTGGAAAGTCGTCAGAAATTTAATTATATGTTGTCGAGAAACAGACGCGTAGTTGAGAACGCTTTCGGAATACTGGCCAATCGTTTCAAAGTGTTTTTCCAAGCAATGAACAGAAGTCCACTGGAAGCTGCTCATATTGTTATTACATGCATTTGTTTACATAATTTTATAAGAGAAGATAATATAAAAACAAAGTCAACATTAGCGCGAGAATGACGCTCAATAGAGCGGCGTCCAAGTGATCCCAATTTACGCAATTTTTTAATTGTTTAAGCGTTGTTTTTTTCCTGTGGCCGACATGGAGCTACCGTGTGTGCTGTGCTGCAGCAAGGACGATGATGAGCTGGTCTTTGGCGAAGTGCACAAGGAGGACCAGGTGGTGGTGCACCGCAACTGTTTGTACCTTAGCTCAAATCTTGTCCAGAATGGAAACGAGCACCCCGGCATTTTGAGCTTCCTCAAGGAGGACATTTTGATGGAGGTGAGGCGCTGCCATCTGCTCAGGTGATTCTACTGCCAACGCCTGGGTGCCAACATTGGTGGTGATGCTGCCGCAAGAGGTGCCGGCGCACTTTCCACACCAAGTGCGGCTACGACAACCTGGCGGTTAGCCAGTTTAGCGGCCGCCGTAACTCATATTGTCACAAGCACATACCCAAGTACCGCATCCGGCTGGGCACCGAGGGACATTGCGTGATCTGCTTTGAGTCGGTGGTGGCCTAGGGCCACCAAGGGCCAGTCGCCGTGCTGTCGGAACGGCTGGTACCATCGCCAGTGCCTTCAGAAGTACGCCAATTCGGCGGGCTACTTCTTCAAGTGTCCGCTGTGCAACGACAAGGAGAAGTTTGCCAAAGTGGCGCTCTTTGGGATCTCGATACAAAACCGTGACGCCTCCTGGGAGCTGGAGCCTAATGCCTTTGCGGATCTAATGCAGCGAGCGGAGTACTGCAGCTCACCAGCGTAATTGTTGCCGAGACCAGAAGCCGCCGTACGATGCCACCATCGCAGCCAAGATATGCTTCCAACATGGACGAGTCGTGTGTGGCCAACAGAACCCGGACCTGTTTGCCTTCCTATATAGCACTGAAGAGCTTTATATGTTTTATTCATAATCTTTCAATTCATATTATTTTCAAAATTAACGCCTTTCCTTTTGGCAGCTAATATTGTTCATTCTTCAAATGTTTGTAAAAAACATATGCTTAGAATAAGGATTAATCTTAGTAAGCAATTTTCAAGAACAGTTCATGAAGTTCTTAAAAAATTAGATCTAATTGTGGATCCGATTGTGGAGCCATTATATTATCAAGTTTTGAAGGTTTCGAAGTGGATCGCAGACATTTGAAAACAACAGCAAGAGCGGAAAGAATAAGATCCTTATTAAAAAAATATTTCAGCAATCATAAAAAACAAATAAATGAAAATCAGATCATTTCAAATATAACGTTTTCTTTTTATTTCACATTAATCTCTGTTGAGCTGCTCCGTCTCCACCTCCAGCATAGTTTCCGAAATAACCTTTCTAGCCCGTAGCTGAAGGTCAGCGTCGAGTCGTCCTAGACATTGACCGATGTACTGGGAGAAGTAGTACACCTTGTCCACCTCGGGTTTCTTGTTTACAGCGGATGCTGACTCCAGGATTGCTTTCGCCATATCCCCATCGCTGTTGTTAACTATTTTTTTTCTTTTTGAAGCATGCCGAGCAGTTGCATGGCTAGTAGATGGGCCGTCTATATCGTTCAGCTGCTGGCTAGACGAGTCTAGACCAGAGCTGATCTCCGAGTCTGGGAAAATCCCGTCCAACATCTACAAGATCAAAAAATGGGGCTTAAAAGTATATGTATATATATGCATTGCATGTACATTGAAACCAACCTTACATGAAGGCTTCTCTTGCTGATTTTATTGACGCTTGGCAAGGGACTGCTTAAGAATCCATTCCGCTTAAGAAATTCATTTTGGATTTGTTCTTCCAGTTGTCGATTGCCTCCAAACTGGCCGAGTCGGCTCCGCTCTTCTTCGCCTTCCGCAGGCTTTGACTGTCGTGATTGTAATACGACTTGAGATTGTTCCACTTCCTAGTAACTTCAACTAAATGTGTAAAAATTAATTAAATGTTTTAAATATATATTTACTTTTACCATATACTTACTTGAACAGACCGGAACTGCTGGATCGAAGTTCGAATTTAGTTCCTCCGCCAATTGGTGCCAAAAGTTTAGCTTTAGGTTCTGCACCTTGTATGCTGGACTTTTGTGGTTCCAAATGAATTCGTTAGCCTGCACACTTTCATTAAATAATTTGTCATATCTTCTGTGAAAGCCATTTTCGACATTTTTTTCGCTTTTCTTTACCTTTTAAAATGGGTGTGACCGTAGTCGTGTTACCAAAATAATCCAAGCAAAATTACACATATAGTGGTCTCTTTCAAGGTTCTAATAAAGTAGCTAATTAATGAAATCTGCGTTAGAGTGTCATTCGGCCATTAAAAAGGAAAGCGCGTAAAGAGTACGTAAGAACGGGCCACGACCCACCTACTCCGAGAGCTCCGCCGACGAAGGCGCCGACGATCGGGAGGACGACGACAGCGTCCCACCGGAAGGTGCACAACATTACCGCTACACCGGAGAAGACCGGTACTGGTATCAGCGGGGATCGTGGGCATACCTCATCCACACGATCTACGAGACCATCCAGGTCGAGGTCCCGTGGCGCCCATCCGAAAGCCCGATCGTCACCTTCCCAGCGTCCCCAGAGCACCTGTGCATTCTGGGCGCGGATACCCGCACTGTACCCGAGTACGCCAGGACCGGTGACGTTTACGGCGTGCCGGGAAACCTGGCCCCGACACCGTCGAAGCCCGCAACGACGACCCAGGATGATGACCCTCCGCAAGACATCGAGATGCGGGACGCCACCTCTACCACCTCGGACTCCTCCAGCCGCCCACACCATCCAACGGGCAAGGCAATGGAGTGGGAGTCCGAGTCGAGCGATTACGAGGAGAACACGGGCCAGCGTTTCCGACGCAAGGAGCCGTCCTTGACACTGGTGCCCTACCAACCGCTACCCAAGCACGCACCAGTCGCTGCCGCGCCAACCCGAAGCCGCCACACCGCCTGCGGCAACCCCGAGGTCCAGCCCCCTCAGCGCCGCCATGTCACCGGGGACCAGCGGTCAGCTCCTAGACCAGATACCAGCCGAGGCCTAGGAGCTGATCTGGGCCGTTCCAGAGGAATGGAACCCCGACGGACTCATTAGTCCACCTCAGGACTACCGCGGCGGACGGGAGAGGAGCCCAGCACGCGCGAAGGCGAGCGCTATCCGCTTCCGGACGGATGGGCTTACAACCGGCCGGACCGCCACGTTCCCGCCGTCGTGTGGCAGACGATTACCGCCCGACTAGCAGCCAACGCCTGCGGGTTAGGACCGAGGAGAGGTCCTACCAAATCACCCTCCGACCCAGCGGAAGAGGGACCGTTTCTTTCGTTCCCCGAAGTGGGGAGGAGATGTAACGCCCCAAATTCTGGGGCGCACAATTTGCCCCAGCTGCGTGCCGTGAATGCGGAGTCATCTCATATTTCTTATACTCTTATTGTTAAAATTAGGCCAAGTGTAAATATTTCTTATTATAATAGACTAAGATTAAACAGAGATTCAAAGAAAACCTACGTGGCAACCCTTGAGCCTTTTCTTTAGCCGAGACACGACCCGCGAAGAGACGTCCCCTAACTTGATATCGCACCAGCCGCGATTGTTGAGGCTGCAGACCCGTCGCACTGAAGGCGACCGATGAGCGGCAATAGGACCGCCAGCTGCCCCCGCGAAGTATAGCTTTGCGGCAGTCCCGCGGGTGCGGACTCTTCCACTCTATACCTTCTATGTATTACATGACTGACAGACGTCAAATTTTGACACGAATCATTTGAAGGTTAGTACTATATAAAAATAATATGCATTCAATACTAGCGACGTCATCTATGTGTCATACCGGGCACTTATCAGCCAATATTTAATATAATATTCTTTTTTAATAAAAAAAAAAAAAAACAACGTAATACGCATAACATCCCAGCAGACAGAAACTTCGTAAAAAATATTAAAAACTAAAGTTTTGCGGACCGCAGGCGGACAAAACGTCCGATTCTAGGCTCAAGAACGAGGGGTTTGTGGCAGGAAAACCTCTCATTTTCGGAGCACGAACAAATTGCGGTTGCGGACGCTGTAGCGAGACCGGAAAAAGTACCGATAAAACCCCCTTTACGATACCCGAAAGAGTTCCGTTAGTGGACCTGTGGCGATACCGGAAAAAGTACTGTCTGCAGCCCCTCGACGATACCCAAAAAGGACCGTTTGCAGTCCTTCAACGATACCCGAAGCAGTACCGCTTGCGGTCTTTTGACCATACGTTTCTAATACATTAATAATATCCAATTGTAATATAAAAAAAAACTGTTTTATTTAAATGTAAATTCAGATAATATATTATGAACTTAAAATTTTTATTTCTTTGAATTATATTATCAATTATATTTATTCAGCAGTTCTAGTTCTTTTAAATGACTTTGTAACGCGGTCCTGCGCGTATTGGATGTATTTTTGCGTAACTTTGTCGAAGTCGGCGTCTTCCAACGGGAATTTCTTCATAAAAGCGGCTGTAAATATATAAATTATAATAATTAAATAATTAATACAAAATATAAGAAAAATATACCTCTGACGGCTGACGTTATCAGCATTCCTCGAATGCACATTTTTGATTCAGTCCCACGCCAGGAGTATTGGCGCGCCACTTCATCAGACAGTAGATCGCGCCAGCATTTCCGAATATATTTTTATAAAGAATTATATATCCTGTTAGTTTTCCTCTTTATTTTCCTTAATATTTAATTATATGTTTTATACTTACAAATTTCAAAAAAATGTTCGAATTGTTGAGGGTGCGCTCAAAACTCTTTAGGTCTTCAAGAGTTGAAATGGCGGTCTGCGGCATAATGGCTTTTGGTTTATAAGGCTCCCCGCACACCTTTGCCTTAATAGAGGCCACTTCACTTCTTAATGCAGTAACCTCTGTCAATAGGCGCCCCAACAAGTTCATAATTTCTGTAAAAATAAAAAAATGTTAGATTAAATCAAATTTTACAAACAACTTGTATAATTTCTTACCAGTGTGTTTTTTCTCCTCAGCAGGCGGATGTCGGGTCGTTAATTCCTGGCTCTGCTCCTTCTGGTCCTCGGTGTTGAACAAATTTTCGTAGTCCATTTTCTGTTAATTAATAAGGGGAATATAAATATGTCTAGAACTATCTAAAAAATGAATAATTTTTCCTGTTATTTCTTGTATTTTGTAACGCTTGTGGCAGGCAGAAAAGCTGGCAAAGGAAAAATTAGGTGTCGCCATCTACAGTTCGGTCCCCGCATTAAAGGCAGGGGCAGAAGAAGAAAGTAGGGGTGTAGCTTTCGCAGAGAAAGAGGTAACAGAGGCATCTGTCAGTTAGGGCCGATGACGTTGGACTCGCCAGAGAGAGAGCTATAGAGGTTCCCGAGCAGATCGAGGCGTCACCATAGTTCTTTTCCGATTTGGCGGTCCCAAAGCTAAGGTCATAAAAGCGAAAGAAAATCCCATATACCTACATATACAGGCCACCAAAGTGTTAAGTGAAAAGGGAAAAAAAAAACATAAGCAAAAATCGGAAAAGAAGCCGAAAAGAAGCAGCGCTGAATCCAATTCCAGGGTAAGCGGCAAGTGCAGGGATTTAGTTTCAACAAAAAAAGTGCAAGTGTTGTGTGTTTTTTTTTAATCCAGGTTTGGCGCTTAATGCCGAGCCAAATCGCCGGATTGAGGCCTTCATTGGAGTCCGTCCCTGCCGTAGAAGAAACTAAGGAGAAACCCGTATCCGCCAGCTAGAGTCGCCGACATCCGTATTGCTAAATTTTCCCGAGTTAACGTCGTCAGAAATTATACATGCAAATATACATGGAATTTTAGGGATTAATTTGCGTGAGCGGCCACGGTCGAAGGAAAGAGAGTAGGGAACATATTATTTTTCTTAAAGGCATAGGGCGGATCTCTTAGAACGCTGCTGAATTTGGGTCCAGCTGTGAAAAGGTGGAGACAGCGGGAATGGACGAATAGGCAAGGGCTCTGATCAACAGTTCGCCGGGCGCGCATAGCGAAGTTTGGCGCGTCATCGTCGCTGCGAAGGAGAGAGGAGAAGGAGAAAAAAGAAACGGCGGTTCGTAAAAGGCCACGGAGAGATGCTGCCGACCGTCGCGACATTTTTTTTAGAGGGGGGGTAAGGTATTTAATTTTTTTTTTTCGTAAATTTTTTTTTATTTTTTATTTTTAAAGTTTAACATCCTAAGAATATTGTGTCCAAGTTTTACATCGATCAGAGTGAACTTGACGAAGTTATGCGGAGTTGAACGAAGGTCGGTTGGTGTTCAATGCATGGGAATCACAAAGTTTAAAGCGCTCTCCTGAAAAATTCAATTTTTCAAATCGGTGTACACGATTACAGAAAAACTACTGGACCGATCGATTTGAAATTTGGCACACATATTCTTTAACCAATTCCTCAGGTATTCACGTCGGCCTTTTTTTAATTTTTAATTTTTTAATTACGAAATAACGTTTTTTTTTAGTCAAAAATCGGGTTTTTGACTTTCAAATTTCCTAAAAAATCACAAAAAAACTAAAAAAAAAAAAACGCTTCTTGAATACCTCGGGACACTTATCCTTTAACGAATGAGGTATAATTTTTTTAGATCGGATGATCCTGTGGACTGTTAGGATGTACACCGCAAAACAACTTTTTTTGGAGGCGACTCTGGAGATTCCCTATAACTTCTCTACCTCTAAATATTTTTCAATACAAAATTTATCAAAAATTATTCAAATGTTGTGTTATTATATGGTATTTGATTTCATTAAGCTAACTTTAGGCGTTCCGCCACAATCATTTTTCTTTGCTTTCGTCGCGGGAAATCCGGAAAATTCTGTTGAGAGTAATAATTTGACAAATAAACGAACGCAGATGTAATTATTGGGCTCGAAATTTGCGCCCACTGTCCGTCGCGGCTGAAGCCTAGGCGCCGAAGTTAGAGAACATAAAGCAGAATGAAATTTCAAGTTCAAGGGCAGCAGCTGATTTGATTTTGCTTTGGTGAGTCTGCGGAATTTTAACCCTTATGCAGGCAGTTAGTTTTTGACTGTGAAGAGAGAATTTCCCCTTTTGTTCGCTCTAGTATGTTTGTATTTACGCTCTTGTTCGATCGTCGCTTTTTGTTCTCAGTCACATTTTAATTCGTATTTTATTCTTAAGTTTTGTTCATCATTTCGATTTAGGCAGTATTGTATCTTATAGGTTTTATTGTGTAATAATTAATGTTTGGCCCCGTTTTTTATATGTCTTGTAGATGTAAGAGCTTTTATTTAGATTGGTAATAATAAATATTATAATGTGCTAGAAGCGAAGTTTTTTGCCTATGGCTAGGATGACTCCCCCGTGAATATGAGTTAGCAACCGAAGGGGGCCGTCTGTGGATATAATGTTTGCGGATAAAGACGGCCAAGGCAGGGCGGGCAACAGGAGCCTTATCATCATCTGAGGTTCGGTTTGAAGATTGGGAATAAGAGTCTGTCCGTTTTTCTGTAGAGTATGAAACCCTTTTCTGCCCCCAAACCATTTCTTGTCGCAGCACGCAATCATTGATAATTTTAAGGATGAGCGGAGGCAGAGGTGTGAGGACAAGATCACCACCCCCACGTAGCCGACAAGGAGCAGCTGGACAATTGCGCGTGCGTCCTCATTTACCTCTCGTTTACCACCAAGCCTCGTAGTTCGCTACAATTTCACGCTGCCAAACTTGAGAGTCGAAATTCATGGACGCTGAAGAAAAAATTCCTACGAGGCTAGAATTAATCGGATAGGTGTAGAAGGACTCTAGGTCAACAATTAAACGGCTATGCAAGGTATTCCCATTAATAGCAGATATTTTAAAGATTTTAAAGGCGCCACTTATCTTAATATAATAGAAGCTATTCGCATCTTGTAAATTAAAATGTAAGTGATTGAAAGAAATTTTATTGGGACCACTTTTAAAATTTTTGTTTCTTGAAAATCACATTTAATTTACTGCGCACAACAAACCGATTGTATAGCTGTTAATGACATAATCAGCCTTTTTAACCATTTTTTTTTAACTGTCCGAGAAAGTTTTCGAAGGAAAATGCAGTAACAGTCTGCAAAGAGCCAAATTCTAAGCATTGTTTGCTTAAATGCGTTAGACAATGGTAGTTAAAAGTTACCATGGAAAACGAACATCGTTGCGGCATTTCTTTTACAAAGTTATTTAGCAACGCAGAGGCAAGTTCATTTTGATAAATACAGTCTTCACTGTGAAGAAGAATTCTTATTCCCAAGCTTAACAGTAAAAAATGGTTGTATTGAGCTGAATTTAAAATCTCTTTTAATACAACAGGTCCAGTGTATAAGAGAAATGTTCGAAATTCGGTTGCTTTAAAACGTTTGAGGTCATCAAGTGAACGAGGCTTTCTATTGAATTCTAGTGGAAAAAAAGGATTCAATGCAATTAGTCTTGCATTTAATGAAGCTATTAAGTCTCGACTTAATGAAAATGGATGACCTTGTACCCTAACTAGTGAAACTAGTAGAGATTTCATGACTCCTAAGCAGACTACGTGCATATAATCATTGGGAAATTGAACAACTAGATCATTTGGGAGCATTTCCAATACTAGTTGGTTTTGTAAATTGTGATGTTCAGGCTTCAATCTGTTTCTGAAGCTATGATCTGTTCGAGGAAGGTTCTCAGACAGTTTAAAGATCATGCGTCTTTGAAAACTTTCGCCTTTCTTAAGGCACTGGTTACAGGAATAATAACCTGAGTGGTGTTTCACACCCAAAATAAACGCTCGTGCTGGCGCATCACATATAAATGCTCTTACTGAAATTGAAAGGTGTCTGTCTTCAAATGTCATGCCGGTTTGAATTAAATCAAGCAACTCTCTGGAAAATTCTTCCAGATAAATATTTTGGTCTTGAGGCTTAGAATTGCCTACATATATACCCGCTACCATTACTGGTTTTGTACCATTTACATTTATCAAAATTGGCCATGTCTGTTTGAGTGAACTTTTGAAGAGAGGTAAACCGTCCACATTGATATTTAAGCTTATATTATATGAAATATAGCTAAAATTAATCAAATAATCTGTTAGAGCGTCTTTTGCGCCATAGTGTACTCGCCAGGAATCATAACTCGTTTAGAAACTTCTGTCGGAGTCGACTTTTATGTCCGAACATCTTTTGGCAGAGAGGGAATTTTTTGGGACAAAAGTGACAGAAGGTCATTGGCTGCGCATCTGCTGATATTATAAGCTGAAAACCACTACGCTAGGCGGAAGTTAAAATCCTCATTTATCTTGGAATCAACGGGAACCTCGCAATTGTCTTCGATATTTTCAAAAATATCACACTCTTCGAAATTGTCTTCACTAATTTCAACATCAGACTTCTCTACCAATCGTTTGAATTTTTGCTATCTTGGCTTCAGTCAAGTAGCGACGACTTTTGCGTTTGGGCATTTTTAAATAACAAGAAAAATTAATTTAAGGAAAATTTGTTAAAATGGAACTACTCCCCTGGCAAATTAGTATTTATTAAGGCACTTAATGTTTTTAAGACTTCATTAGATAAAGCAAAACTAAAAATACTGAATTTTTTCATGTCACAGCTTATTTCGTGCAAGGAACTTGAACTTAAATATATTGGTTTTTTTTTTTATAAGTTTAATATTTTGTGTGGCCTCCCTTTTGTTTAATTACGTCCCTTTCCATCGAAGAAACCAACTTTTCCGTGGTCTCCTTCGGAATTTTGGCCCATTCTTCCAAGAGGGCAGTTTTGAGATCATTTTTATTGGTTATTGACCTCTTGCGGATAGCCAAGTCCAGAATTGCCCACAAATTCTCGATTACGTTTAGGTCCAGGGACTGAGCAGGTAGATTCATCACGTGTGAAGGGATGGCTTTTTCGAGTGGTGGAGTAATATTTATTGGATATGTTAAGGGGTTTTACAGGATGAACTTAGGAACTTATATCTCTGCTTAATTAATTCTGGACCGCGTCCGCTTCGTTCTTTTGTTGCTCTTCTTCTCTCGTACTGGTATCGGTATCGTCCCCTATCGTCTAACTATCGCTTATTACTAGAGGTATCGTATCGGTCGTATCCAGGGCAACAACCAGCCCGTTACATTCGGCCTCTCCTGACATCGTAGCGTCCTCGCGAGATTATTGGTCTGATTCGTCGTCTTCGCCGTCATCTTCATCTGGCTCATCGGGTGGAAGTTCGCACCAGCGCTTCATCTTATCAGATGAATATACTGACTTGTAGTGTCTCTGCTTTCGTTGTGCGTGTGGGATATCTTCAACAAGATATCGGTCGTTGGGCAGCACCTTGGATATAAGAAAAGGACCTTTGTAGCGCGGCTCTAATTTGCGCGATGTGCCCGTGCTAAACGGCTCGTTTTCCACCAAGACAATGTCTCCGGTACTATAGACAGTTGGCTTGGAATGACTGGCATCATATCGTCTCTTGGCGGCGGCTCTGTAGTCGTTAACTGTAGTTGCAGCGTCAGCTCGGAGCTTTTCCAGCTCGGCGTCTGTCATCATGCTCGTGTCTTGATTTTGGATCACGCTCGTCAGCGTGTTCTTGAGGACATCTCGGGGCTCGTAACCATATAGTAGCTGAAATGGGGAACATTTAGTAGTGCTGTTTACCATGGTGTTGATGCTCCACTGGATTGATCGCATCTTCTCGTCCCAGCGTTTTTCGTTTTCGTTTGAGGGCAATAGCATTGACAAAATAATTCGGTTTGTCCGTTCTGCGTGACCATTGGCTCTTGGTGTTCTGACAGCGTTAAGAATGTGCTTCACATTGTTTGATTTGCAGTACTTCTCAAAATCTTTGGAGGTGAAAGCGGTACCTCGATCGGTGACAATTCTCTCTGGCATTCCCACGTAGCTGGTGACTTCTTGCAGGGCATCAATGACATGTTTAGTTGCTGTACTTTTTACTGCTCGAACTATGGTGAACTTGGTGAAAGCGTCGACAAGTACGAGGATATGTTCATTTCGCTTCGAACTCTTCTCGGATAACTGCTGCAAAACTATTCCATGTTGTGTGTAGAACCTGCGAAGAATCGAACCACATCTTGGCGGGACCCTTCAGCTTCGTGTAGATAGCTAAAAGCACAAATTTCTCGTCCCATTGATACGCACCAACCACCTTGTTGACACGATCGATGAACTGGTTAACTGAGATCGAATTCTCATCTCCGGGGTCATATTCTGGTAAGGTATTTGCAATCTCCTTCACCGACGCTTGTCTAAAATTGTTCGCTGCCTGCTCTCCAGGGTTAGAATCGCTCCTCTCATCTACGTTGACTTCTTGCACGCGTTGCTGCTGCTGCTGTTGCTGATTAGCTGTTGGCATATTGTTGACCAACTGCGTCATCATGGTTGTCAGTGTCTTCATTTGTTCTTGTATTTGTGAAATCGCAGCTCCCTGTGCTGCGAGTGTTTCTTCATGCTGGTTCATGATTCCAGCTGCTTGTGGCATATCCACGTGTTCCACTAGTCTCTGCACTAGTTCTGCTCTGGAGCCCGCAACTCCTAAGTTCCTCTCTCTCAACAGGTACCGCAACTGGTCTGCCTTGAGCTCTGCTATCTTGACCATCTTCTCCAAAAATGATCGCAACTTTCGTCAAAGTTTGTCTGTTTTCCTCTGTACGCACAACCACAATCGTTTGCACGCACAATCTTGCACCCACGAGCAACTCTTTTTGCCCGTCTGCCAGCGAGATCGCTATTTCACCACTCGTGAAATTCACCTCCTTTGAATTTCACAACGACGCTACACACACATACAAGCCCTTTGTATGATTTCACAACGACGCTCCGCATACACACATACAAGCTTTTTGCATGTCTCTCTTCAGGTTCACCAAGACTCCTGAGAACTCCGTTTTGAATCCATCAGCCACGTAGGAAAGGATCGCTATCCGCTATTTGTAATCTCTTGTCCTCTAGACCTTTGGGAACACCTATCCCATTACAAACTTCCCACGCCGACGACTCTGCTGCTGCTTTTCCGTGTCTCACTCACTGTTACTGCCTCTTAACCATAGCCAACTCGAATTATCCCACTTCTGAACTGTGAAGGGATGGCTTTTTCGAGTGGTGGAGTAATATTTATTGGATATGTTAAGGGGTTTTACAGGATGAACTTAGGAACTTATATCTCTGCTTAATTAATTCTGGACCGCGTCCGCTTCGTTCTTTTGTTGCTCTTCTTCTCTCGTACTGGTATCGGTATCGTCCCCTATCGTCTAACTATCGCTTATTACTAGAGGTATCGTATCGGTCGTATCCAGGGCAACAACCAGCCCGTTACACACGTGAGGGCAGTTCCAGATCAACCAGGTCTGCACAAGAGCCGATTTGTGCTTCGGGTCATTATCCTGGTAAAATCTGAAACTCCTCTCTAAGCCCAATTTCTCGGCGCTTTGGACCAGGTTGTCCTTTAAATGTTGAAGGTACATATGTTTGTCCATGTTTCCTTCGATGAAAACTAAGTTTCCAACTCCGGATGCCGCCATACAAGCCCAAACCATGACACTTCCTCCACCGTGCTTAACAGTTGGTTTGAGATTTCTGTTGTTGAGCTCTGTGTTCGGTTGGCGCCAAACATACTGCATCCCGTCGGACCCAAAAATGTCAAATTTGGACTCGTCTGCGCATATAACATCATTCCAAAACGATGGCTGATGATGCACATGCTCCTTGACAAATTTAAGCCTGCACTTTTGATTTTTATCGTTGATGAAGGGCTTTTTCCGAGCTACTCGGCCATTAAAGTTATGTTCCCGCAATACCCGGCGGACGGTCTCCACGGAACATTTTTTGCCCAATTCCTTTTCCACATCGACAGTAAGTTTCGGTGCCGAAATCTTCGAATTAGCCTTTATTTTTCGAAGAATTCGCCTTTCCTCGAGCTCATTGAAAGGGCATAGCGACATAAGTCCGCGCGACATATCTCCGCCGAACTACAAACTACATATCTCGCTTGCAAACGTCATAACTCCGCGCGGAAATATGTCGCATTAAAACGACATAGCTCCGCGCGGAGATATGTCGCTTTTTTTCCGGCGGAGCTATGTCGTTGTAAAACGAAATTGAAAAATAATTTAGGGCTTATATAAATGCTTACGCCCTCCTTAACATAACTGCGTTTAAATTTTTTTAATATCTTGTGACGAATAACGCACAAGTAAATAAATAAATATTAAAGAATAAGAAGAAGAGACAAAACATGAAGACACAAAATATACATATTAATACATAGCAATAAGAGACAAAACCTGAAGACACAAATATACATATTAAGACATAGGAATAAGCGACAACAACTGAAGACACAAAATATGCATAGTAAATAAGAGACAATACTTGAAGTCAATAAAAACAAAGAACAAGCAAACCAAACTAAAGTCAAACGAGCGCCAGTTTAATTTAAATGCGCGCGCCACGAGCAGAGACAGGTCACACTGGCCCGCTAAGGGTCTGGCCACACTATTATGGCAAATTTCTTCGGGAGCGACAGCCACACTCGATAGCTCCAGAGCGCTATATAAGGCGAGCTCCAGCCGTGGGATGGCATTCAGTTTTCGGCCAGCGATCGGCCAAGTCCTCTAACAGGAGCAAGGGTAAGCCAACAGGAAGGAGCCGCCCAAGGAGCAAGGACGAGTAAGGTATATTGGTAAAGTGGTAACTAATAGTCGGACCCCGACCATATCTTACGTCTATAACTTGTGGGAGACCTTAGGGCCTCCTCTGTACGTCTCGATTTTGGAAGACCTAAGGGCCTCCCTATAAGTCTATATATCTCGGTAGACCTTAGGGCCTCCGTGCACGTCTCAATCTTAGAAGACCTAAGGGCCTCTAACAACTTCTCAATCTTAGAAGACCTAAGGGCCTCTAACAACTTCTCAATCTTAGAAGACCTAAGGGCCTCTAACAACTTCTCAATCTTAGAAGACCTTAGGGCCTCTACAAACTTCTCATCTTAGAAGACCTTAGGGCCTCTACAAACTTCTCATCTTAGAAGACCTTAGGGCATCTACAAACTTCTCACCTTAGAAGACCTTAGGGCCTCTACAAACTTCTCATCTAAGAAGACCTAAGGGCCTCTTACAACTTCTCAATCTTAGAAGACCTAAGGGCCTCTAACAACTTCTCAATCTTAAAAGACCTAAGGGCCTCTAACAACTTCTCGATCTTAGAAGACCTAAGGGCCTCTAACAACTTCTCAATCTTAGAAGACCTAAGGGCCTCTACCAACTTCTCAATCTTAGAAGACCTAAGGGCCTCTAACAACTTCTCATCTTAGAAAACCTTAGGGCCTCTACCCACTGATCCCTTGGTGGAAGACCTCAGGGCCTCCGCATATTGCACTAACCTGAAAGACCTTAGGGTCTTCGCCGACTACTCTCGCCCCTCTAGGAAGCTAGACTACTCGAGGCCCCAGCACGGGAACGAGCAACGGACCCCAGGGCATCGGAACGCGTCTCGAAAAGGACGAGCGGACGGCGGACCACCGGGTGACGAAACGCAGCCGAAGAAGGACGACCCGAGCCGGCGTACGGCGAACTGGAGCAGATACTCTCGATTGCCAACACCAAAATCCCGCTTTCCTCTCTGTACCCATATATACAATAAATTGTTTTGTCCCAGTATAACCTAACTACGGCATTCTCCTCTGGAACCAGGATCGAGAACTTCCTTGCAGCAACCACCTCAGACAATAAATAAATATCTGAGACGAACCCTGGCCATCCTTGAGCCCCGAGGAATGACCTAACCGTCACAGTGGCGCCCGAACAGATTGAAGTGGTTGCAAGGAACAGACCGACACCGGCAGAGTTATGTCAAGCTGGGTATACCTAGCGTCGAAAAACGAACTTACGGAATACGCGGAAGAGTTCGGATTAGACACGTCAGGGAAAAGCGAAGAGCTAAGACGGCTACTGGCGGCGTTTGCCAAGAGGACGGATCATAACGAAGAGATCAGACAACGGCTCGCCGATCTAACGATAAGGTACAAGAGAGATAAAAGTCCGGCAAAAGATATCGTACCGGAAATCGTAATATTCGAGGAAGGGGAGCAAGAACAGCAAATCGCCGGACCAGCGGTGAGACACAGAAGGGACAAAAACCCGGCAGAGATAAGTCCGGAAAGCAGAGAAGAGGAGCAGGACAGCGAGGAGGAAGCAACAACAAGCGCAAAAGCTCGAGTCAGAGCAGCGAAGAAGGAGAAGCTAAACGGAACGATGGAAGGAGGAAAAGAAAGGAAAATGGAGTGGAGGATGGAAACAGAGGTGGTTGACCGAGTACGGAGCTGGGGAATCCGATACCAAGGGACAACAAACCCACTGGAGTTCTTAGACAAAATGGAGCAGTGGGCGTCTGGGTACGGCATTCAGGAGAACCAGCTCGTGCAGACCATGCCATACATATTGGAAGGAGCCGCCTTAGACTGGTGGAACACCACTCCAACCAAAATAAACACATGGAAGCAGCTGACAACAGAACTACTGGAGTACTTCCTGCCTCCAAGGTACGAGGAACAGTTAAGAACGCAGATCGCACAGCTTAAACAGCGGGATTCAGAACCGGTGAGGGAATACGCTATGGGATTAAGAAAGCTCATGCGATTCACGAAGCTGTCAGAAGAGGAGAAGCTCGACCGCATATTTAACAACTGTAGGAGCAAGATCAAGCTCTACACGCGGAGATCAGGATTTAGGTCGCTGACGGAGTTCCTCAAACTAGCAGAGGAAGTGGAAGAGATCGAGGCAGCGGACCAGCCGCGACACAACCAACCAGCACAAGCAAATACGGCCGGAAATTTGTATGCGATGCGGCGGGACAGGCCATGCGGCAATGTGGCAACCCTCAACGGCTATTCTGCTGGGTCTGTGGACGAAACGACATCAGAACGACGGAATGCTGCAGAATGGGACCGGGAAACGCAGGAGGCCTGAGCAGATAAAGCTGGCAGCTCAGGCGGCAAGACTAGAGCCAGCAACAGGAAAACAGCTGAGCTGCGACGGATACCAAATAACCGCACGCATCAGGGTCGAAAGCAGAATGGCGAAGGGGGTAATAGATACCGGAGCGTCCCGAAGCGCGTTAAGTATGAATAGGTACCAAGACCTCAGAAAGCAAGGCAGGTGGAGCGGAGCCCGGGCCGAAATCGTGATGGCGAACGGATCAAGCCAGAGAACAGTAGGAATGTTCACAGCGGACATCCAGTTCGCGGGGAAGGCATTTAGCCTGACATTCTTGATTCTGAAACAGGTCGCAGGCGGAATCTTGTTAGGAATGGATTTTCTAGCCGGGGCGCACAGCCTACTACGGTGCGGGAAGCTGGGACTAGAGATAACAGCCATAGAGGACACGGGGAGTGAGGCGAACCCGACAGCCAGTAGAGCCGACAAGGAGATGCCAGAACCATCGGACGCGGAGGTGCAAGCGTTCCTGGAAAGCCAAAGGCAAGTATTCGAGGGGTTGCAGGGAGTAAGTAACATTACGAGACACGCAATACACTTAAGGGACGACAGACCTATAAAACAACGGTATTACCCACGGAACCCGAAGCAACAAGCTATAATTAACGAACAGGTGGACGAGTTGTTGGCATTAGGGCTAGTGGAACCATCGCGCAGCCCATATAGCGCACCGGTAGTATTGGTAAAAAAGAAAAACAACACGTGGCGGATGTGCATAAACTATCGACTGTTGAACGAAAGAACGGAGAAAGACGCATACCCGGTACCAAGGATGAACTATATACTGGACCAATTAAGGGAAGCGAAGTTCATAAGTACGATAGATCTGAAATCCGGATACTGGCAGATACCAATGAGAAAAGCAGCCAGCAATATACGGCGTTCACAGTACCGGGGCGGGGACTATTTGAGTGAAAAGTAATGCCATTCGGGTTGACAACAGCTCCAGCGACATTCCAGCGGGCACTAGACACAATAATAGGCCCGGAAATGGAACCATTTGCGTTGCCTACCTAGATGACATCGTGGTCATTGGACGGAGCAAACGAGAGCATCTGGAGAAACTAGGTGAAGTATTCAGAAGACTGCAAAGGGCGAACCTGAAGATAAATCCGGAGAAATGCCAGTTCTTCCAGAAAGAACTGAAATATTTAGGACACGTGGTGACCGACAGAGGAATCAGAACAGACCCAGAAAAAATAGCGGCAATCCAAGAGCTGGTGGCACCGAAAACCACGAAGGAGGTGCACAGTTTCCTAGGGATGGCATCATGGTATCGAAGGTTTATACCTAACTTCACAGAACAGGCCGGAGCGCTCCAAGACCTCCTGAGGAAAGGGAAAAAGTTAGAATGGGGCATGAGGAGCATCAAAAGTCGTTCGACAGCTTGAAGGAAAGTTTGACAAAAACTCCTGTACTGTCATGCCCAGACTTCAGTCGCCAGTTCAAACTGCAGACAGATGCCAGCGACTTAGGGATAGGCGCAGTACTGACGCAGGATGGAGAAGACGGGGAATACGTGATCTCGTACGCCAGCAGGAGGCTAAGTAACGTGGAACGGAACTACAGCGCCACCGAAAAGGAATGCCTCGCGATATATTGGGGCATCAATAAGTACAAAATGTACTTAGAAGGTTACCAATTTGTAGTGGTCACGGATCACATGGCACTGAAGTGGCTTAATTCAATAGAAAGTCCGTCAGGGAGAGTCGCGAGATGGGCGTTAGGTCTCCAACCCTTTCAGTTCGAAGTGCAATACCGAAAGGGAAAATTGAATGCGGTAGCAGACGCACTATCAAGAGCACCAAGAATTGAGCTAAAAGCCATCAAGGAAGCAAAGGACTGGCTGGAACAAAAGCTCGAAGAAGTGGAGAACGACCCAGGAGACACGGAGTTCAAGAAAGTGGGAGATCGACTCTATAAATTAGGCGGTAATAGCAAGGACCCACAGCCATGGAAATTATGCGTCACAAAGGAGGAGATACAATAGGTACTGGCAGAGAACCATAGCACGGCAGAAGCGGGTCACTTAGGCATCTACAAAACACTGAAACGGGTCAAGCAAAGATACTTCTGGCCACGACTGGGAAGGTACGTGAGACGGTTCGTCAGGGAATGCCAGTGTTGCCAGCGATACAAAGTTGCCCAACAAAAAACAGCGGGAAAAATGTTGACGAGGATCGCGGAGGCACCCTGGGAGACGATGTGTGTCGATTTTGTCGGACCTCTCCCACGCACTAAGCAAGGGAATACCACGTTGATCGTAATAATGGACAAGTTCTCGAAATGGGTAGAACTGGCGGCAATCCGACAAGCAACCGCAGAGGCGTTCTTGAAAGTCTTCAGAGAAAGGGTGATAGCGAGAGTTGGGGCACTGAAAATACTGATCTCGGACAATGGGGTTCAGTTCACGGGGCGGAAAACGAAAACCGCTATGGAGAAATGGGGCGTGCGGCAACAGTTTACAGCACCGTATACGCTCCAGGAAAACCCAACAGAGCGCACAAACCGCACCGTAAAGACCATGATAGCACAATTGGCAGAGGAGGAGCATAATAAGTGGGACGAGCATCTACCGGAACTAATGCTGGCATACAATAGCAGCACATCCGAGTCAACCAAATTTAGCCCGGCACAGCTAATATTTGGGAAGGAGCTGAGACTACCCAACACAGTTTTCGACGCCATAACCTCCGGGTCAGGACTGACGGCGGAAAGCATAGATAACAGATGGAAAAGGCTGAACAATCTACGGGAAGAAGCCACGGCAAACATGCAAGAAGCCGCTGGAAGACAGAAACAGCACTACGATCTGCGTAAACGGGAGTGGAAACCGGCAATAGGGGACTTGGTATGGTGCAAAACACACCTACTCTCCAACGCGGCAGATAAATTCAACGCTAAACTAGCGCCAAAATTTGATGGTCCATGGAAGGTAGGGAAATTCATATCCCCGGTAATAATACACGTAAAAAATACAGAAACACAGAAAACAAAACGCGTATACATTGGGGACACAAAACCACATCTGGGGGGCGGATCAGAACCGAACAACATAACACAAAAAACCCAGAACACAACACTAAACACACATAACACAACACTAGAACACACACACAACACAACACTAACCAAAACGCATATGACAACACTAAGGTGCAAACATTTTACAACACTAAACAGCGGCAAAATCCCTAATAGTAACAAGACGCTTCAAAACTCTATTACAGGGAAGATGCAGCGGCTCCAGGAAAGTATGAGGAGATTCCGGCAGCGCCACGCGAGCATTGCAGCGTCGACCAGGACGGCAGTGGCGATCGAGGCAACGGCCATGGCAGGGGGCACTCCAAAGAGGACGGCACCAGCAAGGATGGGTACGGCGGCATCGGCAAGCGAGGAATCAGCGATCCCAGCAGGAAGGAGGCGTATCGCGCACGGACCGCATACAACAGCAGAGGCACTGCAGCAGGAGCCAGGGAACACAGGCGAAACAGCAGCACCATCATCACGCCACCAGGCGCCGATACGGGTGACGCAACCCTCGTGTGCAGTCTCCAACGCTCACGAACGCTCGCCATCGCGTGGAAACCATCCAAGCCAACCAACGTCGCCGACCGGCCAACGACCGCGATCACCATCGCACAGCAGCCGTCAACAGCAAACAAGGATGCCGGGACGCCAGCTGTCGCCACCGCGTGGCAGCCACCAAAGCCAACCACATGGCAGCCACCCAAGCCAACCGATAGCGCCAGCCGTGCAGCGGACACGATCACCATCGCGCAGCAGCCGTCAACGGCAAGCACGGATGCCGGTACGCCAACTGTCGCCACCGCAGGGCAGCCACTCAAGCCGTCCGACAACACCGACCAGCCAACGATCGCAACCTCGCAGCAGCCGCCAACCGCGCCCAGCAGTTCAGCAGCAGTCGCCGACACAGGCTCAAGACCAGGCCCCGCCGGGGCAGGCTGGAGAGTATAGGAGCCGGATGAAGGAGCATGCACGCCCACATCCGCCAGGGCCAGCAGCCACCTCACCCGACCGGGATATTATAGAAATCCACTCGGACGAGGAGACCACGTATGGCTGGAGGATCCCTGCGGGAGCGCAGCTATCAAAGGAGGCCGTGAAGGACATCAAGGAAAGACTGGCGCGGAAGCAGTACGGCCGACAGCAGGCGTGGATCACGCAGGACGGATCGATGACCTGGCGCGTAGTAGTGACGAGGAACAATAAGGTAACGCTGGTGGAACACAGCGCCAACAAAGGGAGGGGGGAGTGTGACGAATAACGCACAAGTAAATAAATAAATATTAAAGAATAAGAAGAAAAGACAAAACATGAAGACACAAAATATACATATTAATACATAGCAATAAGAGACAAAACCTGAAGACACAAATATACATATTAAGACATAGGAATAAGCGACAACAACTGAAGACACAAAATATGCATAGTAAATAAGAGACAATACTTGAAGTCAATAAAAACAAAGAACAAGCAAACCAAACTAAAGTCAAACGAGCGCCAGTTTAATTTAAATGCGCGCGCCACGAGCAGAGAGAGGTCACACTGGCCCGCTAAGGGTCTGGCCACACTATTATGGCAAATTTCTTCGGGAGCGACAGCCACACTCGATCGCTCCAGAGCGCTATATAAGGCGAGCTCCAGCCGTGGGATGGCATTCAGTTTTCGGCCAGCGATCGGCCAAGTCCTCTAACAGGAGCAAGGGTAAGCCAACAGGAAGGAGCCGCCCAAGGAGCAAGGACGAGTAAGGTATATTGGTAAAGTGGTAACTAATAGTCGGACCCCGACCATATCTTACGTCTATAACTTGTGGAAGACCTTAGGGCCTCCTCTGTACGTCTCGATTTTGGAAGACCTAAGGGCCTCCCTATAAGTCTATATATCTCGGTAGACCTTAGGGCCTCCGTG
Organism: Drosophila kikkawai; assembly: GCF_030179895.1. NCBI lineage: Eukaryota > Metazoa > Arthropoda > Insecta > Diptera > Drosophilidae > Drosophila > Drosophila kikkawai. The sequence goes on along the minus strand of NC_091728.1, from coordinate 26,068,212 downwards.
CACGTCTCAATCTTAGAAGACCTAAGTGCCTCTAACAACTTCTCAATCTTAGAAGACCTAAGGGCCTCTAACAACTTCTCAATCTTAGAAGACCTAAGGGCCTCTAACAACTTCTCAATCTTAGAAGACCTTAGGGCCTCTACAAACTTCTCATCTTAGAAGACCTTAGGGCCTCTACAAACTTCTCATCTTAGAAGACCTTAGGGCATCTACAAACTTCTCACCTTAGAAGACCTTAGGGCCTCTACAAACTTCTCATCTTAGAAGACCTAAGGGCCTCTTACAACTTCTCAATCTTAGAAGACCTAAGGGCCTCTAACAACTTCTCAATCTTAAAAGACCTAAGGGCCTCTAACAACTTCTCGATTTTAGAAGACCTAAGGGCCTCTACCAACTTCTCAATCTTAGAAGACCTAAGGGCCTCTAACAACTTCTCATCTTAGAAAACCTTAGGGCCTCTACCCACTGATCCCTTGGTGGAAGACCTCAGGGCCTCCGCATATTGCACTAACCTGAAAGACCTTAGGGTCTTCGCCGACTACTCTCGCCCCTCTAGGAAGCTAGACTACTCGAGGCCCCAGCACGGGAACGAGCAACGGACCCCAGGGCAACGGAACGCGTCTCGAAAAGGACGAGCGGACGGCGGACCACCGGGTGACGAAACGCAGCCGAAGAAGGACGACCCGAGCCGGCGTACGGCGAACTGGAGCAGATACTCTCGATTGCCAACACCAAAATCCCGCTTTCCTCTCTGTACCCATATATACAATAAATTGTTTTGTCCCAGTATAACCTAACTACGGCATTCTCCTCTGGAACCAGGATCGAGAACTTCCTTGCAGCAACCACCTCAGACAATAAATAAATATCTGAGACGAACCCTGGCCATCCTTGAGCCCCGAGGAATGACCTAACCGTCACAGTGGCGCCCGAACAGATTGAAGTGGTTGCAAGGAACAGACCGACACCGGCAGAGTTATGTCAAGCTGGGTATACCTAGCGTCGAAAAACGAACTTACGGAATACGCGGAAGAGTTCGGATTAGACACGTCAGGGAAAAGCGAAGAGCTAAGACGGCTACTGGCGGCGTTTGCCAAGAGGACGGATCATAACGAAGAGATCAGACAACGGCTCGCCGATCTAACGATAAGGTACAAGAGAGATAAAAGTCCGGCAAAAGATATCGTACCGGAAATCGTAATATTCGAGGAAGGGGAACAAGAACAGCAAATCGCCGGACCAGCGGTGAGACACAGAAGGGTCAGAGCAGCGAAGAAGGAGAAGCTAAACGGAACGATGGAAGGAGGAAAAGAAAGGAAAATGGAGTGGAGGATGGAAACAGAGGTGGTTGACCGAGTACGTAGCTGGGGAATCCGATACCAAGGGACAACAAACCCACTGGAGTTCTTAGACAAAATGGAGCAGTGGGCGTCTGGGTACGGCATTCAGGAGAACCAGCTCGTGCAGACCATGCCATACATATTGGAAGGAGCCGCCATAGACTGGTGGAACACCACTCCAACCAAAATAAACACATGGAAGCAGCTGACAACAGAACTACTGGAGTACTTCCTGCCTCCAAGGTACAAGGAACAGATAAGAACGCAGATCGCACAGCTTAAACAGCGGGATTCAGAACCGGTGAGGGAATACGCTATGGGATTAAGAAAGCTCATGCGATTCACGAAGCTGTCAGAAGAGGAGAAGCTCGACCGCATATTTAACAACTGTAGGAGCAAGATCAAGCTCTACACGCGGAGATCAGGATTTAGGTCGCTGACGGAGTTACTCAAACTAGCAGAGGAAGTGGAAGAGATCGAGGCAGCGGACCAGCCGCGACACAACCAACCAGCACAGCAGCAAATACGGCCGGAAATTTGTATGCGATGCGGCGGGACAGGCCATGCGGCGCGCACATGTGGCAGTGTTTTCCCTGTGTGTGTCTCTCCCGTTCGCTGTAATTGCGTATGTATGTGGGCGGTTCGCTGGAGCGGAAGAGAGCGAGTGAAAAATCTAGTTGTCGCACTTCAGTTCGCCGCTATTGATTGGCAAATCGATCGCGGCCTTACAAGTGCGATACTGCGTTAGAGGGGGACTATTCCGTGGCTCGTGTCTCGGCTTAAAATAATAGCTAGTTTCAGCTTAGTTTTCCTAGTTTTTATTCTATTTAGTTTTCAAAAAACGATTATGGACTTCGTGTTCTAGCCAAAGATTAACAATATAATATAAAGAAATAGTATTTTAACCTAATATAGAAAATAGTATTTGAATTAAAAGCTAAAAAAGATAACATATTAATACTCAGAGGGTCCTAGGCGCGACTAGCTGAGTTTGTACGCCCTCAGTTTTCGAGCGTTACAACCTTCATCTATCAACATATCGAAACGACTTTTATTAGTTAAAGCGTATTTTGACCCAAATGTAGACTATTGGCGGCAAGTGATATTTAGTGATGAAAGTAAATTCAATGTTTTCTGATCTGATGGTGAAGGAAGAGTTTGGCCCAAGCCCGGAGAAGCCCTTGAGTTGAATGGCAACATTCAGGCAACGGTTAGGGGGAGGCTCCGTTCTAGTTTAATATTTTAGATTTTATTTTTGTTTATTGATCAAATAAAAACATTTTTAATACTGAAAAAAAATATTTTTGTATTGTTTTTTTTTTTTTCATTTTGCTTTTTATTTTATTTTTGGGTAAATTTGACTACTTATTACTAAAAATAAGTCGTTATATTATATAATAGTTTAAAGTATATGATTATATATAATATAATTTATAATATACTGACTAAGCATTTCTGGACTACAATCATTTATTATAATTTATAATATACTGACTAAGCATTTCTGGACTACAATCATTTGCTTTTATTTCTTTTAGTAACTTTAAGTGCCACAGAGATGCTATAAGCGGGTCAGATTATGCAGCCCATGTGTTGAATAGGTCCTCATTTACAGTTGCAGTTGCAATATTTTACCAAAGACATTAGAGTTATTCGAGTTGACTCTAATGTCTTTGATTTTACCCTAAGTTGTTTTGGTTTTTTATTTTGCATTTCCAGAGTCGCAGGTGGATGCAGCCGATGAAACTGATTCTGATTCAGGAGAAACACATGCGATGCGTAGCTGTAGTGTAGTTGCTGGCTCAGTCCAGCTTCAGATTTTATAGAAAAATGGACACATGTCAAGTAGCTATTTACTGGTACAAGCCCAAACTCTTAATTTGGATAAGAGTTAATGAGTGTACCTAACATTAAAAAAAATCATTACCATTGGTTATGTAGTTTTTGTGTAATATTACCTGAAATCTGACCAATTTATCTATTTTTTGTTGTATGACGCATACACCGAAAACAATTTCAACTTTGAATGCTCATATGATTCACCAACTAATCCTAAAATATTTTTGATTTCAGATTCGGAATCCTTGAAATATGTATCCTTTCGGATATGTATGGTTTAAAACGATCATGCGATCATGATTTTTCCTATTTTTGCAACGGTTTTTGTTCGAGAGGCACTACTGTGCCACGCTTGCAAGCTGCTAAAGGTAATAAAGACTTGAGCCTAGGACTATTACAAAAATCCGCTGTGTATAGAGAAAAATTGCAAAAGCACATGGAAATCGTTGCGGGCCAGCATGCGCTACCACCAGAAGATCTCCAGAGAAAGAAAAACATACAAATATAAATGCCTGTATTTTTCTTAATTATTTAAAATGCCTGCAATCGTCTTGCCATTGTACAGGTCCCATATCCGAATTAACATAAGTTTGTATATTCTTTTGCACAAATTTCGGATAGTTGCGAGGCCTCCACGGTTTGTCTCTAAATCGGTAGTCTCCACCGGAATCACAGGCAACTCGTAGTTAGCTGATTCGCATATAATAATTATGCAGCACACAAGCTGCACAAATCATTTTTTGGGCTCTCTCAGGATGGCATAGTAAAGTGCGTTGCACAGCAGCCCACCTTGCACTTAAAATTCCAAAAGCATTTTCAATGCATCGTCCCGCTCAAATAAGACGGTAATTAAAAAATCTCTCCTCTCTAGTAATGTTGCGGGAGCCGTATGGCTTTATGATCCAATTGTGTAGCGGAAGAGCATCATCTGCAACCAAGAAATACGGAGTCCGAACTCCACCGAGCGTGGTGTCTTCAGGAAACTCCATGTTACGCTTCCAATCCAAGACTTTGAGAATGCCTTCATGTCTCCTTCGCTTCCATATGCACCAATGCACTATGGTCCATAAGGCCAATTTTTTATGTTAATTTTTTTTAAATTCTTAATTGTATGATGTATTAACTCATCATACAATTAATAAATGAATATATAAAGCATTAAAAGCTTCAATTAAGGGTTTTTAAGCTTCCAAAAGTACAAAACCGATCAGCTGCTTATAGCCGTATGCCACTCTAATGCAGTTTTCATTAATTAGCTACTTTATTAGAACCTTGAAAGAGTCCACCATATGTGTCATTTTGCTTGGATTATTTTGGTAACACGACTACGGTCACACAGCTCATCGAAAATAAGAAAATATGGCTTCGTGCCAAAATCAGTCAGGTTGCTGTATATTGCAAAAAACCCGGCATCAAGCTCTACTTTTTTTCCGGCCTATTCAGTCTCTTAATGACATAGACTCCATCCCTTAGGTTTTTGAAAACGGAAGTTTTCATTAGGAGTTCGTCCGTTTGAGTTATATTTTCCTGTTGGAAATTAAATAATAAAACTTAACTTAATTTTTATAATACATAATAATTTTTATATAATTATAATACCCCTAAAATTTTAATTAATAATTTTTATTCAAAGAAAGACTTGTTAACGAAGCACCCGGAATGCCGGTATTCCAGCTTAGGCAGCTTGGCGCAACTGCTGCCGGGAAAATTATACCCTTTTCCAAAACACTCTGTTGTTTAAAAATTTAACTTGGAAATCGATTGTGGCCCAACAACAACAATGTGTGGTTGTTGTCTTGCAACCACTGTCACACTGGTTACCGAGCTAAATAAACAGCGATTCCGCTGTATAAATTTATGTATATAGCAAATTTTCGTCGTCAGAGTACCTTTTACCTTTTTACGGTCGGTGTGACCGTAGTCGTATTACCAAAATAATCCAAGCAAAATGACACATATAGTGGACTCTTTCAAGGTTCTAATAAAGTAGCTAATTAATGAAAACTGCATTAGAGTATCATATGGCTATTAGCATTGACCACATTTGGTTTAATAAGTCTATGTTTGTTAGAATTTGGCTTTTCCTGAATGGACGGGAAATTTTTATCGTACTCAAGATCACTACTATAGTTTTGTTGGAAAGAGTACTGCTTAAGGGCTTCCTTACGAGATAGTTTCTTGATGACGATGATTTTTTGGATGTCAAATTCCTTGGACCAAACTGACACTTGCTACGCTCAAAGGCATTGTGATCATCCTTGAAACATAACATACACTTGGTAATGTTGCAACTTTCGTTGTATTCCCTGTTGCCACACTTTTTGCAGCGTTTCTCCGACTTACAGCGAGATGCCGTGTGCCCTAAACGACCAAAATTATAACATTGCCTGACTGTGGGGAAAAAATAGCTGACCTTCAGAGAGCAAATGCCATATATCTGAACAGCATCAGGAATCTTACTCCCAGCAAAACAAATCTTGACAGTTTCAGTTGGCTCAAGCTGCATTTATTCAGTGGGAGAGTTACGAACACGCCTAAAGATACGCTCGACCTTTTTAATGTCTGACTTTAAATTGTCAAAAAGTTCCATGTCCTTAATATGCTTGGGAATACCTTTAATTACACCTACCGTTTCTGTGAAACTACTAGGGATAAAGATATCCACATTGTCTAGCTTTATATTGTTAAGTACAAAATCATTGGCTTCAAAGGTTGTTTTAAAAAGTAACTTGTAAACTTGAGGAGTAATGGACTTTAAGCCCTGGAGATTGCCATTTTTAATCCTCTCAAATAAATAAAGGTCACTTTTCATATTTTTGTTTTCAAAATGTTTGCTTTTTTTTTGTAGATAACAAAACATTGGCGGCACCATCGAATGACGGCTCAAATAAATTTATGTCGCGCACTTTATTTGCACTATTTACTACACCCTGTGATTCTTGTATACACGAGACACCCTGTAAGAGTTCTTGTGTAGGTGAGACTGAAAAAATCACAGAAAAAAGAAAATATAGTCTTAATAAAGACCAGGAATGATTTTGGGGTGTTTTGAGCACTACCCTATGTCAAAAAGGAACACGATTGCTTGGACAGTCAAGTACCACCGGAGTCTTAGACTTCGTGATCGGTTTATTGTCCAATTTATGTGTCGTTGTTGTGAAAATTAACACGTTTCTCCTGTGTTTCGTGGAATAAAACTAATCTCCTGAGGTCTGCTGAGGACAACTAAGTACGCCAGTTTGTACTTTGAATTTTCGATGTTCATCGCTCACTAACACATTTTCCCCGTTCGTCCCCCCTTTCTCAAAATTCTACAATATTTAGCGACGTTCGAGTTTCGCCATTGCGATCTCTTTGATATATGGTACAAAAACAATCGTGAAATATAATGTGTGTCAGAATGGATTGATGAAAAAATTGGCGATTATCACGTGAATGATGAAAAGTATAAATAAATTTAAAAATATGTAATTTTTAATCCTTAATAAAAAATACCTTAAAAATGAAATTATATGGTAAAACGTTTTAAGTCAAGGCACGATGCATTTTTGTCGTCTGAATTATCATTTACATTAAATATCTGTAAGACACCACAACGACATGGACGCGTAAGCTTGGCTTATACAAATGCAAGGCCCAGATTAAAAAGAAAATTGGAATTTGAGCTTGCGAATGAAAAAGAAAACAACATAAATCTTCTTGTTCATGCTGCAGCAGATTCAGCTAAGAGAGACAACAATACGAATGTGGCGTTTGTCCTAAAAGAAAAAGCTATTTAAAAAGCTAAAACCGACTTCACTTACATCAAATGAAGCTTTAGACTAGATCCTGGAAAATTCATTGACTAATCAGCAGTATGTTAACACTAGGTCTTTGAATATACAGGGTGATAATAAATAACCCGGACAAATTTTGAAGCAATCGATTATAAATGTGTTATGATGAAGCCCTTAAATAAATGCATTTATAGATAGCTTGTACTTTTCTGAAACAAATATATTTACATTTTTGTGATTTCCATCAATTTAATATTTGTTTCGGGATGTCTAACAATCGTTGTGCAATTTTAAAACAAGGAAATCGCCAATGCGACATTGTTCGTTTGCTTGGCATACCACAAGAAACGGTCTTTGCCGCTATCCGGCGATTTAATGAGCTTGGCCATGAAGGTGACCGTCCCGGACGAGGCAGACCATGCACCGCTAAAACTTCCAGAATTCGCCAGATCGTGAAAAAGCGGATCACTCGGATTTGCAGAGTCTCGGTCAGAAAAATAGCCCGTGAAATCGGAGTGAATCGAGAAAGTGTTCGGTTGATTGCAAAAAATGAACTTAATCTCAAGCCCTACAAGCTCCAAAAAGTGCAACTTCTTACGGATGACAATAAGCTCGTGAGACTCCAAAGATGCCGTCAGCTAAAGCGTCGGGCCGCAGGTCAAAAATGGGAGCATATTCTCTTCACGGACGAGAAGATATTCACCATCCAACAGGCGCACAATCACCAAAATGACGGAAGCTGGTCGGCTGAAGCTCCAGGTACCTCTGCAATAATCGAGCGCCGTCAATGTGAGCAGTCTGTAATGGTTTGGGGAGGAATATGCGCCACCGGCAAAACACCCCTTGTTTTCATCGATCAAGGGGTCAAAATCAATCAGGAAGTGTACCGCCGGGACATTTTGGAAACTGTTGTGCTTCCTTGGGCCCAGCAGCACTTCGCTGATACGGAGTGGACGTTTCAACAGGATTCAGCTCCAGTCCATAGAGCCAAATTTACTCATGACTGGGGAAAAGCCAATTTTCCGGACTTAATCACATCCAGTGAATGGCCACCTTACTCGCCAGATCTTAATCCAATGGACTACAGTGTGTGGTATACTTTGGAGTCCAGGGCATGTGCTAAACGCCACATTAGTTTGGAGGCGCTGAAGCAATCATTGCTCCAAGAATGGGATCGATTATCGGAAAAAGACCTGCGGCCCATTGCGCCAAATTTCCAGAAACGCTTAGGGCTCTGCATCGCAGCCCAATGAAGCCACTTCGAAACCGGCTGAATATATGTTAACACAATACCTATTTAATAGTTGTGTATCTGCATTTTTTCTCAAATACAGTTCCTTAAAAAGTTATGATCAAAAATGTTTGTCCGGGCTATTTATTGTCACCCTGTAAGTCAGACCAGTAACATTTATCCGAGTTACAACCAAGTTATAGAAGCTAAAATTCAATGTCAGCCAATAGGAATTGATGTTACAGAAACTGCTGCTGAAGTTTCTTTACAAAACCTCCTAAATCACACTGCACAGCGATTAATTAAAATGCAATCCGATGTTTTTAAACAATTCCCGTAGAGTTGTAAACTAGTTTGTGACGGTTAGGTCATTCCTCGGGGCTCAAGGATGGCCAGGGTTCGTCTCAGAAATTTATTTGTTGTCTGAGGTGGTTGCTGAAAGAGATGCCGACCCGGTCCCAGAGTAGAACGCCGAGAAATATGCCGTAACTATAATTATCTGTTTATTGCCTCCAACATTACAAGTGTTAAAAAGATTGGATTTAGTCTGCTGCCGTGGGTAGTCGCTCTGGAACGCCGCACTTCAGGGTCAGGTACATCCTTCCCGCTCGGGTCGACAGTGTCGGTGAAACGCCGGTGCGCGGATGCCCCTCAGATCTCCTAGAGTGAGAATAGCTGGTGGAGGCCCTCAGGTCTGCCAGTTAGTGGAATAACTGGTTAGCGGAGACCCTGAGATCTTCCAGTTAGCGAGCAGATTTGTGGAGTCCCTAAGGTCTTCCAATCTTTAGAAGTTTGTAGAGGCCCTAAGGTCTTCTAAGATGGAGAAGTTTGTAGAGGCCCTAAGGTCTTCTAAGATGAGAAGTTGGTAGAGGCCCTAAGGTCTTCTAAGATGAGAGGTTGTTAGAGGCCCTAAGGTCTTCTAAGATTGAGAAGTCTGTAGAGGCCCTAAGGTCTTCTAAGTTTGTAGAGGCCCTAAGGTCTTCTAAAAGAGAGAAGTTGTTAGAGGCCCTAAGGTCTTCCAAGATTGAGAAGTTGTTAGAGGCCCTAAGGTCTTCTAAAAGAGAGATGGTTTTAGAGGCCCTCAGGTCTTCTAAGTTTGAGACGTGCACGGAGGCCCTAAGGTCTACCGAGATATATAGAGACTTATAGGGAGGCCCTTAGGTCTTCCAATATTGAGACGTACAGAGAGGCCCTAAGGTCTTCCACAAGTTATAGACGTAAGATATGGTCGGGGTCCGACTATGGGTTACCGCTTACCAATATACCTTACTTAACCGTGCTCCTTGGGTGACTCCTTCCTGTTGGCTTCCCCTTAGCTCCTGGTAGAGGACTTGGCCGATCGCTGGCCGAAAACTGAATCCCTTCCAAGGGCTGAGGCTCGCCTTATATAGGGCTCTGGCAGGGTCGAGTGTGACCGCCGCACCCGAAGATATTTTGCCATAATAGTGTGGCCAGGCCCTTCCTGGGCCAGTGTGACCATTTGGGCGCGATCATGGCGCGCGCGCGCATTCAATTCAAATCTATTCCATATTCTATATTCATTGTTTTCTATTGTATATTCCTTATTTTATATCTTACGTATATATTTGTGCGCGTCTGCGCGTCACACTCCCCCCTCGCTTCGGAGGCGGTGTGGTACCGCACCGTAATTATTTTCCCCTGTCGAATACGCTTCTCCAGGATCCGGTGGTGCTCTCTGATTGTACCATCTGCCGTTGTATTTTCCTTTTTTCTCTCGGTTGTTCTTCTTGAGCAAGTCCCGCGCCGCATGCTCTTAGTGCTACCGATGAACTTATCCGTTGCCATTTCCTCTTGCCCCTTTCCGTTGTCTGGATCGTCGTGCCATCGTTGCCTGGGGTTGCTCGTTGCAGTTTTGCCCCTGCTTCTACTTCTGCCTTCATCTGCTCCTTTATGTCTTGCCCTTCATGCTCCACTCCGTAACTTTCCTGCTCTCGCCGTCTTTTCCGCTCCTGTTTCTCTGCCCACATCGCAACCTCCTCTGATTGGTCCATGATTCCTGTGTCCATCCCATCTTGCTCGACCTCCATTTCGGCTTCCTCTGGTTGTCCTGTATCCCCTTGTCTAACGGTTGCCCGCATATACAGCTCGCTCTTTCGAATTCCGAGTGTGTTATACGGGTCTTCAATCTCCTGGCCTGTCTGCTCTGGTGTAATCGTCGCAGTTCCACAGCACTCCTTATATCCCTCGCTAATCTCCGGGGTGAGTCTTTGCTGCGCCTGGTCGAAAACCGATTCCGATTCTATTATCTCGACTATTTCCGCCAGTTTGAGGAATTCGAGAAGTGTCTTAAATTCCGATCTTCTCGTATACAACTTTATCTCGCTTTTACAATTTACGTAGATACGGTCCAATTTTACCTCCTCTGTAAGATCTGCAAATCTCATCATCTGCCTTAAGCTCATTGCGTATTCCCTCGCCGACTCCGACTCTTCTTGCTTACGCTGCGCAATTTTCTCCATCAATTGCTCCTTGTACCTTCGTGGTAAGAAGTACTCCACTAGCTCTGATGTCAGCTTTGCCCAACTGTCATTTTTGACAGGGAAGCAGATCCACCAGTCGATTGCTGCGTCTTCCAGAATGAATGGCATCGTTTGCACCAATTGATCGTGCTGGATGCCGTATCCCGTCGCCCAATCCTCCATTTTCTTAATGAACTCCAGTGGATTAGTCATCCCATCGTACCGGATTCCCCAGCTTCGTATCCGGTCCAGGATCTCCACGTCTATCTTTCGCTCCATCTTCAGATCCGTCTGCTCTGATCCCGACTCAATGCAATTCCGCAGGTGCGTTCTTCGACCCTAAATATACTTAGGTCGACATAACTCTACCGGTCTGTCGGTCTATCTCTTGCAACCACTCAATCTGTTCGGGCGCCACTGTGACGGTTAGGTCATTCCTCGGGGCTCAAGGATGGCCAGGGTTCGTCTCAGAAATTTATTTGTTGTCTGAGGTGGTTGCTGAAAGAGATGCCGACCCGGTCCCAGAGTAGAACGCCGAGAAATATGCCGTAACTATAATTATCTGTTTATTGCCTCCAACATTACAAGTGTTAAAAAGATTGGATTTAGTCTGCTGCCGTGGGTAGTCGCTCTGGAACGCCGCACTTCAGGGTCAGGTACATCCTTCCCGCTCGGGTCGACAGTGTCGGTGAAACGCCGGTGCGCGGATGCCCCTCAGATCTCCTAGAGTGAGAATAGGTGGTGGAGGCCCTCAGGTCTGCCAGTTAGTGGAATAACTGGTTAGCGGAGACCCTGAGATCTTCCAGTTAGCGAGCAGATTTGTGGAGTCCCTAAGGTCTTCCAATCTTTAGAAGTTTGTAGAGGCCCTAAGGTCTTCTAAGATGGAGAAGTTTGTAGAGGCCCTAAGGTCTTCTAAGATGATAAGTTGGTAGAGGCCCAAAGGTCTTCTAAGATGAGAGGTTGTTAGAGGCCCTAAGGTCTTCTAAGATTGAGAAGTTTGTAGAGGCCCTAAGGTCTTCTAAGTTTGTAGAGGCCCTAAGGTCTTCTAAGTTTGTAGAGGCCCTAAGGTCTTCTAAAAGAGAGAAGTTGTTAGAGGCCCTAAGGTCTTCTAAGATTGAGAAGTTTGTAGAGGCCCTAAGGTCTTCTAAGTTTGAGAAGGTTGTAGAGGCCCTAAGGTCTTCCAAGATTGAGAAGTTGTTAGAGGCCCTAAGGTCTTCTAAAAGAGAGATGGTTTTAGAGGCCCTCAGGTCTTCTAAGTTTGAGACGTGCGCGGAGGCCCTAAGGTCTACCGAGATATATAGAGACTTATAGGGAGGCCCTTAGGTCTTCCAATATTGAGACGTACAGAGAGGCCCTAAGGTCTTCCACAAGTTATAGACGTAAGATATGGTCGGGGTCCGACTATGGGTTACCGCTTACCAATATACCTTACCTAACCGTGCTCCTTGGGTGACTCCTTCCTGTTGGCTTCCCCTTAGCTCCTGGTAGAGGACTTGGCCGATCGCTGGCCGAAAACTGAATCCCTTCCAAGGGCAGAGGCTCGCCTTATATAGGGCTCTGGCAGGGTCGAGTGTGACCGCCGCACCCGAAGATATTTTGCCATAATAGTGTGGCCAGGCCCTTCCTGGGCCAGTGTGACCATTTGGGCGCGATCATGGCGCGCGCGCGCATTCAATTCAAATCTATTCCATATTCTATATTCATTGTTTTCTATTGTATATTCCTTATTTTATATCTTACGTATATATTTGTGCGCGTCTACGCGTCACAAGTTGTTGGGTTAACTGGCCAGAGTGCTTACAAACAGAAGTTTGAAATAAACACTCCAGACGTACAGATTTCAGATCAATCATTGTTTGTAACTTCTGTTATCCCATAAAAATGATTGACTCATTTCAGCGAAACATATGGGTTAACCGAACACCGCAGTCCATTCGATGTTGCAGGCCCCTAAAAATTAAATTTGTTAAAGAAACTACTGATCACATTATTATGGAAAAATAGATAATTTGAAAATAGATGACACTGAGAACATTTGATATGTATATCTAAATCAACTCAATGCTGTCCTATCTGTGGTGTCACCCCAACAAAAGTTATGGACACCAAAGATTTTAATTTAAAAACCTTTACCCCTAAGCTAGAAGCTTTACAATTTGGAGTGAGTCCACTACATGCTTGGATTCGGTTTTTAGAACATATCATACAGAAGAGAAATATAAAAATGGCATGTAACTGGTGATGACAAAATTAAAATGGGTGCACGCAAAAAATGTATTCAAGAAAAGATATGGGATGAAATGGGTCTGCGAATAATCATGCCAAAACAAAACGGCAGCGGCAACAGCAATGATGGCAATACAGCAAGAAGAGCTTTTGCAAAAAGTAAAGAACTTTCATCTATATCCTGCTTTGACGAAAATATTTTAAATAATTTCACATTATACTAGCCAGGGCCAGGGTTCGTCTCAGAAATTTGTATTTTTTAGTCGGAGGTGGTTGCTGAGAGTGATGCTAGTTCGACAGAAAACATCGATGTCGATGTCCATCGATGTTTTCAAAATAGACCATCGGTGTTTAAGATCGGAATAAAAAAAAACATCGATTTTTTTAGCATCACTAGTTGCTGATAATATCAAAATATCAATATATCGATATTTTTTCTGAAAATGAAATATTTATATCGGACATTTTTTTTGTCAAATATCGAAATCAGGATATTTTTTTTGATATATTTTCTTTGGTCACTCTGAATTTGAAAGCGTGTAATTTCGGTGGAAAAAGTTAACTTCTGTAAAAAAAGGGAAAATTAATGTAAAATTAAATTACACAAACAAAACGAACGGCACAGCGAAGTGCAAGCATTGCGAGAGAGTGATTAAAACGAGTGGCAATTCGTCACCTTTAAAGGTGTCTTTAAAATCGCTTGTTCTTTAAGCCAAAGATAAAACGAAGAGCACGTGGCGTTCATTACTTTAACTTGCTTTAATTTTCTTTTTAGATAATGGATATAAGACAAAGGAGATAACTAAAGCCATAATTTACATGATCTGTAAGGACAATATGCCAGTTCGCTGTGTAGAGAAAGAGGGCCTCAGAGGACTCCTCAAAAAGTGTGTGCCGCATTTTAAAATGCCTTGCAGATCCGCGGCAAGTATTAAAAAAATTTTATGTAGTTTGATAGACCTTCATAAGTATATATTCTTTTTTAGATAACAACAATGATTGAAGAAAAGTACATCCAGTGCGTGGGAGCTGTGGTGAAAATGCTGAGCAGTGTACAGGACTTTGCGTATACCTGCGATGCCGTGACCATACCAAACTCGACTCGCTCGTTCCTTACCATCACGGCGCACTTTATTGAAAAATATTCACTAAATGCAATCTCCCTTGCAGCGTCAAGAATGGATCAGGTATGATGAAATATAATTTCTTGTATTTTAAATGTGTTTTGTTGTCAATTGTGTGTCTGGTGCTCTTTCGATAAGTTATTTGATTCTTATTTATTTTCCGATTTTAATTTAGTCGCATACCAGTGATTATGTAACCTTTTTATTGGAAGAGAAGGATGAAGTCCTTTTCAGGTTTATCGAGCAAGGTGGTTCTTATTTTGCTACAGAAATCAGAACATGTCAAAGGACTCCCCGAAATGCTCAATGTGGCAGAGCTAACGATATGTCGAGACATGTAGTCTCCTTCAACCTTTCAAATAGGCAACAGAGCAAATAAGTGGAGAACATTACGTAACTGTAAGTTTAGTAATACCACTTATTTCAATGTTAGCAGACAAAATGAAAACTCTGAAAATGGAGACGATGGAAGGCATACGAGCCAAGGAAGCGCTTATCAGAATTTCTGAAAAGAGGTTTCAGCCGTTTCAGAAAAATCCCATTTTGGTTAAATCAACCTTTTTAGACCATAGGTTTAAAAAAATGTATTTGAAGCCTTTAACGGTTAAGGATGCCATTAAAGATATTTCAATTGAAATCAATAAGTTTACTGTTGAGGGAAGGGTATTTCATCAAGTCAAAATTTTGTTTACTTGAATAACAAATTGACTAATCAGTAAACCCAATAGGTTTAATTTTATAACATTTAAAATTTTGCTAATAATAATTAAAACACATACTTCAATATATATATATACCAAATAAATTATTTAAATGTTTACAGATTTCCGATGTCACAAAACCGGATGATGTATTCGAGGATTTCATGAGCTCGCACAATAACTCGATCCTGAAAGAGGTTCGCAGTGTGTCAGAGGAAAATAAGGAGCTGAAACTCCACTTCAGCTTGCCTCAGGCTGCGTGTGAAAGCAATCCATTAGATCAGCGATGGGCACGAGATCTAACGGTTTGAGCAGCAGCTCGCTGAAAAAAAAAACAACAACAACCCCCAGCGTTGCGAACCGTCGCACCCACGCGACACACAGAATGTGCGAGCCGAGAAAATACACTGACAAAAAGTTTTTGAGTAGATCAATATCTTCAGCCATTTTTACGTGCATTTATGTCCGCCTAAGAAAAACGACTGCAAAAGAAATCCAAACTTTTTTCTTTAGTGCAGAAGTCAACGCTAGCCGCACAGTTCCCTTTAAAATTGTTCTTGTTTTTGGGACGATGTGCGAGTTCGGTCGCTTGTGTTTTGTTGTTGCAAACTCGGGATCGCGGGGATGTCCTCGCTACCTGCGCCAAAGGTCAGTGTGGTTGTTTTTGTAAATCTTCACGGTTCGCTGGTCGCGAGCACTGCACTTGTGCGTCTGCAATTGTGCGACATGCTGGCGGCTCCGAAAAAAGATAACGGTTTGAGCAGCGTGAGCAAATTGAGCCACGGCGTGCCCATCGCTGCATTAGATGTTTGGAAATCCCATAAGGCGACCATGCCGGGACTTTATAAGGTGGCCCTTAAACATCTAATAACCCCGGGTAGCTCGGTGCCGCCGGAGCGGCTGGCATCGGCTATCAAATGTGTTGTGTGCGACGCGAGGAGTAGAATGACGGACAGACACATAAAACAACGAGTATTTTTAAAATCTCTGAGTTCCAAAAATTGGGTTTGAATCTCATGAAGTTAAGTTTAATTTTGTATCTTATGAAATGATATAATGAATATAACAAAAATACATAACAAATATAAGGAAGTAATCATTTATAAAATTTGTCTTTTTATTTAGTGGATAACTGTTCAATCGCTGAATCGTTGAAAATTCAACAAAAATTGTCAACAGTTAAGTGAATCCTCCAACGTTAGTTGTATGAGCGGCTTTTCACAAACTAATAAAATACAATTCGGGCAATTACCTACAAAAACGTTAGAGAAAGAAGCTGCTCTTTGTCTTTTCGTGGCAAAACATACATACCATTGCCTCGGTGGATCACCTAGGCATATTATGCATCACACATTTTGATGATAACAGCACAGCAACAAAAATAAAGCTGCACCGTACAAAATGTACCCACATTATAAAGAATGTTTTAGCGTGCCACTTAGCCAGGTCAATTTGGTTAAATGCAAACAGAGAAATCGGTTGAATGTTGACACTTTAAACTCAATTTTAAGCATCAGGTAAATTGACTTAAATATCTTAAAAATATAAACTACATTTAGTCACCAGTCCAGATCAGGTTTGCAGCGTCATGGCAAGTGTTGCCACGACTATAAAACACCACAAAATGTTCTAAAGATGATCGGAACATCTAAGAATCAAGAGGCAGTCGATATAGACGAAATAATTAAAAACTTTTAATAAAATGACTTTTTTTAGCTTTTTTAAAAGGATTCTTTAGGTTTTTGGTTTTTGCTAATCTAGCGTTTCTTTCGGGAAAAATTATGGCAACACTGCAACTTATACTATCTGAAACCCCCCTAAGCTTCAACTACTAGCCTAGTGCGATTGTTCATCGAACTGACCAGCTTTTGTAGGTCATATTCCAACGGAATTTTATGTCATTCTTCCAGTACTGCTGCTTTTAAGGCGGCGCGGTTTATGGGCAGCCTTTTGGCCACTTTTTTTTTCAGATAAGCCCACAAATTTTCAATGGGGTTCATGTCGGGGCTCTGAGGAGGTGTATCAATGACCTTTTGGCAATTATAAAGGAGTCGTGTGAGCACAGTGAGCTCCTTATGTTTGGGGTCATTGTCTTGATAAAATTAAAATTTAGCTTATTATCGACAATTGAGCCAAATTTCTCCGCACTATGCCTCAAATTTTGTTTGAGAATGGAGAGATATTGCTCAGCATTCATTGTATTTTCAATAAACGCAAGCTCTCCCACTCCCTAGCTGCTAATACATCCCCAAACCATCACCGACATTTTGCCAATTTTTTGCTGTCGGAATGATGTTGCGCTGATCTGAAGCTGTTAACGGCTCGCGCCATACTCTAGTTGGTTCATCATTGTAGTAGAGCATTAATTTGGTTTCATCACAGAATATAACGCCATCCCAATAGTTTTCCGGCTTAATGATCATGTCGACAGCAAAAGTTAAGCGCTTTTCAACATTTACTTTTGAAAGCAGAGGCTTCTTACGCGCAACCCTTGAAGAGTATTTGTTTCGCAGAATTAGTTGGCGGACGGTTTCATGTGAAACGAGCGTGCCACACTCTTCTTCCAACTCCTTGGCAAGGGTTCTGGTCGAAATTTTGGGGTTCTGAGGGACCTTACGCATTATAAGGCGCACGCTTGGCAATCTTTTTCTTTCGACCACTTCCACACTTTGCTTCCAATCTGTCTTTATTTTTTTTTTTGCTTGATTTAACATGACAATTTACATGAAACATTGTGACGGTTTGTCGTTTCCGGTGGCTTAGGGATGGTCAGGGTTCGTCTCGTTTTTTGTATTTTTAGTTAGAGGTGGTTGCTGAAAGAGATGCCCACCCGGTCCCAGAGTAGAACGCCGAGAAATATGACGTAATTATAATTAGATGTTTATTGTCTCGAATATTAGTCTGCTGCCGCCGGTAGCCGCTCTGGAATGCCGTACTTCAGGAACAGGTGCATCCTTCTCGCTAGGGTCGACAGTGTCGGTGAAACGCCGATGCGCAGATGCCCCTCAGATCTCCTAGAGTGAGAACAACTTGAGGAGACCCTAAGGTCTACCAATTTAGAGACTTATTCGCAGGCCCTAAGGTCTACCAATTAGAGTCCCAGCGAGTCTCAGCGAATCGATTTTTTTTCGATATTTTAGAAAATAAAATCGAAACATCGAAAACAAAACTTTTTTATTTTTTACTTCAAATAAATTCAGAAAAAACCAAAACCTAAATTTATTTACATAATCATTCTTAAACAAACCAAAAATGAATTCATAATAAATCAAATAAATTTTTCTGGCCATGATACTGGCATGACACTGCCGCATTAATTAGAGACTTCATTAAAGATTTGACAGCGCTATAGCGTTTTACACAAGTGCGAGCAAGACGACTATATGGCGCTCTAATGCATTAGAATAATGCATTATGCTGATATGACACAGCCGCATTAATTAGAGACTTCATTAAAGATTTGACAGCGCTATAGCGTTTTAAACAAGTGCGAGCAAGACGACTATATGGCGCTCTAATGCATTAGAATAATGCATTAGCTACTTCAGTGGAGCGATAATCGATAGATCTACATATTTTATACTAGATATTCGATAACAAAATACGGGTTTAATGAAGAAAATTGTAATTGAAAAATGTATTAGCCAGCTCATTGACAGTATGGTCTCACAATGAGAATTTTATTTTTATATCATTTCGCTTGTTTTTTGAACTGAAAATATATTAGAAAATTAGCAAAAATAATATGTTTTGCGGTAGCAAGGTTCTTGCGCTGTAAAATTAATTAAAATTATTTTTTTTGTAATAATTAAAAAAATTTTAAGCATTATAGGTTAAAAACATAAATTTAAAGGATTCTGCATTTATTTATGCAATAATACTTCGACGAGGAATTCAGAAATTCATAATAATACGCCGCGAATGGCGGCCGTTTTTTTTTGTTTACCTTTTACGGTCGGTGTGACCGTAGTCGTATTACCAAAATAATCCAAGCTAAATCCAAGCAAAATGACAATATAGTTGACTCTTTCAAGGTTCTAATGAAGTAGCTAATTAATGAAAACTGCATTACAGTATCATATGGGCATGACCAGTGATTAATTGATTTTGATTTTTTTTAATGAAAATATTTTGTTTCTTATTTTATGAATCTTTAGTTTAAATAAAATTATTTATTTTATATAAAATTATTCAAAGCCTTTATTTTAAATAAAGTATCTTATTTTAAATAAAAATAATTAAAATAAAGGTTCGTAAAATAAGAAACAAAATATTTTCATAATATTAAAAGAAAAAAATCAAAAAATCAATTATTTACTGGTTTTTTCCAGAAAAATTAAATTAAATGAGATCAATTCAATGAGATCACAAGAAACAAAAGAAAATATTTTCAAAATATAAAAATGAAAATAAATACCAAACTTCGACTAGCCACTGGTTTTTGTTGGCAAAAACGAGCCTATTTAAAGTTTTGGGTTTTAAAGCGGCACGTCTATCGGTTATAATACATCCAGCCTTACTAAATACTCTCTCTGCTTCTGTTGATCTAGCTGAAACGCACAGATAGCGCAAAGCATGGACCTTGTCGATTAATCGATTCTTTCTAAACCGAATCGATGCATCGACCAAAAAGATAGAATCGATTTAATCGATGTTGACATCGATTTTTTCCCAGGTCTACTAGCAATATAGAGACGAAAGATATGGCCGGGGTCCGACTATTACACCACTTTACCAAAATACCTTACTTACCCTCCTTTTAGTGCTGGAAAAACATCGATTATTAATCGATGTTTGATGTTTTTTTTTGCCCAATTTTATTTGATATTGTTGAAATTAGTGCTTCGCCTTTTATTTTATATTGGAACATCGGGATTCTTCCCTCATCAGATATCACTTAGGAAATTGTTTCTATTTAAAAATACTAATTTACCAACTATTTTTGTCTTGAGGCAGCTTCTTCGGTCTGTAATTATTTGCCCAGCCTTGCTGAACGTCCTTTCAGACTTACAGGAAGTAGCGGGCACGCAAAAATACTGCTTTGCAGTAGACTTAAAAGCAATCATGGCATCAGGGTTCATCTAAAATATAACTTGTTACTTTTAATTATTATCTAAATTTAAAAAAAAAATTACTTTACAAAAAAATAATGGGTCAGTCTCTTCAGAAGCATTCGGTGTCTCGAGGTATTGCCTTAGGCTGAGAATGGCTTCTGCTCTGGGAGACTTTACCCTTACAGCTACTTTTTTTTGCAGGAAACTAAACTTTTTTGTTGGAGCTTCCTGAGGGGTTTTTAGCTGCTCATCGCTGCAATGTTCGGACAAATACTCATGGAGCTTGGACTCCAAGGCAATTGCTGCCTGATCGGCATTCCGGCTCGACATAAAACCCAGTTTTTTTAACCTTGGATCCAGTATGGTCGTTACTTGAGGAATTGAACGCGTTTCATATTGATCAAAACGTTTCGGAATTCGTTCTATTATATATTCGTGTATAGAAAGCCCTTCCTTGGTTTGAAGTTTGCATTTCACGTCTTCAATGTTTTTTCTAATTTCGCAAATTAATGGAAGCAGAAGAGATATTGTGACGTTTTTATCAGCTGATATAGCTTTTGTTGCATGTTCAAATGGTGAAAGTATGTTTGAAATATCTTCCAATATGCAAACTTTTTCTGCTGAAAAAGGCTGGGGAGCTTTTCGAATGCCTAATAAAACAGAAGAAAGAGTGGAATTAGTTGCCAAAATCCGCTGCACAATATACAAAGCACTATTCCATCGTGTTGGAACCTCTTGTATTAAATTGTACGGATTATCTCCTTGAGCTTTTTTTAATTTCTCATGGGAAATTGTGCTGCTCTTAAAAAACGAAACAATTCGCTTACATTTTGCTAGCATCGGCACGACTAATGGCAGTTTCAAAACTTCTTGAACCAAAAGATTTATAGTGTGCGCAAAACAAGGTAAATGTGTTATCTTAAGCAATTCACATGTCCAACAATCCGCCGTTATACCAACATGATCCAATTCACCTAATGCACATTTCAACTTTTGCTTTAGCTCGATATATTCCGTGTTTAGCACTTTATTTCTGAAATGCGTTTTATTGGTCACTTTATATTGAGGATCTACACACTCCATCAGCTCTACAAAACCCCGATCTGTTACCATACTAAATGGTTGCAAGTCCAGGGTAATCATTCTCAAAACTTTGGAGCCATTTGGATATTTCTGGAAATGTTTTAGGTCCTTGCTTGTGCGTGGGTATGCAGTTTGGATGGCTTGCTGAGTTAACGGATGCATATATTTTAAATGCTGCAATAGGTTGCTTGTATTTCCAGCAGTTTTGTAAGATTTTCCGCATTGCTTGCAAATATCAGTTATGTTATTGGGGCTCTTTATAAAGTGATCCCAAACCGCTTTGGGTTAGGAGCTTTGTTCTCCTCATTATCCCCCCTGAATGGGTTGAGGCTCAGGAATGTGAAAAATATATCAAAATATCAATATATCGATATTTATGAATAAAAATATATATTTATATCGTTATATTTGCTTAACCTGATATATCGAAAATCGATATATTCCGGGGATATATTTTTGATATTTCCTTATTGGCCACTCTAATTTGAAATCAGTGAACGAGGAACGAATTAACATGAGCATGCGTCAGCATTATTCTGACATAAAAAATAACTGCAATTATTGCAGTAGGACTATAAAAACAAGTGGTAACACATCAAATATGATGGTGCACCTAAAAAACAAACATCAAGATGCATATTTGAAGTGCATTAAGGTAAGTACTACATTTTGTCCAAGGGAGCTACATGACGTTGTTTTTTATTGTGCGTGTGTGTTAATTTTCGCGCGAAAAGTTTTGTAGACATTTTTGTGACTCTCTCCTCTCCTCTTCTCCGCACAAAACTCTTTTCGTGGTCTCTCTTTCCATTTTCCTCACACCTTCCACAAGCTACTACTACTACTAACGCCAGGGGAGTGAGCCGCGCTTATACTGGCATGACACTGGCGCATTAATTAGAGACTTCATTAAAGATTTGACAGCGCTATAGCGTTTTACACAAGTGCGAGCAAGACGACTATATGGCGCTCTAATGCATTAGAATAATGCATTAGCTACTTCATTGGCGCGATAATCGATAGATCTACATAAAAATACTAGATACTCGATAACGAAATACGGGTTTAATGAAGAAAATTGTAATTGAAAAATGTATTAGCCAGCTCATTGACAGTTTGGTCTCACAATGAGAATTTTATTTTTATATCATTTCGCTGGTTTTTTAACTGAAAAAAATATTAGAAAATTAGGAAAAATAATATGTTTTGCGATGGCAAGGTTCTTGCGTTGTAAAATTAATTAAAATTTTTTTTTTGTAATAATTAAAAAAATTTTAAGCATCATAGGTTAAAAACATAAGTTTAAACGATTC
This sequence comes from Drosophila kikkawai, assembly GCF_030179895.1. Classification (NCBI taxonomy): domain Eukaryota; kingdom Metazoa; phylum Arthropoda; class Insecta; order Diptera; family Drosophilidae; genus Drosophila; species Drosophila kikkawai. The sequence goes on along the minus strand of NC_091728.1, from coordinate 26,046,048 downwards.
TGCATTTATTTATCCAAGAATACTTCGACGAGGAATTCAGAAATTCATAGTAATACGCCGCGAACGGCGGCCGTTTTTTTTGTTTACCTTTTAAGCCTAGTACTCTGACGAGAAAAATCCGCTGTATAAATTTAGACAGCGGCCAAACTCCATATAAAAAAAACGGTGTCGAAAAAAAAAGAAGAAGAACTTTTAGACACGTCGTTTTTTTCGGTACTCTGACGACGAAAATGAAGCCTGCGAAAATTGAATGGCGTTGCCAGATCAAGATAGTAAACAGCTGATATCGCGCTGTCTAAATAATTCATTTGATTTATTTAGACACCCCTTATGGAGGGAAAGTTGAAGGGAAAAGGTGGCATTGATAGGGGCTGTCAAGGGGAAGCCTATAATATGGAATTTAACCCACAAAGGACATTTTAATGCCATATTTATTAATATTTTTAATCTTTTTTTTTGAATATTTGTTTACAAACAGCTGTCCAGTGTGACCAAAGAAAATCCTTAAACGCCATAAAAAGTAAATTTTCATGGCATTTCAGGATTTTCCTTAATTTTTTTTGGTCACACTAGCTCGGTAGCGAAATAAACAGCGATTCCGCTGTCTAATTTAGACAGCGGGTTTTTCTCGTCAGAGTACTAGGCTTTAACTTTTACGGTCGGTGTGACCGTAGTCGTATTACCAAAATAATCCAAGCAAAATCCAAGCCAAATTACACATATAGTGGTCTCTTTCAAGGTTCTAATGAAGTAGCTAATTAATGAAGACTGCATTAGTGTATCATATGGGCATTAACAGCACAAAATTTCCAGTGTTGGTAAACACGCGTGGTTTAGCTTTTCCCGCCGATTAAGTTTTCAAAAACGTTGGCGCAGATATTTATTTATTTAATTAATTAAATACAGTCTTATATCCTGAAGCCGTGCTCGGCTGCGCAGTTGGCAGGTGGGAAAGGTCACGGAGCCGACCAAAGTCCGATCCCCCGCGTAAAGCGGGGTCCCATACAAGGGACGTCGGGGACCGAGAAGGAGCGGTATAACCCCTGTCGTAGCGCCAGGGGGAAATCCCTGGCCAGCGTGGGAGCCCTGCGTGGACCGACAGGCCGGCAATGGAGGAGGACATAAACCCATTTGTGTGCGGTTCGGCTCTAGCGAGGTCGCCCCAGAGGGAAGGGGATGAAGCAGCGGCCTTCAAGAGGAGCAGCAAGCTCCCCCAAACGCCCACTGAGCTGGAAACCATGGAGAATGGGCGGAGCCCTGGGTCAGGCTCTACGCCGCCTCCCAAGAGGACACGGGATCCTGCGAGCCCGACCAGTTCGCAGAGATCCACGCCTGCCAAAAAGAGCAAGGCATCTGAGGAGGCAGCCAGCCTACAGGATCTCCAAGAATTGGGGAAACTGCTGCAGGAGGTTTCCACTAAAATTATGGACAAGACGACGCGTCACATCACCGTCTCTACAAGGGAACTGTTTGCCAAAATGAAGGCACTGCACGCAAACATCCTTGCGCCGAGCAGAGCGGCTGCTGCGGGCGCCAACGAAAGGCAGGAGAGCGAGGCCGGGAACAGCCTGTGCCCAAAATGCGCCCAGAGCATACTCTGCGTCGACAAGAAGCAGCAGACACCGGCAATTTGGAGGAAGGACGCTACTGCTCAAACAGAGCCCTGGCGAAGGCTGAGCCAGCCAAATGGGCCGGAACTACCAGCTTTGCGCCTGCCCCTACACCAACTGGCGCAGCGCAGCAGGGAATCGCGAAAGGGCCCAAAAAGCTCCAGAAAAAGCCTCACGGAGCCCATTCAGAGCCCGTGGAGGACCACGTTACCGCCCGGATTCTCGATAACCCCGGAAAGCCCACTGGCGAATGGGAGGTAGTTTCCAAGAAGCCGAGGTCAGCGCGCCATGGACGCCCTGATGCTGTCATCGTGCAGGCAAACGACAAGTCCTACAGTGAGGTGCTAGCCATGGTGACCAGGAGAGGTGACAGGCAGTTGTCGGACCTGGGTGCTTGTGTCTCGAAGGTTCGTCGCACTAACAACGGCAACCTGCTCCTAGAGGTGGCCAAAGGCAGCGTGGAGAGTGCCGAGACCATGAAGGAGAGCATCGAGAGGGGCTCGGTGACTCCGCGACTGTTCGTGCGTCGACGGAGGGCACGAAAGTGTTGGTGCAGGAGATTAGGGACATCGACTCCATCAACTCGAAGGAGGAGGTATGTGCCGCTATTGCCGGCCAATTCAATTTCGAAGTTGGACGCGTGAGAGACTGGAGCATGCGCCGCGGCCACTCAGAGACGCAGCTGGCGATGGTCAGCCTGCCCATTGGGCAAGGCAGTTTTGCAGCGTGGCGAGGTGCGAATCGGATGGTCGAAGTGTAGGATCCGGGAAAGATCCGGTCCACCAAGGTGCTTCAGATGCCTGGAAACGCCCGGTTTGCGCCCATTGCGATCCAATGCAAGAACCCGGTGGATAGGAGGGCCTGCTGCATCAAATGCGGAGAGTCGGGTAGCCAGATGCGCCAACGAGCCCTCTTGTTTCCTTTGCAAGGCGGCCGGCAGTACGGACACAAGGCACCAGGCAGGCGGCAGTGGCTGTCCAGCTGCTGGCGGATGGGATGTGAATAAACCAACCAAATGCAGCTAACTCAGTTAAACCTGAATCACTGCAGTGCCGCGCAGGATCTTCTGACGCAGACGGTGCGCGAACGCGGCTCAGAGGTAGCTATCCTCAGCGAGGTGCATAGTAGCCGGAACATAACAATTGATGTGTATGAATTTTTACCGCCTGCTAATCACCTCTGGTGTAAGTGTGCGTGTTCATTTCGGTACAAATACAGTTTCAACATTTAAAAATACAGTCGGAAAAAATAATATAAATACCCAATTAAAGTTCACTTGGTGATAACTTGTTAGTGTTTTGCTAAATTGATGCATACGATTGGTACTTAATACTATTTTTTATTGAAAATACTAGGGTGCTAGGGTATTCATATATTAAAATTATCTGTTAAGATAAAAAGTCTATGCAAATTTTAGAAAATTCTATACATATATAAAAGAAAATTAATCGCATTACTATTTTTATACCCTTGCAGGGTATTATAATTTCAGTCAGAAGTTTGCAACGCAGTGAAGGAGACGTTTCCGACCCTATAAAGTATATATATTCTTGATCAGCATCAACAGCCGAGTCGATCTAGCCATGTCCGTCTGTCCGTCTGTCCGTCCGTCTGTCCGTCTGTCCGTTTCTACGCAAACTAGTCCCTCAGTTTTAAAGCTATCTGAATGAAACTTTGCACATAGTCTTCCAAATACTCTCACTGCTATATATGTCGGAACGGACGACTATATCATATAGCTGCCATACAAATGTTGGATAAATTTTTAGAAAAAAAATTATAAATTAGCTGTTTTTCAACATTTTTGCATAATTTTTGAGATATGGCCATTTTATATTATTTCAGAATTTCGGTTTTAATTTTTTGAAAATCGGACGACTATATCATATAGCTGCCATAGGAACGATCGGGAAATTAATAGGAAAAAACTATAACTTCGTTATTTTTTAACGTTTTTTCATCTACTCCGGGATATAAGCTTATTTTATTATTCTAGAATTTTGGTATAAATTTCATAAAAATCGGACAACCATATCATATAGCTGCCATATAAACCGATCGGTAGATGTAGAGAAAATGTAAAGCTGGGAATGCATAACTGTAACTGTCAAACTGTAAACATAATAATATAGGTAAAATGTAATGAAATAATATCTGCAAGGGTATACAAACTTCGGCGTGCCGAAGTTAGCTTCCTTTCTTGTTTTTATTGACTTAAGGTGTTTTAGTGCTAATTAAAAAAAATAAATAAATAATACATAAAAATGTTATTTAATGATGTGTTTAAAAAATTAAAGCACATCATTAAGATAAACATATTTTCGACCCTGTAACAAATACAAAGTTAATTTTTTCTCTTTTTCAAAACTTATTTATTTAATTTATACTACTTTGACAAACCTACACAAGATGATGAACTCAATAAAAACGTCGACCAAGTTTCGATTGAGAACGCATTCAAGAGTTCGTTAACTTGGGCAGGTAAGCAATTTTGGATCTTATGAATGCATTATTTTCATTAAATAATTTAAAATTTTGTACCTTTACATTTTGGAAAAAAAAGATATAACGGAGGCGATTATATATATGATTTGCAAAGACAACTTGCCTGTTCGCAGTGTGGAAAAAGAAGGACTCATCAATTTGTTACACATATGTGTTTCAAAATATGCGATTCCAAGCCGCTTCAAGGTAAGTGTTTTCTATTTTCTATTTCATATGAATTTAAAATTTTTACCATTTATATACAATTTTCAGGTAACAGATCAGATCGTAGCAAAGTACAACAGTTGTGAATGTTAGAATGAAACAGGTGAGCTTTTTTGGATATTTGTAAAATGCCCGTTTTTATGTGTTGTTTTGTCCAATGTCTTTGTGTATTTCCTGTTTGGGTCCTTACTGTGCTCTGTTTTACCGTGTTTTCTATGTATACATTAAAAAATATGGAAAAAGAAAAATTTGTTCTAAATTATATATTTATATATTACCTTTAATCTGATGCAGTCGCATACTAGCGAATATATATATAGCTTACTGGAGTGGAGATCACTTACAACCGATAATGCCAATAACATGAAGGCAGGAAAAAAATTTATTATTGGGACTAGGCAGACACGTTTCTTGTTTTGCTCTACCATTCACTTGGTAGTCGAAGGAAGATGAAGAAATAGCAGAAGGTCGGATTAAGACACTCGTGCATAGTCTTGACACCAGATGGAATTCGTATCTCGACATGCTTATTTCATTTTTAAATCTTTCAAATAAAGTGGCAATTGTCCTAATAAATCGATCAAGTTCTGTTAAAGGGTTACCAGATATGCTTACAGCTATGCCAAGGCTTTTGTGATTTACTAAAACCGTTTAAGGAAGCGACAGAAAAAATAAGCGGTGAAAATTATGTTACCGTGAGCATGGTAGTCCCATTAATATAACTTTTGCTAGAAAAAGTTCACAACTTAAAAGTAGAAGTAGTGCCTAAAGGCATTTTAACAGAAAGTATCAGAAAACCGTTTTAAGTCGTTGCAAAACAACAATATACTGGTGATTTGATTTGATTACGCCTTTTACTTATTTAAAAATTAATCTGGACATTAACAGCTTAACTTTTTTTAAATAAAACTCAATATAAATAAACGAAATTCCCTTTCAATTTATTTAATGCAGAACTTGCTGACCAATCCGTTCAAGACCGATGAAGGCAATACTGACTATAAAAACGAAGGATTTATAAAAGCTCTTAATCGATCAGTAAGATCAAAGAGACACTTTCCCAGGATTGACCGCGCTGCGCAACTTTGAAAAAGCACACTGAGAAAAATTTTTTATGAAGAGTGGGAAATTAAATTCTTTTTTATAGAGAATATGGATGAGGACGCTTAATGCTTAATTTGTAATTGTATTCAGCCATGTAATTATTCTAAAATATAACGCCATTATTTTATGCAACATTCTAATTTTTGTAATTTTATTGAGGGTCGTATGAAAAAATTGCTTTATTTCAAGGCAAAATATTTTTGGTCTACATAGCTGGTAATATTTCAACAGTTGAAAATATTGAAAATTTGCAATTAAAAAAAGTCTCTTATGTCGCAGGTTTAGGTTTGGCAAAGCAATGCCGTCCATTTACAGACGGGTTGTTTTTTAAAACTTAATGACAGATGTCATCGAATGTTTTGGAGATATTGGCAAAGGAATTTTAGAACAGGTTCAAAACATTCCCTTATCGGCAAGAACCATAACTCGTTGCACTGAAGACATAAGCCAATTTATTTCATCGATAGTAAAGGGTAGACTTATGAGCTGTAAATATTATTCAATTTGCCTTGACGAAAGTACGGACATAAATAATATTTGCAAGCTTATAGTATGCCTTAAAACTGTAGATAAAAATTTATCAACTTCCGATGACATTTTAGATGTAATATCTCTTCATGGGCACGTTACGGGGCAGGTTCTGTTTGATACTCTTTTTTCTAAAATAATGCCTAAGGAAAGCGTAAGTAAATTAGGTTGTGTTTGCACTGATGGAGGTGATGAGGGAAAAAACAAAGGACTTGCAGGGATTTTTAAAAACAACGGTATCTTATTTATTCATTGCGTGATTCATCAGGAGGCCCTTTTGGCAAATGAATTAGAAATGTTTAAGGTTATGAATGTTGCTGTAAAAATAATAAATACAATAAGAAGGGGGCATAATGCTTTAGAGCTTTATTTATTTATTTAATTTAAATTTTTTTTCTTTATTTGTACATATTTTTGTTAAGTGTAAAGCAGATAACAGAACTCACGACGTCGTTCTTGCTCCGTTACTCACTCACACAAATGCGTTTTTGGCTTGCGATTGTGATCGTACCGAGCGCTGATCTAAACTAAGATCTTTGGAAATTTCGAAACAAAATTATATCTGAACGATGTAATATCTTATTTTATTAAATTCTCTTATGATATGTTCTGTTAAAGTGATCTCATGAAAATGATATGTTGTGTTATCTTACTTTATTGAAATTATTATATGGTCTCATGAAAATGACATGTTTTGTTAATAAATATATATATAATAAATATGAAAAAATATTAAAAACTAAAAGAAATTCAATTTTTTTGGGGTTTTAGAAAAAAAGTGTTTTATCAAAAATATTAAAAATACTAGATATATCGATTATTTTCGGGTGATATATGTATATTGTATCAATTTGATATTTTTCTAAAAAATGATATATAATAGATACGATATTTTTTACATATTTTCACAACCCTAATTTTTTGTATATGAATAACGTGTATTTTTTGTTAGGGTCCACTCAAAATACCTCGAGTTTGCGACACACGGTGGCTGTCGATTGAAGCTGCGGTGACCCGAATTCTGCAGCAGTGGATTGAGCTAAAACTCCACTTCAACATTGCTGCAACAAAAGAAAAATGTTTCAACGCCCAAACGTTGCACAAATTATTCAATAACGATTAAAATCATTTCTATCTGCTGTTGCAGCCAGTGCTAAGTCAAATGCAGTTAATGTGCAAAATTTTTCAAACAAACACTGGAGATTCGAGCAAACTTTTGAATGATATCGTGTTTGTGATAAAATCATTAAAAAGCTAAATTATATTGATATTTTAAAAAATAATTTTGAACATTTGGTGAAGCTCGATTGAAGGAGGTCAGTCAAAACATTTCGAACTAGGCAGAAATTCGATTAAAATGTGTCAACTTTATAGTTGCATTAATTAATGAGCTCAAGCTGAGGTAAATGTAAATGATTATGAAGTCATTATAATATTTTTTATTAATTAATAAATTCTTTCAGATTGCCAGACAACTTTAAAATTCTTCAACAAATTGATTTATTTTCTGTCGACAAAATGTTATGTGCCAAGAAGACGAAAACTGTCCACATCCTCGAACACTTCAAGCAGGAGTCAGACAATATTGAACAGATTTTGTTCCAATATAAGAACGTCCATCTAATATAATGGAAACAGCAAGCTTTTAGGCCTAAGTTTCTAACTATGTGGATGCAGCAGGCAGCAAAAGATTTTCGGCGCTGGCATCGTTTGTGCTAAGCTTGTTATCGTTGCCATATCCGAACCCAGAGGTTTTCAGCCAAATGAACACAATGTTAAAACTAAGCTACGAAATAGAATGGGCGTTTAAACACTGAACTCAATTTTACACATAAGGTATTTTATCTGCTAAACTCATATTTTAGAATTTTAATAACAATAAATTTAATTTTTCAGATACGGAGTATGCCGAGAAAATAAATGCTGTTACAATTATAATGTGTCAGCCGTATGACCCAACAAAATAGGAAAAAACCAAACATTCATAAATTCAGCTGCAGAAGAGGCAATGATAGAAACACTAAACAATTTTCCAAAAATTCTTGAATAATTAATAAAAAAAATATTGTTTTACGACCTAGCGTTATTTTCTATCTATCATCAAAATTTGCTGGCTATTTCTAGCTATCTCAAGCCCTGAAGAGTTGACAACACTGAATGAGCTCCCAACTTGGGAGTCCCAAGAGCTGTGGCTCGTCTTATATAGGGCCCTGGCGAGGTTAAGTGTGACCAACACCCGGGAGGAATTTGCCATTTGGTGTGGCTAGATCCTTTTTGGGCCAGTGTGACCCTTTGCTCACGATCATTCAATTCAAATATAGTCCCTCTTCATAATTTTCTATTGTAAAATTTAGTATAATCCCTATTCTATATCTTAGGTATCTATTTGTGCTCGTCTGCGCGTCATAGAAGTCATTAAGTCTTCAGGAGTTGCCGTCTGCTGAAAGCCAAAATATATCTGAAAAGGAATTTAGTTCTAATTCCGATTCTGATGCTTATGGGGACCTGAACGATCAATACTCTTTAGGCTACAAACATAGTGCGCGCTGAGACGAAGCTGAAAATGAAGACGAAGCTGAAGACGAAAAACAGTGCAGAACAATTCATATGAATTCGCTCGCCCGCAAACATAGTGCGCGCTGAGACGAAGACGAAGATGAAGACGAAACGCAAGCGATCAGCTTCAAACGGAGCAGTACTGTTTTTGAAGACGAATCGAGTTGTTTTGAGTTGTTCTTCTTCTTTTTTTTTTACAATTTAGGGGAAAATGTGGAATTTTTAGGGGAAAATTTCAACTTTTTGAGATTTTTTAAATTAATAAAAATAAAAAAATGTAACAAAATGAAAATTTAAAATAATTTTTACCTTAGCGTTACAATTAACCTTTCTGCAGGTATAATTGGGGTTTTATTAAAATTTGTCCAATTTTTAATGATAAGCGGTTCAATTTTTAAGAGAATGTAATCAAATGTGCTGATTTTCATTCTGGTATAGTCCACAAATTTTTTCTCATCTTGTCGCAGCTCATTAAATAAATGATGAAATTCGCCGAAGTCTTTTCTTCCCAAATTAATTGGGTGAACATCACAAAATCGCAACAAATTCGTCTAGCACTATGCAACCTATTAGCTTACTCGCATCGCAAGCAATTCGTCTTCAGCTTCGTCTTCATTTTCGTCTTCGTCTCAGCGCGCACTATGTTTGCAGCCTTAGTATTAGAAGAAAAAGACGATGAGGTTTACGGACAAAATTGAATATACAACCCTGCTCCATTTTTGAAAACGAGAAATTGGTGCTCCGGTAATCGAAAACGAAAGATTCTTTCGATTTGCAAAACGGGCACCATTTTCTGGCCGGAATGAAAAGTAAATAGCTTTTTTTTTATATGAAATCAGATCTTATTTACAAAAGGAAAAAAATAGTTTACTCAGTGCTCAATTGATATTTATTCCACACCACCACAAGACCATTCTGGCAGGTAGTTATTTTATAAAAAATTTATTTCTGATCCCTCCTCAGATTTGACAACAAAATTTTTGCCGTGTTCAACCAGTTTTCTCGTTTTGGCGATAGGTCGATAAGTTCACCGCAAAAAGTTATCGCCAAGGTTGCCATATTGTTGGTGGAATGAAACAGCCAGTTAAAAATACTTATAAAATATTAATGAATACATTACTAACTTTAAAGGACCGCCAAAATGGTTATTTATAATTAATGCTATTTAATGTAATAACTTTAATGGTCCAAATTAACCAAATAATTATTTGAGACCACAGGAATTAAAACTGTGAAAAGTGTGGCAGCATCTTAGATACCTAGATTTACTTAAAGCCTAGTACTCTGACGAGAAAAACCCGCTGTATAAATTAGACAGCGGAATCGCTGTTTATTTCGCTACCGAGCTAGTGTGACCAAAAAAAATTAAGGAAAGTCCTGAAATGCCATGAAAATGTACTTTTTATGGTCACACTGGACAGCTATTTGTAAACAAATATTCAAAAAAATATTAAAAATATTAATAAATTTTGCATTAAAATGTATTTTGTGGGTTAAATTCCATATTATGGGCTTCCCCTTGACAGCCCCTATCAATGCCACCCTTTTCCTTCAACTTTCCCTCCATTAGGGGTGTCTAAATAAATCAAATGAATTATTTAGACAGCGCGATATCAGTTGTTTACTATCTTGATCTGGCAACGCCATTCAATTTTCGCAGGCTTCATTTTCGTCGTCAGAGTACCGGAAAAAACGACGTGTCTAAAAGTTCTTCTTCTTTTTTTTTCGACACCGTTTTTTTTATATGGAGTTTGGCCGCTGTCTAAATTTATACAGCGGATTTTTCTCGTCAGAGTACTAGGCTTAAGGGGTTATATACAGTTGTGATGATAAAAAAATCGACTTTTTTTTTATTTCATATTCTTCAATTATATACTGTTGAGAATATTCTCACAAAAATTCATAACGATCGGGACAGAAGTTATAGCTATTTATAGTGCACGATCTGCGCATCGGCTTGAACAAACTTGAAACTTTAAGGGGGTCTTCTCATTCAAAAGCCGTTTTTTGGACCCTTTTTAAAAAAATTCTTATTTGAAAACGCAAAGAATAATTGAAAACTTTTTTTATTTATTGTATTCAAAAATGTTCAAAGTAACTAAAAAAGTTGTTCTTGCCTCGATACGAGGGTTGTTCAAAGAGTAATGAGACTTCAAACTTGGTGGTCGAAAAAAAGGTGTCGTCCTGGCGGCCACGATTCAGGGTCTCCAGAGCGTCCGAAATGAAAAATAAAAACGGGGTTATAATCAGAATTGATGTCATTTTCGGGTGACGGAACAGATTTTTTTTTAATTTTTTTAAACAAAATGGCGGACATTCAAAAAAAAAAATTTCGATTTCGGGCTTTTTTTTTGTAGTTTAGTGTAAAAAAAAAATAGAAAAAAAAATTTTTTAAAAAATCTGTTCCGTCACCCGAGAGTGGTGACAATTCTGCGTCGACTCCACTTTGTTTCATGAAAATCGGTTCAGTTGAACTGGAGATATCATGGCCGCCAGTTCGAAAAACGTGGTTTCGAAGTTACCTTTGCGGTGGACACGATTACTAAAAAACTATTAATCCGATCAACACCAAATTTTGACCACTTATTTATTATAACAATAGATAGTCCTCTAACGAAGAATTTTTAATTTTTTTTTTAAACTTTTTTTTTAGAGCATAAAAATCAAAAATCTTATGTAAAGTGTATGTATATATTGTAGAGTAATAAATATAAAGAATATAAAAAAAAAAAAAAAAAAAAATACACGCCAGCATGGCCGAATCAGCCGACGCAGGAGATCGGCGGACACAACGCTCCGGCAGCGGCCAGACAACAAGCCAGGTCACCGGACCGGGATGTGCTGGAGATCCACACGGAGGAGAAGAACAAGCACGGGTGGGTCGTACCGGCAGGAAGCCACATCTCGGAAACAGTGATGGGGAAAATAAGCGACGAAGCAGATGCGATGGCTTGAGCGGTGTGGAGACACTGTATGGCGGATCATTTCGAACAGGGGAAACCACGTCACAATTCGCCGCGCACAAAAATAAAATAATAAAATAAACAGGAACGAAAATAAAAAGAACTGAAGGTATGTAAAACCAAAAGAAATTGAAGTAATGGAATAAAACCAAGTAAAAGCTCAAAAAAGAGGGAAAAGGAAGGACACACTTTAATTTAATTCAAAAGCGCGCACGCGCGCACCATCCACGAACGGCCACACTGGCCACGCGACGGCTGGGCACACTGGATAAGGGCAAAATCCGGCAAGGATTTTCCAAGGATCCAATCTCTGCTGACTTTCGGGTCCATTCTCTGAGCCGACTTTTGAGTCCAACCGCAACACTTCTCTGAGCAGACTTTCGAGTCCAACAACAACTTCTCCGAGCCGACTTTCGAGTCCAACAACACCAACTTCTCCGAGCAGACTTTCGAGTCCAACCACAACACTTCTCTGAGCACACCAGAGAGCTGCAACGATCAACATTTTTTCGATCATACCCGATCATTGACTCGGATTTTTTGTGAGCCAAAACTTTGCATCAACAAAATTGAGTGTTGTATGAGCAACAAAGAATGATCGAGACTTGCTGCTTCCATTCAGGCCGATCGCAATCATACCGTTCGGTCACACCGGTTTTGATTTGCTCATACCGAGTGGTTCGGTTCAGTCTGACGAAATTTAGCAGAATCTCGGACGCAGACTGTTTGTTTATTAATTATAAGCATTAAATATTAAGTTTTTTCTGCATTACATAAATTTTAGTTATACGAGTAAATTATGAAGAAATAACAAGTCATTTGTATCAGTTAGTTGAAACGCAACTTGTTTCCTTTAAAACATTTAAATGTTTACATATGTAGATATGTTCAAAAAAAAAATTTAACACATTTCGCAAGGCAATTCTCGATCTGATTGCATCATTCACAATCAAATCATGCGCAACATGAGTGAAGCCTGAGCTCTTTTGAATCGTTGGACTTGATCGTTCTTTTTCTGCACAATCAGTTCCGATCATCATACCGGTACCAAAAAATCAGTTTGAATCAGGAAGCAGAGCAATCAAGCCAACTGAACGAGATCGTTTGTTTTGTTCGCGAAGATCGATCGAACATGTTGTGGCGATCTGCTGTGTTGAGTTGTGATCGGCTTGAGCGTTGTTGCTCGATCCGGAACGATCATACTCAATGCAGCTCTCTGAAGCACACTCATAAAAATAATTTTCTATATTTAAGAAAAATCGCCATACAAAATAAACGCCCTTAAACTAAGAAAATTTTTCTGGAATTAAGAAAAGGTTTTCATGAATTTAAGGCAGGCACCGTAAAACCAAGAAAAGCCGCCATAAATACACTTTTTTAGGGTTAATTTACATATTTTCCTCAAATTTAGGGCAAAATTTTCGGATTTGCTTCGTTTAGTTTTTTTCTAATATTACGGGCGAATTGCCTTATTTTGGTGTGTTACTTTTTCCTGAAATCATGGCGAATTCGCCTTGTAACTACAGGTTACTATTTACTATTAAGGTTAAGTCAAACATCGATAGTATCGATAGTGCTCCGATGTTTTGCCAGCACTACTGTGCCTGCATTTTTTATTATGAGTAAAAAAGTGAACGAGTGCGTGTGTAAAAAATATGGAGTCGTGGTTGAAGGAGGTAAATGGAGAAATGTTTCTCAAAATTTTTGAAGGTAAGTTTATATTTATGCTTGTTGTTATTGGTGTCAGTTATCTTAATCTAAAAATCTAACCTAGAACGCATTTTTACAATTAATGGAGTCAAGTGCCTCACTTGGGAACAACTCCGTGGAGAAATTCCAACGGAGCTTGTGGGTGCGGCGGTTGTTTTTTTTAATAATTTAAAACAATTAAAACAAAATGTGAGTACATATTTTAATATTTAATATTTTATAAGTAGTCAATAATTGAACACGTTGTGTTGGTGCCTCATGTTCAAATTTTTTTCGAATGCTTAAAACTCTAAACGGAAGAACAAGAAAAGAGTTAAGCCGCGTTATTATTGAGTATTTTCTGGCACGCAAAATACAGCCGAAGCAAAATCTCCTAGAAGACGTGTCGAACCAAATAGTGCAACTTTTCCCTTCGGAGACAACAGAAAGATAAATATTTTTAAAAGTTTTACATTTGAAAAAATTTCATTTTTTAGGAAACTTATTTTATTAAAAATAAAGGAAAAAACCGGGTGGATTATTGTATAGCCACTTTTACAATTTAAAAGCAAAGTTCTGTGCACGAGAAAAAATATCTGAAAACGTGGAAAACCTACCCCCGAACAGTTATGCCGATGAAGGCAAGTTTTTATAAACAAATTAATTTTAATTCAATTTAAATAACATATTTGTAATTTTGTAGGGAAAGCCGATGTAGGAAGGACCTGGCTAAAGTTGAATGTCGAGCCATTCGATGCGGTTTTAAAATATTAGCAGCTTACTTTCCAGTGGAGGACTTCGTTTTTAAAATCGGAAACGAATCTTTCGACTATTTTGGAGGAATTTCCAATATTATATGAGTCCTTCGGATATGTATTGGTAAGTTCTTTTTATATCAATATATAAAATTCTTTTTTTAAAACGTTTTCGTTTAAGATTGAAGACGACTTTAACAGGTTATATCCCCGCCAAGCCAATAATTTCATTGACAGGTGGGATGATTTTAAGCGGAAAATAGTACCACTGCTAAAATCAAAAATTAATGAACAGCAAAGTTTAAACCTGTGGACTTCGAGCGGCAGTCTGAAGGTACGTATGAATAAATTGTAATCTTGATTTTAATAACATTTTTTTCTTCCTTAAGAAACCCAGGAAATAATTGTTTGGATGAGCATTCATGCTGTCCTTATTCCAACAACAAGGACAAAAAAACGGAATTCGGACGGATAGCAGCGAAGCACACGATCGCAGACTCACGAGCTAAATTCATCGTGTGGAAAAACACCTTAGCTGAGCTGAAGACATTTATAAAGGAGCAAACTGAAGACTGCTATTCGGAGAGGACGAAACTTCAGCCGTTTGTTTGTTGCATTGGGACTGATGTTCTACATTTTACAGATTTTTTTGTGTATATGTCAGGTATTTTTATAGGTTGCCAAGCTTGAAAAAAAGTATCGATATTTGCTTTAAGCTATTTTTTGTTTTAAATCTAGAATACCAAACAGAGTGTCAATTAGTTTGGGCATTTATTCAAAAGCAAATTTTTGAAATTGATCTTAAAACAGACCCTAAAAGCAAAGCTCTCTTTGAGCTGTTAAATGATTTTAAGAATTTAGATTATACCAATATTTAGATTTTTCAAATATTCTATTTTTTTCTTTCTTAACTTGAATTTCATTAAACACTATGCAAAATTTAAGATTTCTTAGTCCTTACGTTACATATTCATACATTTATCAGAAAAATACCTAATTTTAAGATTTATGAATTTAATTTCAAATTTTAAGTTTTTGTTTCATTTTTAATTGATAGTTCTTAAGTTTTAATATTTAATTTCATTTTTCATTTTCCTTTAATTAATTCTTATTAAAAATGGCACTGAAGTGTAAAATTTGCCCTTTAAGTTTCTCCGAAAGCGAGTCATTTCTAACACACATGCAAGAACTTCATACGCTTAACGCTCTTATAAATTTGCCTTGCGGTTTTTTATCTTGTCATCAATCATTTTCCAACATCAAATCTTTTAAAAAACATATGCGAAACCAAAATTTGCATATCAATAGCCATAGCCCTGTTCAATTGTCCACAAATAGCCCAATATTTCAAAGCCAATCATCGGCATCTCAGATCTCTTCTCTCGAAGTAGAAAACAGTCTAAGTAGGTCAGATATCAACTGCGAACAGAAAAGTACAAATTTCCTGAATAACAGCGAAAAATTCACTTTATCCATCATTTCAAAACTAAGTATTCCTCGTCAGGACGTGTTCAAATTACAAAAAGAAATTCAAAAACATATAACAACACCTTTAGTAAGGGAACTTCGAACAGTTCGGTCCAATTTACCAGATAATCATTTTAATATTGACCATATCCTTAATTTTTGTCAAAATCCGTTTAAAACTGCAGGCAGTGAATATCAATTATTAAAAATTCTTAGAGAAAAAAATGTTTATAAAGACCCTCTTAATATTACCATAGATGACCAAGTAAGTTCGCAGAGATTCAAAAACAGAATGACTTTAAGGTCAAAAAAAAGAAAAGGTGCGATTTTTCCTATAAAATTTCATTTAAAACAATTTTTTGAAATTCCAAATATCCTTGACTGCTTTTCAGAGAGGCTTAAGGTCTTAAACAAACAGACCAACTTCTGCAATTTTGTGAATGGCTATTTATGGAAAAAAATAATGTTGAATTCCAATAAAACAGATGGACTGGTTTTACCATATTTCCTGTATTTTGACGACTTTGAAGTAAACAACCCATTGGGGCCCCATTGTGCTCCAATTCAAGGCGTTTATTTGTCGTTTCCAACAGCACCAATAGAGTACAATAATATTTTCTGCGCTGCACTTTTTAAGTCATCTGACATTAAGACGTTAGGCTATTCACGGTGTTTAAATAAGTTTACAGAGATCTTAAAAGAACTAGAAAACGATGGGATAGAAGTAATTGTAAACGGGGAGCCACAGAAATTATATTTTATTCTGGGACTTATTTTGGGAGACAATCTTGGGCTAAACAGCGTGTTGGGCTTTACAACTTCATTTTCAAGTTATTATTTTTGTAGGTTTTGCAAATTAGATAAACACGAAACTGCATTAGCATGTGACGTAAAATTTGAAGACTTACGAAACGAGAAAAATTACAAAGAGGATTTACAAAAATCCAATGTGACTTTAACAGGAATAAAATCAGAATGTCCCTTCAACAAACTCTCTCACTTTTCCGCAGTAACAAACTTTTCGGTTGACATTCTTCATGACGTATTTGAAGGTATCTTGCGATACGATATCTCAAATATTATTTTATATTACATAAATAATAAAACATTTGATTTAGAAACATTAAACTTAAGAAAGACAAATTTTCAATATGGAACATCAGAAATTGGAAATATTTGTCACCTTTCCAATTGAATAATTAAAAAAAATTTAATATAAAAGCCACTGCTGCTTACATTTACAACATATTTCCCATTAATGGTCGGTGACTTAGTTTCCAACAATGATGAAGTTTGGAAATTTGTAAAAAATTTGCTTAAACTAATTGACATAATAACCTATTCTGAGTATTCAGTAAATGACTTAAAGCATCTAAAAGAAATTATTGCATATCATAATAGGGAATATATTAAACTATTTAATGACACTCTTAAGCCGAAACATCATTTTTTATTACATTATTACAATATAATTCAAGAGTCAGGGCCAATTAAGGATTTGTGGACGTTTCCTTTTGAGGCCAAGCATAAAAAATTAAAAACGTATGCTAAAAATATAACATCCCGCCAAAATATAATCACATCTTTAGCAAAAAAAATGTGCTTAAATTTTGCAGGTTTTGTCCAAAATTTTGTTGTTAAAGACTTGATTGTGAGCAAGTCGAGCTGCTTAGCTACAAGCTCCTTATATTACAATGATCTCCAAAAATTTGTTTCACAATTAGAAAATGTAACTTGTTATGCATATATAAACAAGAAAGGAAGCTAACTTCGGCACGCCGAAGTTTGTATACCCTTGCAGATTGGTTTTGATATTTATATTATAAATTATAATGCCGAAAACAGACACTAAACAGAGTTTCATAACATTTTTTCTATATTTATTGTTTACAGTTTGACAGTTACAGTTTTACATTCCCAGCCTTAGATTTTCTCTACATCTACGGATCGCTTCTATGGCAGCTATATGATATAGTTGTCCGATTTTCAAATTATTGTTAACAAAATTCTGAAATAATACTAAAAGCTCATGTCCCAAAGTAGATGAAAATACGTTGAAAAACAACGAAGTTATAATTATTTCTATTACTTTCCCTATCGTTCCTATAGCAGCTATAAGATATAGTCGTCCGATTTTTTTGAAATTTATACCAAAATTCTAGAATAATAAAATAAGCTTATATCCCGGAGTAGATGAAAATACGTTGAAAAACAACGAATCTATAATTTTTTTTCTATTAATTTCCCGATCGTTCCTATGGCAGCTATATGATATAGTCGTCTGATTTTCATAAAATTTTTACCAAAATTTTGAAATAATATAAAATGGCCATATCTAAAAAATGGTGCAAAAATGTTGAAAAACAGCAAAGTTATAATTTTTTTTCTAAAAATATATCGAACATTTGTATGGCAGCTATATGATATAGTCGTCCGATCCGGCCCGTTCCGACATATAAAGCAGTGAGAGTATATAGAAGACTATATGCAAAGTTTCATTCAGATAGCTTTAAAACTGAGGGACTAGTTTGCGTAGAAACGGACAGACGGACGGACAGACGGACAGACGGACAGACGGACGGACAGACGGACAGACGGACAGACGGACAGACGGACATGGTTAGATCGACTCGGCTGTTGATGCTGATCAAGAATATATATACTTTATGGGGTCGGAAACGTCTCCTTCACTGCGTTGCAAACTTCTGACTGAAATTATAATACCCTGCAAGGGTATAAAAATAGAAATGTCATTTACAAAAAAAATATGATATTGTATACATTTCAGCCACATATTGGAGTGTACGAAATTTTAGAAATATGTGGTCAAAACAACAAAATATCCTTCTTATGCGAAAAAATGGAAATACATTTTAATGACCACTTTATGAGCTACGAAATTATAAAAAGAGTAGGAAAAAAAATGTTAAACCAGTGTGATATTAAACTCCCCCCCACCGAAACACACAAACTGGGGAATAAAATGTATTTTAAGAAAAAATTTTATTTTTAAGAGTAAATATGTATGTAAATAAATATGTAAATAAAAAAAAAATAAAAATATGTAAATAAAAAAAGTAAAAAACAAAAAAACAAATCGTATTTTTTTATTGAGGGCGACTAACCCTAAAAATCGAAAATTCACCCGTAAATCAAAAAAAATATTTTCTCATATTTAGGGTCAATTTTTCGTAATTCAAGTAAGCTTGCCCTTAAATTAAGAAAAAATTTGTCTTTTTCCAACGGTCAAATACCCTAAATCCAGGAAAAATGTTCCCTTATTTTAATAGTTGCTTGCCCTAAATGTAACGTCTATTTTTCTTAAATTAAGAAAAATTGCCCTTGAATTTAGAAATAAATTTCTTCTTTTAATGGTCAAATAGCCCTTAAACTAAGAAAAATGTTTCTAAATGTAAGAAAAATTCACCCTTATATTAGGAATTTTTTTATCACATATTTAGGGCAAATCGCCTTAAAAACAAGACAATTTTTCTAAATTTAAGAAAAATCGCCCTAGATTTAGGAAAGATTCTTTCCTCAAATTTAGGGCAAATTTTCTCAAAACTAGAGCGACTCGCCTTTGGAACCGTTCCTAGGGCGAATTTCTAAATACAAGGGCGAAATGCGGGTTTTTTAGGGCGATTTTAGGCAAACATTTTTATGAGTGCAGACTGTCGAGTCCAACAACAACCTCTCTGAGCAGACTTTCGAGTCCACAACTACAACTCTCTGAGCAGACTTTCGAGTCCAACAGCAACGCTTCTCCAAGCAGACTTTCGAGTCCCTCCATAATTCTCCGAGCAGACTTGCGAGCCCACGAGCGACTCGCGGCACACGGACCGGCGCCCATCAACAACAACCCGCCGCAACCCCGACCGAAGCCGACAACCACTCTTCTCTCTCTTTCCCAGGCACGAGCTGCAACCCGCGAACTATAGACGCAAGAAGACCCACCTGGACGCGGTAAGCCAACACACCGTCGCACCGGGACTCACGGAGCTGATCTTTCCCTGCAACATGAGCTGTCGGTAGTGCTCCACCGCTGCCCCAAATCTTGTTCAAATCTCCTATCTGTAATATTCCGTCAATAAACCGTACTCTTACTCTTTACTGTATCTACCTCTGGAGTTCTCCCTGGGGGGTAACGGATCGGGGAAAATCTTTACAGTAACAACGCCTGAATCAAATAAATATTCCTGCACGAACCCTGGACGTCCCGCTGAGCTACCCAAAAACGACAGGACGTCACACACTCATAAAATATTTTACTTAAAATCGCCTTAAAAAAGCCACTTTTCGCCCGTACAATTAGAAATTCGCCTATAAAATGGATTCAAAGTGAAGTCGCCCTAAATTTGAGAAAATTTTTCCCTTTACGACGAGGCCGGTGGAGCCGTTGATATAGTTAAGGACTTGGACTTGAACGATTGGTAGAACATTTTAAGATCATTTAACTATATTTACACATTAAAAAAAAAAATTAGGAAAGAAATTTTCTTAAGTCTAGGACGATTTTCCTTAAATGAAGAAACATTTTCTTGTTTATAAGGAGATTTGTCCTAAATATGGGACAAATTTTCCTCAAATTGAAGGTGCATTTTTTCTTACATTTAGAAAGATTTTTCTTGAATGTAGAAAAATTTAAGGTAAGTTGCAATTGTATGTTGTTGCTGCTGCTGTATCTTTAAATAAGCAATAATATTATTTTTGTTGTAAAAAATATTGTTAATAAATATTAACAAATTATTATTAATAAATTATTAACAAAGGCGGCCAAAATGCTAATACTTTTAGTGTTGCAAAAGAGACTTGCTCTTACTAAGTGTTGGCCGGCCACCGTCACCTCATGCCAGAGACGTTTGAACCAGTTGGAAATTGTATGCGCACGCGTGAGAAATTCGCCAAAATTTTAGAAAGAATCCGCCACGGTTTTACGAAAATTTGACCAGCAAAACAAAGAAAATTCTCCCGTTATTTAAGAAAATTAGCCCGTAATTAAAGAAAGAAATTGAACGAAGCAAATCTGAAAACCTTGTCCTAAATTTAAGGAAAATAAATAGAAATAGAAAAATTAACCTTACAAAATTGTATTTATGGTAGCCTTTCTCAATTTTACGGTGCCTGCCTTAAATTCAAATACACTTTTTTCGAAATTCTAGAAAATTTTTCTTAGTTTAAGGGCGACTTTTTTTAAGGCGATTTTCCTAAAATGCAAAAAAATAATTTTATGAGTGCACTTTGAGTTTCGACCTCTAATGAACTGGCTAATATACTTTTCAAACTCCAACTTCCGGCAAACTCCATATAAAACAAGAAAGGAAGCTAACTTCGGCACGCCGTAGTTTGTATACCCTTGCAGATTAGTTTTGATATTTATATTATAAATTATAATGCTGAAAACACACAAAAAAGAGTTTCATTACATTTTATCTTTACTTATTATGTTTACAGTTTGACAGTTTCAGTTATACATTCACAGCTTTACATTTTATCTACATCTACGGATCGCTTCTATGGCAGCTATATGATATAATTGTCCGATTTTCATAATATTGTTACAAAAATTCTTAAATAATACTAAAAGCTCATGTCTCAAAGTAGATGAAAATACGTTGAAAAACAACGAAGTTATAATTTTTTCTATTACTTTCCCTATCGTTCCTATGGCAGCTATAAGAAATAGTCGTCCGATTTTCATGAAATTTTTACCAAAATTCTGAAATAATAAAAAAAGCTTATATCTCAGAGTAGATGAAAATACGTTTAAAAACAACGAAGTTATAATTTTTTTCCCATTTCCTGATCGTTCCTATGGCAGCTATAAGATATAGTCGTCCGATTTTCATAAAATTTTTACCAAAATTCTGGAATAATATTAAATGGCTATATCTCAAAAATGATTCAATAATATTGAAAAACAGCCAAGGTTTAATTTTTTTTCTAAAAATTTATCGAACATTTGTATGGCAGCTATATGATATAGTCGTCCGATCCGGCCCGTTCCGACATATATAGCAGTGAGAGTATATAGAAGACTATATGCAAAGTTTCATTCAGATAGCTTTAAAACTGAGGGACTAGTTTGCGTAGAAACGGACAGACGGACGGACAGACGGACAGACGTATCTTTTTATATATAATATAAATTTAGATTTTTTACTACCATTCTATAGGTTGCCTTGACTTATTTGAATTTTGACAGAAAATAGTAGTAGATAATCAAACCAAAAAAGCGGTTTTATTCGTTTAATAAATCCAATAAAATGTCCTCATGAAAACGCTTTAAACCGAAATTAAAGAATACAATGAACAATAGATTCAATGAATATTTAAAATTAGTTCCATATAAGATTTAATTCTCAGAATTGTTTTTTCATCACAGAAATGTTGAAAATTTTGGGAGTTTCAACTTTGGCGTCGAATTCCAAAGCCATGGGCAATGGTCCACGATTGGGACTATTTTTTAGTAGTGCCGTGATGTATTGAGAGTAGGTCCTACCGAAAATAATAAAGGTAAGTCCAATTATATAGACCACGTAATTCAAAATGTCGGCAAACATCGGTTTTTTGTATTCTTAGGTATACCGCGGAACCTGTAGGTGATGGGAAATAATTTTGTATGGGACTTTTACTCAGGAGCACCCAAATATCATGGAAAACTTGAAATGGTTCGTGGAAATTTTTGGCTGTGTACCTGTGTAATAAACCCAGTCGAATTGACCTATACTTGTTGTCACCGTTCTGTATTTTAATTTTGTTCTTGGGACAAATTAATCCAACATCTTTGTGTTTTAGGTGACGACCTATTATTTTTCGCTAAATTTTTTCGACTTTACATCACCAAAGTGGCCCGTTGAAACCTTTGTCTTGAGCCCAATCGTCAAATCCTCGTATCTACCTCGCGCCCTTTAACTGCCAATGAGTTGGGAGTATAGAGAAGTCAAACAGGAAATTGATAGCGACGATAGCGAAAGTAGCGAAGAAGTAGGATTCCGCCCCGAAGTTAGGGACACAGATCAACCAGAAATGAACGCAGAACTGGTCCAAGCGATTGTCGCAAATGCGGTCAGCGCCGCTCTTAGCGAACAGGAGCAGCGGTTAAGAACCGATTTCGCCACAGAATTAAATGCGGTTAGAACACAGGTTAGCGCGCTGTCAGTGCAAGCGCCGCAAGTGGAGGTCTACAAAAGAGTAGTACCAGACCCTGCAGTAAGATGCGATGTCAAATTGGACATAGTAAAGTCTCTGCCGACGTTCAGTGGAAGCCACGACGAGTATGTTTCGTGGAGGCAGGCTGCATCAGATGCCTATGAGGTATTTAAGAAATACGACGGCAGCGAGGCACACTACGAGGCCGTGGTCATAATTAAAAACAAAATTTGCGGACCCGCTCGGTCATTACTCACGTCTCACAATACAGTGCTAAACTTCGATGCAATTATAGCCAGACTAGATTGCACATATGCGGACAAAACGTCCTTGAGAGTGCTACGGCAAAATATAGAAATGGTTCGGCAAGGAGACTCCGACCTTATGGCATACTATGACGAGGTCGAGAGGAAACTCACGCTTGTCACTAACAAAATAGTAATGTCACATAACTCGGACACAGCAACTATCCTAAATAAGGAGGTTAGGGATGACGCCCTTCATGCGTTCATTGCAGGGCTTAAAAGACCACTCAAGTCACTTGTGCTGCCAGCACAACCCAAAGACCTTCCGTCTGCACTAGCGTTAGCGCGAGAGGCCGAGAACAGCATTGAGAGAAGTGCGTTCGCGGCATCCTACGCGAAAGCTATAGAAGACAAGTCCCATTTCAATGAGGGCAACAGGCGCAATAGTAAGAGTCAGGGAAAGCAATGGAGAGGCGAGGATAAGAATCCGCACTTTGTCCCTAAACAAAACTAAAATAAATCTCATGAGAACAATTCCTGGCCAAAGCACAGGGATACTGAGCCACTAGACCAGGATAAAGTTCAACCCATGGAGGTAGACCCCTCAACGGCTAGATTTAGACAAGAAACAAGCTGGGGAAAGCCTCAAAGTAACAACAACTACAAAAGAACTCGTCCCAGCGTCAATCAGGCCAAAGACGCCAACGCGTCAACAATATAGCCCTACCCCAACAGGAGGCGACGGATTATGCCACCACAGCTGAGGCCGAGGTTGCCACCATCGAGGAAGATAGCGACTCCGCCGAGCTTAACGACCTCCTCCATTTTTTAGGGAGCGTTCCCGACTGCAGTTCGTCGAGCGACAGTTGGCTGGCAAATCAGTAAAAATTCTCATCGACACCGGGGCGGCAAAAAATTACGTGAAGCCCGTAAAGGAGCTAAGAAACGTAAACCCGGTCGAAACCCCCTTCACTGTGAGCTCTATTCACGGCTCCAGTGATGTCAAATACAAGTGCATAATGCGCATTTTTGGACTAGACGTCCCATTTTTCCTCTTGGATACATTGAGCACGTTCGATGCTATAATAGGCTTCGATTCGCTAACGCGAGCAGGAGTAGCATTGGACCTAGGCAACAGCGTGATAAAATACGCAAATGTCACCGAAAAGCTCAAATTTTTTGACTGTCAAAATGTCAATTTCACAAAAATCGATGACATAGTGGTGCCAAGTTCGGCTAAAGCCGAATTCAAAAAAACTATTCTGAAAAGAATTAAGGTGTTTTCAACCTCTAACGAGGCGCTCACCTTCAACACATCGGTCATCGCTACAATTCGAACTACGAGTGACGAACCTGTCTACTCCAAGTTATACCCCTACCCTATGGGGGCAGCAGACTTTGTAAATAACGAAATCAAAGAACTGCTGCAAAACGGCATAATCAGGCCGTCCAGATCCCCATACAACAGCCCTGCCTGGGTAGTTGATAAAAAAGGGATTGACGATAATGGCAGCAAAAAGAAGCGATTAGTAATCGATTTTAGGAAGCTGAACGAGCGAACAGTTGCCGATAGCTACCCCATGCCGAGCATACCCTGATTCTAGCGAACTTGGGAAAAGCCAAATTCTTTACTACCCTAGACCTGAAGTCAGGGTACCACTAAATATACCTGGCTGAAAAGGACAGAGAGAAAACCTCGTTCTCAGTTAATGGTGGGAAGTACGAATTCTGCCGACTACCCTTCGGCCTAAAAAACGCAGGGAGTATTTTCCAAAGAGCCATCGACGATGTGCTGCGGGAAGAAATCGGCAAAATATGCTACGTCTACGTTGACGATGTTATCATCTTTTCCGAAAATGAAACGGAACATGTCAAGCATATTGACACGGTGCTTAAGCGCCTACTCGATGCCAACATGAGGGTGGCACGAGAAAAAACAAATTTCTTTAAAGAGAGCGTTGAATTCCTAGTGTTCATTGTTACCAGAGGAGGGACAAAAACAGACCCAGAAAAGGTTAGGGCAATAAAAGAGTTCCCGGAACCAAAAAATCTGTTTAGCCTCAGGTCCTTCCTGGGCCTGGCAAGCTATTACAGAAGCTTTGTAAAAAACTTTGCATCTATTGCTAGACCCCTGACCGCCATCCTCAAGGGGGAAAGCGGGACGGTCAGCAAGAATATGTTGAAAAAAGAAGCTGTCAGGTTTAATGAAACCCAGCGAAATGCATTCGACCACCTTCGTAACATTTTGGCATCCGAAGATGTCATATTGACATACCCTGATTTCAAATCACCGTTTGACCTAACCACTGACGCCTCAGCGAGTGGAATTGGCGCGGTACTGTCCCAAAATAAAAGACCTATTACCATGATTTCACGCACGCTGAAAGACTGCGAGCTGAACTACGCCACAAACGAAAGAGAATTATTGGCGATAGTCTGGGAAATAGCCAAACTCCAAAATTACCTGTACGGTAACAATGAGGTACGGATCTTCACAGACCACCAGCCTCTCACGTATGCGGTATCCGACAAAAATACCAACGCTAAAATCAAGCGATGGAAAGCGTTCATTGATGAGAACAACGGGAAAGTATTTTACACACCCGGAAAACAAAACCTGGTAGCTGACGCATTATCGAGGCAACCCCTGAATAACTTAGAGGCTGAAGCCCAGTCTGACGCGGCTACATTGCATAGTGAGCTTTCGCTCTCGTACACCATAGAGACCACAGATAGACCTCTTAACTGCTTTAGAAACCAAATTATTTTGGAAGAAGCGGATCAACCGCTTCGCCGAGATTTCATAGTCTTCGGAAATAGAACTCGTCATATCATCAATTTTAATAACAAGGACTTGCTTGTTGAATCCGTTAAAGAGATCATCAACGCCAACGTTGTGAACGCGATTCACTGCGATTTCCCTACCCTGGCTCGCATCCAACATGCCTTGAGGCAGGAATTTCCTGCGACAAAGTTCTGGCATTGTAAAACCTTTGTCAGTGACATAACCAACGCTAATGAGCAGTTGGAAATCACTAACACCGAGCACAATCGCGCCCATAGGGCGGCCCAGGAGAACGCAAAACAAATTCTCCGGGATTATTACTTCCCGAACATGTAAAAATTAGCTAGCGAAGTGGTCGCAAATTGCAAGGTCTGCAATAAAGCCAAATACGACCGCCATCCCAAGAAACAGGAATTGGGAACTACGCCCATTCCATCATACGTTGGGGAAATGTTGCATATCGACATTTTTTCGACCGATAAAAAAATGTTCTTAACTTGCATCGATAAATTTTCTAAATTCGCTATCGTACAGCCCCTGATTTCCGGGGCAATAATAGATGTACGAGCACCTATTCTTCAGTTAGTAAATTTTTACTCTAACACCAAAACCATATACTGCGACAATGAGGCCTCCTTTAACTCGGAGACAATCACGTCATTGCTGAAAAACCAATACAGCATCGACGTTGTCAATGCGCCACCGCTACACAGTAGCTCTAATGGCCAAGTTGAGAGATTTCACAGTACCCTGGCGGAAATTGCCAGATGCCTCAAAATTGATAAAAAAAATTGAGGACACTGTGGAACTAATATTGAGGTCTACTATAGAATACAACAAGTCGCTACATTCGGTCACAGAGTCTAGGCCGATAGAGGTCATCCACGCAGGCAGCGAGGAGATGAAGCTGGCAATTAAAGCCAAAATTGACAAAGCACAGCAATCCAACCTAGACAGAGTTAATCCTTCTAGGCAAAACAGAGTCTTCGAAGTCGGCGAAAGAGTACACCTTCGCAACAACAAAAGATTAGGGAATAAATTGACACCGCTTTACTCAGAAGAGCGTGTAGAAGCAGATCTGGGAACATCTGTTCTCATTAAGGGGAGGGTGGTCCATAAGGACAACATTAGGTAGGCACTCCACTCGCCACATTCGCCCTTATATTAAAACCCAATCTTTGCTAAATTCCCACAGGCTCTCCATTATATCCATCATATTGCTGTCCACCGCGAGCGCGAGAATCACTGATTTCTCACACGCTAAATACATCCCGGTGCTAGATGGCAATGTCTTAATATGGGAACAGTTCGGCCTGGTCAGGCACTCGACAAATCTGTCCGAGTTTGCCACCATTATCGACTCCACCATCAAAATGCTAGAGCTGTTCCCACAGTCCCATATGAGGAAACTGCTGGAAGTGGACATTGAGCATGCGCAAAACCTATTGGAGGAACTTAAGATACACCATAGAATGGCCAGGAGCCTTGATTTTTTGGGCTCAGTCCTTAAGGTCGTGGCGGGTACACCCGACGCGGAAGATTTAAGTAGAATCAACACCAATCAAGCGGCGCTTGTCGAGGCCAATAACAGACAGGTTATAATTAACACAGTGACACAGAAGCACATCAACCTACTTACAGACACAGTAAACAAGATACTCAGGGAGAAGAGGGACGGGCTTGTTGACTTAGGCCATTTGTATGAAACACTCCTTGCCAGGAATAGAATGTTAATATCAGAAATCCAGAATTGCATGATCACCATCACTCTTGCTAAAAATAATATCATCAATCCTACCATTTTTAATCACAATGACCTAAAGGCTATTTTCGACGAACAGCTAACAGAGGTCCTCATAGTTAGCCTTATGGATGTATCTAAGATTAAAATTCTTCAAAATAATGTTCTTGTCCACGTTATAGTCCAGTATCCTAGAGTTAAGCGTATTTGTAAAAAGGTCCTGCTCTTCCCCGTTGCACACTACCATACTATGCTACAAATAGAAAACAACATCGTGGCTGAATGTGATGACGGAATCCTAGCTGTCTCCGATTGCACTTCTACCAATTTGGCCACATTTTGCAAAAAAGCGTCCCAAGACACCTGCGCCAGGCAGTTACATGCAGGCGGGGCGGCTACATGCTAGAGGTGCAGAAACATCGAGTGAAATATCGATAACATCGATGTTTTCAAAACATCGGAACCATCGATGGTTCGTGACCATCATCGATGTTTTCACAAACAACTCTGCGCTCGGTAAGACAAAATTGTAAGTAAATGAATTTCTTATTGTTTTTTTTTTAAACTAACAAAATTGTTGATTATATTTAGGATTTCTAGTTAATGGTGTTGGTGGACGTTGATGGATGACGAAGGCAGTATGGAGAACTACCTGAAAAGTAAGTTATATATCTTTACAAGCCCACGCTTCCTTTAGATATGTGTGCATGTATGTGTATGTACACACATACATTCATAAATTGGCTACTAATTCCGCAAAAATTTGACGCAAGCCTTTAGTAACATGCTTTTTTTATTTATTGGTGTAATAGGAGTGGAACCGACAGAGGAAGTGGAGACGGAGTCAGCACAAAAACGAAAGAGAGCGATCGGTTGTTTGGGACCACTTCAAAAAGAGCAGTGACAAAGCGTATGCCATTTGCAACTATTGTGGAAAACATCTTAAGACAGCTGGCAATACCTCAAACTTTCTTGACCATCTTAAGCGCTTGCATCCGAGTCGCATGACCGCTGATAAGGAACCAATGCCTAAAACGATGGCAACTTTTTTGAACAAGGAGCCGTTCTATGGCAGTGACTCAAATGTAAAAAAAAGACTGGATAAAAAAGTGATGGATATGATTGTCAAAGACCCCCACAAATCATAACGCCCAAAACATCGCAGACTCAATAAGTTTAATGTTGGCTAAGTGGGGTCTTTTGTCGAAGGTTGTCACCGTTACAACGGACAATGATAGTACAATGAAAAAAGCGTGCGATATTTTGGAATTCAAGCATTTACCCTGTTTGGCACACACGATAAATCTGCTTGCTCAGGACATCTTAAAACTGGCAGCAGTAAATGTGATTATCTCAAAGTGCAAACGGATAGTAACATACTTCAAGCATAGCACAATAGCCACAGATAAATTAAAAGAAGCGCAAAATACAAATGAGCCGCTTCTCTTAATTCAGGAAGTGAGCACTAGGTGGAACAGTGCATACGCCATGGTAAAAAGAATACTTCAAATAAATGAATATGTAACTTTGACTTTGCTAAAACTGCGAAATGGCCCTTCACCGATCACAAATAAGGAACTCGACGTCTTGAATGACTTGTCGGATTTGCTGTCGCCTTTTCACGAAGAGACTCTTTCGGTGTCGACTAACACAAAAGTGTCTGTGTCGCTAATTATTCCAGTCATTGCCGAGATTCATCATAAAATAAATCAAGTAAAGGCACAGTTGCGAACACAGGAAGGAAAAAAATATATGTCGTTGTTCAAAAACGCTTAGTGGAAAAACTTGATTCCTTTGAAACGCACACAATTCCTCGCATCGCTACTCTCGTTGATCCTCGCTTCAAAAAAGATGGCTTTCTCCGAAGTTCAAACGCAGAACAAGCAGCCGAAGCGTTGGAGCTGGAATTGCTCTCTCTTGAGCCAACAACTCCACGACGTCCACCAACACCAGAATCAACTTTAAACGAGGTAAGCAGCAAATTTTCATTTTTGCAAAATAAGCCTAAGGGAAAGTCTACCAGAGCCGATGCCACAAGGCAATTTATGGAAAATAAAAACATTCCTGACACTTGCGACCCCTTGAAGTATTGGGAGGTATGATTTTTAAATAATTATGACTAACATGTTAAATAAGAAATATTTTGTACAGATGACTGCTGACAACGAGCTGAAATTGGTTGCAAAAAAATTTTTCTGTGTACAAGCCTCGTCCTGTGAGTCTGAAAGAGTATTCAGCCTAGCTGGACAAACCATATCTGACCGCAGGACACGGCTTAAACCTAAAGTTGTTGATAAACTTTTGTTCCTAAATAGAAATAGACACTTTAACTGATCTCAAATAAATCTCATGTTACTGTTTGTACTGTTTCTGTTCTTTTTGCATTTTATTTTTTTTTTTAAACATCGATGTTTCACTCGATGTTTTTTTTTGGAAACATCGAAAACATCGATGGACACGAACATCGATGTTTCTGCACCTCTACTACATGCCGGACGCGGCCCAGCAATCTGGAACCCCTTACAATTGTGGACGACGGAGTAATTATCATTAATGAGAAACTGACGAGGATTACCATCGATGACGGTCCCACAACGACCATAATAGGGACCCACCTCATTACTTTTGAGAGAAAGGCGGTGATCAACGACTCCGTATATTTGAACCTCAACCACTCAGTGAATATGAGCCCGGGTATAGCGGCCTCCCCCTTAATTAACATCACGGGACACGATCACATACTGAGTCTGCCATTGCTACAGCGGATGAACGAGCATAACCTGCGTTTAATGCAGGAGCTACGGGATGACGTGACAGATGGAGGTTCCCCGAGGATTTGGTTCGCCGCAGGAGTTGCCGTCAGCCTCACGCTATGCGGCTTGGTCCTGCTCCAACAACACTGCAGGCGCAGACGAGAGGCAGCCCAGCTACAAAAGTCCATCGACGAACTGGCTGTCACCGAGGACGGCGTCCAAATTAGGGGGGGAGTAGTTAACAACCAACTCCCAGCTTAGGCTGAGCAGGCCAGTTCTTACTTACCTTATTAATATTAATCATTTATCATGTTTATCATTCTCTAGTATTAATCACTTTTTATTATTATCAATATTATTATTACATTTTTCCCTCATGCATGGTCCATCCTAAATTGGGTCCGACTTATTGGCCCTAGAGCTGAGCCAGCACATTGTACCATTCCGAGCCGTGGCTCCTTTTCATTGGCTGACAGCGATCGTATGACTTCTGCAAAATGTGCAAGGTCAGCGGTCTGCCACGGGCACCCGGCTATGCATGAGCTTTTGTTCAATCTTAAGTTTAGTTTTAATTTGGATTTGAAATAAAGAGCTCCAGCTCGTTCATAAAACTCCGGCCTTAGCCGTTACATTATTTTGATTATTGAATTTGATTATCGTGCCTTAAGGGCCGTGACATCGGAGATAAGTATCTCCCACCGTATACTTCGGAAGAAACAAAGGAGTCGAAGCTACCACCCGACTCCGCTGTGGCCGCCAATCTTAGTGGCCGCCAACAATCAATCAGCGGGCAGTACCCTACTGCCACCCCCCTACGGATATATCACCTACCGGCTCTACCCCTGCCGCGGAGGAGCCGCCAACCGGCACGGACAACTAAATAATTTATATATACTTTATGGGGTCGGAAACGTCTCCTTCACTGCGTTGCAAACTTCTGACTGAAATTATAATACCCTGCAAGGGTATAATTAAACGATGGAAGCTATTCTACAAACCCGGAAAGGAAAATTTCGTTGCCGACGCTTTGTCGCGGCAACACATAAACGCTATGCAAAAAGAACCCCAATCTGATGTAGCCACTCTTCACAGTGAACTCTCGTTGACCTACACGGTCGAATCTACCGATAAACCCGTAAACTGTTACAAGAATCAAATAATCCTAGAGGAAGCAGACCAACCTTATATTGAAAAGGCACAACAGGTCAATCTAGATAGGTGCAACCCAACTAGACAAAACAGAATTTTTGAGGTAGGAGAAAATTATACCTCAAAAATAACAAAAGGTTAGGAAATAAACTAACCGCACTGTACACAGAAGAGCGTGTACAAGCAGACATGGGAACGTCTGTTCTTATTAGAGGGAGGGTGGTCCACAAGGACAACCTCAGATAAAAATACCCCTCAACTTTTTTCCTTTTTTACTTTATTTTCGTACACACTACACCTTAGCATACTTACTCCATTTTTTACACGGTAGATTTAACCTTTCGCCTTCTTACGGGATCGCGGGAATTTTATTGATAACCTTAACTATAGTTAACGCTAAGATTACGGATTATTCGCACGCTCAATACATCCCAATCACGGACGGAATTGCGTTGGTATGGGAACATAGAAACTTGCTTAGACATTCAAGTAATTTGTCCGAATTTTCAATTATAGTAGAAGAAACTGCTAGGTTGTCCGATTTATTCCCACAGTCGCATATGAAAAAATTGTTAGACGTCGACACCGAACATGCTAGAAGTTTATTGTCTGTTTTAAAAGTGCACCATAGGATGGCCAGGAGCCCAGACTTCCTAATTCCTTCCTAATCGCCTAATTCAGTTAAATAACCGTCAGGCTGTAATAAATACACAGAACGAAATTAATGAATTAACAGAAGCCGTTAACAAAATTATCAAGACCAAACAAAATAATATAGTTGACACTTCTCATCTGTACGAGGTACTTTTGGCCAGAAATAGAATACTAATAACCGAGATTCAAAATGTAATGCTTACAGTCACACCTGCAAATGCCAACATTATAAACTCAGCAATTTTTAACCAGAATGATTCGAAGTCTGTATTTGTTGATCACCCCACAGAAGTCCCAATCTTTAGCTTACTAGAGGCGTCTAACATTAGAGTCCTTCAGTCCGATAGTATAATCCATGTGCTAATCGCATACACTAAGATTAAAACAACTTGTAAAAAGGTCACGATCTTCCCCGTATCACACCAACATACCATCCTGCAATTGAAGGAGAACACGGTAGCCGAATGCAATAACGACGTCTTAGCGGTCACCGATTGCGTACCAACAACTTACGCATCATTTTGCAAGCTGGCGACCCATGACAATTGTGCTCGAGGCCTACACGCGGGGAGTACCGCCCTATGCGAGACGCAAGCCAGCCACCTAAGCGCCATCACGTTAGTAGACGACGGAGTAATAATAATCAACGAGTGCCCAGCTAAAATCAGCACTGATGACGGCCCTGAAATAGCTACCAACGGCTCACATCTCATCACGTTCGAGCGAGTGGCTTTCATCAATGGCACCAAGTACTCAAACCAACGTGAAGCTATAAGAAAGACCCCGGGCATGGCGGCATCCCCATTAATTAACATCATCGGCCACGACCCCACGCTAAGCATGCCACTTCTCCAAAGACTTAACAACCAAAACTTGGAGGTATTCCAAGGGCTTAAGGAGGAAGTGAAGTCAGCGGGAACTACCGACATCTGGTTCGCGGTCGGCGTGGGAGTCAGCCTTCTCATCAGCTGCTCCTTCCTACTCATCATGATGCTGAGGAGGAGACGAGACGCACGGGAGATCCAGCAAGTAGTCGATAAATTCCAGATGACCGAGGACGGTCATATTCCTAAGGAGGGAATTGTTAACACTATTAAGGAGTAATCATAAGTCGGTACTAACCTTGGGTGATTATTGAATCACCCTAGTATTTAAATGCAAAATCAGCGTAAACACCTTTAGGGGCCGTACCCGATTCCCATTGGTGCACGGTATGGTGAGTTATGTCGGTTTTGCTAGTGTCAGCACTTTGCTGCACGAGCGGTCGGCTTGCCGGCCGGACGTTGACTTATGTAAATTCCTTTGTCTTTAGTTTTAATTCAGAAATTCAATAAAGCACTAGCTTGAAGATTGAAACTCCGGCATTGGCCGTAACTTATTCTTTATTCATTGAAATTGGTTAATGTGCCTTAAGGGCCGTTAATAACGGAGTCGGTGACTCCCAACATAATCTTCCTAATTTGGAACATATAATAGAGCCAGCGGCAACCGCCCAGCTCGGCCGGAATACAGCTAGCCAAGGCTGAACCATCATCCCCTCCCCTGGAGCCAACTGACTGCAGCGAGGGACTGTGCGGGGAAGATATTTAAATCATAACTTATATACGCAACTACGAGATTTTACAATTCTTAAAATTTGTGACCGAATATGTGCTCATCAAACGCTGATAGGGCACCGGGATCACGTAGCTGCAATATACAATTTGGTTTTCTCTTTCTGCACTCGAATTGAAACCGCTGCATCGGCAGTTTTCGCTCGATGTGGGGTAAAACAAACAAATATTCCCAATTGTACACTGGCAGGAAATCGGATTCAAACGCTTACGTCATACAAAAAAAAAAAATATAAAAGAAAACGAACAAATATATAAACCTCTTCCATTGGTCGCCATATGTTCACTTGCCTATACTCAATTATTATTACCGAATTTAGACAAATCACTAACTCTATGTATATATGTACATTACAGTCAACACTAGAGAAACGACACAGGGATAGGATATCTACTAATTAATTCAACGAGAAAACACACAAGTAACATCTACACATATTGATACTAATCATATTAATTATAAGAGATAAACATACTATTACAACCAGACATTTAAGTTAACATAAGGAAAGTACTAAATGTTAAAAAAGGTTAACGCAGCTAGTAGAAGATTAGGTTTGAGAAGTTCAGCAGACCTAGTAGACGTTGAGGAAGAACAGCACCACCAAATAAAACAACCTTCTAATCCAAACATGAATCCTT
The DNA here is from genome assembly GCF_030179895.1 of Drosophila kikkawai. Lineage (NCBI taxonomy): Eukaryota > Metazoa > Arthropoda > Insecta > Diptera > Drosophilidae > Drosophila > Drosophila kikkawai. The sequence goes on along the minus strand of NC_091728.1, from coordinate 26,011,936 downwards.
TAGACTCTGGTAATGCATCGGGCTCAATCAGCCGTACAGTTAGTAACTCATTGACCATCATCAACACAACTCTAAACCCTAAAGATATTCTAGCGTTCATACAACATTTACCCACTTATGAAGGCCCTAACGATAACCTGGAAACTTTCATTATTAGTGTTGAGGAATTACTGTTGCTCATTCGGTCCGTAGATCAGTCTATGTACGGGCAATTGATCCTCAGGGCTATCCAACATAGAGTTAAGGGCAGGGCACATGAGGCATTGAATCTCTGTAATACATCACTTATCTGGGACGAAATTAAGGCAAATCTTAAACGACTGTATACTTGCAAGAAGACCGAAGCTATATTAATCCAAGAAATGCAAACCCTACCAAGCGGACTTTCCATTAACAAACTATTTTTTGCAATAGCAAAATTGAGAGGCCAATTGGTTTCAGTGATGAAAGACTCTGACCGAGATGGTCAGAATATTACAGCAAAACACGCCCTATTCTCTGACATTTGCCTCAATGCATTCATTGTGGCCCTAAACGGATAATTGAAAACGATAATTAGATCCCGGAAACCGGAATCTTTAGAGAAAGCTTATGAGTTAGCACAGACGGAACAAAATTTTTACTATCAAAACTCTAGCGGTAACACCCATAACCGTTACGAACGACAAAATAATAGTCGACGTGAAACCTCTTCTGACCAACAAAGTCACCGCCACCGCGGAAACTCAAGCGAACGTAACCGACCTTACCAACGTCACGAACAGAATCAGAGACAATCGGACAATAATAACACTAATAAGAACGTAACACGGCAATCATCCCAAAACCGACAAGACAGTACATCTTCTAGAAACCAAAACCCATTCCGGGGTAATTCAAGATCAAATGATAGCACCTCTTCGGCTTCCTGCAACATCAACGATGGTGCAAATTTTTCACAAGAAGCCTCGGAAAACCAGTCGGATTCTTGAATAAAAGATCCCACGGGAAATCCTTACCATACGTCCTTTTATCTTCAAAATTTCTTACGACCAATCCACATAAATTCCTCATAGATACTGGTTCGACTTACTCTTTTATAAAACCATCCCTAGTTCCAAAAGACTACACTAAAAAATAAACACTCCGATAGACATTCACAGTCCTCAATAAATTTCAAATACAGGAATATGCAGACTCTGTTATCTTTGAACAATTCCACTCAGCAAAAGAACCAAGATTCTTCTTATTTGATTTTCACCCCCATTTTAACGGCCTCTTGGGTATGGACTTTTTAAGTAACCTAGATGCTACAATAAACATAGCGGATGCTGTTCTAGAAGTTGAAAAGACTTCTTTACCAATCCTAACACACTTAAACCCAGTAGACACAGAACATACCATATCACTGAATACGAAGATTAGATTGCAACTCCCTGTAAACATAATAGAGGGAGAGACCACAACACTAAACAAAGACTTATCAATCACAGGGGGACTGTATACTGCATCGAATGGCTTTGCAAACTTCGAAGTCTGCAACACATCGGATTATGACCAAACGTTATTCCTAGAGGAACCACTAAAAGCTGAAATGACTCATACACGAGACTACGAGTACTTATACTGCATGGCCGCAGAGGAAATTCCACAACCCACAGATTTACAGACCAAATTAGACATTCGGACAGAACATTTAAATGACGAGGAAACACAAAATTTACTTAAACTCTGTAAACAGTTAACGTTTTCGAACGTCGTCAAACATTCGATTCCCACAGTGGACGACGCTCCCAGACACACGAAATCCTATAGATATCCTTTCATACACAAAGAAGAAGTCCGTAAGCAAATTGCAAAAATGCTTCAACAGAACATTATAAAAAACAGCCACTCCCCTTGGAGCGCACCTGTATGGGTCGTTCCCAAGAAAACCGACTCGTCAGGGCAGAAGAAATGGCGATTGGTCATTGATTTCCGCAAATTAAACGAAAAAACTATCTCAGACAGATATCCCATTCCCAACATTGCGGATATACTAGACAGTATAGGGAAGACTAAATACTTTACAACAATCGATCTGGCTAGTGGTTTCCATCAAATTGAAATGAATCCACACGATGCCAGCAAAACAGCATTCACCGTCGAGAACGGGCATTACGAGTTCACGAGAATGCCTTTCGGACTCAAAAACGCACCGGCGACGTTCCAGCGTGTTATGGACAACGTCCTAGGAGATCTGATAGGTAGAACTTGTCTCGTATATCTCGATGATATTATTATATTTTCCCCTTCACTACAAAGCCACATAACAGATATTAAAGCCGTATTCACTAAATTACAAACAGCAAACCTCAAAATACAACCCGCACAATGCAATTTTCTAAGAAAAGAAATTGACTTTTTAGGACACATCGTCACACAAGAAGGGGTAAAGCCTAACCCCGATAAAATTCAAGCAATTGAAGACTTCCCTTGCCCTAAAACTGTTAGGGAAATTAAGTCCTTTCTAGGCTTACTCGGTTATAGGAAGTTTATAAGAGACTTCGCAAAAATAACCAAGCCTTTAACCAGACAATTGAAAGGAAAAAAATCAATAGTGATAGATGAAGAATTTAAAGAGGCAGTAGCCTATTCCAAGAATCTATTGTGTAACGACCCCATTCTGGCCTATCCTGATTTCTCCAAACCTTTCACTCTAACCACGGACGCGAGCAATTACGCCATAGGCGCAGTACTGTCTCAAGGTCCAAACACCAACGATAGGCCCATTTCATTTGCCAGCAGAACACTATCCGACGTCGAAGTTAGATATTCTACAATAGAGAAAGAAATGCTTGCAATTGTATGGTCTGTGGGACACGTTAGGCCCTGCCTTTTCGGTCGCCGATTCAAAATAGTGACTGACCGTTGGTCTGGCTAGAGAATCTTAAGGGCCAAAACCCAAAGCTACTTCGGTGGAAAACCACCTTAGCCGCCTATGACTACGAGGTGGTCTATAAAAAAGGGTTACAAAATGTCGTCGCTGACGCCCTCAGCAGGATAGGGCCCAATCTAAATGTAAACGAAGACCCGAATAGAATAACAATTGCTCAGAAGCCACTAAACTATTTTAACATTCAAACTATTTTCCAAATCGGCCCTTCAATACCGGTACAATTAAGCACCCCTTTTCCACACAAAATAAGGCGTTTATTTTCAGAACCGGAATATACATTTGACGCAATCTCGAAAATATTGCAGACCATTCTAAAACCAAACAAAATCCATGCTATACTGGCACCGGACAACGTCTTTGTTATAATCGAAGAGGCCTACAACAACTACTTCACAGGAAACAACCTGTACATTATTTGTCGCTGCTCATCACTTATAACCGACCTTCCCGATCCACAAGAACAAAAACAAAGGGTTCAGTCATACCATCTTAGCAGTAACCACAGAGGTATTGACGAGACTCTTAACCATCTTAAAAGAGATATTTATTTCCCACGCATGAAGGAGATTATCTCTCAAGTAATTAAGGACTGTGACATTTGCTTAACACTCAAATATGATAGGCAACCTCACAGACCCTTTTTCCAAGCCCCACCGGCACCAACAGGACCCTTAGATATTATTCATATCGATATCTATGTAATCAACAATACAAATAATTTGACTGTCATTGATAAATTCTCAAAATTCGCACAAGCGTATTAACCATTAACCAATAGGAATTCAATTAAAGTAATAGCAGCACTATCAACATTTTTCAGAACCTTCGGCCTACCGAAGAAAATCGTTTTCGACCAAGGTGCAGAATTCTCAGGAAATCTGTTCACCGATTTCCTGACCCAATATAATATTGAAATTCACACCACTTCTTTTCAAAAATCGACGGGAAATGCAACTGTCGAAAGGCTCCACTTAACATTCACGGAGCTCTACAGAATAGTTGATAACCGCAGGAAGGAGCTTCAACTCCAATCCGATCACGCGGAGATATTTGCAGAAGTATTGACAACGTACAATAATGCCATACACTCCAGCACTGCTCACACACCGTTCGAGCTTTTCCACGGCAGAACCCACATGTTTGAAAAAACAGTACAATTTGACAATCACCATGATTACTTGGCAAAACTGAATGAATTCAGGAAGGAACTATACCCCAAAATTCAAGAGCAGTTGGGTAACCAGACTGAAAAAAGGCTAACCAAATTAAATGAAGATAGGGAACCACCAATCCAGGTCGAACCTAATGATGATGTTATTTTTAGGAAAGAGAACAGGAGGAACAAGTTGACGCCTAGATTCTCTCTACACAAAGTCAGGGCCGACAAAGGATTTACGTTACTAACAACTAGACAGCAAAAACTACACAAACAGAAAATTAGAAAGACAATCAGAAGAAATAACAACACTGAATAAACTACTTCATTCCAGAACTACCCATTCCGCTACGCAGTCCTTCTCTTTAGAAAGACTCAACGGACCGTCACCCCTCGCCTTCATTCATCTGGTAGACGCCCGTATAACACAGAGTTATACAATCCTAACCCATGTCGTAGACGTTCAAGAATTCAAAGTATGCCTTATCGGAATAAAAAACACATTAAAAGCCCTTAGGCTATATAAAACATTCGACATTTCGCTAGGAATTATAAAAGGGAAACTACAGCAACTAGAAGCCAGAATAGAGACCCTAGTTCCGCACGCCAGAACAAAAAGAGGTTTAATTAACGGCCTAGGGACTATTCTCAAGTCGATTTCGGGTAATTTAGACAACAACGACGGACAAAATATACTCGCAGAAAACATTTTTACACTACAACAATCGAATAAATTTTCATATTGACACCCTGAAAGAACATATTAACAATATAGCTGAGAGCCTACTGGCCAGCAAATTGGGCTTAATCCCAAAATTTTTATTTAACAAACAAGAAATAAATACTATAAGGAATATGTTAAGCACACAAAATATCACCCTAGAATTAGATGAACACATCTATAATTTACTTACACCATCTTGTTTCACTTTTAATAACAAGCTGTTGTTTAACGTTAAGATACCAATCTTCAATTCAAAAATTTATAAGTTCACTCATGTCATACCCTTACCCATAAATAAGTCCCATTTCATCATTTCCCCCGAATTCTTGGCACATAATAACAACACATCGCATCAATTTCGCGAAAGCTGTCTTAAGGTAGAACAAGAGTTCTTCTGTCAAAGAACCCACGCCGACCCGACGATTAAAAATAACAAATGTCTGGCGGACATTGTCAATAACGTAAACGAGACAAAATGTGACTTGAAAGACACAGGACACAAAATGAACATATTCGAACCAGAGAATTTATTTATTTTCATCTTCAACGCAAAAAACACCACCCTTAAATCAACCTGCAACGATGAAGTACTTTTAAATGACTCCTTCATAATACGTTATAAGAACTGTACCACATGGATAAATGGAATAGAATACAGCGACAAAGAATTAGTGGAACACGACCATTTCACCTTCGTACTCCCACCAGTCATCAAAATAGTAAAAAATCAAACCATCAAAACACTATCTTTGGAAAAATTACACTTAGAAGCCCTTTCGACAGCCGGGAAAATCATCGAGATAGATAATATAACACACTACAAATTCACGGCCATATATGTAGGAATTTAATATTCAATACAATGATTTTATTTGTGGGATTTGGTTTAAACATAAGTGCTTAGATTAATTTTACAATGTTCTTTTCTTTTAGTTTGCACGAGCTCTTATTTCACGACCTCCTCTTTTCTCTCTCGACGATCTAGTGATGACAAAACATGGCATCTTCCATTTTCTTAATTCTGCTTATTCTAACTATCGAGAATTACTTCAATATCGTCCTGACCTCGCGTTGCCAGATAGCTTAAACCGCTTCGAGTGTGCCGCGAAGGAAACCCGCCTGTTTCAAATCCTACATTCGGCCCTCCTGACTGTTCATTCGCCTCGAATGGACCTGACCATGGCTTCATAAATTCAGAAACTGTTGATGTTTTAAACGGACCCTCTGTATCTCCAATGCGTTCTACCTCATATCTTCCATGCTCCTTTACAGCAACTATCTTGTATGGCCCTAAGAATTTTCCCTTAAGCTTTAATCCGACTCCGTACTGGGTTCTCTTTATCGCCACTAGGTCATTGATTTTGTAAACTCGTTCTTGTTTTCTTTTTGAATCAAACGATTTCTTGTTTTCCTCCTGTACCGCCTTTATGTTGTCTCTTGCCGTTTGACGATACTTCTCCCTTTCTTCATCCAGCTCTTTCACTATGAGCTCCTGCATTAAATCTCTCAGTTCGGTGAAATCAGTCAGTCGCATCTCCACTCCTGTTAAAAGCTTGAACGGCGTGATCTTTGTGCTTCTCGGCTCAGTGCTATTGATAATCTGCTGAACTCTTCCAACGTATTTATACCATGCAAACGGGCTTTCATAGCTCAGCTTTGCCAGCATTGGTACAACGATCTTGTGGATCCTTTCGACTTGGCCATTTCCGCGCGGTACGCCGGTTGCTATAAGCAAATGCTGAATGTTGTTCGACTCGCAATACTCCTTGAATGCTAGAGAGGTAAAAGCTGTGCCTCTGTCGCTTACTATGCGAAACGGGTTACCAAAGTGTGCAGCTTGTTTTTCCAGGCAAGTTAAGATTTCTTCGACACCAGTGCTACGAGTTGGGTAGAGCCACACATACTTTGAAAAGCCATCAACTACGACAAGGATATGATTGTAGCGTTTGGTCGTCATCTCCATTGGCCCGACGTGATCGATGTGGTATGTGACAAATGGTAGCTCACCTTTGTCAATGGGAGTTAAAAACCCTTCCCTTTTTCCTGCTTTGGCATTTACGATTATGCATATGATGCAACTTTCGACTATTCGCTCTGCCTTCTCTTTTAACTTGGGAATGAAGTAAGACTTTTCGATGAGATCCTGTGTCTTTTTGGTTGAGAAATGTCCTTGATTATGTGCGTTTTGGATTATTTCATTTTCCATGGCCGAAGGTACAACAAGTAGTTCGCGATTTGGGTCTTTGAAAAGAACGTCGTTTTGAATGTAGAAATCCTGGTAGGCATCCTTTTCCACAAGGCTCCTAACTGCTTGAGTCCACTCATCTTTAACTTGAGCTTCCTTTAGACGATGTGTTGCAGAGTCCGATAAGAAATAACACGAAGCTCGGCTCAGAGCATCAGCATGTTTCATTTGCGTCCCTGAACGATGCTCAATCTTGTAGTTGAAATCCTGCAAATACAACGCCCACCGTGCGACGCGAAGAGGAACTTCCTTCTTGTTCATTGTCATCTTGAATGCGTTACAGTCCGTAACAATTGTGAACTTTATGCCCAAAACATAAACACGCCACTTGACTAGAGCTCCAATAATAGCCAACACCTCCAGCTCGTACGAATCGTATTTTTCTTCAAATGGTGAAGTTTTGCAGCTCATGTATTGAACTGGGTGAAAGGAACTGTCTTCTGGATCTTTCTGCAATAAAACAGCGCCGAAACCGTGCTTAGAAGCATCTGTGTGAATTTCTGTTTGTAAATTTGGATTGTACAGCTTCAGGACTGGTTCACTGATGAGAGCAGTCTTCAGCTTTTCAAACGCCAATCGTTGTTTCTCCCCGAATTCATACTTAAAATCACCTCTCAGCAAATCCGACAAGGGCCTGGCAATGGAAGCGTATCCGTTAATGAATTTTCGAAAATAGGACGTCAGACCTAGGAATCTCTGTATACCTTTCTTGTCTCGCGGTTCGGGAAATTCTTTCACAGCTTGTATTTTCTCAGGACCTGGAGTGATAGTTCCACTCTGAATGATGTAGCCTAAAAACTGTACTCTGTTGCTCAGTATTTGACATTTACTCCAGTTGATACGCAAACCGTTTCTAGAAGCGACCTCTAACACATCTTTCAACTTAGCAAGTCCTTCTTTAATATCCTGGCTGGGAATAATTACGTCGTCCATGTAAACAACGACAACATTGGTAGCAATGAGTTCTCTTAGAACTGCCATTATAAATCTGGTGAAAACCGCAGGCGAATTTGATATGCCAAACGGAACATAAAGGAATTCGAACTGTCCTGACTGAGTTACAAACGAGGTATACTTTCGAGAACCTGGTTCAATGGGAACGTGGAAGAAACCATTGGTTAGATCCAAAGTGGTGAATATTTTGGATCCTTGCAGCTTGTCCAGAACTGTTTCCATATGAGCCATAGGGAAATTGTCTCTTATAATCTTCTCGTTTAGCTTCCGATAGTCACAACATAGACGCTTCTTTCCGTTTTTCTTGGATACCAAAACTACTGGCGACGCATATTCCGAGGTACTCGGTTGGATAATCTTCTCTCCAAGCCATTCCTTAACTTGATCGTCCACTGTTTTCTGGTCGCAGGCAGGTAAGCGCCGTGGATGCTGATAAACAGGTATTTCGTCCTTTAGAATGATTTTCATTTGTACTGGTGCGTCTACATTGCGTTCGGCTACGTACTCCTCAATCAAATTCTTGACCTCGACCACCTGAGATTGATCTAAATGCGACAAATCAACTTGACCTGAAACTGCCACCTGTTCTGCACACATGCCCCTAAACTCTTGTAAAAACTCGGTATCTATGTTGCTCTGCTCTTCATCGATACTTCTGGATGCGTTTCGACGCAAAAACTCGGTGCCTTCTTTAGTAACTTTCATGTCCACAATGTCAAGAATGGTTCTGCCCAAAATTGCGTCAAAACCCATGTCTTCCTCCGGAACTACGTGGAACTCTACTTCCATTTTGATGTTGTCTATTTCAACTGGTAGGATTACACTTCCAAACGTCAATACCTGACCCTCGCCTATTCCAGTCAAGCATTTCTCTCTTCCAGTGAGAAGTTTGCTGCCTATCTTGAGGAAAATGTTCCTGCGCATCAAGCATAGATCTGCACCTGTGTCGACGAGTCCTTTAAATTGAACAACGGGATGCTTTACAACTTTTAGTTCAAGGCCGGAAGCTGTAAACTCGCTTTTTGGTTTCGTGGCTGCGGTCTCCAAGTGAATAGCATTAGTGTTACTCTCTTGCTTTACCTCGAGTTCGGCCTTGCACTGTGCAGCACGATGACCTGGCTGTCCGCAACGATAGCAATTGAAATTGTCCTTCTTCTTGCAATCCTTTTTTAAGTGGGACGGATCTCCGCACTTAAAGCATTTTCGCACAAATTCAGGTTTTGAGACAAAACCTTTTGATCCTTCCGTCTCAGCTGTACGCTGCTCATTCTTGAATGATCCCTTATAAGTGCCACGAACTTTCTTGTAGACTTCGATCTGCTCCTTCAGATCCCTTATAGTTTTGGCCTGGTATAACATGATCTTGTTTGCCTTCGCATCTGGCACTCCCTTCACGAAGTATTCGATTAAACTCTCTTCGTCTAAATTGACTGGCTTAGCAATTTCCATCAACGCATACAAATATTCCTGAAGAGTTTCTCCTTTTGCTTGCACCCGCTGACCTAGCTTGCGATGCACCTCAGCCGACGATATTTTAACTGCAAATTCCCTGCGCAAAGCTGTTTTGAGAGAATCCCAATTGCGAATATTAACCTGACTGCGAATGAACGATTTAGCAGCTCCACTGAGCAACTGTTTAGAGTAAATAAATAGTTGAAGCTGATTCCACTCAACGGTTAAAGCACATTCTTCTAACTCTTGAATCCAATGGTCTACATCTGGGCTACCTGTTCCTGCAAAAGTTGTAACACTGCCTTCTACATCTTTAAGAGTGAACATAGAACGGCTTTTCGGCATTTCCGGCATTGTACGATCGAGAGCGGTAGCTACAGATTCGATTTCTGAATCGCTGTTTTCATCCTCATCACGAATATTAAAGTGAGCAAGAAGCCTATCCTGTAAATCGCGCTTTCTACCGGTTGTGACTAAATTGAACTCTCCTAGCTTCGCGCGCAAATCTTCGCATCTCATAACCATTATTTCTTCGAGCTGCATTTTGAAATGTTTACAATAATTGATATTAGCTTAACAATAACAATATGTTTTTTCAAGATTTTAAGAATTTCTTACGTTTCAGTTGTTCTTACGTTCAGTTCTGTTCAAATTTTATACATACAGTCTGCTTAACACTGCTTCTCAGCCACTTCCAATTAGATCTTCTTAGCCTTAACGTTTTGCACCTCTTCCGGTGCACTGCTTTCGAGACTGCTTGACCGCCTGTCTCGCCTTCCACCAGTTACTTGCCAACTGCTTGACCGCCAAATCTGCTTGCTCCAGTTAGCGTCACTTTTTGTGCTTGTCGCTGCTTGTCCGCCTGTGCCCTTCCGCGATGATCTGCCTGCTCCAGATTCACCTCCGTTGTCTCTGCTTGTCCGCCTGTGCTCTTCCACGATGATCTGCCTGCTCCAGATTCACTTCCGTTGTCTCTGCTTGTCCGCCTGTGCTCTTCCACGATGATCTGCCTGCTCCAGATTCACCTCCGTTGTCTCTGCTTGTCCGCCTGTGCTCTTCCACGATGATCTGCCTGCTCCAGATTCACCTCCGTTGTCTCTGCTTGTCCGCCTGTGCTCTTCCACGATGATCTGCCTGCTCCAGATTTGCTCCGCTCGCCTCTGCCTTACGCTGCTCCCAACGCCTTCCACAGATCAGCCTTTGCAAACTTCAGTTCTCCGTGACCGACCCGATCTCAGACTGCCGCTCTGACGATAATTGACGCACTGCCTCTGGACTTCAGCCGCTACATCCACATGCGTCTCCTTTGCGTGTCTTCTAGCTCGTCTCAAATGCGCTCACACATTCAAAATCTTGCTCTCCAGCGTTGCCTCGTTTCACAAACTGCCTCGTTTCAGTTGCAATTTCACCACACTTCGCAATTTGTTCATCTGTAGTTGTGTGTGAAAACGCACTTCAGCACTCTCCAATTGTCTGGCACTTGATGTTTGGGTTAATTCCCGGACGAGCCCCCAAATTGTAGGAATTTAATATTCAATACAATGATTTTATTTGTGGGATTTGGTTTAAACATAAGTGCTTAGATTAATTTTACAATGTTCTTTTCTTTTAGTTTGCACGAGCTCTTATTTCACGACCTCCTCTTTTCTCTCTCGACGATCTAGTGATGACAAAACATGGCATCTTCCATTTTCTTAATTCTGCTTATTCTAACTATCGAGAATTACTTCAATATCGTCCTGACCTCGCGTTGCCAGATAGCTTAAACCGCTTCGAGTGTGCCGCGAAGGAAACCCGCCTGTTTCAAATCCTACATATATTCAACAATATTATTGATCCTTATCCTGATCATCATCCTCCGACTATGTCATAAACCACGGACCATCTTCCTCCCACACCCTCCAACCGTTACTACCTTGGTGGAGCCGACCATCCCTTCGTTATGGCCCTCTCTCCACTCTAGGGGGGAAGAGGAGTTACCGCACACATTGTTGCGGACACACCGCCGCCCCCCAAACCCCAGCGCACAGTGGTTGGGCTTGTATGGAGACGCGGCCAAAAATAGTTCTAGTTGATGTATCGTTACGAAATTAATACCAAAAATCAAGAAAAATGTTTTAAGTATATGTCCAAAAAATTGGCCATGTAGCACGTCTATATCATATAGCTGCCATAGGAAAAATCTGTTAAAAATCAACATTTAGTATGAAAAACTTTTTTGTTTTTCAAAATATCTTAACCAATTTCACAGATAATATGTTTGAAACAGGTTTATGCATTCTTACCAAATTTGGTTAAAATCGGATGTCTATATCTTATAGCTCCCATACAAAATTTTTATAAAATTATTTTTTTCCAAGAGCTAAAATTAATTTTTTATCTCTTATTGAGAATGTTGGTGAAATATAAGTGTCCAAAAGTAAAAAAAAAATTATTAACTTATATATTGTGTATTTTATTTGTTTAGCAACAAATGCACACAGCTTAAGGGGCGTAAGGCTAATTCGGTGCAAAACTGCCCACGGTTCAAAAAAATGTTTTGGCGAAACGGCTAAAGTTAGCTTAATGATTTAAATACCATAAATTAACAAAACATTTGAACCATTTTTTTTTTTTAAATTTTTGTATTAAAAAATTATTTACAGGCCTACGCTATATTGCTAATCTCCTAAGTCCCCACAAATAAAAGTTGGTTTTCGGTGTACATCCTAACTGTCCACAAAAACGTCCGATATCAAATAAATGTATTGCATTCCTTAAAGAATTAGTGCCCCAAGGTACTTAAGAGACGTTTTTATTTTTAAAAATTTTTCCCGAGTTTTTATCAAAATTGGAAGTCAAAACCCCGATTTTCGACTCAAAAATTAAGTTAATTTAAAAAAATATATATATTAACATTAACAATTTAAAAAAGCTTTACGTGAGTACCTGTACAATTAAATTTCAAAGTTATGTTCAAAATTTCAAACCGATTGGTTAAGTAGTTTTTGAGTTATAGAGTACACCGATTTTCAAAATGGCATTTTTCAGGAGAACGCTTTAAACTTTGTGATTTTCATACATCGAACACCAAACGACTTCCGTTCAACTACCCATAACTTCGTCAATATTGTAATAATCGATGTAAAACTTTTACACAATATTTTAAGGATATTAAACCCTTATTTAACAAAAAAAAAAAAAAAATACCAAAAAAAATTTAAAAACCTTACCCTAACCTGTGTTAGTATTTTTAAGATTATAGGCACATAGGCAAATTTCGGCAAAATTTTTTTTACCATTTGTCATCTTAAAAGCGCGACAAACACATTGGCATACATATGAACTGTAGATTATTGTGGGGTCACAACTATAACTTTAGCTAAACATAAAAAATACGTTTAAAATATAGGCCAGAAACATGATTATTTCACATGAATATAATGAACACAATAATTATTTTTAATATATTAAATAATATCTCATTTTATAGAAAATACCTTGAACTTCAAAATCCATTACAAAAAATATTAATTTGGACACGTAATTAATAATCGGACCACTTCAAAGTTCGGTTTGGTTGTGAAACACTCGCGATGCGCGTAGCTACGCTTTGCAAATGAATACATCTTCACATCTTTAATTTAATTTTTAGAAAGTCCTGTTAGATTTAAAAAAAAAATCTGGTATGCCACAAAGAAGTTTGGATATTTAAGAGACGATCTGTTTACTTTTCGTACATTTTTGTTGTAATAAATTTTTTTATTTTTGGCCTATGGGCGCAACCACTGTGCAGCGGAGCAACCAAATGGTCATTAACCCAAACAGTGGACAAACGCTGAGTTTGGGGAACCAACGGAAGTGAGCAGAACCAACACTTAACAGCTATGCGAAACCACAAACATATCAAACCGCCAACTATGCAGATTCTCATTCTCCACTCGAATCTGCTGGATATGCGAATTCTCGATCACACCATTTCATTCCCACATATTCCATTGTATCCCACAAGTCCCACATATTCCACTGTATCCCATAGGTTACTCTTGAGTTTGAATAAGAATAAAGATTCATTATAATTTTGACCGAAGTCGAAGCAAGTTCTCATTTTATTAAACATTACATTATATAAATTGGAACCATTCCTTGGACTTGACTGACAGTTTACTGGAAGGACCCCCTCTGGATTTCATCCCAACTCCAGTATCAACTGTTATTTCGCGTGCACGCTTTTGAATCAAATTAAAGTGTGTCCTTCCTTTTCCCTCTTTTTTGAGCTTTTTCTTTGTTTTATTCCATTACTTCAATTTCTTTTGGTTTTACATACTTCAGTTCTTTTTATTTTCGTTCCTGTTTATACTTCAGTTTCTTGTTTGGTTTTATTTACATATTTTAGTTTCAACTTATTTAGAGGAACTTTTAGTTTCTTTTTGTTCCTGTTTATACTTTATTAATGTTTTCGGTAGCGAGACTCTTGCGCTGTAAAATTAATTTTAATAATTTTTTTTTGGTAATAATTACAAAAATTCTAGGCATTATAGGTTAAGACATAAATTAAAAGGTTTCTTTTATGCTTGAATACTTCGACGAGGAATTCAAAAATTTATAGTAATACGCCGCGAATGGCGACCGTTTTTATTGTTTACCGTTTTCGATCGTGTTACCCAAATAATCCAAGAAAAATAACACATATAGTTGTCACTTTCAAGGTCCTAATGAAGTAGTAGCTGGTTAAACTGCATTAGAGTATCATAGGGTCATAAGCATAAGAACGATCGGCAGATGTAGAGCTGTAAAGCTGTGAATGCAATACAAACTTCGGCGTGCCAAAGTTAGCTTCCTTTCTTGTATATTGACGAAACACTTTCATCAATCTTTTTTTTAAAGACAGAAAATGAATATGTACATATGGTATATGAATATGGCGATTGATTCGTCACTCGTTCTGGAACCCATCTAATAGTTATATAGTGTTGTCAGTATAAATTGCTTTAATAAATTGATTTCTTTCCATTCGAGAAAGCCAATTGCTTTCAGACTCTTGACACTAGTTAAGTTTTCAGGATATAAACATATGTATAATCGAGAGAAATTATTTCACCAGCCAACTCATGGAGAATTGTAAACATTTTCATTTTGTGCAATTACAAAAAGCCTTCCCACTATACGATACTCTGATGATGACCCCACGGCGAACATGGCGAAAGCATGCAATTCAAAATGAATTTATTTTGCCTGGACTTCTTTTGCAGGACTCCAGCCGACCCACCAAATGAAAAAGTTTGTTTCCCTTTCGTAATAGCTTTTTAGACGAGTTCGTCGCCACTTTCGCTTGCTTGCACACATTTTAAAATTAAGAAAATTAATGCTGGATGTTATCTCTTTTTACGTTCTAAATTCTGTATATCCCGCTTGGGTTCCAATAATAAAATTCAATTAAAAATTAACATAATTACACATTTATTTCCAACAATTCGTAATTATCTTCTAGCATATTTAGTTTAAAGAAAATAAAGTAAATTAATATTAATATTATTACTAATACATATAGCTTCTATACTTTTCTTAATAGGATGTAAAACACTAATGTGGGGTTACAAATGTTACGTAAATATATAGCTTATAATACACAATAGCTTATAATATACAATATTTATAAAAAGATAATTATACCTCAAATGTAATAACTGTATACAAAATATTATGGTGAATGGTAATAGCAGAACAAAAATATATGGAATTACTATTATTTTGAAATATTATTTTCATTTTTAGAAACTAAAAATAATCAAACTAAAATAAATAAAAATTAACAATAAAATAAGTAATATTTTTTCAACCATGCTTTGCTCAGTGTAGAGAAATTAAAGCTAAGTAAATAATAATTACCGATTTAATCATCTAAGTTGCTCTTAAACTATCTTATTTTTGTCATCTTTTGAAATTTAAATCTCAGTGCGCTGATAAAAAAAAGATGCATTATCAGTATCAGAAAGCTTTTGACGATTTTTCGTTAAAATATTTGTAAACGCAAATAAAATACATGGCTCAACTAATTAATAAAGGGTAATATTACCATGACTGGATTTTTACTTACAAGTTTGGCCGCTGTTCCAACGTCGAAAGATCTTTGAACGGGAAGTGTTGCAGCTGAAACAAATTTTTATTGGGTCTAATGTTTATTATTTCAAATAGATTTTATTTTGTCTGCATTAGTTTATAGCCGTCGCTGAGGTTCTTCAACAGAGTTTACAAGTTCTTTTTAGTTCTCGTGTTCAAAAAAGTGTTACATATCCGCGAAATGTGTTATATCGATTATACCGAAGCTATAGCTTCCTATTGGAACTCAAGTTGGCCAAGAGGTGTCGTAAACGAAGTGAATTTCACGAATTCCTCTTGGATAAAAACATGATAGAATCCATTCCTTAGGTCTTGCTTAGTAAACAATTTCTTATCTGTCATTTGATCTAAAAGGTCATCTATCAAAGGAATGGGATAACTTTACTTAATTTTCTAAAGTCAAAACACATTCTAACTTAGCCAGATGCTTTCTTCACTAGTACAATCGGCGACACAAACTCAGACTCGCTTGATCTAATATATCCCTTGGCCATATACTCATCTTGAATCTTTTCCAATTCATTTTTCTCAGCATAGGAAAGGCGTCTAGGGCTACGGTTTGACGTCATTGATCGTTATTTTCATTTCGCACAGTTAGCACAGTTGGTAGAACGGCTACGATATAATATTTGTGAAATATATTTTAAAAAAGAACTTTATCATATGTACTCAAATTTACCCCTACATTTACGATTTCATTATTATATTCATACTCAATCATGCATATTTATTTTTTATTATTTATTTTTTTTTTATTTTTTATATTTATCTAATTTTATCTATATTTTTATTTATATCTAATCTAATCATTTCATTCGAGTGATTCATATGTCTACTTTTGTTTGTATTTTCATTTGTTGAAATAATCTCATATTCGTCCAAGACGATGCCAGCGCCACTCCCATTTAAAAAATCCCTCTACCCAAGATAACTTTTCCTTTCATTGAATCGTATTCAACAACTAACATTTTAAGTTATATTTTTTTATAATAAATAGTAAACATCTATTCGTCTAACTCCCAAAATAATTCCCACAACTCTTCTAACCTAAATTTAAATAAAAATAAATCTTTTCAAAACCCCAATCACGGTAGGCAATACGATAATACGCTGCGCCTAAATCAAACTCTAACCCTTTTTAATCGTAATGAAACCACGATTCTGGTAATAATTATTATACAATAATAAGCCTCAATTTTAACCTAATTTTTAATTTCAACCCCAAAATATAATATAATATAATAACCCCCAAGAACTAGCAATACAAAAAAGAGTTAAAACTGCAAACGGTTTTAGCACCATTACACACTATCACAAGGTCACACTTTTTAATATCTTCTGAGGTATCAAATCTTGACGAGACTTATTGGATGGCCATAATCTTTTGTAAAGGACTAACGTGGTTATTGACCTCAAAGAATGATTTTTTTCGTTCAAGAACAAAAAAGAAATAATTCAGTTACAATAACTTAAGTGAAAAACAAAGCACATCAGAATGTAATGCTTCAATTGAATCACACTCTGAGGAACAGAGCCAAATTAAAGGCAGCCTTTCAAAGCTGTATATTTCGGATATAGATTCGTCTCCTATCGACAATAATACTAATACTAATACTAAAAATGCGAGCAAAAAAAGACGGAAATTCGTTGGCTCACATCAACATCTCAAGGTTAATAATACTTCCACACCTGAAGAATACACAAATAATCTTGAGGAACAAATTTTTCAAGAGATAAAAGAGAAACACAATGACATTCAAATTAATCTCCCCTTTAGAACGTATATTAGGGCTGAGATTCGTACTTTAAATTAAAGCGCTGTTCACAGTAAACAGTACCCTCATTCGGCAAATACCTTTGTAAATCAAGAAATATATCGACTATTTAAAGATAATATCATCCGTCCCAATAAGAGCCCCTACAATTCACCTGTATGGGTAGTCAGCAAAAAGGGATGGAAATCTCAAAAATCGTTTGGTTATAAATTTTAAGAAGCTCAACGAAAATACCATTCCAGATAGGTACCCAATGTCCGATCCGTCCGTTATTTTATCAAACCTTGGTAAAGCCACAACATATCCAATTATCTTTTAACAGAATACCAAGATTCAAATAACAAATCTCATAACGAAATCTCATAAAGAATCGGGACGATTCTCTTACGAAAAGGGGGAGTTACCAGCCATGTTCCCATATAGTTTCATTCTATATTATAAACAACTTCCTCCACACCAGAGACAGGCTACATTAAAATATCGGATTGACATAAAAAACTGACCCTAGTCAGTCAAGCAACCTTACGCCCCCTCTTCAGCAGACCATCCTGGAACGGCTTAGTTTGCAATTCCACGTTCCATGGCTAGACATCAACAACTGCCCCCAAGCAGCGGCTTAACCTTGCAATCCTTTAAGTCCTACTTTCAAGAAGAATCCAAAGTCCAATATTACGAAGTCCGCTCTCCCAAAGCTCCCTCTCAATATCACGATCGTTGAAAAGCCCCCCAACTCAGATGCCTTTGCCTAGGCCGACCCTTTATATACCGCGTAATGATAAGTGATGTAGTAATCCATAAGGACAATATTAGATAGGCATTTCATCTGCCACATTCGCACTTATACTAAAACTCAATATTTGCTATAATTTCCAAAGGCTTGCCATAATATCCATCATACTGCTGTCCACCGCAAGCGCGCGAATCACCGACTTCTCGCATGCAAAATACATCACGGTAATAGATGGGAATGTTCTAGTATGGGAACAGTATGGCCTGGTTAGACACTCGACAAATCTGCCCGAGTTTTTTAGCATAATTGACTCCACGGTCAGAATGCTGGAACTGTTCCCACAATCCCACATGAGGAAGCTGTGGAAGTTGGCATCGAACATGCCCAGAACATTTTGGATGAGCTTAAGATACACCATAGAATGGCCAGGAGCCTTGATTTTTATAAAGGCTAACAACAGACAGGTTGTTATTAATACAGAAACACAAAAACACATTAATTTGCTCACAGACAAAGTAAATAGGATCCTCAAGGAGAAAAGGGGCGGGGTTGTTGACTCAGGTCATTTGTTCGATACGCTCCTCACCAGAAATAGAATGCTAATATCCCAAATCCAAAATTGTATACTCACTATTACCCTCGCTAAAAACCATATTATAAACCCTACTATTTTCAACCATAATGACCTAAAGGCTATCTCTGACGAGCAGCTCACTGAGGTCCCCATATGTAGTCTCATGGATATTTCTATAATTAAGATTTTCCAATCGAATTCCGTTGTCCACATTGTAGTACAGTACCCTACGGTTAAGTTTATTTGTAAGAAAATCCTGCTCTTTCCGGTCGCGCACTACCACACCACACTGCAGCTGGAGGACAACACAGTTGCGGAATGTGATGACGGGATATTGGCGGTATCCGATTCCGCCTCCACCAACTTGGCCGCCTTCTGCAAGAGGGCCACCCACGACGGCCACACCCGTCAATTGCACGCAGGCGGGATGGCTACCTGTCGCACTCGCCCTAGCAACATGGAACCCCTTATAGTCGTGGATGACGGGGTAACAATCGTCAACGAAGAACGGACGAGGGTTACTATAGACGACGGGCCCACTACTACCATCAAAGGGGCCAATCTCATCACCTTCGAAAGTAAAGCTATTGTAGTATGCACACATATTGAATACGCACTGTACCCAGAGTACTTAAAGAGTGCGCACTGTAATACAATGTTGCAGTGTTTATACAAATCAAAGTCCCGGTCATAAACCATAAGTGGCCGAAATATGAACCGATCGCTAAGGCTTAGCCTGCACTCAGAAAGTGCTAGTGTCGGCATATTTACATCGAATGGACTACACGCGCATACCCCCTCGCGCCTCCACTCGTGAGCGCATAGCCAATGTACATAAGTACATTTACTTATACATAAGAATACTTATACATAACCGTCTCTCTGCCGCCGCCTGTGAGCAGCGCAGCTACGAGACCTAGCTTATATTATAACTTAAGGAATACTGTAAGATCACTAACTCTTGGAGCCTTGGAGCGGCATCATAGCTGCACCTATCAACCAACTGTTTAAACCCTGGAGCGGCACCATGGCCGCACCAAGACAAAAATCTATATAGAGCAACACAAATAAAAATCATACAAAAATATCAAACTGAACTCCAGGACTTATCCTTGTGGAATAGTGGTTGGCAGTATAATCATATTTCATGGCGACCAGTGCCAGTGATTAAAGAACCTGCAAAAAGAAATAAAAGTGAAAGTGTACTAACAGAAAATAACAATGTCATACCCTAAGCCCCAAGGGGTTAAAAGGAGCAACTTCCCCGCATTCTTGGAATGGGATGCGTTTGAGGTAATGTTCGGGATTATCGACAGAGGTGTTACAGACAGTGAAGACATCGCATTGGAAGTGAGGGCTTATTTTAACACCCACCACGGAGGAAATTGGCAGTGCATAGCGGGAAGAAACCTCGGAGCAGCAGTCGACGCCGCCCATGAAGAATTCATTCATTATTACTACGATATGGAAGTTGTGCTTTACCGACCTAAAAACAGTGCTACTCAGCAATAGAGCGTGATGAAAAGGGCTGGCGTGAAAAATAGCATGAAAAAGAGAATAGCCCAGTTAAAGTGGCTTTTATACACCAACGAGCCACCACCGCCGTGGGCTACAGCCCAGAAACTGCAAGAAGAACTAGATTTCCTAAAAACAGAAGTAAAGCAGCCAACAATAAAAAGCCCCAACACTCCTCACACCGCCGACCAACAAATAAAAACAACATACACAGAAAAAACAGTACAACCACTTCCTAAGCCAATTCCGCAAAAATCGCAAAAGTGCCCGAATGACTGCCCTGGACCCCTCTACTCAGTTACTTGTGAATATACGTGCATGAACCAGAAGAAATAACCTGTGCAAAGACCAGCACCGGTGTCGCCTGAGCCCATAGGCCTAGGACAACTGCAGCTGAACAATAACCTGTGCGAAGACCAGCACCGGTATCGCCTGAGCTCATAGGCCCAGGACATCAGCAGCCGAAAGACCAGCCTGTGCGAAGACCAGCACCGGCACCGCCTGAGCCCATAGGCCCTGGACAGCAGCAGCCGATAACACAAGTGTGAGGGGCAGGCCGCCTCTTACACCTTCGAGGGAGCGTCAGCGAAGCTGACGCGACGCCACTGGATCTCGGGCAGCAGAAAAATATCATTTGCACTGCGTTGCATAATTTTTTGCGAGTGTACTGCGATGCACCTTTTTTTTTTACCCCCACCTTGTAAAATTGAGCGGAACCTTTTCTATCCGATTAGTAGTGTAGCCTGTAAAGCTATGCGAAATATTAGGTAGGAATTTTGTAAAACCAGATGCGCGATAACGCGATTAACAAATTCCCAATAGAACCACACACTAATAGAATCAGTAACATTTTTATAGACATCCAAAATAACACTGTGTATAAACCCAAAGTATCTGAAACAACAACAAAAATGACGCTTGACATTAAAACAGTGGATTCCACTGCTAATGTTATAAACAAGGTAGAGTCGAGCAATATTAATCTATACTGGGTACACATACTTTTAATAATCATTGTTGTTATTATGTGCGCTAATTTTTTTTACAAGATATACAAGGTGCATAATAAGTGCCTGAAAAAGAAATATATGAGCCGGGGTAACGACCTGGATAAAATCTAATTAGAACGCATAAATAATAGCAATGATTAAATAAACAACATAATAATAATAAAAAACACAACAACACAAACACGTCACCTTCTTATCAATGGTTAAATGGATTGGAATGCAATCTTTAAAGATTTATCCGATATCAAGACAAATTTCAACAGGTCCTATAAATCTTTAGCTCAGAATAGGCCAATCCAGAAAAATACAGTCAAAAAACACGTCTGGATATTGGTAGAGTGCTTCAATGCGGCACGATTATTAATATACGAGCATAGAGATAGGCTAACTCAGGACCACTGGACACAAGTATCTACACTTCTGATACGCCTCCGATCCCAGTTGAAAATTGTTAGACAGAAATTCGGTTTGGATATATCAATACCAACCATATTAACACTAACAGTAGCAGCCTCAGTTGCACTTGACCCCGAAACAGACAACGAACAATCTGAGGAACCACCTGAAGAGAGCCCGAAAATAGAAGAAGAAGATTTAACTAATCTTACTATTCCGGCAACTTACACTGATCTGGAATCAGAAGATTCAGACGCTTCAGACACCTCAGAGGACAACAAGTTAAATACTACGGTAACCATGGCCGATGAAGCAATTGCCCAAAGGGCATATATCAGGGAAATTTCTGGTGCCATACCGGAATTCAATGGTCAAAAACTCCACCTCCAACGATTCATAACGGCTCTGAAGTTAGTAAATCTAACTAAAGGGACATTTGAACACATCGCTGTAGAGGTTATCAAGTCTAAAATTGTTGGATCCACATTATATAGGGTTCAAAATGAGACAACCATAAATGACATAATCAAAAAACTTCAGGACACAGTAGTCGGCGAAACATCCGATGTGATAAAGGCCAAAATGGCCAAGACTGTCCAGAAAGGCAAAACTGCCGAGAAGTTTACAACAGATATCGACAATCTACGGAAGCTCCTAGAAGCTTCATATATAGATGAAGGACTTTCAGCTGAACATGCTGATAAGTTCAGTACAAAGGAAGCCATCACCACAATGGTCAAAAATTGTGAGCATGGCAGACTAAAGACAATATTGGAAGCTGGCAACTTCACGACCATGAATGAAGCCGTCACAAAGTATATACAATGCAGTACTGAGATGACGGGTAACGCCAACACCATATTGTATGCACAAAGAGGTAGCTATCGCGGTAATAGTTACAGAAATAATTATCGCGGTAGGGGTAATGGCCGAGGTAATTACCGAAACAATGGCTACTACCAAAACTACCAAAACAACCAGAATAACGGTTATAACCGCAACTATAACAATAACTATCGAGGAAACAACCGTGGCGGAAACAACCGCAACGGAAGTAACAGCGGATCAAACCAAAATAACCGTAATAATCAGAACAATGTCCGATTGGCCCAAACCAATTCGGAAAACCAAACAAACCCTTCAGATATTTAGAGCAAACAACTAGCTCTATAAAAACCGTCAACCTGAATCTAAGCATTTTTATAAAAATCAAAAATGAAAGCACACGCAAAAGTTATACTCTGTTACTTGATACTGGTGCAGATATATCTATATTAAAAGATAATATAGATAAATTTGAGATAATCAATGATAAAGTACACACCGAAATATCGGGAATAGGCGAAGGAACAATATCTTCAACAGGCTTAGCCAGTGTAGAACTCACTAATGGCAAATATATCATTCCACACGACTTCTATTTAGTCGATCAAAGTTTCCCAATACCTAGTGATGGCATACTAGGAATTGATTTCATAAAACAATACAATTGCCAA
The DNA here is from genome assembly GCF_030179895.1 of Drosophila kikkawai. Classification (NCBI taxonomy): domain Eukaryota; kingdom Metazoa; phylum Arthropoda; class Insecta; order Diptera; family Drosophilidae; genus Drosophila; species Drosophila kikkawai. The sequence goes on along the minus strand of NC_091728.1, from coordinate 25,988,893 downwards.
CTAAATTTCACCCAAAGAGGCGACTCACTAATTCTTCGTCCAGATAACTTAAATTGTTCAATTGAATTGCAAATACTTCACTCTTGTGAAAGTAATGCCACAGTGCTCCCCGCACGTTCCGAAGTTGTCCGAGAAATACAAATTCCCTCAGCAAAAAATCAAATTCTGATATTAAATCAAGAAATTGAGGATGGAATTTATATCGCAAACACGATATCCGATCACAAAAATACTTTTGTCCGAATCATAAATACAACAAATGCCACTAAGATTGTTAACCTAACTAATATCAAATATGAAACTTTGAATAATTATGATATAATAAAAGAAAATAACGAAGGAAGAGATGAATTCGTTATGAGTAAATTAACCAAAAACTTCCCGCCTTTATTCAAATCTCAATTAAAAGATCTATGCACCAAATACACAGACATATTCGGACTTGAAACCGAATCAATAACAACAAATAACTTTTACAGGCAAAAGCTTAGACTAAAGGATGACGAGCCAGTATATATAAAAAATTACCGAAGTCCGCACAGAGAAGTGCAAGAAATTCAAGCCCAAATACAAAAGCTGATAGACGACAAGATAGTCGAACCATCAGTCTCCCCTTACAATAGCCCACTCTTATTAGTTCCGAAGAAGTCCCTCCCGGACTCTGACAAGAAGAAATGGCGATTAGTAATTGACTATCGTCAAATCAATAAAAAACTATTGTCAGATAAATTCCCTTTACCTAGAATTGATGATATTCTAGATCAGCTAGGTAGAGCTAAATATTTTTCATGCCTAGACTTAATGTCTGGTTTCCACCAAATTGAACTTGAAAAAAGTTCAAGGGATATAACGTCATTTTCAACGAGCAATGGCTCGTATCGCTTCACGCGATTACCATTTGGCTTGAAAATAGCCCCAAATTCATTCCAGAGAATGATGACTATTGCTTTCTCGGGATTAGAACCGTCACAAGCATTTCTTTATATGGATGACTTAATAGTCATAGGATGTTCCGAAAAACACATGCTTAAGAACCTAACTGATGTTTTTGAGACATGTAGGAAACACAACCTAAAGTTACATCCTGAAAAATGTTCATTTTTCATGCATGAAGTCACATTTTTGGGACATAAATGCACTGATAAAGGAATCTTGCCTGATGACAAAAAATATGACGTAATAAAAAACTATCCAGTCCCGCATGACGCGGACAGCGCTAGACGATTCGTTGCATTTTGCAATTACTATAGGCGCTTTATAAAAAATTTTGCCGATTATTCTCGTCACATAACTAGGTTATGCAAAAAAGATGTAAAATTCGAATGGACATCGGAATGCCAGAATGCCTTCGATCATCTCAAAACGGCACTTATAAACCCAACCTTGTTACAATATCCAGATTTTTCAAGAGAATTCTGTATAATAACTGATGCAAGTAAACAAGCGTGTGGAGCGGTTTTAACTCCAAACCATAACGGACTCCAACTTCCAATTGCATACGCATCAAGCTCCTTTACTAAAGGAGAAAGTAACAAGAGTACTACTGAGCAGGAATTAGCTGCTATTCACTGGGCTATAAAACATTTTCGACCATATATTTATGGCAATCACTTCACTATTAAATCGGATCATAGACCATTAACCTATTTGTTTTCAATGGTAAATCCAAGTTCAAAATTGACACGTATGAGGCTTGAATTGGAGGAATTCGATTTTACGGTAGAATACCTGAAGGGCAAAGACAACTATGTAGCTGATGCGTTATCAAGAATAACCATCAAAGAATTGCAAAACATAACCGGATCGATAAATAAAGTCACTACAAGATATCAAAGTAGACAAAAATTCCGCGCGGAACATCAAGAAAAAGAATTGCCAACAGAATCTCTGAGTAAAGCTTCTAAGCCCAACGTTTACGACGTCATAAACAATGACGAAGTACGTAAAGTAGTGACCTTGCATATAAAAGATATGTTGTGTTTATTTAAACATGGCAAGAAAATTATTGCAAGATATGAAGTTAGCGATCTATATACTAATGGAGTTATCGACTTAGGTCAATTTTTCCAAAGGCTTGAAACGCAAGCCGGTATACATAATATCAGCCAACTCAAAGTGGCACCGTGGGAAAATATCTTTGATACAATATCAATAGATAATTTCAAATTAATGGGCAATAAAATACTGAAAACATTAAGAGTAGCGCTACTCAACCCGGTGACCCTAGTATCAAAAGATACAGAGAAAGAAGCTATTTTGTCTACGCTACATGATGATCCAATACAAGGAGGTCACACAGGCATTACAAAAACCTTGGCCAAGGTCCAGAGACACTACTACTGGAAAAATATGTCCAAAGACATAAAAGAGTACATAAGGAAATGTCCAAAATGCCAAAAAGCTAAAATAACTAAGCATACAAAGACCCCTTTTACAATTACAGACACCCCAACACATGCATTTGACAGAGTGATAGTGGATACCATCGGACCACTACCAAAATCTGAAAATGGTAACGAGTATGCAGTCACATTAATATGTGATCTAACGAAATATTTAGTTGCAATATATATATACCGTGGCCAAAGCCATATTTGAATCTTTTATTCTGAAGTACGGTCCAATGAAGACGTTCATTACGGACATGGGAACCGAATATAAGAATTCAATCATAGATGATTTGTGCAGATATATGAATATCAAGAATATCACATCAACAGCACATCACCACCAGACCGTTGGAACAATAGAAAGAAGTCACAGAACTTTCAATGAGTACATACGATCTTACATATCGGTTGATAAAACTGATTGGGACGTATGGCTTCAATATTTTGTCTTCTGTTTCAACACGACCCCCTCTATGGCACATACATATTGTCCATATGAGTTAGTGTTCGGTAAAACAAGTAATTTACCGAAACACTTCAATAGCATAGATAGTGTAGAACCACTTTATAATATAGATGACTATGCTAAGGAATCTAAGTATAGGTTAGAACTAGCTTATAAAAGAGCTAGAGTAATGTTAGAATCGCATAAGAATAGGAATAAATTATTGTACGACCATAGGGTTAATGATATAGATATATCAGTAGGCGACCAGGTTTTGTTAAAAAACGAAACAGGTCATAAGCTAGATGTTAAATACACCGGTCCTTACGTAGTAACGGTAATAGGTGATAGGGATAATATAGTAATAGCCAACGCTAAACGTAAGACTCAAACAGTTTATAAGGATAGGTTAAAAATTTTTATTTCATAATTCGCATTTAGCCATACATATTCACATCTACACATAAATACACTTACACAATACACAAAAAAAAAAAAACAAAACAAAACTAAAACACAAAAAAAAATAGCAAAAACCCATTAAAAGTGTATTAATTATAAACATTAGTATAAAATAACTTCACTTAGTTACGTTATTTTTCAAAAGGAGGGAGATGTAGTATGCACACATATTGAATACGCACTGTACCCAGAGTACTTAAAGAGTGCGCACTGTAATACAATGTTGCAGTGTTTATACAAATCAAAGTCCCGGTCATAAACCATAAGTGGCCGAAATATGAACCGATCGCTAAGGCTTAGCCTGCACTCAGAAAGTGCTAGTGTCGGCATATTTACATCGAATGGACTACACGCGCATACCCCCTCGCGCCTCCACTCGTGAGCGCATAGCCAATGTACATAAGTACATTTACTTATACATAAGAATATATATATCCATAGCCGTCTCTCTGCCGCTGCCTGCGAGCAGCGCAGCTACGAGACCTAGCTTATATTATAACTTAAGGAATACTGTAAGATCACTAACTCTTGGAGCCTTGGAGCGGCATCATAGCTGCACCTATCAACCAACTGTTTAAACCCTGGAGCGGCACCATGGCCGCACCAAGACAAAAATCTATATAGAGAAACACAAATAAAAATCATACAAAAATATCAAACTGAACTCCAGGACTTATCCTTGGGAGGAATAGTGGATGGCAGTATAATCATATTTCAGACCCCTACCTGTCTGCTCCTTTCGCCTTCGCTCCTGCTCCCTGAGAGACTTCATAACGTCCGCGGCGAATGTCGCTGTAGCCTCCCACACACGCTGGTCTGCCAGCATCATCGGCACCAGTGTCTCTGCCACGATACTGGACCCTGCTACCGCCTCCAACTCCTGTCGCTCGTGGTCAAACCGGTGGCACTCGAACAGCACGTGCCGCGCGTCCTCGACGACGCCGGAGCCGCACACTGGGCACCAGTCCTCCGTCTCGTGGCCGAACCCCTTTAGGTAGCTGCGAAAGCAGCCATGACCGCTGATCATCTGGGTGAGGTAGAAATCTACCTGCCCATGCGACCTCTCCACCCAGCTCGTAATGTTGGGGATGAGCGCTTGCGTCCAGCGTCCTTTTTGCGATTGGTCCCAGCGATTCTGCCATTTCTCGAGACTTCTCCTTCTGGCGGTAATCTTCGACTCTGCTCTAGTCTGCTGGGTTGCTTCCGTGACCTGCGCTGCTGCGTAGATCTCCGCCCTCTCCCGAACGAGCTCCGTCAACGGGACTTGTCCGGCGATAACCAGCGCCGCGTCCTCCGAAATGGTTCGGAAGGCGCACGCGATTCTGACGGCGCACAGCCTATAGGTTGCCTCCACCCCTCGCACATAGCTTTTCACCTTAGCGGCTTCCGCCCACACTGGCGCTGCATATAGCATCTGCGACGTCACAACCGTCGTGAGCAGCTTCCGGGTTACTTGCTTCGGCCCTCTAGTGTTTAGCAGCATCCTGGATAAAGCTCCTGCGGTTCCGCTGGCCTTCTTGTGCACAAATTCCAGGTGCTCCTTGAAGCACAGGCGCGTGTCTAGAAGAACTCCGACGTACCGGATTGCCCGCTGAGACCGTATCGTGGTTCCACCGACCCTCACGCTAGCTGTGTCCACCGCTTTTCGACTTGAGACAAGCACCGCCTCCGTCTTGTGGGCCGCCAGCTGCAACTCTGCGTTCGCTAGCCACAACTCTACAGCCTGCACCGCTGCGTCAGCGTGAGCCTCCACCGTAGCTAGCTCCTTGGCTACCACCACTATGGCGACGTCATCGGCAAAACCAACCAGGCTGGTGCCCTCTGGCATTGGGAGTCTCAGAACTCCATCGTACATGGCGTTCCAGAGCAGGGGTCTCAAAACGGAGCCGTGGGGATGTTGAACATCCTCAGGGACTCCAATGTCCGCCCCCAGTCAGCCGTGTTGAACGCGTTTCTAATGTCCAGGGTTACAACTAGACAGTAGGATTTCATTCCTCCTTTCCACCTGAAACCAGTGATGGCTTCCCTAGCCACTTTTACCACCTTCATGATGGCGTCCATGGTAGACCTTCCCTTCCTGAAGCCGTATTGCTCAGGGGATAGGCTGCCTGCTGCTTCGATGGCTTCTGTCATCCTGTTTGCGATCACCCTCTCGAAGACTTTGCCTATTATGTCCAGCAGGCAGATTGGCCTGTAGGAGGAAGCCTCTCCTGGCGGCTTGCCTGGCTTGGCCAGCAGTAACAGCCGTTGCCGTTTCCACCTCAAGGGGAACGTACCTTCCTGGAGGCATTTGTTAAAAAGCCCGGCCACTTGCTCCGGCAGCAACGCTAGAGCCAACTTCGTCGCTCTGCTTGGAATCCCGTCTGGTCCCGGCGCCTTCTTGGGTTTTATGTTCCTGCCGGCCTGCAGTACCTCGGCTTCCGTGACGCTGCGGAACTCACCTGGCTCAACTCTTGGGAAGTTTCCGACAGGCTGACCATCTGGGAATAGGGCTCTGACGATCTCCTCTAGTGCCTCCGGGTCGGATGGGGCGTTTCCTCCCGCGTTAAGCTTCTTCACCGTCATCTTGTACGCGCCCCCCCATGGATCCTCCTCGGCGGCATCACACAGCTTAAGGAAGCTTTCCCGCTTACTGTCCCTGATAGCGATCTTTAGCGCCTTTCTCGCCGCTTTGTATCGCTCACTACATTCCTCTTGCTCTCTGAAGCAACCTTCTGGAGCGATGGCAGATGCGGCGTAACTCGGCGATCTCCTCGCTCCACCAGAAAACCGGGCGGTGGTTTCCTCGGAACGGCCTCCTCTGGAGCATGCTCCGATCGCAGGCGTCTTCCACGGCGTCGGCCAGCTTGTTTGCCATCACGTTGGCTCCATCAGCTTCGTTCACTGCGAATCCCTCAAGGGCGCTTGCAAAGGCCCGAGGTCTGAAGGTATCCTGCCGGAACGCCCTTCTTGGTAGAGGTGGGGGGCCACTGGGTCGGCCGGCCATCCCTAGCGAGCACTCGATGGCCTCATGGTCGCTGGCAGTGTAGACTTCCCCGATCGTCCATCGGGCGCGGCGGGCCAGTGCACTGCTAACGAAGGTGAGATCGATGACCGATCCCGCGCCTGCCCTGCTGAAGGTCTGCCGGGAGCCTTCGTTCAAGAGGACGACGTCCAGCGAGGCAAAGGTTTCCAGCACCGCGCGGCCTCTTGCGTTTGTAAGGGAAGATCCCCATTCGATAGCCCAGGCGTTAAAGTCGCCACCGACCACCACGTTGCTATGTCCCCGGAGGTCGATGCTCAATTCATCCAGGATACGACCGAAGGACTCCATCGAAAGGCTGGGCGCCAGGTAGCAGCTGTATAGCCACGTGCCGCCAACATTTGCTCTGACGAAGCCGTCAGCCGCCTTGATGTCGCACATCTGCTGCGCACCCACTCCGCATAGCCACAGGGCCGCTTTGCCAGTACGGTCCGTGGCCCAGTCCCGGCTGTTTCCTATCCTGTATGGCTCGCTGAGGATAGCTACCTCTGAGCCGCGTTCGCGCACTGCCTGCGTCAGAAGATCCAGCGTGGCCCTGCAGTGATTCAGATTTAACTGAATTAGCTGCATTTGGTTGGTTTGTTCCCATCCCCTCCGCCAGCAGCTGGACAGCCACTGCCGCCTGCCTGGTGCCTTGTGTCCTTGCTACCGGCCGCCTTGCAAAGGAAACAAGAGGGCTCGTTGGCGCATATGGCTGCTTTGTGGCCCGACTCTCCACATTTGATGCAGCAGGCGCTCCTTACCACCGGGTTCTTGCAGTGGATCGCAATGTGCCCGGTTTCCAGGCATCTGAAGCACCTCGGGGGACCGGATCTTTCCCGTATCCTACACATCGACCATCCGATGCGCACCTCGCCACGCTGCAAAACTGCCTTGCCCAATGGGATGGACAGGCTGACCACCGCCAGCTGCGACTCTGAGTGGCCGCGGCGCATGCTCCGGACTCTCACACGTCCTACTTCGAAATTGAATTGGCCGGCGATGGCGGCACAGACCTCATCCTTCGTGGTGATGGAGTCGATGTTTCGGATCTCCAAGACCAGCACTTTCGTGCCCTCCGTCGACGCACGAACAGTCGCGGAGTCACCGAGTACCCTCTCGATGCTCTCCTTCATGGTCTCGGCGCTCTCCACGCTCCCTCTGGCCACCTCCAGGAGCAGGTTGCCGTTGTTAGTGCGACGGACCTTGGAGACACAGGCACCCAGGGACGACAACTGCTTGTCGCCCCTCCTGGTCACCATGGCTAGCACCTCGCTGTAGGACTTGCCGTTTGCCTGCACGATGACAGCATCAGGACGTCCACGGCGCGCTGCCCTCGGCTTCTTGGCAACTACCTCCCATTCACCAGCGGGTTTTCCGGGGTTCTCGAGAGTCCGGGCGGCAACGTGGGCCTCCGCGGGAGTTACCGACCAGTCGGTAGGCAACAACCCGCCGGCTAAACCACCCAGAGCTACCCTAGAATTGGTACGCTAACGGATGGTTACTGCATGGGCAGCGGCCAGACGAAGTCAGCAGTTTCTGTATCGCTAAATTATTTACATATTTATTTATCCTTAGCCACTTGGCATATGTTTTTATATCATATTTTTTATTCCTAGCCACTTGGCATAGTTTTTTTCAATTTTTTTCTATGTTTCTTTTCTTTAGCCGCTTAAGTTTTATTATTAGCATGGTTTTCATGTTCATTGTCCATTTACACCCATTTTTATTCACTACGCTTTATTTTACATGTTTGGTGGTGGGCTACTTAAAACACTACAATAATTACGAATATTACAGGTTCACTTCTTTACCTCTGTTATTCCTTTTGACCCTAACATCGGCACACGTCACGGACTACTCGCAGGCCAAGTACATTCCCATCATTGATGGTCGAATTTTAGTATGGGAGGAATTTGCATTCGTTAGACATTCAGCAAACCTCTCAGAATATAGGCGCGTGGTGGAAGAGACTGGTGGCATGCTTAACATGTTTCCCCAGTCGCACATGCAGAAACTTTTGAGGGTAGATGTCGCTCACCTGCGTGACCTGCTCAATTCATTGAGCATCCATCATAGGGTAGCTAGAAGTTTAGACTTCTTGGGGACGGCACTAAAGGTAGTGGCGGGAACGCCAGACGCGGAGGATTTTGAGAAAATTAAACTTACCGAATTTCAACTCATAAACGCAAACAATAGACAGGTTAATATTAACAACAAAATACAAGAACAAATCAATAGTATCACCGCCACTGTTAATCAAATTCTGAGGTCGGCTAAAGACTCCCAAATTGACTCGGGACACCTGTATGAGATGTTATTGTCCCGCAACAGAATGATTGCAATGGAGCTGCAGAATTTATTGCTGGCAGTGGCTCTTGCCAAAGTCAATGTCGTTTGCCCTAGCATTCTAGATCATGCAGACCTGGAAAATGTGTGGATTGAGGAGCCCACCGATACCCCTATTAAAGACATTTTATCCGTTGCGTCCGTCAAAATATTACAGTCCATCAACATTTTGCACTTCATTATTAAATTCCCTAAAGTCAAATCAGCTTGTGTTAGAATCACCGTTTTCCCCGTGTCACATCATGACACAATGCTTAGACTGGAGGACCAGGTCATTGCGGATTGCAGCGGAGAAATTCACACAGTCCAGAATTGCTCTATAACAACGGGAGCCACTTTCTGCCGTCTGGCGCAAAGAAGATCATGCGCCCAAGAACTCCACGCTGGACGGGTTGCAAACTGCGACATTCAACCCAGCGACCTGCATCCGGTCACCTTCGTGGACAAAGGTATCATCATTACCAACGATCGCCCGGCTCATGTGTGCGTGGACAATGGCACTTGCGTTCACCTGCGAGGAACTCACCTTGTCACCTTCGCCGAATGTGCCACGGTTAACGAAACCCGGTACGCCAACTATGGCGCGGCCCAAAAGAGGGTCCCAGGAGTGGCTAGCGCGCCCTCCCTCAATATCACCTTAGAACATGATATACTTAGCCTCCCTTACCTTCACCGCTTGAGTGAGCGTAACCTGGAGCATATTAAGAGATTCGGAGAGAATATCAACGACTATCGTTCACATCAGATAGTGCTAGTGGCAGGAGCCATATGCTGCGCGTTGATCTGCGTCGGCTTAACCTATCGGCGAGTCATCCAGGCCAGGAGATCTACGGCCCAGATAACAGAGATGATTGCCCAAATAGGGTCGGCCGAGGGCGGCCTTGTTCCTGAGGAGGGAGTAGTTAACTAACTCAGCCGGGCAACGGCAATGACCGTCCGCCCGAAAGCTCGCTCCGGCCAAACTGCTGACACAGCGTCTGGCCGGAAGCTCATGCATAGCCGGCAAGCACTACCCATTGAAGTGGCCGCTATGATATTCACTTTTGTTAGCTTTTAAGTTCAGTTCATATTTGGCATTCAATAAATCCAGAGCACTGAATCTCCGACACTTTGTCGTTAACTCTTTTAATTACTATCATACTGACTGAGTCCCTAGGCCAGCGGTATTGAAGGGAAGTCAACCTTCCATCGTAAACATCCTATCTCAGCATTGGATTAACCAGGCCAACCGGCCGCACACGGAGATACCGACATCGTCCTATCTCGGCATTGGATTAAACAGGCCAACCGGCCGCACTCGGAGATACCGACATCAGCCATCCGGCTAATACTTACTGGAGACAGCGGCGAGGGAGTTCACATTATTACTCCCATCCCCCCATTTCCATTAATTTATATGTTGCAATCCAACATCGACCAAAGCCGGGCAACGACCACTTGAGTCGTTGCCCTGCATCGATTCCGCTGACGCCGCAACAGGATGCCCCAACCTCTCTCTCAACAGGAAACATGACACGAGCAGCCACTTGGGCTGAATTCACTGGAAACTATATTTGTTTATTTCTTTGACTTAAGCACTTTATGTATTAGTCAATAAGACTTATGTACAATTCGGCAGCGGAGGCAACTTGGCCACCGCTGAATAATATATTATTGATTCGAAAAACGAAACTCAAACTGGCAAGTTGGAATTACTTCTTTACTAAATTGAGAAAGGACATTTAAACATCCACTCCGGACCACCACCCAGGATTGGATCATAACTGGCGCAGCCGATCACGGACAAAGGATGGATCTACTCACACTAATATTATTGTAAGCACAAACACACAAGTAGGGTTGTAAAATAAATAAATTGAGATGAAGTGAATTAATCAGTGCAAGTGCAATAAAGTAATAAAAGAAGACCAAGAAGCTAAATGCAAATAATAATTATGCAAACCAGTGTAGCGACTGTGGTGGGCCGATATATATAAAAAAAAAGAAGAGATATATATAAAAAAAAAAATAAATAATAATGTGAACAAATATAAATCGGAGGTAGTTTCGCAGTCCCATGGCGTGTTCGGCGAATACTACCGATATTGGTTCTACCCAAGCGTGGTGTTATGTACACAAATATACATATATTAAAACAAAAAAATATAATAGAATACTAAACTTAATAGGGGGACAATTCGGACTTATAAATATATAGACTTAAAATATTTGACTAAAGTAAACTCAAAAATTTTTAATTGTTGGATCAAAAGATAAGAAAGATATTCATTGTTCACAGATTGTCTACAATATAACCACCTAAGGAATCCTATCGAAAATACACACCAATACACACGCATCCACACTACCGAGTTATTCTTATATAAATGCAAGCTATTTAAATTTTAAGTAAGCCTATACGAATAATATTCACCCAACGAGTAATAAATAATTTGATTTGATGCCGAACATTTCCAAAGTAACAAAACTATTACCAGCGGCCAGAGTTAACACTAGAGGGGGAAATAAGAAACAGGCAGCACAGGAACAGGTACCACAGAGTAGTGCATTGTCTCTAAGACCCATAATAACACCCTCACCGTTGAATATGGATTCCAGTACCAGTTCGTCACCTCCACATAATATTAATACCCAGATCAACCCTATCGACTTATTCGCATCTATGAGAATTCCGGATGTGATCCGATTGTTGCCCACTTATGCAGGAGACCCGTTTACACTAAATGAATTTATTAATAACGTAGAGGAGATCATACTGATTATTAGAGGTACAGACCAAACCCCGTACGGACAGATGTTGCTCAGAGCAATCAGGCAAAAAATTGAAGGGAAAGCAAACGAAGCGGTTATCGACTCTGGAGCAAATTTAATTTGGGATGACGATAAAGACGCATTGGTAAGACATTGCAGTGACAGAAGAGACGAAGAAACACTCACCACCGAGTTATATGGGTTAAAGTATAAACAGTTGTCAGCTCAGAAATTGTACGACCAGATAACTAAACTCAAGTTGGCGCTATTCAGGCAGGTCGAAATGAAAGAAGCCGTACCAATGACTATTAAAATTAGGAAGAAGGTTATTGCAGAGACTTGCTTGACTACATTTTTAGGAGGACTGAGGGGAAACTTAAATAGCCTGGTTGGAATGCAAAAACCGGCAGACTTGGAGGAGGCGTACGATATAGCAGAAAAAGAAAGGAGTCTCTATTTTGCGGCAAACTCGACGTATATGAACTAAGAAAGACAGCAATACGGACAAAATAATCAATTTCGGACAAATTCAAATCAATATATGAATCGCAACTATAACCAATATCAGAATAGGAATCAAAATCAACATCAAAACAGGGACAATAGGCAGTACCAAAACAGCAATTACAATCGATACAATAAGCCCGATAGAACGGATTACAATCAGACAAGCAATAATTATAAAAATCAAAATATGAGGTATCCGGCTATTATGCCATCGGATGATAGGCCGAGTACATCCAGCGACGCAGCCAGGAGAAACACCAACAATAACAAATTCAATAATAACGGACAAAAGCTATTTAGCTTCGAAACAAAAAATAATAATAAAGACGAATCGGACGTTATACATACCATTCAGGAGGACGAAAATTTTCAGTCACGAGCCTCGAAACACAAACAGGATTCTGGAGTAAATTTAATTTACAATCAAATTTACCGTATATACTGTTATCTTTTCGAAACAATTATAAGTTAAAGTTCCTGATTGACACCGGCGCACAGGGTTCTTTCATTAACCCTACATTTGTGCCAGAAGAGGAAAAGATCGACCTTTAAAAATGACTTTTTTGATAAAGAGAACTCAGTTATTATTCGACACTAAAACCAAAACGTAGTGTCCGAAATTATTTCTTTTTTTATTCACTCCGACCCAAAAGTACTAAATTCATGTGATGTCCATGCCGGCTGTACTGAGCAAAGTAACCGCCACCGGATATAAACTCTCGCTGAAATACGTTCATGATTTTAGCCAGCAGCATTTAAGGAAGCTGCAACGATATCTAACAATTTTTTATTCTCAATCCTAACAGATCCATAGCATGGAGAAAAATAACTTCCACCAAAGGAATCGTCGAGCTGGAAGCGCACACCACCAGTCCGACCCCCGTGAAGAGTTGCTGATCTGCGGGACGCCGATTTTCGATTTTTTTTTTTCGATTTCGCCAACGTTGGCCGACATCAACGGAAGGCCACCTTCCGAGGGCTAGAGGCCGGACGAGAATTATTGGGATCTTGGTATAAGTCGTGGCCATAGCCTCGCCATAGAGACCGAAACTATGGCGAGGGTCCCCTCATGTCCTTCGGAAGGACTTAACTTATATACATTACAGTTAACACTTAACACAACACTGGGAAAGAATACCACTGGAGTACACACAATTTCAAGGAAGAAAACTGATGCATCAGGTCAAAAAAAAAAGGCGATTGGTAAGAGATTTCCGTAAAAAACTATCTTAGATAGACCCCCAATCCCCAATATAGCAGACATATTAGACAGTATAGGGAAAATCAAATATTTCATAACAATTGTTAAGTCATCAGATTGAGATGAACCCACGTGACGCTAACAAAACAGCGTTTACTGTCGAAAACGGACATAATGGGTGCCCGAGGATGTCCTTTGGCCTCAAGAACGCTCCAGCGCGTAACGGACAATGTCTTGGGCGACTTAGTAGGGAAGATTTGTCTCGTATACCTTGATGATATCATTATATAAGTTAACACACCCAGTTCCCACAAAGGGAATTCGCAAAGTTGCAGGCCATATCCGGTGGCCAACACGCGCAATTGCGAAACTGGTGCCAAGCACCCGGAGTCCGTCGCCAAGCGGATAGTTGATAGTTAAACCTAACCCAGACTAGATTTGTTTATTTCTTCGACTTAGCACTTTATGTATTAGTAAATAAGACTTTATGTACAATTCGGCAGCGGAGGCAACTTGGCCACCGCTGAATAATATATTTCTCAGTCTTGAAACGAAACTCAAACTGGAGAGTCAGAAATTATTTCTTTTACTAAATTGGGAAAAAACTAATAAACATCCACTCCGGACCACCAGGATTAGGGATCATAACTGGCCTTACCTTATTCAAAGAACTATTGTGTAACGACCCGATACTAGCTTACCCCGATTTCACTAAACCATTCACATTGAGCACAGACGCGTGTAATTATGCCATGGGTGGGGTACTATCTCAGGGACCGAACTGTAGTATGTACTCATATTGAATACCCACTGTACCGAGAGTACTTAGGGTACACACTGTAACAGTTTGTTGCAGTGTTTACATATTTCAAGGTCCCGGTCATAAACCCTAAGTGGCCGAAATATGAACCGATCGCTATGGCTTAGCCCGCACACAGAAAGTGCTAGCGTCGGCATAATTGTAACACGAACGGACATCATGTGCATATCCCCTCGCGCCTCCACTTGAGAGCGCATAGCCAATGTATAAGTTAACACACCCATTTCCCACAAGGCAAATTCGCAGAGTTGACGGCCACATCCGGTGGCCAACACACGCAACGGCGAATCTGGTGACCAAGCACTCCGAGGCAATTGCCCGGAGTCCGTCGCCCGGCAACTAGTTGCAGACCCGGCACTTTACCAGCAGTGCCGGGAACACTCGGGCAGCGCATGATCGACATGCGCCAGATACCAAGTGCTGACCAGGCATCTTGGCGGCAGCGCTGCGGCTATCCGAAGACTACAAGCCGCGGCCGCCATAGACCTTTAAGTTAGTTTTAAATGATAACTCTACAGCCTTAGCTGTGTAAATTAATAATCTCTGTAATACCGATTTTATATCTTGCCCTAACGGGTTTAAGATTAATAAACAAAATATAAATCAACTTGTCTCCTTTGGTTATCATTGCCCTTGCAGGCTTTTGGGAAAACAGGTAGCAAGTACTTAAAATATAATTTATATAAGTACATTCATTTATAAGTATATAAGTATATACCTCCATAGCCGTCTCTTTGCCGCCGCCTGCGAGCTGCGCAGCTACGAGACTTAGCTTTAATTAGACTTAAAGAATATTGTAAAAATCAAAAACTATTCGATCGTTGGAGCGGCACCATTGCTGCTCCAATAAACTAAATAAATATCTGAAGAAATAATCCAATCAAAACCAAAAACTTCTATTTGAATCAACATTGGGAGGTTTGGAATCTGCTTCATACTTGATGACGGATGGTACTTACTTCACCTTACTGTGCAATGATCCAATTCTTCAGTTCCCTGACTTTGATAAGCCTTTCATCCTTACCACAGATGCAAGTAACTATGCTATTGGCGCCGTCTTATCCCAAGGGAACTTGGGAACGGACAGACCAATAGCAATAGCTAGCAGAACTCTGTCAAGGTCGGAAGTGAACTATGCCACGATAGAAAAGGAAATGCTCGCCATTATTTGGGCGATTAAGCATTTTAGACATTATGTATTCGGCAAAAAGTTCAAAATAGTCACCGACCATAGGCCATTAACATGGTTATTCCAAACTCGTAAGACGGAGACTCCAAATGCTGGAGTACGATTCCGAGATTGTATAAAAGAAAGGTTCTCTGAGTGTAGTGGCTGACGCATTGAGCAGAATCCAACCTGAGCTCAATGCGTTGGAAGATGCCTCAGAGATGGCGACCAATGGAGAGACAATTCACTTCGCGGGAGAAGATCTCCAATTGGGATTCCCAATATCGGAAAAGCCACTAAACGAGTATAACATTCAGATGGTCGTACAGAAAGGTAGAGTAGCGGGGATTTATAAACAACTTCCGTTCAGGAATAAGTTGAGAATAATTTGGACGGATAAGAAACGATGAAACGGCCGGAGGTTAAAGGAAATCCTGAAACCTAAAAGAACGGTAGCACTTCTGATTCCAACTTGGTGATAACAATCCAAGATGCATATTGTAAGTATTTCGCTTATAGCAAGTTGTATAGGGCAATAAGATGTACTGTTTTGTTGCCGGATATAACAGAAAAGAGGGAACAGGAGAAGGTTATCAAAGACTATCACGAAAGATCACATCACAGGGGAATAGGCGAAGCTTATCACACCTGAAAAGGAAGGTGTTTTTCGTCCATATGAAACAGGCAATTACCCGGACAATTAATAATTGAGATAGTCAAATACAGAAGTACGATAGGAAACCAAACAAGATCAAATACAGCCGTACAGAAACACCAGAGAGGCCTATGTAAATAGTGCACATCGACTTGTACTTTGTAAACAAGATGAATGTACTAACCATAATTGACAGGTTCTCAAGTTACGCTTGGGGATTAAAAATCCTAGCAAAGGAAAGCGTTAATATCGTCAAGGCAGTAAAGAGTTTCAAGGCCTTATTCGAGGTGCCTAAAAAGATAGTCTGTGACCAAGGAGTGGAATTCTCTTCCAACTTGTTCAAGGACTTTTGTAGGCAGTACGAACTAGAGCTACACACGACATCCTTTCAGCAATCGTCGAGCAATTCTACGGTCGAAAGACTGCACTCGACGATTACAGAAATATATAGGCTAATAAATGAGACAAAGAAGAAAAAGAAACTGGAAATCAGACATGGGGAAGTCCTAGATGAGACATTTATAACTTATAATAATGCAATTTATTCAGCAACGAAACTAACACCACAGGAGTTGTTCACAGGGAGAACGCATAACTTCCTAAATAACGTGTTCTTTAACAATGAACACGATTATTTTCAGAAGATTATTGCGTTCCAAGCAGAGCTTTATCCAAAAATTATGGAAAAAGTTCACCAGGAAAAGAGCAAAAGAATAGAGGCAGCGAATGTCGCCCAGATCCAATACAACCGTGAGACACTAAATTTAGAAAGAAAAACAGGAGGGATAATTAACTCCTCGTTTTTCAAAACACAAGGTGATGGAGGACAACGGTCTCACACTAACCTCAACAAAACCACAAAAAATTCATAAAGAAAAAATTAGAAAGTTAACTAAACCCAACGACCAATAAATAATTCCAGGTAGCCAAGGATCATGACCGCAAAAGGGAAACTCGAGATTCGGCCATTTCTAGGAGAAGAACCACTAGTGCAAATAAACCTAGGCGCTGCAAAAATAATACAAACTCATAAAACATTTGTACACATAGTAAAATTACAAGAATATCAAGAGGCAATAGAACAGTTAGAACAAACACTCACGGAGGTAGTTGAAGACTCGGAAACAAGAGACCTTGTTAAGGTTTTGCAAAACAAATTACAGATGATCAAGACCAGATTAAAGCAGGAAAGCAAGGGGACTAATCAATGGATTAGGATCCGTCGTAAAATCCATTACAGGGAACTTGGACGCGGAAGATACAGAAAGGTTAGAGGAGGAGATAAGAAAAATGCAGGAAGAGGGAAGGAAATTAAAGGAGAATTTGAGTTCGCAAGAAAGGACAGGAGCTAAATTTACGATAATATTTAAGAATTTTGACTAAATATATAAACGATAAGCAAAGTCGAGTAACGACATTTATAAACAATTACAAGAATGGAATCAGCAAGACGTTTGTAGAGGAAGACAAGAAGATTTATGGGATAGAATATATCGATAGAATTGCGATAACAATAGATATGCTAGGGCTAAATTTGATCGAATTAGCCGAAAGTTTATTGTTACTAACTATTTGTTAGCAAAGATTGGGCTAATCTCGAAATTTATTTACGATAAACAAGAAACAGCTAGATGCATAAAGGAGTTAGAGGAGCAGGGAATGCATATTGTATCAGAGGAACATATGTATGAATTTGTAGAGCTAAGAACAATAATGAATAACACAGATATAATATTCTCGATAAAGTTACCAATGTTTAAAAAATGAGAATACTACTTACAGAGAATGGTACCATTGAATAAAACAGAATTTATAATTGCACCAGAATATGTAGTAAACAGTAAAGAAGAAATGTACTATTATAAAGATAAGTGTCAGAAGATAAGAAATTTGTATATTTGTAAGAATGATAAAATTGTAAATCAAATTAATGAAGAATGTCTTAAAAGCCTGATTAGCGGGAAGGAAGCAGATTGTGAGACGAGGGATGCCGGACTCGTAACCAGGATCTATAAACCAGAGGAAGGCTACATCGCAATTTTCAATGGAGAGAATGTAAGAGTGCAAAATGGACAGAACAGAAACCTGAATGGGTCAGCATTAATCACATTTAGTTAGTGTAGAGTCATGGTTAACAACGTCCCATATGAGGCGGTAGAGAAATTTGGTACGGCAAAACTAAAACTAGAGATACCACAAAATTCAACCATGAAAAAGAACAGAACAACTAATCAATTGGGAATCCACGAGCTGAAGATGGAAGACATCGAAACGAAACTACGAATCAACAGAATACAGACGGCCACCGCTGAACAACATATGTATTCAGTTCAAGAATTAACTCCAAGCCGAACAGGTTATATTATTCCAAGATTTTTAAAACTGAGTTGAGAAACTATCAGCGGACTTCTCATCTAACCAGGAGAACGAACACCACATATCACACCCACTGCAATATATATCACAAATTAATATAAACATAGATGTATTATCTAATCATTTAAATAATGTAGAAGAAAGCATGTTGTTAGCCAGACTAAAAATTGTACCCAATTGCATTGTATCAGAACAGGAACTAATGGTAATCAGACAGGAGATAAACGACCCAGAATTATGTAACATGTCTAATGAACACATTCTCGACATACTAGAATTAGATACTTTCATGATCGGAATTAAGATCAATTTTAGAATTAAGATACCAACGTTTAAACAAAATGCTTACCAATTCTCACACATTGTCCCTTTCAATCCCCCCTTGAGTCTAAATTTTTAATTCTACCTAATTATATGGCATACCATAATGCTAAAGATGGACTTTACTTTATGAACAAATGTAATTAGGTAGATAAACATTATATCTGCGAAAATTTGTTATTGATCAAAGACAATCCTGAAACCGAGTGCCTCAATAGCATATTCGCGCTAAATACTGCTAATAATATAGTCAAGGATGTAGGAAACCAAGAAAGAATAACGGAGATAGAACCGGGACACATCCAAATTTTAAAGACAATCAACTCTACCATTGTATCAAATTGTACAACTAAAATCCCTATAAAGGGATCTGCTCTAGTTACGTTCAAAAACTGCGAAGTATCCATCAACCAAATTCCCTATGACAAAGAATTGTCACTATACTAGGAGAAGATAGACGTTACAATTCCAATTATACAGAACGTTAACTTCACCGACTATATTAAAGACATTAACTTACACAATCTAAACCTAAGGTCCATCAGTGCTTCCAATTCAATTATTTATTGGAAAAATTTTACAACTACCAATTTTGGAGCGGTATATCGCTTGAGGTAGCGAAAGATTACTTTCAGCATTATCAATTCTGAGAAAAAAATAACTGGTACGGCAAATGCTGTTTTAACTCATAATGGAAAAGTTTTAAATTTTGATGCCATAATGGCAAGATTGGACTTTGTTTTTAGCGACAAACACTCCATCCATATTATTAAAAAAGACTTAGGAGTGCCTAAACAAGGTAAACTGTCCATAATGGAATATTTTGGACTGATTAATAAAAAGTTACTCCCTTTTAATAAATAAAACCATTATGACTTATGGCAGAAATAAACCACGACAACCACAGTCCACCTAGTTCAAGTGCTAGTTGCGACGCTAATAAGTTCTGCCAGGCATTTAAGCCTTCCCACACTTAAAAACAATTCATACAAACATTTGGTGGAGCAAATAAAACACTCCCAACGGGTCAGGAGTTAAGCATTTTTCAACATGACTACCATGGAGGAGCAAGCAGTCACAGAGGCGTTAGACTTGCAGGAAGAGATCAGTCAAGAGATTTTTAAGCTTATCCGCAAATTCAAAAAGGACTCAGCGGAGAGAAAGCTTATTCCAACTAAGTTGGCCGCAATCGATAAAGCGTAGAATCGATTTGCGGATAATGACCTCAACAATCCCCAACTCTTTGAACAATCCTGGGCATCCTTTGAATGAATCCTTCCACTAGAACTTAGAGTCTAGTGTGTTCTCCAAGTCAAGTGAACAAGTGCTAATTCTTTAGGCCACTAAAACGGTTGCGAATAGGAGCGTATCCAGCTTATAAAGCGAATAAAACACTCCCAACGGGTCAAGAATATAGCACTGATCCGCAATTACAAGAAAGTCTCTGCGGAGAGGAAGCAAAACCCAACATACTTTCAATCTAAGTTGGCCGCAATCGATGAAGCGTGGAATCGATTTGCGGAAAATGACCATAATGTTCTGGAGAAATATTGAACCTCGGAATATATAAGGTTTTACAAAGACTGTCGTGACTCATACGACAAGTATCGAAGCGCCATAACTGACGCAATGGCTCAAACTACGAACCATGCCCAAGGAAACGCAGACGCTGCAAGCATGCAGCAGCCTGTGGGCAAACTCATGTCGGCATCTCGCCGACAAAGAGCCATATCAGACTCTATCCATCGGTCTCTGAAAGAATTTTCAGAGACTGGAAAAACCATTACAAATGATTTGATAAAATCACTATGGTCACAAGTGTAAGAGATCCACTTCGCTGTTTATGAAGAACACGAAGACCCGGTCAAGGGAGGATACGACATGCAGTCATTTCTCCGACTGGAAAAGGACATCCAAAAGGTGTTAGGGGCAAAAAATAATGCATTGTAGTATGCACATATATTGAGTACCCACTATACTTAGCGGGTACACACTGTAACACTACCCACTTATGTATATATTGGCCGCTCACAAAGAATGCAAGTGTCAGCATAAATGCTACACGAGCGGACCACATGTATGTATGTGCATATACCTCCGCGCTCAGTCCAAAAGAGCATAGCTATGTATTTAAGAATATTTAAGAATATATATGACTCTCTGCTGCCGCTGTTGGCAGCGCAGCTAAGGGACTTAAACTTCCCTAGCTTTAAATCCATATTGATTAAGACACACATAAATGAGAGTTCGGAGGGACAACAATGGTTGCTCCGACCAAACCAAGAAACTGAATGTAACATTGACCAAACCTAATCTGAAGAATTAATAAAATAATAATCAATAAAAACCCACTCGAGAACCTGCCTACTTATTTCTGGAGGAAACTGATGTTAATATTACAGCATCGAGCAATGAAGATGTACACTTGCCCAGAGTTAGCATCCTCAAATTCGATGGGGATCTACTCAAATGGACGCCGTTTTCTTATTTATTCAAATGCATGGTCCATGACACCAACATGCCGACTGTACGGAAAATGTGGTATCTAAAAACCACCGTAACTGGAGAGGCAGAGAGATTGATAAGACACATCGATCTAAAAGAAGAAAACTACACAAGCGCATGGGGCATATTGGTTGACGAATACAACAATCCCCGACACGTAGCCGACACGATTCTTAATCGTCTCTTGCAACACCACACAAATAGTGACGATCCGAAATCACTGAAAGAGTTGTATATAACAACTATCGAGTCCCTGGCATCATTAAGGGGACTAGGAAATGATGTATCCAGCTGGGATACAATATTGATTGCTATCATCAAGCAAAAATTGGATATTGCTAATAGAGCCTTGTACGAACAGTCGTTGGATGGTTCTCGACAACTGCAAGGTCTCGACACAATACTTAACTTCCTCGACCAAAGAATTCGCGTACTGGGAACAGGAAGTCAACCAGACAAAAAGGGATCAGAAGGGACCAACATGCACTTCTGCAAGCGCTGGAAAATTACCAAGCTGTCCATTTTGCAAACGGAATCATTGGCTATACAAATGTGATGACTTCCGTAATAAACCAATAGCCGATCGACTCAATTGGGTACAAAAACAACGACTGTGTGTCAACTGCTTCAGCAGCAACCACAAGGCAAAGGAACGCCAAAACCGTATGTGTTTTAAATGCGATAAAAAACACCATACATTGCTGCATCTTGAAACGTCATCAGGTGCAGCAACTGAACCACAATCACCTTCTGTAGGGGCAGCAAGTAACAAGAGTTACAATCTGCTGGCCACAGTCAAGGTGTCAGAAATGCAAGCAATGGTCAGGTGGCCACATTCAGAGCTCTGCTTTTTTCAGGATCACAAATAAACTTGATATCTGAATGAATGGCTTCAAAGCTATCATTAAAACTCCACGGTACTTCATAACGTATCGAAGGTATAGGAGGCAATCCAAAGACTAGCCGAGCTAGAGTGAATGTGCTAATGAAATCAATGCATAACGACATTACCCAGCAATTCGAGGCCTTTGTGTCACCACACATTATATCTAATCAACGGGCCCATCAGTTAGATTCAACAAGTCTACTACTCCCTTAAAACATCGCTCTGGCACATGCAAACTTCGATAAACCAGGAAAGATTGACATGCTTATCAGAGCTGAGCATTACTATTCATTACTATTCATCCCTACTGCCAAACCAGATGATGTTAAAGCCATGCGGCCCGGTTCTTCACAATACTAAACTTGGTTGGATTGTCGCTGCAAAAGTATCTGCAGAACACAACCAAGCAACAATTTGGGTAGCTCCAAACTACAGAGGACCAAATCGACACACTTTTGGATCAATTTTGGTCTTTGGTAAGCCTAGACACAGAAGATAAACCCCAATCACCGATAGAGGCTCATTGCGAAAAACACTTCTTAGGAAATCTGCAAATCGCAGCAGATGTAAGGTTCATTGTAAAACTCCCTTTTTCTGAGCAACCATCAGCCCTAGGGGCATCGCAGAAAGTTGCAACCAACAGGTTCCTGTCACTAGAGCGCAGAACGTCACCTGAAGTCCGGAAAGGTTACGTAGATTTTATGAAGGAGTATGAAGGCCTTGAACACATGAAAGAAGTGCCTCCCACAAGGATACCTACGGATCACTATTTTATCCCACACCTTTGTGTGCTAAAACCCGAAAGCAGCATTACAAAACTACAAGCAAGAAATCGTTAAATGGTATTTTGTGTGCCGGACCCACCGTACAGAGCGAGCTGTTTACAATCTTGCTACGCTTCCGCACTCACAAGTACGTGTTTACAGCCGATATAGAGAAAATGTATCGCCAGGTATGGATACACCCTGATCATCAATTTCATCAATTAATCGTTTGGCGAAGGAAACCATCAGACGAACTCAAATATTATCGACTTAAAACCATAACATACGGTACAACATCAGCTCCGTTCCTAGCTACAAAATGCTTGGATTACTTGGCTGAGAAAACCAAGAAGAATTTACCGCTTGGAGCATCCGTGCTCAAGAATGATTTTTATGTCGACGACTGTCTAACAGGAGCAAATAGCATCTCAGAAGCAGTTCAAATTCAACAAGAGGTAAACAAAATACTGCTACCATCCGGATTCAAGCTCCGAAAGTGGTGCTCCAACAATGATGAAGTTCTCACACAAATTCCAAAGGAAGACATTGTCAACCACGTCAAATTAGACGTAACCCTTCAATACTACAGTGTTAAAACGTTGGGTTTGCTCTGGATCCCACATAAGGATCAGTTATGTGGGCGATCCCAAAAAAGCGAAGTGTCAATTATCACCAAACGAGTGGTGAGCTCAGAGGCGTCACAAATTTTCAATCCACTAGGACTTTTCGCTCCTGTTGTGGTAAAGGCTAAGATATTCGTGCAAAGCCTGTGGGAGCTGAAGATGGTCTGGGACGAAGACCTTCCTTAACTTCTGGAAAAATTATCGTGCTGATCTGGAAGCACTGAACAATCTACAAATTCCACGGCACATCTTTGACGGAAAGGTGCCCATTAACCAGGAACTTCACACATTTGTCGATGCGTCAGAGCGGGCATACGGAGCGGCAATCTATGTCCGAGCCACATATAAGAACAATCAAGTGGCTGTCCGGCTACTATGCTCAAAGCTAAGAGTAGCGCCAACAGCAAAAGATACGTGGCCTCGCCTGGAATAATGCGCCGCAGTCTTGGGAGCGGAGCTAACCCACAGGGTGCAGAAGGATTTACGTATACCTAACGATAAGGTACCTGAATACTTATGGTCAGATTCAACTGTGGTGCTATCCTGGATAAACGCATCAGCGTCATCATATCATACGTTCGTGACAAATCGGATCGCAAAAATCCAAGCTGTTTCAGACCAATCTCAGTGGCGTCACGGGTTAACAATCCAGCAGATGTACTTTCAAGAGGAATTGCCGCCAGCAAGTTAGCAGAACACAATCTCTGGCTATATGGACCTCTATTTCTACATGGCTCTCGCGACAAATGGTCTTAGGTACCAACCACCACCCCCAGCGATCTAGAACGCAGGCTCAACCAAATAAGATTGCCAACATGTCAAAATGAAATTGGTAGTATACTCTAAAAGTGCAACCACAGCAACTCCTTTAATAAGCTACAACGTATTGTAGCATATATGATGCGGTTCTGTAATAAGAGAAACAGATCACCCACAACTACATTGTGTGTCGGTGAATTAACCAATGCAAGGACCATCATCCTGCGGAATATCCAGCAAATTGATTTTAGTGCTGAGTACAAAAAACTCCATATCCACAAAACGGTGGACAAAAAGAGCTCGATTGTTTCCCTGTGTCCTATAATAGAAAATGACGGACTGATCAGAGTCGAAGGTAGATTAGAAGAATCTATCCTTCCATGTAACGCAAAGCAACAAATTTTGCTTCCATACAACGATCCACTTGTGAAGATACTGTTGCGAGAGATGCATGAAGAGAACATGCATTGCGGGGCTCAATCTCTGAGAGCCATTGCCAGATAACAATATTGGATTCTCAATGATAAAACAATGGCAAAAAGCATTATTCACAGCTGTGTCAGATGTACGACGGCACGGCTCAAGTTAATGCAACAAATCATGGGCAACCTACCAGCTGACCGAGTAACACAAGCTCGGCCATTCTTTCACTCTGGTGTTGACTTCTGTGGACCGATTTGGATTCATCACAAACTCTGTGGAAAAAGACCTGATAAGGCTAACATTGCAGTCTTCTGCTGTTTCGCAACAAAGGCAGTACATGTGGAGTTAGTAAGTGACTTGACAACAGATGCAACAAACTTCGTCGGTGCCAACAATCAGTTGAAGGCCTTAGAGGAAGATATCTTCACCGACAAGGCTCAAGAGCAGATTATAAACCATTGCAATAAAAAGCAAGTGGAATTTAAAATCATACCGCCCCGAGCGGCCTTTGGGAAGCTGCGATAAAATCTGCGAAGCGGCTGCTAGTATCAGCCATAGCCAAAGCTTCATTAACATTTGAGGAGCTTAACACCGTAATTGTGGAAGTCGAAGCAATCCTTAACTCTCGACGGCTGACACCGATGTCATCTGATCCAATGGATACAACAGCTCTGACTCCTGGCCATTCTTTTTATTGGTGAACCTTTGACCGCCGCTCCCGATGCAAATCTAGCCTCACCAGGGAAAACGTTGGTGAAAATATGGGAATTAGTGTCCAGATTAAAGCAAATGTTCTGGGACCAGTGGTCTATGGAGTATCTATGTTAACACTGTTAAGGAGTAATTATAAGTCGATACAGATCTTGGGTGATTATTGGATCACCCTAGTGTTTAGTTGCAAAATCAGCATAAACATCTTTATGGGCCATGCCTGGTTCCTATTGGTGCACGGTATGGTGAGTTATGTTGATTTTGCTAGTGTCAGCACTTAGCTGCACGAGCGGTCGGCTTACCGGCCGCACATAGCTTACGTAAATTCATATATATTTTCAGTTTTAATTTGGACATTCAATAAAGAGCATTTGCTTGAATATAAAACTCCGGCATTGGCCGTCAACACATATTTTATTAAATGACATTGGTTATCGTGCCTTAAGGGCCGTTAGCAACGATGTTAGTTACTCCCGACGTAATCTTCCTAAATTGGAGAGAGAAAAGAGCCAGCGGCAACCGCCCAGCTCAGACATAAGAACGGCCAGCCACGGTGGCAATTGAGTCATCACCTCCTACCCGGAACCAGCCACGGTGGCACTTGGATCGTCACCCCTTACCCTCACTGACAGCGGCGAGGAACAATGCGGGTCACACAGTTAAAACATAATTTCTACAAGAGCTTCAGATGCGCAACAAGTGGAAAACCACATAACAAAACGTGAAGGAAGGACTACTTGCTAGTCAAGGAAGACAACGTGCCTGTGATGGGTTGGCCAATAGGACTATTAGTGAAGACATATCCCGATAAGGACAACCATGTCCGAGTAGTAGATGTAAAGACAAACGGTCAGTAACTCGTCTTGCGCCACTGTTAAACGAAGAAACAGCCGTCAAACGTCCTCACAGTTCCACGCACAACGTCAACGGAAGAAATGCCAACACAGAAGAGGAAGGTGTCACCTTCGATCCTTCCAACACTGCTGGCAATGTTACTCATTCTGCCACTAGCTATGGGACAACAAACAAATGTCACCCATTTCGCAAATCAGCCAGGTGTAGTATGCACACATATTGAATACGCACTGTACCCAGAGTACTTAAAGAGTGCCCACTGTAATACAATGTTGCAGTGTTTACACAATTCAAAGTCCCGGTCATAAACATTGAGTGGCCGAAATATGAACCGATCGCTAAGGCTTAGCCTGCACTCAGAAAGTGCTAGTGTCGGCATATTTGCATCGAATGGACTACACGCGCATACCCCCTCGCGCCTCCACTCGTGAGCGCATAGCCAATGTACATAAGTACATTTACTTATACATAAGAATACTTATACATAACCGTCTCTCTGCCGCCGCCTGTGAGCAGCGCAGCTCCGAGACCTAGCTTATATTATAACTTAAGGAATACTGTAAGATCACTAACTCTTGGAGCCTTGGAGCGGTATCATAGCTGCACCTATAAACCAACTGTTGAACCCTGGAGCGGCACCATGGCCGCACCAAGATAAAAACCAAAATATCAAGTTCTAATAAAATCATTCAAAATAATTTAAAACTAAAACTCCAGGACTTATCCTTGGGAGGAATTGTGGTTGGCGGAACAAACTTATTTCATGGCGACCGTGACAAGTGATAGTGAACCTGCAAAAAGATAGTGAAAGTGAACTAACAGAAAAACAATGTCATACCCTAAGCCCCAAGGGGTTATAAAGGGCAATTTCCCCGCATTCTTGGAATGGGATGCGTTTGAGGTAATGTTCGGAATTATCGACAGAGGTGTTACAGACACTGAAGACATCGCATTGGAAGTAAGGGCTTACTTTAACACACACCACGGAGGAAATTGGCAGTGCATCGCGGGAAGAAATCTGGGAACAGCAGTCGACTCTGCCCATGAGGAATTTATTCATTATTACTACGACATGGAAGTCGTGCTATACCGACCTAAAAACAGTGATAATCAGCAATAGTGCGTTATGAAAAGGGCTGGCGTGAAAAATCGCATGAAGAAGAGAATAGCCCAGTTAAAGTGGCTTTTGTATACCAACGAGCCACCACCGCCGTGGGCTGCAGCCCAGAAATTGCAAGAAGAATTAGATTTCCTGAAAACGGAAGTGAAAAGGCCGGCACAGAAAAGACCAGCAACAACTTGCACCGCCACTAAACGTATAAAAACGACACACAGTGATATAACCAAACCTCCACTTCGAAAGCCAACCCCGGAAAAACAACAAACCTGTCCGGCCGACTGCCCAGGACCCCTCTACACCGCTGAATGCAAATATACATGCATGAAGCAAAATAATTAACCTGTGCGAAGACCAGCACCGGTACCGCCTGAGCCCATAGGCCCAGGACAACTGCAGCTGAATAATAACCTGTGCGAAGACCAGCACCGGTACCGCCTGAGCCCATAGGCCCAGGACAACTGCAGCTGAATAATAACCTGTGCGAAGACCAGCACCGGTATCGCCTGAGCTCATAGGCCCTGGACAGCAGCAGCCGATAGCACAAGTGTGAGGGGCAGGCCGCCTCTTACACCTTCGAGGGAGCGTCAGCGAAGCCAGGCCGGCGACGACCAGCTGACGCGGACGACACTGGGCTCCGGAGAAGCAGAATATACAAAACTTTGCACTGCGTTGCATATTTTTTTGCGAGTGTACTGCGATGCACCTTTTTTTTACACCCACCTTGTAAAATTGAGCGGAACCCTTTCTGTCCGATTAGAAGTGTAGCCTGTAAAGCTATGCGAAAAATTAGGCAGGAAAATTGTTAATTTAGATGCGCAGTAATGCGATAAGTAAATTTTCAATAGAAAACCATAACAATTTTAATGAAATCAGTAAACTTTCAATAGAAGATCTGAATAATTTTAATAAAACACTTCATACACACGCAACAGAATTTTACACAAAACCCAGAAAAATGACTTTGGATATAAAAACAGTGGACTCCACTGCCAATGTCATCAACAAAGTAGAGTCCAGTAACATAGATTTATACTGGGTCCATATTCTTTTAATAATCATTGTTGTTGTCATGTGCGCTAATTTCTTTTATAAAATTTACAAACTGCACAGCAGGTGCCTAAAAAAGAAATACATAAGCCGGGGAAATGACCTGGATAAGATTTAGGCAATATAATAACAACAATGATTAAAAACTAACATATTCAATAATTAAAATCCACATTTTCAATAAAACAACACAACAACACAAACAATACACCTTCCTTTTTCAATGGCTAAATGGATTGGAACACAATCTTTAAAGAATTAGGAGACATAAAATCGAATTTTGACAGGTCTTATAAATCCTTAGCTCAAAACAGACCAATCCAGAAGAACACCGTCAGGAAACACGTCGAAATATTGATAGAGTGCTTTAATGAAGCACGCATACTAATATATGAGCATAAAGATAGGTTGACCCAAGATCATTGGACACAAGTATCTAAACTTCTGATACGTCTACGATCTAATTTAATATCCATCAAACAAAAATTCGGTTTGGAAATATCGGTACCAACCGTATTGACAACACCAATAGCAGTCTCAACTGCACCTGACCCTGAATCGACAGAAACAAACGAGGAAGAGTCAGAGGAGCCGCCTGAAGTAAGCCCGAAAATTGAAGAAGAAGATTTGAACAATCTAACTATTCCGGCAACTTATACTGATCTAGAATCAGAAGATTCAGACATTTCAGGCAACTCAGAGGAAAACAAACTAAATAACACAATAACCATGGCCGATGAATCAATTGCCCAAAGGGCATATATCAAAGAAATCTCTAGTGCCATCCCAGAATTCAATGGCCAGAAGTTACATCTACAAAGATTCGTAACAGCCTTGAAGTTAGTCAATCTAACAAAGGGGACATTTGAGCACATCGCCGTTGAAGTTATTAAGTCTAAAATTGTTGGATCCACATTATATAGGGTTCAAAACGAGACAACCATAAACGACATAATCAAAAAACTTCAGGACACAGTAGTCGGCGAAACATCCGATGTAATAAAGGCCAAAATGGCCAAGACTGTCCAGAAAGGCAAAACTGCCGAGAAGTTTACAACAGATATCGACAACCTACGGAAGCTCCTAGAAGCTTCATATATAGATGAAGGACTTTCAGCTGAACATGCTGATAAGTTCAGTACAAAGGAAGCCATCACCACAATGGTCAAAAATTGTGAGCATGGCAGATTAAAGACAATATTGGAAGCTGGCAACTTCACGACCATGAATGAAGCCGTCACAAAGTATATACAATGTAGTACTGAGATGACGGGTAACGCCAACACTATATTGTATGCACAAAGAGGTAGCTATCGCGGTAATAGTTACAGAAATAATTATCGCGGTAGAGGTAATAGCCGGGGTTACTACCGAAATAACGGCTATAACCAATACTACCAAAATAATCAAAATAACCAAAACAACGGTTATAACCGCAACAATAACAACAACAGAGGAAACAACCGTGGCGGAAACAACCGCAACGGAAACAACAACGGGTCAAACCGTAACAACCAGAACAATGTCCGATTGGCTCAAACCAATTCGGAAAACCAGACAAACCCTTCAGATATTTAGAGCAAACAACTAGCTCTATAAAAACCGTCAACCTTAATCTAAGCATTTTTATAAAAATAAAAAATGAAAGTACACGCAAAAGTTATACTCTGTTACTTGATACTGGTGCAGACATATCTATATTAAAAGATAATATAGATAAATTTGAGATAATCAATGATAAAGTACAAACCAAAATATCGGGAATAGGCGAAGGAACCATATCTTCAACAGGCTTAGCCAGTGTAGAACTCACTAATGGCAAATATATCATCCCACACGACTTTTACTTAGTCGACCAAAGTTTCCCAATACCTTGCGATGGCATACTAGGTATTGACTTCATAAAACAATACAATTGCCAACTAGATTTCACTCAAAGAGGCGACTCACTAATTCTTCGTCCAGACAACTTAAATTGTTCAATTGAATTGCAAATACTTCACTCTTGTGAAAGTAATGCCACAGTGCTCCCCGCACGGTCCGAAGTTGTCCGAGAAATACAAATTCCCTCAGCAAAAAATCAAATTCTGATATTAAATCAAGAAATTGAAGAAGGAATTTATATCGCAAACACGATATCCGACCACAATAATACTTTTGTCCGTATAATAAATACAACGAATGCCACAAAAATTGTAAGCTTAAATAATATTAAATATGAAACTTTGCATAATTATGATATAATAAAAGGAAATAACGAAGGAAGAGATGAATTCGTTATGAGTAAATTAACCAAAAACTTCCCGCCTTTATTCAAATCTCAATTAAAAGATCTATGCACCAAATACACAGACATATTCGGACTTGAAACCGAATCAATAACAACAAATAACTTTTACAAACAAAAGCTTAGACTAAAGGATGACGAGCCCGTATATATAAAAAAAATTACAGAAGTCCGCACAGCCAAGTGCAAGAAATTCAAGCCCAAGTACAAAAGCTGATAGACGACAAGATAGTCGAACCATCAGTCTCCCCTTACAATAGCCCACTCTTATTAGTTCCGAAGAAGTCCCTCCCGGACTCTGACAAGAAGAAATGGCGATTAGTAATTGACTATCGTCAAATCAATAAAAAACTATTGTCAGATAAATTCCCTTTACCTAGAATTGATGACATTCTAGATCAGCTAGGTAGAGCTAAATATTTTTCATGCCTAGACTTAATGTCTGGTTTCCACCAAATTGAACTTGAAAAAAGTTCCAGGGATATAACGTCATTTTCAACGAGCAATGGCTCCTATCGCTTCACGCGATTACCATTTGGCTTGAAAATAGCCCCAAATTCATTCCAGAGAATGATGACTATTGCTTTCTCGGGATTAGAACCGTCTCAAGCATTTCTTTATATGGATGACTTAATAGTCATAGGATGTTCCGAAAAACACATGCTCAAGAACCTAACTGATGTTTTTGAGACATGTAGGAAACACAACCTAAAGTTACATCCTGAAAAATGTTCATTTTTCATGCATGAAGTCACATTTTTGGGACATAAATGCACTGATAAAGGAATCTTGCCTGATGACAAAAAATATGACGTAATAAAAAACTATCCAGTCCCGCATGACGCGGACAGCGCTAGACGATTCGTTGCATTTTGCAATTACTATAGGCGCTTTATAAAAAATTTTGCCGATTATTCTCGTCACATAACTAGGTTATGCAAAAAAGATGTAAAATTCGAATGGACATCGGAATGCCAGAATGCCTTCGATCATCTTAAAACGGCACTCATAAATCCAACCTTGTTACAATATCCAGATTTTTCTAAAGAATTCTGCATAATAACTGATGCAAGCAAACAAGCGTGTGGAGCGGTTTTAACTCAAAACCATAATGGACTCCAACTTCCAATTGCTTACGCATCAAGATCCTTTACTAAAGGAGAGAGTAACAAGAGTACTACTGAGCAGGAATTAGCTGCTATTCACTGGGCTATAAAACATTTTCGACCATATATTTATGGCAACCATTTTACAATAAAAACAGATCATAGACCATTAACTTACTTGTTCTCAATGGTAAATCCAAGTTCCAAATTGACACGTATGAGGCTTGAATTAGAGGAATTCGATTTTACGGTAGAATACCTGAAGGGCAAAGACAATTACGTAGCTGATGCGTTATCAAGAATAACCATCAAAGAATTACAACAAATCACAGGATCGATAAATAAAGTCACTACAAGATATCAAAGTAGACAAAAATTCCGCGCGGAACATCAAGAAAAAGAATTGCCAACGCAATCTCTGAGTAAAGCTTCTAAGCCCAACGTTTACGACGTCATAAACAATGACGAAGTACGTAAAGTAGTGACCTTGCATATAAAAGATATGTTGTGTTTATTTAAACATGGCAAGAAAATTATTGCAAGATATGAAGTTAGCGATCTATATACTAATGGAGTTATCGACTTAGGTCAATTTTTCCAAAGGCTTGAAATGCAAGCCGGTATACATAGTATCAGCCAACTCAAAGTGGCACCGTGGGAAAATATCTTTGACACAATATCAATAGATAATTTCAAATTAATGGGCAATAAGATACTGAAAACATTAAGAGTAGCGCTACTCAACCCGGTGACCCTAGTATCAAAAGATACAGAGAAAGAAGCTATTTTGTCTACGCTACATGATGATCCAATACAAGGAGGTCACACAGGCATTACAAAAACCTTGGCCAAGGTCCAGAGACACTACTACTGGAAAAATATGTCCAAAGACATAAAAGAGTACATAAGGAAATGTCCAAAATGCCAAAAAGCTAAAATAACTAAGCATACAAAGACCCCTTTTACAATTACAGACACCCCAACACATGCATTTGACAGAGTGATAGTGGATACCATCGGACCACTACCAAAATCTGAAAATGGTAACGAGTATGCAGTCACATTAATATGTGATCTAACGAAATATTTAGTTGCAATACCGATTCCAAATAAAAATGCTAATACCATAGCAAAAGCTATATTTGAATCTTTTATTTTGAAGTACGGTCCAATGAAGACGTTCATTACGGACATGGGAACCGAATATAAGAATTCAATCATAGATGATTTGTGCAGATATATGAATATCAAGAATATCACATCAACAGCACATCACCACCAGACCGTTGGAACAATAGAAAGAAGTCACAGAACTTTCAATGAGTACATACGATCCTACATATCGGTTGATAAAACTGATTGGGACGTATGGCTTCAATATTTTGTCTTCTGTTTCAACACGACCCCCTCTATGGCACATACATATTGTCCATATGAGTTAGTGTTCGGTAAAACAAGTAATTTACCGAAACACTTCAATAGCATAGATAGTGTAGAACCGCTTTATAATATAGACGACTATGCTAAGGAATCTAAGTATAGGTTAGAACTAGCTTATAAAAGAGCTAGAGTAATGCTAGAATCAAATAAGAATAGGAATAAATTATTGTACGACCATAGGGTTAATGATATAGATATATCAGTAGGCGACCAGGTTTTGTTAAAAAACGAAACAGGTCATAAGCTAGATGTTAAATACACCGGTCCTTACGTAGTAACGGAAATAGGTGATAGGGATAATATAGTCATATCAAATGATAAACGTAAGACTCAAACAGTTCATAAGGATAGGTTAAAAATCTTCATTTCATAATTTGCATTTAGTATGGCCATACACACTCATAAATACACACTCATAAATACACACTCATATCCACACATTAATACACTTACACAATACACAAAAAAAAAAAAACAAAAACAAAACAAAAACTAAACCAACAAAAAAATAGCAAAAACCCATTAAAAGTGTATTAATTATAAACATTAATTATAAAAATTAGTATAAAATAACTTCATTATATTACGTTATTTTTCAAAAGGAGGGAGATGTAGTATGCACACATATTGAATACGCACTGTACCCAGAGTACTTAAAGAGTGCGCACTGTAATACAATGTTGCAGTGTTTATACAAATCAAAGTCCCGGTCATAAACCATAAGTGGCCGAAATATGAACCGATCGCTAAGGCTTAGCCTGCACTCAGAAAGTGCTAGTGTCGGCATATTTGCATCGAATGGACTACACGCGCATACCCCCTCGCGCCTCCACTCGTGAGCGCATAGCCAATGTACATAAGTACATTTACTTATACATAAGAATACTTATACATAACCGTCTCTCTGCCGCCGCCTGTGAGCAGCGCAGCTCCGAGACCTAGCTTATATTATAACTTAAGGAATACTGTAAGATCACTAACTCTTGGAGCCTTGGAGCGGTATCATAGCTGCACCTATAAACCAACTGTTGAACCCTGGAGCGGCACCATGGCCGCACCAAGATAAAAACCAAAATATCAAGTTCTAATAAAATCATTCAAAATAATTTAAAACTAAAACTCCAGGACTTATCCTTGGGAGGAATTGTGGTTGGCGGAACAAACTTATTTCACAGGAATATTCTATGAAAGAATCGGGAACTCTAGAATGGCAATTTCAGATTGGACCATCATCATATATTACGACTTGCAGCCATATTGGAGTGATATGAGAATATTGGCTGTCGGGATAACTGAACTCAAACACAAGTGTTCAGAATTACAGAACGTCAATGCATGTAACTCTATACATATATGCGCACTTTCAACACTTACATGCCGAGTTACAAGCCGGAAATATGCTGATTAATCACTCACGGCAGCGCAGATCACCACTAAATAAAGTCGGTAACGTGGCGAACTTATTATTTGGTGTGCTTGTGTAGTATGCACATATGTATGTGGAAACATGTAGCGAAGGCATACTGTACATAGCAGCAATACATTGTTGCAATAAATGCAAATAAATAAACTCAAGTGAGTGCGCAATATGATCCGCCACTTATGAGTTATGCCAGGATCGCTAAGTCAGCATTCCCACGCTGACCGCTTATGCCAAACATATATACACATGTGCATAAGGCTCTCTCGCTAAGTACTAATACATAAATATGAGCAGCCGCTCCGCTGCTGGCGTAACCGGCATTACATATTCCAAATATGATGAAGATATGTCTAAGGTCATAAACAATGTCAAATCAAACGAGGACATATTAATGATGCTATTGAAGAATCAAACATCGAGTTTGAATTCCACTATAAATGTGGTGAGGAAAAGCAGTTCAGCTATCAACGACCGCATCCGAAATATAGAACGACAAATAGATGCTCTCAAGCATTCTTGGTCCTAACAGCCCAGCTCAACCTACTGTCAAGTGGGATGCAGCGAATGCAACGTGCTTATCGACATTCGCCACCAATAATTAGCCCCATGCTAATGTCTCCCAAACAGCTAAGGATCAACTTGATCAGATTAGAGAACACATCTCGCCGGCTCAACACCTGCCAGTATCTTCAAATAATGTGATTCAACTCTATAGAATCATCAATGCCGAGGGAACAACCACTACTGACTATGTTATCTTCAAAATAACGCTGCCATCAGTATCCACGGCGCAGAAAGAAGTTTTTATCGTCATCCCCATTCCAGCATGGGAGGCAGGATGCTGGCATGAATACAAGTTTTAAACAAGGATCATAACCGTCAATGCAGATAAAGAACAATTCATGGGACTAACTACTGACGAGTTTAACTTGACATTAGAGTGAGCTGGGCTGTTAGGACCATTAATGCTTGTTGCAAGTAGTCGTCTTCATAATTCCTCGTTCTCTGGTGAGAGCATCTATTTGTCGCTCTATATTTCGGATGCGTTCGTTGGTAGCTGAACTGCTTTTCCTCACTACATTTATAGTGGAATCCAAAACCGATGTTTGATTCTTCAATATCATCATTAATACGTATGTCCTCGTTTGATTTGACATTGTTTATGACCTTGGACATATCTTCAGCATATTTGGAATCAAGCACACCAAATAATAAGTTCGCCACGTTACCGACTTTAATTAGTGGTGATCTGCGCAGCCGTGAGTGATTAATCAGCATATTTCCGGCTTGTAACTCGGCATGTAAGTGTTGAAAGTGCGCATATATGTATAGAGTTACATGCATTGACGTTCTGTAATTCTGAACACTTGTGTTTGAGTTCAGTTATCCCGGCAGCCAATATTCTCATATCACTCCAATATGGCTGCAAGTCGTAATATACGATGATGTTCCATTCTGAAATCGCCATTCTTGAGGTCACGATTCTTTCATAGAATATTCCTGGCTGATTTGCGAAATGGGTGACATTTGTTTGTTGTCCCATAGCAAGTGGCAGAACATTGTCAGGAATGTTAGAAGGATCGGAAGTGACACCTTCCTCATCTGTGTTGGCATTTCTTCAGCTTTCGTTGTGTCTTTGTTTGAACTGTGGGGACGTTTGACGGCCATTTCTTCTTTTCACAGTAGCGCAAGACGAGTTACTGACCATTTAAAGATCTCGGATGCAGTCTTTACATGTACTACTCGGACATGGTTGTCCTTACCGGGATATGTCTTCACTATTCGAAGTTAACAGTTAAGGGCTGGCCGCCCGACCCAACTGTTCCCCCGCTCCCCGTCGGCATATCAACATCCGCCGTCCGGCCACGGGAGCGCTGACCGGCCGACTTCACCTGCCCCCCCGCACCCCGTGCCGACTCAGCACGGCGACATCCGCCGGGCACGGCACGTTGACCGCTCACCGTGCAACTGGAGCACGGTGAGAACTGCAAGGTCTGCCGTACTGCAGCGCTGCCGACGCCGACGTCGGGCGGCGCCAACGGAACGCCCATCTACCGAGGGCTGAAGGCCAGGCGGCGACTTGGGAGAAGGCAGAAACAATTGGACGGCGAACGGAGCTAGTTTACAGCAACTGGCCAAAATAAAGGATGCGAAATATGAAAATCAAGCCAGCGCTGTACACCATCATCAAGTAGCTGCCTATGTGGCATTAGCAATATCAATAATACTGATCGTGACCTTGAGTATAAGATATCGACGAATCAATTGGAAAACACCACGATGCAAGCCCCCGACAACAATTGAACAGCCAGCACCCGAACCTACCCCACGGAGGTTTTCGTTCGATATCACTGAAGGTGGACACCCATTCAACGGCCAGGAGAATGGAGAATGTTCAGTCGCTACAATATTCATAACTATAACATTACATACTCTGTAATTTGTCAGCAGCAGCAATCTCATATGAGGCCACAATAAAGTATAAATTACCAAGTCATACAAGTCATACCATTTCAACCTACATTCTTCTTGAACTCTAATATTTTGTAAACATAAGCATATTTGTTTCCGCATATATCATTATTCCTTCTCATTAATATTCTGTAAACGCAACCACATTTGTTAGCTATAAATTCCGTTAAGTTTGAACCAATAAAGTCAGTAATCATCTTTACTTCAAAAGAGCTTTTACTCCTCCAAACCGCAGTCCACCTAGTTTAAGTGCTAGGTGCGACACAAAAAAGGCAAGTAGTCTATGCACTATTCTGCCAGGCATCTAAGCCTTCTAACACTCTTAATCATTCATACAAACAAGTAGCGAAGACACAGATTCATTATTTGTGGAAAATAGTGAGAAAAGCTTGAGATTCGAAAATCCTGAGAACGCCGGCGTAGAAATATCCGACAATAAAAATACCAATATCTTGGGATTCGAAAATCCTGAGAGTGCCCACGAAGAAAATACCGTCAAAAATCAAATAAATAAAAATCGTTTGGAATGTAAAAATTTCAAGCCCGCCGTCGTTGAGGTATCCGACAAACAACAGATAAATAATATATGTAGGTACAGATCAATTAGAAGGACTAAAGGAAAAAATATTTCACTATATTGAAAAAGAGCATTTGAAGATAAATATGCAAATTCCTTTTAGAACAGACATTAAGGGGAAAATCAATCTTAATCACGATAGGCCAATATACGGGAAACAATATCCGTATGCTTTATCTGTCACGACTTTGTGAATAGCGAAATCAGAAGAATGTTATCAGAAGAAATTCTAAGGTCTATCCGAAGCCCTTACAACTCACCAGTTCTTGTAGTCCCAAAGAGAGGAGATAATCAAGACGGAAGCCATAAGTTAAAACTCGTTATTGACTATACAATATTAAATGAAAGTACCATACCTGACAGGTACCCAATGCAAAACCCATCAGTAATTTTATCTTATTTGGAGAAAGCAACAACAATAGATTTAGAATCAGGTTTTCAGCAGATATTAATGAAAGAATCTTACATATTTTTCAATAAATTATGGAAAATACGAATTTTTAAGAATGCCATTCAAGTTAACAAATGCACCAAGAATTTTTCAGCGAGCTATGGATGACATCCTAAGGGAACAAATAGGGAAAACATGTCAAACCTACATGGAGGACATTATAATATTCTCAAATTCAGTTGGAATACATTATGAAGACTTAAACAAAATTATGAATATATTATTAAATGCAAACATGAAAATCTCTTTAGAAAAATCAAAATTTTTTAAACGCGAAACCAGGATACATCGTATCTTATAACGTCATTAAGACAGACCTAACAAAAAAATGACACCATTACTAAATATACGCTTTCAAAAAATATTCGGGAACTAAGAAGTTTCCTAGGCCTTACGGGCTATTATAGAAAATAGCCAAACACCAACAAAATACCATAATGGAAAAATTTCAAAAATAATGTCAACAAAAATGTTAATTCAGCTGGATGATCCAGCTATTAAAGTTTTTAGTTCAACCGGACTATAATAAAAAATTTACCCTGACCACCAAAGCTTCGGACGTCGCAATTGGTGCAGTTCTATTCCAAAAAGGTAAACCTATTACTTTTATTTCAAAAATCTTATCCAAAACAGAACAAGTTAATGCAACTAATAAGAAAGAACTTTTAGCTTTAGTATGGGCTCTTAAAAATATATGAACTTACTTACACGGAGTGATTGGAATTGAAGTTCAAACCGATCATCAACCATTATTCTTCGAAATCTCTGATAAAAATCCTAATATAGAAATGAACCGCTGGTATTCCTTCATAGAAAGTTTTACTCCAAAAGTCATTTATAAACCAGGTACAACTAATGTCGTTGCAGATGCCTTATCAGATCAGGATTCAGATTAACAACTTACCTGAAAGTAACGAGTCGGTCTCAGATCAAAACTCTCAGCATTCAGCAGAGAGTAGTTTTGAGAATGTTATACAAGAAACCCGAAAACCCTTAAACCAGTTTAAGCAACAAATGCTAATAGCAACGGGGAGGTATACAATACATGAGACGATTAATATATACGAAAGTTCCAGACATATAGTAGAATTTGACACTCCCGAAAATTTGA
The DNA here is from genome assembly GCF_030179895.1 of Drosophila kikkawai. Taxonomy (NCBI): domain Eukaryota; kingdom Metazoa; phylum Arthropoda; class Insecta; order Diptera; family Drosophilidae; genus Drosophila; species Drosophila kikkawai. Next base: position 25,949,887 of record NC_091728.1, on the reverse strand, counting down.
TATCAATCTTAAGAAAATACATTCCTCCTAATATAACAATAGGCATTCATTGTTCTTTAGAGGACTTTTTTAGAATTCGAAAACCACTTAAAGAAAATTTTAGGAATACATTTTTGTATACAAGAATATTTGTCCAAGATGTGCAAAATTCTGAAGACAGAGTACTTATAATCGAAGAAAAGGTTTACAGGGCACATTCTACATTAACAGAATTAACTAGGTGCATAAAAGAAGAATTTAATTTAACCGACTATTCCGAAATAGTAAAAAAATTCCGAAATAAAATTCTAAATATTTAAATATTATTTTTTTTTTTTTTTCCTTTTCCAGAAAATGTTTTATCAGGTGATCTTACTACACCGTATTTTATTTAAAAAATCAGAGATAATTGATATTGACGTATGATTCATATGCAGACTTATTCGACGTAACTAACTTAAGTTTTTATAAAGAAATAATAAAACTGGAATCAGATAATATAAAAAAGGACACTAATAAAAGATCACAATGGGAAATCAAATATGATTTAGAAGTAATCACATTAATTTTATCACAATTTATTTCAACCTGATCAAAAAGGGGAATAAATGAGTTAGGCACTGTGTGGACATGGTTAGCTGGAACTCCGGATCAGGATGCTTTTATTAAATTCTATAATAAAGTCAATGAATTAATTGAAAATAATAATAAGCAATCTGTTATCAATTCCAAATTGTTTAAAGAAATATATTCTTTTTCTGATGATTTTAAAAATGTTTTTATTAATCAAAATTTACCATTGCGAAAACACTTCTTACGATTGTTAACATTTGATCTGCAAAATTTAATCGACACAATCACAGTTCCAAAAATTGACGTTTTTAATACCAAAATTTTAAGCAATGATGACAACATAAAAATTAAAACATTAAGAGATCAATTAAATGAACTTCATATTGAATCGGGACGATCCATTTTAGAAGGGGGAGAGTTATCCAAGCCATGAAACCAGACTACTTATGGCTTTTATAAACAATAATTTCAATCTCTGCATTTTCCTTTGGCTTTGCCCTTGTCTTTGAGGTCCAATCTTGGTTCCCCCGCTAAGTTAAACAAATCGAAACTAAAGTAAACATCAGCTTCCGTTCGAAGCCCAACAAATTGCGCCTATTGCGTTCCAAGTGTCCGCCAAATTGCATCGATCAGCATAATTGAATTTCACAATGAGATGCGACAGTTTCATCTTTAGCTTTTAATCTAAACATAAATTGAAGTTCCAAAGTTAAAAAAGAAAAGCTCATGGCCGAGGTTCGTTTGATTAGATTTAAGATTGTAGGAGGGGTTCAATTTTGATCATGACCGTGATCGGTTAATAAATATTATAAAGTAACAAAAGTGTCCTGTATTAATTGTGTTTAATAATTTAATCAATATAGCCTATATACATAAGAATATACATACATAGCCGTCTCTCTGCAGCCGTCTGTGGTCAGCGCAGCTACGAATCTTAGCCTTACTTAGATTTAAAAGATTAATGTAAAATCAGAGACAATTCAATCATTGGAGCGGCACCATTGCTGCTCCCAACTTCAATAAAGAAATAAATTAAAACCAATTCAACTCGATGTCTATTATATGTCTATATATAATATATGACGAATCTACCTTACTTGATATGTCTTTATCTTGGCGGACTCTACCTTGCATCAGAACACCTTCACATAGATTTATTTTACGCACATAAATTAACATTCATTACCTGTGTCGACTCATATTCAAAATTTGTAGTTATCAAACATATAAGTGACAAATCAAACCCGCAGAACAAAATTTTGGAATTACTCCAAACATTCCCCCAAGCCAAGTCTTTTATGATGGACAATGAACCAATTTTCTATTCAGCATAATTTAAATCAGCCATGAATCGAGACGGACTGACAATTTCCTACGCGGATCCAAGACACAGTTTGTCTAATGGCCAAGTAGAAAAGTTCACTCGACCCTGATAGAGCTATCCCGATGTATAAAGGAAGAATACAGCTTATTCGATTATTCCGAGGTTCTTTTTCGCGCCGCTAAAGAATATAACAAGACAATTTAATCAACTACCAAACAGAAACCATACGAAATTCTATTTAATAGAATAAATCACACTGACATTCCAGAAATACTTAAAACAGCCCACATCACAACAAAAAACGTCCAGAAAAAAGCGGAATTATGGCGAACGAAACAAACTTGAGCCACGGTACACGAAACAGGTGGTCCAAGAAGATTTAGGAAATAAAGTTAGGGTTAATAATAGAAATAGGATTATACATAAGGATAATATTAAATTCTAATATAAGTCTTGTTATGTGTTCCTAATATATAATTTTTTAGAATGTTTTTACTGTCCGTTATTCTTTTTCTGGTTTGTGAAATACTTAAACGAGGATTTTGTTCTCCCAGAGGATGGCGAAAACCTACTCCTTACGACAATTACGGGGAAATATTTCACATAACCAATCTTTCATTTTATAAAAATATATTAGACACCGAATTCACAAATTTCATTTTACAATAACCTCTGAAATAAATTTGGCTAACACTATGTTATCTCAAATGACACCCCATAAAGTTAAAAGAAGTATAAACCAATTAGGAAAACTATATAACTATCCAAATTCCACGACGACATTGTCACAATAGAAATAATTCAGAATTTCGTTTTCAATTTTATAAAAACTGGATAACTTTATCATACAGCTACCAAGAAACGATCGGTAGATGTACAGAAAAATGTAGAGCTGCAAGTGTAAAACTGTAACTGTCAAACTGTAAGTATAATAAGTTTAGGTAAAATTTAAAGAAACTTTGTTTTGTGTGTTTTTCAGCATTTTAATTTATAATGTTTAAACAATTAAACTTTTTTTTTTAATTTTATTAAAACTAAATTATTACATACAGCTGTGTTCACGGAAATAGCAGTGCCCAACGACCTGCACGTTTAAGATCGGAAAATCCTGTTACAAACACTATTTTCATAAATTTTTTTTTCATAAAAGCTTAGTATATTTAATTATTAACAATACCACAATCATTTAATTTAGGTAACATAAACCCTTTAGAAGATATAGCTAATAACAACAAAAAAGGTCTATATTATGCTGATCATTGAAATAGCAGTGAAAAACTAAAATTCTTCATAAATTTAAAAATATCGTTTAAGAAACCTATTTCTTCTTAAATTCTAATTGACTATGATCTAATATTTTGTTAAATAGCATTTAGAAGCTATCATAGCCTCATACCTGGGTGGCAAGGAGTCCACCAAGTCTTAGCAACGCTTGAGGGGAATATGGCCTCATTCCTCCTGCACAAATTGCCAAAGCTGCGGCTTAGAAGTCGGAAACTTCTTTAATACGTAGCCCTTGATGTCCCCCATAAGTTTTCGATCAAATTTATATCCGTGGACTGTGCAGGCCATGGTATTGCATCCACTTTTCCATTAAGAACCCACTCCTTGGCTACCTTGCTGGTATGATTAGGGTCACTGTACTGCTGAAATGTCCGAATTAATGGCATATTTTCCTCAGGATACGGCTGCAAGACAGTTTTTAATATTTAGACATAAACATAATGGTCTTTGATCCCGCAGATCATATATACGGAACCTATAACGTTGTATAAAAAGTATACCCATACCATGACTTTTAGGCCACCGTGTTTTACTGTCTTCAGCGTATGGTTTTGGGGGTACTATGTATTTGGAGGTCGACGGACATATTATCTTGTCCTATTCCACCAAATAAAACCAGTTTGGAGTCATTTGTCCAAAGGATATTACGCCATTTGAATACTGGCAGTTCAAGTGGCTATTGGCGAACTCGGATCTTGCCTTGATATGCCTTTAACCAAGCAGTGACATTTTCCATGGACTTCGCGAATCTAAAATTTATTCAATAAGTCCCCGGCGAATGGTCCCATGACTGATTCCCATGCCAATTCCCGCTCACATATCCCTAGAGGATGCAAAAGGACGAGCTTTGCTGAAGCGAAGTACGCGTCGAGCCTGTATAATTGTGGTTTTGCGAATCGTACCTCGGTTTTTTTGGGTTCGGTTCATATTTTATGACTTATAAACTATTTTAAAAGAACAATTTGAAAGATTTAGAGACTCTTTACATGTTTTGTTCTTCTTTCTAGGCTAAGTAATCTGAAACCTTTCTATCATGGAGCAGTGAGGTCCTGCGCCCACTAAAATAATTTTTTTGCGTTGTAAAGGTGTATTATAGTATAAACTATAATAACGGCCTTAATTAAAGTCATTTTTTACAAAATTAAGGGGTTATATACAGTTGTACCGCGCAAAAAAATGCAATTTTGCCGATTTTTTTTTGACATCATAAAAAATATTTATTAAAAATGTTTTGCCGACGTTGTTTAGTACATATTTCTGGGTACTTTATAAAATTTTTTCATAAAAAAATATTAAATATTAAAAATGTTATGGCCGAATTCCAAGATCGTCTTTTTTTCGATGGTGACTTGCGGTGGACATCATATCCCGAGAACGGTTCATCCGAAATCAAAAATTAAACAAATTTTCGTTAGTATATTGTATTGCCTAGTCCTCTAGACCATGGATTTGTAAAACTTTTGATTAAAAAAAAAATGGCGACAGTGTTAACAAAAAATTTACTTTTTCGAGGAATAACATTTTCGATTTTTATGCTTTAAAAAAAAATTTTTTCAAAAAAAATTAAAAATTCTTCGTTAGAGGACTAGCTATTGTTATAATAAATAAGTGGTCAAAATTCGGTGTTGATCGGATCAATAGTTTTTTAGTAATCGTGTCCACCGCAAAGGTAACTTCGAAAAAAAACGCTTCTGAGATAATCGCGTTTAAAGTTTCAAGTTTGTTCAAGCCGATGTGCAGGTCGTGCACTATAAATAGCTACAACTTCTGTTCTAATGCTCCGATCGTTATGAATTTTTGTGAGAATATTCTCAACAGTATATACTTGAAGAATATGAAATAAAAAAAAGTCGATTTTTTTATCATCACAACTGTATATAACCCCTTAAAAGAAATTTCGGCACTTTTTGCGAAAGAAAATTAAAAACTGCTATTTCAGTGATCGGCCAAAACGAGCTGCATATGTGAAAAAATATCAATAAAACATAAAAATAGAGCAAATCTAACGGAATTTTTTCTCGATTTTTATCTTTATGTTCCATTTTACAAAAACAATGTGCAATAGATCAGCTTGCAAAAAGGAATATGTACAAAAAAACATTTTGAAGTTGTTCCTCTGTCGCACTGCTATTTCAGTGAACACAGCTGTATATGCTATTTATAAATATTAAGTACAACTTTAATATATTTCCTTCTATTATTTTTTATTAGTTTGACCAGAATGGATCGATTTGTAATGATCCAATGCAAAATGCAAGGATATACAGTGGCTCCAAGCTTATTTCGTGCAAGAATTTACAAAAACTTCAAATTAGCACTGCCGCTAAACTAATAAGGATATTTTAAAAATTTAAACGCAGTATGTTAGAGAAAGTATTTGTTTATTTAATTAACATAAAATTATTTTCCTAATAATTAAAACAAATAATAAAATCATATAAATAGGAAAAAGAGTGCAATTCTCACACCCAAGCTTATTTCGTGCAGTTCAGAAAATATAAAATAACTTTTTTATTTTTAGATTTTACTATATTTTTTTTACCTATCTTCATTCTTTAATAACTTTCAAAATATTCTATACGAAAAAAAAAATTTTTTTATATATGTTTCTACTAGACTATTAAGCCATTATTTCCTTATTGCACTTTTGAGTTAATATTTATTTTATCTCTTTTTTTATAATGACTGAGTCTACTTTTTGGTTAAAATTTGTAGTAACACTTCAAAATTTTGATTTTTGTAATGTTTTTTATAAATTTTGTTCGTTTCCAGACGGGGCACGCCCTCACAAAGCCTGCCGAGCACGTGTGATATTAGTCTGATATTACCAAAAACGACCCCGTAGGCGCAGTTCTTTTGACATTTTTAGCAAATTTTTCTCTAATTTTGAAGGAAACATATCGCCATTTACTATTTCATTAAAAAAAAATTTGTTTCGTCACGCCAATTGACGCCATACAGGCCCAACAATGGAATGAATCCGCCTTGCTTCACAAATGCATTGAGATGCTTATTTTACAGGCAGGAATTCAGTCACCACAGCACATATTTTAGTCTATCCAAAACTAAATTGGCTAATTTTATACTTATATGTAAGGATAAAATCATTCCGAAAGAAAATCGAGTGAATTATAACCTTCTATGCAGATTTTAGACGATCCTTGCTGTAATGTTTGCTTATAAATGGCTGTTTTGATACTACTTGACCTCCTTAATATGTGATCCTGCAACATAGGGCGCACCTATTTCACACTACATTTGTTACATATTTCGTGCTCAATATAATGCATCTAATCTGGGAACTGAAAGTATCTCCTGTTCCTTTATTATAAGGATAATACAACACAGCTCACTGAAAAATGTATAAGTATTTGTCTATCTCGACCCCAATCTGCCACGAAACTCCTACAAAAAAATGATTTAATTATGTAATGGAATGCAGTGGGGGTTAAGGGGGTCTTCTCATTCAAAATCCGTTTTTTGGACCCTTTTTAAAAAAAATTCTTATTTGAAAACGCAACGAATAAATGAAAACTTTTATTATTTATTGTATTCAAAAATGTTCAAAGTAACTAAAAAAGTTGTTCTTGCCTCGATACGAGGGTTGTTCAAAGAGTAATGAGACTTCAAACTTGGTGGTCGAAAAAAAAGGTGTCGTCCTGGCGGCCACGATTCAGGGTCTCCAGAGCGTCCGAAATGAAAAATAAAAACGGGGTTATAATCAGAATAGATGTCATTTTCGGCTGACGGAACAAATTTTTTTTTTTAATTTTAAAAACAAAATGGCGGCCATTCAAAAAAAAAAAAATTTCGATTTCGGGCGCTTTTTTTGTAGTTTAGTGTAAAAAAAAAATAGAAAAAAAAATTTAAAAAAAAATCTGTTCCGTCAGCCGAAAATGGTGACAATTCTGCGTCGATTCCACTTTGTTTCATGAAAATCGGTTCAGTTGAACTGGAGATATCATGGCCGGCAGTTCGCAAAACGTGGTTTCGAGATAAACGCGTTTGAAGTTTGAAAAAAGCTCATTTTGCATAGATCTTGCTTCACAAAAAAGGCTGTATCTTCTAAAGTATTTCGAATTTCTAAAAATCCTTTTGGGGACATATTCACACCATCTCAAGCTATAAAAAAAATCGAAAAAAAAAGATGCCCAATGAGAAGACCCCCTTAAGGAAACCATATCAGAAAAATCACGATGATATTTGTCACTTTTAAAGTGATTTTGGAGTAATTTCCTTTGATCACTCATGGTACATGGTACTGCCACAAAGAATTTCTTATATATCCTTAAATATGTAGGGCCAGCATCTAAAACCAATAAAGTATGTATTGACTAGTACTTAAAAAAGTAATATAGAAAAAAAACTTTAAAGTCTAAAATAGATGTTTTTTGTTTTTAAAATATTTGCACGAAATAAGCTTGGGTGTGAGAATTGTCACATTTTTTCTATTTATTTAATTTTTTAATTTATTTTAAAGATTAGGAAAATAAAATTTTGTTAGTTAAATAAACAAAGTGTTTCTCCAAAATACTGCGTTTAAATTTTAAAGATATCGTTGCTAGTTATCCGGCAGGGCCGATTTAAAATTGTTAATAATTCTTGCACGAAATAAGCTTGGAGCCACTGTACAAAATTTGGCATGCCGAAGTTAGTTTCCTTCCTTGTTTTTTAATTGATTTGCCGATCGTTGATGAATCATCGAAGACAGTCCATACAAATTACTGGTAAAATATCTTAGGCGGTCATAATAGAATTAGTCGAAAAAATTAGTTTTTTATCGAATGCTTATTTTTTTGTATATTTATACTATATTCACTCGAAAAAAAGAAAACCTCATGATTAATTTACTGATTGAAAAGGGATAGAAGGTACTCCAGATCATGGTGATTTCATAGATGATGATACTGATATATAGATAATTCAAACTGATTCAGGGAAATAAAAACTGTTTCTGATTACCCTAAAGTGGTCTTTACCAATAAGAAGTTTCCGTCTTCGTTTGCTTACTAGCGATAATTGATAAGCACATCGCTAAGTGTAGTATTCAAAATCTAAATTTATCATTAAATCATTTATCATTATCATTAAATCATTATATCAAATGATTTGCCATTTTTAGTTGATAATAGTAAGGTTTTATTTCCATTTATATGTGTATTTATTTATATATTTATTATATTTATATATATTTATTATTTATTTGATATATTTAATTATAATTAAAATTAAATTATATAAAAAGAAACATATCTACTACTATTTTATAGGTTGCCTTGACTTATTTAAAATTTGACAGCAAATAGGAGTAGATAATAAAACCAAAAAAGCTGTTTTATTCGTTTAATAAATCCAATAAAATGTCCTCATGAAAACGCATTAAACCGAAATTAAAGAATACAATGAACAATAGATTCAATGAATATTTAAAATTAGTTCCATATAAGATTTAATTCTCAGAATTGATTTTTCATCACAGAAATGCTGAAAATTTTGGGAGTTTCAACTTTGGCGTCGAATTCCAAAGACATGGGCAATGGTTCACGATTGGGACTATTTTTTAGTAGTGCCGTGATGTATTGAGAGTAGGTCCTACCAAAAATAATAAAGGTAAGTCCAATTATATAGGCCACGTAATTCAAAATGTCGGCAAACATAGGTTTTTTGTATTTTTAGGTATACCGCGGAACCTGTAGGTGATGGAAAATAATTTTGTATGGGACTTTTACTCAGTAGCACCCAAATATCATGGAAAACTTGAAATGGTTCGTGGAAATTTTTGGCTGTGTACCTGTATTATCAGCTTTTAATTAAATACGAAAAATATTTAATATTCGAACAACCACCAATTCACAATGAAATTATACTCCAAAGTATTTTTTAAATTCTCCTGAAATGTAATTATAACCAAATTTACTAATCATCGAAATACAATTTAGAATGGAGGGTGTTGATCGGAACATCAATTAAGAAGCCTTACAAAATTCATAAACAACTTTGGGTCCGAGAGGTCCAATTGATTGAGTTCGGAATCCGAATTTATAAACCTCGATTCCCACCCAGATTAATTCTACCCAGGCCACTACTGTAAACACCGAGACCGCTAAGGCGCGTTAATGTAAACACAAATTTCCGGCAGAGCCAAATATGCAACCCACTTTAAATTTACAATCAATTGGATAATTCAGACTTTTTTATTTTCATTAAAGGAGGAAGGAGTCTGTGTTTTGAAGCAAACAATTGATTTTGGAATTTTTAATAAGTTTAATCCGTTAAAAACTTAATTTCTTAATTTGCTGAAATGTTAGCATATCGATTGGACTGGTGCGGCGCATTTCGCGCCTTCAAACCCCTCTAGTGTGGGCAACATACCAAATAAGTGAATAAGCTAAAATAAATTTAATAAATCGAATAATTTTGAATCCTCCATCTCCCAAGCATCTACTAAAGAGGCCTGACAATTTCAGCATTGCCCTGGATCACTTTACAGTGCAGCCTGCACGGAAGCCTGCCTCGGAAAGCAGAAGCAGCAAGTCAAAATTAAATAAAAAACTATTAAAACTGAAAAAATATTTTATATAAAATTAAATAATTAAATCCGATAAGTAAGGCAAGCAATTTAGATACAATCTAAAAAAAAATAATAATAATAAATAAATATAAAGTAAAACAAGAAAGGAAGATAACTCCAGCTCCCAAAAGTGTGTATACCCATGCAGTTTGCAATTGGATCATTAAGAATCGATTCCTAACTAGCAAAATATATATAGTTAGAGACAGCATATAACAATTTGTTTTTGATAAAATTTCTAAAACATATTTTTAAAATCGTATACATTTAAATTTAAAATATTTCTTTACATCTACCGATCGTTTCTATGACAGCTATATGATACTGCTGATATATCTAAAATAATAAAAAAAAGCTCATATTTCAGAGTAGATGAGAAAATACGTTGATAAAAACAATGTAGCTATAATTTGATTCTATTAATTTCCCGATCGTTTGGCATCTATTGAATATAATCGTCAGATTTTTATAAAATGAAAACCGAAATTATGAATTAATACAAAAAGACAATATCTCAAAGTTATAATTTTATTTCTAAAAATTGTGCAATCGTTTCTATGGCCGTCCTATGATATTGTCAGCCAATCCGGCCCGTTCCGACTCACATATATAGCAGTGAGAGTAGACAGAAGACAGGCAGACTATTTGCAAACTTGCATTTTTCATTTCCCTCATTTCAGATAGCTTCAAAACTGAGGGACTAGAGGGCCTAGGAAGACTAATTCCTACTGGCCCTTTTATTTATTTTTCTTAGCTTCGATTTGACAACAACATACTCTGGACGGAAATGGTCAGAGCATGTTATTTCAAAGAGTTTCTTAGGGACATTTATGATATATCTCTAACACAGGAACAATTGAATTTTTCCACCTTGATTTTTATTTTTTGGCAAGGCAGACGGATTTTCAGCGGTGCCAATTGGCACCTTGGCCGGTAATACTTCAGGAATCTGAGGAAGATCCACTGGGGAGCAAAACCGAAATCACCCAGGGTGCGGCCACTCCCGAGACACCTTCGGATACCGAATCATTTTTAGCGCTAGATCTGAGAATTCTTTGAATTGATCCTGTAAACGGCTGTGCTAGGAACCCGAAGCTGGTTATAGGTCTGGTTACGGCTATTAAATTGGCTTTCCAGCGCCAAGAGCCAAGATCTTTTTTGCGTTATTTGCAAAAAGAGCATGCATGACATCATCTCGCTCTCAACATCACTGCAGGTCTCACAGCAATATCTTACTCAAATCATCGACAGACCGGGCTCCGACACCTATGCACTTGGCGTGCACGATGTTAATACATAGTTAGCAGAATTTCCCAGCCAGCAAAGTTGGGAGGGCTCTAAATGATGTGCCCCAAAAAGAGTCGATTTTAAGAGTGTTTTCTGAGTAGGCACATAAAAACAGCATTTTCTGAGCAAATTCGGGGCTGTTCCACAAAGGCTCAAAAAGAGCTCATATGTGTGATCATATTCGGAGCTGCGTAAGCAAGTAAAAAGTAAATCCTCGGTTAACAACGGTTGCAAGATGGTCAAAAATTGATCAATTTAGTTAGTTTGAACATTGAAGAAGTGCAAGTTGGACGTGCTTAAGAAAGTGTTTAAAAGTAATTAAAAGAAAGTGTTTGAACTGAAATTTATAATTTAAAGCCAAAATAAGTATCCAGAGATCAAAGAATCGACGCTGTGGTTAAAATTTAAGATTTTGTTTATAAGATTTCCATATTTTGTAAGTAATAATACAGATATACATAGAACTTAAGAATTAATTTTTAAGATTTTTCCTATTTTTCGTATAATTTTTGAGAAAAATAAAAATGTTTTTCGACGTACGTAGGATTTTTTCGATATTTTGATTTTTTGCAAAATGGTGAGTGATTAAATAAAATGTTCAATTTTCATGAAAAAAAAACGTCACAAAATTGTTGATAAAAAAAAAGTAAGCAAAAAAAAAAAAAAATCCTACGTACGTCGATAGCCATAGGTATTTTGGATATACTGTCAAAATTTCAGATCGATCGGTTAAGATTTGTTCGAGTTATGTTTTCGGCCAACTCAAAAAAAGTGGTTTTGAGAAAAACGCGTTTAAAGTTTTAAAATCGTATATAATTACATGTGAGGCATAGCCGCAGAATGGAAAATTTCGACACTTAGAAACTTTTGCCGGACTCTATCTTTTGATATGTTATTTTTAAGACCCTATAGTATTTTTTAAGCAAAAAAAAAATTTTTCGATTTTTAAAAAAAGTTACTCAGATGTCCCCCCTTAAGTGCCTAAAAATTATACTTTTATGATCATTTTCTGTGCGTTTTCAATGCTTAATTAGGAGGGTGAAAGCACTTATTTCTGTGTCACAAAAGAGTCATATTAGACTCAGAAATTGCTCTCTTAAAGTACGACCGTTTCCACGGAATAAAATGCACTTTCCGGAATCTTTTTTTTGGCACTTTATGATATAAAATGCGCATAAAAAAACTATCAGAAAACTGTCAGAAAACGATGGGATGGTGATATCACCTGCAGTAATATAATATTTAACGGTTTTGGCACAGCAGACAGTTGAAGGAGTCATTATATCGATTTATTACTGTCGCGACTGCAAACGGATAGGGCACAAAAGAAAATGCAAACAATGCAAAATAACCAACAACAAACTAAATTCGGAATTTAAATTAATGCAAACACAAAACAGAAAAAATGCAAGCACACGCAAAGTATAAGGAAAATTTTAAAAATACAAGATATAGCAAAATTCTACAAAAAACAAAGTCGCAAAAAAAAAAACCCGAACGTTCTCTTGAATGAGAAAAAAAGAATCTATTGGGCCGATACATATGTACAACTCCTCAAGCATACATTTATGTATACAAATACGCGGCCTAAGCTTTTTAAGAATATATAAACAAAAAAACAATCAACAAGCAATGACCACTTATGTACATAGCTCCAAGAAATTCAAACTCAAATTAATACACATATGTATGTATGTATATATTTTGATATATACTTTACTATAGGCACTTCACTTACATGTTTGGCTGCTCTTCCAACGTCGAAAGATCTTTAGACGCGGGGTGTTGCAGCTGAAAAAATTTTGTTATTGGGTTTTATATGTGTTCATAATTGCCAATGGATTTTATTTTCCTTGTATTATTTTAGTTTAATGTTTCACTGCACTGCAACATCGGATATTTGGGTAAATAATAGATAACAAACAAAAAACAAAAGGATTTATAAATGCAAAGACAAATAAAAAAATAATGTTATCTTGGCTGGGCTTAATTTGTATGTATCCGAGAATTATACTGATTTTGATTTTGTTATTGTTGTTGGTGTTGTAGCCGGGTAGAAGCACTGGTGCACTCGCGTAGGTTATAATCGACTGGGACACCAAAACTGCATAAAATTTATACTTTTCCTTTGGCTCTGCATGGATTTTTCCTATTAATGTCTTTCAGTTGTTTTAGCCATCCGGTCGCGGATTATTTCGTCACTTTGATGGGGTGGTAAAGTGGTTAGAGTTGACTGAGAAGCTGCATTGTGATCGGCTTTCTCTGCTCTCTCGGAATGCGCTAATTCGTTGCCAAGCTCAATCGATTTAGAAAGGCTTTGCTGGATGCCCTTAGATGGGAGGCGCCTCTGGCCCCAGTGTCCGCCAATTCGAGCCATCTGAGTGGGCTGTGGGCCGCGGAATTTAGTGGGTAAAGTCGCTCAGCCACTGTGTTCCATTCAAATAGAAAGACTTTTGTTAGTTTATAAAGAAAAACAATGTGGCAAAGTAGAATGCGAACATTTACCCTGGAATCGAGCTATTCCTCTTTTCAATCCATTGATTCGAAAGTTGCAAAAGAATTTTTTTCACTATGCACTGATTTGTATTTTTAAATATTAAAGTGCAGGAAAAAAAAAGGTTTTGTACTATGCACTGATTTATATTTTTAAATATTAAAGTGCAGGCAAAGACTTTTAAGGCAAACCGTTCTCTCCCGTCAGCACGTCCGTTGTGATCGGTGGTTAGAGCGACAATAATGCGCCTAGCTTCGGGAGCAACCCAAGATCTCCGGATTTCTCTTCGATACTGAAGCACTTTGACAAACGAAAGTATGCTATATTTATTCCCGAACTTGGTTTGTTGGGTCGACTTTTAGGCTTAAGGGTGTGCTATTTATTATCTACACAAGTGTTCTGTAGGAAGCGAACCTCCTCATCTGCAAAAATCCCAACTGTTTCCCGTGGATTAGTTGTGTGCAAGAAGATAGTGTTATGGTAATATTCAAAATATATTATATGTCTTTAGTGTAACTTTTTGGAAATTTTAAAAATGGCTTAAATGCCTTAATTCATAAACACAATTTGAATAATGATAAAATCCAATCCAAATTAAATGCCAAAAATAATATAAGCGCCTTTTGTCCTTGGTCAAAGCGATTTATGACAAAGACAATATGTGTAAAATTGCAAAAAAACCTTTGTGGTGCACACAAAATTGCTCTTTGTGCCTCTTGCTTAAAAAAATAATTTGTTACATAAAAATTCACTTTTTTTTAAAGTCTTAATAGTAAGAGGCGGCTGAATTAAAGCAACTACATACATACATCTGATGATAGAAAAATAAGGACCATTACAAAAAAATTTAACATTATTTTTCAGTTATTAAGAACATTATCAATGTAAAATTAAAAGAATATTTTTAATTTTTAGATGTTAATAAAAGGCTGTAAATATTTTGTTGTCGATTCGACGATGAATAACATAAACGTGGTAAATGTAAGCATAACCATATGGGGTTAAGAATCTTTTCGGCTGCAAAGAGAAGTTAGAAATATTATTATAACCCCGATAAGGGGTTAGAAAATAATAATAATGCAACAAATCATTAATTTTTGACCAAATAAGCTAATAGAATAATTTAAACATCATTTGACAGGTAATTGTTGTAAAATGTATAGGGTCACTTTTTCTTTGGAATAGCAAATAGAAAATTTGAAATTAGAAAGAAATCAACCAACTTAATGGCTATAAAACTTTGGTTATGAATATGAACAAAAATAACATGGCACATAACAGAAATGGAACAAATTAAGCAGTAGGGTATCAAAGCGAAAATATCAATTTTTTCTATAAAAACGAATTTTTTTTAACAAATAAAAAAAAATTTTGTTTTATTTTTATTGATTTGATCAAATGACAAGAAAGGAAGCTAACTTCGGCACCCCGAAGTTTGTATACCCTTGCAGTTTGCAATTGGATCATTAACCCTCTAGTGCCCAAGACCGCCTCTAGACGGGTAATGTTAAGAACACCGTTATTCTTTTCATTCCTTTTCACTCGGTTTTTGCGTTTTTATACCCTTGCAGGGTATTATAATTTCAGTCAGAAGTTTGCAACGCAGTGAAGGAGACGTTTCCGACCCTATAAAGTATATATATTCTTGATCAGCATCAACAGCCGAGTCGATCTAGCCATGTCCGTCTGTCCGTCTGTCCGTCCGTCCGTCTGTCCGTTTCTACGCAAACTAGTCCCTCAGTTTTAAAGCTATCTGAATGAAACTTTGCATATAGTCTTCTATATACTCTCACTGCTATATATGTCGGAACGGGCCGGATCGGACGACTATATCATATAGCTGCCATACAAATGTTCGATAAATTTTTAGAAAAAAATTATAACTTGGCTGTTTTTAAAAAATTATGGCCATTTTATATTACTTCAAAATTTTGGTAAAAATTTTATGAAAATCGGACAACTATATCTTATAGCTGCCATAGGAACGATCGGAAAATGAGTAGGAAAAAAATTATAACTTCGTTATTTTTCAACATATTCTTATCTACTTTTAGATATGAGCTTCTTTTATTATTTCAGAATTTTGGTAAAAATTTTATGAAAATCGGACAACTATATCATACAGCTGCCATATAAACGATCGGTAAATGTAGAGAAAATGTAAAGCTGGGAATGTAAAACTGTAACTGTCAAACTGTAAACATAATAAGTATAGGTAAAATTCAATGAAACTCTGTTTTGTGAGTGTTTTCAGCATTTAAATCTATAATATAAACATCAAAACCAATCTGCAAGGGTATACAAACTTCGGCGTGCCGAAGTTAGCTTCCTTTCTTGTTTTAAAATATTATAAATAGTTTGCTGCTGGAAAAAAAGAGTACCGTGCTGCTGATAGTCTCAAGGACGCAAAATTTATTAGCTTTTTATAACTTTTATAAAGTATCCCGTCTAGAGGCGGTCCTGGGACAATTCGTGATAAAAATGTTATAAGGTAAGATTGAAAGTGAAACAACCTATTACATATTTAAGTACAGATAATTTCTTCTGTAGACATGGAACGACGACAAGTGAATAAGCTATCAGCTCTTTCCGACGTGGAGATTGAAAATTTTTTCAATTCTATTGATTTTGACATTGATACAGATGGAGAAGAAGAAGGACGATTTGACTGATGATGTTTGCGAGGCAGTGCTTCCTGTCAATGAGGAAGACGAAGAAGCTATTGAAAAAGTGCTACTTCTATCGGATTCTATGCTAGAGAGATTTGTGTAACTTCAAGCGGAAGTTCGACTCCTTTTGCAAAATTGTTGTCACCCTCATATTCGATTCCGTCCAATTCACCTGAAGCACAGAAACGCAAACGTAAAGCGCCTGCTGAGCATAATTCTGCTTATGTTAAGGAAAGCACAATAGCTGAATGTGGATCTGTTTGGACTATCGACCCAAAAGAACTGCTTTTCAAAAAGATGTTGTGGAGCCAAACGAACCTAGTCATGGAAAAATCTGCAATATCCGAGGAGAACTTAAAAATCTGGATACGCCATTAAAGTGTTTTAAATTTTTTTTTCAATGCAACTCTATTTCCTGTGTGTTTTCAGCATTAAAATATAAAATATAAATTTAAAAAACCAAATTATTATATGCTTTGTATAAATATACAACTTTTAAATATATATTTTTTTTGTTTCCTTCTATTAATTTAAGCAGAATGGCTTGATTCTTAATGATTCAATTGCAAACTGCAAGGGTATACAAACTTCGGGGAGCCGAAGTTAGCTTCCTTTCTTGTTTTTTAATAACGTGGGGTCCTTGGATTATAGGGAAGAAGTACATACATATAAACACATGTTTATTTTTTTTAATAATTTTGGGTACTTGGGTTATAGGGAAGAAATGAGAGGTCGTGTGAGCCGAGCCCATCGGCTTAATCCGTCTTAAATTTGTCGGCAATGTTCATCTGCCGTGTGATGGTTATTACGGAGAAAGCAAACTTGGCCACCTGGAAGACAGGTTGAATAATAATAAGAGTGCGGCGGGACCGAAATGTTTTCGCAGGATCTTACGCTTATGTTGCTGGCCATGGATATCTGAAATATGCCGCCGGCAATAAAGACTATGGGCTGCTGCACGTTTTGAAGGAAATAGAGGAGCGTGGTCTTGTAACGGCGGCTGGCATCCACCCAGTTGGACTGGAAAAGGGAGTGGGTCAGGGACTCGCAGTCCTCCATGATGAGGTTGCAGGTATAGCAGAAGGGAAAGGTCTGCAGCAGAATGGTTATCACGAACATAAAGGAGGCGATGCCCGTCCAGATGTCCGAGAAGAAGAAAACGTTTATCAGCGTCAGACCCAGCACCAGTCCGATTAGGAGGAACTGTGTGAAAATAGTTCCAGATATCACCGGCTTAATGATCGAGCAGTATCTGCTGAGCGAAACAGAATGTCAGTGATTTGACCTCAACTCGAGACTGGGGCTGTATTCACCTCAGAATCAGCTTATGGTCCATGACGCACTTGACAAGCTCTTCGTAGCTCTCGGCCTCGCTCATAGTCTCGTCGGTCCGGAGACGGCGGATGCGTTCTCGCAGCATGTCCAGATGAGCTCGCAGGATGAGTGTGTAGATCAGAGGGTATGTGTCCGACAGCTGGTCCTGCAGCACGGCGCCCGACATCACAATGTACTCCAGAGTGGAAGCCATCCACAGATTGAGCGTGCCGTCGTGCCAGTCGATGAACGGGTTGTACAACTGCCAGGGAGGTCGTCCGCTGAGCACCGAGCTGAGGTAGGTGGAGCCGGCATAACCGCAGTAGACAAATGTGAAGATAAGAAAGGCGTGGTTGCTGCGCGCCACCACGAGGTGTATCTTCTCGCGCTCCTCCATGGTGGTGCAGCGCAGGTCCAGCTGGTCCAGCAGATCCTTGGCCTTGATCAGTCGCCACAGCATCGAGTAGGTGATGGCCACCTTGACCGACGAGCCGTAGGCATTGATACACACCTGCAGCGAGGTAAGGAACTCGCCCGGCGAGAAGGACTTAATTTGGGTCATGTAGCTGCCGAGGAATCCCAGCGGCAAGTACGTGGTGAACCACACAAACGTCATCAGCGTCCAGGTAAGGTACACGTAGCGCAGAACGCCCGCCTTGGGCGGCAGCCAACCTATGAACTTCATGGCTCGGTACAGGTAGATGCAGCCATCGCGGGATCGCTTCTGCTCCGTGAGCGGGGCGGGACGTATAAGCCTGAAGACCATTTTGTGGCCAGTGTGTTATGTGAGCCCTTGGAGCTCGACTTTTATAGGCCAGCAGACTGCCAGCTTGTGTCATGTTCGCAGATGAAGTTTTCAATAAATTCGAAAAGTTTGCGTTAAGTTTAGGGCTATTGCTGCAGTTTAATTATTCATTTGAGAATTTCTCTGCTGCCTTCCGTTATGTTTAATTAACAGAGTCAGGGCCCTCGAGTCGGTGGCCCGAGCGGACGGACATCTTGAAAGTTGTTCGTCAAGAAAATTCCGATAGCGATTTTAAATGTGAAACTGCATCGAGAAACCGCCGCTTGCTTCCACATGCTGCCTTTCCGGCCTGCATAAATGATGTCAAAAGTTGACAAAAATGGCAAACGACTCTTAAGCGACTATTAAGACGTTGCTCATACGCAGCGTGGGCCGCGTGATTCCCCCTTAACCGGGTCAACAGTACGTTTGCCTGGAGGCGGGATAAAAACATGCATGTGTGTGTGCAAAGAGGATAGGGAAGGGAAACTTTTCAAGGCTTCCGCCGCAATGGCAAGTTATGCAAAATGGCCGCTAATCGCCGCTATAACTAAATTTATTAAATTTTCTCCCGTCGGTCCGCGAGTGTGTGCAAAAAGCTTTGCATAATCAGCCTCTAAGCGTAAGCCAGCACAGATGCCACATGTTGTGTTGCGTGTCGTCCTGGTGACATCTCCTTGCAGCTTTAATGAAAAATATGCTCGCCGAGTGTTATTAATATTGCTCAGAATGTCTGGCGTTTGACACATGTTTTGTTGTCGCTGTCTCTTTTGTTGTATGTACCTCCAGTGTCGGCTCCGGCTTCGGCTTCAATTTAAGCTCCAGGAACAGCAACAACAGCTCAAGCTCCTTTCCCTGTAACGTGTAAGTTGACATTTTTTTTTTCATTACTGCAACATTTCAATAGCGGAGCACCCGTATGCGCACCCCCAGCCTTTGCGGAGCAACTGTTCCTCCATCAAGGGCGTCGTGTCCAAAGAGAGCTTGTATATGTTAGTCGAGCGTGAAGCAAGGGCAAGGATAATCTTTTGTTTGCTCTTGCAGGGGCCTCGTCACTGCCGCCTGATTCAGAGAAAGTTGAACACTCCGAGCCCTGAAATCGTCGGCTTATACATATACCGACATGTCGCAGCATTTGAATGGAATTTATGCGCTGCAAGCAGCTGAGTGACCCCCAGCCACCGGCACAATAGAGACCTCTTCACCGGGCTCCTCGCAAATCGCCAATCTGTGACCTGTCCGTGGCAGAAATTTATGTTGCCTCTGGCCAAATCAATTACCCCATTAATTGCATGCTCTGTTCGGAAAAATATGGTGTGATGGCAGCGGTGCAAGTGCTCGGTCGCCTAATTGTAGGCGGCGTGTGTCTTTTGGATCTCCGAGTACGTTTAATACCCACGCCATGTCATTTATTATCGCTTGACGTATTTATTTTAATTAACGGAAATTAATGCCATGCTGCGCAGCTGTGCGAACATGTTTGCAGTACCTTACACACTCAGGTGCTTTCGCTCACTTGCCGCCCTCACTCCCAACCGCACCGTTCCACCAGGATGCAGACGTCGCAGTGCTTTGCGAAGGATGTCTCCCTTTCGGTGAACATATATTCTGCAGTCTACACTCATAAAAATTTTTGGCTAAAATCGCCCTAAAAAAGTCGCATTTCGCCCGTGTATTTAGAAATTCGCCATAGAAACGGTTCCAAAGGCTAGTCGCTCTAGATTTGAGAAAATTTGCCCTAAATTTGAGGAAAGATTCTTTCCTAAATCTAGGGCGATTTTTCTTAAATGAAGAAACATTTTCTTGTTTATAAGGAGATTTGTCCTAAATATGGGAAAATTTTTTCTCAAATTGAAGGTGAATTTTTTCTTACATTTAGAAAGATTTTTCTTGAATGTAGAAAATTTGAAGGTAAGTTGCAATTGTTTGTTGTTGCTGCTGCTGTATTGGTAAATAAGCAATATTTTTTTTTTTTGTAAAAATATTGTTAATAAATAAGAAATAATATTATTTTTGTTGTAAAAATATTGTTAATAAATATTAATAATAATATTTTTTGTTGTTGTATTACAACAAACACAATATTATCATTGTATATTAACAAAG
This sequence comes from Drosophila kikkawai, assembly GCF_030179895.1. Classification (NCBI taxonomy): domain Eukaryota; kingdom Metazoa; phylum Arthropoda; class Insecta; order Diptera; family Drosophilidae; genus Drosophila; species Drosophila kikkawai. Next base: position 25,929,502 of record NC_091728.1, on the reverse strand, counting down.
GCGGCCAAAATGCTGACACTTTTGGTGTTGCAAAAGAGACTTGCTCTTACTAAGTGTTGACCGGCCATCGTCACCTCATGCCAGAGACGTTTGAACCAGTTGGGAATTGTATGTGCACGCGTGCGGAATTTGCCAAAAGAATTCGCCATAGTTTTAGGAAAAGTTGACCAGCAAAACAAAGAAAATTCTCCCGTAATTTAAGAAAATTCGCCCGTAATTAAAGAAAGAAATTGAGCGAAGCAAATCCGAAAATTTTGCCCTATATTTGAGGAAAATATGTACACTAACCCTAAAAAAGTGTATTTATGGCGGCTATCCTTTATTTTACTGTGCCTTGCCTTAAATTCATGAAAACCTTTTCCTTATTCCAGAAAAATTTTCTTAGTTTAAGGGCGATTTTTTTTATGGCGATTTTTCTTAAATCTAGAAAAATATTTTTATGAGTGTACTGGGCAGAGATATAACTGGTGTCAATCTGTGTGGGATATGCTGAAAATTAACAGAGTTAATGTGAAGCGTTCACAGGGTCCTCGGGATTATTAAATATCCGAGGGGCTTCTGACGGTCCACAAATTCGGATAACATACTCTTAAATTATTTGATCTGATCGAGGGCTAAATTATATTGTGTTTTTGTTAATGTATAGACACTGCTGACAGGAACTCTGCTTATTTAAGGGCTTGCGTACAAAAGAGCACCACGAAGAGTTGCGAATGATTATGAAACCAAGCATAAAATTAATTTTGTTTATTGTTACGAGTACATAACATATTTCGTTATTCTGCTCGGCTGCTAAGCCAGGAGAATGCATTTTGATGAGATACTTCTGGTAGCGGCTGGAGCCGCTGAGGAGTTGGCAGTGGGAAATGAAATTATAATAAAGGGAATTCCCCAACCGGCAACAGGAGTAGTAGGACCAGCGGCGGAGAACGACCCTTGAGTACATACAGACATGCACGCAAACTCGAAGCGGGTGCAGACCAGGGTCGTAAATGCCATTATTATTTTGTAAACATTGCGACAGAGTGAGTGCCCCAAATTGTTAACTCACAAGGTCGTGAAAATACATAAAAAATGAGAAAACATTCGCGCATGAAAAACAAGGGCTACGACTAACACAGACACTTGCCCACTCGCACACTCTCCCAGCAAGACAAATAAACAAGCTAGACATTCTGCTGCAGCAACACACAAACTTTTAATTAATTTCCGTCTGTGTGACCCGTGAGTATACGGGCATACATATATGGTATGTATGTACGTCTAACTGATTGCCATGATACTGCCCCCGGGGCTGGTGGGGGTGTTTTGTTTGCCAGTGCGGATGAGAGACCCCTTTGCACACACAAGCAAATAAGAACACAAACATTTAGTGTCGCCGTGGTGCCAAAAATGGCTTGACCCAAATGTAATCAGGTAATTTGTTTTGTACTGTCAATATTTGCACGGTTGCCACGCATATTTGGACTTAATAATGATTTCCTGAGTTATTACCCTCACCCTGATATACCTTGTGCTTGAAAAACGGGCGGCATTGATTTCCCAGTGACGCTGCACCATACATTTAAAAATATTTATAATTTAAGAGATACAAAAATAAAACTATTCTAATCATAATTTGTATTCGGATAGGGATCAGGGCATTTCTATATTTAATTGTACCCCGTGTGCTTAATAATTCCTTAAGCTTTGCTGCATCCTTTTTTATATTTTCAACATCCATAACGATATCTTAGACTCTGAGTTTTTAGTTTCCCTAGTAACGATGTTTATGATGGTTACAAGCTATGATCTTAAATTAAAGTTCCAAGAATATAGAATATATTGTATATTCATTTGAGAAAGGATTAGGTTTTCTACAAATCCCAATAAATTTCCAGGTGGAACTTTCTGGCCCTCACCTTTTCTACCTCTTAAAAAATGAGTTTTCAACTTATTTTAAGCGGTTTACTTTAACATTCAACAATGACATTAGACCGAATTCAGAGATTTAAAAAACGTGGTACAGTCCCCATTGATTTAAATTTAATATACAAATTTTATCAGTTTATTTTTCCAATTTAATTAGAAAATAAGTTGTATCGCAACAACAAAAGCTATTTCAACATTTGTTTATACAAAAGAGGCGTTTATGGAAAAATGGTCCCACTTAAGAACAGGATTTTGGCAGGAAAAGTGCTCGGCAGAACCATAGTGCGCTGCCCTATGTCCTTAAATGCGGCATTCTCTGCCAGCCCAGACATTAAGTTTGCCCCGTCACGAGCTCCGCCCTGAGAACATGTCAGCCAAGTAGTCAGCTGGTCCAATTTCGACTCCCTGACTGGCTGACTGGATGACAGACAGGTAGTGAAAGTAGTGCAAAAGAGCAGCAACCGAAATTGATTTAATAGCCTATATTATGGGGCCAAACGCACACATGGGCGCCCTTTTGCACACGCAAGGGTGGGAGCACATATGAACGTGTACGTAGTGCAAACTGTGAAGTTATAAGCCCCCTTGCTCTTGGCAGCTGCCCTCCATTGAATGACTCTTGAAGAGTTGCAGTCATGGGGCTTGAGGTTTCAGGCGAATCGAATCAATTACTGGCATTAATTACATCAATCGAACATTGTGAATTCCTGCAGAACTACTGTACCTTATTTTTAATGAAATGATAACTCTCTTAAGACTCAAGTAAAGTAGAAAGTATTAACTCTCTTTCGGGTTGACAGCACATTGAAAAAGAATAAACTATAATGTTCACTCAACATATTTACTTTTATATTTGGCAAGTATATGTCAAAATACTTCATATTGGGCCTCAGGTCGTTTTCAATTCAATTACGACTCAATACAATGCCCATGATGCATGGCCTTTCCCGGCTTTAGGGCCAACAGTTTGTTTCCCCTCCAGTGGCAAAACACTTTTTGTTATTATTTGATTCTCTGGCTGCCAGCAAAAAGTAGGCAGCATTTTTCATTCCAGTCGGAAATAAAAGGAGGAACTACGTTCGACGACAACAAAACATTACACTGATAGTGATAGGTTGGGCGGGAGGCGAACACGAAACACATTTCGAGCACGGCTCGGGACTAAGGTTGAACGGGGTCAGAGTGAATGGAACTGGTGTATTGACCATTGACTGAATGGCAGCAAGCGAGCCAGCAAAAAAAAGCAGTGTGTGTAGAGGGGTTAATACCCCGTTGGTTTCTGGGCATCGGCGGCGTAATTATCTTCTGGGCCAGGCTGTTCCCAAATTAAGGGTACTTGGCTGACAGACGCCTGCCCATCACCGAAGGCGGCTTACTCAAGCTGCGATCTCACTCAATTGCCAATTCCTTGGCAATCGCCGCAGCTTCCTTTTGCGACCAGGACCAGCGTCCGGTCCCCCCGAGAGGCAGTCCCTCCCCCCGCCAAAGCGCTCATGCAAAAGCAATTTCCTGAACTTTTCACCCCACCACGCACACACTCCCCCACAGCTCACTCACAGATTAAGACGACGACCCCACTCGAAACGCATTGGGCGACCGTCGGATGCCGTGGCACTCGAAAACCAATACGATTGCGATTATGCCCACTAGAGTGGTGTGTGTATGTGTGTGGGTAGTTGTGGGCGTGCGGGAGCGTGCGCTCTAACCCACACAAGCACACGCGTAGAAATTGCTCGCTGCGAGTAAGAAATCATTGAGGTTGGTCGGCACTCTAATGGAAAACGACAAGCGGCATGTGGGCAACCCCACCACTATCTCCTGTTCCATCTCCGTCCCGCTGCACGTCGCCGGATGTTGGCGAGCGATAGTTGTCGTTGTCGTTGGCAGTTGGACTCGCTCACCTCACCGCAAAAGTTTAGTTGCCAGTTACGGCTCCCCCTGCGGCGGCCGCTGTCCGTGATGCATCAGGGTATCAATTTGCGGGGCATGGCACTCGTTCGTTGGGGCGCCCGCAGACCCCTCCGCGGGCCCCGCCGAGTCGTCGGTCCTGAGCGTCATTAGAGGCCGGCCATGACGCTCTGGCACGTGACGTTGTTGGAGCGCGTTCCGTTGATAAGTGTGACACAGTTGGGGCATCTTCGGGCCACGCGAATGCCGAGCTTTGCGAAGAGAGCGAAGAGAGGCGCCAGTTTCTCTTCGGAGGCCTGCGCCCTGGAAGCCGTGGAAGTCAGCTGTCGCCGCGCGGCTCTGTGCGAGGAATTCCAGCCGGGGGAGTGCTCGCACGGCTGACCTAGAGGCTGGCAAGAGCTTTCGCTCAGCTCCGTAGCACGCTGGCGCGGACGCTCTCTTCCAGGGCCGAGGCGCACCCGAAGGCCACTCAGTCCTGGCCATAGAGGGTCGTCCTGTCAGTTCACTTCGTTCGCTCATCGAAAGCTGTGCACGCTGCGGAAGCGACGGCATCGCTCCTGCCCCAAGTAGCAACAACAACACGGCGCTCGCTGACAGACCATTTAGCACAACAATAACAAAGCCAGACCGAACGAGGCTGAGGTTGAGGTTGGAGCTGAAATTGTGGTTTAGACGGAGGCTTGCCGGCGGCAAAAGTGCTTACAATTTTTTAAGATAACGCCTTGCGCGGCGCGTGCAAAGTTCAAGTCCGGCTAGAAGGTGAGCCCGCAGTGCGCGCGTACGCCTCCTATCGTTGCATATCCTTGCGGACGCAGTTGTGGTCTCATGTCCTGCTGCCGGGGCCACTGTGGACGCTACTAAGAGCCAGCAGAAACAAAAAGTGAAAGCGGAAACGGAAGCGGAAGCGGAAACGGCAGAGCGCCAGAGAAACCGAGAACTGGCAGCGACAGTGACTGTGACAACCGTGAAGTGTGCGGCTGCATTGCCATTTTGTTGGCACTTTGACCCAAATCGCAGTGCATCCGAGGTGTGCCGGCGTGAGTGAGTGTGCGAGCGTATGTTAAGTCTGACGGTGCCCCCTAGTGCGAGGATTTACCTTTCCGAAGAGTCCAGTTGATGCTTCCGCCGTGCGATATTCGCGAGTGCCGCCGGCGAGATAAATAAGTGAGAAACGGGTCATCGGAATCCCTTCTGGCATCTATTCTGGCCGCATCCGCCGCTGAGGTGCATCGCATGTGAGTATGACACGTGCTTAGTGTGACTTTTGCCTTTGCTTACCCCCTGCGGCGCACTCTCCTCCTGGCTTTCCGGCCCAAGCTACCTGATTTATGCGGGATTTGGAAGTTTAGGTTTTGGTTTATGGCCTGCGGTAAGCACAAACTTTGTTGCCGTCAAACACAAAACACGGACGTCGTTCAAAAACATATCATCTGAGGCTGGCAAGGGAAGTTCGTATTCACCAGAAAAGTAGCTGCCATAATGGTGTTGTTATTAATTGGGAGGATTCGGGATTGATTTCTTTTTTTTTAATAGAAAACTGTTTATCGCTAAGTAATTATATTTGACGAGGCCCTAATAATAATCACTCTTATTTAGAAAACATTTGAAAGACGCCTACTTTGAAATGATTTTGTTGTATTTATTTATTTTTTTCTTGTTAGATATGTCAGCATTTTGTTTTAAGAAACTTAATTGCTCAGTAAACCTCTGAATGATTTTAACCCACATCGAATTTGGAAATATTTATATCCAGCTTACACAATACCCATCATATCTCAGACTAAAAACTATCAAGATATAAACAAATTAATAGAATTTCATTGGTAGGTCTATTTTTGTGAGCTGTACTTGTGACTTTCGGAAGAAAATAATTGTATCTTAAGCTAAAGTTTTCCTTAAGATTTGGTAAAATTATATCATTATCATTAAAGTTATTGTTTTACTAAGGTTCTAACCAGTGGCTTTTAAGTTTGAGATTCAAGATTTGTAATTTTTGTGCATTTGTGAAACAGAAAATATTAACACTATGCGTTCTTATGGCAATTTGTATTCATCATACTGAAATTAGAAAATGGAATATATTATATTAATCGAAAACCAATTATGATGAATTGTAAAATAAATTGATTAAATAAGTTAGCGAGTAGACTATTAAAACCAGGAACCTTTAGGATCAGAAGAAGTAAACTTGAAAACATATTAGCCATCTGAGACATCTACCTCTTAAAAAGTATTTGCGTAAATCGTTACGATTTGCTGGCGAGATGTGTTTATTAAAAGTCGACTTTAAAATTTCTAAAAAATTTCTAAATAATGCTGTAATCCATAAATGGGCTTAAATTTAATTAGGCTTACATACAAAGAAGAACCCTCTCCCGCGGCGAGTTACTGTTTACCTATAATCAACATGATGCTTGCTAAGTTAATCAAAGCCCGAAACATTTATTGTTGTAATTGTTTTGCCTGGCAACGTGCCACAAACAAATCCAGCGCGATTACAGGGAAACCGGCCGACAACACCAGGGCACCAGACCGCAGAAGACTGTTCAGGACTATTCAGCAGCCAGGGCAAACACGCATGCAAATGGCGTCTGTCGGAGTCCGACGGCTTCTTAATGAAATGACAAAATGAAAACTCATGGAAGCAGCTAAGAAAAGCCAAATATTTGTGTAGGAATCATACGAGTTCCTTGGAGACGTGGCGCTAATGGCGAAAGTCGTTGTCGTTTAGACGTGAGGCCCCTCGGCAATTCGCTGCGCGTGGGGGGTCTGGGGGCGTGAGCAAGGACGTCGCGGCTGGGGCGGGGCGAGCCAAAAGCAATTAAATGTATTTCCGCTTCGATGTCAAAATTAATGTGAATTTGATATTTGAAAGCGCACACGCACACCACGTACACACTCGCGGAAAATGAGACGCAGAGGTCGCTCAGCCGGCAGGATGTTCGGGCGTGGCAGACCTGTGTCAGTGCCGGACTGTCAACGGGACAGTGGAGAGTGGGCAGGAGCTGGAGCGGGGCTGGGGCGTTTCGTCACCTTGGGGGTCTGACATGCAAAGTGCCAATGCCCGGCGTGTCAGTGGGCCAGTGTGTGATTGGGCTGTGGCACGTCTCAGGCCTCTGGTCCCTGGGCCCATGGATTGTACGTTGACAGTAACCGTGGCTGACGGGGCGGATAGAGCTAAACCCTCGGGCAGGGGCCTCTTTATGGCTTCTATTTTGACACCTCGTGCTATTGCTAATGAGACCACCGGAATCGGGCGTATACGTAATGTGTGTTTACTCGGATCATACGCCAAGAGGCCGCCCGATCCATTGGACTCCGCAATGGAGTCGCAAAGTCAACTCTTGTGTAAACAAGGCTGAGGCAATATATAACTGGAGTCCTGCTGCAAAACAACACAGCAGTAGTTGCCTCGCTCGGCAGATTGTTATTCCTTTCTGTCTAGCTCTGATTTGATTGTGTGCATATGAGAATCAGCCAAGTCTGTGTGCGATGGCATGTCAGTTGGGTTTTTGCTCGGCTCCCAGCGCTGCCTGCTCGTAGTTATTTATGCAAAATATCTACAAGCGTAATAGCAAAGGCAAATAAAAAACAGAAAATATTTAAATAACGGATTACAAGCAAGGACCGAGGAGAGCCTATGCCGATCCTGCCTGCGCAGCAAAAACACAAATTGGAACATGCCCGGCTGGTCGTCAGCTAAGTTTGCCGTCTAGTTGCGAGCCCGTCCCGGCTCCTTGGCCGACTGCCTCCAAGTCACTGGGTCTGTGCGTAGACTGGCTGGCAGCCTGCTGCTGGTCCTTGCTCCACCAGCAGCCCCTGGCCGCACGTCACTGTGTCTCCGGCGAGGGTCTTTGTTTTTATTCTGGCTTTTAAATTCATTTTTATTCATTAGACTCCGTTTATTGCACGATGATGTCATGTTAACCAAGTCGCGTCAGCACGTACGCTCCGGTTATTATGCCCAAGTCCTCCGCCAGATGCTGCCGCAGGAGAGATAGGACTTGCATTCGGCAGTGGAATCAGCGCAGCCTCGAATGCCGAACGTGAGCCTTTGATATATTATTCAATCTCGGGCGCACGCACTCACACTCCACTAACCCTTTGTGGGGCTTGGCATAATTTAAGGCCCTGCTGGGCTGGCAGCTCGACTGCCAGGACTGGTACTGGGACTGGGACTGTTGCTGTCCAATCAGGACTTGCCAACTTTTAATTTCCATTTATTTTCGTGACTTTTGCCTGGCCTGGCCAGCTTATCTGCTCGGCATTGTGTTCAGCCCGCATTGGGCGACCCTTTGCAGATAAATATCGGCTGGCATCCTTTAGTGCTTTCCAATTGACGGAACTCGCAAACTGAGTCTTGGCAACGCTCATCGGCCTGCCATGTAAAAGTTTGCCATTCGGCAGGGGCTGAGTTCGTTATTATCGGTACTATATTGGGCCCGAACTCTCAAGTGAAGCGAGAAGCGGCTTAGCCGGAACCTGCCTGGGCAGGTTTATGGCAGGAAATTGGATTACGACCCACCATAAACATTAACAATGGGCTGCAAGATGTCGCGCAGCCAATTCAAATTACTTCGCCCGCCAACAGCTTAACAAATTAAGTCTGTAATGAGGACTTTGCATAATCAGGCCGGAGCCTAGGGGGCAGGGGATTTGATGGCCTGGAAATTACAGCGGCGGATTGGTTGGCAACCAATCATGATTGATGGCCGGAGCCCCACCTGTTTGCGGGCCTCTTCAGGTATCAGACTAGTCTTTTCCCAGCCGGACTGCCGTGGGCACGGCCTGAATTATACAGGCAATCTGCTAATTATCGAGAGAGCCCGTGTTCCGTGTCCCTGCCCCGTGATTTCTGCTGCCGTGTCATGTGTGCCGTTCGAACTACAAACATTCTATTAGTACTGAATGAATTATTAATAACTGTGTCAGCCGCCTGCTAATGAGATGTTGCGGGGGTTTTCGGCGTGTGGTGGAGGTGTAATTTACGAGCCGGATGGCGTGGGCTGCTCAGCCGGACACTTAAATTTGCCAGTGTTTGCCTAGGTCTAAGCAGAAAATCATTAGTTAAAATGCGCAAATATCTCTAACGTTTTTATTAGCCGAGTAGCAAGTAATTGCCCACAATTAGGCTTTAATAGTACGGCCGTGGAGCGGAGCTATCCGACTGCACTGGGTCCTAAGTACACATCGCACACACTGGGCCAGAAGGCGAATCAGGGCTGGGACTTGGTTCTCGGCTGTGCCCTGTGTGGGTCCCTCGGGGATTAGCTGAGCGTGAATACGTTTTGCTTGCTCGTTAACTAAGAATTACCCTCTACGCTCTGTATGTGCAGGAAAGTTCTTTTTGTCTTTTCGGGAACCCCAGTCCCTGTCTGCCCTCGCTTTACCCACTTTTTTTATTGAAGCCATTCTGTCGGGGCAGCAAACAAGACTTCTACTAAAATGTTGCCACTCTGAGCCAGTCAGAGGACTCAGGCTTTGTCTCTCCGCGCGATTGTTCCATGTATTTGTTGGGTTATTTTGTTTTCTTTCAGCTTTATATACCCTTGCCGAGAGTAACACCATTTTCGTCAGAGGCCCGCAACGTCCTAAAGGAGTCTGAGCGACAGCCGAGTGGATCTATCTGGATACAGTCCGGTTTAAGAGACTATATCCTAGCTATTCGTGGAAAAAGAAACTGGGGAAAAAAGAGGAAAATATATTTTTTTTACCTTTACATATAATGTTAAATATTTTCTACGATTTCAAAATCAAAATACTATAACTTTCTGGTAAACGCTTTGCATTTCTCTTTTTTTTTCGAAGAAAATCTAATTTAGGACTGAGTATACAAATTTCGGCTTTCCGAAGTTAGATGCCTTTCTTGTTTATTTGTATTCGTAGTTCTTCCCGACAACGACAATTATTTTCTTTGTTGTCTGAGCCCACTTTGCATAAAATGATACCACGAAAATTTCAGACACGGGCACATGTAACCTTACGGTTATAGATTCGTTTACTTAATATAAAAATAAAATGAAATAGCAATATATTGTATTTTGATTTCCAGTATTTGCCAAAATAACTTGAATCAGCGGATATTTATGCGCTTGAGTGTACTTAACCGCACGGATAATATGTATACTGAGATACACAGAACATTATATCGATCGAAACATCCTTGAGTTATTTTTACCAATTAAGTAAAAGACAAACAAGTCTGGTTTCTCTCAAACATTTCCATGATTATGGAAAATTGAAAATCCAATCATTTCGGCTAGGTAAGGAAATGCATAAAACTGCTGACTATGCCCCGTCTAATGAATATGTTGGAAAAGATTTTAGCTTTCGAGCCAGGTTAATGAACTTCGAGAAGAAAGTATTATTCTTGAAGATAAGAAAAGGCTTTGTCAAAGAAACAACGGTCAGAGATATTCACAAGAGTTTAAAAATTTCAATTTATTCTGTAAATTGTTTGTATTTTTGCGATGCCTGCTCGTGCGTAGAGTTTCGTTACGCTAGACACAGTTTTACTGCTCTGCTTTGCATAAAATACAACAAAAAATAAATAGCTTTCAGCAATAATATTAAAATCACAAAAAATCATGTGTGTGGAAATGCGCCACAGATTTTAATCAGCCCTACTTGCAGAAGTTTGCGCCGTAAATATGAAATATTCGCACTCGTGCCTCCCCCAGCCTTTGCTGTGGGCTTTGGCCCCAAGTTCAAGTAGGGCCTTCTCGGCTCAGGCTCAAACAAAAGCACGAGAGTGCCAACAATAATAAAAACAATGGTGCTACGAAATGAACGCCCGACATCAAGATTTAAAAATGTGGCTCAGCATCCCAGCAAAGGGCAGGAGACACGCGCCGCAAATGAAGCGGGTCCGTGTGTCTGCGTCTGAGGTATTGTGACTAAGAAGACAAGAGGTACGTAAGGAAGGGCCAACGGTAGTGCGAGGCCACGCTCATTCAAAAATTTAGCGGCGAAAGTACTCTCAAGTGAAATTACGGAAATAAAAAGTTTGCACGCCGCCACTGACTTTAAGATGGCGAAGGGCGAAGAGCACATTCCCGGGATCGGAGCCATTTAGTGCTATGTGATAAGCCTTCGCTGCTCCCAGCTCCCAGCTCCCAGCTTTTGCTCAAGGCTTCCTGCTCCTTGCCCCCTGCTCCGAAGGTTCCGATGCTCCGATATCAATGTGGGCGGCGTGTCAAAATATTTCGCTCTGCTTTCTTGGCTGCTTGTAATGCGAGCTCATTACCATAAAAGCGATGCCGGTTACACACATCCGAGGGAGAAGGGTGGTGTGGCACGCACTGGCATGTGTGTGCGAGCCAACCGTCAATGGGGAGGCCAGCTCATAGATGTCTTCAATTTCAGTAATAGCACTTTGGGACCTGCGGGAGTTAAAGGCCCCCGAAGACACTGCTCCGGCCAAAAGTTTTAACTGCCGCCTGGCGGACTTTAAAGTGTATTGCAGTCAGAACCAGATAGTCAGTCACCCAGCCGATTATATCCACTCCGTTCGACGAGGACACGCCTCGGAGACACTCCGTGCTCACCGAAGACTCAAGAAATATTGCATATGGCCGGCCGCAGGGGACTTTGCCATTAAGTCAGCGCCACAGAAAGAAATACAGAGTCAATACATGCTGAGTGCCCGGTGGGGCAGGCTGTCTGCTTGGCTGGCAAGCTGGCTCTTTGGCTGGCAGGAAGAAGGGAGAATGGATGAGTGACAGGACGTGGGGTGCATGGGGGATCCATCAACGTGTGGGAGGCGGAAGCTCGGTGTGTGCAACACCGAACGCCGAGGAATTTTCCATGCGGCATCGAGCAACTTTCCAACAATCGACTGCCAGTGCCTGCCTACCCGGGAAAGTATGCCATAGAAGTTCGCAAATATGGCGGGTGGCGGCATGAAGATGTAGATGTTATGCGAGTGCGAGGCATCCCGAGGCTCTCGGCGTAAATATGCTGCCACATAATCCGCAGACGGACCACAGGCTGCTCAAACAATGACTCGCCGCCCGAGCAAAAAATTCAATTTGTGTGCGACGCAATCTTAAGTGTTTTGGCCAGTAGAACGTCCCAGATCCGGATCGGCCTAGGATCCCTCCGTGGGTGACAGCTATGGCTTCAATTGTTTTTTTTTTTATCAAGACTAGCTTGTCCGGCAGTGCAGAATAAGCCATGCTCACTTGAGGCTTACTAGGTCCCTTGTGCTCTATAGGTCTCCGTTATACTTTAAGATTAACCACCAAAGGCCCCGGTTTATGAACAGACGTTGATTCTAAACTTTCTAAATAATAAAATAATAATATGAATAATAATATAATGAATGGCAGGAGCACTGCATAAAAAAAAATGTTAATATTTTTTATAATTTATTTGATAGAAAGTTCAAATATCACTTGGAATCTAGTAAAAAACTTATGATGAGCGTTAGAAAATGATCAGTAGATCATCAGAAGGTTACATGAAAAAAGATTCGATTTCCACTACCTCTATATATAAGTTTTAAGCAATCGTTGTAGCTATGCTTGCGTGTTCCTTTTTTTCAAATTATTTTGTATTATTTTCGAAAAATTACGTCAGGTGTGCTCGACAGTGTGTTATCGGTACAGATTGAATTTAACCGAAAAACAAGTGAATTTTAGCCTTAAGGCAGCCTGCTCGACTGTGAGATACCTAATATCACAATGAAAATGCTTTGGGTCTGTTTATTTAACATTAACATGTGTTCTCATTTATAGCTCAGCTGTAAAATTTTCATGATTTAATTTAGTTTCTTTTCATGATTACGATTTCTCGCTTTGCCCGTTACATTAATTATAGGTTGATATTAACATATAATCCCAAATATCCTAAAAAATATGTGTAAAGTTTTGTATTATATTGTTAAAAACTTTATTACAATTTTAAAGAGTTTTTAAAATATTTTCTTTTTACAATACATTTAAAGTTTAATGATTAATATGTCACTTATGTATATTGATCATTTATTTAAAAGTTCCAATTTTTGATATTTTATAAAATCTAAAGAGAATAGAATAAATTCATTTTACTTCGATATTTAAGCTACTTGAGATATTAATATTTTAAGATTTAAAAGAGTTTTGTTTTTAGTTTGATTATTTAATAGAAAAGTTGTGTTGTCTGAGAAGCTTCATTCTGAAATATGCTCTAATATTTATAAGCAGTATTTGGACACTGTTAGGTACAGGGCATCTCCTATTCGAACCACTGGAGAATTTTATTCATTTTTGGTTTCGAGTGCCTACTCTCGCTTCCGAACCCGCAATTATGTTCTGCGGCTTGCGGCGTGCAGAGCGGAAATTAATTTCGTGCCTTATTGGAGCTAATTCGATTGTAAGTCGCTCCCCACGCATTCCTCCAGTGCCGACCGCTACGCAGTGGGGTCACAGAGACCCACCGAGATACATTTTTGATCGAAATAAATAATATATTTAAACTAAAGCATTGGGGCAAGAGTGATTGGGGCTAAATGTGCACTATAAATTATTAATGGGACTTATTGCTTGGATGTTAAAATAAGTCAAGGTCTAAATTAGTCGAGATTCAAGCTCGCAATGTTCCATTTTAGGAAATCGATTTTAGCTTTAATTTCCAGTATCGAACCCACTGTGGGCTGGGGGAAACCAACACACGAACAATAAGCGGTTGCAGTGTTGATTTGCATGAATGTTTATCCATTATTTATGGCGCTGCAATTGCTGGCTTTGTTCAAAAACATCCGCCGAGCCGAGAGCGATTATTTGTTTTTAAATATTGCGCACTAATTTAATTTATTGCTTTATTATATTTTTGCGCATCACAAACCTCAATGCCACTCTGCATTGGCTGGCGTTGGCCAAAGCAGGCCGTGTTCACGCTGCGGCAAATAAAATTCAATTGAAATGGGAATCAATTAGAGTTTAAACCGACGTCACGTGTTTCTAATTTGTTAAATTGATGTCAAAGGGCAAGCGGTACGGGAGCTGGAGATGGTGGGTCTTTAAGGAAATAAATTAATTTCGCATTCAGAGTTCCCGATCAGCGGGAAGCGAGCTGGAATGGCATCTGGCGGCACTGCCCCCACTCTGAATACTCATTTCTGAGAATTTTTCGACGTCCTTTATTATCTTTATCGATTTCCGGCTGATGACTTTATCAACAAGCGGCGCTTGTCTGCTTGTCTTTGGTCACTTGTTAGGCAAACACACAGAGAACCAGCCCCTTTGCGTCCTTGCGGAGTGGAGTTCCTGCACCGCCAGTCTTGGGGGCTGCGCATTTAATGGCCGGTCTTTGGGGGCGTTGTGGCATTCGCACGCTTCATTTGATACAAAGACCAAAAATAACCGCTGGGCCCCCAAGATCCGGGTTACTCTGGTTACAGTGGGCCTGGCCACTTGTATACACGCCCAAGAACACGCCCAGTGTTTGCTCACATTTTTTAAACTCGGAATCTGCGGCTGACAATCAAATTTGATGTGGCAGGACTCGGATTTAAATACAATTTGGCTCCCCAAGGCAACGTGAAATTGTGTGCCCCAGTTTGGTCCTGCTAGGCATTTTCTGCAGACCCATATTTCCAGCCCAACTGGGAAACTAAATCGACCACGAGCCACGACAACACCTGCCCCTCGACTTAATTGGACAAATTGTCGACGGGAGATTCTGGAAATTGAAATTACCACGCGGTGGAAAAAAGTGCGGCCCGATGGCACTTGTCATTGATTTTTAATTAGCATAAACAGACAATAATTGCAACAATGTTGCAGAAATCATCATCAATGCGGAGAGGCATTATCATGTTGAGCTATCGGTTTCATCGCGCCATCCTCGCTGACCCAGGCCGACACACACACTGCCCTCGAAACGTGAAACATTTATTAAATTTACCCGCCAGTTGCTCATTTCAAATTGCTTTACGTGCCGTGGAAGGCAATAGCTCTCAGCAAATTAAATTGACTGCTCGACGAGTTGACGGCGGGCGGAGTGGCTGGTGAAGGGTCTATATCAGATTATTATCGGATGAAGATTCCGAAAATTTAATTAATATTTGAAGTATGGTATTCCCGGCCGCATTTGCTAATTGCAATGACATCGCATTTTCGCCTGCCACTCGCATCTTGATGCCGCAACCCTCGTCCTGCTCAAAGGATATCTCGGCAGCTCGAAAGGTAAGTGATTTATCACTGTTCCGGGTAAGTGGCTGTCGAGGACAGTGGGCGAAAGTAATTCAGATAATTGGAAAAACACAACTCCGCCTCGGGCAAACAAAGAGTCCTCAAAATATCAACGAAGCCGCATAAAGTGAAATGAAATACAGTAATCTAACATACAAAAGAAGCCTGGAAAATGAAAAGATTTTCCATATTTTCTTGTCCTCCACTTTGTTCCGGGCCAGTCATGTGCGAAATTTATGTGTCGCCCGAGCGGGAGGCGAGCACGAGAGAGCCAGAGAACCGAGAGAACAGCAGTTTCTGGGGAAAATCCTAAGATTAAATTAAATTGTACACGTCCCAGTTTAAAACTAAACAGTCCCAGCCTGCCACAGACGCTCGGCCACGGCCCGCAGCTGCTGGCTGGTGTCTCGTACATCATAAGGATGTGTGGCAGTGTCCCTGCAAATCCGCACAGCTTGGCCGGCCAGGAGCGTTGGCCGGGCCAACCGGCTGTGGCGCAATAAATCACAACATTTTCAGATGCTTACACAAATGCTTTTTTGATCCTTAATTTTCTGATCAAATACGTGACATTAAATATTGCCGGGCGGGGCTTAGGGAGTGCCGGGTAACAAATCGCAGAGATGCCGAAAATTGAATGGCAGAATGGAGGCAATGGAGGCAACGGAGTGCCCGGGAATCCGGCATTGATCCATTGACATTTGCCCAGCATCCCCGAAATCCGAAATCCGGAATCGAGCGAGTGTGGATTCCGTGTGGGCTGCAAAACAAAGCGCCAGAATTTTTCAATCACAGCGGATCCCGGCCCCACAGTCGAACTAAATAAGTATCTCTGTGTCTCGCATTGGATTGCAGCAGCAGCTGGCATTGTTAAGTCGCCTTTATGACTGCCTGAAAGCGATAGTCGTCTTGCCAGTGTGCCCCAGCCGAGCCCCCGGCCCCACAATGTTGCCAGGGAGTGTGGGCATGGGTGTGTTTTATACGCTTGCTTACTTTTCAATTTATTACGCAACATTAAAAGCTGCTTTACAGCACAAGTTCTCGTGTATCGAGATACGATTGTTGCGCCGGCCACATGTGTCTGTGCGAGTGCGTGTCCCTGGGATGCGGGGTGCATCAAAGGGGAAGGCGCATTGTATTGCCATTTGACAAAATGTCAATTGCAGTGACAATGTATTAGGAGCTGTATCTGTTGTGCCCCCTCTCGGGCACAATGCCATGGGTCGGATTGCCAGCTGCGGAACACACGTAGGTACAAACCAGCAGATATAATCGCTCCAGAATGCAATCGAGGATGCAGAAATGGAATGGCTGACGATGGCCTTCAAGCCAAAAATGGCTACACAAGCCGATTGGATATTCCAAATTAGAAATAGTACCAGCAAGTTAATCAATGGTCTGCCTTTCCATACATTGACCAAGCCAAGGCAGAGCACAGGTTATATTTGTAAACTCTACTAATGAGTTGTGGACGATCGCTATATAAAATATATACAAATAAGTCAATTAAATCGGAAAATGCGCACACATAAATTGAGGTAAATTCTATCTGCGGCAAAATGAAATTTACACCGCCACCAAGCTCCTCTATGTCTGCAGCATTTAATTGTGGCCACATGCGTACGTATGTACATGTTTCTCTACATACAATTATTGAGCTTGTCGAACACGAGGTTCTCGGTTTTGGGAAAATTCTTAAATACTCCGATTATAAGCAGGCACCTGCTGGCTACCTGCTGCACAAAGTGCCGCAGATATTCCGTAAAGGTGAGGCCCAACTCTCACCATGTTGGGCCCACAGAACTGCCACAGAAAGCAAGCCACACAACCCTTTCCAACGAACGCCCGGCACACAAATATGCAAATACATACAAAATTATAATTATTATAAAATTTCGTAAATGCCTGCCAACCGACAACGCTGACTACAACGCCCTGCTGTCAGCGGCAGGGCCCGCACTTTGGCGCAAAGTCAAATGGCAACCGACATCGCTTTTGCGCCCTCGGAGCGGAAATCCTTTCGAAACTGCCAAATTTTCACGTTTCACTAGCAAGGCACAGCCGCGACACACCCGTCGACGCCTTATTTGCATGAAGCCGCGCAAGTTTTACGGGAAAACAAAGCGAAGAGAAGAATCGCCAGACCCTTGGTGTAATTTCGATTTGCAGGTAATTTGACTAAATTAGACAACCGACGGAGTTGTCAGCCGGCGATTAATAAGTTCGCTGTTAATTACGTGACCAAGAGCCATCGCTCAGTGCCAGGCGAACCCAATCAACGTGAAAGTCCTCCGAATCACGACTCATTTGGAGCCAAAATTAAAAATGCCTCGCAGGGCCCTCCTTCTGGCGGAATTGTGAATGAATTGCGTTTATCGTTTGACGATTGGTGGGTGGCAGTTAACATTAGTGATTACCTCGCCCGCTTTTTGGCTAGCTGGCGGCGGCGCAATAATTTGTCTATTCAAACTTTTTAGCCAGCCACGTCGCGTCGCATTCGCGTTCCCATTTGGCTTTTTATTTGCATGTCATTTATTTCGTTAATGTTCGTAAATAAACAACCGAAGGGAGAGGAAGAGGGGGAGCAGCGGTCGCAGCGCCTTCTTACTTGGCAGCGTTTAAACAGCGACAAGTCAGGCTTTGCCAGGAGCAGCGTCATCAATTTCAATTTCCACTCCGCTCCGCTCGGGCACAGCATTCGGCGGCGGGTCCTCGAAATATGCCAACAATTTATAAGTGATTCATCATTGTTTATTGGCTCCATCGATGCGAGAACTGCTGTGGCCAGGAATTATGGCCGGCAATTTCAGAAGACCATTACCGGGGCGAAAGAATGCGCCTCTGGGCCCAAAGGTGCCAGCATCGATTTGTGTCTTCATTAGCAGCCACCGACCGCGTCTTCGGTCCAGGTGCAAAGAGAGTGCTCTCTACGAGTGGCTTGGAAGGGAATCAGACAAACAGACAGACAGACAGGCCTTTTAGCCAGCATCTATCCGCCTGCAGCCAGAACCATCTTGACACGGCTGACATTGATGTGCGACTGGAATCGACAGGTGAAATCTTATGCAGGACTGCCACCGGCGGAAATGTAGATGGGTTTCGACTTGACTCGCAATTGCAATTTTCCGTAACGTGTTTCTCGCTGCCCCTGCCTCGTGCCTCCTGTCTCCTGTCGTACGGCTGCAAAAGTTTCGGCTGCAAATGCAAATACAAAACTTGAATAAAGGGCACACTTACATTCCCGAAAGTGTAAACTTTTGATTATCAAGTCCTGGGAGGCCCCTGTGTGCAGTATGCGTGTGTGCCAAATAAATTCCCTGCACTGTATTAAGTGCAAATTGTTTTGGCGCAATTTTCGGGCTGTCTCCAGCCCGCTGGCTGGCGCCATTATGTTATGTATTTTGTGCACGCCATGGCAGCGGCTTAGGACCGGGCCCAAGGAGCGACAACTGTTTCTGGCGAGTCGCTTTTCTATTAAAATTTTCATTAAATTGAAAGCAATTAGTGTAAGGAGAGAGTGCGCCCCAAAGCCCGGAGCTGTCGAGATGGCGAGCTACCAGCTGCCGACCGGAGCTGCCCTGCGATCCGTTTGTGTTTTGATTATATCCAAAGTGATGGACAGCAGCTGCAATTTGCGGCACATAAACGAGATAGGGCCGCGTGGTCACCGCTGGCCAGGTCTCCACTTGCCTCCCAAAGGCGCCAAGTGCTTTGACGATAGCACGAGCGCGCGGGACATCAAGATGCCAGATTCCAGGCCCTCGAAATTAATTTGCCGCCTGCCTGCAGCGCTAAATAAATTCGTACCTGGGTCCAGGGCACCGGCTCAGCTCGGCGGCCATTTTCGGTTTTATTGCGTCCGCCATTTTGTCAATTGCGCTAAGCACTTCCTGCTAAAGAGATCACTGAACTAGAAATTGATAGCGCCCGAGCCCGGCGCAATAACTTTTGATGGCCGACGTTTTGTGGGAAACGCACCGAACACGAAGCAAAACAAAAACCAAAAGTCAACGGCAGCAGCATCAAAATTGATACCAAAATGTTGACAGCTGCGCTGCTTATTAAGCAGTTTGCTGGTCTGCCCAGTGTGCCAATTGGCAGCGGGTAGCACGGACCGGCGTCAGATGGCCAAAACCGCTGTGCGTTCGGCTGCAGAAATTCCTGCCAGGGTATGACAGGCGCTGGTTAGACCACTGGCAACTCTCGGGGATTTTCCTGCGCTTGGTTTTTGCCGGGCTCCGTCGGGCGGAGGCGGAGCCCACAAAAAATCGAACAATAAAGTATTATTTATGGATTTCGTTTTCGATGACATTTTTTGCGCTCTCACGCGGAGCACTGTGCGGACATAAAATATTTAAATGGACTTGAATTTAATGCAGTCATATCTGGACGCTCCTGCGATTGTGTGTCTCACTGGCGGCTATCCCAAAATCAGATTTTAATTCTTAGTGTATCCCCAATATGTACACATTCGTGACTGTCGCTCTCGATTTAAACTTGTCCAACTCGGGACACCGACTTTCGGGCCTGGGTTATTTGTCTGTCCCGGTTTGACAGCTGAAATATTGGGAATGTTCTCACAGAGGGTGGTGCGGGCAACAAAAGCGGCCACGGGCACCTGGAACTTCGTAGAAATATTGCCAGGCCGAAATTAAATTCCGGCCCGCTCCACCTTTTCTTGTGCGGCATGCAAAGTCCACAATTTTCAATAAAAATAGCCACAGGCACAAACAAGTAAACCCCGCACCTGCACCCGCACCCACGCCCTCATCCACTCCCACTTTCACTCACCTGCGCCATTCACTTTCCTGGATATCAGACTCTCGCTACGTGTTTGTTGTGATTTGAAATTTTCCGGCTATGCGTTTGAACTGAGGCGGAAATTATTTGTGTGCCATTGATTACACCTGCAAGTTTGTGCTTGAGCCTGGCCGAAGGATTCGTCAACAGTGCGTTTCCCGGAATCGGGCTCCATTTGAAGGCTTGCGCCAGTGTCTGTTCCTGGTTGTTGGGGACAGGGCCGCCAGTGTGCGTGTGCCTGGGTCCTGGACGGGAGTCCTTGGACCCCCCGACAAGACTCATGAGCATGTCAACACTGCAGACATTTCGGCACGCGCACGCACTTCTTCTCTGCGCGCGGCCCTTTAACGATGCTTAATTTCTGTCGCCCGACCACGCTGCGATCCATTTGCATATCTGACAGGGCATTAATAAACAATAAATCGTGCGTTTAACGGTTGAATTAAAACTTTTGTTTAGCCGCGAATTCCCTGACTTTGCCCCATAATTATTCGTAATATTTCGGTGTGCCGGAATCACGTGAACCCGTTCCGCTCGCTCGCAGCCCGGTTGAGACGATTTCGTAGATGGTTGGCAGTGGGTACTCTGGGCTGAGTAAAAGTCCAGGCAGAGGACGAGTAAATAACATAGCAGGTGTAGCTGACAAGGCAACAGCCTAGCTTCTGGGACCGTCCTGGGAAAGGACGGGTTGTTATGGCGGCCTAGACTGGCTTTGTTAATGGTCGGCCGTCTGGTGTGGCTTAATTTATCAACTTTCTTGCGGTTGACAGACAGGGCCGAGCAACTAGCGGCTGCGACCTGTAAGGCTCTAATTGAATTCGCCTGCTACGCGAGGCTATGAGTTAAGCTGCACCCTTCCTCCGGGTGGCCACAGCCGGGAGGTGAGCCGCATCACAAAATGCGAACGACGGAAGATGGCGCCAAGCATCCGATGGAGGACGTGCCACAATAAATTAAAGCACTGCGGCTTTCAGCGGCACTTCCGGAGCAGCGCGCTTTGCGCTGACAGCAGGAAGATACGTTCAATAAATAAATTTATTCATGACTTTTCGTTTTCATTACCGCTGGCAGAGCACCCGCGAACATTGTCATTTTTGACTGCTGCTCGCTCTCGGGTGCGGCATTAAAAATATTACGCCACCTGCCAAGTGCCACAAGCGCACCGGAAACGCGCAGGAGCTGGCAGGCAGGCACACATTACCATGGCACAAGTGTGTACGTATGCTCACATGTATGCTACGTACGAAATGGAGCTCGCCTACACACATGTAGGGAAAGCCGAAAGAATCACTGCGCATGAGTAATCAGTAAGTCCATAGATGCCTAATAGGATTGTAATGCTTATACATTTGCAGGGTATTATAATTTTAGTATAAAAAGCACATATATTAATTTGTGGCTAGTATTTACCCTATACGAATCCTTTTTGTACCTTTGTATAAATTATAATTTATTATACCCTTGCAGGGTATTATAATTTCAGTCAGAAGTTTGCAACGCAGTGAAGGAGACGTTTCCGACCCTATAAAGTATATATATTCTTGATCAGCATCAACAGCCGAGTCGATCTAGCCATGTCCGTCTGTCCGTCTGTCCGTCTGTCCGTCTGTCTGTCTGTCTGTTTCTACGCAAACTAGTCCCTCAGTTTTAAAGCTATCTGAATGAAACTTTGCATATAGTCTTCTAAATGCTCTCACTGCTATATATGTCGGAACGGGCCGGATCGGACGACTATATCATATAGCTGCCATACAAATGTTCGATATATTTTTCGAAAAAAAATTATAACTTTGCTGTTTTTCAATATTTTTGCACCATTTTTTAGATATGGCCATTTTATATTATTTCTGAATTTTGGTAAAAATTTTATGAAAATCGGACGACTATATGATATAGCTGCCATAGGAACGATCGGGAAATTAATAGGAAAAAAATTATAGCTTCGTTGTTTTTCAACGTATGTTTATCTACTCTGAGATATAAGCTTTTTTTATTAATCTAGAATTTTGGTATACATTTTATAAAAATCGGACAACTATATCATATAGCTGCCATATAAGCGATCGGTAAATGTATAACATATGTAAAGCTGGGAATGCAAAACTGTAACTGTCAAACTGTAAACATAATAAGTATAGGTAAAATGTAATGAAACTCTGTTTTGTGAGTGTTTTCAGCATTTAAATTTATAATATAAACATCAAAACCAATCTGCAAGGGTATACAAACTTCGGCGTGCCGAAGTTAGCTTCCTTTTTTGTTTTAAAATTTAATTAAACTTTATTTTACCAAAATTTTACTTATTACTAGAGTCTTATTTATTTTAATTTTTTAGTTAAGCTAAATGGTCAATAAATTCGAAAACGGAAAAGATAAATTTGTATATATAAAATGTATTGGTGAATGTAATGAAGTTGACATTACTTCGCTATATTTTTAACATATCTGAGATATGGCTTATCAAAACCAACTTACAATGAATTAATTGTGAAAATCAGCCACGTTTTAATATAAAGTGGTTAACTATTTTTATTTAACGGAAATGGATCGACTCTGTATAAACGAATAGCAATCTGCAGGGGTATACAAACATCGGAGTCTGCTCTTTATTGTTTTAAAATTTGTTTGTGCTCATGATAGGAGACTTATTATCGTCAGTTTGCTGCCACTCTCTTGTACACATACAGTGACAGTCTAGGACTGTATTATAATATACACTTGGAGCATTAGAGCATTCTAGATCCATATTCACATAAATGCAATAGCTGGATCTTTATGGTATACTTACATTTAGATTTTTACGCTCACGACATTGTGCTAGCGGAGAGGCACTTGCCGAAAAAATTGCTTGCATCTGGCAATTTAAATAGGAGCTATGTATACTGTTATTATAAGGCTTTGGTCCACTCTAGCGATCTTTCATACACTTACCTCTATACCCCCTACTTTCTTTCTTATTGAAAATTATCTCGGCTTTCACTTTAATTTGCTGAGGTCGTAAGATTGCATTAGCCAAGCGTTTCTTTGCGCCATAACCAGCGTAGTGCAGAAGATTGTGAGCCAGCAGCAAGTGCAGCACCAGCAACAACAGCGACATCGCTGCAACAATGGGGCCAAAGCGAAAGTTCAAAATGTCGACAAACGAACAAACAAAATTTCATTTACAGCGCCTCGTAAATTGCATGCATGTGTGTCCTTACGTACATATGTACGTGTACGTAGGTGTAAGCATCGCGATGCATCGCCGACGAGCGATGTTCGAGTTTGTGTAGCTGTGCGACTGTGTGCAGCGCAAATGTTGGCGTTTCTTCTCGAGTGTGCAAGTATGTGTGTCAATGCCGTCGACGTCGAGTGAGCGTGAAACAAATGCAAGCTATAAAATCTCAACAAAGAGCAATGCCAAAGGGCGCCAGTGGATCGCAGGAGGGGCGTGGTGCTGCTTATTTGTATTTGTGCCATAAGCGGAGCTATGGCTGCCAATGTCGGAGACACACACCCATGCCCTTCCTCAGTCAACACCCAGACAGTCCACCCCATGCACCACCCACATACCCACACACCCGCACCGATGTCGTTAAGCTTCGCAAACAATTTCGCGGGGCTTGAGTGAAAATTCTTTCCTAAAAAGCAACAACACCAATGGCAACGCAAAGGCAGTAAAAGCGTAAATGCGAAATTAGTAAGTGCGCATGGCGAAAGAAACTCGAATGGGGCATCGAGTAGGATAAAGTGTTAAGAGTCAGACATGAAATAACGATTCTCGTAATACCCTTGCAACTGAATTTTCAATACGACAGCAGAGGGATGCAGCAAGTGCACAACCGTGAGGTACTTTGTATCTTACAGGTTAAGAGCACTTGAACGAACTGACACCTTGAACTTCCACTCTACCGATCAACTTGAAAAATGTAGAACAAAGCTAGCATCAAGCTAGAAGGAAGGTTTTAATCGAAAGGTTTATAAAGATTGACCGTGGCTAAATCGAATCGTCTGGTTATGCTATTCAAGTGTATATGCACTTTATAACTTAATGTTCAAAAGGTTTTTATATATATAGTTAGTCCTGTGGTGGTATGAGTCAAAACAGAAAATGAAGCGCATGCCTAATGCACATTTCCTTGTACCCAAAACTCACGCAACACTTCCTGGAAATGGGCAAGTGGTAGTGCAACTTAGTCGTCGATATGGTCAGATCTGAGTGCAGCCCCTTTCGGATGTGGTGTAAACTAAAGCCGTTTAGCTCACAGCCGTGTTCGACACATGGGTTCCCTGATGATTACGGAATCGAGATCGAGGTGCCGCCACAGCCTCAAGCTGAATCCTGCCAAACTAATGTGAGTCAGGCGGAACTGTGACGAGCCAACCCGCGAACGCTATTTTGGCTTCCACACTTTTCCGAGAAAACTACGGGGGCAGGGAAGTTGTTATGCCGTTGCCAGGGACCTCGCCATAAACATAGGAAAAAATATCAACAGGGCAACAACGGGACAACAACAGGGCAACAGCAGCGTAACGACAGGAGCCGTGTAATCACTTGTCATGCAGCTAAGCTCTGCCGCGCCCACTCCTCTTGGCCCGCTTATTTGTAAACACTCGGCGCTATGGCCATGTGGCCCACTCACACAGGAGCGGGTACGGGGGAGCACGCTCGGAGGTTGCTCGACCGAAAATGTTTTGATTCGCAAGATGCGCAATTTATTGTGCAGATAAATCCCCCAACGCCGCTTCGGCCTGACGTGTTGTCCCTCAAAATGCGAAATTTATATGAAAACTTATTCGCCGCCGCCCAGCCCGTTGCTGGTCCTTGCCAGATCAAAGCAGCGAAATAAATTAACTTGAAATGTTGAGGGCGATAAAACGCAGCCGATAAGCGGACCGACATCGGCCGCTTCGTGGCGACTTTCATGGCTCTTATCGCAGCCTGGCGTCGAGGTCCTCCCAGGCCCCAGCCCCCGGTGCCGTCGCATAAAGGGCCCTCTCACATGGCGTGTCCTAATGCGGGCTGAATGCAAATATGTCAGCCCCACGCCCGGCAATTGAATTATTGCATGCCGCTGCTAATTCCTCATGTTTGCCCGTCCTGTAATTAGCCGAGCGCTCATTAATTGAAGTACCGCGACTGTCACGGCCAGTGCACCGGCGACTGCCGCAGTCTGCAGCGCCGTGCAAGTATGCCTGCCAATTGGCCTTAGCATGTTGGGGCACGGCACTGAATGGATTATTAATTTGCTTTGTGCGGACAAATAAGCGGATATTTAACAGTGTTTTGTGCTGAGCCTCGTGGAAGCACCACGAACTAGAGCGTTTGCTGCGAAGCGATGCAGGAAATGCGCTAGATTATGGAAGCCGCAGTAGGGAATCCGTTAATTAATAATCGGCTAATTGTAATTTTTTACCTACTGAAAGCTTTTACCACTTTGTTTTTATATATATTGCATATGGTTGCTATCAACAAAATCTTACCCATTTTGTTTAAATACAATTTTGCGTTTGTATTATTACTAACAAAATTGTTGCGATTTTCATTTGGTTTTTAAGTGAACTACACTAAACTCCTTGAGGAAAAACGTTTTCTTAGTGTGTTAAATTATAGGACAATTATCGAGGCAATACAACGAAAAACATCAGCTCGTGAACTCTTTTTTGTAAACTGCTTGACTATGCCGCGGTTTCTACCTTTCTTACGAAATTTCGTGGACAGATAAGGTCCTGGCTAAGAAAATTTGGTTTTCTATCTTGTAAATGAAAAAAACCAGTAGTATGTTGTAGCTATGTATTAGGCACTTTGTCAGTAGGGGTGGAAACCGGTTCTATGTTTTATGGCTCTCATAGGAATATGCGACCTACCAGAACTTCCCGGAGGAAACTGCCTTTTCTGTTTCATAACAAGATGTGTCCTTTCAATTCGGTTATATATGTTACACTTTATTTTTATAATGCCTACTATAAATATACTGGAAGGAACATGTATCTTCTAAACTACTAAACAAAGTTTAGTTTGGTAAAAATGTATCTATCAGATGAAAGAACGCATTGCTTCCATAAAACATCAATTTTTTTCTTCCCAAAAAAACTGACATTGATTGGCCCGGTGATTTGTGCAAAAAAGAAGGAGTGCTTTCAAAAAGGATACTCGCCCACACTCCACTTGTTCCGGGCAGCACGTCTGGTCACTCGATGGCATTTCAATTCGGGGCCAAATAAGGGCTGTGCATAATAAGCGCAAATATTTGCACATAATCATCCTTTTCCTTTGGTCGGCGTACTCGAACTTGTGCATAATTTCGGCTGGCTCTCTGCAACAGCACATGAAAATGTTTAAATATTTATGAAATTATGCTAAAGTTTCAGCAAGTCATAAATCTCTGTTGATGTTTGACTTTTTATGCAAAATTTATTTCATTTGCATAAAAATGGCTGACAAAATATTTTCCCAGCCGACATGCACGACAGGGAAAGGGACGGGGAGGGTCGCTAGTCAGGTAGTCCGGAAGGCAGGAGCAGCAGCTACGGGCAGGGGCGCCACGGGGAGTGCCAGCTGAACAAAGATACACGAAATTCAAACAATAAACACTAACAAATGCCCCAATCCCTCCACGTACACCTGTCCAGTGGATTGCTGTTGGGCCCGTTGTTCCTGCCCTGCCCTCCCACAGACCGAGAGCCTCCTGTCGACGGCCCCTTCGAGGGTGTCATAAACATGAAAATTTGCCTAAAAACTTTTCCTCGTAATCAATCACGCTTCATTTATTGAAACGCACAGAGGACGGTCCATTTGCCAGGACTTCACCCAGGTTGGGTTTCTGGTTACCCAGCTGGCCGAAAGTTTGTGTCCGCAAATCTGGCTCGGAGAGCTCATTTGCGGACCCGAGCACACCTGTCCTGGCTGCGGCTGGCCCGGAACATCAACACTCATTCGTCAAAGGGGCCGCGACTGCGATTGATAAGTGTGAGCGTGTATGTGATGGCCATGGGAAATAACCCATTCAGCACGCAATAAATGAGGAATAGGTGTTGTGGTGGCCAGTCGCAAACCGAAAATAAAATATATGAGAAATACGGAAATTAATTTGTGAACATTGCGAAAATGCAAATCACATTTGAATTCGCATATGCCCACAAGCAAAACGTAGAGTATAGCGGAGAGCGTCGATAGAAGTTTATCTGGCCTGCTCTCGCATACAGCCTACCGGCATAGCGCTAACCCTTTCTCGTGTGCACCGAATGCGTGTGAAGACAGAAAAGGCGAAGAGCGACTGGAAGCACTCCGTTAGGTGAAGTTTGGCAACGCTGCAATTGCGTACAGCTAACTTCTCGAGTCAGAGTTCTCGCGCATTTCATTTTTGGCACTAATAACGTTCGCATGCAAACCGCTGCTGATCGTTGTAATAATAGTGGAAAATTTTCAACCGCGTGGCCGAAAATTTTAAAGTGTTTTCTGGCCAAGGAAAAGGAGTTCACCAGTGCAGAAGGAGTTTCGGAGAAACGAACCCAGCACAAGGGGAAAGAGACGGAAGATACGTCGGCCGGCAACTTCAGCGCCAGAGCGGCAGCATTACGCCAGTTCTCGGGTGTTGGTCACCGGCTGGTAGACCGTTTTGGAGGCCGCTGGCCGAGATCAGTGCGACAACCGCCTTACTCTTTTGGAAGTGCCACGCGCTGACTGCCACGTTTGAGGTTGGAATCGACCTGCGAGCGAGCACGCCCAACCCCCATCGGCCTTAACCTCAAATTTTGAGCGACACTTCGGCCGCGACACCGTGTGCCACATGAAGGTTCGGATTTAACCTTAATCCGACCTGCCGTTCCCAATCAGCCAATCCATCCCAGGCGTGGTGTCGGAGTACCCATGCGGGTTAGGCTACCCTAAGGAACGCGAGGAGGAGGAGAAGGAGCTACGAGCTCCTGCAGAAGCAACGACGATCGGTTGACCGTTGGTTTTGCTGCCGTAACTAGAAGGAGGAGACGAATGTGAGGCGACGCTAGCCTACTACACTTTACGCGCACGTGCCACGTGCGGCACCATATCCCAGAGCGGGATGAAATAAGGAGAACAGACCTCTCGTCTGGCATGCGAAGACGCCAAACCCTTCGTATGCGGTGAATCGAACAGGAGATCTGGAGGAGAATGCCGCAAGGAGGCATCGCCATGTGCAGAGCTGCAGCCAATCAACGTTGACGTGTGCTGCAGATAATTTTCTTTGTTTAGGGATTCAGAGCCAATGTGCTGAAATTGTAGATCTAATTTTTTTGATAATAATACTGTTTGTATTCAAGTAATGTAAATTTAGGGCCGTTTGAGCAACACAAAAATAATATTTGTCAGAAGTTAACAACATTTCTTGATTAAATCTAGCACAGCGTCTTCGATGGGCCCACCGAACCTGCTTCAACCGGATTTGTGAGTAAGTGAGATCTCTCCTTATAAAAAAAAAAAAACATATTGATTTCTGACTTTAAAAATATATTACATTTTTGTGTGTGTGCATTTAAATAACGAAACGCTATATAATTAGTCGATTGATATTTACATATTTTTTTTTTTTACAATTCAATTAAAGTAAATTTTCGTAGCATTATGATTAGGAGTAAATACACCGTAAGCAGCGATAAGAATTTTTGGAGCGAATAAGATTTTGTAGATGATAAGAAGATGCGATTGGATAACGCTTTGTTATTGTTTTGGGCATTAGGCCAATATGATTGAATTTATGCGATACTTTGTTTTGATTGATTGATTCTTTTTCCAATATGTTGGAGTAATTTGAATTAGTTTTCGTGGATCGATCTTGATGCTGCCGCAATGTGAATTAGAATTATAATATAATAATAAACTTTGATTAAGGGATAACCGCAAACATAATCTCTCGAGTTATCATGGCAGGGAGGGTACAGAAAGGGATGGCGAATAACAGCTAGCCACCCCTACTCCTGGTGTTCTCTTGATTAGTTTACTGGTCCGTCCGCGCATTCCAGAATCCGAATATATCCTTTGTTGTTTTGAACTGTAGATTACAGTTAGTGCACTTAAAACTTTTCTTTTGCGTAGTGCAGTGTGTATATAGGGAAGATGAGGAAAACCCACGACAATCCGACGAGCTTAGCAAAGAGCAATGCTAGAAGTGCACGAAACCGAATCTCCTTATACACTAGGTTACCCTTAACCCGGTGAACACAGGCCAGGGAGCCCTGACGGGCAACCGACGAACCTAGTCTGGCTGACATAGAAAGACAAGGGGGAACCGACTAGCTGGCTGGCTACTACATAGAAAGGAAATGGCGCCCAAACGTGGGGCTAGATAGCTGTTTGGATACTACATAGAAAGAAAATGGCGCCAAACGTGGGGCGGATAGCCGTATACCTATCGCTGTATGTTGACTACATAAGAAGAAAATGCCACAACCAATTTGGGGCAAGCAACAGTGATACTTCTAGACACCGAAACCGACTAGAGATTGCCAGATTTCTAAGTGCAGGAAACTAGAATGAAACTCAGCTCCACGATTTTGCTCTAGTAGTTACCAATAATTGTATTAGTGTCTGCTGAAGTTTAGTTTCAGGTCTTTTCAGTTTATGTAATGATCTCTAAGAATTCGAGGCCGGAATCGCGATCTTGATTCGAGTAATCTACGGATTAGGTCGACCACTCAGTTTGAAGTATTCATGTAATCTTGGAAGGATTGAAAGTAACAATAAGTAGAACTTATTTGCGGATTTGGATGAATTTGAATTAGGTCTCTAGGAATTGCGATTGTATTTCGAGTAATCTACGGAATAGTCGACCAGAACCAACAGTTCACTTGATATCTCATTTCCATGAATGTTCTTTAAACTTGCTTTTAGACTACGGGAGTCTGTTCAATGGAATTGCAAAGTATTGGAGATACTTCGATCTTTGACCGGTTCAGATAAAGTAACTCGAGAAGCAAGCACTCAAACTATATTTTTTTTATTAATTTTGCTTTGAAATTTAACTTTTTGTAAGCTATCAAGAAACATAAGGAGTTTAATTCACATAGCGAGCATGCAGTCATTATAAGATCAATCACGAAACTATTGAATTTATTTGTATATAACCAAAGTATTTTTTTGCGATATGTCAGTACGTCACAGCAACGTCGATTTATCTGCCGCAGCAGGCGGCGAAATTACATCTTGTACAATTTGTACGCAACCATTGAGCGCAAGCGATTTAACAGCAACTACTCCTTGCGGTCATACATTCCACCATCAGTGTATCAGGGACCATAGGATTGATTCCAATGGATGTCCAAGGTGCAATCGAGAGTGCGCAGCACAACAATTGTCCTTGTCTTGCCACACGTCGAATCCGAGGCAGTAAATTCTGATAGGGTACACAGACAGAACCATTAGTAATAATAAACCCAGACGAGTCAAATAACAAACCGGACGAATCTAAACCAATTAATGTCAATCATTACCAGCCATATTATGTTAGAGTAGCGAATTACGCAGCCGCAAGACAGCGAATCTTCGGAGAAGTCAGTTCTTGTTCCTGCATTTGCAAAACAAGACGTTCAACCAAGCGTCTGCGAAGTTTTTGGAAAGAAGTTCGAGGCAATCGCCAAAAACTGATTTCCGCAATCTTTATGAAGTCTGATAATCGCGTTTATACAGATGTCAGTATTTCAGATCATTTCTAACCAAGTTCGGAATTAAACAGATATGTACAGCAATTTATTCGCCGCAAGCGAATGCAAGCGAGCGTGTAAATAGGTCGATCCTAGCCGCGATCAGAGCTTATATCGGATCGGACCACACGAATTGGGACTTAAATATCGATGCGATAAGTGCATCACTAAGATCAAGTATTCATAGGAGTATATCAAGTATTCATAGGAGTTCCCCGTATTTTCTGTGTTTTGGACAGAACATGATAGCCAATGGACAGGATTATGAGTTGCTTCGAAATCTGAATTCATTATCTGACGATGTAGCTATAAAAACAGCCGACATGTTACAGGTAGCGAGACAGCAAGCTAGAAAGAAGATTTCGGAATCACATGCAGCAAATGCTAGGGTATACAATTTGCGTAGTCGAGTCGTGCATTTGAAAGTGGGAGACACCGTATTCGCTCGCAGTTTTGCTCAAAGCAATGCTGGCAAGAAGTTCAGTAGCAAGCTAGCACCCGTTTTCGTCAAAGCATCAATAACGAAGAAAATCAGCCCGACGTATTACGAACTAGCTAACGAATCGAACAAGTCCTTGGGCGTATATCACCTGAAAGATATCAGAACATGACACAGATAAGGAATTTGCAACTGACCTTTGTTTTTGTCAGTTAACCCTTCTGCGAGTTAAACCTCTTGCAAAGTTAACTGTGGTGTGGTGGCCAGTCGCAAACCGAAAATAAAATATATGAGAAATACGGAAATTAATTTGTGAACATTGCGAAAATGCAAATCACATTTGAATTCGCATATGCCCACAAGCAAAACGTAGAGTATAGCGGAGAGCGTCGATAGAAGTTTATCTGGCCTGCTCTCGCATACAGCCTACCGGCATAGCGCTAACCCTTTCTCGTGTGCACCGAATGCGTGTGAAGACAGAAAAGGCGAAGAGCGACTGGAAGCACTCCGTTAGGTGAAGTTTGGCAACGCTGCAATTGCGTACAGCTAACTTCTCGAGTCAGAGTTCTCGCGCATTTCATTTTTGGCACTAATAACGTTCGCATGCAAACCGCTGCTGATCGTTGTAATAATAGTGGAAAATTTTCAACCGCGTGGCCGAAAATTTTAAAGTGTTTTCTGGCCAAGGAAAAGGAGTTCACCAGTGCAGAAGGAGTTTCGGAGAAACGAACCCAGCACAAGGGGAAAGAGACGGAAGATACGTCGGCCGGCAACTTCAGCGCCAGAGCGGCAGCATTACGCCAGTTCTCGGGTGTTGGTCACCGGCTGGTAGACCGTTTTGGAGGCCGCTGGCCGAGATCAGTGCGACAACCGCCTTACTCTTTTGGAAGTGCCACGCGCTGACTGCCACGTTTGAGGTTGGAATCGACCTGCGAGCGAGCACGCCCAACCCCCATCGGCCTTAACCTCAAATTTTGAGCGACACTTCGGCCGCGACACCGTGTGCCACATGAAGGTTCGGATTTAACCTTAATCCGACCTGCCGTTCCCAATCAGCCAATCCATCCCAGGCGTGGTGTCGGAGTACCCATGCGGGTTAGGCTACCCTAAGGAACGCGAGGAGGAGGAGAAGGAGCTACGAGCTCCTGCAGAAGCAACGACGATCGGTTGACCGTTGGTTTTGCTGCCGTAACTAGAAGGAGGAGACGAATGTGAGGCGACGCTAGCCTACACTTTACGCGCACGTGCCACGTGCGGCACCATATCCCAGAGCGGGATGAAATAAGGAGAACAGACCTCTCGTCTGGCATGCGAAGACGCCAAACCCTTCGTATGCGGTGAATCGAACAGGAGATCTGGAGGAGAATGCCGCAAGGAGGCATCGCCATGTGCAGAGCTGCAGCCAATCAACGTTGACGTGTGCTGCAGATAATTTTCTTTGTTTAGGGATTCAGAGCCAATGTGCTGAAATTGTAGATCTAATTTTTTTGATAATAATACTGTTTGTATTCAAGTAATGTAAATTTAGGGCCGTTTGAGCAACACAAAAATAATATTTGTCAGAAGTTAACAACATTTCTTGATTAAATCTAGCACAGCGTCTTCGATGGGCCCACCGAACCTGCTTCAACCGGATTTGTGAGTAAGTGAGATCTCTCCTTATAAAAAAAAAAAAAACATATTGATTTCTGACTTTAAAAATATATTACATTTTTGTGTGTGTGCATTTAAATAACGAAACGCTATATAATTAGTCGATTGATATTTACATATTTTTTTTTTTTTACAATTCAATTAAAGTAAATTTTCGTAGCATTATGATTAGGAGTAAATACACCGTAAGCAGCGATAAGAATTTTTGGAGCGAATAAGATTTTGTAGATGATAAGAAGATGCGATTGGATAACGCTTTGTTATTGTTTTGGGCATTAGGCCAATATGATTGAATTTATGCGATACTTTGTTTTGATTGATTGATTCTTTTTCCAATATGTTGGAGTAATTTGAATTAGTTTTCGTGGATCGATCTTGATGCTGCCGCAATGTGAATTAGAATTATAATATAATAATAAACTTTGATTAAGGGATAACCGCAAACATAATCTCTCGAGTTATCATGGCAGGGAGGGTACAGAAAGGGATGGCGAATAACAGCTAGCCACCCCTACTCCTGGTGTTCTCTTGATTAGTTTACTGGTCCGTCCGCGCATTCCAGAATCCGAATATATCCTTTGTTGTTTTGAACTGTAGATTACAGTTAGTGCACTTAAAACTTTTCTTTTGCGTAGTGCAGTGTGTATATAGGGAAGATGAGGAAAACCCACGACAATCCGACGAGCTTAGCAAAGAGCAATGCTAGAAGTGCACGAAACCGAATCTCCTTATACACTAGGTTACCCTTAACCCGGTGAACACAGGCCAGGGAGCCCTGACGGGCAACCGACGAACCTAGTCTGGCTGACATAGAAAGACAAGGGGGAACCGACTAGCTGGCTGGCTACTACAGTGTTTTGAGCATAGAACTACCGTCTTCATTTCTACAAACAACTAGTCTCTTTAAGCTGACTGGATTAGTGGCAGATACATTTCACTTTTGTTTTGAAACAGGCAATTGATTGGCAAAGCAGCGGAAAGCCCCAGCAATGTGATCTGAAATGATGAACCACTGGCCAGGAATCAGCAGAAGCTTACAGAGAGCATTCGAAAATTGGCAACTGGCCAGATCCAAAGACAGATCCCAAGCAGGATCAAAAGCAAGGGCATTCAGGCCAGGGTCTGATAAAAACAGAATTTCAAAGCCGCACTTAAGCTTGGCATAAAATAAAAGCTGCTGTCAGATTGCCAACTGTCACGGCCGACAAAGGCACGGCACGGGCAGGGCAAAGCCACAGGCAGATGAAGATGCAGATACAGATGCAGACACAATGCCAGCCCGTGTCCTGCGCAATTAATGGCACATGGTATGCCATCGCCAGTGCAGGTCAGGGAATCAAATCCGAAACAAAGCAACAGCCCCTGGCATCGCAAACTAGGAGTATTTGCGCAGCGCCAGAATTCCAATTATGAGAGGTCTTTGAGTTCCACAGCCGCATTATAATGCGACAACAATCGTGGGCACGGCCACCACTCACGACCGTCAACCACAGGCGGCTTTTTGTGGCTCTGCCGCCTGTCGATGCCATTACGAATTGTTGTTTTAAGCGGATTACGCAATGTGCGAAACGTGTGCGAGACCGAAGTTGCTTCCGAGGCCAGAAACGGGGACGGGGCTCAGAGGCCGGCGGGCTAGTTGGCCCTACTTGACAGCTGACAGTTTGACGCAGGCCCGCAGACTGGGAATTCGATTAATTTTTGATGAATCAATGTCAACTGCTGCTGCAAATCTGTGAGCTGTCAGCGCGGCTGCAGCGCTGCAAAGCCACTCCGTCGGATACTCGATGTCCCGAGGAGCGGGTGGCTGTGGGCGTCGTTTACCCTTTCAGGAGACACGTAATTTCGCACACACGTGCTATAATTTCACACACGCACTCGCATATCGCTGGCAGAAGGCCGGAGAGTGAAGAGTTGAGAGTGGAGAGCGGAGAACCGCTTCGTGAAATATGACATAACACTGATACGTGCCTTACGGACTTCTCCTGCTGCGCCTTCGCCTCGCCAGGACAGCGAGGAAAAAATTGGCATACAAGAGCTCATATTGTCCCTCGCATCAAATGGAAATGCTGAGCCGCCTCGAGAAAGTGGCGAAAAGTATGTTCGATATTTTTCAATCAAATTTCCGTAAATGTCACGTATACGCAGCGTCTTACGTACTTATTAATAATGCTCGCAAGCCCCAAAGCTGCAGCGAAGTGGGAGCGCTAAAAGATGGAGTCGCGCCAGGAGGCAACTCGAGTCGAGGAAATATCGATATCACCATATTCCTGTGCGTATACACTCACACACACACGCAGTGGCGCTCTGTGTGCGCATTAAAGTTCATTCTTTAGTCGTTGTCAGCGTGTGTTGCCACATTTATGCCCATTAACCAACTTTTGCGCCAAGAATTTTTGACATCTCAGAGCTGCCTGTGCTCTGGGGCTGTGCTGGGTCGCATCCTCTGCTAAATTTTTGATGAACCCGAAATTGCCGATGACAGTGAACTGTGCGAATTTCCAGCAAAGGATAAGGACATTGCGAGAAGGCAGCAGTCGTGTCAGTCAAAAATACTTGGAAATATTCCGGGAGTTGTTTATGCACGGGAGCTAAATATTTAACAGCGTCGAGCAATTTCATTAATAAATATTTCAGTCAGCCAGTGAATAATATATTTGAGTGAAATTTTTGTGGATGGCTGAGTTGCCGAGCGGGGTTTTCGCTGCCTTGCGCCACACCGCCGCTGAAGCACGAAATTAAAGTAAATTCTATTGAAATTGCCGAAATATCTGATAAATTAGTCCTCCTCAGCTTTATTATGCCAGCTCCGAGAAACGAGCAAAGCACTCCGTGTGGCTGGCTCCCTTATCCAGGCTAAATAAATTCTAGGCACGCTGGAAAGAAATGGGCCAAAATGGTGAATCAAGCCAGGTTGCGGACTCCTTTGCCCTTGGTGGCACGTCAGCACCTTTCCGTTTATTTATAGTTGTGGGTGTGGATGGCCTCTTTGTTATGGCGTCCGCTTATGCGTGTACAGCTCGTAAATAACAATGCCGAAGACACATGCCACTTTATGTCAATTATTTTGACAGCTAACAAGAGCAAATATGCAGCAGGTCGACATTATTATATCACATTTAAGGCACACACACCTTCCAATGGCACTAGGAAGGTATCCTCAGTGCCATGACCACGGCAGGTGGGCGCAGGTGCTGGCTGTTCGCCTTATGATGCCTCGAATGTGGTACTCTAAGAGCCAGCTAGTTCTCCGAGAGGATCTTTTCGACGCATGCCTGTTTGAAAGAAGTCACATTTTGTAGAGCCCAAAATCTTAACAATTTTATGCCTTACGTTATTTTATTGGCCAAGTCTTAGTTTTTTATTTTAGGCAGATGCAACTACCAAGTCGGTTCTGAATGTCATGTTGTCTGTTCTGTTAAAACCATTTAATACATAAATTCGGCGTAAATGTGTTTAGGTATTGGGAATTACATAAAGTTGACTATAAATTCGGCCATAATACATGAAATGATGTTTCTCTGAAAACAAATTATAAAATTGCAGATAGTTAAACGAACTTAAAATAGACGTCAAAATGGTCAAACTGACTCGGGTAGCTAAAGCTGTCTTTAAACAGACTCTGTAAAAAAATTCAAACGCATTGAAAGTTGGCAAATTAATAATTAATTATGCCGTACTGGAGGTTAAGGCAAATACCCGGAGGCGCGCATAGTGGCGACATATCTTCGCCCGGTATATTTTTCGAGCAGAATTATGTCGCTTTTTCTGGCGGAAGTGTGTCGTTTTGAAAGCGCCATATTTCCGCGGGAAGGTATGCAATATCTGGTACCAGGTACAGAAACTTGTAGAGTAACATTTGCAGGCCTGCTCTCTACGAATAAAAAATGTACCATATACAGTGGGCATCGACTCTTCACAGTTTCCTGGTCGCAGGACATCGAGCGTGCGTGCGGATCGAAGATGTAACCAAGTTACGTCCAGGCCCAAACCTACGGTCCAATGGCTTCGATGTCCTGAACCGATGTCGATGGCCGCTCGCCGGGGGCCGGGGGGTCGTATCAAAAGGCGATTTAATGAAATTACGGTCAGTATTAATCACTGTCAAGGCTAATTGAGTATGAAAACAAGCGGAGCCGGTCCAGGCGGTTCAGTAGGGCGACCACGCAAGGGCGCTGCTGATTGCCCCCCGAATCAGTGTCAGTGCTGGCGTCAGTGTTCATTAGACGCAGGCGGGCCGGACAGAAACGCAAGCTGACATCTTAAAAGGGTTCCTCCACCGTTGAAGAAGATCACGTGTGCTCTATATTCACCCGGCTCTGCCCGGCACTCGCCCTTAGGCCAGGACATAACTTGTATTAAATAATGTTGATGGCCATAACCTGGAATGACTGTTGCGCACTTCCTAGAACTTCAGGACTTCCGGACTCCAGGACTTGCAGGCTCCTCAGCGCACATCGTTTGTCAATCGCAAATTGGGAGCTGACAGGGACAAATGGCATGCGAAGTCGATTCTATTTGTCGGCGACGGCAGCAAATGGAGTGAACTCATTTTCGTGATACATTTTTTGTTTGCCCAGCAGAGTGGACTGAATTATTGCGGACAACAGGTCAGAGTGCTTCCCAGCTGGCAGTCGGCCCACAAGCCCACCCAGCCCAAAATGGCCAATGTAATCAGAGCTGATGGGTGCCACCAAAAATAAACACTTGCCGCATGCAAAATGAAATCGGGTGCAACGAGCAATGACGACCGCTTGAAGCTGTCTGGAGACGTGCGGAAGGCGGGGCTGCCATTAACTTATTGAATTTAAGCCAATTTAGCAGCGAGCACTTAGCTGACCACACAGCAGCCGGGCACAATTGCCCGTAAGCATCCTCGGACCGTCCGATGTCCGGAGTCTAAATTCCAGTGTCCACAGTCCGATGTCCAGGTGTCCATGTTCAGGACCGGCTGCCACGTCGAGTGGCGGACCAATTTAATGTGGCAGCCCGCCTACCCCAACTAAATCAAGCTGTTCCTCTTCTCCTGGTCAGTAGCCACCAGCCACCTGTCAAGTGCATGTAGATAAATTTCCAGGCTAATGGCGCCGAGCGCCCAAGGAGCGGCGGAGCTGCAGTCGGAGCCGGGCTCGAGCTCGTAACGGGCAAAAAATGCAGCCGGCAGCTGTTTGAGCTGCTACAAAAATACAAGCAATCAGAGGAGGGGCAGCCACTCGTCCGTGGCAGGTCGCTCTCCCACCGTTAACTTAATTGAAAATCACAAAAATTGGTCATTCCGCCACAATGAGCAGAGCAACTTGGCAGCAGAGAAGGCAGGGGCAGAGGAAGCAGTAGAACTTCCCAGCATCCAGTATCCAGTAGTGGCACGATAAATGCTGGCAAAGTGCACGGCAGGAAACGCAAAAACAACATGCTCGGCGATTCAATTCCGACGCTTTAAAGGCTCGGCGCTGAAAGGCTTTTTGTGGCACCGACGTGCCGGCCTGGCCAAGGCGAAAAGCCAAGTTGGGCTAAGTAGAGTACGTCAAAGTAAGGCAAGTGGGGCGGGAGGCCTGGCCTGTGCAGGTCATTTCCACCCCACTCCGCACGCACTGTCCCCGCCCACTGGCTGTTTAGATAAACAAAAAGTTTTAAACTCAACGCAAAGCGGAAAAGGGGCATCATCGCATCCTGGCATCCTGTTATCCCAGCTCGCACAGGCATAATTCATTTAATGGCTGAAACTCTGGGCCGACTGCGAGGAGCACTGTTTGGATTCCCAAAAATAAACAGGACGAGCGGAGGAGGAGCCAGTCAAATAGTGGAAATCGATGCATGGGCCGCGAGGCAGCCGAGTGTGGATAATGCCATTACAGAGCACTTTCAAAGGACCCACACACACTGACTGGGAAGCAGGGTATAAAAATACCGTGCCGGGTCGAAGTCGGGTTTTAATTCGACACACATTTCAATAAACCCCGCCTTCAGGGACTCTAGCTCATAACTCAGTTGGGTATTTTGCGGCGGATCCACTTGCGGAGCCTGGGAATTTATATCGCAGTTCAGGGGCACCCATTTTTAAATCTCCCAGAACTGCCTCAAATTTATGAGTTCGAGAAAAATTAAAACATAAACTTGTCAGTCACACGTAGGCACATAAATCGCCGAGGGTCCGACCTATCTCTAGACCGGCTGCCACCCCCCCACTCCCAGTCCTGTTGCCACTCATTCCGGCTGCGGTATGTAATCCGAGCTCGTAAAGTTCAATAACCCCAAGGGGATTAGGCGGCGCTCCCCAAGCAGGAAGTGCACTTATTTATGGGACCCTAGCACCTAGCCCAACCATCCGGGGGCCACATAAATAAAAATAAAATAATCGCCGGCATAAAAAGGGGCTCCTTCACAATTCAAATGAAATTGCCCGTGCCAGTGGGGCCACTTGCTCTGGTCAAGGATATGCTGCTCCTTTTTAAATAACACTCCACTCCAAGGTGTGCTCATGCATGAAAATTGCCATGGATACGGGCGGATCTCGGATTGGGCACATTAGGGCTCCGGCTCCGACCACTCCAAATATCGCCAAGGACACACGAGCTCACATTGTGTATCATTTTGAATAAATTAAATTTGTCTGCAGCTGCCCATAATAAGCGGTCATTCCATGCCCAGAACTTGGAAGCCGGCTCGGATGGATGGCCGTACATGCCATGGATTCTCGGATGCATGACAGACATGCTCCAATAATTTCATTAGGACCTAAAATGGGATCAGCCGGCGAATGGCGAGCGGCGAGCGGCGAGTGGCCGGGCCCGCAGCTAATTAGGCGTTTTAAATGTCAGTCGAGGCGGCTTAAAAGGGATAATACAAAATCTTTTCAAAACAGTTGCCAAGGGCGTTGGGGCTTCCAGTTGCGAGCACAATATGGCCAAAACAAAGCTCAATATGCTCATAATCAGATGAAGCCGCCAAGCCGCCCATTAATTATGCATGTGTGTGCCCGCGGGCGTGGTTGTGGGTGTGTGTGTGTGGACGAGGGTGTGGGTGTGTTTTTGCTGGGCAGCA
The DNA here is from genome assembly GCF_030179895.1 of Drosophila kikkawai. Lineage (NCBI taxonomy): Eukaryota > Metazoa > Arthropoda > Insecta > Diptera > Drosophilidae > Drosophila > Drosophila kikkawai. Next base: position 25,889,926 of record NC_091728.1, on the reverse strand, counting down.
TATGGACAACCTAAGCTCGGCGAAAAGCTGTAGCTCAAAGTAGCCGCCATTTAATGAGCTTAATTAAATAAACAAATGGCAGCGCACATTTTCCCGTGGCCGCATTAAAAGTGTATGCAACACGAAGCGCGAGAGAAGCGGAAGGGGCCGAGGGATTGGGTGTGGGATCAGGATCGGACTGGAGACTTGAGACGGGAGACTGGAGCCTGGACTAATGTACCTCTGACAACCAAGCAACGCGGGAACCGTGCCAGCCAAGCCTGCATAATGAAACGCGATGCGAGAGCATATTAATGGGTTTTAATTTGTCAGTTCGTCCGACACGACACCCATCGTCCCTTCAGCTCTCTCGCTAATCGAATATTTAATTAGTTTGATGCCGTCTCAAATCGGCTCGAAGATTAGCATTAGACAGGGCACTGGCCTCCCCGCCGCACGGCAGGAGGGTGTTGCCTTTGGTAGCCAAAGTCAAAGGCGCCTGCAAGATTTCTGATCGGCCAAACAAACAGGACGGACGAGGGAAAGGTCGCGGCGGCCCCAGACCTTGTGACCTCAAATACAAGATTGGGAACAAGAACTAAATTTCTTAAGTGCTTTCATGTGCCAGGGCACCTCAGGGGAATGCCGGCCCTGGCGAGTCGAAAGGGACCCGTCAGGACTCGGCGGTCCTTGCCTGGCTTTGCTTTTCTTTGCTTTATTACACTCAAATCATTTTCAAGAGTCAACTTCACCGGCCTGTACCCCGAAAAGGGGTTGAAAACAATTCTGAAAATTTATTTTCATTAATTTTAATTCGCTGCAAAAGTTTTCTGTCCCGGAGGGAGGCGGGGCGAGCGGAGGCAAAGTAATGGGGATGGGAATGAGAGCGGAGGGAAGAGTCAAATAATTACTTTTTCGGATTGGACCAGGGTGTCCTTTTTTAATTATTCCGCTAAAGCTTTGTTGCCTTAGGTTCCCGTGCGTAGGACTGGCGAGGCGAGCATAATTAATTTATATCATTTTTCCCTAGAACGTTTTCCATAATTAATTGAAAAAGCTCCGGGAGAGAGTGTCTAGTGCCGCGACTAAGTATCTCTGATAGGTGAACTCACTCACGCTTGACACTCAGATTAAAGGATCCCCGCGCCTTGGCACCACCTCCGCTCCGATTCCATCCTGTCCCCTTCTGGCCCCATTGATTGCATTTAAGCCAGACAAAAGGCCCGGAACAGCCTCTGACTCGGGCCCAGATTCACACTCAGATTCCGATTCAGATTCGGAGACGGCCTCGACTAATGTCAATAGCATGCAAAGTGCTGACGCCGAGGCTGACTGCCTGACTCAGCAGGCGGCAATCAGCGACGACGTCCTCTGTTTCGGGGCGAATGTGTGACTGGGCATGGGTGGGTGTCCTGACTGTGTCGGGCTTGGCAGGAGTAAGGGGGTGCGTTGCAGGCACAACTGCCAAACACAAGAGCTGGAAACTAGTCTCAGATTCTTCTCACTCCGAACCCAAGAATCCTCTACTTTGACCAAGCACTAATTATGTTTTTCTTTTGTTGTTGGTTCTATTTGCAGGTAGCGACAGGCTCGCATCGATTGCCCGGTAAGTTATTGGGAGCGGGACTGACAACCCTATCGATCGACTTGCCAGGTGTTTTCAGCGTGTCAGACAACCATTCGGATCCCGGGCTTGACACATGAAAATTAATAACAATTCTGTGGGTTAATGAACCAGTTGAACAGCACACGATGCCATCGGCTGAGGCCGCAGCAGAGCGGCAGCAGGAGCACGGCAAAAAGGACAATTTGCAAAGTGACGTCAAAACAATTACGTGCAGAAATACGCTTGATAATAAAATGAAGTGACCTGGCCCGAGATCCAGTCGGTGGGCGGTTCTGTTCGCCTTCCCAGGAAAGCCGAAACGTGTTCAAGTGTTGACTTTTATAAATTGTGCACTCGTTTCGCCCCTTATCTCGGGCCCTGCCAGGTGAGAATGTGTTGGCGTGTGCCCAACTTGGTCAGCAATTAATTACGGCAGCAGAATAGACAGTCAGGCAGTCGGACAGTCGGACACCCGGACGGACGGTCGTCCAGGTCAGATGGGAGCCTCGGCACATCTGTTCTCCGGCAGGCTTAAACGCCATTTAAAGCGCAGTTAGTGGGCACAATCGGACCGCCCTGACCCACTTCGCAGATCTCTCAATACCCGATGCCCCTTTGCCGGCAGGCGCAGGCAGGCGGCAGATTTATATTTGCCTGCCACACTTGACTAACTTCGAATGACATTTAAGCGCGTAAAAGTGCCCGCTCTAGTTTATCTCGCCGCTCTGAGCGTTGAAATAATGCCTGGCTTTTCTCTGCGCGTTGCCAGCTCCATTCTCCGGCTCCGTCTCCGTTTCCGCTGGCGATGCGGTTTTACAGCCGTTGCCGCAATTAATGCCAACAGATTAATTATACGCTTGGCTGCACGCTCTGCGTGGGCCTGGGTCTGGTGTTGCTCCTGCTCCTGCTCCTGCCTGTGTTTCGTATCTGGCTTTTGTTTAAAAATGTATTTTTGCAACTAAAGCGAGGGACATTGGTCCCAAAAAAAAACGAAAACAAAAAAAACAAGTCGGGAAAAAGGGAATTGGCTCCTAATGAGTGGAGATTAGCCGATGCTTCGGTCAGCGCCGGACCCCTAATTTAGTGGACTGCGCATAATCAAACTGTCAAGAGCTCCGAAACTTTGAGCATATTTTAAGCGAGTGCAATTTGGTATTGATAGGTCCTGGGCAGCAGCTGGACCAACAATAACTTTCAGCGTCCGCAGGGCTTGGGCGGACACATTTTTTGTCCTGTGTGCGAAAATGTCGAAAAAAATGTCAGCTTGACAGCGGCGAGCACCAACTTCTTCAGGGCTTCCTGTAGCGACAGAGACTCGAAAGGGAGGAGAAAACTTTCATCTGGAGCTGGACCTGCAAATAGGACAGGACAATGCGGGGAGGTGACCGGCCCGCCCAGGACCTCGCGTTGATTTATTTGTATTGGCTGTGGGGCCGTCGGGGCGTATGATTTATGTGCAGCCGGACTATTCATTAAACCAAACACATAGCCCCGTCTGTCATTGTCGTATCATTAGAAACTGCAGGGCACATTAATTGCATATTAAAACCGCTTGGGAAAACATTAGGCCACTATCTTCGCAATGGCTTCCTGCCGTGGGCCAAGGCAAGGCCGGTAAGGCGACAATTTGCGCCTTCTCGGCCATATTAAGTAATAAAAGCGTTGTAAAAGGCATAAAATGAAAGTAGAATACTGCCACCCGGGTCGGGCCGAAAATTCCGCTCGTTTTGCGGCACGACAACCAGCCGGCAACATGGCGTATTAAATATTATAAAAGGCAATTTGCAAATCTCGTATAAAAGCCACACGGCCAAGAACGAAATCTCCACCGCACACTTTCAAACACGCACCCACATGAGCCTTCCCGAGCACTCCGCCGTCTGCCGGCAATCATTAGCAACAAAAGGTCATAAACAAACAGGGCCGAAACAAAGCAAACTCGAAGGCGGCCGCTCCGCAGGATAACCGCAGGGAAAGCCAAAACGCCAGCTCCAGATGCCTGTAACCTCCGGATCAGGGCTGGTAATGGTGATGGGGCGGTGGTGATATGAAACATTCAATTGCATATGCCAGACGCGCGAATAATTGCGGCTAAGTTAAAGTATTCTGCCAGGTTGTTGGCTCCACGGCGCGGATTCTGCATAGGATTTGCCGGTATTAAAGGCGTCTACTCACGCGGTGATGCTTTTGAAAAGTGCTGTGCAGGTAATTAACATTTTTACGTACTTTTCATTAAGAGCCCACGGGAGGGAGCGGGATGGCACATAATTAAAACTTGATTTATGCGCAAGATAATAAATAAAACAACGCCGGGTCAAGGGTGCAGAGAGCTCACGCCAGAGTGCGCCTCTTTGTGTTGTATTTATTTTATTGCACTTCTGATAAAGGTGCTTGAAATGCCTTAATATTTCAATGACTGATATGACCAAGGTGGGGAAATTAATTCTCATGAACGAAATAATCAATATATTTGCATAAAATATCTCTAGCATTCTATGCATTTGGTTTTGAATTTTGAAGATAAATATGTTAAGATAAGGCAGTCAAAGAGACTCTATAAAATCAACCCTTTTTATACTTAATTTAATTCATTAGATCAGAGTTTTGAAATAGACTACATTTTATTTTGCCATGTTTTTAAGATCCACGTATTGTTGTTGTTGAGACCCTAAATGATAAAGTTGTCATCACAAAATTGGGAGTTATTACACAAAAAATTAGAAATACAGATGCTCTAAAAACCTGCAAAGCTGAGTTATAATGCTATGTGAAGTCGTTTATGCTTGTCGTTCGTCACTTTTAATCTTATTTATCTTTTTTATTATCATGAATACATTATTTTTTGTATAAACTGTTCAGCTACATACACAAAATTGAATAAAAAGATCACTATTGTAGGAACATAGTAGGAAAACCATGTAGCATAAGTGTAAGCAATCTATTACGAATAAGTAGACACATGTGTATATCGATAGTAAGCGAGGGAGATCGATAGAAGGATATCGGGGATCTGCGGTCTCTACTTCTGGTCGGCGTTGGTGTGCAATAAGTTTAGCAAATTCTGGTGAGTGAAAATAATATAAAAAATTATAATACTAAATAAATTGAATGCAAGACACAGAATTATAATCTATTATATAAAAACAAGTCGGGTTTTCCATCGGGATCCTACTACTTCAGAACGTACGAACAGATTTCCACGGCACGAACCGATTTCCACGGTTTTGCATTCGTTGGAAAGGTCTCGGAATTCGCTATTTTTCCAGTGAAGAAAATTCAGGAAAAATTGCAACAGAAAAGCGGTAGTCATTTTTGCATAAAGTACCATCACTGATACATAGATGCCATAATTCTCTACTCAGTTTATTTTATGAGACAAACCGAAATTGTGTTCAATTTTGTGAAATTAAAAAAAAAAAAAGAGTAAAAAAAAGGAAGTTATTCGTTTCCTAACATTTCAATTGGAAACCAGCGGTGGTAAGTTAAACTGTGTAAATTATGTGGATTTAGGTTAAATTAACCACTCTGCCCATTGTCCTTGATCAAGACCAATCCAGAATTCCCCGGATAGTTCACCAATGCGTTGATCCAAGTATTTCTGAAGTAAGTCGACACTATGGTACCATCGAATCGCTGCAGAATTATTATCCAATCGGGACCAGCGGTGGGAATATTCTCAGCTATTGCCGGCCTGTCTTCGTCCCCGTTTTTAATTAATTTAATATTGGGCACTTTTGAATGGTTTACTAAAACAAATGGTGCATCTGAAGCCTTGTAGCCTATATATAAAGAATCTATTATGGAATACATTTTTGACTTTGTTATAATATAATATTAATGGTTTGAAGTTATCATCAGTAGTTTAAAGCGATTTAGAAAGAAAACACCGCTGAAATCAAAAAGCTTTTACATACATACATATGTATGTATGTACATAAGTGCGTATATTGTGTTTCCTATACAGCTTGTAGAATTTGTAGAGGAAGAAACTTGAAAAACGAGAAAGAAAGCTAACTTAGGCAGGTCGCATTTGTAAGGCAGCTATGTACATATATGATATAGTCGTCGGATCGAGCTCGTTCCGACATATGTATATAGCAGTCAAAGTTTCATTCATGCTTTAAAAGTGAGGGACTAGTTTGCGTAGAAACGGACATGGCTAGATCGACTCGGCTGCTGATGCTTATCCAGAATAGGGTCGGAAGAGTCTCCGTCACTGTGTTACAAACTTCTGACTGAAATTATAATACCCTGCAAAGGTATAAAAATGCACAAATTGTCCGCATGACAAGAGATTGAATTTTAAACCCGATGCTAGGAGACCGTTTCACCCATCTCACGGAAGCTCTGTATGTATTTTTAATGGAACATTTTTTCTGGAACCGTTTATCATTTATGGATTGACTTCAATTGTGCGGCGCCCATTAATGTTTAAACACTTCAAAATTGTGCCTTATTGGCGCGTGCATGTATGATTTATGGGCCCAGCGCGTTGACGTCAATCACGTTACATTTTGGCCGCCCACTCCCGCTGGGTCCTTCCGTGAAATGAAGCAATCAGAGCCACCGCAGCGGCGGCGGCGGCAGCCCGGATACGGCCAAAGGAGCGACAACTTAAGTAGTGGGAACTCCAATCAAACTTTTCCAATAAAGTCTTTAGCCTAAAGACAGTGGATAAATCAAGCAATCAGGCAGCGAAAAGGGCTGCTCTGCCCAGACAGCCTCTGCCATAATTTATGGCGTGCTTTAAACCCGCTGTCCAAAGGCAGTCTCTGGCGCATTCGGAGGAAGAACACGTGGATGATGTGCGGCCAGCGAATGAATCGAAATTGGGCCTCGTCCAAGAAGTTGCCGGCAAAGTGCGAAATTTAACTTTGTCGATTACACCGTGGAGACCACGTTGCGTATACGTAGTAATGGGCAGAGCCCACAGCCAGGGCAGACAATCGGCCCGCAGGAGTCCTGCGGAGGGGAATACGTGCATAGTTGGATGCTTGGCTCTCGAATGGCATCGGAAGCGAGGATGTTGTTAATAAAAAGGGCAGCGAAGCAAATGAAAAATACTTTTCCCGGTCCCACATCCACACACACCGACATGTGTGATAATGCGGGGAGTGGGGTGTGTGGTGCGTGGCGCTGTTGGGCAAATTGACTTAATCTAAAATAAAAGTTTAGTGTTGAGCCGAACGCACACACGGAGGCCCGCACAGGCAAACAGATGGTATTTTTTACTGCCGAGACCGGCAGAGGAGGAGCTCAGGACCGCAGGGGCGTGCGGGGAGAGGCAAGATGTTAATTTCCCAGGAAACGCATGATAGAGTTGAATGCTTTTCGAAAACTATTTGACTTTGGCTAAAAGGGTAGACTTTTTCGGGGCTTTGGGGCCACCTTATATCCCACATATAATATAACGGGCCAGGCAATCGTTACATAGATCACATTTTGTGTGGCTTGCGCTTACGTAAGAGTTTAGCCTTTGCGCTTGTGTTTACCTAACGCATATGCCGAGCTTGTGGTGCCATCCCAAATTAAATGAAATAAAAAGAAAGTTTAAATAGGGAAATAAATTTTACGGAAACGCTGAAAAGGCAGCAAGATTTACGATGCACAAAAGATAAATTTTACAAATGCTCACTCAACGCACACATGCACAGCCGAATGCGAGTTAGAAGGGAAAACAAGCTCACAACTTACCGAGCGGGCGCAGGGAGAGGGACTGCAAATGAAATGGCAATTCATTTATTACCCCGCCAGTATTTATGGGAAGCAAATAACTAAAGCATACATATTCGGCACACATCTGCATAATGTGGGGCAATTACATTTAAAAGATCATAAAAAGAGGTGGAGATAAGGCCGAAAAGCCATTCACATTGAAATGCGACTGAGCGGCCCCCAAAGAAGAGCTCAAGCGGAATAATGAGAGCAGGACGGGACGGGGTGTTGTTCGAAGCCCAAACAAAACTGACTGTTTATTGTGTCCGGCCCCACGCCACCGGCCTGCATTACAACTAAATTCTTTTGCAATCAGGAATACTTCCCGGCGTCCACTTGCCTTGTCTCTGTTCCGGCGTTATCTGCTATTATTTACGATGAGTCGGGCCTGGGGAATTAAGCGAGATGGCCGAGCCTGCAAGCAGGCAACTTATTTTCCGCTTCTCATTTTCATTTGCATTTGAATTTGAATAATTGTACACTTCTGCGCCCGTTATTGCTGTGCTCGCTTTGCTTGAGATTTGCAGTGGCAGCGCCTGGTAATTAATTAAAATATTCAATGCCCAGAGAAACTTGGACCCTGCTCCGAAGTGTGGTTGGCCGTTGACCGAAAGTTTATCGTGATTCGGGCCTCCCAGAGCTCTGTTCAGGCGCGCCCGAAAAGGATTGCCGGAGAAACGAGTCCCTCCAGCTATCTCAAATTCATCTCTCATTAGCTTGGCGTGACTTAAATCGGGAGTTTAGACGCCCTCCCCGTTGGCGGGCGTTTTGTCAGCTTTATAATTAAGGTTAAAGTTAATTTTTGCTCCGTGGACGTAGTGTGGCGCGACTTCGGGCCCACCTCCAGCGCGACGGCACATCGAAGCCCGCTTTCTGTTCGCTGCTTGCTATCGTACTAGCCGGAAAACTCATTATTTTTTAAATGGAACTCTTGCTTTGTGGCCTCCCCAGCTCCGAGCTCCGCTTCCCTTCAGTGTTGGCTTGTCTCACTCGCAGACAGCGATCCCAGTCGCAATTAACTGAAGAGAATAATGTTGCGGCAGTGACGGGCAGAAGCATAATAATTCTGCCCCGCTTTTTACCAAGCATCCCGAGCTGCTCAGCTCGACTTGGTTGCGTTGCATTTGTAATGACTTTGTGGGTAAGAGCACGGCGAGCCGAGATTTCACCGTAGATGAACACCCAAAAACGCATGATATTTGTACAGCATGCTATAATGGTAAATAACCGGATGGGGAAAATCCTCGAGCGTCGCATTAAGAACCAATTCCGATGTAACATAAGTCGGGCACATGAATTTATCCGTGGAAACGTTTGCTGCCAGGAACTGCAAGGATGCAGGTGAGGGTAATTGAAACGCTTGTGCACTGACACCGGCTGGATGACTAAGCGGAGATGGACGGGGCGGGGAGTCGGACTAGGAGGAAGCACTGAACATGCCAGCATAAGTTTAATGAACCCTGCATGCAGCCAGAACGTCTCGGTCCCAAGCTCGACCTTTCCCTCCTGCTCATAAATGCTTGCATTGTGAGGAGTCGTTCGACTTCCCACAAATACTGGCGGCCAACTACAACGGCAACCGCGCCAGCCGCCGACAGCAACAACAGCATCAGCAGCCAACAACAACAGCAGAGGCAACGTCAGCCGAAGAATATCAACAGCGCCAGCAGCGAATATCAACAGCGTCAGCAGCGAACAACAACAGCGTCAGCAGCGCCCAAAAACAACAACAACGGCGGTCAGGAGCCGGCAGCGACAACAACAGTAGCCGACGGCAATAACCACTGCCGCCAACGCTCATGGAGAGCCGCAGCAGCCAGCAGCGAAATCAAAAAAACAAACCGGCAAACGCCCAAATTATAAAATAATTTCGTATAATACTTTAATCACTTCGCACTTTGTAAACATAAGCTTTGTATATAATCATTCTCTATTGTTTTTGTAAAATAAGCTCTGTATATTTAAGCAGCCAAGTTTCGCACTATAATCATCTTCTAGTTGTACAGAATTTAAGCGTAGTCAAGAATTAGTAGTTATCTTTGGTTCCCCGTTCTCACATCTCTAGATCCCGCACACACACACCCACACACACCTACACTCGGAGAGCAGAGAGAGTTATTCACCACGAACAAGTGGCCACGGAGTTAGCGCCGTACGAGAGCAACGGAGAGCGAGCATACGATCGAGCGCAAAGCAACCCCCGAAAATTGGCACGCGCCAACGGGAGAGAGCGAGAGGGAAGCTGATGCACCGAAATGCAAGAGCAATGGAAAATTACCAGCGCGGCCGAAAATTTGGCAAAGCCGCGTGTCTGGATTTACTTTTTGCGGAGGCGACGAAAACGTATAGACGTGCGAGCGGTCGACGGAGTTTCAACGTAACCACAACGGGAGTTTCTACGCGACGGAGTTTCTGCGGCCAACGAGGACAATGTTATAACCCGAGACCAGCCAGGAGGTGGCGCTCGAAGTGACCAGGGATAGTGACGGCAGCCCGTGGAGTGCGGAGAATTTGGAGGCACCTTTTTGGAAGCGGACGGAGGCGAGGACGTGGCGGAAGCAGCAGCCACAGGCACGTGTGTGTGTGCGGAAAACGGAGACGGGTGAGTGTATAGGGAGGATCGCATTTTGGCCAGCGGGTACACGTGTGAATAGAAATTTCTCGATGGCCGAGATGCGGTTTTCGCTAGAGTAGGCTAGAAATATTGCCCCGACATCTAACCTTATTTTTTTGTTAAAAATCCCTGCCAACCTTAATTAAATAAAAAGACAAACAAAAGTGAAAAGAAAATTCTGAAAACCAAAATACACCTTGATTAAACCTAAACTCGTACAGATTGATATTTTTGGCGCTTGCGGGGGATGGCTGAGTTTCGCCTACACTGGGAGAAATTTTACTCCAAACTTTAATAATAAAATTTTTAAGAAAATTCTATTTAAATATATTTTTGCTCTCGCGGAAAATCTAATCACTGACCGCCACTTTCGAGAGGCCGTACGCTGCCCACACTGGAAAATAACATGCAGAGAAATTTAACATGAGGAAAATTTAAATAAATTCAAGAAAAGCTCTCGTAAATAAAATCTTCGGCTCAGATCGAGTCCAGCTCGCGAGGGAACGACCCCCGGTCACGCTGGCCATGAATTACGTAGAATATTTGCCCAAAATGCCTAGATCTTAGGCCATAAACCCTGCCCTAGGAAACGGTGGTCCCCAAAATCGACCCCTCTTTCGGTCTCCTTCTAGCGATTGCTATGGGCCCGACCCAAAACGCGCTCCGACGAATATTTCGCTCTATTGCAGAGACCGAATCAGCCATTTTTCTGGCTGCGTATCCCGGTAACTGACCATTACCATCTCATGTCAGTTTGCCGTCCGTCAAAACACTTTGTCCCACATCTTTACAAATTTTTCTGTTAAAGAGGACCTTGGACGTGACTGAGGCTTACCCCAGCCGTCGAACTTCCTTACAGAATGGCGCCCGAGCAGGGACATGGGGTTTACGAACTTTAGACGTCGAAAATATGGCCTAAAGACCCATTCGGATACGTCAAGTTTGAAAAATTTTCGGTTCCGCCACTTAGAGAAAATTTTCTAAGTCGAAACGTATGGAGAGTCGGATGTCGAGGGACACCAAAATTTCTAGGGCAGAAAACTACGTGAATATATATATATATCGATAAGAATATATACCGGGCATTCTATATAACCTCACAATCGAGAAAACTTTGAATTTTTCGAGAGGCACATGGCAAAAATCGGGAGAACTTAACCAAAAAGTATACCCACTCTTAGAAACTCGTGGCACACGCAGCGAAAATTTTTATACCCCCAGCCGTGAAAAGATCATAACCTAAAACGAGAGGTTATTTGATCACGTGACTAGAAACACACGTGAGCCAAGAAATAAAACCGAGCAGAGAAAGCAAAGAGGGAAAAGGGAAAAAAGGGAGAGCGAGAGCGAAAAGCCCTCTAGGTAGCCAAGTCAGGTCGCGAGAATTTCGAAAGCACGAGGCAGGGAAAAGCTAACACAAATTCCCCACAGCGCAGCCATTTTGTTTTCACCCTTCACTCTCATCGTCGTCTCCCTCACACCAGCAGCCATCGAGTACAGTCAACGGGATCCCATCGTTGTCTCTTGTCTTTCAACCGTCGTCGAGCCAACGCGTACAGTCGCAGTTTTCAACAGGAACCAAAAATCATCGTCGAATAAAACTTTCATCATCGTCGTGAACATTTACAAGCTTACATCGCCGTCGAATCAAGATTTAACCGCCGTCGAGGAGAGCTACAGAATTACATCGCCGTTTTACATCGAATTCGGGTTTAACCTAGTTACACGTGGGCAGTTAGCGATTTTTTTATGTGTGGCAAATAAAATCCAATACTTCACTGAAGTTTAATCAACGCAAACGTCGCTTGACCCTCGTCTGAAATATTTCTCTCGACCTTTCGAAATTTTTCTTGTCGTTTGCCCGTTGATTAATTATTTCACAGCAATATGGGCGCACGCTGGATTTCGTATCTACGGAAGCGGGAACTGGAGGCGATTTTGAAGGAGTTTTCCCTGGAAGCAACCGGAACAGTCGAGGAAATGAGGAGCCGGTTGGCCGCATTTAATAATCGGGACGATCATGTGCTGGAGATAGCCGAACAACTGCAGGAATGCGAGGCGGAAATCACAGCCGCATTAACTGAGAGTAAACAACGTACACCGAGTCTGAATCCACACCCACCGGGTCCCACGCAGCTTCAGATGTCAACACAGGAAGGCAGAGGTGCCACTACAGTCGGAGACATGGAGACCAACCCGGTCAGACGGGACATTTTTCCCAAGAAATCCGAGATGTCAGCAGCCACGCTCGCAGAGAAACTGAAGAATTGGGGAATTACTTTCGATGGGACCACGGACCCCATTACCTTTATCCAGCACTTCGAGGAACGAGCCACCGCATATGAAGTCGACGTGGAGAAGATGCCACAGGCCATCCCTGGTCTTTTGACGGACACAGCGGAGCACTGGTTTCGGACAAGCCAGCTACTAGGAAAATCGTGGACGAACTTCAAGAAGGCGTTTCTTGACTTCTTCCTGCCGCCCAGGTATTTTCAGAGACTCGACGATGAGATCCGCAACAGATACCAACGACGAGGAGAGCCATTTAAGCAGTACCTGGTAAACATTCGACTCATGATGCACAGAGCAGGATACAACGCGGAACAGGAGTTGGAACGAATCTACGAAAATCTTCAACCGGAATACCAGCTGTTTACAAGGAGACACGAGTTCACGACTTTGGAGCAACTTACCGTCTTAGTGGTAAACTATGAAGACACCCGCGATCGAGCCACAGGAAACCAAGCAAGGATGCGGGCCGAACTGCAGCCACCACCAGGAAGAGATGACTACGCGACCCCGGCGTATGCAGGAGCACCATCAACGAGCTACCAAAATGTCACGCGACCAGTCAGACGACCACCTACGCTCGCCGCAGTTCCACAACTAGGTCCTCGAGTGGGAAACATATCGATGGTGCCGCATTGTAGATTAGCTTGCAGGAATTGTGCCCAGGAAGGACACCGTTCATACACATGTCGCAATCCCAGAGTTCTCTTCTGCTGGGATTGTGGTCGCAGAGGAATACGCACTTACGAGTGCTGCCGTGTTTTACAGGTTCTCTCTTCTCTTTCAGTACCCAGCCCCACCTATAACTTAGCTACGCCGTCGGTTTTGACAAACGCGTTCACTCCGAAAACAGCAGACCCCATCGAAGCCGTAGAATCCACACCAGCCAGCAACGAGCCAGATCACGAGACGCCAGATACCCAGACCAGCAGTATGTTAGGGCCGCGAGACGACAATGCAGCGCGAAACAATCCGTTTCGACGAAATCAAGCTTCTGCTTCAACAGAACCAGTAGCGGAAGGGCGAGCGACTTCCCCAGCCAGAGCAGAGTGTACACCTGACGCTGGAGGAATCCTAGCCGCACTTAAGGAGACCACGGAGCAGGAAGACCGCACCAAGGCGGCATCAGGAAGCAGAGAGACCCGTAACAGAGAAGCATCAGCAGCGGAGAGCCTGTACCGTGACAGGAGCAGAATCCAGGAAATACCCGCACCAAGGCGGAAGCATCAGAGGAACGTCATCGAGGAGCCCGCACCCCGGCGGCATAGCAGCAGGAGCCCGCACACGGCGGCACAGCAGCGAGAACCCCGCGCAAGGCGGCATCAGCATCAGGAGTTCGCACACGGCGGACACATCATCGAGAAGACCGCACACGGCGGCCACATCAGCGAGAAGCCCCGCACACGGCGGACACAGCCGCACGAATACCGCACCAAGGCGGAAATAGCAGAGCAACCGCGGCAGCAGAGAAGCAGAGCATCATTACCCAGGGATACCCGCATCAAGACGGAAGCAACGGAGAAGCATTCAAGGATACCCGCAGACGGCGGAAGCACACACGGAGAACAGCAGCGCAGCAGCAGCTTCAGAAGTCCGTACGAAGACTGCACGACAGCAACAAACTTGCTCAAAGATAAGCCGACGAGCGACGCTCGATCTGGCCAAGGCAAGAGCCAACCAGGAACACTGCGACAGGAGCCAATGCTTGAGTCAGTGGGGGCCACTTGCTGGAGGGTGCGCCTTCCCAACGTTCCCACTCCCCTAAGGGGGAAACTCAACGCTCCCAGTACCAGCATTAGCATTTCCCCCTCACTAATAACTAACCCCCAACTAAAACCACTAGTTAGTCATATTAGTAAACCTAAAAGGCTAATGAAACTTTGTTTCCCTACAGCGCGTCATACGCAAGCCGTCGATTTGACACGGACCAGCCAGCCCGCTCGACGCAAGAAAGCTCGTCTCAGGCCTGGGCCAAGAGGCCATACACGCCTGGACAGCAGCGGTGGTGCCAAGCCTGTTACCATCCGCTCCCCGTCGAGTGACCCTTGGAGACGTGACCGCGAGCCCCGAGAGAGAGGGTGCCAGCGTTGGCCACGGCCGCCACCACAAGCAACGACGACGACGATCTGGCTACAGTCATCCCGGGAAATTCTTCCCCGGGCAAGAAGGAGGCGCCAGCACTGGCCGCGGCACACATCCGCCGCGTCCACATCACCACGGAGAACGAGATCTCCATTTTTTCGCGCCCCCGAAGAAAGAGGGGGATGTGAGGAGTCGTTCGACTTCCCACAAATACTGGCGGCCAACTACAACGGCAACCGCGCCAGCCGCCGACAGCAACAACAGCATCAGCAGCCAACAACAACAGCAGAGGCAACGTCAGCCGAAGAATATCAACAGCGCCAGCAGCGAATATCAACAGCGTCAGCAGCGAACAACAACAGCGTCAGCAGCGCCCAAAAACAACAACAACGGCGGTCAGGAGCCGGCAGCGACAACAACAGTAGCCGACGGCAATAACCACTGCCGCCAACGCTCATGGAGAGCCGCAGCAGCCAGCAGCGAAATCAAAAAAACAAACCGGCAAACGCCCAAATTATAAAATAATTTCGTATAATACTTTAATCACTTCGCACTTTGTAAACATAAGCTTTGTATATAATCATTCTCTATTGTTTTTGTAAAATAAGCTCTGTATATTTAAGCAGCCAAGTTTCGCACTATAATCATCTTCTAGTTGTACAGAATTTAAGCGTAGTCAAGAATTAGTAGTTATCTTTGGTTCCCCGTTCTCACATCTCTAGATCCCGCACACACACACCCACACACACCTACACTCGGAGAGCAGAGAGAGTTATTCACCACGAACAAGTGGCCACGGAGTTAGCGCCGTACGAGAGCAACGGAGAGCGAGCATACGATCGAGCGCAAAGCAACCCCCGAAAATTGGCACGCGCCAACGGGAGAGAGCGAGAGGGAAGCTGATGCACCGAAATGCAAGAGCAATGGAAAATTACCAGCGCGGCCGAAAATTTGGCAAAGCCGCGTGTCTGGATTTACTTTTTGCGGAGGCGACGAAAACGTATAGACGTGCGAGCGGTCGACGGAGTTTCAACGTAACCACAACGGGAGTTTCTACGCGACGGAGTTTCTGCGGCCAACGAGGACAATGTTATAACCCGAGACCAGCCAGGAGGTGGCGCTCGAAGTGACCAGGGATAGTGACGGCAGCCCGTGGAGTGCGGAGAATTTGGAGGCACCTTTTTGGAAGCGGACGGAGGCGAGGACGTGGCGGAAGCAGCAGCCACAGGCACGTGTGTGTGTGCGGAAAACGGAGACGGGTGAGTGTATAGGGAGGATCGCATTTTGGCCAGCGGGTACACGTGTGAATAGAAATTTCTCGATGGCCGAGATGCGGTTTTCGCTAGAGTAGGCTAGAAATATTGCCCCGACATCTAACCTTATTTTTTTGTTAAAAATCCCTGCCAACCTTAATTAAATAAAAAGACAAACAAAAGTGAAAAGAAAATTCTGAAAACCAAAATACACCTTGATTAAACCTAAACTCGTACAGATTGATATTTTTGGCGCTTGCGGGGGATGGCTGAGTTTCGCCTACACTGGGAGAAATTTTACTCCAAACTTTAATAATAAAATTTTTAAGAAAATTCTATTTAAATATATTTTTGCTCTCGCGGAAAATCTAATCACTGACCGCCACTTTCGAGAGGCCGTACGCTGCCCACACTGGAAAATAACATGCAGAGAAATTTAACATGAGGAAAATTTAAATAAATTCAAGAAAAGCTCTCGTAAATAAAATCTTCGGCTCAGATCGAGTCCAGCTCGCGAGGGAACGACCCCCGGTCACGCTGGCCATGAATTACGTAGAATATTTGCCCAAAATGCCTAGATCTTAGGCCATAAACCCTGCCCTAGGAAACGGTGGTCCCCAAAATCGACCCCTCTTTCGGTCTCCTTCTAGCGATTGCTATGGGCCCGACCCAAAACGCGCTCCGACGAATATTTCGCTCTATTGCAGAGACCGAATCAGCCATTTTTCTGGCTGCGTATCCCGGTAACTGACCATTACCATCTCATGTCAGTTTGCCGTCCGTCAAAACACTTTGTCCCACATCTTTACAAATTTTTCTGTTAAAGAGGACCTTGGACGTGACTGAGGCTTACCCCAGCCGTCGAACTTCCTTACAGCATGTTTGTGCGAATTGCTTAGCTGGGATTTGCTTAATTTCGCCCTGCCCCACACACATGTGGCCCTGCTGGCCTCCGCTTTTCCTATTCCGAGCTTATGGCCACCAGGGGAATTGCGTCGCACAAGTCGTATACGCAATACTTTCGCCCCTTTGGTTATTGCTCGAGCAATTCGGTTGACTCGAACGGTTTCGCACGCGCCACACACACACTCAGGAAGGAGCCAGGCGACTTGTCAGCCAATCAATAATATGTAAATATTTTCCACTTCTTTCGCATTGTTTTCGCTCCGCTTTGAAGTTCTGCATAAACACTTGAGCCACACAATTTAATGCCAGCTCCGGATCAGGGAGGGAGAAGTGTGTTCGGGAGTGGGCGTGTACCATAAGTGTGAACCAGAGAGGTAGCTCACGTGTGCGACAGTTGTATTTGATGGCTCCCCCATATGGCTTTGATGGCCGACCTGTTCCTGCTCCTGTTCTCGTTCTGTTTGTCCCCCGCCCGCAGCGTTTGCAAACCGTTTGCCAGTTATCCTTTGTACATAGCCAATTAGCCTGCATTCGGGCCAATGCAGCTGAGATGCGTGCAGGCACAGGCACAGGGACAGGCAGAGGCAGAGCAAAAGCAAACGCAAATGTCAAATATCTTTGGCAGGGCCCTTTTCCGCTGAAACGCATAGAGGAGGGCTCTTGGCATAATGCCTGTCATAAAATGCTCAAATTTGTGTCGCCTGGGGAGCAGTTGAGGCCGGCCTGCCAAATCCTGGCCCAAATCCTCCCTCACCGTCCTGGATATTAGTTCAATAGTCATGACTGTCCAACTGATGCCGCAAATCCTCCGAGGTCAGCCCGAAAGCCGGCCAAGCACACATGCACGACGCCTGGGCGTGGCCCGCTTCGATTTCTATTTTCTATTATTCGAGGCAGGCTGGTAGGCGCTCGGGCCCCGACTTTAGCCTTTGCCTGCATATGGAAGCCAGTTTATATTGGTTGCCACCGATTTTGCCCCCATATTTTGTGCCGATTCGATCCCCTCCGTTCGGCTTGCGGAATGCGAGCACAAGCAAACAATGTGTATAAAAAATACGTTGGTTATTTTGCGGTTGTTGGCGAGCTCGGCGAAATCGACAAAATCGCCTTAGGGAAAATATTGACGCTGGCAGCGGCTTTAGCGCCCCGAGCCCCACAATACCCAAAACCAAAGCCAAAACCAAACACGTTTGGGCACCATGTTTTACTGCACTTTTTGCTGGCAGTTTTATGTGGCCATCTACGGACGCCTCTGGCCGTCTATGCCTGCTATGTGGCAGCAGCCCCGCCACAATGGGCCTTATTTTTTGTTCGTGTTGTCTAGCTGTAAAAATCATTTTATGAGTTTGCATAAAATTTTGTGGTCTTCACGCCCATGTTTATTGCGCCGCAGCTGCAGCATATGCTGCCGTTGTCGAGGACGTTGTCGCCTATTGATTTTATACCCAGTCAGCCAAGCAGCCCGCTTGGTGACGCCTCCTCTGGCTCTGGCTTTGGGAACGGTGCACCGCTCTCGGAAATGCGTTTGGACGCAGCATGAATTCCTTGTGGCCTCGGGACCATCCCGCTCTTAAGGATCCCGCAGCGGGACAGACCAAGTAGTTCGGCCGATTAAATGATTGGACCCCCGCCAAGGAGCCATCAAATTTAATTTGCCAAATGGCAGGTCAATCCGGCCGGGGCGGGTTCAATCGGGCGGACAATTAGGCGCCGGCACCTGCACGCAATGGCCGCACCCACCACGTCTAGCGAATTCTCCGTCCATTGTAATGACACAAAATTTTAATAAGCATGCATTAGGCGGCCAGAAAGTTTGGTGTGTTTGTAATTACCGTTCAGCCAGCTGGAAGCCGCCCAAGTTATCTAACGGGGCCCGAGGCCTGCCAATCCTGGCTGCTCCTTTGGTGTGGCCATAAAATGCCACTTAAATCCCTGCCAGGAGAGTCCGCCGGCCAAGAAAACAATTAATATTGCGTATGCAACAATAACCTTTTGTTTTTAGTGCCACTCCAGGGTGGAGAACCCATGCCCGTGCCCATTGCCATCGCCCACAAAAGCACCCGTCAAATTCAAATCCGCATGCATGCCGGGCCGGGCGCATGGCTAGTGCGGCACGGGGTTCCGTATGGCCTGCAGGTAAAATAAATTATTATTTATTACGGTCATTAGGGCTTAATGGCGGCAATGATGTCCACCACGCAACGGCAACGGCAATGGCCGAAGAGCGGTTCCAGGGCCACGGACAACTGGCAGCGCCGCGGACTTCCGCCGCTTAATCGAAAGCGAAGGCGAGCGCTTGCGGCCGGACAACCTTTGTTCCGGCCCTGATCCTGCGACCCTTTTTAATGGCCACCGGTTCGCATTATGCGGCCTGCGAGCTGTCCTTGAAAACATTCAGCTTGGCGAAACAGACCCCAGCCGAAATAAAGACGGAAAAGAAAGAAATCCGGCCGGAGAGCGTTTATCGTAAATTCAAGTCATTATTATCTGGCCGAGAGGTGTCGGCATGTGGAAATATTTATGCATTACCGAAGTTGCGACCCTAACATCATAAATATCGGAGGGCACACAACCGGGCCTTTCTTTCTTGGCCTCTCCTCCTG
The DNA here is from genome assembly GCF_030179895.1 of Drosophila kikkawai. Lineage (NCBI taxonomy): Eukaryota > Metazoa > Arthropoda > Insecta > Diptera > Drosophilidae > Drosophila > Drosophila kikkawai. The sequence continues at coordinate 25,870,879 of NC_091728.1, read as the reverse complement.
CCTTGCCTTGCCTTGCCTTGCCTTGCCGGCCCTGCCACGCCCCCACACTCGCACCATCCTCCGGCAGGCTTGTCCGGGCAAAGGCATATTAATGGTGCTCGGGCTGACACATTGTAAATTCAAATGCATTTCTCACGCTCAGTCTAGCTCTGGCCGGGAACGGAGCCGAAACTTTGCGCAGCGCTTTCACCGCAAAGTGGGAGCAATCAATCAAAACGCATAAACACTCGCACCCAGCTCTGCATGCGGCAAGGTTTTCGGGCGAAATTAATTTCATGCAGTTATGAAATACGGCCTGGCGACAATTTGCATAAAACAGGCACCAAGATTACGGCTCCAGAGTACTTTGTGTGACATGGGAGAGCGGAAAAATGGTTCGGAAAGTGCAGGTTATACATCGAGATACCCTTTTCTCGGGGCAGACAAGCACAAAATGAGCAGTAGTTTCGCACTTTTAATCGAAAGTCCTGCTCATAATAACAACGAAACTACTTCCTCTATCTCCAGCCTCTGTAGAGCCCGAAGAAAAATACCATAATAAAGTGGCTGTCTCTTAATTAATCTCATTTTTTCTTACTACATGAAAATTTTAATTTGGTCATTTTTATTTTAGTAAGCTAGTGAATAAAAGTTTATCAAGTGTACTTGATTTTTAGTCATATTAAACCCAAAGCTTTGCGCGTTCAATTTAAATAAAAATGTATAATTTTTCAATTGAAAGTTTAATGTAGTATATAATATTTAATGTCTATTACATTTTAATGGGCTTGATTTCAGATAAAAACCCATACTACGGATTCAATACTATTTCTCGATCGGTTCTTCTGTCAACCGACATACGGTTTTCCCGCTCGACCGATACATCGCTCCAGTTGATCTCGATTTCTTTGAAGAAACTTTGCAGAAGGTCTTTAGACCATATTTTTTGTTGCGTGCTAACTAAGCTTTGCCAATAAATTACATAGGGAGAAGGATAAACCAAAAGACGGTTATAATGAAGACCTTTTGGTATGATCTATGTGGGTTTTCGGTCACTAACCGAACGAGAACCAGGTCAGCAAGACTTGACGCCAAAAAGGGGTTGCTGTTCAGACCTTTAGCAATTCGACCCTTCTTTTCAGGCTTAGAGTAATGTCTTGCGCAGAAAAATATGTCGAAAATATTTGACGAGTTAAATATCTTTAGCTAGATAGCATTACTTTTTTCTTTGATATTGTTGTGAAGATTGCCGGAAAATATAAGATAAGGCAGCACTGCGCTCTTCAAACTCTCATGAACTTTATTTGAGGTAAATGAAAAACTACCAAACAGTGTGATGGATTTACTGCTTAAAGGATTTGAGGTAGCTAAGAAAACACTCTGCACGGCCTGTAGTCAGGAGCACATATTCGAGGCGTGGCAGTTGCAGCTTAATCTCTTTCTTGGGCTGCCAGCAAAAACCCGAGCTCCAGGGTTCCGCTCTCTGTGCGATCTGTGCGAATTTATGCTCCGCGTGTGTGCCGAGTTTATAATTTCTGACACAAAATTACATGCACTTTTCCCCATGTGCCGCGGCGCACGAGTACATGTAATTGCGCTTGTAGTTGTGTGTGCGTTCGTTCGCTTGCACGGTTTTCTTTGCGCTGCTGCTTTGATAAATGCGCATAATTTCAGCAGTTTTTCCCGAAGCAGCGAAGAAAACTTATCCCTCTGGCGCTCCCCCGGAACCCGACACTCGGCTCCCGGCACCCAGGACCCTATGTGTGCACGTGTGTGGGTGTGGAGTGCGGAGTGCGGAGTGTGTTTGTGTATGTAATAGTCTCGCTGCTGCGCTTTATTGTTCACAGCCCAGCGTTAAACATTATGCCGGCTGGCTGCCCCGGCTCCTGTAGGTAGGTGGCTTGAGTCGAGTTGTCTTGGCACGAATTATGAAGACGATTACACGACTTTATAGGTGGGTATATGCTAGTGGTGCTAGTGCATAGTGGCCTCCAAGGCGGTGGGCTCCGAGGGCGCGTTTGCGGTGTGTCTGCACATATTTATAAGCAGCGACGCGATGCGACATCGCCCGACGCCGACTTAATGAAATACCTGCCAAGATTTATGTGCCAGTTGACTGGCACAGGGGACACACACGTGAAAAGGCAAAAAAGCGAAATTAATTTTGTATGAAACTAGTGCAGTCACGTTTATTAGTTATGCTGTGGCCAGGACCGTCGGCTGTCGGTTGACGGCAGACGAGCTGCTTCCCAATGCATTGGCAGTGCCGGGTGCATACGTTTCGGGAAAAATCGCTCACTACGAAAAGTGACTAATGGCTGGCTGATTCATGCGATGGCCGAGGCAGTTCAGATACCCCGCATCGCATTCCGCCAGGTCCCAAGCGCTTTGCCGTCGTTTAGGAAAATAGGTGCTGTGTCGGGTGCATGTTCAGTTACGGCCAACAGAGCGTTATCCTGGGCTTTCCTGTAAATAATTCAGCTGAAAAATTCATAAAGCTGCGCCTGCGACACGGCTATCTGCGCAGGTACCACGTTTTTTGTTTTCTTTAATTGTTTAAAGAATAAATCACCAACCATAGAAGTAAGTTGACAACACCGCACGAAATAAAAACGAGCGGGACTTGCACAGAAATAGAGCACTGGTATCTACGGAGCTGGAAAGCTATGAGCGGCAGGAGAAGGGTTTGGAGAACGGTTTGGTTTCGGGCGAGCGTCGAGCGGAAACGGAACTAACAAAGCACAAAACGAAACAAAAATTTCCACCGAAAAAGCGAAACTCAGCTACGAAAGCAGGGGAAGTGAAAAGGAAAAAGAAAAATAACCCACGAAGGGAACGGAAAGGCAAAATTGGCAAACTAAAACTTTGCTGCAGTCACGGCACAAAAAAAAATCCAGCAAATGCTGTAGAAACAACTAAGAGGGGTACGGCGGAGCTACGAGGGGTGGCGGGGGCTGAGGAGCTGCAGGGCGGCGAGGGCGGCACGGCGAAGGACGAAAATGTAGTGACACACACACATCCAAATAATACCTAGGCGATGGCCGGGAAAGTTTCGTCCGTTCGGCCTGTAACAAGCGTGGCAAAGCACAAAACAATTTACGAAAATTTGTACAATTTCCAAACTTAAATAAACACCGAGAATAGTTTTATTTTTATTATTACTGCCACGATTTTTCTGGGCCCCACCAGCACACAAACACACACTCACTCGCTCACATAAGTGAAGTCTAAGGGATAAGCGCCTTAAATATTTGGTAGCATACTTACGAGCGTCCTGCAGTTCGCACCCGCTAAACGGGCTGTCGACAGCGTCGTCCCTGCTATCTCCTCCCTGCTCTCCGGTCGGGTGGCTTTAATTAGGGATAAATGAGCAGCCAATGCCCCTCCTGGGCCGCGTCAAGTTCAAGAAACTGTCCTCGCCGACACGCAATGGCTCGGAATAATTCAGATGTGGCCAATGCACTTTTCAGCGGTAAATTAACAGGCGCAAAACTCAAAGTTATGCCGTCGCATAGGAGCTGCAGGGGCGCGGCGTGCTTAAATTGAAAAAGTTTTTCAACTTGCAAGTTTCTTTCGCTCTTAAATGTTGTGAACAAGTCCCGAGAAAGGATTTGCTGCACCCCCTCGGGCAAACAAACAAGTTTCCAGCACACTCTGCGACTGTGAGCTTAGGCTTACATCATGGGTCCCGGTCACTGCGAGTGTGTTATATATCTTAAAAACCCAGTGCCTCGTGTGCAGCTTGACTATTTTCAGTTGATAACTTGACTGTCAGCGAGACCATTAATTTTAGGCGTCTTTTGCACATTTTATAGAATAGAATAGAATACTTATGGAAGATGTCTCCAGACAGCCTCTAAAAATCAACTGAATCCCTGGTGATCAATAACATATACTATATATTAAGTTATGCATTCCTTAAATGTGCATTTTAATGGCACGTTCATTTATTGCGGGGGCCGGACAATTGGTCAATCATCAAGAGCGAGCCAGAGGCCACAGGAGATTTCTGTAAATAAAAATAGCGCAAATTAAGGGCATTCAAGTGCAACGCAGCGGAAACGGAAATGTGCGCAAAACAATTACCAGTGCACGAGAGAAGCAAATGACCACACACGCACATCAGAACACTGATACATGGCATTACACTGTAACTCAGTTGTCCGCACTTAAAAAGGCGAAATTTGTATAATGCCCGTTTTTATGCGGGCACTCAAGTGCAATCAAAATGCGTAACGCAGAATTTCCATTTGAAATTGTTGGTGGCAGGGGAGGAGGAGGCCGTCCCGTTCGTCCACAATTCAGCCACGGAATGGTCATTGTTATGGCTTGCTGCCGCATTTATGCCATTTGTATTGCAATTCCATATAAATGGCTTGGCCCCTGAAATCCGAGGCAATCCGAGTGGGCATGACAAATGCCATCGACTGGTCAAGGCCGGAGTTAGCCGTAATAATTATCTAATTTCCCCGCTTCCACCGTAATCGTGTTAATTACGAATGCTAATTAAAAAGCCAACCAATGCGGGCGCCCACATTTGCTGCAATTTAAGCAATATTTCCAAGCCCTAGTTGGTGGTTATTTTATTGGCGCAACGCCTAATGTAGCCGCACAGTGAGGTTAAAAGTCGTCGGACATCGTGCAGGTACACAGAAAATATATCGATTAGGTGTTAATATCTGATAAGAGCTAATCCAAATTCTGTGATGGCCATCACTGTAAGGGTGCCTTTTCGAAAAACACAATCGCCAGATATACGTATCCTAAACCAAATCATTTTCCAACCTCTCTATAATGTATCTAAACTACAAAGAATATTAACGTGCTGTAAATGTAATTTTATTGCTATTAAGATCATGGTTCTAATTTCTGTCAATTTAATTCATCTCGGTGTTAAGAAAGAGGCAATTGATCAGAGTGATAACCTTTGATTGTTTTTACCATCACTTGATAAAAGCCAAGACAGCTTTATCTCCATGACAACACCTTTTTGATCCACTTGTCTAACATATTATACAAAATGTATTCCTACGATGTGTAATTTGTCTGTGATAAATACAAAATGGATATTGTCTCTTAAAACCGCGTATCTCATTGCCTCTCTGCTTTGCATTAAATAATACTTTGAGCCTGCCTTTTGAAATAGGTGTGCTTCACGGCCTGCAGAGCGGGGGAACTTGACAGAACACATCAATCATACGCCAGGGTGACCACCGCTTAGTTTCCTAAGGCCAAATCCCCGAATAAACATATTAATAATTCACCACCCTTCGCAATTACTGTCAAGCATAATACACGGTCCTTGCCATCTCTATCCTGCAGGCTCCTGTGGCTCCCGTGGCTCGAATGTGAGAGGGTGGGCCCTCAGTATGTTGGCAGGCCGTTACATTTGCGACAGCGTGGCCAAACGGCTGAAATAACAATATGTCCGGGCCCATCGCACCATCGCAGTGCATTATGCAACGATCACGAAGGGGGCCAGAGTCACAGTCACATCCCCATGCACATTCCCATCCAGGGAAACGGCCACAGCTACAGCTATTCGCAGTTAGAGCCGGAGCTCGGGCCAGAGCCCGAGTCAGATGACAAGCTAAACAAAAGCTACAAAATGAAGTATGAGGTCAGCAGCCAAGAAAAACAAAACAGAACGGAGCACAAAGGAAAAGAAAAGCACATGATTGTCGCTTGAAACTTGAGCCACAGCAACTAACCTCATGACATCAGCTTTTTGGTTTGCAACTTATTACAATTTCCATATAACCTCCGAGCGCCAGAAGAAGGCGGGCAACGTAGGCAGCGCGGTGTGGGGAAATGCACACAAATGCGCACTTGCAGTGGGCGGAGGGAGTGGCAGGGAAGCACGGCGGCAAACAGAAACAGAAACAGAAAGAGTGAAAGCACTGGGTCCGGTTGGAAGGGGAATGGGAAGGGAAAGGAAAGAGGCTGAGGAGGCAAAGGCAAAGGCAAAGGCAAATGCCATGTCCTTCAGCGCTTGCCCTCGCAAAGGCAATGGCAAAGGCAAAGGCAACGGCAACGGCAACGACAAACTGCTGTGGGGGTCTTTAAGTTTTATGGCACCATTGTGTCAAGATAATAATACGTACGTCGCTGTGTGTGTACGTGACTGCATTTAAGTGCATAGTTGTGTAGAACAGCACTCGCCTGGCACTCGCACTCGTACTCGTACTCAGAGAATACGGATACATAAACAAGCATTCCTCTGGCATGACATTTACTCTGCGAATTACTCTAAACTGCTGCATTTGCGATGCGATATGCGGACTGCGAGGGCGAAAGAAGCAAATAACAACTACTGGCCTCCCCTGGAAGCCCTCGATGCCCTCAAAGCCCAGCCGTATTATCAATTTAAATGAATTGCACACGAGTGTGCCATAAATTCGGGCCGTATGACATTTGCTAATGTTTGGCCATGAGAGCAGTGGCGTTAATTAAATACCATAGCATACTTGCGGGACGCTGCGCAAAATCAGAAATTCGGAAATTGAGAAGCGGGAGCTCAGAAAGCCACATAGTTCTGTAATTAAAATGAGCGAACGCTCGGCCATTCTGCGGCCGAATTTCAATTTTAATTTATGTGCACAGAGCTCCACGAAATGGGGATTCATTAGCGCTATTTGCGCGGCAAGTTGAATAAACTTTGCCTCTGCAGAGCTCCATGGAGATGTAAGCATCGACGCAGATATAAAAACTTATAAAATGTAAGCAATAATAAAACCAGACATAGAACAAAGACCGCGCTGCGATAAAAATTATGACAAGCTACAAAACTTTGACGAAGTTGCCAGTGGCCTCCGCTTTTTATGCGACCCAGCATAAAAATTTAAATAAACTCACTCACGCGTGCGGGCAAATAAATACAAATTTATGGTAAGCCCTGGACAGAGGTCCGTCAGGGCAATTGTTGGATCATTCGAGCAGTGGCCATTATGCATAATCTCGGGCAGGGTCCGCACTCCCAGCCATCGCTGACCTATAAATAATGTGCCAAATTAGCCTCAACAATAAATAAATTTCATTCTGTATGTAAATGAGTCGAAATACCAGAGATCTCTGCGACTATCAGACGGAAGTGGGTATGTATAGTACCTATTGGGAAGGAGTCTTTCGAAGTGAATTGTAATTTTAATTAGGCTCTCTAATTTTTCTAGGCCCCACATACATACATACAATTTAATTCCAAGAATCTGCTATTTATCTAATATTCATGCACTTTTATCCACTCTTGTCCTTACAGCTCGCTGCGCAGAGACCGGCACAAAGAGAGGTCCTCCAGAACATTACATTAGAAACGATTCATCATCGCCGCCACGCTCGGCACTACGCTACTGTCATTGTCCTGGGCGGAGGGAGAAGGGCCGGTGGAACAGCCACTACAGCAAATTGAATGTAATTTCATAAAAAGCGAGTGTTAATTTTTTGCCAGTCCCACAATACAAGATAGATACAGCCAGTGATACACGGACCCCTGCTCGGCTTAATGTGCTAACACGCAGTGACATGAAAAATGATGGAGAGCATGCCGCCTCTGTCCCCTCCCCGCCGCTAGAGAAGAAAGCCCGAAAGAAAGACGCGCGCGACGAGCTGCAAATTTGCGACGAGCGGCAGGAGCAAGGCTGAGGAGCATTGTAACTCGCAGGACAACAGGCCGACAGCAGCCAGCAGACAGAAGACAGAAGCATCGCATTGACGGGAGAGAGAGAAGGCAAAAAAAGACAGCGCTGCACATTGGACCAGCATCATTTATCAGCGACGCATCGCACCCAGCTCCGCCAGGCCCTCCAGCCCGCCCGGGCATATGTGTACCGGAATGGTGGCATTGTGTTGCTGCCGCAGCTGAAAGGATCCTGAGCGTTCATTCAAAAAGCCATTAACCCTAATAAGCAGCCACAACAGCCAGCCGAACAATACCCATCGATGTGCCTGCCCCTCCCCGGCCGAAGACACCAGGACACCGGGACCCAGGACACTAGGACACAGGCCTAGGCAGTTTGCCGTAGCTGGAGGAGAGCAGCAACAGGGCTGTCACAGGAGCGGAACAGCGAGAGATACGAGAATGGTGCCGCCACGGCTGCTGCTGCGTCTGCGGCGGCCCCTGCACCTGATGGAACTGCGCATCCTGCTGCTCTGTCTGCCGACGCTGCTCCTGGCCACCACCCTCGAGCCAGGTGGGTTTCAAGATCTCCTTGCCTGTTATTTTCCTCCTCGCAGAATTTAATTAGGGCTACTCCATTGGCCGTGGGCACTCGTGGGGCCGTAGCTGGCGCATGGCTTTGTGAAGTGCTAAGTAAATTAAGACTAAATTTATGCGCCCAGTCCAATCCACGGGCTCTGCCGATTACCGCCCAGAGTACTCAGCAGTTTATTTTAATATTTTCACAAAGCCAACAAATCGTTACAAGCTCCGGGAGCCTGCGCTGCTCGGCAGGCCCACAATTAAAGCCCCTTAACGTGACCGGCGCAAAACTTTGCCAATTTTCGGATTTATTATGCCAGGAATTTTATTATCATCTCCGCGCGGGCTTATTCCGCCTGGCAGTGTGCTAAGCATGCACCTGCGGCGCAAAACTTTATTTCGAAATATACTTATAGAAAGGCAGGAGGATGGGCGACTGAGGTATATATGTAGGTATGCATAAATATTGCAATCCATTTCAAAATTGGAATGCAACCGAGCGTAGCTCAAGCCAGAGCCCACAGAAACAGGGTCAAAGGTGACAGATGCCAAATGCAAGCACTCTCTCCCCAATTGCTCTTCAAAGAATTATGCATTTTTCGTTCGACAATTGCTGCTCAAATAATTACAAATTTTTGCTCGCGCCGCGTTGCGTCTTGACCTTCCGCTAATTTACTTTAAATGGACGACGTTCCGCGGCAACGAGCCACACCCAAGGCACTCACCTCGGGTGCCCCCTATGTGTTCGTCACGTATACGCATCGTTAGAGCGCCTAAGTTATGGCCAACACGTAACATTCACAAATAATAAGGATAATGAAAAATACACAGGGGAAAGATTAGCACCGAGGGCGACCCACCTTGTTGATGGGCCGCGCTGTTGCTGCCCTTGCGGCTTTGGTTTTGACCTGGGGAGGCACGCAAAGTCAAAGTCGGCGCAGTCCCCTCGTAGCCCGGACTCCAGCCTTAGTTTAGTTATAATTTTTTTCTTTTTTTTTTTCTTTGTTTCCACTGCTCTCCGTCGGCCAAACGCGTTACGCATAAATTATCCGCCGCGGCGGCAACGACGGCGACACCTTATCGAAACGCGCGGTCCGCTCATTACGCAGCCTCCTGGAAAGGTGGGGGGGCGGGACACTTTGCAGGCGAAAGAGCAAACTGAGCTCGCGTGACAGTGCAAAAATTGAAAATTTATTGCGACGCCTTGTGGCTTGGAAATCGTTGTCGGAAGAAACTTTTTAAATTGACTTTTAAAGTGCAGAGCACACTGCGGCGGAAAGCGTGGTGTGGTGGTGTGCCGAGGACGGTGTGTGAAAATATGCGTGGCACTCGAGGAGTGAGGCGAATCTCTCCAGTTGGAATGACGAAGCGCTTATACCCTGCCTGTGCCGGGCTGGATTAATTTCAGCACCATGATTTTCCCCAAGTCGAAGTTCTCCGTCAGCGTGTTTGCACAGATTCGACTTCAGGTCCTCCAACTGACAACCCGATCCCATTCAGTCGGGCCAAGGGCTTGCTCAGACGTACTTCTATGGCTTCTCTGCCCGAAAACATCACTGTCGAAGTGAATGGCAAGCAAGCAGGGTGGAGTCCGACTGTGTGTCTGTGCCACACTCGCTCGGGGCTCAAGGTCGCTCCAGCACACGCACTCCGTCGGGCACAAACAAGGGACTAACACTGATATTTTCCAACAGATTTTCCATTTTCCTCTCGCATTACACCTTCTGCCCTCCCCCACTCCCTCTCCTGCCTCAAGTGCAAATGAGTTTGAAGATGATGGCTGTGGAAGGTGAGTGGGTGGGGGTGTGGTGCACATCGCTGTCAGCTATTTCGCAAATTTGCTTAGCGGTTTTAAAATTAAGCTCATGGCGCATATGAGGTGGGGCCAGGGGAGCGATCTCTCACCCGCACACGGAGACAGGGTCTCAGGTTATGGGTTATGGGTTACGGCTCCCCAGGCCGCGCGGAGCCAGGCAGCTTAGAGGGGCTAAGCACTCCTGCCGGGCGGGCAAAGGGCGTCGACTTAAGCAGATTTGGGGATTAACACTCGCACACTCGCACACTGACGCTCCCAGAGCCAACATATTGGCGGGGAATTTAAATATTACGTATACGCCACCGCGGACCAAGGGGCGAGGGACGCCGGCGGAAACAGCGGCAGCGACAGCGACAGCGCGGTGACTGCGACTGAGACAGATAAATAATAATTTGAAACATGACAAGTGCGCACAACTACAGCTACGACGACGACAAGGACGACAAGGACGACAAGGACGATAACCAATGTGTCGTGACTGCGGCCCATACAACTTAAGAGGTCGGGGGGCGGGGCGAGAGATTGACAAGAAATATTTATTATTAATAATAAACATGCGAGCATGCCAGACGCACTTGCTGACTTCATTATTTATCGCTTTTTAGCGGTGGGGCGGCCGAAGTGGCCGAATGCTATGAAAAATGTGATGAACCGAAGGAAAAGAAACGGAACGAGGAGAATTGAAAGCGAAAACTTGTGGGTTGCCGCCGCTTTTTGCTCCTTTGGCTGCGGCATCCGGTTCGCCCAGAAACGGGCTCAAGCCGAGCGCCTCGGCGGATCCGGATCCGAAAGTGGGTATTGCGGCGACCTTTTTCTATTGCTTTTTGCGCAAGTTTTATTACAGTTGCCTACTTCCAGGCATAATATAATTCACACGCCTAAGCCGCAGGCAGCTGACATGCGCACGTACTGCCGGCCGGGAGTCGAACAGGATGCGTTGAAATACGCGGCTTTAGCCATTTTATTAGCAGTGCGTGTTTTTTCACTATTATCGCGTTCGGCCTTCGCCCCACCGCACCCCACTTGACCTTAGGTCCAGAGAGCTCCCGGCAAGCAGTTCGTTGGCTTTGTGTCTCGAGCCGAGCATTTACATTCCTCTTAACATTCGCAATCTATTTCCACTTGCACTTGCCCGCGTGTGCGTGTGCGATTACATGTGTGGCCCTGTCATGCATACAAATGCAGAGATAAAGAGTCTGCCTCTGTGAGTGCGCCTGGTGGTGTGCGTGGCCAAGGAGTTGGCGTTTGACTGTGCGGCGAAAGCGACCTGACCCGTCATAAACAGCGCCGCCTCGAGACGTCCCTAGCCAAGTGGACTCGCCCTTGTCTGGGTTTCTCTGAGCTTTCTCCGCTCGATTTGCCTGGCCAAGTATTATTAATCGTCGGAACTGTCTCAGCAAATGGCTATCTGGCGAGGCCGGAGCAAGCCGGCTTGGAGCACATTTAAAATCAATGCAGCGTGGCCGAAAACTTTGACGTCACTGCGGACTCGGCCACGAAAATAACACGGCGCTAACAAATGACACTCCGAGCCCCATACGTACACACATCCAGGCACGGAGACAGGACTGTGGCATTGCATACGCATGCCTAAAGTATGAACTATAAAAATTTACGAGGCAATAAAAGTGTGAGCTCGCTTCGCTGTGTTTTATGGCCAGAACCGGAGGCGGGCAAGGACGCGGGGCACACACTCGCCTGCAGACAACGACATTGCGCATTTCGGGTTTCGATTTCGTCTTCGATTTTTCGCCTTGCGCACAACAAATAACAAATGGCAGGGCTCCCCTGCAGGGGTTTTTGCATTACGTCCGCCTGATTGATTGGATAAATTTTGTTTTACAGCCCACTTGCCTACAGGTTTGGGCCTATAACAGTAGCTCCACATCCTAGCCCTCGGTCCTTAAAGGCTTCCAGCGCGCATCGCGAAGCGTAAAAGTAAAGCGCAGTCCGGCGTAAATTTAATTTCGACTGCCAGACGGCCAGCTGCACCACTCAGCCGGGTTGCCAGGCAATCAAAGTTTCCTAATTAGTCGTGGGACGTAGTTGCAGTGATTAAAAATAAAATTGGCCAGCGTCGGCTACTCGGTAAATTGATAAAGGCGGCGTATTAGCTTAGCTGCCTCTTGGGCAGATTTTGAGCACAGATTCAGGAAGCAGCTACAGTGCGGAAAGTTTTCCGAAGGAGCTCTTCAAGAAATTTAATCTGCCACCGAAAGGAAGAGTCTTCTCCGCCAACCCTCTCTCCGGTAGCCCCTTCATTTAGCTCTGTCATTAACTGTGTTGCAGCAACGGAATAATATCTATCTCTAAACCGAACTGGGTGAAAATGGAATAATATCCCCGACCGAGGAGTCTATTTAAGTGCCTTGCCTAGCTTTTAATGCACGCCAGGCGCAGGACGGGTTGTCCAAACAAACAGACAGACAGAAAGGCAAATTAAACACAGAGCGACTTACCTAAGCCGTGTTAGTGTGGGCAGATCGATAAAGGCCGTGTAGCGGCAATAATCATAAATAACACGCTGGGCACGTCAATCAAGAGCTTTATTATTTCAACAGGCTCGGATTTGGGGACTAGGTTGGGGAGGGGGGATTGGATTGGATTGCTCAATCCCGAGGCCAATCACATCCATTTGGCAGCTGCACCGCCCCAGACACTTTTGCTGATTGCATTCGAATCAAGGCAATCCGATTTGAGGGCCAGAAGATGGGAACCAAGCCGAACTTTAACACGATTTGCGACTGCGAATGCACTCTCCACTCCGGCTTTGTCTAACGCTGCTGCTCTTTCTCTGATTGCAGATCAAAAGTCAATACTCACAGATAACGACTGGAAGAAGCTGTGGATGCGCGGCGGCATGAACGCCGATTCAAAATTGGATAATAATCTCGACTCGAGCGACAGTCCAATGTTCGAGGATAGTGAGGTAAGTCCCGATGACAGATTGCCCCCTGGCCTGTCCGACCGATTGCAATGAACTGTTATTCGATTCGGATTCAAATTGAATCGGCTGCGAGCGCAGCTACCACGTCACGTGGTTCTGAGCCACAGCAAAGACAATGGTCACTGCAGGACCAAGAGCCTGGCCCAGACCATCAATATGTTAATGCAGCCCCGAAAAATGCAGCGAAAGAGAACGGAGCCAGTCGGGATGGCACTAATTACCCGCCATCGTGGAAGGCGCGCCGATTCGGATCTCTGCTCCTGCGCCGGGACTAATTAATCTTTAGTGCTTATTTATAATTCATTCGCGTTGGCTTCGAATCTAATTATCCAAGCAAGCACGCCACAACCGTCAGACATCCGGAGCTCCTGCACATCGTCCTCGCTGTCCGGACAGCTCTGACTCTGATGTATTATATGGTCTGGGTCCTTGGCTCCGACTCCTGGATCCTGGACTCTGTTTTGCTGACTAATTGTGCGACTCGGGCGCGTTTTAAGTCCCTTTCCCCTTTGTTACCGTAAAAAAGAACTTTTAACTTTTTGTCTTGTGTTTTTTCTCTCTCTCCACCCTCTCTTTTTTCTCCGTCTCCAACAGCTGATGGCGCACAACACAACCGTCCAGCTGGGTGGCACCGCCTTTCTGGTCTGCAAGGTCTCCGGCGTGGACAGAGTGGGTGTAAATTGGGTTTGTTTTTGTCTCTCTAATTGTACCTCGTCGAACCACGTCGTCGTAGACTGCGACGACATTCCTTAGTCGTGTTCCGTGCTTTTCAATTCGGTTTTTCTGGCCCTCATTGTCCTGTCCCACTCCACAGCCATTTCCAGAAGCGAAAGCGTTCACCCTACACCAAGCATCCCGCACACTAAATCCCCGAAGTCCTTGCATGGAAAGCGCTTTGTTTAGTGGCTGCAAAATTGAATTCCATCCGAGCCCAGCGCGAGATAGGCGGGATCCGTGCGGAGCACAGCTGCTGCAATCGCATATGCATATTCCATTTGCACTTTTTGCCCCATTTCCCCACTTTCCCATTTGCGTTTTCGTTTCCATTTCATTTTCCTGCCTAATTATATGGCATTTTCATTTTGCCTTTTTGTTTCCTCGAACGCGGCACGCAAAAGTCTAATTTGTTAAGCAGCCGAGCACGAACAACAGCCGAACAAGAGCTTAATTTGTAGTTGAAAGCAAACGTTTGGCAGGATGACAATTTCAGTACACATTGTTTGACATTCGGTTTGGCTAACAAGCAATTAAGTCCCACAATGGACACGCAATGGATCGGGGTGTGGATAAGCCAGAAATATCAATTAATTAGGCCAGGACTTTCCAAACATAGTCCAGACCATCCTAGGTTTTTGAGCGACCGTAAAAACTATCTTTCATCGCAATCAGCTTTGATGAAAGTCTTTCTTGGTTTTGTATTATTTTGAAAACGTTTTTAAAAATAGTCTAAATTTATAAGAGCCACGAATAATAACACAAATCAAACAATCACAAGCTGCAACATTTGAAAGCTGAAAATAAATTAGACTATATATAATATGTTTCTGTATTGAGTGATTTTTATCATAATGTCTTTTAGAATTCAACTCCAATATATTTTTTAAATTTTCAAAGTATTCTCTTCTTTTGTACATTTATAATTGCTTTTTTAAGGACTGATTAGTTTTTCATTTCGTTTTTAAGTTATTATTTTTAACTTCCACTGTCCTTCAGTTGCTTACCGCCGGAACATTAAAAATAGTTTATCAACCCGTAAAGCCATGTCGTAATTTAATCCGCCACAAAGCGTCCTGAAACGCCATCGCGGCTCTGACATGGGCATGTGGTTGCAGCGGTGGGACTCCCGAGTTCTTTTTAATTACTTTTCGAGAAAAATTCGCATGCTCCGCTAATTGCATGAGCGGCATGTCTGCCTACTTTGTTTCGCTATTAATTATCTGTGTGTAGTACTCGATTTCCCATTTGTTCGCCGTTAATAAAGCCGTCGCATTTCGTCAACAGAATCAAATATCTTGGATCCGCCGTCGGGACTGGCACATCCTCTCGTCGGGCGCCCAGCTCTACACGAACGACGAGCGCTTCGCGATTCTGCACACGCCCGGCTCCAACATGTGGACGTTGCAGATAAAATTTGTGCAGCGCCGGGATCACGGCATGTACGAGTGCCAGGTGAGTGGGCGGCAAACCCGGGGGACAGGGGATGGGTGGGTGCGGTCGCCCCGTGATGGCTCCATATTTTATGCATGCGACGCAGTTGAAATAAACTAAAGTCGCATTTGCATACGCTCTCGTTTCGGCTCCTTGCGTCCGTGCCCCGTGCCCTGTGCCCCGTGCTGTGGCATGCGGGCTTTTTGCTCTTGCAGATTTCATGAGACGTCGATTTGTTTGCCTGCGCATGATTTAATTGTAAAATGCAAATCAAGTTTTGTATGCAAAGGTTCGATTTAAGGCAGTTGCCCGCGGCCAGCTCGTCAGCTGTCGTCGGCAGCCGGTGCGAGTTCTGAGTCCTGCCACACAACGTCCCAACGCAGTGCTCATGGGGGTTCGGCCGATGAGGCTGACAGGTCCGCCTCTGTGGCCACTGGCCAGCCAAAAACGTGTGACTGTCTGCCAGCAGGCTGCAGCGGATATGGCCGGAACACGGGCCCGGATAGCCCGGACACTGACAAATTCGGGCCACTATTTCTGCCCGACGGAGTAATACGCAAGTAATTTCGAAAGTCATACGAATGCAAATATGGAAGGGGCGGGTTCCCGGTCCGGAAAGAAGAAAACAGCTTAGGAGGGGTCCTGGGCTGGGCAGGGGTAAGCCGTTGAGGGAAAGACAAGAAGTAAAGACAACCAACCGAAATGCAACAAAGTTAGACACTGCTGAAATGGACACTTGACAGTAACTCTGTTTGCGCAGCAGCACAAGTGCCACTCGGGCTGCTTTGACTGGATGGATGGAGGAAGGCCGAGGGCTGAGGGTTTATGGCTGGTTCAGGACGGACCAGGGGAGCGGGGAACAATTTCGGAAACGTAGCTTCAATTTCAAAATTGTTTGCATGCAATTTCAATATGAGAAGCCGCATGCCAGGGCAAACCAGTCAGTCAGTGAGTCAGGCTGCGAGTCAGTGGGTCATGGGATGTCCCCTCCGGACTCCGGGCTCTGGACTCCAATCCCCGGAATACATACCGTCGACTACGGACAACGACTACGGACTACCGACTACCGACTCCGGAGTGTAGTGGGGCGGAGCGGAAAACGAGAGCTGCATGCAAATATGCCGAAATGATTATTTTCCTCCTCCGTTGCGGCAGCGGATTCGGAGAAGCTGCAGCAGCAACTGCTGCCTGCCGGATATTTTGGAGAAGAGGTCCGGGCCGGAACCAGTTGGGACGTGTAGAAAGCGCTACACTTATATAGAAAGCATTCGTTTTTGTTTCATTTTTGCGTGCCAAATTGAAATTGTTTGATTTGCATTTCAATGAGTGCAACATTTCTTGCACTCGCAACGGCTTCTCGGCCCGGCCGGAGGGGGTGACGGGGTGATTTCTGCTCGCAGTTTACTGAAGCATTAAGATTCGAGTTGATTACGAATACCAATCGCACTCAATTGCCGCACTTGCTCTTTCCACTTTCCGGGTTTCTCCCTTTCCCGGACACCCTATCACGGAACCGACAACACCACCATCGACCAACACAAAGGTCTCGACACCGACTGGCATCATCTCGCACTTTGTGAATCTTCAAGTGGTTGTGCCGGAGGCCTTCATCCTGGGCTCCGGCGAGCTGCATGTCGACATGGGCTCAACAATCAATTTGGTTTGCATTATTGAGAAGGTGAGTTTGCAAAAGTCAGGGCAGACAGCCCGCAGTCCCACTGATTCCCATCGGCCCACAGAGTCCGACACCACCGCAGTACGTGTACTGGCAGAAAAACGATCGCCTGATCAACTACGTCGACTCCCGGCGGGACATCACCATCGAGACCACTCCGGGGCCCCGCACACAGAGCCGCCTGATCATCCGGGAGCCCCAGATCACCGACTCCGGCAACTATACCTGCTCCGCCAGTAACACGGAGCCGGCGAGCATCTACGTCTTTGTCTCCAAAGGTAAACTAAAGTCACATACGGCTACTTAATCAATCAAATGCATAAGAAAACTACTTAAATGGACCTTTATGAGAAATTTGAAACTGAAAAAGCAGCGTCAAAACCGACTCAATCTAGCCAAGTTCGTCCGTTTGTGTTTAGGTAAAAACCAGTATTTTAGCTTAAAAGCTATCGAAATGAAATAATATTTGTACAACTAATTAATATATTATATAAAAACAATATATCTTGACATAGGAACGGATGTGACATACTAGAAGGGTATAAAAACTTCGGTTTCCCGAAGAGACCTTGCTTTCTTATTATGATAGTAGTTTCCTTTTTTATTTACCTTTGGAATTACAATAATGATAAGACGTGTAAATGAAAGTATGCAAATGGCGCGGTGCCTGCAGCTTATTAAAGCGAAAATGACGGAGGGAAAATGCAGAGCACGGTTGTTGGTGCACATAATTGCATTCGCCCCGCTGTCGCTAAACAAATTTCAGTTCTAATTCAAATTCAAATTTATCCCGCTGTCACTTGCAGGCGACAATATGGCGGCCATCTCGCGCCGGAAGACCTCCTCGGCCGATCGCCTGACGCACATATTTAGGTCGATGCTGGCGCCCTGCCTCCTGCTGAACACGGTTGTCGTGAGGTGAGTGTCCCTAGGGCCAATCTGCAGCGACATGCAAATCCCAATTCCTCCTCTCCTCTCCACCAGACGCATCTTCCTGACCTAAGCGGATGTACGGGCCAGCGGCGGCAGCCGGAGCGGAAGCACGACGACAAAGAAATCCTATTTAAGCTATTCCAGCGTTAGACCTAAACCTAAACAAACCGAAACCGAGTTAATAACTGAGTAACCCCGAGTCTAGGATAATTGCTAAGCTAAGCCCAGCGAGAGCTGCGCACTCAAGTGTAAAAATCAAGTTAATCCAATCGCAGGCGCATGTGTGTACCGTACGTATGCCAGGCATCTCCCGTACATCCAGACAAGTCTAGATAACTCCTAGTTTAGTTGGCAACTCACTTCCCATTGATTGTGTACAGTATGTTTAGAGGGATTTTGTTATATGTGATTTGCGTTTTCGAATAGCGCCGGATTACTTGCCCCGGCTCCTCGGTTGCCGTACTCACTGTTATGATACGTACTGTAAGTTATGCTGTGTATGTATGCGTGCTGCAATGCCACTGAGCCGGCTTCCCCGGCTTCCCCGGCTGGCTGAGCTGAACTGGGAGCGGAAATTTACTTCAGAATGCCTTGGTTCGAGCAGTTGAGTGCGTTGCAGCCCTGAAACTTTATCAGTGGAGGCGGAATTTGCATAAGTAGCCAATTTGAGTCCATTAAAAATGAGGTATATTATATAAAAACACAAAACACGCATTAAAACGCCATATATAACTGTTACTAATTGCTAATTGAAAACTAAAAGTATAAAAAGGGCAGCGGGCGGAGCGTCCAGTCCAGGACAGAGCGGCAGCGGGACTAAGAACGAGAACATCAACCCATATTAATTAATTATGTTATTAAGTTTGTAAATACATTTTATTGCAAATGGCATAGCACGCACACGCACACACAACACACCACACACAACACTCACCGCATGCAGAAAAAATTAATTTAAATTGTGTAAATAAAAACGGAAATCATACAGCTACACCACCAGCGACCACAAGGCATACAACCGACTGAAAATGCGCAATATATTGGCCAGGACCTGAGGACGAGACGGGGACGTCGACGGGAATGGTGTGGCAAAGGAGGGGCGCTGTACGAGAATGCGGATGCTTTATGGGCTTTGAAACTGTCAAAAACAAGCTGTAATTAATTGCAAAAACACACAAGGGAGCAGGCGGTCTGGTCGCAAGAAAGGCGGCAGGTCGCAGGACGCACAGAGTCGAGTATAGGATAACGAAGCTCCATCAATCAGCCAAATCAGAGAATTGAAAATTAATTACTTTACGGGCAAATAGCCGAAGCGATAAAGACACGGAAATCTCCGCAGCGTACTGGCGTCCAGACCCCGAACCGTCTCGTCCTCGCCTACGGCACGGGCAGGAGTGTGTTGCGAGAATTTCTTTCGCATCCTGCATCCTGGTCCTGCCCGTGCCCACGAGTTGCAAACCCTCAATCAAGAAACAAACATCTACGTAACGAATTATGTACAACTTCTCGACTGTTTATTACACTTAGGCTGCAGTCTTCACTTACGATAGAATACCACATAGGGGATCTCCTCAAATTCGAATTGATGTGTTGTCAGATTTAAGCCAGCATTAGCTACCATTCGTATTCGTTCGTGGTCGGTACGTAATTACAAACATAAAACTGTTAAGAGATACCATTTGAAGTTTGAATAGATCCTTAGTGTGAACCCAGGGGCAACCCAAGCGTAGCGTAATCAAATCATTGATACTGCAAAATAATACAACTATTGATAAACTAACGATACTAAAGCGATTTCACAGCCTCCTCGATGTGTTTGTATGTGTATGCGTATGCCCGAAGCCCGTTGGACAACTAACGAGTATTTTGACTCGATTCAGAAGGAGCGAGTTGGTTGGTTCTCACTGTTAAGCATTTCCACTGTAAATAATTTTTATTACCATATGTACGACGAGTGGCTGGTATGGCCACTCGTTAATTAGTAAAAGTCACATGCGAGGGCAGAGGAAATTATTATAGGGACGAGAGTCGTGGCAAAGTAACCAACAAACAGTATAAATCCATTCAAACGTTTTCAATGTAAATGCTCCTGCGCATAACTGTACAATTTCAACTTGCAACAATTTGACGAATATGAATTTAATAATAGTAATTATATTAATAAACCCAACAAGAACTACATTGTGCTCGTACATACAAGAATGCGAAGCGTCAGAAATACCAAATACCAAAGTGCATGGTGACCCAGGAATGCATTCGAATAAATCAAGTGATTATCATGGAAAATAAATGTAATTTAAATAATAACTAAAAGTTCCCCTCGTTAATCTATTTTTATGTATGTTATGTATCATGGGGGGCACAGGCATGGGGCATGGAAAATGCGATTCGGTAAGTAATCCTCAAGTGGTCCGTGGCATTGCAATTGCCAATCACGCCTTACAGACGTCCAGCAAACTTCTCGGCAAACGACAAATCGATGGCCATTGTGAAGGCGGCACGTCAACACGCCATAATTGGACTCCATTGTTGGCCCAAAACACACACACCCGCGCAGTCGGGGAAGCCTATTTGCTAAAGTTCCCTTTTTTTTTTTTTTTTTTTTTTGAACGGCGCGCCAATTATTTTTCGACATTTTCCTTAAGACCGGCAGTTTACTTTCTGTCAACATTTCATTCAGGGCCTCGCCGCCGTTCATTTCGCCAGCGAACATGTTGCACTTGGGCACACACCCTGCAACCTCTGCCTCCGCCCAAGTTCGCGCAAAGTTTGTCGAGTGTGTTTGTGAAATCAAATGCATTGAACGCTGCCACCAGACCCTAGAAGCAAACTTTTGTGGCCACCAAAGTTTTGGCAAATCAAATGAACCCCGGGTAAATTTGCCATGCACAAGTGCCGGCGCAGGCCAGAGAGTTGGTGGGACGCGGGGCAGGGGCCAGGGGAGGCTCAAAAGTAAAACATTGAACTGCAGAAGTAATGGAGAATTTCAGCAAGAAATTATAGTGTACACACTGCGAGAGAGGTCCTGCCAGGCCACTTCAGGCGGACCGAGTCGGAGCTGAAGCCGGATCCTTTCCGCACATTTCTCCAGCCAAATGGGCAAAATTGGCTGTTGACAGCTCCGAGCTGAGTGTGTCGAAGGCCTTCAACGTTTGCGAGATTGAAAACTTTGCCATTTTTATTTTCGATTTGCCGTTTTGATTAAAAAGTTTCGCACGAACCTCTAAGACTCGGGCCCTCGTGAGTGCTGCCTAATTTCAGCGCCAGCCTGCCAGCCTGCCACCTCTGCCGAAATTGAAATTGAGCAACCCAAACACCCCGCCCAGACCCCAATCACACGTGCAGCGTACACACACAGCCGCAGGCCACACGGTGACAGCTGTTAAGCCGGGCTCTTTCGGTGGCCTGTTTGCTTAAAAGCTCAGGCCGTGACATCAATTTATGGTGAAGTTATAAAAATGTTGAATAATCGAATTTTCCAATGCATTAACTTTAATGACATGTCACAGCCCCGCACAGCCCGCCGCAGACTCGCAGCCTCCCATTTTCAGCCCCTTGCTGGAGCTGCAGCGCTGGAATAAAAATATTCTACTAACGACTTTCCGAGTTCTTCAAAATATGCATATGTGTTTACGAGCAAGGCTTGTTTGCACAGAACCAAGCAGCTATTATTTAATATTTGAAATCTTTCAATGTTCAATTTTGTCCTTCTTTTTAAATTAATATACACATAATTTCTCAAGTGTATCTATAGGGTACAAAAGTAGGGATGTATGTTAAAGGCAGGAGAAGGCATCTCCGATCCCACAAGGTCTACACATATATGTACTCTTGAAAGGCATCACCAGCGATATATATATACATATGTTACATGCAGATCACACAATTCGTGAAAAACGATAATAAAGAATATCGGCTTAAAGTACAAGTTTTTCTCGAAACATGCGGTGGTTCGTCAAACCGGATAAAAATAATGGAAGTTATTTGCAAATAAAGCTGGAATTTTATTACAGGCCCTAAAACGATGTTGGATCATGTTGCCATTTAAGGATTCGTCGTGGCTTTCATTTCAACCGGAGGCATCTCCAATTTGTTTCATATTTTTATACCCTTGCAGGGTATTATAACTTCAGTCAGAAGTTTGCAACGCAGTGAAGAAGACCTTTCCGACCCTATAAAGTATATAAATTCTTAATCAGCATCAACAGCCGAGTCGATCTAGCCATGTCCGTCTGTCCGTTTCTACGCAAACTAGTCCCTCAGTTTAAAAGCTATCTGAATGAAACTTAGCATATAGTCTTCTATATACTCTCACTGATATATATGTGTCGGAACGGGCCGGATCGGACGACTATATCATATAGCTCCCATACAAATTATCGATAAATTTTTAGGAAAAAAATTATAACTGCAATTTTCTTACTTGTTTTATGTTGGAAACAATTTGAGGCAAAGCCATTCTGTTTAGTATTTGACTAACCAGAACGGAAGCTTCTATAATACATAGTCTTTACATTTCTCCTTAGGAGAATATCGAAATCTGATTTTGATACATTTTAGATATAATTTAATATTATTATTTAAATACTAATAAATAATAGCATTAATATAAAGGCCCTTGTGTACATTTTCCGATCGTTTCAAAAGCAGATTTGATATTTTCGACTGATTTGAATTAATTTAACAATAATTTTTATATTCTTGTACTATAAAAGTACTATAATTTTTTTTAATAAACTTAATTAAAAAATCGACTTTATTTTTAGTTTTCGTACTTATTCTAGATAATAAAAATAACTGTCAATTTTCTCAAAAAAAAACATGAAAATGGGTTGGCCAAAGTAATAAGTACAGAATTTCGTCTAGGCCTAGAACTTGGAACGTATTAGATATTTTTCACTTTTTACTTCTTACTAGTAAACTTAGATTAGTATCCATATATCAACCCATATTTTAGGGTACTTTCGCTATTATTTTTGGCATTCTAGCAATAAGTCTGTGGGAAGTCACTACTAGAAACTCAGACCAGGTTTCTTCAGCAAAAAGAGCCTGTTCGTTCGGTCATCTAAGGCCATTTACGCCACTTAAATTTCAGCTTGAACAGTTTGTAGTAGACTGCAAGAGACAGGATTACAAGGACGTATACCCCAAAAAGTTATATTACTTCGAGGAAAACATTTTCAGATGAGGGAAAACTTTTGCGAAAATTGTTTGGTGTGGTCTGAACTACAGGGGCCAAAAAAATGGAAAGAAAATACTGCGGGGCAATGAAAAAAAAATATTTTTTTTTTTTTGAAAACGATTCTAGACGCTTTGTACGATAACCCAAGGTCAAAACATTCAGCTTTGAGACGCGAAAAAAAGTTAAGCCCGGAGGCAGATGCATAATGCTCAGGGGCTGTGTTTCTTGGCATGGCGTTGTGCAAATACATCTCATAAATGGTATTATGACCGAATTGGAAAATAAAACTTTTTAACGGGCATCTTTTAACCATATGCTAACATGAAACATGCCACAATTGATAATTTTTTATGAGAAGCTAAAAAATCAGTAATGCTATGTCAAACGATTTTAAATTCAATTATATCGATCCAATTGCAAAATGCATGGGTATACAACTTTCATAACAAAATAGCAGAAGATATTAATACAATTATTCATTTTAAAAAATACGTAAAAATACCATAAATAACACATAGGGTAAGGTGGGGTAAAGCCGACCTAGTAAATGGTTTTGGCTATAAAATGCTTATTTTACATCGGATCAAGTCTTTATATATACCAATATAAAGGTTAGACCTTTGCGCAACTTTCTATGCATAGCATTTTATTCATACCTTTGGAAAGTTTTGAGATACAAGCGTTTTACGAAAAAGTTCATTTTTGCTATGTTCAAAAATGATGGGGTAAACCCGACCGCCTATGTTTTTGCTTGATTTAGTACTGATATAACCTAAATATAGGTTTTGCAATGATAAATCAATCAATGTTATGTTATATAATGGTAATAAAAGATAAAAGAATTTAAAAAATGAAAATAGCAAAATAATTAATCAGTATCATCTGATTCGCTGCTCAAATAGCTTGCTGGCGTTTTTTGGTTCGAGTTGAACGTCTGGTTGGCTCCGATGTTGATGGTTTTGGTGTGATTGTTGTTTTTTTTTTAATTTTTTGCGGCAGGATTTACCCCACTATTTAGAGGTCGGATTTGCCCCACCACGTAATTTTTCATAAAAACGCAATTAAAAAAGAAATTATGAAAAAAAATAAACCAAACTTATATGCACTTTGTAGGACTTTATTCAAAGAATCTAAATCCACTTACCTTTTCATGCGATAACTTTGACAAAAAGAAATATCCTGCAGTTAATTATGCACAAAAATGAAAGTCAAAATTGTGAAAACAAACTTGTTGTCGTTTGACCATCTCCATGTTGACTAATAAAGTGGTGTCATACCACCATTTTCATTGTTTTCGATGCTCTACACGACAACACTAATATTAGTTTGCGTAGTGCTTCCGATTTTCGAAAACAGAGGGAGGTCGGGTTTACCCACACTGTCGGCTTTACCCCACCTTACCCTAATATTTTATATTAGTTAGTAAGCCAACTTTATATTAAGTGCAATCTCTGAATTTGTAATTCATTAGGGGAAAAAGGTCACTTTAAAAGTCAGTGGCTTCGTCAAAGGTAAAAGCAAAGCCACATCAATCACAGCTAAAAGGGCGAAAGCACACACAATAAATTTTGCAAATAACTTGCAATAACTGTAATCAACACACTTGCCGATCCCAGAGCAAACAAATGAAACACCGAACAGAACGCAAAACAATCATTCAAATTGCGCATACGCTCTGTGGTCACAAGGTGCAACCTGGTGTGCACACACAGATCTCGAGCAGTCCTCCTCCGCCGCGCAGGCATTAAGCTGTCATGTTTTCCGCTGATGTTAGAAATTATTGTGCATTTGTGTAAATCCGTGCCACCCGAGCGTGCTGTTCTCGCTGCGCCCTGCATTTGCCCATGCCTGTTGTAATTGATTGGAAAGCGCCGGGACTAAGCTCGGTTCGATTCAGCTCAGATCCGCTCAGCTAAGCCCCCGGCCCCCGGGCCCCGGCCCCCGGCCCCCGGCCCGCCCACGCCTCTGCCCTTGGCCTGCCATGAGTCTTTCCATCGGCATTCGTATCTGTATCTGTCTCCTGCGCTGCGTCTTGTCTGAACCCACGCCGACCCGCCCCGTGCCCTCGGCAATTGTTTAAAAGCTTTTGCAATATTGTTGGCCACAATGTGGTAAAAGTTTTGCAAGCAGAAAAATGCGCGTATCTCGTGTTTAGCACTTCATATTTATTACCTGTCGAGTGCACTCAAATCACTTGCAGCAGTTGCAGGGCAATCGGACAGGGGCGGGGCGCGGCCCAGAAGGCTAAGTGCGGGCAGTGGTCGGGCGGTGGGAGGGCGGGAATCGCACTCTGGCAAGGGCAGCAGTTGGTCAGCAAAGTTTAGCCCTTCAGTGTTTTGATAAGCATAATTGATGATGCAACCGTGCAGAGAATTGAGGAAAGAAAAAGTGAAAACAGCAGCAGAACACAACATCGGGCGCGGCAAGGCAGCTTGGCTCCGAGAGGCCATGGGGACGGAGGGGAGCCACTGGCCAGGCCACGCCATGAAGTAAAGCCAAAAGCCATTTACGTCGCTGCCCACTCCAGTGAAAGAAGAAATATTTTTTCACATATTTTATAGCACATTTGTGTATTGAGTGCAAGTGCTGAAAAAAGTTATCATCAATGGCTGCCGGGCACTGCGAGGAGTGCATCATCACGTCCGTGCCGTATTTCACCCTAGACAAAACATATCGCCAACGCACGCCGCCCCCACCCCCTGCCCTTGGCCCACTCTGACCACTTGCCCACTTAGGCGAGGGTCGATAAAAAAGTGCAAGCATAAATTTGTTTTAATGTTCTTGGCATAATTAAAAAGTTTTCGCAAACACTCGTATGCAAACGCCTTTGAGTGGTATAATGTTCTTGCACTCCAGAGAGCACAAGCAAATTTAGGGACCCATGGCCGAGAAGCAGATAAGTAGAGAATTCTGTATGTAGATTTCACGAAGCTTTGTAATTACTTATAATATGAAAAATATAATAAAATTTAGCCTGTATAGGGGAAGTTTGTTTTATAGAAAAGAACAAAGGTACTCGAATATTAGACAACTTGATGGAATATTTTAAATTACATCTATTTTTGTAACGACCTTGTCAAAGATAAAATAATACATTGGAAAAGGATCTAAAAAAATATGTTAGATAGCTAAAGTTGAGTGTGATAGACTTTGGAGTACCTGGTACCCTCAAATGCTTAGCACACATTCAAAAGACAAATTTAACTTTAGTAGTAGCCAAATTGGGCGCATTTCTAAATGATTACTCCAAAGGCTCTAAAATAATATTCTTGAACGTAGACATAGAACAGCCATACAAACGTAACAACATGGTTCGAAACACTACTAATTATCTGCTGCGAGTGTAAGTGCGAGAGGAATGGATATATAAAAATTAAAGGATGGGGTTAGACTAACGTAGAAAAACGGAAATTTTGCATAATATTTGTTGTTTTTAAAACACATAACCTTATTTATATCCACGTAAATTAATAAATTAATTATAATTTAATTTAATTATATATTCTAAGTCGGAACAGTTTTTAACTATTTTCACCTAATCTGAGACATGGCCTTTTATTATTATTTAAGAATTTAGCTTTTAATTTTATGGAAATTAGATGAAATTGTACGATTTTCATAAAATGAAAACCGAAATTCTGAAATAATATTTAATGGCCATGTCTTGAAAATTATGCAAAAATGTTGAAAAACAGCAAAGTTATACATTTTTTTCTAATGATATAGTCGTCCGATCCGGCCCTTTCCGACATAAGACTATATGCAAAGTTTCATTCAGATAGCTTTAAAACTGAGGGACTAGTTTGCTTAGAAACGGACAGACGGACATGGAAAGATCGACTCGGCTGTTGATGCTGATCAAGAATATATATACTTTATAGCAGCGATGGGCACGCAGTGGCTCAATTTGCTCACGCTGCTCAAACCGTTATCTTTTTTCGGAGGCGCCAGCATGTCGCACAATTGCAGACGCACAAGTGCAGTGCTCGCGACCAGCGAACCGTGAAGATTTACAAAAACAACCACACTGACCTTTGGCGCAGGTAGCGAGCCCATCGTCGCGATCCCGAGTTTGCAACAACAAAACACAAGCTCGCACATCGTCCCAAAAACAAGAACAATTTTAAAGGGAACTGTGCGGCTAGCGTTGACTTCTGCACTAAAGAAAAAAGTTTGGATTTCTTTTGCAGTCGTTTTTCTTAGGCGGACATAAATGCACGCAAAAATGGCTGAAGATATTGATATACTCAAAAAGTTTTTGTCAGTGTATTTTCTCGGCTCGCACATTCTGTGTGTCGCGTGGGTGCGACGCTTCGCAACGCTGGGGGTTGTTGTTGTTTTTTTTTTTCAGCGAGCTGCTGCTCAAACCGTTAGATCTCGTGCCCATCGCTGCTTTATAGGATCGGAAAGGTCTCCTTCACTGCGTTGCAAACTTCTGACTGAAATTATAATACCCTGCAAGGGTATAAAAAATGTTTACCAAACTCGGGATTAAATAAATAATGTTTGGGACTAAATTATGACTATTTCGAATCTTGAATTGGGGTACAAAAATTCTTCAATAAAGAGCACAAATCTTTAAATATGCTTGCGCTACTTATGTAACAGTAACCGTCACAATTTTATGACCAACATTTTTATTTTTTATCAGTGTAAATGAAATGAAACTTAGTATTACTTTACTTAATATTATTAAACTAGATATTTTAAATCTAAAACATAGTTATTTTATAAGATTAAAATTATTATATGCTATATAAATATATATATTTTTTCTATACTTCCTGTTATTATTTCTAATTTTTGTTTTTGTTATTTTTAGTTAAATTTGTTGTCGACCCTATTAACTTAATAGTATTAAGTGCTAATCGTTGTTTAGCTTGATGCACAATTCTGTAAACACCAGGTATCTCGTAGTCGGGCATTACACGCAGCTATTTTACTGGCTTGCCATCAGAGCTAAGCGATTCTGTTAACGTTGGATTAGGCACTTTGACATGTAAACATCAAAGGCAGCCAAGGCCCGTACCGGGGCTACGTCAGTTTTTGTCAACTAATATCCATTACTCATTAGAAATTATGCCACCATTTGGCCTTGGCAATATACGCAGATAAATGCAGTCACTGAAATATGTACGAAGTCATTAATTTTAATGAACATGATATTGAAGTTGCATTACCCAGCTGCAGTGGGAGCAAGCTCACCCACTGAATCCCGCCCGGTCGTATCCCGGCGGATGCCCAGATCCACGCTCGTGGAGCCCCGCCCGCATACGCAAATCGACTAATGAGCGTCTCCTGGGTGAGGCCATCCGCAGGAAGCTCGCACGCTGTCGGGCGGAACATAATTGACACGCTAAGCACCAATGTCATATAATATCGGAATGCACGGGCATGGGCATGACATTTGCATTGACCTTGGCCCGCCATTTTAATAAGGGGGCTCCTGAGGCCTGAAAGTGTTGTTAAGCGTCAGGAGATGGATCCGTCTGGGTCTGGCTTCCCCGATTGCAGCTCTCTCGGAGTCTTTATGCAAGAGACCAGCGGACAGGGCTTCTAAATTTCTCGCCAGCCTCGATTGACCCCGGCTCCCGTTGGTCGCCCGGACACGTGCTTGTTATGCCAACAAGCTGCCATTATTCAACCTCTCGCCAGGAAGCCTTCGACATTCTGTACTTATAATTTGTTGCAGGGCAAATAAACAATAGGCGCCTGGAGGGAGAGGGCTGTGTTATTTGAGCTGCATTCAGAATGTGGGTAGCAGTGGACTTGGGAGTCCGTCTGGAGCCGCAGGGCGTTTATTTTGGCATGCCTGCATACTACTTTTATAAATACTGTGCGACATGCAAGGGGCCCCCTGAGGTTCTCTTGCGGAATCAAATATGTAAAAACACAAGCGCACACAATGACGTCCACAAGTGCATACATACGTACTGATACACGCTCGTGCAGTGGCGTTTTGAATTTCCGCTTCCGGCCATTTTAATATTATAAGCGAAGGCATTTTGTGCTGAGCTCAGCAGGAGGGGAAAGCCATGAGCTGGAGCTGGAGCAGCTGACGGAGTTTTCCAAGAGTGTGTGGTGTGTATCGGGTGCGGCTGTGCGGGTGTGGGGCGGTTGTAAAACAAATGCTTATGCAAGCAGAGCGACAAAGAATTATGAAAAAATATTACGACTCGGGCGGTATTCCTTCGCCTTTACTCATGCATTTAAATTAATGGCCCGCTGGCCGTTTGTGTTTCATTTTCGCAATCGCATAAAATATTTCCGCACGTAATCAACTTCATCTTCATCTTCATCGTCTCCGCCATGTCCAGTCGGGCAGGTTCGTCCCGAGCTATGCAGTTTTACATGCTCCTGGGCCTCGCTTAACTCCACTCCGGGTCTCCTTTAATTGCCGGCGCAAACTTTGCTTTTATGTTTGACGGAAAAATCCACTTTGCCATGATATCCGGACTCGGGCCCCGTAAAATTAAACAGCTCAGTCAGGTCGGCGAGCGCCGGGCTGCCGCAGCACTTAAAAATTCCGCCAGAACACAAAGTACTTTAAATTCATTGCCGAACTGCCAACGTCGCAGCGCTGCACTCCCTACGCCCAAGATTTATGGCCCACGGACTCGCTGGAGTCTCTTCTGGCCGACTTAACCCGGCGAAGCCGCACTCTCGTATGTGCCACGTGGAACGTTGCCGAGGTGTTAAATTTGCCATTTGCATAATTGATAAAGCCGATGACCAGGGACGGCAGCTGTCTGCGACGTCAGAGTGGGGCCAAAGTGCTTAGCATGCTGATTCTGATTTCTGACCTATGTCGGAAGTCCGCATGTCATTCCCATTGCTCTGCCGGGCCTGCGCTGGTCCCTGGCTTCCGTTTCTGTGCCGCATAATTCAGATTTGAGCCATTATGGGCCACTACTTCCGCTCGACTTGAGGACGTCAGCGAGTATTCCTGGCGGCTCCGACTCCGGCTTCCTTTGCATGCGGAGAGTGCATTAATTTTTAGGACAACTTTCTCACGTAGCAACTGCTGCACTTGGAGGGCGCACCGAGGTCTCGGACACTGAGCTGCTTTCTTACACTTTTGATTTAGTGGCGTCTTGGTTCCGTTTTTGCCGGCGGTCTGCGAATATCGGGATACGGGTGCGAGCTACCGAAGGAAAAGTTTTACTAGTTTGTGCACTGTTCGGCACTGGCGATATATATAACTCGTCCTGGTGGATATTAAGGACTTGTTCTGCGTAACCATTGCAAAGAGAATTCAAGCGTCACTCAAGAACAGTGTCATTGCTCTCAATTATGATCGGACCAGAACGCACCAAGCCTACCCTGGCTGCCACTCTTAGTTAAAGTCTCGAGGCTGAATGCGGAAGACCTCTTAACGGTAGACAACTTTTCAAAACGCACAGTTAATGAGACTAATCAACTGATAGACTGCGAAGAAGGAATTGAAAAGGTCGTGAAAGACCGGTCATTAAAAATGCCCTACGAAGAAGGAAAGGCTGCCTAGTGAATTAGGTAAGGAAAATAACGATCCCCAACGAGTCGTCAACACAATTCATCATCTTGAGTTGCTGGAACTTTATTTATGAGCCTGGTGTGGGCGGATGCCCCACGTCTGGGGCGCTCAGTAACCTGCTGGGTAAAGAAAAGCTCCCTTTGCACTGCACGGCCAATGGTGCCAAGAATACGAACACAGACGGGACGTGGCTGGTATATATTCCGTGACTTTCGGCAACTAGA
Source organism: Drosophila kikkawai (assembly GCF_030179895.1). Lineage (NCBI taxonomy): Eukaryota > Metazoa > Arthropoda > Insecta > Diptera > Drosophilidae > Drosophila > Drosophila kikkawai. The sequence goes on along the minus strand of NC_091728.1, from coordinate 25,840,268 downwards.
CGGAACCATACCCTGTAATGAGACGGTCTAAATTGCCACCCATTATGGCCCATTTCCCTCGAAAGAAGCGCCTCACCTCCCCTGCAGACCCATTCATCAGGCCGTGCCGACGCCGACGCCGACGCCTAATAAACTTCCCACAAAGCGCACGGCTCTGCATCCATCGCAAAAGTGAGAAATTACGCTGACGGCCGGAATGTATGCAATAAAAATTTTTCAACTCACGCACACGCAGCGCGCTCGCCGTCAACGACGGCGGACATCATGACGACGTCTATGGGCAGTGTGAAAAATGACAATCAGCTGGCGGTAAACGGTGCTCGCGGGCCCGCTGGCCCTCGGCGCGGTTATAAATCTGGAGTCGGATTTAGAAGCGCCAAATGAGGCCGGATCGTAGGCAAACTGCGACACGTACTGCAGCCCCGTCCGGCCTCCGACATCCAAGTCAAACGACGTGCCACACATAGTGTCTTCGTCCAGCAACTGCACTGTTCCGTTCTTAATCGAAGCGGCGCTGGGAAATTTAATTTGGCTCTGATTGATTACAGCCGATTTAGCGAAATGTCCCCGACGGCCCAGCGGAGCGGATGGGGATGGAGCCGCGGCGCGATGGCCATCGATGGTGGACTGTTATGGGCCCTTGGGCGCCCGCTTGACTTCTGACTCCCGTCGGTCCTCGACGTGGAGCTGATTGAATGCCGTTTTTTGGCCAGAGCTGCGCGGGAACAAATTTATTTGCTTGTTCTGCTCATTGAATATGCGGAAAATATCGCAGAGAACAGCGAGCAAGCAAATGGCGGGAGCTGGAGTATTTACTTGCCGTCGCCTTTGACATTTCCGCATTTCTCCTTCGCCCTCGGCTCCATATGTGTCCGTAATGAAATGAAATTCCGAGGTGCACTTTCGCTGCTTTTTTTACTGTCCCCTTTGCTTAACGGGCTTTGTGTAAATTTATTGTCGTGGAACGAGAGTCCTCCTCAAGCATTTATACATTTAAGTTTGCCAAGTTCTTGTCAATTCATCGTTTGCCTTTTATTGAGCTATTCCTTAGCCCGTCCCGAATTTATCTTCGCTCCTGCAGTTGCATATCTGGTTGCATATCGCCTCGCCATTCACTTTTCCCTGCTCCGCTAGGAAATTAGCTTGCTCATTTTTTGGTATTTTATGCACCGAAATAAGAGCCCGCGAATTTGGAGGAAAAACTTTCGGAATGGCCGTTTTGGCAGATCCTTTATTTGCCAGGATTCTCATGGCCATTATTAAGAAATGCCTGGCCGAGAACAAATTGGAATAATTGAGATGTTGCCAAGGAGCCAGCAACTTGGACAACGACTTGGCCAGTGCCAAAAATGTTGCCCAAGACTAGTCCTTTCAGCTTTGGTAGCATATTAATTCCCGTGTGACCAATCGCAGGCAAAATCTAAGTTATAATACATAAAGCACAAATCAAACCCCAGTCTCCTTAAGTCTGTCAAGTCGGGTTTTATGGCCACATCGGACGGCGAACTAATCGAATATTCATGCAACATTCTCTTCCGATGGCGCCACCGTAACCGGTAGTATAAAGCGGTATAAAATGTGTGCCATCGTTTCTCCATCAGATATTATTAATGTCGCCTTTATTGCTCCACAGAAGGCAAACTCTTTGCCCTTTGAGCAGCCAGCCGTAATTGGAAACGAAAATGGAAAATTAATATCCAGCTCCTCCAGTAAATAATTAAAAGTGAAACGGCCAGGCAGAGTGCAGTTGAGTTTACCTTCGGCCAGAGACAGTAAGAAACAGCAGGCAAGCTGTAGCATTTACATCGTTAATATAGGGAAGCGGAGTTGCATCCTTTGTGTAGTCCATAAATTCGGTATTTAAATTTCTCCAGCAACCGAGACTCACATACTGCAGTTGTGAACGATCTCTCTGGGGAGTAAGGAGGGAGCTGTATCTGCAGCCTGGGGCTGAACTTTCAGATGTGCTCCCAGCGCCAGGAAACGGTGCATCTAACTCGATGCACCCGTATGTTTGTGAGCGGTGCCTTAGCCTGTGAGCGGCGGAAGAGCTGAGCAGTTCATCACTGATGGCACACTCCTGAATCCATTCACAAGCAGATATGACTTCTAGGGAATAACATAAAAATGATTGCACTGGCAGCGCAGTTGCCTTGGCTCGATTCCGAAACTGGAGCAAATCGTAAGCTCCCCGGCACATAATGGGGAATGTTGTGCGAGCACAAACAAAATTCGCCGCCCAAGTACAAAGGAACAGTCCGCAAATTGTGCGAGAAATGCTCGCTTTGTGCAACTCCCTCCGGAGGATGTGCAGTCGGTTGGCAGCGAGGGAAACAAATAAAAATGAAGCCGGCGGAGTTGCACCCCCAGTGCACGCAAATGGCTCGGCTGTGGCAGTGCGGATCTCAGCAGGGATTGGGTGAACGAGCAAGAGTAAAAATCGATTGCTGCTAGCCTGTGAGCTGCATTAGATTCACAATCCAGCCCTAATTGACAGGCACACGGACGCATTGCGTATACGCCCCGATGCCAAATCAACTTTAACATTTGCTTCTCTGGCTCCGACGCAAGGTAGACGTGCATGCCCCCCAAGTATTTGCCTGCGGTCCAGATAACTAAATAAAAAGGCAGCATGAATGGAGGGCCAGCAGCCCCGGTGCCAGTAGTAAGCATGAATCTGGTCAAACAAGAACCCCTAGCACTCATCGTGCATTCAGAGCCCAGCATCGACAGCAACTGCTGGGAATGGCGAAGGGGGATAGTTGGTCGGTAGGCGTTGAGGTCAGCCAATCAAGCCTCTGCTTGCCCAGGCAAAGGTTCATTCTACGGCAACTGAGCCACTGCAGCTTTGCGGCCAGACGTTTGCAGTAGTATCTTCAGGGCGTCGTGATAAAAAGAAAACGAAATACAAAAATTAAGCAGCCTGCAGGCTACCTTTTAAAACCGCCAACGGGGATCAGGGCGGCAGCATTTATTTGCCACAGAAAGAGGCAAAATGCAATAAACATGGACTCGAGCCCAGTTGCCATTAAACGAACCATGCATTTCCCTTCAGCGACAACAGCCAGTTGGCAGGGCCAAGTAATCGGAGCAGGGGGCGCCTCAGCTGAGTGCCGGGCTTTGTTGTCCATTTACGTCAACAGTTCCATACAAGCCGCACACACTGGCACAAGAGCTTGCTATTTGCCGAGCAGTTTCAGATAGATACATAGATAAAATTGAACTGGGATTTGGGGATTGCACAAAAGTAACTGAGCAAATTTCCGCAGATAGTTGAGCTCGGAGCTGCTCCCGCCGCTGCCCCTGCTGTAGTTTACCAAGTTCTGTTGGCAACCAGGCAAATTGAATGCTGATGCACAGAATCAGCGCCAGGACGAAGGCCGCTAAAAGTTTGACGAGTCGGGGCGATGTGTGCGCTTTTTAAGTGGCCAAAGTGCTTTCTATTTAAAGTGCGCTCATAAGCCCGGACAGCGCCATGTTCGGCAATTAAAGACACCTCCAGCAGCTGTATGCCGAGCAGCCCGCCTCACGCGGTCGCTCCTCGCTGGATGCAATTTACAAGAACAGGAAATTGCATCTGGCACGCGACGCTAATTCACACCGGAAAGGCAGCGACACACGAGCTCGCAGTGCAGGACGTCTTACGCACCGGCTCCGGCACGACCCGAGCGCCGTCCGGGAGCTCGCTGTGGGCCACACACACTGCCTTCCAGTTAAGACAAGCGGACTGCCCAGATTGGCTCTCCCTTCACGTATTAATAATGCATCCGTCGTTGTTCTCCGGCCCTTTGTGTTCTTCCATTGCTTGCCGTCCTTTGTTCCCAGCCAACTGGACAGCAGCCTGCGACTTCATTACATTATTTTCAGTTTTAAATTAGCCGGGAACCTTTGGAGTTGCCAACTCTATCTGTTCTCCAAACTGGATGGTGCATTAATAATACCTAAATAAATAGGTATTGGCTTAGTGCTAACTTATACCAATGTAAATAATAATGCACGATTAGGCTGGCTTTAGTTGTGAATAAAAATAATATATTTAACAAAATTTGAGCACAGTTTGTATTCATATAAGTAAAGCTAATGTAAAACCTTTACAAAATTTATTTACAGTATCGAATTCATAAAAATAATACCTTAAATCGCACTGCAGCTATATAACTTGTTTTCTCTAGCCAGGGAATATGACATGATAAACTTTTTATGTATAAAAATGGGCGCTGAGTAGAGATGGAGAAACATCACCCTGCAGTACCAGACATCATTAATGACATCAACATTGCCATGTCCTGGGGTGATATCAGCCATCATCTAAAATTATACACCCCGAATCAGCACTTCATCAACAATACAATACAATACAATCGGATATTAATTACTTTTAAGCATGGTGTCATGCTAACTTATTACATTATTATCTCAATAGATCCAAATAAAAACGGATGACATTTTCACGTATCACTCCCCAGTTTGCCGCTTATACGCTTAATGACTCCTCTCTGGAAAGAATAACTCTTGTTGACAGTTTCGGTTTTAGCTTAGAACCTAACCTTTATTTCATGCTTGATTAATAAATCCAGAGGCACGCTTGGTTTATTAAAAGGTGGTCGAACGTATTTGATTCCCCTTATATAACGAAGTCTCCTTTTACATCGTTAGTTCGCCCTATATTGGTTCTTGCGTCTGGAGTCCTCAATTTGGAGTCCATATTAACCGTATTGAATCTGTACAAAAGAACATACTTTTCACCCGCCGTGGCCTACTCTAGGATGCTGACTTGGGGCTTGGGTGTCGTATTTCTTAATAACCTAATAAGCGGTGATGTTGAGAGCCCCTATTTGATAGGACACCTAAATTTCCACGTTCCTCAACAAACATCTAGAACACAACATAGCCGGGAGTTTGAAGTACATGAACATTTAGGATTTTATGTGCTGATTACAACCGGCTTTTTGATATTATTTGTTGTAGTGATTACCATTCCAAACTTAAAACCTTAATACTTTTAGAATTAGCTTGTAGTGTAGTCGGAACTTTTTTTTTATTTTCATTATTTTCACTATTTTTTAATAATTTAATTAAGAATTTTTTTTATTTCTTATTATTTGTGCAACAACAAAACTACAGAAATACTAATGCCAGTTAGACAAATTACAAAAATCCAAAAATTCATGACAATTTTATTTACACAGAAAAAATTCTGGTGGGTTAAATGAACAATTACTTTTGGTTGAATAAGAGTGAAGCTACTGTCCATGTATTTTGTTGTTGGATTTGGTGACTGCACGACAGTATATACAGTCAATTACAGTCATCCTTACGTCCGATATTCTGTGTGTTTTTTGTTGTTGGATTTGGTGACTTTCAGCTGCAGTCAAAAGACTGTAGGTTTTACGTAAAAAGTTTTATGTGTTATTTTATCTTGTTTGGTGTCGTGTATGTATTTTTGCATTCCCAAGGTAAGTAAAATTAACATTTTATCATTTTATTAAATATTTTATGAATATTCAGAAGGTTTTCTGCCCACTAAAATACTTTCTGGTATAATTCTGGTATATATTTCTAAACTTCTAGTATTATGGCAAGCGTTTCTTGAAGAAACGATTTCGGGCACACTTAAAAAGCGGCGTCGGTTCTTGTAAGTTGTGCAGTGAAAAAGTTAAGCAAATAAGTGAAGTTAAAATTATGAGCGATATAAACAAAGTTGCTGCATTGGAAAATCTTCTTGAGGAGTGGGATTTCAGCGACTTATTGCCAACATTTCTCGGTAAGTTCTGAAACAATCATCTAAAGTACGATAAGATCCGCAATTGGAATATGTATGTATATGTATTTATCCGTACGCTGATCGCAAGAAGAAACGCTTTTAAAAGTAAAGTTAGTATACAGAATAAAATATATATGTAAACCTAGCCCTCGCTTAACACGGGGGTTACGTTCCTAGAAAACCTCGTGTTAAGCGAAATCGTGTTAAGCGAAACATGGATTCAGTACAAAATAAGGGGTTACGTTCTAAAAATTCGAAATTGGCAGCAAAAAAAAATTTTTATTTTTTAAATTTGGTATGTTTTTATTAAAGTTTCATACATTTGTTCAAAATAACCAAAAGTTATTATGTATATGTCTTTAATAAAAGCATACCATTCATATTTTCAAACTTAAAAGTTGGTATTAATTAAAAAAGTTGCTTCTTATAATTAATTAATAGGTTAAACTTTATAAAAACTAAAAAATTTTAAAAAGTAAGGAGATCATATGTTTTATTAATATCATAATTCATAATTTATTTTATTCAGGGCACGTAATCATTGTAATAGGGTCTTCCCACACAACATTAAAGCGCATTTAGCATCCGTTGAACAAATGCTCCATAATAGGGTCTTCCCACACAGCATTAAAGCGCATTTAGCATCCGTTGAACAAATGCTCCATAAGGTTTTGCTGTTCCGAATTTTCCCAAATGGCCCGGCGTTAGTTCAGCATTAAAATCTAACCACGGTTTGTTTGGCGATAGCTAGACGATAGTTCTTCGGTGCAACTCTGATTCTTCTTTTTAATTTGACCATTCACCACGAAAATGTAAACAAATTGGCGAGGAACAAATGAGATATGGAATTTAAAACGTGGCGCCAAAGCTACAAGCATGCCCAAAATAGTTGTAGGCGTTTTTTCTGTATATTCTTGCCCCAATATGTCCCCAATTGTTACTATTTAATATAAACCGCCTACCTCTACCTTATTTTAAAGATTTTGAATGCCTATACCACCTATAGACACTCTTCGGGGAATTTGCTCTTTGTTAGAGAAAAATCATTAGAAAAACTAAAATTCCTTGTCATTTAATTCATTTAAATTTATTGCGGATAAATTCTGACGCAATCTGTGCCTTTTGCTGTTGTACAAAAGCCAAAATAGTTGGTAAATGCTCCATTTCAAATTTGCAACTGCCAATTCGACAGCCTTTGTTTACGATTTCATGAGCTCACAGCTGATCGATCAGCTGTTCGGATGCTAAATGCGCTTTAATGTTGTGTGGGAACACGAGTTTCACATTTGTGAAAAATCCCAAACGTTCCTCACAAATGCGCTGTGTGGGAAGACAGTATAAGTGAAAAAATAAAAATCAACGATTAATGATTATCTATTGATTTTAATATATTTCGCTTGCCATTAATAATTATAATTTTATATTTACTTACTCGCTCAAAGAATAATAATTATTATTTTGAGCGAAAAAAGTTCGATCAAAAAATAATGATCATTTTTTGAGCGATATTTTTTCGCTCAATGTGTAATAGCTTCCTTCTCAGAGGGGTCTTCGAAATTTTTTTTACATGCTTCTATGAATCGATTCGTACGTTTTCGATTTATTAAAGCATGTACAAAATTTTTTGAAGAAACCTCTCAGAAAGAAGTTATGACACATTGAGCGAAAAAATATCGCTCAAAAAATGATCATTATTTTTTGATCGAACTTTTTTCGCTCAAAATAATAATTATTATTCTTTGAGCGAGTAAGTAAAACTTAAAAATTAATAATTTAAATTGGTTCAATATATAAAAAATCTAGATTTCAGCAATCATTGGTTATCTTGAAAGAGCATCCAAATTGCAGCCGATTGGTATAATTCGTTTATTTGTGGGACTTTTCCAAGTGAATGATTTTTTTGTTTAAAGAAAACATTGATAATCATTATTTACGGTCCCTGATTTTATTTATAGTTAAAACCAGTTTGGTTTAACAAGTTTTTTTTTTTTGTGGCTCCTTGTAAAAATCAGTAATTTTTGATTGTATCGTGGCTTTTAAAGCTTCTTTACAGCACTCCTTATAAGGCAAAAGTATTTTTTCCAACTCTCTCTTAAACTTAAGTCGTCGTTCGATGACCGGATCTGAACTTAAAAAGCATGATTCCAAGCTGCTAGCATATGCGAATCCCTCTCGGAGCTTATCTATCGTTAAACTCATCGGATCGGTTTCTTCAGAGCTCCTGTCATCTGATTGTGAATTGCACTGGTTACATCGATGGAGTAAGTTTCAGTTTCATCCAAAATCCAGCGCATAGAGCGCCTGATGTAATATGTCTTGAAAGTGTAAATTATACCCTGATCCATTGGCTGCAGAAGTGATGTTGTATTATAGGGTCTTCCCACACACCGTCAAAGCGCATCTGGCATCCGTTGAACAAACGGTCCATAAGGCTTTGCCGTTCCGAATATTCTCAATTGGCCCTGCATCAAAGCGCATCTAAATGTAACGACCGTTTGTTTGGCGATAGTTAGGCGATAGTTTTTCGGTGCAACTCTGAAAATTTGACCAACACTACGAAAGTGTATACACACTTGGCGAGAAACAAATGAGATTTGGAATTTAAAATGTGGCGCCAAAGCTACAAGCATGCCCAAAATAGTTGTTGGCGTTTTTTCTGTATATTCTTGCCCCAATATGTCCCCAATTGTTACTATTTAATATAAACCACCTGCCTCTACCTTATTTTGAAGATTTTGGATGCCTATACCACCTATAGACACACTTCGGAGAATTTGCTCTTTGTTAGAGAAAAATCATTAGAAAAACTAAAATTCCTTGTCATTTAATTCATTTAAATTTAGTGCGGATAAATTCTGACGCAATCTGTGCCTTTTCCTGTTGTACAACAGCCAAAATAGTTGGTAAATGCTCCATTTCAAATTTGCAACTGCCAATTCGACAGTCTTTGTTTACGTTTTCATGAGCCCACAGCTGATCGATCAGCTGTTCGGATGCCAGATGCACTTTGACGCTCTGTGGGAACACGAGTTTCGCATCTGCGAAAAATCCCAAACGTTCCTCACAGATGCGCTGTGTGGGAAGACAGTATTAGGTGGAAGAAATTTTATTTTGACATTTTTGGATGTCCTGGGGCATTGTCCAACACTAATAGTGCTTTAAAGTGTAAATTCTTTTTTTTTTTAATATTTTTCAACCTCAGGTACAAAACAATTCAAGAACCAGTCTTTAAATAATGCTGCAGTTACCCGAGCTTTGGAATTTGCTTTCCAGTAAACGGGTAATTTGCTCTTGTCTATCCCTTTAAACGCACGGGGATTGAAAGACTTGTAAACAAGCATCGGCTTTACTTGAAAGTCGGCTGATGCATTACTACACAGCAAAAGTGTAAACGACCTTTTTGTGCCTTAAAGCCGGGAGCTATTTTTTCGTTCTTTGATAAAAAAGTTCGATTTGGCATTTTTTTCCAAAAAAGTCCAGTTTCATCCGCATTGAAAACTTGATCGGGCAGGAATTCCTCTTCTTTAATGAACTCCTGAATTTCTTCTGGGTATGTGGTAGCACCTATATCATCGGCCGATGCTGCTTCGCCCTTAAATTTGAGGCTATGAATGGAGAACCTTTTTCTTAAATTTCTCGAACCATCCATTACTAGCAACGAAATCTATGCTGGAAGAGGGCTCTCCATTTTGCTTGAGCAGTCCATAAATCCTGAGTGCCTTTTCCTGAATGATCCGCTGGCTTAAAGCGGCATTTTTTTTGTAGCAATCGTCAATCCAAATGCTAAGTGCTCTTTCCATTTTCTCCAAAATTGGTGCACGTGCTCTATTGGTAAATTTTGTAGATATAGATGATACAATGCTTCCTGCACGTCGTATTTCAGTTTCATTTTTTTTGATAGTGCGAACTGTTGCCTCATTAAAATCAAGACTTCTTGCAACCTCCGTGGCAGTTTGACCATTGTCTAAGCGGTTTAGAATTTCTATTTTCGTTTCTATAGAAATGACTTTTCGTTTTAAAGGAGCTCCGTTTTTATACCCTTGCAGGGTATTATAATTTCAGTCAGAAGTTTGCAACGCAGTGAAGGAGACGTTTCCGACCCTATAAAGTATATATATTCTTGATCAACATCAACAGCCGAGTCGATCTAGCCATGTCCGTCCGTCTGTCCGTTTCTACGCAAACTAGTCCCTCAGTTTTAAAGCTATCTGAATGAAACTTTGCATATAATCTTCTATATGCTCTCACTGCTATATATGTCGGAACGGGCCGGATCGGACGACTATATCATATAGCTGCCATACAAATGTTCGCTAAATTTTTGGGAAAAAAATTATATCTTGGCTGTTTTTCAATATTATTCTATAATTTTCGAGATATAGGCTTTTTATATTATTCCAGAATTTTGGTAAAAATTTTATGAAAATCGGACCACTATATCTTATAGCTGCCATAGGAACGATCGGGAAAATAATCGAAAAAAATTATAACTTCGTTGTTTTTCAACGGATTTTAATCTACTTTGGTACATAAGCTTCTGGTATTATTTCAGAATTTTGGTATAAATTTTATGAAAATCGGACGACTATATCTTATAGCTGCCATAGGAACGATCGAGAAATTAATAGGAAAAAAACTATAACTTCGTTGTTTTTCAACGTTTTTTCATCAACTTCGGGATATAAGCTTATTTTATTATTCTAGAATGTTTGTATAAATTTCATAAAAATCGGACAACTATATCATATAGCTGCCAAAGAACCTATCCGCAGATGTAGAGAAAATGTAAAGCTGGGAATGTAAAACTGTAACTGTCAAACTCTAACATAATAAGTATAGGTAAAATGTTATGAAACTCTGTTTAGTGTCTGTTTTCGGCATTTTAATTTATTATATAAATATGAAAACCAATCTGCAAGGGTATATAAACTTCGGCGTGCCGAAGTTAGCTTCCTTTCTTGTTTTTTTCTGCCATTCTACAAGCTGAAATTTATTTATTTTAATTATGTAGGGGAGAGTGGGGATAGGTGAACCACTATTTTTTATAAACATTATTATGACTGAACTATTCGACGTAAGGGTCTGCCTATATAGAAATCTAAAAGAGCCCACATTCCTTGGAATATTGAGTATTATGCAAAAATACTATCTTTTGTTTTGTAAAGTTTATTTGCTTTCCAAATTTTTGTCTCGAATCCCCACCCGTGGGGATACCTGAACCACCCTATGGGGATAGTTGGACCACATATCAGGATAACGCAAAAACTACAATTGTATACAAAAAAAGTAATTTTTTTCTTTGTGCATGCCTTCTTTCTGTTAGAATATAAACATTGCACCTTTACAGCATCAAATAAAACATTACAATATTGCTACTTATTCTTATTTTTGTTTTTATTCTTTCTTTTTTCGAAGGTTTTCTTGAGTTTTCTGATTGTGTTTTTCCGCGATCAATTTTTCTGCGGTGGGTCTGTAGCAATGAGACTCCTTCCTCGTTTTCTTCCCCGAGTCGTCTGTTTTCGTGGTTTAGCCTTTGGGTACCCTCGTAAGTCCTCTGGCGATTTTCCTGGCAAGAACCCACGCATTCTGATCGTCAAAGGAACATCATACAGGTCAATATTGGGAGACATTGCAGACTCGACCGAGATATTGTTCCTCGCAGGAGTGTTCAGGAGCACATTTTCATCTTGTACGATTGCCATTTGTTCATGTCTCTGTTAGTGTAATCACTCCCAAGAAAGTCAGATGCAGAAAACTTTTGTGGGTTGAAGGGAAAAATTCCACTCTTTTCAAAACCTGATTTGATGATTTGTTTGTAGTTTCTCACCATTTTGGCAGCCTGCGATGGAAAATTTAGAAAATCAAATTTGGAAAGGTGGTTCATGTATCCCCACAAGTCATTAGCCAATTAGAAATGATTTGAAGAAAACACGAAATATTTAAACTGCGTGAGCTATCCGTGGAAATATCATAATTTGCGTCCTCTTACGATAAAATACAGTTTTATGGAGTTTAATGCCACTGGCGAAGCACGATAACATTTTTCCAAGAAAACGTTAGGTCACAATTGCAGCTGTAAACGGCGAAGGTGTGAGGTTAGGATATCGACTAAGTAAGCAACACACATATATGTAGATGGCTCACAAAATCATGACAGAAGGTGACATATTTGTAGTGGTTCATCTATCCCCATGGTTCACCTATCCCCACTCTCCCCTATGTATTTACTTTTTCATTTAATCAAGCTGTACCATCTTTTTAGTTACCACAAAATCGATGACTTTTTATTTACGCGTCTGCTTAAAACACGCTTACATCTAACAAATCAAATGTGGTATTCCCCTTTTTCGACAAGCACCCCATGCGAATGACACAAGCAAAAAGGCACTAACGCGTAAATCGACAGCAAAAAAAAAATATTCTCGATATTTTGCAATCGTTTACATCTCTACATTTACCGATCGTTTATATGGCATACAGCTGCCATAGTTATATATTGTTGTCCGATTTTCATAAAATTTTTACCAAAATTCTGAAATAATAAAAGAAGCTCATTTCTAAAAGTAGATAAGAATATGTTGAAAAACAACGAAGTTATAATTTTTTTCCTATTTATTTTCCGATCGTTCCTATGGCAGCTATAAGATATAGTCGTCCGATTTTCATAAAAATTTTACCAAAATTCTGGAATAATATAAAATGGCCATATCCCAAAAATGCAAAAATGTTGAAAAACAGCCAAGTTATAATTTTTTTCTAAAAATGATATAGCAGTGAGCAGTTATATAGCAGTGAGAGTATATAGAAGACTATGTGCAAAGTTTCATTCAGATAGCTTCAAAACTGAGGGACTAGTTTGCGTAGAAACGGACAGACGGAGAGACGGACATGGCTAGATCGACTCGGCTGTTGATGCTGATCAGGAATATATACCTTATAGGATATAGGAAACGTCTCCTTCACTGCGTTGCAAACTTCTGACTGAAATTATAATACCCTGCAAGCGTATAAAAATAGAAAATGTAAATGTTTTCCGACTGTGATTTTGTTTGCAAATTTAGCGATGATTTTTTTGGTCGTTCCCTTTATAAAATATCGCCAAGCTATCACGTAAAATCGCTGATACTTTCAATAATTCAGTCGTCAAGGGAATACACAGAATATTTTCAAACATTCGACGACTCCGAAGCCGCAGGAAATATGAGCTAAATGACTAAAAAGCCAGTGTATTCGTTAGAGTTCGTTTAAGTTAACGTTTTGAATTGCTAAATAAAATGTCCAATATCTTAAAATAATGAAGTTTACATAGACCAATACAATAGGCCTTGCAACACTGGGAATTTGATTGAAAATTTAGCAGTAATCTGATGTTCTTAAAATACAACTGCGTAGAAATAATGTATTAAATCAAACATTTTTTGATTTTCGACTGAATTCTAACTATGGGGCAACATTAAATGCATTGCGTTTAAACTAGAGGGTGGGGTGCCTTTCGTGGTCAAAGCAAAAACAGGGTCATCGACAAGGACACCACTGACCCTCGCATCGCACAGCTAAACACTCCGCGCCGTTGTGCTCCGCTTCCGAACTCCACCCATTTCATTTATCGAACGTAAGGGACGCGACACGATTGCAATGGAATGAATTATTGCGGCCCTGCGTTTGACATTTATGTGTTTGGAAGGTGGTAAGCTAAACGGGGATGCAAACGCCCACAATGTGACAGCATATATTTGGGCGTGACTATCCAGGAAACTCTGCTTTGGCAGACCGTATATATATATATATATATGAATATGTGAATAAATGAGTACCGAATTGAGTCTTCGCTTGTCTCTGAAGAATGTACATTTATATGTAGCCACAATGTCAGAAAACTTTAAGCTCAGACTAATACATATTATATTGCACATCTACATAATTTGCCGCCAATTAAAGATAATCGTCGGAAAATCGTCAAACGCTAAGACTTTGACTGAAATCACTAACGAAGTAAAATTTATGAACGATCTTCTCTACAATACATAAATACATAGATGACTGTCTAACTCTATAGTGGCTTCCGCAGTATACTTAAAAACAAGTGCTTTAATTAAAAAAAAAAAAATTGTAAAAATTGTACTTATTTGGTTTGTATCTGACAGTTTGGTATTGTCGTAAGCATACACCCTATTCAGTATTTGCTATACCCTTGCAGGGTACTCTCGGTGTTCCTTTGACGACTGAATTGCTGAATTACTGAAAATATCGGTAATGAATCACAATAGCTAGTCAGCCTTAAAGGAAACTATCCCAAAATTGGCCGTTAAATTTGTAAACAAACCTTATCTTATGTAATCTTAAATTATTTTAAACTTAAACTTATATTTAGCAGCCTAAACCTTTAATTTAAACCACTTTAGCTTTTTAGTCATTCAGTCGAATGACTTAAGATATCGGTAACTAAAAACAGCTGTTTCCATACAAACTGCTTATACGATATAATTAGTCATTCAGTCGTCAAGGGAATACCCTGATGATAATTTTAATAATTTTTGCAAGGCAGTGAAAGTGTCATATCTTAACCTATAAACTATGTACATATATTCTTGATCAGCATCAACAGCCGAGTCTAGCCATGTCCCTTGTCTGTCCGGACAGACGGACAGGTCCGTTTCTACGCAAACTAGTCCCGCAGATTTTAAGCTATCTGAATGCAGATAGTCTTTTGACTACTCTCATTCCATATACACAGAAAAAATTATCGTGGGTAAATCCAACCATTTCGTGGGTTAAAAGGTAACAACCAAAATCTTGGGTTCCATGAACTGTACGCTGCAGTATAACGACGTAACGCGTTACGTAACATGTACTGCTCTACAGTACATGGAACCACGATTTTGCGGTAAAAAAGCGCCAAACCACGAAAATTGTGAAATACACTATTTTACTGTAGACTACCCCCGACTACAGTAATTGCAGTTCATATTACCACCAAAATAAAACCAAAAATTATTTTAAAATTTTAATAGTATTTTTTTAATTACGTATTCTTTAAAAATATTTACAGAGGGTCTTAATTAATATTTTTTTAATTACTTATTCTTTAAAAATATTTACAGAGGGTCTTAATTAATAATATTATGGACTTATATATATATATATTTCCTATATTATGAATAAATAAATTAAATATTATAATTGTAAATTTATTAATAAATAAATATTAAGTCAAACGATGATTATCAATACTCACAAATATATATTTGTCCATATTTCACATCCGAACTAGTACTTTTGTCTCGACTATAGCTTTTCTGAAATAAAAATTGATTTAAATAAATTTGTTTATTAAAATTAATAGAAAACGGCCAAATATTTTACTTACATTTTGTTGATTCCATTTACATAGTTATGTTTTATAGTTAAATGTGAATACTCTCACCTGAAAACAAAATATAAAAGTATAAAAGATTTAATTATATATATCATAATAAGATATAAAACAATCGGTTCTTGGATGTCAGTGCCAGCTATCTTGCTCGCACTCGCCTGAGATGGTTGGCAAAAATACAAAAATACATTTGCATGCATGTACATGTCCGCTGATCGCTATTCAAATTGTAAAATAAAGAAAAGCAATCAAGGATCAGTGCCAAATATAAGTTTTTACATATATGTATATATTTTAATCTGTATACTAACTTTACTTTTAAAAGCGTTTCTTCTTGCGATCAGCAGCGTACGTGTACTTGCATATGTAAATACATACATATATGTATATATATGTATACATATGTATATATATATATACATATATGTATATGTACATATGCCAATTGCGGATCTAATTATACTTTAAATGATTGTTTGTGAACTTACCGAGAAATGTGGGCGATAGGTCTCTGAAATCCCACTCCTCCAGAAGATCCTCCAAGGTAGCCACTTCGTCAATATCACTCATAACTTTTACTTTTAACTTTTTCACTTCACTTTTTCGCTGCACAACTTCTCGAAACCGACGCCGCTTTTTAAGTGTGCCCGAAATCGTTTTTTCAAGAAACGCTTGCTATATACTAGAAGTTTGGAAATATATACCAGAATTATACCAGAAAGTATTTTAGTGGGCAGAAAAAGCAATGGATTTTCATAAAATATTTAATAAAATTATAAAATGTTAATGTTACTTACCTTGGGAATGCAAAAATACATACACGATACCAAACAAGATAAAGAAACACATAAAACTTTTTACGTTAAACCTACAGTATTTTGACTGCAGCTGACAGTTACGACAGTTCGCAAAGCCAACAACAAAAAACACACAGAATCTCGTACGTAAGGGTGACTGTAATTGACTGTCATATAAACTGTCGTGCAGTCACCAAATCCAACAACAAAATACATTGACAGTAGCTTTACTGTTATTGAACCAAAAGAAATTGTTCATTTAACCCACCAGAATTTTTTCTGTGTACATACATACATATGAAGTTGGACCACTATATCGGGTCTATATTATACAGAGCTTGCAAAAAACTGTCGACCGTTTCTAGTTGTCTGCATATATCTGTCTCTCTCTCACTCTTTACGAAAAGACTCAGAGAGCACCCGTTCATGAGTTCTTGGAATGAGCTCGCGCGCGTTCAGAGCGAACTCGTTTTTTTCTATTCTGCTTTGTTTCGGTTGTCCCATGAACCGTGGTCAGTGAACAAAAGTCTTTTGCGTATGTATTGGAATACATTCACACGCATAGGCAAGCAAATCCTTAAACGTTTAGTTGCGATTTAAAAACAACATTGTCTAAAACTTTTCTTTTCTTTTTAATAGCATTTTGTTATATGGACACTTGTTCACAAAAATAAATAAATAAAAAAAAAAACAAACAAAGGTGAAGAACGTTCGCGCTGAGCTGTTCGGTCCCTTGGTCTTTTGCTGGCTCTCTGTGTGCGAACGTTTCTCGTCCCGCTCTTTACGCACGGCTCATTGAAAGGCCGAAGTAAAAAGAGTTCAACGAAAAGCGTTCAACAAAAAACCGAAATGAAGACAGCAAAACTCCCTTGCTCTGAGCGAGAGGGAGAGAGTATGATCTTTTTCGGTTTTACTCGCAACGAGAGCACAGGAAAAACCCCGTCGACAGTTATTTGCAAGCTCTGATATTATATTACCATATAAGTTGCCAAATAATTGATATTCCAATTTTTATAAAAAATAATAATCAACGTTTAATGATTATCTAAAGCAGCATTTCAATTTATAATGTTCATTTTATTAGATATTTCAAATCTAAAATAAATTTTTTTTTCGTTCTTTTTCTTTTATTTTAATTTTATGAAAACCTAATTATAATATGCTTCCTTTCTTGTTGTGATTAATTCTAATATATAAAGAGAGTGCGAGCTGGGCTCGAAAATGCTACTTGGTTTTTGTGGTTAATAGTTTACAATAAAATGCCAACCTTACCGTTAGTATTATCAATTAAGGAAATACATAAAGAATTTTTTGGAATACAAATTTATTTATTTTATTAAATCATTAAGTTTTTGGTATTGGTGTCATATATGTAGTTATTGGATACCTTTTTATAGCATTGTCACCTTGCATATATGTATCATTCTAACTTAATTTAGCTTTGCAATTAAAATTTATTTAAAATCTGCTGACAAATGTTTGGCTTTAAAATTGAATCAATTCGGTACTGCCGCGAATCCGCATCATTTATGGTTTATTTTCACTTTTCGCATTATTGAACAAAACCAATCCGAAATCGAGCCTGCATTTCACACTGAGAAATTAAGCACGGACCGCAACTAATCCTATTTTAGTTTTATTGTTCGCCCTGGAACGTTTTCCCATTTGGAGAGCGATTTAATTTCATGTCAAACATAAGCTCATTCCTTTCTTTCATCTCTCGCCGATTTTTTGAATTGTTTGGCTCAAACACACATCGCGCGCACACGCACACGCACACATCGGCTTGACAAATTGTTTATTTTGGCGTTTAAGTTCTGCTTTTTTTAATGCTTTGCATTTCACTTTTATTTCGGTTTTGGGTTTGCCAATCGATGGCATTAGTGAAAAATCAATTGAGCGATGGCAGCAATCAAAACCGTAAGCCATGAAACCAAAACCGCACATCAGTTGTGCCCCTCGTTGGTTGTTGTTTTAGGTTTGTGTGGGTGTGCACGGCACATGGGTGTGGTGTGTGTGTGTGTGCTTGTTTGTGTGTTTGTGCGGAGGCCGTGTGCGTGTCTGTTTGCGCCGGGACTTAAATGGCCTTTGACAGGATTTTGATATATTCGCTTTTTATTAAATTTAGCACTTTGCCACTTTATTTTTAGCGCAAACACTGTGGATCACGCATACGCCTCGTGGGACTCAGCCACTGCTCTGACCCCTGTCCAGGGGTCTGGCCCACGGCCAGATCAGATTGTGGGACCAATTCACCACAAGTGGGCTCCGATGCCTGCTTGGCATTCTCCGCTGAGCTGCGACGAAAAGTGAAATTAATTACGCACTCTCGGTTTCCATTCTCCACTTGGTCATCGACAAATTTCTGCTATACCCATTTTTCTCATGCACAACGCCGCCTTCGGTGGGCGAAGGGACTGGAGGGGCCAGAGACCATTTGCATCAGGTTTTTCACTTTTTTATTGTCTGGTCGCGTTTTAGTTTCCGTTGTAGTTTCGTTTTCGGTTTCTGTCTTTGTCGTCGTCTTATACTAAATTACGTGCAACTATTTTTTATGTGCATTTCGTTGGCTATCTTTCTGCTGTTTCTTCGGTGAAAATTCTGGCTGCGTATTACAAAAAAAGTTATTGCGTTCATTTGAATAGATTGCAAAGCAAATAAGAAAAGGTGTTTTAGGAAACTATCCAGTCTGCGATAAACATTTCCTTAACATAGTGATATTTAGATTCGCAAATTATTTAATTTGTAAAAGTAATATACTTTCCATATTTTAAGTTACTAGATCTGCTGCAAGGTGTCTGACAAGCACTTCTGCGATTGAAAAATTTAATGCACCAAGAAAACACTTGTATAGCTCTGATAGCTTCTCTTGGATCAGTTGTCTCATAAGAAATGATTTCTATTATTGTTACGATCATTTCCAGTTGACACTTAGGCCCTATTCACACCAGGCTGCGTATTCAGCGTTAATTTCGATTTGGATAGGTAACTCAGGTCGGTGTAAATATACTATAACTTACAATTCTAGAAACCAAAGACCTTATAATACAAACATTTTTAACATTTTGTTGCACTGACATTTTTCTTTTTGACTCTCTTTGAACTCTAAATAGCAGAGGAAGGAGAGAGCGCTGTAGAGTAGTGCTGGAAAAACATCGATGTTTGTGAGTACTTTCATAAAAAACATCGATTAATAATCGATGTTTAAAAAAAAAGGAAATCTATTTTGTTCTGCCTAATTTTATTTGATATCACTCAGGAAATGGTGTTGGCTGCTCATTGCTGGAGTGTTTGGATAAATAAATACTCATAAAGCTTGAACTCCAAAGCAATTGGTTCTTGATTGGCATTCCGGCTCGACAAAAAACCCATTATGCCAATTCTGCCTTGTTGCTCGGTTTTTAAGTGACAGTTAAAAATAATCGATGTTTGACTAGTGAACATCGATGTTGGCCGAAAAAAATGTAAGTGTATGTGCATTATATATCTTATCATTCTAAGGTCTTTGGTTATACTCTAAGAGAACAGATTAAAAAATTGTGCGAAATGAACCTCGTCAAGTCAACTTTATACCAGTTTGCAATAAACAGAGTCACGGGGAAATATTTCTTGGCTTACTTTTCGTTAATCTGCTCATGGGGCTGGCTGTTAATTTATTTCAACTAATAGAGAAACACGTTCCGCGGACTAAGGAACCTGGCCGAGCTGTTCCTAAGCTCCGACCCCGAATGCTTCACGCGTATTTAACATTAATTTCACTTTCTTTTGCACTCGCATAAACTCGCTCAGAAGAGAATGAACTACTGAATGGCGGCGCAGTGGAGGGGCAACAGTTTGATATCAACATAATTAGTCACGTAGTTGTTATGTTTGTTTTAATGCGGCGACGAACGCGTTCATAATGCCTCATTATGAGTGTGTGGCAGTCGCCGTTGCCGCTGCCGCCTCCGCTGGCGCAGCTGCAAATGTTATAAAATAAACAAATTATGGACGAGGAAGAAGTGCCAAAGATTTTGCGCTGGCAAACGCCAATAATTCGTAATTAACATTATTGCCCTCCCGTGAAGCCATTAGGTGCAATGCAGATCGGCAAGAACAGTTGCTCCCGCCAGATTCCAATTCGCACCCGCAAAAGCGGCCAGAAGCGGCGATGCTCTCGGCATAATTTAAGTTTTTATTACCTTCATATTTATGCGTAAGCAGAACAATGCCGCCTGCCGCTGATGTGGGAAGCGTTTGGGCTACACAGCCGCTAAGTAGCCAGGGAAACGATTGTCTAGATAGCATCCACCGGAGCAGGGACCAGTTACCAGATCCCAGAGACAGACCGGTGACTAGCTGGAAGATTTATGCACTCACCGGGGCAGAACTTTCACGAAAGTTCACAGACCGGAGACCGCCGCTCGAACGTGAATGAGCTACGTGAGACGCATGCGTGGCCGACTCTGAGTAGGAGTTTTTCTTCGGTTCGAAAGTAAAATTAGCCGGGAGAGGCGTGAAAGAAGCCCAGCTCTGGGGCGTGTGGGGCAGGAAGCTGAGTCCCAATCGCCGATGCAGTTGAGAACCTGGAGCTGAGCGGGAGGGTGCTACTCGGTATTTGCATGCGGCAAGCTGCAAGGGGCATGACAAATGCGTCAGGCACGTAATCTGTGTCGCTCCGTCAGAGCCATGGGCATAGAGAATGTGGGGCCTGTGCGAGATGCTTAAAGAACCATGCGCTGACCTTGCGCCACAAAATTATTTTGAGGTTTTTCTGAGCTAGCTGGCTTTTGAGAAACTCTTTGAATATGCTCAATGGAGGTGGAGCTGCAACAACACTGAAATAAAATTTTGAGAAGCTATGTGCTTCAAATATAAACTTTCTGGTTAAACTCAATTCAGAGTGGGCTCTCTCAATTTTATCTTAGCTTAGTTTTGATCCTTCTTTTTATTACAAAATTACGTTTTTGCAAAAACTTGTTTAAGTGTAGATTACACGCTGACTGGGCCTGCTACTGGCTGCCACTTTTGTGCCGATGCTTTCAAATGGGCGAAAGCTGAATGCCGCCGCTTTGGCCATTTTCACCCACGATGCACAGTGGTGTTCGTAGAACTGAAAAGGTTCCAAAAACGAAAAACAAATCATAAATATTTTTAATAATCTTACAGGACATAAGAACCTAGGAACCAAACCTATAGACTAAGATCATTTTATATTTCAAGTTAAATTATTCTTTAAATTGTTTGGTTCTATATACACATTAACATGGTCTAAGTAAGCATGCATTCATTTTTTACAATCAATATGTAGTTATGTTAATTTTATTAAACAATTCTTATTGTTTGCTTTGATGCTAATTAGGATTTATGACTAATATTATTGATTAGTTTAACAAAACACATATTTATGAAATATAAATTCAAAGAAATGCTATTTTAGATGAAACACAAACAAATTTTGCGACCCACTGTTCGACGGTCGTCAAATGTAGTTTGGGCCATGAAAGTGCTGCGATGCCACCTGTCTGCCGGCTGGCCATTTATCAAAAGGCTGCAATTGAAATGCTGGGCGCACAGTTATGCTACCTTAGAAATCTACTCAGCACTAAGCAGAAATATAAAATGCCACCGTCTAACTTGGCCAATTGAGTGGCTCGAGGAGCGTGTGCAAAAAGGAATTCAAAGCCCGTCTGAAAAACTAAATCGTTTCAGTCAATTTCCTTCGCAAGGCCCTTCCCAGATAGACTGAATGGACTGCGAGGGGAAAGACCAGCATTCGGGCACTAAAGTAGTGAAATAATTTTCGTTAATCGAAAGTTGCGTCGCACGTTTAACAGCATGGCCGGGGCAGAGCCGTAACGGAGCCAAAACGAGGCGAAACAACGGGAGGAAAAAAGCCAAACGACACGCTGCGCTCATAAAAAGACAATAAAAAAGTGACATTTCGGCCAAAAGCTATTGGCATAAACAGAGCCAGGGAAAAAGTCAACAAGCGTCGGCGATAAGCGCTGGGCGGTGGGCTGGAGGTGGAAGTGGAAGTAGGAGCTTCAGTGGCGGCGGCCACTGGCTGTGGGGTGCGGCGGGTCGAAATCAAATCAGAGCCAAAGTGGAAAACAACAATGCCGAAGCAGCATTATTGACAATTTACGTGGACTTGACTCTGACACTCGGACACTGGGCTCCTCTCCTTTTTTTCTGATTGACCCACCAGGCACCGGGCTGCTGCTGGCTGTTGCTTTTCGTCGTTGACTGTTGCCCCCGGCTGTTGGTGCTCGGTGCTCGGGGTTGCCAGTGTTGCTAGTGTTGCTAGTGGTGTCTCTGCCCACACGCAACGTGCAAATAAATGGGAGTGCGTGTGAGCTGTGCGAGTGTGGCCTGGTCGGGAAAAGTGCTTTATAAGTGCCACTCCATCAAATCAAAATCAGCCGATTCAACAAAACGAAAGTAGTTTGTTCTATGCCTGGCGCTATTAAATTTGATGTCCAAATGAAAACATAATTACACAGCCGGTAACAACAGCGGCTCGGCACTTCCATTATGCGAAATTGAAAAACGCGCTGTGCCAACAACAGCCCGCGGCAAAAACTTGGCTTGACATGGAGCGAACACTGGCAGAGCACTTGGCTGCGGCTTCATAAGAGAAACATGAAGACATTAAACTCGGCCAAAAAAGATTTATTCAAGAGTAACGAGAATCTCGGGCGACAAATTCGTCCTGTGGAAAATCATCTCCACAGTATTCGTGCCTGCTCTGCCAAAGGCTTTCCCCTATTTATTCATGTTCGTTGAGGTGTTCGGCTGGGCGTGAATCAGATTTCTCCTTGAACACCAATTCACGGATATATTGTTGGCGTGACCGACTTTCAAAAAATTTTGAAAATTCTTTTTTATTTTGTTTTATTAATTTTGTAGTTATATCCAGCAAAAATATATATTTTACAATTTACAAATTACGATCTTTAATTGTATCAGAAAGAACGACTTTTTCATATAGTCAGTTGGAAATATCACTAACTTTTGAAAATATTGAATTATTTTAAACACCTCCAATAGCATTATAATAAATTATCTTTCATTCTTGATATATTTTAGGTTTTTATTATTTTTTTGACAACTTTTCTTCAAGGATAACTTACAGATATTAACAATTTAAAATATTTCTTTAAAAAGTTATAAGTTTCAGAATGTTTTCAGAACATTTAGCTTGTATAAATAAGAAAACATGTTAAGGAAAAAATGTTGAAAACTATTTCCTAGTATATTTTAATATTTTTAATTTTTTCTCACACAGTTTAGGAATAGCTTACCCCCACGGGGGGTATACTTTTCATAGGTAATCTGCTAGTCGATACAAAAGATTGTTGCCTTCCCGCTCGTTTTTCTCAGTTGCGCGCTATTTTTTATTAATTTTGTTTGTGTTTCTGGGTCAGTTCTGCAGACGGAAGCCGTTTGACTAGAATAAACTTTTTCCACTCTGCGCCTGGCTTCGTGTGAGCAGTCACCGAACTGGCAAAAGACAAGATGCCCGAAATACAGACATAGCATTATTTCGCGGGCCTTTGTCCGCTGCCATTCTTAACACTTTATTTATTATGTTTTTTCTCGACTTTCTTTGTCAAACTACGTATTTTCGTTTGGCTTGTCTTTCTGTTGGACTTAGTGTCTGGGCAAAAAGAAAATCGCCATGAAAGAGCAAGCCCTTAGAAAAATGAGCTATAAGGCTTTGGCAATAATTAACTTTGTTTTCTATGGCCGTGGCTTTGTTGAAGGCTTTGATATTGAAAAGGAATTACAAACAGATCGAGGGAAATGGAAACAAGGTATAAACTGTTGAATACACACGAATTGGCAAAGCTGCCGATTTATGCCACGTGTATATTAAAAATAAACACAATTCTACCTATAAAATAATAAGAAAAATGTTTTATAATTTAATTCAAGAAACATTTATAAAAATATGCTGCATTTCTTCAAAAAGAAAGAAACACTGACACTGATATTGAATCCTAATAATATCGAAGTTTCATCCCATTACAACATTACACAAACCACATGAAAAATATTAGAAATATTCGAAAAATATATTAATTAAGATTTCTAGTTTCTAGATCGTTTTACCTATGTAAATATGCACCTGCCAAAATTTTTTGAATTTTTTTTTATAACTTTCTCAGTCTCTACTAGGTGTAAAACAAGGCGTTGCAACGATTTGGAAATTAAATGTATTTTTATTTATTTGTAAATGTTAATACTAACTAATTTAATCTTAAAATACGTATGTATTTGTTTAATACCTTAATAGTTAAATTTTTAAGAATTGCACTGCTGTTTTTTCTCAAGTTTACGCTGCCAGCTGCAAGTCTTCACCGTTGTTCGCAATGTTGACAGGAGAATGGAACAAGGCCAAAACCAGGAAAAAACAAGATTCCAAGCTGACTTTGTGAAGCGGAAGTTTGTATACCCTGAATACAGGCAAATTCTATGAATCCATTAATTAATTAGCCATAAGATACAGTCAGAATAAATTTTAAATGGTATATGAATCTAGATGATGGATGCATATAATGGACATTACCCCCGCACAAACATTAAAAAGTTTAATGATCGGTTTTATTGATAGTTGTCATTCCTTTAACAAATTTAATGGAAAAGTCGCTTTAATTGGAATGGAATGGAACAGTTGGAATAATACGAATTTGTGGGATAGGTATAAATGGTATGCTCATCTGATGCTACATAGAATCCGGGTTTCTTCTATTATCCAAACGAAGATTAGAAGAAGGATATTTAATATAAGAGTTAGCTTATGTATCGCAGATCGTTAAGATTTGTATAAACGGACTAGACTTTTTCAATTAAGATTTTATATTTAAAACTTAACTAGAAATGAAGGTATAGGCCTTCAACAAAATCATTCTGATCGCTAGGAATAAGCGTGATTTATACGCCATAGATATAAATGATGTACGTTTGGTGTTCTGGGAGAAGTATATTCCTCTATAAGTATAGCGTTATGTTAAATTTAGTATATCCCACATTAAGGTTTACAATACTTAATGACATTCGGGCACACTTAAGAAGGACATATATGTATATTGTTTAACATTAAGAATAATCTAGTTAATAATATAATAAACATTTAAAGTAACTTAAAAAAGTTAAAATGCCTGTGCAAGTTGCAGCAGTTTCCATGTATGTACTTACTTTAATAGCTTCGATTTGCAGCAGGATAACATGGCCAAGGCGACTTGCTTGAGTGAGTTTCTTACTTCTGGCCAGAAGTATAATACCCTGGCCAGGGTATAAGAGTGCATTGACAAATAATTAAATAATAGCGTCGGAGCCCATTCAAGCAGTGCAGTCGCCTCCGAGTCTCGCAACAAAACTAATAGAATCATATTTTCCCCTGATAAAGCGAAACTGGAAACTGTCCAGCCAGCTTGGCTTTCAAGAGACGGCAACAAGGCGGGGAACGAAGATGAAAAGAAGGCGAGCTAAAAAAGCCAGCTGGAAGAACATGAATAAATAAAATTAAATGCAGCATGCCCACTTAAGAGATGAGCATGCAATTTCAAATAAGAATTAAAAGCAGAAAACTGTAAAGCAAGCGAGATGCAGCAGCACAAAAGAGCGCAGGAGGAGGCGGGACGGGGGCAGGATTAACAGTCCTATGTCTCGAGATTCGGGTATTCCATTTGTCTATCGAACGGAACTTTTTGATGTGGTCACTCCGGGGACAATAGGCGACTGCCTGCCTGCTGCCCGAAGCCCCTAAACGAATCTTCAATTACGGAATTGATTACCATTGAAAGTTGAGAATTAAGTACAGTTTTGAGTTTTCAGCATAATTGCAGCCGATTTCGAGGAGGGAGGGCGGCCAAAGTGCACTGTCATTAAATACAAGGGGGCGTGGTTGTCGGCAATTGTTCTGCCTTGTTTGCCTGTGAATGATGAAGGGAAATAGACAAAGTCACTTGCGGACAATCCGCCGTCCGATGCGCTCGCCTCGGCCTCTGGAGAACCAATCAAGCCAAACGTCGGATTAATTTCATTTAACGTTCAAGTGGCATTATACCGGACTCCCCCAGCAGCAGCCACATCAGTAACAATAGAGGACATCACAACGGGAGCAGGAGGCAGACGGCCTTCGCACAGTGGTCCATATACAGAGAGAGAGAAACATATGGGCATTGAAATATAGAGTTTATTATAGTTCTTAAAAGTTGTTGGTTAGGTTAACCCCAAAGGTAGTTATTATTTTAAATTTATATTCTTTTAGTGTTCACTTCTATAGGAAAATAAGAAAACTCTTGAATCGTGGTTACAGTTTGGTCTCCCGACCATCTTCGGTTGACCACTGTGAGACTGCTTCGCTTTGCATTATTTCGCATTGCTGTTGATTCTGTTTGGTACTGGAAATGGAAATGTTCAAGTATTGAATTTGGTTTATCATCAATTTTATTGTCACTAGGCATTTACGAGCGATTATTTTAGTTGTTGCTGGCTTTTATCGTCGAGATCTGGTTCATGTTGCTGTTGCCGTCGCTATTGCTGTTGATGTTGCTGCTGTGGAATAGCAAGGCTGGCGGCAACAACAGGGCCCTTACCATTTAATTTATAGTTTAGGCAAACGCCAAATTTGATTTATTGGCCAAAAGGTTATTGACCATTGTGTTGAGCATATTATTCGGTTGTAATATCTGTTGGAGTTGCCTCTCTGGCTCCCCATAAGCCCTGGTTCAATCATTACAATTATGAGCCTACTATTGTAGTTTCTGTAGTTGTATTTGTTTCCCCAGTTGTTGTAGATAGTGCCTAATAAATGTGCGCTAAATACATGAAATGCCAACAAAAGCCTGGCTGGATGTAATAAATCAATTTAGTTAGTTGCC
This sequence comes from Drosophila kikkawai, assembly GCF_030179895.1. Lineage (NCBI taxonomy): Eukaryota > Metazoa > Arthropoda > Insecta > Diptera > Drosophilidae > Drosophila > Drosophila kikkawai. The sequence goes on along the minus strand of NC_091728.1, from coordinate 25,813,463 downwards.
TGAAATCCCCATTCGCTGAAACCGGCAATTAAACTATTTGAACAGACCATAGATTAATTCGTGCATGTAAGCTGGTTCTAATTTGGCAAATATTCCAGCAAAGCATGGGTTAGCTTATGCTTCCAATGATATACCTTCCATAGTAATGCACCAATTGCACTCCTTTGCAGGCTTCAGTTCCCCAAACTGGCTGTAACGAGCAGGTTCCTGGCTCTTTGAGTATTCTGTTCTGCTGCATTAAGCAAACCACGGATGGCGCTGAAAACTTAAAACTGAACTACTTAAAAATCTAAAGTATGATCTCGAATTTGGATTTTAATATTAACAAGTAAGCTTGGTACTCGGTACCAAAATATGGTGTGTTAAATAGAACATAAAAATATGAAAAAACAAGATTTGAGAAGGTCCCCGCTTTATTGAGAAAACTAAGCACTACTCAGTCCCGGATCCTTCCCTCCCTGCCAAATTTTTACTGTCAGATAAAGTCTCGGTTATGAAAACTTGGTATCGTGAAATGATACAGCATTGACAAGCTTCCTTGAAAGTCTATTTCGTTTCGGAAAAAGAACAGCTTCATTTCTTCAGATTGGAAAGCAATTGATTTAAATTCAGTCTATCTGATGAGAATCTTCGGGATAAATAGGTGACACTTTGCCAGTGAGGTTAGACGCTGACCTTTAGTATGTTAATGGCTTCGAGATCCACAGTTTTAGGTGATTTCTAAGATTTTCAACAATATTTTTTTATTTTTTGTTACCTTTTCATTATCATTTATTTGTTGTACTTTTTTACCTAATGTATAGTAGTCAAACTGACCCAATTAGATTTGCTGATGATGTGCACTGCCAATAAGTAATCATATTGGTTAATGATAATATTAATGATGTAATATCTTGTCTGAAAACCCTTATTTCTCACATCTCAGGTCAATCATTCCAATTTATCTAAATATTTAGAAAAGGTCCGCACAAGACTCATTATTTAACCGCTAACCCAAGACATTCGTACTGTTATACAACTGTAGGCTCAGTTACATTTACTACCTGTTCTGCCTAAGTGACCGCGGTATAAATATTATTTATCTCTTTGACACGGAATGTTTACTTTCGGATAATTAAGTCAGATTCATATATGCAATCAATAACAATTGTAGTTTAATTTCTCGACAGTGACAAGGTGCAACCGAACAGTAACAAATATGAGCGCATGTGCAGCAGCTTTATTAACATTATCGTCATCATCTACTATTTGTGGCTTTCGGCAGATAGGCAGCAATAACGGTTTCCCCGGGGCTCAGATTGTTAGCCCGATTATCGGCCACTTCACTCCACTCGGCCCGTCTACCAAAGTATAGCTGTCAGCATCTCGAGAATCGAGAATCTCCGATTGTCTGCAGCTGAAACGGATTGCGCCGCGGCTTGTGTGTCGCCATGGGGATCGGGACATTCAAGTGCGGGCCCGTCAATGCAAGTGCATTTCACTTCAACTTCAACGCGTATTCTTGCAGGAAATTAAATCAATTGAACGCAGATGGAGTTGGCCGGAGCCATTTAAGCGGCGTTTGTGTGAAAGCCCCCGGTCTGGTTGAGTCTTGGGTCGTTCTTCTGGCCTAAACAGGTTCGTTCATAAAGCCCGGTGCTGTGTCAGTATGGAGGCATTGTGCGCTAGGGTTCTAACGGGACGAGCCGAGAGGCGTGATTGATCCGTCATTATATACCAATCCCAACTAGCTCCATTCGAGTGCAACGGCCCTTTTAACCAAACAAAATCAAACCAAATCAATAATACATTTTAAATGAACAGCGATTCCAGTTCTCGCTTTTTTGGCCGAAAATCCAATTATCAATCCATCCCAGCGCAGCAACGGTCCGAGGACAGCGGTCTAGTCAACATGTTATTATTGACAAATGGAAATGTCAAAATGAAAAATTAACTGAAAATCAACAGCTACAACAGCAGCGGCAGCGACAGTGGACCAACAAATGGCTGCAAACACCGACCGACAATTGAAAATGTCAAAATTCAGGAGCTCATCACAAGCGCCGAAGGGGCCATTCCCATTCGCTCACACTGAAGAAAACATATTTTTGAAAGAAACAAGAAAATGTACAAAATATAATTCACAAATTGATCATGAAAATAGACCTTTTATACCGCCCAACTCTAAGCTACAATGGGTATTATTAGGTGATGTCCATCTAAAACTAGTGTAACATGCAGAGAAGTCGATCTTCGATGCATCGGGTTAACTCAACGTGTTCCTTGCAACGTTTATGTATTATTAAGCATACCCGATACATAATAAATTAAAGCAATATTAGACAATATGATTTCAATCTTTAAATAGACAACTAGAACAGGTCTGAATAAATTTAAACATTTGTTCAAGGTTGTATTAAGTTAGCTCCCCATTTCTTTTAGTGTACCCGGGATGTCAGGGAACGGCGGACTGGGCGTAATGGTGCTGAAGCCTCTATGGACGGGAGAGGCTGCATGTTGCACGAGTCGCGCGGCAACAGCAACAACAGCAGGCAGTAGGTCAGGTTGGTGGCACTGCTGTCATCGATGGCCAACGATTGCCGACACTCGAACAGCGCGACATTTGAATGCGAGTGCCGCCGGTTTGGTTGGCACTCTTGGCGTTGGTGTTGTTGCAGTGACCACTTGATAAATGATAAATTAATTGAGTATTGCCAAATGGCATAGTTTTTCCCATAGAATGCCCTAAGTGAATGCTTGCCGATTGCTGGGTATAGATGAAGTGTCGGATGGTCAAAGTGAATGAACTTGGCTATTCGAGTTGAAGGGAATATATATGTTCTTGAAAATCTCATATATTTTTCATAGGGTTTTCAATAAATTTCAGTTATTAAAAAATTGTTGTTACTCCAAACAATAACTTAACGCATGCCGAGTTCCAAGTCTAAAGAGCATTTAGGCTTCAACGCATCTAATGCAAATACCATTAATATTTTGGTCTTTGGTTCGGCTGCTGAGTTGCTGACAAGAGGCACTGCCAGCGGAAATCGCTGCACAACATCGAGTGTCGCAACTGCGGCAGGTCTGGTCGTCTGTGGGTCACAAGGACGTTGGGTAGACACCCAAATTGTACAATCTAAATTGTAGGGGCGACGCCTGCGATAGACAACTCGTTTCTGCTTCTATGTTTTTTCTGTCCGTCACCGGCATAATTAGTAAACGGGCGAATGCAATTTTGCATTAGATTTACATTAGTTGAGCTCGAGAGTTGGCCACGATTTCTGCTGGCTAACATCGTTTAATTAACTGCTGAATGGCCAGAGCGAGGAAATTGAAAGCATATGAAAGTGTTCGTGCCAGAGCTGCAGATAATTGAGAAATTTCTATACGAAATGATGTAGAAATTTCACTGCCAACTAAGACTGAAGGCAAAGCGATGAATCAAATGTTCCCGGGGAGCGATGGATGGATGTAGGGATCGAGGGAGGTGTACAGGGGTAGCAAGATGGTCAAATAAAAACGTTGATACACAAATATTTGCATAACACTTGATGCTTTCGGTAAATGCCAAAGCAACAGAAGCTGAAGCCCAAGCAGCAACTTCGACGCTTCCGAATTTGTTGGATCCACACAGCCACTCACACTCAAACCCACACTTAATTTGACCAAATGTTGCATATCCGAGCAGCAACAGCAACAGCAACAGCAAAAGCACGAGCAGCAAGCAGCAGAGGAGGCAGGAGCGGCAACACAAGCACCAGCAGCAACCTGCTAAATGTAGCTTATTTTCACTGAGAAAACAAAATCAACAGAAATGGTAAATTGTTTAATTGAATTTACCGCAGATGCGCTTAAGTTGCTAGTAATTTAGCAAAGCCATCCATTCGTTTTCCCATCTACACATCTGCAGATATAGTTCTGTGGCGGCTCCATGTATCAGGAGCTACAGTCAGAGAAATAAGGTATATACTTCTACTTTAACTCAGTAAAGTTCAATGCTAGAAAGTAGGATCAAATATTTATGTTAATCGATAGATACTTTCCGATTAACCTTAGTGGCAACTGTATGTTCTTAGGGGTAATTGACAAATATTGATGTGTGGCTTGAACCCTAGCTCTTACCAGATTTCAACACTTTGTTTCGTCCAGTGTCTTTGTATCTGAATCCATAGGAGCCGTGCCGGACTCTCTGACACATGGGCTTGATTGTCGTCGCAGTGCAAATAGAGCAACAGCAACAGCAACGACGGCAGCCACTAGGATGAGCACGGCACAATTGCGGTGCAATGGAATGCATCTGTAAGTCTCTAGGAGCCAGTGTATTTAAGCACTGGCTTGCATTGCCGTTCTTCCTGTAACTATGCATTAAATTGAAAACGGCAAAGAAAGTGCTCCACAGACGCCAATTGCTAGATTCTAGATTTCTCCCGGGCCCAATTATGCCGCTGTCGACGAGCGAGTTTTCGTTCCCCGATTGGTTGGCTCTGCGGGCAGTGGACACTGTGTTGCCCAATGCCGATAATGCTGTTGATATTTAAGATGATTTGGCTGGATGTCAGAGGTCGGCGCCATTTGCCTGCCAGGAGTTGCACAAGCCTTCTGGCTTTTGTAATCCTAATTAATTTGCGTTGGATCCGCGGATTCTGTGGCACCAGCGTCAGCCAGTGCTTGACACATGAACTCACATCCAGCTCGCTTGGATCTGTATGGGCCGTATGGGTTGGATCGCCTGGGTTCGACTGCGCCTGGGACTGGCACTGGGACTCCGAGTGCAGCACTCATCTGCCGCAGCTGCCGCAGTTCGTGGCCCAGTGTCAGTGGCTTCGTCGGTGCTCTTGGCTAAGAGCGGGCAGCTCGGGCGCATGCGCAGCCGGCGAACTCTCTTACGATCGCGCCAGCTCTCTCTCTCCCTCTCTTGGCCAACCTGGCGCTCTCTCCCGCTCCGCCTTGTCATCTTGACCATTTTGGTAGCGGGCTCTGCTCGTGTGTGAGTGGTGACTCTTCGGTTCGAGCCGTCTACTTTACTTTCGGGGCCAACTTCTTGGACTTTCTTGGTAACACGTTTAAAAGTCTTTTGGAAGCGCTAGTCCGACGATCAGTTCGCTGCGAACGCTTATGGCGTCTGGTGCGTTTCAACGGAGAACAAGTGAACTCGTCCCCCAACAGCCACCACAAACCGAAACAAACACAACAAACTAAAGGATATAATCCGAGCGAATCCCACGAACCCGTCCGCATATTCAGAGTAAAGTTGTGCGTGCAATAAGCCGTGATTCGAATGTTGCACGATTTTAATTAAATCGCCAGTTATTGAAAGCATTAAACAAAGTTACGAGTACGCATCGCGGTCGAATTGAATTCACCTGAACGGGAAGCCCACGGACTCGTTGTTTTGCACGGTTCACATCCAGCACCCGAATCAGAATCAGAATCGGACTCGAACTCGCACTCGCACTGGCACCCGTGGTCACATTCATATTCACATGCAGTGCGCGAGAAATTCCTTCTGGTGGTAGTGACTGGTGTCCTTGTCGTATTGTTTATGGATTTGTTGGTTTTCTGGTTCCGCGCGCATCCCTCTAACACGTAGCAGTGGCGTCAACAGGTAAGCCTTGCATTCAGCCGGGATTAACTTTGCTTAAACTGTTGAAACAACTAAAGCGACAGCAGATAGCAGACAGCCCTGTGGGTGGTTTGGGTTGGTCAGGATGCGCAGCCACGGAGTGGTGGGTGCTGCCTCTTGCATCCGCATCCGCAATCCGCATCCACATCGGCTGGCAAGTGCCGACAAAGCGGATTACCATGAAAATATTTACAAGCTTTAAATTGTTTATGCCAGCCAGAGTGTCCTGCGTATGCGGGGTTATTCCGCATACTCATATTTTAGCTATTGGCCAGCGTAATTGGCCGAGATGATCGGATCCGATCTGGTGGGATGTATCCCCGTTGCGGGGAGAGTCAGCAGAGAATGGAATGAAATGAAAACTTGTCTTTAATTAAGGAAAAGGAGGGGCTGGACAGTAAGGTGAGGCAGAGAGAGCAACAAGAACGGGCGCATAAAAAGTCAACGGCAGCAGCGGTAACAACAACAAGTGCCGCAAAAACAAGTACCACACAAACACAGATTACGATAGGGGGAGCGGGAGTGGTAGCCACACACGTGTAACTGGAAACAAGTTGAATGCCTCGGCCACATTTGGTCAGGTTAACACGAGGCAATGCACCGAGAGCCGAGGCCGTGACTGAGGCCGAGGCCGAGAACACTTTCCTGGGAACCCAGAATCCGGCCTTATGGAGGGGGATGTGATTTTAATGAACTACTAAAAAGTCGGCATGCCAAGCCCAGACCCAAACCAAGCCAAACCAAACCCAATCCTAAGCCCGAGCCCGAACCAAAACAAACATAAACTAACTTGACTGCAGCCCGAGATTGCATTATGGTTGCCACATGCAGCAGCAACATCAGCAACAGTTGAGAGTCTAGCAGAGTAGGGCGAACAATGCGGCAATCTGTATAATATTTATGCAAGCATTAGCAGGCAGGCCATCCCCAGCCCCGATTCCACTCCTACTCCCAATGCCAGTCCCATCTCCAATCCACAGGCCCAATTCCCAGTCCCCCACCTGCAAGCTCCAGCAGCTGTCCAGTGGGCCCAAGCCTGGTTAGTAAAGACTTAAGCTGACAGCCACCACCACCGAGCAAAGCGCAGAACAGTTTGAGTTACTTTCTACACAGTATTCTGACCCGAACCCCGAGCCCCGATCCCCGAACGGAGCTCTTCAGGCCCCTTCGCTGGAGCCACTGGCTGGCTGAGATTAGTGCAGTTACTGCAGTTGCATCTACAGTTGCCGTTGTTCTTATTGCGGTTTCTGTTACTGTTGCGGTTAAATAAATAAAGCAGCGTGACTCCATGGCTCAGCCTCAGTCTCGGCCTCCGTCTCAGTCTTTGCTTTGGTTTTGACTTTTTCTCCGGCTCCGACTTCTTGGTCTGCAGCTTGGCAGCTAAGAGATTGCGTTGCAGCAACGGCCAGTACCTCAGCTGTTTCTCCTGCTGTGACTGGCATAAACGAATCTGAAATTATAGATGCGTCCGCTGCCTGCTGCTTTCCAGCCCACTTCCTTGTGGGGCCTTGTGGGCCTGGCCCAATTAGACCAGCTCCAGAACCAGATCAATCTCACACGAGAAGTCTCCGATACCAGAGATTGGAGCCCGCAGGAGAGTCGGGCCAGGACCGGTGGCGTTGCATAAGCAGCTGATAAACTCGCACATAACAAACTTATGGCAAATGAGCACGCCATCGCCATTAAGAGCGGCTGCATTTTAATTAATCAAGTTAACAAACGGAGCGATGCAGCAGCTGGGGCAGCGGCATCATCTGTCAACAACAATGCGCGCCGCAACTAATTACATGCTGCTCGGCGGAGGAGCGAGTGTTCCCAAAAACCGCGCGCCCAATTGAGGCGGCTGCTCATCATCATTGTTCGATGCGAGCCTGGCTTTGCATATGTGCGATTACCAAATTAGATTTCTGTCTAATTATGGCAGTGGCACTGCAGGAAGGCAGTGTGCGGCCCGAAGAAATCGCAACTGAAATTAATAGCTGGAGTTGGCTCGGCAGAAGTTTGCACAAGAAACGATAAACAAATGGATGCAGTAAAAACAAAACTGTGGAGCAAAGACAAACCGTTCACTCTATTCCGTTCCGTCCCGCAACCGACTCTAAGCCCCGAACCAGCCAAAGTTCTCCGAGAAGCGGACTGGGTTGTCCTGGTTCTGCTCGGAGGATGCTGCACTTAATAATAATTAAATAATTTTCGCCAATTATAGAGCCAGCACAGCCATCTAAATGGGCTTGGCTTAGTCTCTGCATCTGTATCCGTGGCTGTATCTGCAGCCAGTGTCTTTATCTTCATCTCCGGCTGTGTTTTTGTGTGTGTGCTGCACTAATAAATAAGATTGCTTTTAATTAAGAAAAAGAAAATAGTTCCTACCATCGAAGTTGAGCAGCAAAAGTTGCCCCATTTGCCTTGGCAGACACTTTTCTCAGACGGAGCTGGAGTGCGGGCTCTCAGTCTGGGGCATGATTCAGAATTGGCTCGACAATGAGATTGAGTTTCACCAAGAAGCCAGCCAGTAACTGTTTCCTTTGGCGCTAGAACCAAATATTAGTATTACTTTCACCAAAATAATGTAACATATAAATACTAAGACCTATTTAGCACCACAATCCTGTTTAGATTCTGTTGAAAGTAGATAACAAAGATTGAATTTCAAGGGAATAACTGCAAGAAAATATATATCCAAGTGTCATTTACTATCGCTCAATGATTATGATTCTTCAATTTGATGTAAAGTTGAAAGCATTAATCAAATGGGAGTGCAAATTAAACATAAATCTTTCTAGCTATGCTGATTAATGGGAGTATGGTTTCCCAGGCGAATTGAAGATAAATTTTACCCCAAAACTTTTCACATGCTCTCCTGCCGTTGCATCGCAATGGCATGCCCAGGAGCTCTTTGGCTTATTACAGAACAATTTCCTTGCTCAGCTCAGGAACAGGGACAGGGCCACCAATGAAAGTCGGTTTCCCGCTGCCTGTTGCAAGGCACCACGCACAGGTTAATTTGAAAGCATTTGAAAGTTTTTGACGCTAGTTGGGTTCGGGTGTGCACCTGGGGGTGGAGCTGCTGGTGGTGTGCATCAGCGTCACTGCCTGGAGTTGACTTGTGGCTCTAACACATACTCGCTCCGGCCCAGCCGCCTTGTGGCACATGTCATGGGAACTTTGAGTGAGCCAGCTAAAGTTGAGAAATCATGGGAGTGAAATACTTTACTTTGTTCGGTGGAAATTTATTAATAAACATTTTTCGCGTTCGCGCTGCGGAACTTGTAAGTTATATACTTACTTTACCATATACCATATATACTACCTATCGCGTGCAGAGTCTGCTCAGAATGGGAAGTGGAATCGGAGCCCAGACACGAATGCACTCCTGACCGCCTTTGTCTGCTGCCCAATAATAATGTTATTTGCTTACCAGTACAACTGGGAGTCAGAGTCAGAGTCAGATTCTCGAATAATTCATGCGCATCTGTGTTAATATTATGCCAGGCTCCGGTTCCGGCTCCGTCTACGTCTACGTCTCCGTTGTCGGACAGCTCAACCCTTTTTCGGGCCTAGATGGGCCGGATGACTTTGAACTTTTGACACATTTGGCAGTCGGCTGTCATAGTTTGCCAAGGGGTAATAGGTCACTGGGGAATTTATGCTCGGTTAGGTCCTTCGTTTCCCTTTCGGCCAGGAAACATGAGTTCTCCAGCTACATAAATTCTTTATGCCCCAAATTATGGGACTTGACCCTGGCTCATGTCAGACGTCCAACGTCCCACCAGATGGATCTGCTTGTCAGAGAAACAACATGCTGCGCTGCGGGGGCCCAGCATTTGTGTTAACCGAGTTATTATGTCTAATTAAGCGGCTTATTCATCTGGCCAACTGGCACTCGTCGCAAACTTATCGCCGTAAACCGCATTTCATCGCGTCAACAGAGTCGCCATCGACAGCACATCGCACAATCGCTGCTGAATGCCACAATTTATGCTGGACCGCATTAGGGAAAAAGCACTGCATATTTTTTCCATTGTGACATTTGTCCATTGCCCGCAATAATACATTAATAATAACAATAACAATGCCCCTTCCCGGGCGGTTTTTGCTATTTCTTTATCAGACCTTATGCAATCACTTTCACAAAATACAAATTGAATTGCCATTGCCATCGATAGAGCACAAAAACCAGGGACAATAATTAAAAAAAGAATAATAATAATGGAAAATACAATTAATAATTGTAAATTTGTTATTCAGTCTTGTGCAGCGACTTTAAAGTAATTATTGAGAATGTTTTTCTGAAAGCGGTGCACGTCAGAGATAGCACTCAGCTCATCCGGCATGATTAATTTACTGACCCTTTGGGCTCCTCCCGACCTCGCCATAGCATTCATGAGCTGGTCAATCAGCACTTAAGAGCTTTCCCGGCGGATGCTAACAATATGCTGCTGCTGTTGCCACTGCTGCCACTGCTGCCACTGCCCATAATCCATTAGAAAAAGTAGCAAATTATGATTTATTGCACTTTGCCCGAAGAATGGAAAAATTCATGAAAGCCACAAAGTGTGCGAGCGCCAGAAAGTGTACTCCGCAGGAACCTGTGGAAGGAGCAGGAGCGGGAGTTGGGCAGGACCAGGAGCGGGAAAAGTGGCTTTCAGGGAGGCAGGGCGTCTAAGTAGCATACGAAAATGTAAAACTCTTGTAATGAGGCTGCATGGCCACTTTGGGCCACTGCGAACCACTCGATGAAGACCTCCACGGCCGCAAAGTTGTGGTCTCGGCATATTAAGCATACGCCCCGGCGGTGCATAGATGTTGTCGCTGCATTCGAGTGTGCGGAGCGGCAATTAATGCTCTATTTATGGCAACCAAGGAAATATCAGGTCTAAGGCCGTCATCCCAATTACACGCATGAGCGATGTGCGTGTCTTCCACCGGCATTCGCCCGCGGCTTGTGTAATTCCACGCCTAATGAGCCCACAATTGGGTTTCGGCGACTGAGCCGCCCCTCAATTTGGACACATTAGGCCATCTATCAGATGGTCGAATGCAACTGCACGGCCTTTGCTCAGCTCTCGAGGCCCACGGCCAACGATGCGTCAGTCAGCTTAGCTTCGGGTTAGTTAATAACTTTGACCGAAATACCTGGGACCAATAACCGAATAACCGAATAAACGAAAAGTAAGTGTCATTAGCATATACTTAGCACAAGAACCAGTTTCCAGTAGAACCCACCGGAGAGTCAACAAAAGAAGGGGAAAGAAAAAGAGCAGCTCGACCGAAATAGGTCAGAAAGTTTCCCACTGATTGGGTATTCGTTTCAATTAACACATCTCCGAGCCGATAAGTAATATTCGCATATGCAATCATAGATTTTAGTGCCGCGAGGTGGGACTTTGGGTTTATTGCCGTTGCTCCGGAGCTGTCAAGAATGCAACTGGAAACGGGCACAAATTGAATGACAAAGCGAAGCGAGAGCGGAAACCGAGACATCGGCGATGACTGGCTATGAATGGGAGCCAGTGGAAGTGGCAGCGGCTGGCGAAAGGCGCATAATAAACCATAATGACAAAATTACTATATTTAGTGTGCTAAAAATCGGTCAAAGTGTCAGTAGGTTGTCCGTAGCCGCCTTCATTAGCGGCGCACAGACCCAGAAGACGACTTTGCTCTCACTTTGGACAAAACGCCTGCGCCGCCGAACGTGATATTGCAATTTTTGGCATTAACTTCTTTTCACCTGAGCGATGAGTCCGCGCCTCTGGCTCCCCAGATCCCCCAATGGCTCTCAGCCTCCAGAGCGTGTCTAGGCCGCTACCGAGATAGAAAAGTATAAATGTCCCCTGCCCACCGGAATGCCAGCCGGCTCAAGTATCTTTCCTTCCAGCACGCCAGCGCCAGCACGGCAACTTTCATTTTTGCCGCTGCAGAATATCGCCTCACAATGGACACAATAAAAAGCGTATCGAACACATCAATAGGTTATTGGCATATTTGTGCGGTTGTCTTTTCACAGCGCTTTGTTTGCTTCCCATTCATCAGGCATCTTGAGCGGACGCACGCAACTCGAGCGCTTCGCCTTCCCCTCCGCGCTTATGTATCTTGACGCGCTTCGAGAGAGTGTGCTCTTGAGTCCCAAGTGCGGCAATTAGCAACGACTTAGGGACCGCAAACAAGCCGCTCCACCTGGGTCTCCATTCACGCCGGAGATGCAGATGCACAAGGGCGCGGAACTAGAACCTGGGGGAAGAACAAACAAACTCGGGCACGTATGCCGATACAGGAACAGATACAGATACAGCTGCGGCGAGCTGAGCGGCAGATTGGAGGTGATTTTCGGTAACGTTATAAAAATTGAAAGCTACGCATTCTGGTGACCCACATTCACAGCTTGCCAGAGCCAGAGTCAGAGCCAGTACAGCCCCAGTCTGGAGTCTCGTCTCTCATGCTGCTTGCCGCCTGGTTCCAGTTTCGGGCATTCTTACCTTCTCTCTGGGCCATCTTCCGCTGGCCATCTGGTTTGGGCCAAGAAGCAACAGCGAGAGCGAACCAACTTGGCTCTGACGCGCCGTTCTCGCTCTTCTCTTCTGTGTGTTTGGCATGAAATCAATCTCGCCAAAGCCAGCACTTCAATTCGTGTAATTTCGAGCCACTTTTTTCGTGCGCCTCTTTCATTTGTCATTTGTATTCGAGTGGAATTTAAAATTCAGCATTTGACGCTTTCATTTTAGCCAGAAGTCCGGACTGCGGAGGCAAATGGGATTTCAATGCCGCCACCCCAAAGAAACCTTTTTCGCTGCTTAATGGCATTATTAACTTTTGGCCGTCTCTTCATTGAACTTCAATTAGCTGCGCCTCATCATTATCTTCGTGTTTCCGCGGACACCTCGACTTTTTTCCCATTCGCCCCTTTCAGTTTTTGGGAAAGTGTATCAATTAAAATTTAATTGCCGCGACAGGGCGGTACAGAAAACATGGCGGGGCACGTGCGAATCCAATTGATAATGGCTAATTATATTTAGCGGCCGCAAGACTTTGCTATTCACCCTGAATTACTTATACTCCACTTAATTCATTATGTCTTCCTTCCCCTGATCTGCTCAATTAGCAGGTGATTTGTCGTTGTGGGAAATGAATTCGGTGGGTGAGTGACTGTCATCGGATTATCCGAAGCCAAAAGGCCGCAAAGCCCTACGCCCTTGCCCGATATAATTATGTCCAGAAGCCAAGCAAGAGCAACATTTATTTGACAATATATAAATATATAACACTTGACTGAGGTAGGAAGGAAGCACTTTGAGCACAGGTTGCAAATCTCAAATCAAAACTATATTTCTCTCCTATTAAATGGAAATAATATTAAAGAGTTCGAATTAAAAAGTCGGAGTGGATATATGAGTTTTTGAATACTTGGAATAGCCCCTGTTAATGCGATAAATACGATATTATGCACTCATATTAAGAGAGATTCCATAGCTGCAAATTTAATGAAGTCAGCAGTTTGCTAGAAAAGAAAGCAAATTTTAAAAATCTAATTGGCTTTGCCACAAAATGTAAACAGAGTTTAGATGGTGGCGCCACACCATACCTTATTGCGGGTGAATCCATACTCAACTTTTGTGGGTTTCCGAACATATGAAATGGTTTTAATTCATTTGGCAAATGCATACAAGAAAAAAAGAGGAATATAATTGAAGTTAATAGTAAACTTCCATCCGTTCTAGTCGAGCCCTCAAAAATGTTACTATTTTTTGCCTTAAACTTATGTAACATTCACTTATTGCAAGTATATAGTAAGCAAATTTACAGAAACTCGCCGGAAGATCCCTGAACAATATGAATGAGTATTTTGACATTTTCCGATTAATATAATATTTGTGTATGTGTATGCACATCCGGCGATTTATTTTTCTTCCGTTCAGTTTCCTGCTATACAATTTAAAATGGGTTTTGATTTCCACAAATAAACATTTATTATGGATTATATTTTAATTTATTGATGCAAAATTAATATTTAATTTTTGAAGTGAGCCTCTTTAATGTGAATTCTTTGGCACTTGAACTGTAGTTTATGAAATTGTATAGGACCATTTGGGTGTTTTTTTTTCTTCTTTTATTTCAATATGAAAAAAGAGGCCACCGGCATGCCTCGGTAAACAGCAGGTTTGGGGTTTGCAAAAGTGAATTTTATTGCAAATTCTGGCTGCCAACGCTTAGAGCTTTTCTTTTTTTCTTTCTAAAGCGACATCCCCGAACTCTGCCAACTAAATTATTTCAAATGTCAGCGACAAAAGCGACGGTCTGCCAGCTTACACTCACATCAAATGCAAATAATCGAAGTGCACACGGACAAACACAGTATCGATAAAGCAGCAGCAGCAACAGCAGCAGCAACAACAGCAGCAGCAACAACAATCAGCCAGGAGAGCTGCCAAATGAAATGTTAGAGAAAATCAAACAATTTTGCTCATTGAGCTTTTAAGCCGCTAGAGGCTCGGGGAGCGGCAGGGTCGAGCACATGTCATTTTTCAGATACTTTGATGTGCGAGGGCCAAAATAAACAGAAAACGGCGGCTGTCATAGCTCTGCATGCCCCACATACACTGTTTGTTTGTATATAAATACCACCAATAGCTACCCATCAATGCGATTGAGTTATATGGAATTTTCAGAGGGCTTTTCGAACACCACGTCACAAGGGACTCGGGCGGCAATGATTTTCCACTTGACCGGAAGAACAAAGGCTCTGCAGATGGAGACATTTTGCCAGTAAATACAATTATATTCGGTGTGTGTATTATTCGCGTCTTCATTGAACTCAACTTACAGAGCAATTGGAAAAAAAAGTTAAATATATATACCATATGTATTGATTAACTTCGTTTGGCGAACAAATAAATCATTTGAACCCTCTAGTATGTTCAGCAACATTTTTAAGTCCGCTTCCGCGCATTCTCTTCCATTTTATCGGTCAACCAATATTGCACTTTGCTGCAGTTACAGCAAATAATGCCGGCCCATCAACCAACCGCTAAAAGTTTTGCGGGAGCAATAAGAGTCTATATGTTCCTGCATATTTCGCTGCAATTTATTGTATTTTCTGCGAAAACTAATTCAACTATTCGCTGGAATTTCGGCGTTTGTGGCGAGTTCTTTCCTCAAAAAGTTTCCTGCGGCAGATGGAAACTATAGTGGCTCCCAGGAATTGATGGGATTTCGGCGCTTTGGCAATATACCATATATAACGGGCAAAGAACAAAAGCCGCCCGGAATTGGTTAGAGAACAAAAGTCGCGCATTTACCGCGCATCCGAGCTAATGAAGCTATTAGTGCTGGTCTCGTTGGCCATCACGTCATACTGGTCCCTGCCCCGGCCCAAGCCCCGTTATTGGGCTCGGGAAATGCCCATTTTCCGCAGCTAACTACAACAGAACAAACATTTTTTACTTGATTTGGCCAGCCGGGCCAGCCGGACAGAAATAACAAAAGCTTAAAGTGAGTGGAACTGTGGGTGGAAAGCGGGTCGCAAAGTTTATGCCAGTCGGTTGATTTCTGTAGCATTTCCGTTTTGTTTCATTTTAATTCTCGAACTGCTCTTTGACCATTTTTGATGGCGGACACACACACACACACAAATACAAAGAAAGGTTCAGCGGGGAGGGCGACAAGGCGGGGGGCGCCCAAAATGAAATAAAATGTTTGACTATTGGCGGAAGTGCGCCATAAGTTTATTTCTTTTGCGCCATTTTGTTTACATATTTTTCAAGTGTGCAGCTCGCTTTTGGGCGCTTTTGGGCCATGGCTGACTGGCTGACTGCTTTTAGTTTCGGCCGAGTTGGTGTGTGCGGCTTATTGGCCCTTATGCGCCATAATGTAACGGAAATTGTCCAAGTTTTAAAGGCATACATATTTAATTCGAGTGCCGCCTCGTGCAAACTGTTGCTGTTGCTGTTACTGTTGCTTTTGCCCCTCTAAATGTTCAATTTACTGCTTTTCAGCTCGTCTTACCCCAGACCCTTGGCAGCTGCTGGCCGCCATTAATATTTTCCAACTATTTGCATAAATTAATGCTCGCACACAAAATGTTGCCAAAATATAGCTGCTGCTGCTGATGCTGCCTGCTCTCTGCTCTCCGCCCTTCCCGAGGCAATTTGTGGCCCTGCCCTGGCTCCCGCATCCTGCATCCTGGGCCCTGGATGTGAGTGCGAGTGGGCGTCATGTGGGTCAGCTCAGCTCGTCTCAGCCGCGCTGCTCGCAGTGAGCGAGTTTTAATAGCGATTTAAAGCGCCTTTGTTTGAATTCGAGTTAAGCATGCGCCAAAGTTTCGCATATGAATGGGAAATGAAATTGCACGGTGGCCCGGGGCGCATATAACTCCACCGAAAGTTTGTCTATTCTGGCGTATATTCGGGGCCTTAAAGCAGGGCACCCGCTCGCAATTATACAAGTACATATACATATGTATAATATATGTGGCGTTGCAGCAGCTGCTGCCTCAAAATTCAAAACGGGAGGGGTGGAAGTGGAAGTGGAACCTTCTCGGAAGCACATAAATATGAAATTAGTTTAATCAGCTTCCACTAAGCAGCATTTAATTGAAACCCCTGCCTGGCCAGCTGGGAAAGACTAGTGCCAGTTAACCATTATCGATCGCCCGGTGCCCGAAATCCGAGGTGATTTGAGTCTGAGGTGAAAAGTGGCGATTTCCGCGGGATTGGTGGGATGCATGTTGCTGCAGGACGCAGGACGCAGGAGCAGGCCAAGGGCAGGGTAATTGAGTTTTTAGAAGCTGTTAGCGGTCCCACACCAGCTCTTTGCACCACTTAATGGCAAGGATGCGCAGCAACATGCAGCAGCGGTGCATTGTAGTGCAAATTAACTATGTACCTGCCCACACACTCCCAGAGCAGCCCCCGAAATCACGCTCGCTGGGCCCGGCAATGCTAGCCAAACTTCCTCGGCACAGACATCGCAGCCAAATCAAATTTGCACGAAAAACCAAAGGTAAACTTTGAACGCTACTGGCGGGCAGCCATCCACACCCACTTGCACACTCGCACACTCGCGCTCTCGCACACACGCACACTCCCCTGTTGAGGCAACACACATACGCAAATTCGCACGTCGCTTATTTGGTAATTTGCGTGAGTGCGAAAATGCGTTGCGTGTTTGCCTAACTTGCAGCATGTCCTGCGTCCCGCGTCCTGCGTCCTGCAGCCTGCGAGTGCGCGAGTGTGTGCCCTGCAAAGTTCGTAAACTTGTACACACACCTGAGACCACAAAGATACGCATACATGCTCGCAGAAGGGCCTTAATTGAGTTAGCCATGGATTTCGCGTGGAAAACTTTAAGTCCTGTGCGGTCAGAATGCAAGTTTTGGCAACTTTCCTTCGCCAGCGAAATAAATTCCCATAATAAATGGGCCGGCGTTTAACTGTGTCAACAGCAGTCTTCTCGGCTCGCTTCTC
Organism: Drosophila kikkawai; assembly: GCF_030179895.1. NCBI lineage: Eukaryota > Metazoa > Arthropoda > Insecta > Diptera > Drosophilidae > Drosophila > Drosophila kikkawai. The sequence goes on along the minus strand of NC_091728.1, from coordinate 25,796,402 downwards.
CGGCAAAGAGTAAACAAAAAGCAAGCTGCACCAGCACCTGCACCTGCTGCTCCATTCCAGCATATAAAATGTTAAACTGCAGGCTAATGTCCAAAAAGAAGCTTGGGAGTGGCTGAAATGCACCGCAGGCGAAGGGACAGGCCGTGGCGAATCTGTCGTTGACGTTGTCATTGTGGCTACGCCAGCAGCGGCGGGGAGCTGGCGGAAATTATGCAAAATAGGTAAAGCAGCTTTGGCGAAACTGAACCTCAACTGCAGGCTCTAAATTATGTGCTCCGGAGCATAGCACTCGCTGACAGGCGAGTCGGATGCTTAAAGGTCCCGGTCCTGGTCCCAGTCCCAGTGTCAGTCCCTGTACGTAACCAAAGTAGCTATTGAAAATCTGTCTCTTGCCAATATAAAAACATAAAATTTACCTTGATTAACAGTATTTGTAGCTGTTGATCCTAATCAATAATTGCAAAAAGAAAGGCCAAGTAATATATATTTCATACCCAAGAAATCTCATTACTATTGCGAAAATTCAAAGGAACATAACCATTTTAGAAAATAGTTCTTATATATGAATGCTTTGTTTCATATATTTTTGCGGTTTAAACAGATTACTTGCTTGTTTTCCGAAGTAAGCGGAATGTTAAAATGTCTTTTATTTGTCCAAGTCTCTAAGCTAAATAAAAGCAGAAACCATTCAATTCAATTCCTGCACTTTTAATTACGATTTCAGTGCACTTAGTTGACTATTCTTAAAGTGCGCAGATTAAAGATAAATTCAAAATTCTACAGATATTTCTCAGAGTTTTACATCATACATCAAATAAACATGTTTATGCTTACTTGAATCCATACAGAGCTAGATGCTGCGTCGTGTATACAAAAAAGCTCCAACTCTAACCCCAAGATTCCTAAGCTAATGACTATATCATTTAATATATCGAATATGATTCGGTTTAGCAAGCTCAACGCCGGCATTATTACGGTTTCCCTCTCGTCAGTCAGGCCAACTTATCACTTCGCTATCGCTGTCCTGTCTCGGGCTGAACTCTGGCCAGGCCCCTGCCACAAATCTTCATAACTGTCCGCACATTTGGCATCGTTACCTAGGCCGTTTTTGCACAGCCTGGCATATCTGTATCTGTGCCAGAGCAAAGCGGGGCAAAGAGTACCCCTGGGTATTTGTCAACCCAGTTCTCCGGCCTCCGGCCGAGTCCGAAACTGTGGCAGCGATAGCAAGTGAGAGCAATAGAATCTTATCTGAAGCACACGCGTTTAACTGCCACTGCCAGGGCCCGGTCCGGGCCGGGCCGGACTCCGGCTCGGATTCCAGCTCGGACTCCGACTTGACCAGCAGATCCGCATGAAAAATGTTCCACACACTCTGTGTAAGCCACGTATGCTTGGCTCCGAAACTACCGCCTGCTCGCTAGCCAGCTGGCCGGGCCGGAAGCAGGGCTCCTTTGCATAGGATTTGCTTGCAGTCCGGATAATAACCGTGACGTGGGTGGAGGAGGCATTCCTCCCCTGAAGCAACTCAAGCACATTTTTCACAGCAGGCGACGGTGTTTGCCGTGGTCGCTGCTGAATTTAAAATGCAATTAAATAATAGATTGGGCTCTATTTGGGCCTGGGCCTAGCCTAAAGTAATTCGGGCTGCTCTATTATGAAAAGCCCCTCGCCTAGGGTTAATTAACATGACTAATGCACTGGAAGTAGCCAACTCACGGCGCCCAATAATCAGTCCAGGACCTGTCCCATCGCACTAGCCATGGCCATGTTGAGTAACTGCGGAGGCCGGCAATTACGGCCGGCTGATAAAACAAGGCGAGTGATTGTGCAAGTCATAACTCAAAAGGAGACGGATATGGCGAACATGAGGGTGCCGCGTGCGAGTCCATCTTCGCTCCGAGAGTGACGCAGCGGGACAGGACTAGGAGGAGGAGAGCGAGTGGGGCAACTCTCAGCGTAAACCAACCCCGGGGAGCTTAATCCTTTCACACACAAGCTCGACAGCGGCCACTAACACTGACCGAAGAAAACGCAGTTGGGCATGAAAGGATACGACGCCTTTTTTGTACGGAACTCAGTGTAAAAGGATTTTGTGCACCTTTCAAGGCCCTTTTTTACAGTTTGTTGACTACAAAGTCCGGGAATGAATGAATGAATGCCTGAATGCTTGAATGCCTGATGATTGAATGTGCCCAGGACGCAGGACGCAGGACGGAGGACGTAGGGCATGCGGAATAGGAGGCCGCTTTCAAGGGTCGTTCTAATCAGCCACAACTAGACGGCAGACATAAGGATTCCTCGACTCCACTGCAATCCACTCCACTCCACTCACTTGTTTTGATTATAAATTGAAAAATTTGCTGTTGTGCAAAATTTGTACAAAATCAAAGTGTTTGCCAGGAGACTCGCTTGCCTTGCTTGTCCGGGCCCCTCGGACACTGGCATTTCCATATGTCACTGCCCGGAACGGGGTGGTCAAGCGCAAAGGGTCAGCCATGTGGAATTCAAAGGGGCATGCTTGTTAGTAGCCGAATTTCGAGACCCTCGCAGAGGGAAGATGTTAAAGCGAGAATAATTATGACAGCCTGGGCCGCCTTTAAAGCATAAATTACAGTTCATGGCCTGCAAATGTGGAGCAGGGCTGCTACAATAAATATATTACAAATGTGATAATGGCAGGCGATTGCGTAATGGATTAAGCACGGCCGCCTGGCGTTGATTTCCCCGTCGTTTGTTAGCGGTCCTCGTTTAAGCCTTTATCAATGCGCATCGAATAAATATGCAACGCGGGCGCGGCAAGGAGCTGTTTGCTGTTCTACTTAATTTGAAGCGATTTATTCACTTTTTTAAGCTCTGTGCCGCATTAAGGCGCCCCTTAATGTAATTAATTAATGTTGATATGCCTGCATGCTGTTGGCAGGCGCGGGATCTGCCCCGGGGAAATGGGAAAATGCAACGCAACCCGGGCCGGGCACGCACTATTTGATAAATTGCGACAATCACAAACTTGCGAGACACTTTACGCCGAAATGCTGAAAAGTTGTGTCGCCCTGGTGGCTGCGGTGTTGCAGGTTGCATCTGCAAATCACGTATGCGTCGCATGAAGGCTTGCCAAGTTTTTGCTAATTAATGCCAAAGAGTTATATATTATACGGGCACGCCACGTCGCCTAATCCTGCTCACGCCCTGACCTCATAACTTTGGCAGTTGGGCACCGGACTGCCGGACTGCCTGAACGTGTCCGGACTGGGATCGAATCCGGGCAGTGCCATTCAATATACAAACAGAAGATCCGGCGATGACAATGGCCCAAAGATCTGGGGCTTCGATGCGCGACACGTGCGGAGCGGAATAATGCCTGGGGAAGCATTTATTGTTACTCCGCACAAACTTGAAAAACTATAAAGCCAACTTGCGAGCGCCTTAGCCCGACCCGGGCCCAGGGATTTATTTATGTTGAAGTGCGGTGTCAGTGGCAGACATGCCACAGATTCCACCTCGGCCTTTGTGCGCGGTCTGCCAAGCATGAGCACACAGTCCACCTACGTCCTCTCAAAATCCGATCTGCTCCAAACAATAACAGGCTGGGGAAAGAATAGACAGCCGGCTGCCAGGGGGAGCAGCAGCTGAAAAGTTTCATAGCCAAATGAAGATTGGCATAGCGAGATATGCACGTGATGGGAATGGAATGCCGAAAATTATATCGAGCTCCTGCGGCGTGCGAAATCTTTGCCAAAACAATATATGTCATGCACATGCCCGACGGCAGCCCCGGGAACCCGGGCGGAAGTGGCACTGCCAGTCAGTAAATGGCCAATGAATCGACTAAGCTCCGGCGGCACTGAGAGCGGAAAATAAAATGCACATTAGCCGGGCCAGAAGAGGCGCTCTGCTGCCAGTGGCAGTACTCGTAGAAACAGGAAGAGAGATATGTAGGCACCAGCCACGCACACTGGGTCGAAATCAGCTCTTGTATTTTTTTCCCAATTAATTCGACTTTCTAAACCATAAATCTTGGCTCATATGTCCTGCATGTTTGGCAGAAAACATTAAATTATATTTGGTGAAATTGGAAATTCTATTATTGTAAATATATTCCAATTAATTAGCTCTTACATCATTCCCAAACATCTTGTAAAAGAGCTTCCTCTATTAACTAGAGTAGCTTTTATAATATTTTGGTGTGTTTACAATGCAATAGTTGACAATTCCTTTTCGAATTTGACTTTTTTTAAGACTTAGCTTTCATTCTCCTGCAAACAATCTAGGTTTTCCTTCTTGCTTGTTCTTAAAGTAGTGCCCAAACACCAAAAAGTATAGTTTCTCCGTCAATGTATTTGGAGGAGAATATAAACTTGTATCCATGGAATCGTTGAAGGGGAAAGCGGTAATAAATACGTTTAAAATCCGAAATTGTACTCTGTCTGGACTGGGATGGACCCACTGTGGGCTGGAGGAAGGAAATCGTTATGTCGGCCAGGACGCCAGGCAAAGAAGAACAACAGCCCAAAGTGTGTGCGGGTGTTTAGTGTGTGTGCTGCGAAAGAAAAGCGCAAATCGAAATAAATAAATAAAATCAAATGTTCTGTGCACGAGGAAGAAAGTTTTCAAGATGGAGCCGGGGCAGGGGCAGCGGCTGAAATTACATCTTATGAGCACATCGGGAGGTTGCGCACGGGGAGCGTATACGTAACGTAACGGAAACGGAAGCAGAGCGATAAACTTTTGTTAGTGTAGCGAACACCAATCCACAGCGGGATTCGCGAGAGCGTAAAGTGCGAAAGAGCGAGCCCTGAAGGGTCGTGGAGGGTCCTGGCGAGTCCTGGAGCTGCCGGCCGAAGCTTGCCTAGCCCGCTAAAGACAAAGACTGAGTACTAAAGACTAAAGGCAAGGCTCTGCCTGGCGGAAGCAGCGTGTAAATGTCGGCCAACACTTGGCTGCGCTTCCTCGGCGGGAAGGGCAATGGAACAGAAATCAGACTCAACAGATTGCCGGTACAGTGCTCGACGAGTGCGAGTCTGTCCAGAGCTCTTGCGGTTCTTGGTTGGCAGCGACCTTGATTAGTCGCTCTGCGCTGTAATGCGATTTTCCTTAATTTCCTAGCTGCAAACGATAACTGATTGGGCCACAGTCTGGCTGGCTGCGTGTACAGCGAATAATGAATCCAATAAAAAATCAATGGCTAACAAGCAAGAAACATACAAGAATAAGTTTCGCCTTGGCACAAAATCTTAACTTTCTACAAACCCACAAAACGTGACACATTTCGGCGGTCGCTGTGGGCGCTGCAAACTCTGCTTAACTTTTACTGAAGCTCAAGTCCTCTATGTAGCTGTGTGAGTGGCTCATTTGCTGACCGTTTGTCTACTTTATTTTTTGTTGATCCTGGGGCCTTAAAACCAATTTCGCCGGGTATTTTTGTCACACGCAACTTGGCAAACATATATCTCAGTTTGTCCTTTACTGGTCTCAACAGACTTAAGTGGATTTCCGTTTCCCATGACCTCAAAAGCAAATATTTTATTTGTGGCTGAGCATCCCATGACCTTTACTTAGCATTTAAACCCAATTTCCAGGAATTAATTAGCTGGAAACGTGTAATTATTGTAAACAGAACTGGGAAGCCAGTTCTGAGAATTATAGGCAATAGTCACGGTTTATAAACACAGTAATTGTTATATAGAATGCATTTTGATTAACAGGTTCATAACACTTACCAGAATAGTAATTTATACCCAAATTCAAAAACATGTTTCTAGAATAATATTTCATATCCTGAATAGCACATGTATACACCTTTAACACATGGCTTTAACGGAATCTGTCTGTCTCTCGCCCCAAAAATATATTTTTGGGCTAAATACAGCTCTTGGCATTTGATTTATCGTAGGCACTCCCCTTCCAGAACTATTTGCATGTGTCTCTTAGTGATTTGTTTAGACAAACGTCCAGTTTGTATGCGGTCGCATTTCCTTTCCTTTCGATTCGTTTGCTTGTCTCTACAGCTGTCAGGTTCAATCTTGGACGAAGCTGAAGCCAAAGCTGACACTGAAACTGAAACTGTATTGGGTCCTGCACAGGCTTTCACTGTCTGTGTATGTGTGTGTGCGATAGGCCACCTTTTGTGACGTTTTGTAGGTAAGTGTGTGCCGGTGTGTTTGTCGTCCACTTGTCATGTCACTCGGCATCATTGTCGCCCAAACAATGGCAGTCCGACCAACCTGCTTCACCAGAGCTCCACAGTTAACATCTCGGACTCTGCCTCTTCTCCCGGTAACCAGCTCTCGACTCTGAGTCCCAGGTCCCAAAGGGTAGGCCACCGTTTCATTTACATTTCAATGTCAGCCGGGTTCCTCCTCCACAAACACACACTGCGAAGGAGCGCTGACAATCGTAATTTAGCGTTACAAATCAATTGGCAACTTATGGCCGTGACGAGTCGTCCTTTGTCGCCGATATCAATGGGTCGGCGGACGCTGCGAAACGTACATTATGCTGAAATATTTAACGCCCAATTTATGTTAATTTTTGTGTATTTCCCTCGTTGCTATGCGGCCATAAAACGAACGGAGAAAATCAAAAATACGACCACAAGTGCCAATGCCGTCAGCAGCCAGTCAGCGAGCATATTTTTATGGCCCTGCCTCGGTATATATACTCGTATGTTATGCCCGATTTTTTCCACATTGACCAGGAATCGTTTAGCAATCTGCCGTATATGTGCGACTACCGTCAATGTCTGTGTTGGTGTTCATACGTGATGTGGTGCTACTTTTCGGGTTCACAAGGGGAGCCACAAAGGGGTGGGCATGTGTGCGATGGGGGTGTTTGGGGTGATGGGGGTGCGATTCTCCTCGCTAACGTTTTGACAGCTCCGGCTTTAAGTTGTCAGCGCATTCTTCCATTCTCGGCCATTTTGCTTATTAACATATTGCCTGTTTGTTGTTCGTTGTTCGCTGTCTTCCCCCGAGTCGCGACATTGACAATTCATTTGCGTTATCACACACACGCATGCCCGGCACAGGCTTAGTGGCACAACGCCAGGCAGTCAGACAGGCGAAACTGTCAAAATGGCTGCCAAGTATTTGCACAGATTTCTGATGCTGATAGCAAGTGACAGGCGACATCGCAGGATGAAAACAAAAAGGAGCCTGAGACACCGGGGAAAGGACACCACCCACAACCCTCAGTCACGTAGGCCAGCTCAGCGGCCGCTCTAAGTTATTAGGGATCTCTAAATTCGACCAGGTGCTATCTGCAAGCCATAATGCACGCGGTAGTGCCGCACATACCCGGGCCTTAATGCCAAATTGCCTGGCACTTAGGGCAGGTCACCGAGAGCGTGCTTTACGGCAAAGACGCCGCCTCCAATGGCACCACCACCACTCATGCTCCTCTCATGTGGCTGCTCGTTATTATTAGCATAATTACAGGCGCATTAGCGTGCCGGGTTTCAGGTGCCTGGCAATTTGCCTGCTGCCAGGACGTCTGATTATGACAGGGCCTGAAAGCACGATGCACCTCCTGCAGCGCCGCCCGAAGTTTCGCAAGTTTCTTAAAGCCTTCCCACGTTATGCAAATGCTCCCTCCAGTGGCATTCTCCTCGCTCGCCTCCATTAACATTGCATTAATTAGCTTTTCATTTCACTTTGCAGCTTTCGTTTGATGTTTACCCAGCGTCCTTCGACATTAAGCGCCGAACGGGCTCAGTGAGCCAAGGGTCCTGACCTCCCGACAGCAAAAGGGAGAGAAAACAACTTTAAGATTAGTCCGAGGCCAAAGTAAAAACAACCGCCCGCCCGACCGACACACGAAGCGCCAAGGATTCGCGCTAGCACGGCTCTACCATGCGGCCGCCGCGCCACACCCAGCCGTTACGGCCCCGGATCAAACCTTGGGCCTGTGCCTGTGCCTGGCTGACTCTGGCCACAGCCGCGCTGGCCTATCCAAATAGTCAGTCCGAGCAGCCCCTGGTCACCTATGTGACCACCTCGACGACATCCAGCCAGCGGAGCCAGTCCGCCCCCCTGCAGCCGGCCTTTGTCTATGACTCGCCCCCTCCCTCGGAGGAGCAGGGGTCACATCACACGCTGGCCACAGCCACACAGAGACCGAAGGAGACTGATGGCGAGCAGGCAAAGAGAGTCATCGGTTCCAGGTGAGTACACATACTGGGTTTGTCAGGATGCACACTTAGGCTCAAAGCGGCTGTCCCGCTGGAATTGACGAATCCACGCTGAGAAATGTCGTAATATATCAGAGATACTTTCTAAACAGATTTTATTTAGATATTATTGTTAGCTTGAAAAAGGAATAATATAGTATTAGCTTTAGATGTTGGTTACTTCTTAGAGGAATAATTGGGCAAAGTTGGAAGATAACAAACATTAAAATATACATAAATGATTAGAAATATCTATTCTAACTCTGTAACCTATTTTTCCCTGTGCAGAATGGGGAAGGTCTCCCTGATTTCCACGCCCATTTTACTTGTCCGTTGTTTGGTGTTTCTATCGCAGTTGCTTTTGCCGTTGCTGGGGAAAATCTTTTGTTTGCGCAGCTTTTTGCAATTTTTGCCACTAATTGAAATAGAATTTCCTGCTTTGTTGTAGTCGCTGTGTCGATTGAGGAGCGTGGGTCGGTCTGGCGGAGCTCTGGCCATGGCCTTAGTATTTTTAATTAATTTGCTCCGCGGCCGCAAAGCGTGCTGGAGTGGGCAGCAGAGCAGTGCATACTTTGCGGCACGCGTTCGGAATCCCGTCGGGCTAAATCTGGTTTGGTGGAGATGGAAGTGGCTGCGGAAGAAAGGTGTAGGTATAGGTGGGCTGTAAACGAGGGCCAGACAACAGCGGCCAAATTGAGTGCTCATTAACTTCAAATCAATGCTAATCAATTGGGTTTACGTGGGCGCAATGATTTCGAAGTGGGTCCAAAACGGTTCATCTGCCCTAATCAATTTGAAACAGAAAAGCATTACGGGCATATAAACAAGGAGGTAAAATCTCATTTCACAATTTTCACAACCTTTTGCCACTCGCCTGACCCCCCATGACATCTGTTCGGAGAGGTTCCGGCGCAGTTTTATAATAATTCCGCCCATAAACGAATTCGCAGCCCGCGGCTTCTGGCGCCAGCTGCTCTTGGTAATGACTGCGAGCTGTGGCCCGCGATGATGATAGCGATGATAACGATTATGGCAATGATAACTATGGCAGCGATGATGAGGAAACGCTGATCCACGCTGACAGCTGCAGTCAGGCGCAACTGCCATATTTACATGCATTTTTTATTGGGCTGCAATCCGGCATTCCCGGGGTGTTTTGCGATTGGCCGACAACTTAAACCCATAAGAATTTAATAGGAAAAGGTCAATAAATCGTATTTTTTAGCCTCGAACGTTGCATGCCCCGGAGTATGTGTTGAAATTTAAAAATAGCCATGGACTATCTTACCCTAATCCCATTGCAACACATTTGTGCACTTAATTCGCCTCCGACGCGCGCTGTTGATGATTTTGACGAGACTCAGGCTCTGTGGCATATACACCCGAACGATATGTGTGGGTGGCAGCTGCATATGACTAAGCGCTCTCCGACTCACGTGCTTAAATGTTAATGATGTGCTCATGCCGCACGCGGGATTACTTGCATACTCATATCGTACAGTCGCACACACCCCGTCTTACATATGTAAACTGCAGTGTGTGCCGAGATATCCCCACTAAGCGATGCACAAATGCAAATGGCGATGCATGCAGATGCTGCGTAGGGAGGGGCGGGTTCCGGGGGTCTGGACCAGCGTGACTGCGTGACTTTCTGCAACGATTGCATAGTTTTCAATTTCCATTAAAATGCCAGCGATGTGCCGCCAAGTATGCAGCATTACTTGCATTTCAGAGGGACAAACGACTCTTCCGCCGACACAACTCTATATAGCATATATAGCAGCCTCATGTCATTAATCAGTGCTGAACGAATCAATAGTGTGAGTCTTCGGAAAACAAGTACACAGCGCTCGATAAGCAAAGACTACGCATTTCGACTAGAATTCAGATAAAATAGCCCAATTTAAGAAAAGTTGCAATCCAAAGAGACACAATTTTTAGACTTGTTGTTTTGTGGATCAACTTTGACATTATGATATTTATTATGATTGCCAGAGCAACTCTAATATCTCCCATGAAAATTTTCCTTTTGTAATCAAATATTTTATATTAATGATAAAATACATTTTTGGTCAAGGACTGCGAGCAAGATACTCAGACATAAAGTTATAGCTTAAGGCGTAAGCCTTAATAGGCAGGCTATAGCAGAGATACATAGTTAACTTTTGACGAATGACAGTTAATATAATTAAATGTTTTACCTTTTCAGTACAACCGCGTCGGTGTCAGTGGTTCTTGATGGCAATGAACCGCAGTTCACGGACGCCCTCGGCCACAAGGTGCCAAAGCCACAGCCCTCGCTGCAGGTGGCTAGTCCCATCGACCTGCTCAATCCGGACCGCTACGAGTTCTATACTTTTGATGAGCACGGCGAGCTGGTCAAGCGTCTGATGACCATGCAGGAGATCCAGAGCATTGTAGCCAACGGCGACGGCGAGGGACCGTCCATTATCCACCCAGCTCCGTTGGCCGAACACAATCCCGACAAGAATGTCCAAGACATTGTGGACAGCGTACAGAGTGTGCTTAACAAAGAGGTGGCCTCCAGCTCGGCAAAGAACAGCTCCGGTGAGCTGCTGCCTCCGTTGCTGGACACGCCCGACGTCTCCTCGTCCTGGTCGCTTATCCTTCCCGCCATTTTCGGCAACACGGGCGGAGACATTTTCCCCCAGCAGCGGCCACAGCAGATCGTGATGACCCCCGAATCGGAGCTCCTTGAGACCTCGACCAGAGCCGCACCGCCAGCAACGCGTGCCACAAAGAAACCGAAACCCTCCAAGCGAAAGCCAGGCAACAAACGCAAGCCTGCTGCCACCACCAGCACCACCCCGGTGACCCCGCAGGTGGTTCAAGAAGAGTTGGACCCCATGGAGTCTGTCTACACTGGTATGCAACAGTACCAGCACGTGGCCGCCAATGTGCCGGACTTTGAACTGCTCCACATGCAGCCCATCTACCAGAAACGGCCAAGCACAACCGGTAGGCCAGAGACAACCACTCGGCGCGTCTTTTACAACAACCAGGAGATCATCCACACGCCGACCTCCTCCAGCAGCGCGACCTCCACCACAGAAAAGATCGTTTCAAACCACCAGCTGGCCAAGAAGCCGTCGAACGTCCAGCGGAAGCCGACACAGCCCCACCGGGTAAAGAAACCCAACGGCGATGGTACAATCGAAACTTCATCCCAGCCCACTGGAGGCAAGCAGAAGGTAAAGAAGAAGCCATCCACGACGACAACGACGACCACGGCTGCTCCAGAGGCGGAAGTACAGTCGTCCACTCAACAGGCTGGGGAGGACCCACCAGCAGAAGCCAGCAGCACCACCACTACCCAAGCACCGCCCCCGACCACACCCAAGAAAAAGAAGCGCAAGCCCACACGAACACCCGGCACGGGATCCACTTCTGTCAGCGGCAAGCCATCAAAGCCAAAGCGCAAGCCAACTGCCAAGCCCAAGCCACTGGTCCAGCAAGTTGAGCAGCAGCAGCAGGTCGAGAGCACTCAGAGGCCGCCCAGGCCACAGAGACCCCACAAGAAGCCCAAGCCAACATCGACAAGCTCTACGACAACAACCACGCTCGCTCCCGAAACAAGCACAGCTAGTACCCCCGAACCAGTGAGCAGTTCGACGGAGGCACCAGCCTCGCAGCCAGATCCGGAGAGCCCAGTCACCACCACTCCACAGGCGGAGCCCGAACCAGAGCCTGTCGCGTCTACTTCCACAACAACAACAACCACAACAGAAGCTCCCACAACTAGTACAACAGCTGCCCCAGTTAAATCGACGGCGAAACCACCCGCACTGCACCACCAGAAATTGCATACAAAGCCGGTGGGATCCACCAGTCGTCCATCCATCACCCAGCACCATAATCGCGTCCACGGCAAACCAGTTCACAGCACCACTACAGAGTCCAGTAAGGACGCTGGCGAGGCTCAGACCGAAAGCTACGGACTAGTGAACGTGATTGCCGCCTCAAGCACCCCGCAGCAGCCAATGTATCCGCTGCCCAGCTACAATGTCGAATCCTCTCAGAACTTGCCCACAGTGTTTGCCGACTCAACGGTGGACCAGTCACCGCTGAAGAAGACCCCGTTGCCGTCTCTAGCTCAATTGCAGCAACAGCTCCACCTTGGTTCTCCGTCGCCGGCACCGCAGCTCTCGCCCGCCCAAATCCTTTCGATGGACCAAATTGTGCAGTCACTTACACAGGACCTATCCGCCACGGACAAAGAGGACGAGGATTCCGCGTCTGGTCCTGTTAAGTACGACAGTGCCGAGAACAAGCAGCAAATGGAAGCTCTGGCCAACAAGAAAAAGATTCCAGTCTCAGCTGGCTCACCTCCAGCTGCAGTAACGACTACACCTGCTCCCATGCCAACTTCTTCCTCCAAGCCTACAATTTTGACCAGCAATAAGCCCCCTTCGTCCCACTACGGCGGTAGTACTCTGGCCACGATGCTCTCCGAAGAGGACGAAGAGGCTGCCGGTTCCACAGAGTTCTCTCTAAGCCAAAAGCAGCCATCAGAGACCACGCAAAGCAGCCTCGAAGATGATGCTGAGGAACAAACGCCCGTGGTAGTGATCACAGCTAGGCCACAGTACTTTACGGTGACCAGACAGCCGGAACCCCTGAAGCCTGTCGAAACTCACCAGCCCAAGGAGCCTGAAACCACAGAGCTGCCTGGTCAAACTCAGTTCCTAGTAACAACCCCAATGTCACCGCTCGACGAAGTGGATGCCACCACCGATAAGCCCACTGAGGAGTCCGATCATGTCGTTAAGTTTGAGCCACTCTACGCAGAGGTGCCGGAGGCGGTTATAGAGGAGCTTGAGGAACCTAACCCCACGAGTGGCTATAACCAACAGCCTATTGGGGCGGAGACAGTGGGAGCTACCACCGAGCAGGCACTACGACTGCCAGTCTCTGAGAGCAGTACATCCGCTGACTTTGATGACGGCAGCACAGAAGTGACTCCTATGATCGCCGACTTGGTGCAGCAACTCAACCTTGAGGTGCTCAAACCCACCGATCAGATTTCAATGGCCAACTTCCAGACGCAGGCGGCCACTGTTGCCTCCACGCTTGTGGACGGAAGCAACACGCTAGTCTCAGACGTTGCCATGAACTCCAACGAAACCAAGGATGAGCTGGAGTTTCTCATGTCCGATGTTATCCAGCAGATCACACAAGGCGACCAGTACAAGCCCCCGCCGGCCAAGGTGCCACTAGTGGACGACTCACATCGCCTGACCAACTTTGCCAATTTAAATGCCTCGTTCCTTCTACAGCCAAAGCCGAAGCCAGACCAGACCAAAGAGCCCGAGGAGCCCCAAGCACCCCAAGACCCGTACAAACTTCAACCACAGCCTGAGGAACAGCTGCTAGAGAAAAATGAGACAGCCGCAGTCTCCCCCGAACAGGAAGCGGTGCACCTGGAACACGTGGAGACGAGTACGCACCGCATTCCCATCCTGTCGCTTTCGCAAATCTACGCGCAGCAACAGCAGGACGAGGACGAGGAGCAGCAAGTGTTTGCCAACGAAAGACTTGAGCTGCAGCCAACTCAAGAACCGACCAGGCCGGAAACCGCCCCGGCTCACGAAGTTCTGTCCACAGTGGCCGCAGCAGACACCACCGAGGCATACACCGCTGAGGTGGCCGCCACCACTGAGCGACAGCCAGCGCAGGAAACCTACGAGGAGAGCACGGCCAGCACTGAGGGCTCCGGCAGCGAGGAGTCAACGACCAGCTACAGCGAAATCCCCGACAGCTACACGCAGCGCGAAAGTGAAGAGCAAATGCCCGAGATGTTGACAAATGGTTACAACGAGGAGCAGCAGGCGGAGGCGGGCACTAGCCAAGAAGCAGACCCGGAGTCCATCTACAGCACGGTAAAGTCACCGCCGGAAGAGCCAGATACGACCACCCAGCAGCCAGCGGCGGAAAAGGCGACGACGGCGACTAATGTTTACCAGGACGCACAGGAAGAGGAGCAAACGTCAACAACGGAACAGCCCGATAAGCCTGAGCAGCCAGACCAGCAGGACCAGGTAGCCCAGACCAGTAATGTTGAGGACAGCGCCACCAACGCCGCCCAACTCCTGCCGCAGTACCAAGCGCCGGCCAGCGAAGAGAGGGAGGAGGCGCCGGTGACAAAAATTCCCGGCGATATGTCCCTGGTATCTTCCGAGTCGGACATGTCGCTCAGCTCGGAGCAAGCAACGGAACAAATTGAATTGAGCACGGTAAAGTCGCAGCAGCTGAACGACGAGTCGATGGAGAACATTTCCGACGAGTTGACAGCCACCATTTCTGAAGAAGGCGACTCGGAGGATGCCGATGCGGTGACGAATGGCCAAAAGGTTCAGCTGGACGACGAGGATCCTTACATCAAGCTCGGTGAAACGACGGCCAGCGTGGTGAGACCGCTTATCTCCAACTCCAAGGAAGGCGGCAGCGGCGGGGATAAGAGTGCCGAGGAGGATAACTACAAGGTGACGTTGCCATTAGCTGGCTATGAAACTCCTTCCGTTGATCAGGCCGATGAGGAGGATGAGGAAGATCAGGCTGTCTACCAGATGCCATTGGCTCTGCCCAGCAGTACTACAACTACGACCACTACCACTACTTCCAGACCCTTTACCACAATTACGGCAAACAAACCTTCTTCCACCTCAACTCCAGCGCCCGCCACAACTACCAAGCGACTAAACACTTTGAGGCCAGTATCCTATTACGTCCAGCCGTCTCTGCTGGGTGGCTACAACCAACTGGACCTTCAGCCGCCCAAGGTCTTGCCCTACAATGCCAACAAGGCCGCTCCGTCCCATCCACAGGCTCCGATGCAATCGCCGGCAAGTCTGCAGCGACCGACGCAGCGCCCCGCCTCGTTGACCAATCTCATGGCCAGCTCCACCCAAGCCACCCGGCCACCCGTCAAACTGGAGCCCAGCCCAGAGTCCTCGCAGGGCCTGGAAGCCACCACCGCCAACATGGACGAGGACTTGCAGTCGTTCGCCCGACTCTGCAACGAACTAGCCTTCAGCTACTGGCGCGCCATCACTTCGGAGAAGATCAGCTCGGCCAGGAGTGTGATTCTGTCACCCTTCGGCATCACCTCCATGCTCTCCATGGTATTCATGGGGGCGCGGGGCAGCACCTCCGGTGAGATGAACGAAATACTGAAGCTGGACGACATGGTGACCTTCAATCCGCACTTGATATTCAAGAACATAACGAGTGGGGTGGAACAGGCCATGGACAGCGACATTGCGACGGCGGCTTTTGTAAGGGAAATTTTCAGTGACCGTGCCAACGGGAAAATTCTGCCCTTCTTTAAGGAGAAGACTCAACAGCTATACGCTGGCCACGTCGAGGAGGTCAACTTCCATGTGGTTAACGATATTGTGCGACGTCGCACGAACCTCCTGGTGAAGCGCCACACTATGGGAAAGGTATTGGAGTACTTGCGCACTAACAGCGTGTGGGTCAACGGTCCGCTGGCCACCATATCGGCGAACCTGTTCCAAACGGATTGCTCACGCGGCTCAACGGCCGAACGGGATGGGGAGATGTTCTTCCAGGTGCACCCCACCGTGCGCCAGCGCCGCCTCGTGCCCATTCCGGCTGTGCTCTACCGTTCCGGCTTCCTGGCCGGGTACGAGCCGAAACTGGACGCCACCATCGTGTCGTTCGGTCGCCTGCAGGACACTGTAAGCACGGTCTACGTGATGCCCGGCCACCAGAGTTCCATCTCGCCAATGGACAATTTGGACCGCCTGGAGCGCAGCCTGGTGGAGACGGCCTTCGGCGAGACGCAGGCCTGGAGCCGATTGCTCACGTCGCTGATGGACCGGCCTGGCATGGAGGTGCAGCTGCCACGCTTCTCGCACCGCTCCTTTGTAAACGCCTCGTTAGGCCTGCAGAAGATGGGGTTGCGCGGTCTGTTCAAGTCAGACTTTGCCGACCTGCGCGGACTGACTGGAGCCGCCAACCGGGACATCTTCCTCTCCGACATGATACAGATCAACACGTTCAGCACCTGCGGCGAGGAGAAGATCTCCGAGCACCACCACGTGGAGATGTACCCGGCCCCGCCACTTCGTAAGCGCAACAAGGACGTGGACGCAACGGACGACGACGCATTCGATTCGTCAGAGGCTGTCGTGGACTTCGGCTCGCTGGTGCAGGAGTCGGCTCTGGGACGGGGCTTCTACGATGACCTACTAGACCCCAAGTACCTGGAACTACCGCTGCCACTTCGCCCGCGGCAGGCTCGTGTCCCCGACGCCCCGAGACTCCGCTTCGACAAGCCCTTCCTCTACTTCGTGCGACACAATCCCACGGGCATGATCCTGTTCATGGGACGCTTCAACCCACGCCTGCTGCCATGAAGCAGGAGCCACGCAGCGCCCGCGGGCCGTTTCTTGTTAATTCTTGGAGTGTAACTTAGTGAATTTATACCCTACTCGTAATTGCAAACCTAATCCTTAATGACGCTGCTTGCTGTGCCTTAATCCCGCGTCCCAGTCCGGGTTCGCCAGAGCCCCGATTCTCCGATCCGAGATTGATGTGCAGCAAACGATTTCACTGGCAACGACAGACGCATGTTCTCCACGCGCGAAATCGAAATCAAATAACTTAAATGCTTAAATGCAGTTGCGCCAATTTATTTTCAACTTTTCTGACTTGCATTTAATTTTCCGCACACATACCCGCCTCGGTATGGTATGGTTTGGTATATGTATGTATATGCATTTTTTATTCCGCTCTTTGTCCGCTAAAAAATCGCCCCGTCCGCAAACAAATGCTGAACAAATACGTAGACAGCGAATGCGGATGCAATCGAAAAATAAATGCAAATGCAATCATGGAATGCGTCATGTTTTGGCAACTGAACAAATGTAATTTAGTAAAATAAACGTTACCAACATGGAACTAAAAGTTATGTATGCTATTATGTAAGTTTAAACAAAAAGTCTAAATAAATAAATATAAATGCTGAAAAACATTACCCTAAAGATGTCGTTTTCTCAAAGAACAAAGTCTGTTCCAAAGTGCCTGGCAAGCAAAAATAAGCACGGAGGCTACCTTAAGGAGTCACTGGCAAAAAGGCAACCAATGCGAAATTTGCTTCGTCTTGCCATTTCCGAATGCTTAAGATTTATGTATGCATATGAAATGTGCTCGAAGCAAGAACTACTGCAATTAAATATCCGGTAATTGATTTTGCATAATTTACATAATTCCAAAATTAAACTACAAAATATAATTCTTACCTAACCATAAGTTGAATAAAAGTTTATATTGTATTGCACTACTTTCTAGGACAATTCAATTATTATGTTTAATAAGTGACTGCTAATTTTGAAAAGGTTTCTTTGCAGCTTTATTATTATTACAAATAAATTAGCATTCCTATCGATTGTATCAGAAAACACTGCCTGAGTCCCTCATTGGCATATCCTTTCGCAGGGCACAAGGACACCAACAGCAAAGAGCAATTCCATGACAAAGAGATCTAAAAGCAAAGCTGGTAGACGGATGGAAAACAGCAAATGCGCATATTTTAATTAATATTTAACAAGAATATACATACTACATAAGCGGGACTCATAATGAAATCGGAGCATTTCTCTCAGCCCGCGCTCTCTCTGTCGCTCTCATTTTGCCCGCTTGGTCGTGGGTGTGGCGCTGTGTGTTCGTGTTCGATGTGTGTGCGTACTGTTGTTGCCTTCCACATTCGCAAAGTTTACCGTTATTCCAGCGCCACTATGGGGTGAACAATCGCTTTTCGGGAAAAAAAATGCCTCTTAAATTATGTATTTTAAAAGGCATTTCTGAAAAGGATTTAAAAACAGAGCACTAATTCATTGATTCATTCAGTCAAAGGTTAAGAAAAACGTAATATTTTTAAATAGGAATGACTACGTAATGTTACATGCTGCCTGTTTAATATGTACCATATGTAATATCTACTATAACCATTTATATAGATAAAACGAACAGATTGACTTGGCTCGTCGTCTTATTGGTTGATATTCGATATTTTAGTTAGAATAGTAAATAAACAGCTTTATTTAATAGGATAACTTTTATAAAAAGTGTAGTTATAGTGTCTTCTGTTACTGTAGGGTAGCGTTGTGAGTAAAAAAGGACGGTTATGTTTATTTTAATTTAAGTGTTAAATTATTCTCTAAAGACAATCTGATGAGTGGGTCTAGCCTGGGCCAAGGTTCTCGTTGTCCTTAAACTTCAGGCCACCACATTGGAGTGATTCAACAGCTTGTTAATGTAGCTAGACCACTGCTGGTTAATAACATATCCAATCAGGGAGACATGAAGATCTTTGGCGATGTCTACATCGCGAATGAACCACTGAGGTTCTGAAGTATTGCGGAGTAATTTATTCTGCAACGTCCTGATTCTTTCCAATTTGGATTTAGTTCTTTCGTTGATGCAAAAATAGATTTTGTGTAATATTTCATTGTTAAGATGATTGCAAAATCCAAGTGGTTCGCACCGAGTAAAAAATGGTAATGGTTTTTGAGAACGACTGAATTAAATTGAATTGAATTTAAAAAAAAATGTATATTCAATGTTTTGAAGTAGATTTTCACGGGACATAAAAGGAAGATACAATGCAAATCAAAATTATACCACTATTGGTAATCTCATATATCCTTTTTCGTTTATTTTCGAGTATATAATTTATTTTGTTTTGGAGTATATAAGCAAATCGCCTCTGGTTTAGAAGTTATTATCGAAAGAATACATGCGCTTTTTATGATGTTTTTAATTAAAATACTTCGTATATTTTGATATCTGTTTTAGAACATAATTTTGTCTTATTTGATCAATTTGAACACTTATTATATATGTATTATATATGTATGCCTACACATACATATGTACATATGTGAACATATTTACCTATTCGATTTCGGTAAATGGTTCTAAAACGCGAAGGTTTCTTCTAGAATAGATTCTTTCTGAGTGTAGAAAAAAAAAACGTTTTTTGTAGAACTTAATGATAATTATCAGGTGTATTAAGTGAGTGATTAATTTATTTCGCCCAAAAAATGTGTTTCCTGCTCCATCGTGCGTGAGTTGTTTCTGTTTTGTGAGTATTGTTGTTGCCGTCGCTCTTGGTGGATTATTTGCTTGTTAATTTTTGTTGTGGGGCGTGTGCTGGTGTGTGCGAGACTGTTCACTTGCATGTCGACATGCCTTGGGTTTTGTTCCTGCTCCTGCCGATGTTAGGCGGAGTTTTATGCGGCTCTGCTGCAAACACGTGCACGTCCGTACATGTAAGCAAATATGCATGTTGCATGTGTGCCATAAAAATCTGGCCAGCACGAGGCATACTTTTAGGAGTCGCCGGCAAATGCCCAACAATTGCCAGACACCCGGCAGTGGAAGACAAAAAGGCCTTGGAAAAAATGAGGAACGTGGAAGCGTTGCCACAAAAAACGCCTTTTGGACGGTGGACCACAAACTGCCTCATGCAGGCTGTCATTCACAACTCGAGCCGAGTGGTGTCAATGTTTTCTAAATAAACCGCGAAACACAAGACTGGATTAGCTTGGCAGTGATAGATGCACTCCATTCAAATTTAAAAAAACGAGAGGGCACTCGACTGTGAGTTACTTTGTTTTAAGCTGCTTCCGGGAATATTTACCCAGGACAACCCACGAAAGCGACGCAAAGAACCAAGCTTGAGAAAGGTAGCAGCAGAAAAATATACAAAGCTGCAGCAGATATTAAGTTCCTATCTACATATGTACACATTTCCCAACTAAATATAGCATTTTGTTATTGCTACTACATGTTCCTGACGCCATTAAAGCTACATGACTTCAAGTTAAGTGACTTTTTTCAGTAACAAAATTAACAGCTCCGCACGGCACAATATACGCTACAGTTGCCTCTGACAATGCGCTGCTGTTGCATACGACCCTCACTTTATTATGCCGCTAATTTGAGAGCCGCAGTGCTTTCTGCACCAAAAAGCACTAAAGTGCAGCTTACTTTTGCATACAACAAATTTCATGTTCAGCCACCACTGGCTGCCGTTGTCGCCATTGTTGCTGCGGCTTCCGCTTATTTCCGCACGTGTTGCGACCAAGTGGAAGCAGGAGCGAGGAAAAGACAAATCTGTCATTGTGCTCAGCGGTTGTTATTATTATGATTGTTATTATGATTGTATATTGTGTAATAAGAAAAGTGTTTCCACTCCGCGCGGCATGCAGAGGTCTTTGTCCAGGACGGCGCCGGACAATGCTGCGCGACAGCCGGCAGCTGTTGCCCTGTCCAGCTTATTGTAATTGTTGTTCAGCGAACTTTTCCCCACTCTCGATTCCGGGCTCGCCTTCTGTGGGTCCTGTGTCGGATTCGAAATCGGAATCGCAGTTGGATCCAGACTCCTTGCCGGATGCCTCGGCTACTTCTTTTCGCTGCCCTTGTCTTTCGCAGCACATTGTTTCAGGTGGGGTTCGTTTTCGTTGCCGTTGTCGTTGTCGTCTTCCTGCTTTATCCGAAAGCACCTGCCAAAATTACGCAA
This sequence comes from Drosophila kikkawai, assembly GCF_030179895.1. Taxonomy (NCBI): domain Eukaryota; kingdom Metazoa; phylum Arthropoda; class Insecta; order Diptera; family Drosophilidae; genus Drosophila; species Drosophila kikkawai. The sequence continues at coordinate 25,775,664 of NC_091728.1, read as the reverse complement.
GTGTCACTCAAAGGGGGGAAACGGCGACAGGACAGTGACAGGCGCCTGGGCGAACCCTTTCAGCTACTGTGAATAACAAAACAGCGTTCTCTTTGCTGGCGCCATGCTTGACCTTATTAAATTTGCATTTCTCCCCTGCTCTCTTTCTTTCTGCTCATTTGTACCTTGCCTTGCCTCTCCCAGCCACTATTGTGTCAACACGGCGGGTACTTAATTTACATATGCGAGTATACAGCTAATCCATTTGATTTAGAGGAAGTTTCGCACAGCTAATGAGCTTTTTTATGAGTGCCTCTGGCAAAAATAAAACTAATTTCAATATGCACAAAACTTTTGCCCTGCCCTATTCAAAGAGACACTCGCACACACCCGCAGTCTGATGATGTCCACAACTTTTCAGAGTTTCAGACAAACGTAAAAAATATACAAAAAGTTTCGCGCTTAATTAACTAAGCGCCGCAATGAGTCGACTCCCGGATAGGAATCCTATTTAATTTACATTAGTAAATCGTTACCATGTCGACTTTCACCAACGCGTAATTACACCGATACTGGGGCAAACACGGATATTGAGTTATAAGAGAAACAATTCCAAAACTGAAACTGAAGCCAATTAGATATTTACACAAATTTAGAAAGTCCAATAAATCAAGCATTTAAATCTGCCATTTATTTCGTTTTAAGAGTTTGCCCCACACTAAATCCCGATATAAAGGTAACTAATAATCAATTTACATGGATTTTTCGTCGGGATGGTTGTCATAAATCACTTGACAGGTCTGGTGAACTGGGGACAGTTAATTATAATGCGTTAATAAATTGTTTTCTCTTAGTATTTTACCAAAACTTGCAAACATTTAGCCACAACTCGAATATCATAATCCCTGGGTCATTGAATATTCCGGATGTCCAGCAGCTTCATAAATTATGTGACAGTGCGGAATTTAAATGTGAATAACCGTTGTAAGCAGGGAATCGGACCGCAGTGGCCTATATCTCCAGCCAACTCGGATTTCTATTCTGTTTTCTCCAGCTCGGACGCAACTGCTGAAATCACTCACCGAGGTCCCGAGCAAAGCAGATCAGAGCGTCGTACAACATGGGAACGATAATTTGGAGGAGCCTGGAAAACAGCAGAAACAGCAACCGAAGCCGCAACAACAGCAACGGCAGGCGAAGGGAACCGTCCTGGGATTAATTTAAGCGCGAAAAGTGAAAGCGCAGCTCCAGTTTTCCCAGCAGCGCAGCAGGACAACGTTCAAAGACAAGAAATTTATGTTATACATTTCGAGAATTATGCGTTTAGTCCGGGGAGCCCAGAAATTGGGGCAGCCGCACTTCAAAAAGGAGGCAGAAAAGCTCATGCCTTCCAGCCAGATTGCGGGCTCCGGCTTAACCTCAACGTAAAATCATTAGCAGGACGCTGCGTCCGGTTAACGTGTGATAAATACGGCCGCATATTCCGGCCGAGAGGGCCTAGAGCCACAAGAAGGGACCAGACAGGACAATCCGGCAAACATGCAGCGTGTGTACCCACGGGGTGCCCATTCCCACTTCCACTCCCGCCCCATTCCCACAGCTTACACAGAAGGACATCCCAATGGCAGCACATGTATGCAAACGGTTTTAAACTGGCAGCTCGGCATGGCGCCAGCAGCTAGCAGCCAGGATCCAGGCTCAGCCAACGGTCCATGTCCTTGTCCCCGAGCCTCCTCAACTGTGTGGGGCAGACGCTGGAGGAGGGAATGAAATCAAAAACAAGTACCGAAACTGTTTTCGTGGGCACCGAACTTTGAAATACCCGTTATCAACTAAATATGGCCTACTTACTAGCTTACTTTTAGATACTGTTTATTTGATTTCAAATAGGCATTGTTATACCAAAGAACATATAATAACAAGATGAGTAACGCCATACGATTTTGTTGCGCTCGAATTTTTTGTTCTAGCTTTCAGCCTCTCTGGTTCTTGTTAAGAAGTCACGGAGAGAGCGCTCTTGAGCTTAATTTCTCAATCATTCTAGATCTTTTCGCTTACAAACGTTCTTATTTGTATACTTACCCACAAAAGCGACTTCCATTTTCCATTCTTTGTGCCGCAAATTTGTCGCTTGCCAAAAATGAGCAATATGGACGTTATGCACTTATAGGGTCTTTGTTTTTACCTCTCCCACTTATAGCCAGTATACCTTTAAATTCAGCGAACACAGGGTATGGAAAAAGGACAAGTACCGACCGCACCTCCCAAAAATGGTTGCTAAACAAGTTTTCGTTATCTGCTCTGGCAAGACCCCGCACAGCCGTCCCCTCTTTCTCCAACCCCGACCAACTACCGCATTTCTGCGTTTTTGTATCGAGTGCTTATAAACGTTTTCCTACGTCCGTTGAATGCATATGTCTTCATAGGGGTGATCCAAGAGGAGCGTGTGTGGGTGTGGGTGTGGGTGTGGGGGTCCTGGTTGTGCGTGCCAGTGTGTTCGGGTGAATCTTGCATGTTTTGCCGAGCGCCGCAAACTCTGATTTAATTTTTCGAAAATTGTAAACTGCTCCTTTTTCTGTTCCGTATCCAGTGCCTGCATTCAAAATTAGTCGCTGTAGTCGCTGCGGTTGTCGGCTTGTTGTTGCCTGTGCTACAGCTGTTATTGCTGCCATCGTTGTTATTACTGTTGCTGTTGTTTGTCGACCAACTGTTCTTATTTTGCAACTATTTGGCAAATTGTTCCGTAATTAAATCTAACGTGGGGGACTGACTGACCACTGCAATGCCACTAAATTAATTGGTCGACCCCTAAAAGTTGCCTTTCCAAAAAGTCGTGCTTAAATGCCCCAAACGAAAGACGAATTACTTTTCAAGCCCCCACTAAGTTTTGTCAAAGAAAAGGAATGAAAATATACTGCAAATTTATTTGTAAAGCTTTTTCCTTGAATTCTATATAATCAAATAGGAGAAATCAAATGTTAATAGTTTAATTGCTAATCCTCTCTATAACAAAAATAATATTTTAATAGTTAAACATGTTCTTAGTTCCGTCTCGTCAGACGTTATCCTGGGCTATCAATAACAAGAGGACCTCGGCACACAGCAGAAATTGTACAAGTCAAAAGATAGTTCTTTATAACAGTTAAACTAAAATATCGTTGGTACTCGTATAAGCCGATCTCGGGCGTTGCGACTTTTATACTAATAAAAATACTAAATGGTAATCTTCCAAGTTTCATTTAGAATCTACATTTTAGATAGCTCTTAATCTTCGACAATAACGGACCGATGGACGTGCCTTTCTATTTGGAGGCTAATCCAGAATATCTAAAGCCACAAATCGGCGCTTTTATATATTTTCATATCTATTAATAAAATAATGTTTCAAGTACAAGTCCAGAAATTAGGCTGTGCCTGTTCCATACATTTGTGGTTTAAGACGTTAGAATTGAGGAACGGCTACAACTTAATGGGTTAACTGAAATATCCCATGAAAAGCTTTTCATTAGGCATTTAATATTTTATAGCTTCCTACTTCATAGTGTCATAAGTCCCACACAATGTGGAAAAAAGGTGGTAATTTCCCCCTTTTTCTGACTTTATGACATGTACCCAGCCGAGACGATTTTTCCAATATATTTAAATCTAATAATGGAAATACTGAATTTTTTATCAATGCAAAAGTGAATTGATGGAAATCAGAATATACATCACACTAATCGCATCAATTATATTTATTTTCTAACACTTTTCCACCTTTTTATCGGACAAAAGTTGCACACATCCTCCTCCATGGGACGCCGTGAAAACAGGGAACGCGCTTAATGCATTTGCTGCCGTTGGGTCCCTGCATGCAACGCATTATTAATGGCGCTGAATTACAGGCCATAAAACAAATACGAATTTAATCATATGCCCGGTGGGTGGTGATGGAAAGGGCGGGGCTGGGCTGGGCTTGGGTGTAGTACACCTACTATAAAGGATCAGCGGGCGGTCGACGCAGCACACACATGAAAATAAACTAACCTGCGACTTTAATATAAATGAAAAGGTAACGTAGCACATCGTCCCTCATGTGCACTGAGAAAAAAAAGTAGCTTTTATAGCTTTAATTGGTATAAGATATTACTTGTCTCATTTTAAATGAAACGACAAATATTATTATGAATCACATACTTATAAAATTTCCCTACCATTTATTGGATAAATTGAGATATATAAATGAACAACTACCCCAGTTTCAATAGTCTTTTACTTACGCAAAATTACTACTTGAATATAGTCATATAATGGTGATATTTTCTCTCCGTGTTGGTTGTGTTCGTCCTCGTGACTGAGAGGGCTACTGCGGGCAGTGCTGGCCCTACTGGTCCTAGCCGTGGTACAGGCGCCGCTTTCATGCCAAATAAGCCTTCATAAATAATGAAAAATGCCACTGCGAATGGCGCTAAAACTCTGCCAATGTGCGCGAGTAATAAGCAAAAGCCGACACCAGAAACAACGGGCCATAACCAGCAGCAGCAGCAGCAGCAGCCGTGGAGTTGAGGCAAATTAGCAGCCAAGGATTACCAGCAATTATTTTCGTTGTATGCATTTGGAGTTATTATTCTGATTACCACGTTTGCTTGACGATTGTCCGCTCCAGAGCCGCCGGCCGGGCCACGAACACCGGCAGGATCTGGCCGTCGGCCACTATTGAACGAATGGCCAAAGGGAGCAGCAGAAACGGCATTAATGGGAACCGCAACATCAAACGCATGACTGCATACCGAATGAATGGTTTATTTATATTTATGAATTCATCATCGTCCTCTCCGGGTGGGGCAGTTAGCTCGGAAAGCATGGCCCTACGCCGAGCCACAGCGGGAAACCCCATCCAGCTTATGGCTTCAGAATGTAAATGGCGGTGATGTTGACCAGAAACCTGAGTGAGTGGAACTGTTTCCAATTATGCAAACGTTGATTGAATCGTACAAACGCACTCAGCCCAATGAAATGATTGGTAAATTTTTCATGATATACAAAATATTATATTTAAACTGTATAAAACGATATATATGTATATTCGATTTCGGAGAAATAGCCTTCAAGAGTTTAGAAAGCAGTTTTGAAACTTGGTTCAGATCTTTCTGGCTGGATAAACAATTTTCATCTTAATATGAGTTTATATTTGTGAATGCTTATAATTGAGGGTTAGTTAGTTAATCATGTAGCACAAACATACAAACCACCTAATGTATGCATTCAAAGTAAAATCAAATCAACTGAAAAGACTTTGTTTTTTCAAAAGGTGAACAACATAGCTCTTAAATGGCACTATCTATCATTGCTTATATGGTTAATTTTGGACAAATGTTCATGTTCACACAAACGTTTAGCACACATTTCGATGCTGGATGAAATTATTTTAAAATATTTTGTGTTTATAATCTAAATCAATTTACTAGAGTAAGCCAAAGTCGACTTCCATTTTTCGTACGTTCCTGACCGCATGTTTTTTGCCAATATTATGAAAATAAAAACTCAACAAACTCCATAATTTACACTAAGCAAAGAGCTAACAACATATGTTCTATCGAATGACAAAAAAGTTTTAAAAACCATTAATTTTTCCTTTCCCATGGACATGCCCATCTCAACGAAGAAAGATTAAAAACTTCTTAAAAACTTGTGATGAACAAAATCTATATTTACCTAAAATAAATTACGAAATAGGCATTATATATTTAAAATAAAATGTAAAATTGTATTTAATTAATAAAGGAGAAAATTGAAGTACCAAATACACACAAAACTAGAGATATCGTTATTGTTTACGAATTTAAAATATTCCTTTTAATTTCATTACCTTTCAAAGCCAGCTACTAATATGAATATTTGTAATAAGCTAACCACTTTGAACCAGAAGAATTCGCAGGAAGGCCCTCACCAATGGCTCACCCTAGCAGGACTTGCATTAGCCCTTGCCTGCTCGGACTGCTTAAAATGGTAAAAATAGAAACCAACAAGTAAAACTAATTTGTAGGAACTGTGCAAAAGGGAAAAACTTTTCGCAAGCGACTTTGACATGTGCCCAAAATACGTTTCGGTGGAGTCCTTTAGCCTCAAGCCAAGCGGTCGCTTGTTATCTGCCGCCAGGACTATCGCAGGCACACACAGGACTCGAGTTTCGGGGAGGGGGCACCCTCTCCTTGGCGGCGATGGTACAACTAAAGCAGATTAAAAAAGTTTCAAATTTAAACCAGGCGGCGTATTAATTTATTTAAGACCCTTAAATTATATCCTTTGATGTAAGGCATACATTCCTTTGCCAGGCCATGCTTCCAGCCCACTTTTTGTGAGCCGGTTATGCTTAGCCATCCCACACCCACAGCCTGCCACTTTTGGCGTATGTAATTACATTTTTACCCCATCCGCCCAGTCAAACATACACTCGCATTCTGCGCAAGAAAATCAGGAAAAAAGACAGCCACATAAAAAACTACGCGCGGCCTAGGACATACATATGTACATACATACGTAGTTGAAAAAACGTAAAAATTACACATGCAGCAGTTTTCTTGTTTTTATAGCCCAGAAATAGCGAAAAGCGAAGGGCCAGGTCATGTGTTAATACCCTATTATTTAATATAACATTAACTGTCAGCCCTTTCAAAAATACTAAATTTGTACATAAAAGTTATATCTTCGAAAATGTAGATGATGGAATGATTTAAGGTTGTCGAAGTTCAAACTATGCTGTATAGCTTTAGATCTTCTAGTATATAGAATATATACCTTTCCCTTTATATCATCTTCTCTTGGACGGGTAACGCATAAAAATCGATTTATCTTGGATCCTCCAGATATCAGTATCTTCTAAAAGGGATTTTTAAAGTATGCAATGCTGTTTGTTTAAATTTTGTGGTACATTTTTCACACCTTTTTATCGTTTTTATAGCACCCCTTATAATCATTAAAAGCTCTTAAAAATACATTTTCAATAGCGAATAAAACTGCCAGTCGTTATTTTACAGCTTTATACTTTATAAGAATCTTTTGGCATCTTTTAAGGGTTTCAAAACCCCTAGTAATATGTGTAGCACCACCGATTCTACTCATTTGATAAATCAATAATATCCTCTTAATATTTTACAAATTGTTTGACCACAACGAATGGAAGTAAACTAATCAGGGACTCTCAAATACTCAATACTTTCTTAGTCAACACTTTCTGTCTAGTTAGCATGAATAGTAATTTATGAACTCTTTAATAGGAGTAAGTAGACCAAGTAGTTAGTGCTAGCCTGCAACCCAAAGGAGTAGCACTAATGTGATCCATTATCTCCGTATGACGCCTTCTAATTAAGGAACGGGAGCCTAGTTTCCTTTTATCTCCGCGCGCCAGTAAGACATATTGTAGCGCAAATACCCGAATCCGATCCGGCTTAGTAGGGTAGAGCGGCCAAAGTCCGAAGTCAGAGGAGCAGAGCCCGCCAGTCGCAGCTGTAATGTGCACATACCATATGTGTCCATGTGTGTGTGTGGGTGCGAGTCAGAGTGTGTGTGTGCAGCGTTACGGAAATAATGAAATTATTAACACTTGAGCAACTTCCGGCTAAAAAACAAAGGCTCTGCAGCAGCATCAGCAGCGCCGAGGCTCCACACACACAAAAACGGCAGCTGCAAGACAAAAAGCAAAAACTTGCGAAATACATTAAATGGACGAAAGAAGGCATATAAACGGCCACAGGGTGCGGTAGAGATGGGGCGGAAACTGGAGGCACTGGAGGAGTGGAGCAGTCATAATTGCAGCCAAACTTGGCTCGGCCACGAACACAGGACGAACCCAGGATTCGGGCGAAAAAAGCGAGCGGAGCAATGGGAAAAAGAGCTACAGACCACGTGGATAAGAAAGGCAGCCGAGAAGAACCCCTTCTCCACTTTGCGCCAAGCAACAGACTGTAAATTTTTGAAGAAGTCATAATAGAGCCGTTGGCATATTTTCTATAAGCGAATTGCGGCCTTCCATAAACAACATCAAGTATACGTCTGGTAGTGCAGACAGAACAACGGCGGCAGAAAAAACTTCAGTGTTGTGGAGGCAGTGGCTTGCAGATTTGATCAAGTGGCATGCCACTTGTTAATATCCTTAGTATTAGTGATAGCACCTTTATTTTTACAGAAACTCCACGTCCTTGTGTGACTCTAAATTAATTATCCAGGAAAGGCTGGAGCCGAAGAACCCCTCCTTGGCTACGGCACTGTACACATGGCGCACACACAGATGGCAGCCGTTTAACGCGCTTGCATGAATTTGAAGTTAAGTCCTGTAATTAAAAGACAGTTGCCTGGTTGGTTGGCTGTCTGAACGCATGGCTAGCACAGCCATTGGGTTAGCAGCTCCCACCACTGGGTTGGCCAAGTGTGAGTGTCGTTAAGGGTAGCAGGGAGTCGGTGTGGCCGAGGAAACTCCGCCACTCCGCGAATTCATCTGATTATATTTCTGCCTTTTGTCTGCCAACTCTCGCCGGGCAGAGTGCATATGTAGATTTATCCTTTGCCGAGCAGCTGAAAGGAACGGAGCTTAAAAGACGTCCTAACATGTTAAGCCAAACGTGTTCGAGTTTATGCTGGGTTAGTCAAAGACAAATTCCTTTTCTATTGCTTCGGCACGATACAGGACGCTTTTAAGGATTCTATTTTTTTCCACTTTTTTGGCATTTAGCTTGAGCAACTCGAAGGACTTAAAGCTAAGCGCTGGCTCCACAGATTGTGTGTTCACTGTCCGCAGTCGGAAGGTTAGGGCGCTCGGATCATGACCCCGCCCGTTACAGTCGTCAGTCCTGTTCGCTTTTCCCGTAAGCGGGAAATGATTCATAAATTATATTAACTCCGTCGGAAATTCCCCACTGACGACGACAACGATGGTTGGCAATACAAACAGCAGAACTTTTGAAATTATTTGCGCACACTCATTTTGTGCGAATTTTCCGAACATTTTCAACAATTTTCTTCGTTGCAACTGCCTCCACTTTTGTCTCCCCGCCAGTTCCTTTTTATTTTTGGAGTGCATTTTCCCAGTGGACCAACTTTCGACTTCCGTTTGCAAGCGCATAAAAATGTATCCTTGTTGTTTTTGTGTTTTGTGCAGCCTGCATTTCCAAACAGCTTTCCTCCCGGCCACGCCCCGAAAACTCGTTCGTTTGCATTTGTTTATCTTTTTATAGAGCGACAATTTCGTAATGAATTTATTACAGTGGCATTCACTGAGGGTTATGCATAAAGCGAAACGGGAAAACTGTTGGAAATAAACTTAAATTAACTTACAATGCCCCAAGGACATGGGCATGAGACTCTGACCTCTTATATGAGGACATTAGCCAGGGACAGAAAAGGTACTCATTTAGTGAATCAAATCGCCCTAGTTAGGTTTTCTAGGTTGTTTACTCTCTTTAAATATACAAATTTAGAGTGCATCATTAGTGAATTCGGATTATAAATTCATTTCTTGCAGGCAATGTAGACGTAAGATGCGGTTTTTGATTGTAAAGTACATAAATCACTTATACACCTCCTTTGCTGGATTTGCAAATGTCGCAAACTTCATTTCCCTTAAATGATGTGGACTTTACTTAATTGTAATATGCATATTAATACCGCAGTCACACTAGGACGCCTCGTTTGACTCAAATGGGTTGATATGCTGACATTCACAAAACATCGAACAATTCTTTTACGCACCATTTGCCGCATTGAGTCTCAGTTACCGAGCCCGAAGCCCGGAGCTCGGAGGCCGCCCCCGTCCTGCCTGGGATGTCCCTGCTAGGATGGGTGTGTCAACGCTTTTACACTTAATTAATTAAACGTAATTGAAAATCAAATAAAATGGCATCGCAGCTGCGACAATAGACAATGAAACGCAACACAATGGTGTAAAATAGCCATTGATATTGTCATTAAAAGGAAATGAGCAAAATAATGAAGTGCAGTCGAATGCACTGCCCCCACTCCGCCCAGCGCACAAGGTCTTGTTTCCACTGAAAGCATCTACAAGTCGCTTACAGCTGGCGCAGCCTTTATGAACTGCCGCGACAACTCCGACAATGGCAATAACGAACGGCGTGGCAAGTGCAACAAACACTCGAGGCAACTACGAGACAATCCGTGCCTGCATGTCGCGCCTCCAGACCAAAATTCTGACGTGCACTCAACAAAAAAGAAACTGCATAAATCAAACTAGATGAAGCTTGGGATTATTTAAAATGTTGAAGTCAAAAGTAGGAAATAACGTGATAAATAAAAACTATCTCTATTATTTTCACATTTCTAGTCTTTATAAGTTGAGCACATTTTCTATCCCGAAATGATAATCAAATTCATCCTGATTTCTGTTCTTCGCGTGTAACAGGGCTGTCTTTATGCATTGCCTTTGTATTCGGTCCTATAGTTGGCTATAAATGGCGACTACTTCAATTTCACTGCGGCCGTGCTTAGGGGGAGGCTTGTTGTCTGGCTGCTTACTGCCCCAAAGTTGGTCAACCAACTGCATAATTAATGGGGTTTGCGGGCTGGAGGGAGCTGCTGTCGAGTGCCTGCTCTTCTGATTGATTTACCCGCACCTGTTGCAACAGGTTACCATTAGCAACTTTGCCTGTTGGTGGCTCAGTTGATTAGCTTTAAGGACTTCCATCGACTTTAAAACGCAAACAGCAATTTGGCAAATGACTTTCTGCCGAGCAGCAAGGCAACTCCAAGCTAGTGCAGAAAAGAAACACACACCGAGCAGTGGCGCAAAAAAAGGGTGACTGGAGAAATGCAAAATTAATTACCAGAATGCAAATTAATTGCTGTTCGTTTGCTTGCTTGCAGCTTGGCAAGCGCATAAATCTCCCGTCTGGGCTGCAGCCAGCGAACAGCGCTGACGATTGCCTCCGGGGGACGAAAGGCGGCGACGGCAACGGCACAAAACGTATCAGCCAAAATAAAGCGGAGACGCCCCAATGGCCGCACATATAAACACTCGAAGAAATAGTGGGGTAAACTCATGTGATGATTTTAAAACGATACTCATTTACCATGTTCATCTTAAGTTATGGACTTTGTTAAACGGATTTCTAACGCATTTCAAAATTTATAGATACCAAAGCCTTTATAATGGCAATGCATAACGACGAATTTTGTAGCAATTTTTGTTAGTTTTTCACAAATCAAATCTAGAGCCTTGAGAAAACGTTGGTATAGACACCGCTATATGAAGAGTTTTTGAACACAATTTCAAGAGAGCCTGAAACAGCTTAATAAAATATATCTCTTGTTATTACAAGGTCTTTATTTGTTCCCTTATAAGGTAACCTTAAATCACTCTTCGGATTGATAAGTTCCTTATATTTAGGAAGAATAACTATCATATATTGGTCTAAGAGAAAATTAACTATTAACTACGCTCAACAGGAAATAAATCCCCATTGCATTGATATCGTTTTAAAAGAATCTTGCAGCTTTAATCTTCTCAACAGACTTACTAGAACGCACTTTTCAGTGTACTAATACACACACCACACTTGCATTGCAATGACAAACAAATTGCCTAATGCCGCAGTAGCAGTAGCAGCAGCAGCAGCTGAAGCTGAAGCAGCAACGAGCCAACCAAAAATCTAGTTGTGGCTGGAGGCCCAGTCTAGAATCGTGAGGGTGGACGAGTCTACATGGAGTGGCAAATGAATTGCGTAGACGGGTAAAGCCTCCCGCTACCCCACCCTCCGCATCGCCGCAACTGCACTGCTAACCACCGTGCCAGGCAAACCCGGACCCGGACTGGCTCTGGCAGTCCACGTCCGCCGTCAGCGCTAAAAGTGCCAGTTGGGTGAGGATATTTGCCAAAAACTTTAAAGGAATTAGCCAGGACAAGTGTGATTTTTAAGAGCCACAAAAGCTTCATAGAATCGGGCAGATAAGGAAAATGAATGGAAGGAGGTCGTGGGCCAATGTCTTTGTAACATGCAAAAAAAAAAACAAAAACTTAAAGCCCCTTAAGCCGGGATCCATTGATTTTACGCCGTATTTGTAGCCCTTGGGGATACTCGCTTTGCCCGCTGAAAAACTAATATACCTTTAGGAAAGTATTATAACTAATCAAATGTTTATTTATATGTATGCTTCGGGATTGGTTAAAATCAATGAACATATTTTATTGCAAAAATTAATAGTTTTGCATACCCTTTCTAAGTTTTCAATTGTATCGATTAGATCGAAGTGGAAATTGGTCGATAGAAACGTGCTGAAGTGTGGTCACAAAACAATTCATTATTTCAGCGACCTTTTCCTGATTTTGTCATCCTCTTTTTCAGTTTTACCGATCATTTATTCATTCGATATAATCATCAGATTAGTTTAACTCTCTAGTGCCACTTTCCACAATAATGGACGAGAAATTAAATGATATAATTTTTTCTAGAGTGATTTGTGCTTTAAAACCCAAATATGCTATTAAAAAGAACGTAGCATCTTTCATTTACCTGTAAGATGAAAATAAAATGGAATACGTACCTATCACTATTTCACTGCTACAACGCATGCCTATTACATATCTCTAATTTTATTTGTAATACTAAATTAACTTACCTTTCACAAAAAAATGGTTTGGCTTAATTTTATATTTAAACTTTTATAACCAAAAGAAATTCCACTCGCTGCAGCTCAAATTTCACCTGCTGCGTAAAACAGAATTTCTGTGAAATTATAAATAAAAAATACCGTTAAAAGATTTTCAACGCTTTAAGATAGAAGAAAATATTAATTTATTTTTTATTTTGGGAATTTTGAATAATGTTATAAATGCCTCAAGATACCTTTGGGGTCTAGAGGGTTAAGAACTTTTATGTTTATGAACTATGTACATCTTTAGTTACAATAAGTACATCTAAGCAAAGTTTATGGGTGGACAGCCGTCCGCCTTTGTTTCAAAAGCTTGATTGCAGAAAATCGATTGCCATTTTTTGTCCCTGTCCTCCGATACTGACTACCTGACTGCTTTTCATTTTTGGATTAAAACAGGTGGGAAAACTATACTCGAGTGTGGTCGACCATGAGATACCAGAAAGCCAAAACAATATGGGAAAAATAAAAGTGGCATGCATGTGGCTTAAAGCAGCTAAATGCTGCTAAAAACATGTTGCGTAACGTCAAAATAACAGAACAGAAGGCTTCATGAAATGTAAATCAATAAGAGGATAAAGTACAGAAAGAATTTAAATGAGAATATAGAACAACAGGAAGCTATATGAAGCACCCAAAGATATTATTATACTGAAATTGAGGAAATTTTGAGAATTAGAGATATAAGAAATGAACAAGAAATATAAAAAGCGATGGCACTCCTCGCCAGGGCCTATATAAAACGAGCCGCAGCCCTTGCAAACTTCACTTAGTATCCGACAGCGATCGGTTGAGGTAAGTCTCCATAAGTCAGTCGCGCAAGTAACTTTTTTGCCGGACTTAACCCGTAACCCCACTTTTCGGAACTCTTAACGGTCACGGTTCGGTTCACCGATCCATAACTCTCTTTAAGATCGCCACTCATACCTTCTCTTGGGCAACGGTTGACTTTAGGGTTACGCCACCCACTGCTGGGTTCACCAATCCCCATTGTCTCTCACGGATGACTTAGGGGTCCCGAACCTCCTCCTCGGGAAACTCAGACGAACCTGACGGCTTAGCCGATAAAGAGATGTCCAGAAGCAGGGGAACAACTAAGCAGAAGAAGATTCCAGGACCCGATACAACAGGGCAAGTGGAACGGTACCCGAGCGGAAATAACGCCAATGGATCAGTCAGAGAGCAGTGGGAACATAACCTTCATAATAATGGCGAAAGTCGTGGATTTCTATTAGGTATAGATATCCTAACCGGGGCACACAGCCCGCTGAGATGCGGAGAACTAGATCTAGAGATATGACCAGGGCCACCCCGCCGTCTCGTTTCACTATCAAACATCCTCCCGACCGGGATATTCTGGAGCTCCCTATGGGAAGAACGAGCTGGGCTGCTCCATACCAGCGGGAGCAAGGATCTCGCCGGAAGCAATGGAGGAAATAGACAGGAAAGCTACGTAACAGTTGAACATCACAAGAATTCCGAAAGGGGAGACGCGATAAATAACATAATAAGAATATAAATTAGGAAATTCTCTCTTGCGGATGACTTGCGAGTCTGCAGACATCTGGACGATGCCGAATGCACGACTCAATGTGAGAAACAGCTCACCAAGGGTTTAATCCCACATCAGACATCACATTACCGAACTTACTGTAAACCTTCAATGAATAAAGCTACAATAATAATTCAAGTGTAATTCCCCACTTCATATACACTGGGACCAGGTCGAACTCTCTTTCAGCAACCACACCTGACCTGCAGAAATTTCTGAGGCGAATCCTGACCGTTCCTGAGCCACCCGAAGACTGACGGATTATCACATGTTGCTAGAAATAGGTTGAGCAACATAACAATAGATGTCGCATGCCCAGAATCTTCATTTTCAATTAAATCCCATATTTAAATGACGATTTTACTTATACTTTCGTTTCTGAGATCTTCATTACCCTTTTTACTTTAAAATGAAATTCACAGACAGACAGTTGGGTGGACTGACGTGGCTAGATCGACCCGGTAATGGTTATCAAGAATATATACTTCATGATCAGAAACTCTTTCTAAGTTGGCATTAAGCTATAATATCCTTGTATCCTATTGGTACTCCATGCTAGTGATGCATTTTCTATAAGCTGTGTCCACTGTTTTGCTGCTCCTTTTCAAATCTATGTTGTTACCTTATGTCTTGCGGTTGTGCTTGTAATTTACTATCCTGAATAATAATACAACAAAAATCCAAAATGTATAAAAATGTATTCATCAAAGTTGTGATCGAATTCTGTTTACAAGCGCAACACACGTTAAAATCGAGTCTAAACCGATTTCTAATTCGGCGGTACATACTCGCAAACATTCAAATTAAGATACTCCACTTTCCACTTTGCCTCCAAGAGGTATGTGTATGTGTACGTAGGTCCGCGGCTACCACAGTGCCCCAGCGCTTCGTGAACATCGCATGCTTGTGGAATGAATTACTACAGACGACAGATTAAGGCATTATAAACGCGTATACGCATATATCTGGTGCTTATTATCATAAGTAAATTGCTCTGCGTGTTTTCGTTGTTGCTGCAGCGGCGCTGTGATAATAACAACAATACCCGGCACAAAGACAAATAACATAAGCCGCAGCGAATTTAAATACATATGTCGCTGCCATTGCAGTTGTTGTCCTCCTGCGGTTGTTGTTGCTGCTGTCGGCTATTTATGTGGCCTTATGCGGCACTGCCGTCGCCATACCGCCGCCGTTGGTGTTGCTCAGCGGAAATTGTATTGCGGCCAATATGGTAAATTGCCTTGAATCTACCTTAAAACCATATTTCAGCACTAGATTACAGAAACAGGCAGCAGCAGCCGCGGCGGCAGCAGCAGCAGTGGGAGAAGCTACAATGCGGTAAGCCATTACACCAAAATACTATCATAAAATTTTGCGCAAGCGTGTGTCCCGAACCGTGGCTGTTCCTGCGAACAAGCCGCACAAGCCCTGGCCCACACCCGTGTCCTGTATCCCCACACAGAATCACACACACACGTGGCCAGTACATAAAGTGCATATATGCAAGGCAGGATTGTTACAGTTGATGTTGTTACGGGCTGCGGTTGCGCTTAAATGCGCCATTAAGGCCGTGGACAGAAAAACAAAGCGAGATACCCGGGAAAAGAGTTGCGAAATGCTTAGATTTTGGGCGAAAAAAGAGATGCCCTCACTTGGCTACTTCGCTCCGCTATAAATCAGGTTCCAGTCACCGTTTTTGCACCGACTTTGACCATTCATAACACAAGAGCCACAGGAATATTGTGTGCAACAAATGCTTCATTAGCATGTTGCCATCTCCCGAGCCACAGGCAAACACATTCACATTAAACACAACATTCGAGCAATCCCGCAGCTTAATTCTCCTGTTGTCTCCATCTTCCTTCTGGCATCGTAATTCGTTTCCCTTTATTCATCATCAAAGCTGCACTTTTGCATAGAAAATTGAGCTTTTGCCGAACTAACGACGACCTAAAGTATGCAAATTTATTTAACATACCCTCGAGCACAGCAAAATCGAGCGATTCATTGAGTGTGGAGAGAGGGGCGCCAGGTGGCTTCAGCAAATGTATGCAGCAGCAAGCACATAAACAATCATCGGGATCACAAAGTCCCCTGCCCGAAACAGTAGTTGCCAAAAATAGAGAGTTCGAGCTGCCTTGGAAACTGTAGCTGAATCTCCTGATAGTTTCTTGTCACTTTTAATTCTTTAAAAAAATTATGTTCGAGTATTACGAATTGTCAAATTCTAGGTATTGTTCATATCTTGCAAATAGGCACAAAATAAACACACCCTAATTCTAATATATTCGTTTCCTCCTTTTCCTTTTATACCCTTACTGGGTATTATAATTTTAGTCGAAAGTTTGCAACTCACAGAAGAAGATGGTTCCTAAAGGTTTATGTATGATTCTTGATCAGCATCAACATAAGAGTCTATCTAGCCATCTCTGTCTTTCCGTTTCTACGCAAACAAGTCCCTCAATTGTGAAGCTACCTGAAACTTTGCAGATAGTCTTTGACAATCGATATTTAGGTATATTATATCTTAATCCTAATTTTATGAAAATTGGACGACTTACTGATTTAAAATTCTCTATCTCTGATACAATGAACGTTTCTTTATTTTTACTGAGTTTTATTATGATATGATTCATTTCCGGCGCTTTAAGAAGTCTTGTTAGTTTCAACGGCCGATTCGATCTAGCCATGCCCGACCTCTCGTTCTTTTGTACTCAAACTAACATATCATATTAAAAAATCTAATTACATATTAAATAGTAAGTATCTTTTGCAGAGCAACATTTATATGATAGTGTGGAAAAATGCCAAAAACTTAAGGGTTTTTAAAAACAATAATAATAACCTTAAGTACTCCAGAAATCACCAGTGCTTTAAACTCTTTAAAATTTTTGCAATGCTGTTACTTAGGTTTCGAAATCAGAGTAAGTTTTGTTTCTTTTACGATATGTAATTTTGTAGACTTTTTGTTGACACATTTTTAGGGTTTTTAAAACCCTAACCCTCTTACTGAAATGCTCAAAATATAGGTTGCAACGGTATATATGTTAAGCCTAGGCTTCCCAAAACTAGCTTCCTGTTATGCCCCGTAAATTTTGTATATTACTTAATGGATCTCCTCCATTACCCCTGGTTTGTGCGGTTTGTAACCACTGATTGTTGCTCAAACGAATGTATTTACACGCACAGAAAATATGTGGACTGTGGGCACATTATTCATGATGGCAGACACATTTTCAAAGAGCAGAAAACACACACTTTTGGCAGCCCCTGTAAGCGAATCAGGAGGCATACAAGAAATCTGCCAGAGTCGCAGCCACACATTTCATATTGTCGGCCCCTGAAAGGAGTCTATGGAGGGTTGCGGCGCAGGTGCGGGTGCGGGTGTCCTGGGTTGCCGTCACGGCATAGCACACAGATGCATGGGGCGCACACCGACACGTCTGTTTGTTTGTGCTGGTGGACGCACACATGCATACGAAAACCGCTCCCGTTTCCGTTGCAAGAAACAACTCGAAAATGGCGCACGGCATGGCGTCTGCCTGTCCATTGTTGCCGCCGCTTTCCGTGCCGCTGCTGCTGCTGCTGCTGCTGTTAGTGTTGCCGCTTCCATCAGATAGGTAGGTGCAAAAAAGTAGCAACTCCGGCTTAACAACCGAGGGGGTAGAAAGATGACAATCAGGCTGGCAGGCAGACGGGCGAAGGAGGTCGGCGGGGAAGGGCGCTGCGAGGGCTGACAACAAGATATACAATCATACCACCGAAAAAAAGAAAGTGAAATGGCAAATGGAAAATGCAAAATGCAAGCAACACACGTTCATACAAGCTGAGAAATAAACAGGAGCCCAGGATTTTTATTTGCTCAGCGCGCCAGTGTTGTCGTTGTCATCGTCGCTGTCATTGCTGCTGGGTCTCCACTTGTCGCCGTTGTTGTAGTCGCCCCCTTTTTTTTTTTTGATGCCATCATGCAGGTAAAGTAAATTATGCGACGTGCAAAATCAATAAATCAACACGTTTATTGCTGTAAACGTATTTGGGTCCCTGGGTGGCTAAGGGGCACTAGGGGAGTGCTGAAGGAGCCTTGAATAAATTGAAGCTTGTGCCATAGAGGAAGTGGATCAACTCTGCTGAGCTCAGCGCAGTTTTGTTTGGCTCTGTGCTCAGCTGTTAATGCGTTTATGGCCGCGAATTAAATTTGCAAAAAATGTTTAGCAGACCCAAGACACGCACCCACACGCACACACACACTCGCTCAGCAGGATACACACGCCAATGAATCGCAAATCCCGGCAAAGCATTCCTTGCTGCAGCATCTATGCAACAGCTGCAATTCATTACAAATGTGATTCCCCCTCAGCAGCGAAAAGCGGGGAAAACTTGCTGAAAATTTCCGCGCAATTTTCAAGCTCGTTGCCTGCGCCGCAATCCGTAGTCCGTAGTCCGTAGTCCGTGCCCAAAAGCAACGACAGGGTACACTTAGTACGTACGTACTACATATGTATATGTTATACTCTCCCATTTCCATGGGCTGCAGTGTGCACCCGGCATACCTTTGGTTTGCTTTGGCACATCGCACATCTTGAGTGCTTTATTGTTATGTTTTAAAATTCAATGAATTCTAAAAATTCCTCCCAGCACTCCGGTTGCCAACGACAACGACAACGACAACGACAACGGCAACGATAGCGACAAGTCGACAGAATTTGCAGTAGGAGCATTAACAATGGCAAAAGTGTTTTCTTTGCAACACGGCTGGGCTACGATATTCTGCACTCATCCATGTAAGCCATATGGGCAAAGGTGGCAACAGGCTCAGACCCAGAAACAAGGTCAGACAACGTCGATTCCGTGGATACAGAGGTGGCCGGATGGCCGGGTGGCCGGGTTCCGGGTTGCCGGGGCAACCGGACAGAGACAGAGACAAATGGATGCAGTGAGAGTGGAATTCAAATGTAAATGCAAATGCAAACTCAAACAAAACGGTGTCAGAGACAACACTGATTAAAGCCAGCCGAGCATAAAGAATAATGTATTAAATACCTTTTAAATATTCCAAAAGCTTTGAAGCTGACTAGCAAAACGAAGGGCGAAGCATCCTTTTTGGATTACAAATCTAGCCCGAGCGATTCCATATCACTTCTTGCTTTGTGCATTATTAATATGAAATAGATTTCTCGTTAGTCGCTGTCTGATGTCCAATTTATTTCGAAGCTTTTGTTGTTGCTCCACTTCAATTTAATTTTTGCCCATAATATGTTTGTTTGTGCTGTATATCTCGCTTTCGCATAAATTGCACTTGATTTAAATGTGGTCGTTACTTTTACGATGAATATCAAAATATAAACTATTAAGAATAACAATTGGTTTGACTTGCTCCTGTGCACATGTCCATAATGCTTAGCACTTAAATATCAGTACACCGCTTTCAAGTCTCTTGTTCTCCAAATATCTCTAAAGTAAACATGGACTTGGATGCTCCGTACAGCGGGGTAAATAACAGAAAGTTAATCCACTACAAATGCAAAAGGGTCATTTAACCATGCCCGTATAACTACATACCAAGCCTGTAAATTGACCAATATTTGCCTTTTTCCGCTGATGGGCATTTTGTTCCTTTCGCAGGGGCAAAAACAACATCACTCAATACACTCGATAAACATGAAAGCGCTTCGGGAGCCGGGTACAAAAGAAAGCGATGCATAAATTTCCAACGCTCGTGGGCAGGACAATAACGTGCCAGCAGCAGAGGAACAGGACCCGAGACCGGCCATAATTATGGGGCAACAGCGAGCAACAGCTGCGAACGGATTGGGTCCGGCGCCTGCGCTTATGCAATATTAATTAAGCGTGCACTCCGGCGGAGAAAATGCCCAAAAAGCGAACGAATTCCGGTGTCAGCGACAGCACAGCACTCCCCACACATGACATTGACTTATTACGCCCGTAGGCAGGGCGACTGAACCGAAGTCGGAGCCGGAGCTCGAGCCGGACCCGCACTCTGGCTCGGCCAGAGCCAAATGGAGGCAGAGTCAGTGCCAGGTCCTGGGCCAGAGGCAGAGCCGGAGCCGTAGCTGGCGCTCGGCATATTGTGTAGGCCACAAGCCGAATGTCTCTTTTGTGGCTGTTAATTTCCAGCTATTGTTGTGTCAACCGCCCAGCCGGTTTGGGCCCCAATTGAAAGCGTGGAGCATAAATTTAATTTCAAGCAATCGCTGTGCTTGACGTCACTTGATGTCCACTTTGTTCTTGGGCGCACATGTTGAGACGAACTGCCCGGCCTGGACCGTAAATACATCAACCGGTCGCCCTGAGTCTGCTGCTCCATTGTTCGAGCGCCCGCCGCCAGCTGGCTCAATTATAATTTGGCAATGCACGCCAAGAAACCAGATTACATGTATCGTAAACCGACAATTTATGTATTGACGCATCTAATTGCTGGGGCCCTGACCACACGACATCATCATTAATTTTCCATAGTGAATGTATTGAACTGCACATCATATACCAACAAAATGGCAGCCTGGCAGCTTTGCCTTCCGTACCTTCCAGCCCCCTGAATAATAAAGTGCACTTAAGTTGCGATTCCATTCAGATCGAAACCCTTGCGGTCATATCATTTCTAACGTCTTGACTTCGATGATGTCATTAAGCACATTCAATATGCATGTATACCTATGTCAAAGGGATAATCATCGTTCACCATTTGTTATAAAATATTACAAACAACATATATTGTATATATGTTTATTTGTTTTGGCAACATATTACATCTTATTGTGAGGGGATTTAGCTAAACTCGAGGTCTAATTCGGCTGGATATGTACTTACATATTTCGAGTCTCGGCGGGGAAATATATAAAGTTATATCCAAAGATAGTTTCGATAGTAATTGTGTGTGATTGTAATTTTGAAGTCTGGAGTTCTTTAAATATGCACTAATGGGGGAGTTCTGTAGCTGACAAGATCAGGAGTTGGAAGCCAATTGAAAAGCGTCTGAACAAACCATGTTACATTGATCTGTAAATGACCTTAACCTTACATACCATACATAGTGGCGTCTCTAATTATGTACATATATGAAATTGAGCTGAACTAGATCTCGAGTTCAGCTATAACCCTTCAGTATTTATAAGTTGTAGTTCAGGGTACCACATGCCATCAATGGGTCACTGCCACTGTGTCAAAACCGGAGATTTAGCTATTGAAGGAGTTAGTAAAAATACATTGTAGCTGACAAAAGTGAATAAAAAGTTAAATTTTTAAACAAACTAAAATGATCGCATGAGTGTTTGTTTTACTAAAGAACATGCAATTGGAAAACATTCAAATTAAATTGAAAACATTGCAATTCTATGAAAACCCGTAATATAAGTGTTGTGGTGAGTAAGAACTAAAAGTTAAAACTAAAAATTACTAAGTACCAACTAATTAATACGTTCCATCAGTAATTTGAATGGACTATCATCAATGATTGTGTGTGGTGTGTAGTGTGTCACTTTTACAGCTGTAACTTCTGAAGACAGTTTTTTAAATTCATTTCAGTGAGGGTAGTTGGACACTTGGCTAGTGTTCAGTAAATCTAAAATATTCACAAATTGCATCCTCATAAAGATTGTATATCTAAGAATCTTAGCTATATCCGCTTATGGCTTGATTGCATAGATTTCCATGATTTTCAAAATGCCTCAATATGCATTGAATGCACCGATATAATGGGTTCCCGATACCCGCTCCAGGTGGGTGCTACCTGCTCGGTGTGAGTGCGTATACGCACTCTCTTGTGGACATCCGGTTCTGCGGGCGAGTGCCCATTTATGACTTGTCATTGAAGCGACGCGGCTTGGCGGGATTTTCGGGGTACGAAACGGGGTGTGTGTTGAGTACATGGAGTGTTCGCCCAATCCCAGGAACTCGGGGAGACGGACGGGGACAGGGCTGGGACAGAGATGGTGCAATTCAAATGAATTTTTGTGCTCGCTCCACAACGTTTTTAATTGAAAAACATTTTCGTTTTGGTTTCGGTTTTGGTTTTGGCCTGGGCCAGAAACGCCGCCGCAGCCACTTGCTGGCCATAAGCCTCTTTCGGCCAAACGCTCACCCTCTCTCCCTCTCTCGGCACATCGGCTCCGCTGCCTTCTACAGCCTGCCGGCAAACAATTCCACCGCAAGACCGTACCGAATATGGCCATGCGACGTACTGTGTGCACGCGTTCGTGCATAAATTCCACCAAGTGTCCATTTTTCTGATTTGTGTGCAAAGTTTTTTCCTTGTTGTTTGCCGTGCCGCCGCCCGGCGTTGACTGACTGCCCAGGACGAGGACAAGGATAAGCATGCAGATGGAGATGGGATGGGATTGGGGATGTGAGTGGAAAGGGGGCTCCGATGGGGATGGTTGGACTTGGATTGGTGAGCTGGAGCTGGAGTCTTGTTGCCTTGACTAGGCTTGTCCTTGCGCTGCGCCGTTCGCATGCAAATGCGGGCAGAAATAGAAAATGAATTCATTCAAAGAGTAGTAAGAATTTTCTATTAAATTTCCGCGGCTAGCGAAAGAAATGCGTACAAACAAGAAATTAAAATACAAGCGCGGGCGGCGGAACGTTTTAAGAATTTTTAATTAAAATGGCAATTTCTCGGCGCAAAATTCGTTTAATCAGAGCTGGCCAGATCAACTTTCCATTCCTTACACATTGCGCATACGACGCGTGGCCGGCAGCAATCCCCGAATTCTGTGCCGCTAATCATGTTGTCTTGGAGTCCGTCTTAGTCATTGTATCCGCCTTTGGCTTGAGATCCATTTGGTGGCCAATTTGAGTGCATTCGGAATCACGTGGCTTCAGAAAATCCTCAGCATCCCAGGCCTGCTGGTCCGTGGTCCCCCAGATGAGGTACACCAGGTTGCCAAAGAAGAACACCACGGCGGTCATGCCGAACACAATCTGCCACTGGCTGCGGGAGCCCTGAGTTGAAGAAAAAATCAAAGTTATGTTAATCACTAGATTAACTTTTACCAGCAAATATTCATTTTTTAGTCCAATAAGAAAAAACCCTAATTTGAAGGTATATTTATCATGAGGAGCTAGGAATTTAAGAAATTCAATCTAAAAGCGACATAATTACTAGTTTGGAGGCTAAAATCAGGGTCTAATTTTCGGTATTATTATGCTCTAATGCTCTAATTACGCTCAAATTAATGAATATTTTAAATTGAACAGGGCAGAAGGCAGAAGAAAATTTTGAGAAATTAAAACAAATATTGCGAAGAACGGAACATCCGTAACACCCAATTAAAGACAAATCTAGCTTGAAACTTGTTGTTGGCAAAGTTTACAAAACACACAGAGTCTTGTTTATTATCCGACTTTACTCAAACTTAAATTCACTATTCTAGCCTAGTTACAGAAATTCATTATGTGTGAAGACCAATTTTTAAAACAAAGTTGTTGCAACAAGTTATTTAAACCAAGCTATAATATTCTTGAACTCTATGGTTACCGGGTATAATTAAAACATACATTTAAGGCTCAATAATGGAATGGCGAAATGTAGTACCATTTTAAGAACCCAAATTTCAAAACAAACTTATTCTGGAATTTAAATTCATGTAAAAAACAAGAAAGGAAGCTAACTTCGGCACGCCGAAGTTTGTATACCCTTGCAGATTGGTTTTCATATTTATATTATAAATTATAATGCCGAAAACAGACACTTAACAGAGTTTCATAACATTTTACCTATACTTATCGACGCATTTTCGCGAAAGTATCGTATGTCGCTTTTTTTCGAAATTGAGATTTTAATGCAAAATTGTTAGGCACCTAATGTCTCACTACCCTGTGAAATATTATAACTGAAAACCCTATAGTTCCGATAAAAATTAAGTTTCAATTTTGTCTTTTCTATAGTGCTTCCTAAGAGATTAAAGCACAAAAAAGCTTCTCCTGTAAAATTGGATTTTTCGACATACGATACTTTCGCGAAAATGCGTCGTTATTATGTTTACAGTTTGACAGTTACAGTTATACATTCCCAGCTTTACATTTTCTCTACATCTACGGATCGCTTCTATGGCAGCTATATGATATAGTTGTCCGATTTTCATAATATTGTTACCAAAATTTTGAAATAATACTAAAAGCTCATGTCTCAAAGTAGATGAAAATACGTTGAAAAACAACGAAGTTATAATTTTTTCTATTACTTTCCCTATCGTTCCTATGACAGCTATAAGATATAGTCGTCCGATTTTCATAAAATTTATACCAAAATTCTGAAATAATACCAGAAGCTTATATCTCAAATTAGATTCAAATACGATGAAAAACAACGAAGTTATATTTTTTTTCGATTAATTTCCCGATCGATCCTATGGCAGCTATAAGATATAGTAGTCCGATTTTCATAAAATTTTTACCAAAATTCTGGAATAATATAAAATGACCATATCTTAAAAATGATGGAATAATTTTTGAAAAACAGCCAAGTTATAATTTTTTTTCTACAAATTTATCGAACATTTGTATGGCAGCTATATGATATAGTCGTCCGATCCGGCCCGTTCCGACATATATAGCAGTGAGAGTATATAGAAGACTATATGCAAAGTTTCATTCAGATAGCTTTAAAACTGAGGGACTAGTTTGCGTAGAAACGGACAGACGGACAGACGGACAGACGGACGGACAGACAGACATGGCTAGATCGACTCGGCTGTTGATGCTGATCAAGAATATATATACTTTATAGGATCGGATACGTCTCCTTTACTGCGTTGCAAACTTCTGACTGAAATTATAATACCCTGCAAGGGTATAATAAGATTGCAATGCTTTCACTCACCTGGTCGGTTACTATAACGCCCACCAAGAGTGGTGTCAGCAATGGAAATATGTTGCCAATACCATTGACGATGGCCATCAGCATGCCTGAGTGGTTGGGCGACATGTCGATTATGGTGAGAATGCTGCCAATGCCTGAGCCGGCGTTGAGACCCGCATTGATGGTCATCAGAGCTATGGCCAGACTGGTCTGGCTCTTGTCCAGAAACCCGATCCCGATGAGTGCCGCCGCCGGCCCCCAGTAGGAGACGGTATTGATGGACTTGCGCAGCGTAGTCAGCGACATCCAGCGCCGCGACATAGCCACATCCGCAAAGACCAGGTACACGTAGGACATGCACCACATGGCCAGGAAGGGCAGGGCGGAGTAGAGCGCGTTGCTTTTGATGTCCATCTCCAGGACGCCGTGCATGTAGGAGGGCGTCTGCAGCTGCATGGTGGAGTTGGCCCAACCCTGGGCGCTGCGCACAATCAGCAGGGCGTAGAAGGGTGCCGATGTCCAGATGGCGCGCCACGGGATCGGAATCTTCTGGGCGTGGAATCCCTCCGGCCGCTTCATCGATCGCTCGATGTGTTCGCGCTCTTTGATGCCAATCCAGCGGCTGTTGGGAGCGTTGTTCGCACCGAGCGCCAACCAGAGCAGGCACCAGAGGCCACAGGAGCCTGCCGATACGTAGAAGATGCCTGGCCAGCCCATTGAACCGTTGGCAATGAGTCCGCTGCTGGCCATGGCCAGAACCGATCCGCAGTCGGCACCGGAGTAAGCGAAGGCGCCCAAGCGGTTTCGATCCTGCGGCGGCGACCACTTGGCCAAGTGTTCATGTATGCATGGAAAGATTAGACCCTGGAACAAGCCCTCAATAATGCGTATCACACTGAAGGCCTGCCAGCCGCCCCAGCCGACGCAATAGGGCGTGAGCCCACTCAAGACGGACGTGGCCAGCGTGGGGATGAGCAGAACCGCCTTAGCTCCGAAGCGCCGCACCAGAAATCCGGCCGGGAACTGGGTGACGATGTAGCCCCAATAGAAGCTGGACAGGACATAAGACTTCTCCGCCCCCGTCCACTCGTACTCCTGCGGGCGATATGTGGCGGCCATTACTTCAGCAATGCTTACATTATGCGAATCAGACTCACCGGAAAATCAGGATTGGTTGTAGCTGCATCCGTCATGGCCACCACGGCCACACTCACGCTGAGCCGAGCAGTGTAGTTGACGACGATGGCCAGAAAAAGCAGCAACGCCTGCAAATGGCGGATGCCGATTACGGGACCTGAAAGAGGGCATAAAGTGAAAAAACAGCAAAGTTTTAATTGTGTTCTAAAAATTTTCCCACCTTTTCTATGGCAGCTATATGATAAAGCAGATACGGCCAGTTCTGACTTACATAGTAAGAAGGAGCAAGAGACTACTGAAACTGAGGGATTAGTTTGCGTAGAAACGGACAGACGGACATGGCTAAATCGACTCGGCTGTTGATGCTGATCAAGAATATGTAATGAATATATATGTTTAAGTATGTTGCAAATATTTCTTAAAGCATTTCAATTGATTTAAGGCCTACAGCTATTTTGTGGCACTCCTGACAATGCAATGTGCGAATATTTCAGCCTTCTTAACAGGAATAATGCTGTCTAACATCAAATCTTACTCATTTGTTCACAAATTCAATTTATGGAGACTTTGCTTAGGAGATTACCAGGAGGAATATTCCAATCGAGTTAATTATGCAGAAATCTCATAGTTGAATGAATAACCCATCTTATCAAAACAAAACAGAAACATTAAAAGATTGTTTGATTATAAATTTAAAAAAATTAATAATTATCATCTTTCAATTCTTTAAATTCGAAAATTACCTAAACCGTATTTCCCCTAATAAATTTTCAGTTTACACTAAATATATAAATGTGTTCATAAACTATTTTAATTCATCCTGCCCGCAAATTTTTGTTCGATAAGTTAACAGCTTCCACACTTGTGTTTAAAAAAAAAACCGAAATATAAACAGTACAAAAAATTAAAAAATGTTTTACCGTTTTTCAACGTTTCTAAATACACTTCCGTTTGCTGTTATGCAGCTAATCAATTCGTTTTAAGTCACCCCTGGCCCATATGGCATTAATTATCACATCGAATTGTCGCTGCAAATCAGTTGAGTGCACTACAAAAAAGTTAATTAGGTTTCCATTACAAATAGGCTATTTACTAATATTAACCAATGATTTCCTGATTGGATCAATACAAAGTTGATAATTTCCGATAAATAACCTAAATCTACAGAGAGTGAAAATGGCATCCCCAAACTAAGACTTAGCTATGGCGTTGCGCAATGAAGTGTGGGATGCAATCGATTTAAACTAAATGAAAAGGTTATCCGCTTGTACGACCTTTTCTTGTACAACTTCCTAACAACATCTATTTAGCTATACAAATAGTTAGAACAGGGTGGCACTCACCTCTCGAGAGGCACACTCCAGGGCGGATTCTTGTCGCCCTTACTCTCGCTAATAAACATGAACCACATACTGAAGGAACTCAACTGTGGGGGAGTAAAAGCAGAAGCATACGCTGATGTCAGGTCCTTTCCCGTACATTATAAGTACCATAATGTCGGAAGCTTTGAAACGATTAAATAATTGAGCAAAATCCTGTGGACAAGGGTTTAACACAACCAAAACAGAACTAATGGTGTTCACAAGGAGATCAAAGATCCCATGAAACAACATGCCCATGGTAGATGGCATCGAACTACAGCTAGCAGAGCAGGCGAAGTACCTAAGGGTAATACTGGACCCGAAGCTCTTATGGAAGCGCAATATTGAGGGAAAGAAAGAAAGCGGGAATCCCATTCTAGTTGTGCAGTAAAATGTTAAAAAAAAACTGGGGACAACACCCAAAAAGTAATATGACCAATATTAAGGTACGGAGTGCCTACAACAAAACTAACAAGGCATAAACAGGAGCAATGACAGCATTGCTCTCGTACTCGGCGGCCGCTTGAACTGTTCCTCAATGGCACGGCGGCTCAGAGTGCGGTGAGACTCAAGGCAAGCAATTGCTAGAGGGAATACCGTATCGAACAATGCCCTGCTCGATCCTTGATGAGATATCTTCACGAGCATATCAAAACACAGACTACGTGATCCCCGAATTGATATTCGGAAATGGCTACACGAATTCTTACCCATAGAGGAAAGAGTGGGCTAGAAACGAGGCATCACTTTTCACCGATGGCTCTAAAATGAACTCTGGTGGGGTAGCTGGGATTTTCCCCGAGATCTTGGGGATTGAATCGACTTCTTTCAGTGTCCCGAACTCAGCGACAGTTTTCCAGGCTCAAGTACTCGATGTACTGGAGGCGGCAAGACTAGTAATACAGCGAGGCCTTGGGGATAGCAAAGATAGTCAATGCGGCTATCAAAGCTCTAACAGCTGTGAAAACGAACTCACGCTAGTGTCAGAATGCAAGAGCCCTTAATGAACTTGCTGAATATAACGACGTAAAGAAAACCTGGGTGCGAGGGCAACGACATAACTGGGAATGATAAGACCGACGAGCTGACTCGGCTGAACGTAGTAATATTAGAGGAATATCAATGCCGCTTAACGCGGTCCACACTACAATCCATGACTATTTCAAAACTACGCTAAGCTAACATAGTATATTGAAGTTGTATTGGCCGAACTTCTAGAAGAAGCCTACAAAAGATCTGTAAGTAAGACCGGGCTATATAATGGCACGCAATAAAGATGGTGCTGATATATGTATAGCAACAGCTGCAAAAGCTGCAAGGAACAAAAACAGGAGACAATCGCTAAAATCGCTAGGATAAATAGGGAAGCTCAAGGTTAGCTGCAAACTTGCTTTTTTCAATGATTCACGATGGAGCTGAAGAAAACATACATCACAATCAGGAAAGAGAGGATATGGACCAAATCGGAGCCGAGGTCTATTTGGAGGTCAAAGGAAGGACCTCACCATTATACCTACCTACCATAGTAAGATAGTCCGATAAGACCAAGATAACCAAAGATTATCGTTATTACTACTAATACTACAACTAACATATTAAATTGCAGAAGCTGTTTCAGCAAAAAGCAAGTCATTGTAATTATCGTTTAAAATATATAATATAACTAAGCATGGACCAAGTTTAGGAACATCGTTTCATATATAGCATGTGCATATATTGAAACTTATTTGTTGCAAAACAAAAATTGTTTACCTTCTTTGAATATATATACTAGACTTTTATAAGCTGTGACTCTGTTATTACCTCACTGTTAAATTTTCACGGATAGATGAAGTTCCAGATACAATTTACTAGTTATGGTAGAAAGCGGCCCTATGCCATAACGTCCTTTCCACTACTCACAGAATTAAAACTCGTTAAAAGAAGAAATAATTAAATGTATGGAAAAGTAAAACAATTTAATAACTTTTGAACTCAAAGGTAATTCAAAATACTGAAATTGAGTATAAAACAAGAAGGGAAAGCAAAATTCGACACGATGAAGTTTGGAATTTTAAATATACATATATGCTGATCAAAGCAATATATAAACTTTTAGTAACATTACATATTACATATAATAAAATATTCTATACAGTTATTCATTCAGTTATACATTCACAGCTTGGCATTTTTCTATACATCTGCCGATCGTTGCAGATGCAGCTATGTATATGATATTCTAATATAATAGAAAATGCTACTAACATATCTAATTCGTTCCGACTTATAAACTAGTGAGAGTAGTCAGAAAACTATATGTAGTATAAATGGTTTCATTCAGATAGCTTAAAAACTGAGAGACTAGCTTGCGTATAAACGGACAGACGAACGGACGGACAGACGGACATGATCAAGAATATATAGTTTAGGGTAGGAAATGACTCCGTCCCTGCGTTGAAAACTCCAAACTAATATTATAATAAAAATTCAAAAAGGGATAAAAACACATCTCAGATGACTTAAATTCTCTCTGTGTACATATTACCATATGTTGCATATGTATTAAAAAGAAAATTATATATACATATCTATTCATAATTAAATTTATAATTGATAGAGTTATAAATTGTAGGGCTTTATGTAAGTACATATATTGTTTTTGTATAATTAACTTGCACATATTAAATTAAACGATCTTACATAGGTTTGAGCCATCTTAAAGTACACAAAACCAGCGTACATGGCACACGCAATTTGGCCAATAAATTTCCATACTTAATTGCTCTTTGGGGCTATACGAATATGTGGGATTTATTTGCTGTATCTAACTCTTTGGTCGAGTTTATTGACCAGTTTTGCCAGCCTACTGTTTTGGGGTCAGGCTTGGTCATAAATCATAAATAATCAAAGCCGTAATTCAACAGTGTTCCAAATAAAATTACACGGTCAAGTATTTTTCGATAAACTCCCTCTCAGTTCAAACGAGTAAAAACCTCTATTTATATCTTTATAGTGAATAATCTAGATAAGCCAATCTTATCCCTAGTTGACCACTTTGATAAGATTGGATCGTGGCGTCAAAAATTCCCAAGCTTCTTAAGATATCAAAATCTAATATTATCATACTTTATAATTAAAATAAAGTATATTTATTAATCAGCAACCCTTCCTCAGTTCATCGGATTAAATATGAATTTGCGATTCCATTTGATTTTGTAAACACTTCATTCGAAATAATATAATCGAATCCGCATATTATTATAATTTTTGTTATTATACGAGCATTGTTTTGTTTTTGTTTATTTTATCACTTGATGGCCAAAGCTCTTGGGATTAATTATTCATTCACCTTTTTGTTCGGCGGTCATTCCCACAAAGTGGTCTACACACTGGGCTCGCGTTACGTATTTCTTTTCACTGGGACGTAAGCTTAATTTTGTGCTAAAAAAGCGCGACTTGTATGGATTCGAATGTGAGTTTAGTCAATCGCGTCCAGCCGTGCCAATAGCTGAAATACGTCTGAACGCGACAGTTAAAGCTCTGCCCGCCATATAGCGATTATGACTGCAATTAGCCGTCGAGATTGGGACAGGGCTCTTTAATATGTTTTATCAAGCTGCCGATTACCCAGGGCGAGAACTAGATGCTACCTGCCGCATTCCCGACATGATAACGCCAACTTTTGTTTGGCTGCCACTATAAAACAAACATCGGTAATATAACCCAGACACTGGGCACTTTCCTCTTCATTTGTGCCAGTCATCTGTGCGGTTTAATCTCCCTTGGGGAAATCAACGAGCCCCGGCCCGATCTAGCCCTACAAACTTGCAGTTCTTTTATGAAAGCAACACTGTGAAATTACAACGATTTTATGATAAAATGCGCAATTAACGTGAATTGAAAAGTGAGCTTTACATATGACATCATTAGAGATGAGTACAATTAAACGCTGGCTGGCGGTTCTCATTCCGCTTATTTGCCAGCCAATTTATTGGATAAGCCAACGAAGCAAAGTTCACCCATCGTGACTACCTTTTACCCATTAAAATATAGAAATTAAATTAGAAGTTTGAAAACTATACAAAACTATACTTGGCCTAATTCATTTACGGAGCAAATAGTGTCCGCTTTCTAAATTGTGAGGGCCAACGATGGTGATTATTTAATACATTTCTATAGATGTTATTGTGTTTTACTTGTTTTTGAATCGAGAAAATTAAAATATTTTATAGTTATGGAACTCAAACTTTGATATACATATTTGAAAGCCAAAGATTTTGCAAATAAATTAAGAAAGATTTAGGGTGGAATATATGTATATACAGAGGTAGTCAAAAGTATTTACACAATAAACAATAATTTGCTTATCCAAACTTATTGTAGTTATTGTTCTTGTTGTTCTTAATATATTTCCCCGAAATATTTTTATCACGTTACTTGGTCTATGCAGAAGCAACTCAAAAAGGAATGCGAAATACAACGGTACATGGGATAATGATAAAACCAAAAGAGTATATGCATGCAAGTTGTCAAAAGTATTTACACACGTTTTCTTTACGTCAAAAATATTTACACATAAATAGTTTCATCTTAAATTTAGTTTTGTTCAATTTTAATTTTCTTTTTAGCAAAAATCACGCAAGTTATTCTATTAATATTAAAACAAGAAAGAAAGCTAACTGCGCACGCCGAAGTTTGTATACCCTTGCAGATTGCAATTGGATCATTAAGAAGCAAGCCTTTCTGGTTAAATAATTAAAAAAAAAGGAAATATATAAAAGTTGTATATTTCATATCATAAATAAAATGCTGAAAACACACACAGATTTACATTCCTAGCTTTACATTTTCTCTACATTTACCTATCGCTCTCCAGTGTTGGCATCGCTAGAAGATGCCTCCAGGAGAAAGCCAGGCGAACTCCTTGCCTTTGCGAAAAACACCTTGATATTCAAGGATCTCGAAACCCGCATAAATAGTCTCTAGGTCCATCCAGAAGTTTCCCCGGATAGCTATGGGCCATATTGGCCTATGTGTGGCCCCTCGAGGGCCGTCCGGTTTAACCTAACCTAACCTAACCTATCGCAGCTATATGATACAGTTGTCCGATTTTCATAATATTTATACCAAAATACTGAAATATCTTATATCTCAAAGTAAAACAAGAAAGGAAGCTAACTTCGGCACGCCGAAGTTTGTATACCCTTGCAGATATTATTTCATTAAATTTTACCTATACTTATTGTTTAGAGTTTGACAGTTACAGTTTTACATTCCCAGTTTTACATTTTCTCTACATCTACCGATCGGTTTATATGGCAGCTATATGATATAGTTGTCCGATTTTCATAAAATTTATACCAAAATTCTGAACTAATAAAATAAGCTTATATCTCAGAGTAGATAAAAATAGGTTGAAAAACAACGAAGTTATAATGTTTTTTCTATTAATTTCCCGATCGTTCCTATGGCAGCTATATGATATAGCTGTCCGATTTTCATGAAATTTTTACCAAAATTCTGAAATAAAAAACAGCCAAGTTATAATTTTTTTTCTAAAAATTTATCGATCATTTGTATGGGAGCTATATGATATAGTCGTCCGATCCGGCCCGTTCCGACATATATAGCAGTGAGAGTATATAGAAGACTATAAGCAAAGTTTTATTCAGATAGCTTTAAAACTGAGAGACTAGTTTGCGTAGAAACGGACAGACGGACGGACGGACAGACGGACAGACGGACGGACAGACGGACATGGCTAGATCGACTCGGCTGTTGATGCTGATCAAGAATATATATACTTTATTGGGTCGGAAACGTCTCCTTCACTGCGTTGCAAACTTCTGACTGAAATTATAATACCCTGCAAGGGTATAAAAAGTATAACTTCGTTGTTTTTCAACGTATTTTCATCTACTTTGAGACATGAGCTTTTAGTATTATTTCAGAATTTCGGTAACAATATTATGAAAATTGGACAACTATATCATATAGCTGCCATAAAAGCGATCCGTAGATGTAAAGAAAATGTAAAGCAGGAAATGTATAACTGTAACTGTCAAACTGTAAACATAATAAGTATAGGTAAAATGTAATGAAACTCTGTTTTGTGTGAGTTTTCAGCATTTTATTTATGCCATGTACATATGTATAAATATACAACTTTTATATATTTTCTTTTATTTTTATTTTTTAATTATTTAACCAGAATGGCTCGATTCTTAATGATCTAATTGGAATCTGCAAGGGTATACAAACTTCGGCGTGCCGAAGTTAGCTTCCTTTCTTGTTTTCCAATAATGTCAAATTCGACACACTCAGAGATTTATGAAAAAATATTGATATAAATTCAAGAGACAATATATTGTATACCAAAAAAAAAAACTTTCCAACTTTAAAAAGCTCCTTTTTAATACAAGAACAGCTCTTGAAGATGCCGTAAAGATTGCTTATAAAAAATAAAACGTATTGAAGTTAAAGCCCTTCAAAAGTACCCAAAACTACACTTCTAAGTTTAAATATTTAAAAAACTTTACTTATAGGAATTTTTTTGAGAAAAACAGAAGTACATTTTTTATTTATAAAACTAAGTTAAGCAACATTAAAAATAATTAAGATGAATATAATATAAGCAATAAAATAATAATTTAATAATTAAAAAATTCAAATACGCCTCCTATGAACCACCGTGTAATTGGCTGAGCTCCCAACCCTGTAAAACTCGAACTATCGACTAACGTCAAATGTCATATATCGATATATCGCTAGCTCAAATGTTATCCCTAGCATTTCAGCGGCGCGAAGTTTTTGTTTTTTAGGGTTTTATGATTGTAATACGACGGTAAATAATTGCACCATTGAAACAGGGGACTGAAATGGACTTCGATACCGCTAAGGAGAACATCCAACCGTTAGCGAGCGGTCGCAACGTTAGCCTGCTGCAGGCCTCACTCAGCCTGGACTCCGCGCAGGGCCAGGAGCAAGTTGCGCAGCGCAGCAAGTTGAAGAAGGAATTGGAGAACTATACCGGCGAGGATCCCCTGGACCCATGGCACGCATACATCTGCTGGATCGAGCAGAGTTATCCGGCGGGCGGCAGCGAATCCAAATTGCAGGTGGTTCTGAAGGACTGCCTCACAAAATTCGAAAAGGATGTTCGCTACCAGCAGGACAGGCGGTTCATCAAGCTGTTTATTAAATTTGTAAGTAAGGATAATAAGTTTGTGGACTAGCCAATCTCTACCCCCTCCGTTGCACGATTCCAGGCGCAAGAGCTGAAGAACCCTATCGAGTTGTACCAGGAAATGTATAGTCGCGGGACTGGCACGATGCTCGCGGATTTCTACATCGCCTGGGCGTACTGCTGTGACTTGAGCGGCAACATGCAAAAGGCCGACGAGATCTTTCGCCTGGGTCTCCAGTGCCGGGCCCAGCCGCTCGAGGAGCTAAGGGAAGCCCACCAGCACTTCGGGTATACGGTGGGTCAGCGCATGTTGTACTCTGACGGCGAGCAGGCCGACGCAGTCAACCAAGAGCTGCACGAGCGTCGGTTGGCCTTGCAGTCGTTAAAGGGACGTCGCCAACGGGGGTCCAACACTATTACGGTGGGAAGCGTGCGTACCGGAGCTGCCGTAAAGAGCGAATTTCCGGGTGTGGTGCAGGTAAGAAATGCCGAAGTCTACGTTCCCATAAATCGGAACGTTATCAAAGTGACAGAGTCCTAGGAGTCAGAATCATTATAAGAATGATGTATATTTTTTAAAATTTTTATAATGTTGATTTCTATTATTATTAAAGCTTACAAATGTCAGTCCTACAATTACCTAAGCTCAAAAATAACCGAAACAAGAACAACTGCAGAGCGCTTCGTGTTTCTTTAAAGATCTCATTTTTCGTTCTCTTATTAACAACATATGCATTTTGCATTTTATTTAATGTTAAGAGGGTTGACCCATGTGACCGTTTACAAAAATCAAAAGTTTTCTTAGGTTAGCTCGCTTTTCTAACTTATTTTCACGTTTTTCCAACTGG
This sequence comes from Drosophila kikkawai, assembly GCF_030179895.1. Taxonomy (NCBI): domain Eukaryota; kingdom Metazoa; phylum Arthropoda; class Insecta; order Diptera; family Drosophilidae; genus Drosophila; species Drosophila kikkawai. The sequence goes on along the minus strand of NC_091728.1, from coordinate 25,740,167 downwards.
TCAACATGATTTCTCAAAAACGACTTAACCGAAATTTGCACAATATGTTCAGCATACATGCGGTCATCGCACTAGTCATAGACTAGTTTATTTTGCAGGGCGTTTTTAGTTTTTTATTCCGCATTTTTCCGCATTCATCCAGATCATAATTGCATTTAAATTTTTTAAATCGACCTTCCCAGTTCGTGTTGACCTTTGTTTTTTGTGTAGTATTTTGGTTGCCAAAATATGTCGAAAATGTTATAATATTTTAACTAAAAAAAATTTAGAAAAATACTTTACTTAATAACTGGTAAAACATTCAAATTGTAAAGTTGCGCTCTTCAGAGAAAATTTAAAAAAATCGGTAAACCCCTTAAATTTATTGTCTTTTGCGTTTAATAACTTAAATTCTTCCAAATATCTCGAAACGCTTTGATTAAAAAAAATAAATCAAAAACACATATTGATATTTATATATGTATTCCCCAATATAATATGTGAATATTCGTAGGGATCTTTGTAAGAAGGACGTGTAAATTGTTAATACAAACAGTGGATACTTTCAGATGGGTGGCCCTAGCACCAGCCGCATGCAGAATTCTGATCGTAACGTGGAGGTTTTCAGAGACGAGAACGGCGCCATGCTGTCTGCGGTGCCTCAAGAGGTGAAAACAAGCCACACCTCGATCGTCGAGGCAGCTCGCGGGATAGAAAACCTCAAGGAGTCAATGCCCTGGAACAAGGCTCACGCCAAGACCCACAAGCACGGCAAAATCTTCTCCGGCGACTCCTCGCCAGAGCTGGGCTTCGATATACATGTCGACGAGTATGTTTTTCCACCCATCACCAACTACGAACGACGCTTTGACAAGCCCTTTCGATTTCCCCCCAATTTCGTGGCTAAGAACAAGCCATTGGAGACATGGGTGACCCAAGTAACAATTGAGCAGGAGCCGGAAGCAAATGCAGTGCCGTGTTATAACAAACCATTGCTATACCCGCGACCCAATATAGAACTCTCCCCCGAGGAGTATCGTGGCTACATTTATCTTAGAAGACATGAGCCGAAGCATCCGTTGGTCCTCCGTAACGACCCGTGGTGGGGCACTGGTGGGGAGCTCAGAGGAATACGCCTCTACCCAAACTTTGCCACCGCCTCCAAGCCGCAAGCGCTGGACGAGCTAGACAAGTATTTTAAACCGCCAAAAGTGCCCAACATTCAAGTCGATTTCGACCAGCTCTATAACGACGATGAGCAGACAGAGTACCAACAGGAGGAGTTGCTGGCAGCCAAGTGGCGGCAGAAACGTAATCTTACAGTTATTGGCGACTTTGATATGGATGAGACTGCATGCCTGCCCGAGGACAAAATGCCGCGCCGCAAGAGTTTCTTTCCCTCTTCCTCCAGAAAGTCAATGATGCCGCGCAGAGAGGATCGCGCGGAGGTTACGGAACCGGCAGCCCTAGGAGACGATGCTCCGGCAACGTCGTCTGATGTCTTGCGTCAACCCGCTGCCTCATCGCAACCGCCTGTTACGACCGAGCAGCCCAAGGTGCATATACTTGAGGATCCCGGTTCAACCGGTTCAACTGCAGATGTTAAATTTGCTGTGCCAGATCCGCCTCTGCGTACTATACAGATTTACCAGGACCCAGATGAGCCAGAGTCTGCGCCCCTAACTAAAGCACCTGTTTTCGACGCAGATGAAACGTGCTCTACGCAAATGTTCAACATGTTCATAAAATCTCATGGCATAAGTACGCCGAAGGGCCCGCAGAAGCAGGCTCCATCCCGGCAGTTTGGCACTGTGCTTAAGGAGCTGTCGCCGACGGAGGAGCCCGCTTCCTCTCCTACCTCGACCGAGTCTCTGGTGGATTCGCGCTCACCCATGTTACGCAAACAGCTGTCGACCATCTTGGAGACCTCGGAGCACGGCACTCAAAGTTCGGCGGCCACTAACGCCACTACTAAGTCGACCATTACCTCAACTTCTTCTTCCCCCGGCTCTCGCACTACACCCACTCTGACCGCCACCCCTGGACCACTGAGGCAGCAGCGCCTGCCTGGCCTTGATAGCTCCACAGTTAGTGAGGAACAGGAGAAGAGGGCAGGTTATAATTTTTCGCGCCGAGAGCTTTGGGAGCAAAATGCTCCCAGCGTGCCGATGATGAAATCGCTGCGTTTCCAAGAGGATAAGACTGAGACGATTCCTAGAGCTCTGCCCTGCTTTCAGGAAGACAAAACCGAAACGTTGCCGCGACTACCTGTCGGTTTACCAGAGTGCGCGATAGCAGCTGGACAACTGTCACCGCCGAAGATTCCAACGCTCGATGACGATGACCTTTGCGGGCTCTTTGCAAAGACGCCGCCAAAGATGAAGACGTTTGGCTCTTCCATTTCACAGGACGCTTCGCGGCGTATTTGCGACCGAAACACTTCCGAATTGTTTTTGCAGCCACCGAGAAGCACTCGGGACTCGATTGGTGCCTCCTTTGTTGAGACCATCGGTAAACCTTCGGCCGCACCTGATGGCTGCCAGCTGGCGGACTCCTTCATGAACGAATTGTCCTTTGTTCCCGAGACACAACCCGTGAATGAACCCGGCGCTCCGGCTACGCAACAGAAGTTCGAGATCTTCCTCGACGAGACACAGCCAGAGATGATAAAGCCAAAACCACCCATCGGCTGCAGTTTTTCCTTGGACTGCACGGTGCCCGAAACGCAGCAGTCAGTAGTGCATAAGGAAGCAGTTAAGAAGCCGGAGACTGTAGGACCATCGCACATGATCGCTTCATTCATGAACGATTGCACAGAGCTGAGTAGCTGTCCGCCACAACTTCCGTTGTCCTCGGGAACTCTGAAGTTCGCCAGCGATTCTCCCAGCTCAAGCCAAGCAAAGAGTAGTGGAGGGCACTCCGATAACTTCTTCGAACTAAATGCTGCCACGGAGATGTTTGCCACTAACATTAGCATGATTAAGAATTCCACGCTGCTTCCTCCGCCCGTAGTTTCAAATCCACCAGCTGTCAAAGCTGAGGGAGAGGGTGAGCGAGATGACAACGGAGACCTGAGCATTTATTACAAGTCCACACCGCTAACGCCTAAGCAATCGCACCGTTCCTGGTGCCATTCTGATAATGATAAATGATAGTGATACACTTCCGCAAGATCATTTCGTACACCCCAAGTTAAACATTGACAAGTCAGTCGTGATCCAAACGGTCCCCGATAACAATATAAACCCCTTTAACATAGACCTCATTGGTTCCCTGCTGGACGAAATTGACTTCTCACAGTACATCGAGAAGCTACCGCACTGCCAATTGGTGGGCCATGTCAAACGTCTGCGTCCCAATGCCCAAGTGGAGGTGAATGGCGAGCCGTTTGAAGTGGTCAAGATGCTTGACAAAGGTTCGTACGGAACTATCTACACGGGAAAACACGTTAAGACCGGGAAGAAGGTGGCTTTAAAGCAGGAGCGGCCAGCCAACTACTGGGAGTTCTACATTACCCTGGATGTTCGCAGTCGACTAAGTAGCGAGCTAATGGTAAGGTTTATGTTTTAAGGAGACGTAATGATCAATTAACTCCACTCAATACTTCTTAGTTACTTATTTTTATGTTTTCACTTATAATGATTGCGTGTCCTGCTTAATTTAAATGCTTGATTTCCGATGTAGTCTGTAATTTTCCGACTCTAAAACAAAAAATAAGGTAAATGATCATTTTATATCTTTTAGTTTTCAGCATATACACACTTTGATTATGCACTGGTGGGCAACAATTGCAGCGTCTATATCTCGGACTTCTCGGATTATGGTTCGCTGATCTCCGTGTGCAACAAAATAAAGAGTGGCACGGGCAAGAACCTGGACGAGTACGTTGTGATGCATCTAAGTTGCCAGATGCTCGACATCGTGGATCATCTGCACGCCTTGGGCATAATTCACGCCGATATTAAAGCGGACAACTTTCTGCTTATGAGACCGTAAGAACCTTAAGCTAGGTACCCTTTCACCACAAGAACTACCTATCATGTGTCTCTTCTAGGTTGTGCGCGCATCCCAATGAGGTTAGCCTGCAGCTTATTGACTTTGGCGTGTCTATCGACACCAGGCGCTTTCCGCCCAATCAAACATTCAATTATGTGCACCACCACGAGCTGTTCAAGTGCATTGAGATGCGCACCAATCGGCCGTGGACGTACCAGCTCGATTTATTCGGCCTAGTGGGTGTCATGCATGTCCTGCTCTTCGGTAGCTATATGGAAGTTGTGAAACGGAGTACGAGTGGAGTTTGGATGCCGAAAACTGCTCTTCCGCGCTATGTCCAGCGGCAGATGTGGGAGACTATCTTCAGGACGCTGCTTAATATTCGCGACTGTCGTACAATGCCCAATCTACAAGAACTGCGCATGCTGCTCAAATCCGAGCTAGCTGAAAAGGAAAAATATGTTGCCGAGGCCATTAGCAAATTCAATATGATACTGCATAAGGAGTGACCTAATTTGTATTGTTGACTATAGGTTATAAGCTCATAAAATATTCCAAGTCGTTCTAGGTAGGCTCATATAAATAAAGATTTTAAATTTATTTTTAAATCATTTTTCACAGGTACGCGAGTAACAGTGAAGCTTCCGTGGCTCCTTGAAAAAGTAATAAGCAAAATGAAATTACTAAAAGCCAAGGTCCTTAGGTTAGAGAATTAATTAATTTGATTTATTTAGACACCACTAATAGGGTCTTCCCACACACCGTCAAAGCGCATTCACCGTCCGTTGAACTAACTACCCAGAAGATTTTGCCGTTCCGAATTTTCTCAAATGGACCGCGGTTAGAAGGCATTAAAATCGTACTGTTGGTCAAATTTGCACTGTTAAGAAGAAATCAGAGTTGAAAAACTATCGCCAAACAAACGGTCGTTAGATTTAGATGCGCTTTGATGCTGGTCCATTTGGGAAAATTCCGAACGGCAAAACCTTCGTTTTGACGGTTTGACGGCGTTCGCGCAACGAGCGTTCAAAGTCTATCGAAAGATCTTCGATTGATGTGGTGGCCAGCTCGCCTTCATCGATGTTGCAGGCATGCCAGGTATTTCAATTTGGCTGCGGGGGGGCCCATGGAATCACTGAGCTTTCCTGTCGGTTTTCGCCCCCAGGTCCCAAAGGGCCACGCGGTTTACAGTAACCTAAGGAAAGCATGATAATAAATTAGATAAGAAAAAACGTTAAAACCTTCAAAAGTTAATCAAGCTGTATTTTTTACACCCCTGCAGGGTATTCTAATCTCAGTCAGAAGTCGGACGACTATATAATATGTTGGATTGGAGTAAGTAGGAGTATTAGGGACAGCCTTAATAAACATGGAGTGTACACACTAATTCCTATTTCACCATAACCGCCACTATTTCATCAGCAAAGGAGTACAGTATTGTTGTCCCACTCCAAACTCTGATCTGCCATCACTCTTTCTTTCATAATGTCCATAACCCTAAATTCGTAGAGTTGAGAGCAGTCGCTGTAGAAAACTGAACGAGGCAAGTCGAGTGCGTCCATAGTGCGAAAGAAGAATTTTCCGTAAATAATTTAAACATTTATAATCTTGTGAACTTTACCCTAAAATAAAATAAACTTAATTTGTATTATCCCTACAAATATATCTTACATATTTCTAGAAAAGAAAATTATAGCTATGAAATTTTTAACAAATTTTCATCTACTCTGAGACAAAAATCTTCAATTTTTTCAGAATTAAACTTTTTAATTTTATGAAATATAACGACTATGTATATAATATAGTCGGCATAGTAAAAATCGGAGAGTTAGTAGAAAGAAACAAATAAACCTTCGCTGTTTTTTCACCTTATGTAATGTAAATTAATGTGCCTTTAGTTTCATACGACCACAGGATGCAGCGTCGTTTCTCTGATGACCTATACATATGTATGTGGCTCTGAAAATATAATAGCTTCTGCCTAGTTTTAGAGCCCATGTTGTACTTCCTGTGAGTCGAATATAACAAATAATAAGCGATCGCAGGTGCTGCCTCAAGGGCCGAGAATGCCTTGCTCTGCCTGTGACACACATTCTCAGTTGACCAGAAGTTATAATATTCAAATTAAAGGAGTGTTATTATTCATACATTTGTTCATTTGTTCAGTACTAAGTACTTTTCTCAATTTTACCATATATAATGATATATTAAACAACCCTTTATCTTCCTTTTAGTAAAACAAAAACTTAATTTGAATGAATGCTTTTCTTAACAAAGTTTCTCGTTGCTATATGATCTTGATGGTCGCTTTTTCACTTTGCCCGAATCCGTTAACGATAAGTGGGGTGGAGTGTACACACATAACTTATATTACAATAGAAAAATGTACCAGTGTAATGCTCCGAACGAGCTGCATGGCCGGAAAAGTTGAGGGACAGGGCAGACAGCTTTTTGCTGCAAACAGCTGCAAAATAAATGTGAATTTCATGAAATAATGGCGCTAAAATACTTTATGATGCAAAATGTACGGCGCCAACAACAAGACCAACAGCAAGAGCATCCCCAACTGCACGAGGGCAAGTGAATGAGGATAAGGATGCGGATAGTGGCTGGTGGGTAGTGGATAGTTCGGCAGGGCATTCCTGAGGAAGCGGGCAGGAGCAGCATCAGCTAAGCGTTGAGCAGCTGCCACAATCAAGTCAACAAGGGCGAAAAATTCAACCATATACAAAACATGGTAAATGGACATTGTGTCCGTGTGTGTGGCAGGATCTAAGGTCATTTTCAATTTGCATAAATCAAGCGATACCATGTGCGGCATGGGTAAGGCACCAAGGCCCGGTGACAGTGGACCAGATCTGAAATATCAAAGTTTACAAATCGATTAAAAAAATTGTTGATCCCAACCAAACTGTAGCAAAATATTAAACTATTTAAGTCTCAAAATCATTTACAATATAGTTACATACATTCAAATCTAAATTGATTGCATTTCTCAATTTAAAGAATCATATATGTACATATTTCACAAATCATATAATCGCAAATGATCGTGCGTTTTCAATGCCCAAGGTATCGGCCGAACGGAACGGAACGGAAACCACAGTCCAGCACTGTCCCGGATAACCTGCAGGGATTGCAGCTACAGATGGCAGCAACTATGGGCAGCGCGGGGGAGGTCTAGGAGCTAACAGTGGTCGTAAAGTTAACCACATGCAATTGCCGCGTCCGCAAGCCCAACAGAGTCGCGCCGAGTCCTGACTGAGCCAAGCACTTTGATTTATAAGACTTTCATATGGCGGCAGAACGGTCGCTTGTTTGGATCATTTGTGAATCATGTCGGGCCGATTCTGACTTTGATTTATATGCTGTGCATATGCACAACAGTAGCTACATCATCCCACGCCACATGTCAACCGAATGTGCCAGGCATGAACACGCCGAGCGGCATTGCCCCCGGAAACGGAGACTACGAATGCTGCTGGACGCCGAACCTGAATGCAGAATGCCAAATGGAGGTTGCAAATGTCGCCCTCAGCCCGTGGAAAACATGGCGATGTAACTGAAAATATATGCATTGAACCGAAAATTGCATTGCAATGGAATTTTCCGCAGAAATGCACGTCTCTTGGTCTGTTCTCATCCGCAGACGGGGTGATTGTTACATTAACGCAATCCGCCTGAATGAGTTAGAAAATAATTAATTTTGCTTATAGGCAATAATTGCAGAGGTCGACAAAATTCAAACTTTTTTTTCTTAACACAAAACGCGACTGATTCTAAAAGTTCTTGACCTCTTCATTGCTAATTCGAAAACGAAAAGTCGCTAAGTACCAATTTTAAAAAATCGCGAGGTAAGTATGAAAAATATAGTGTTTTGACACTTTTTAAGCCTTATTAAACGTTTTCCGTTCCGTATTATACATACATACATATACTACAAGAATAGAAAAAAATATCTACAAAGTTTCATTCAGATAACTTCAAAACTAAGGGAATCATTTTCTAGACCGACTCGGCTGTTGATGCTGACCAGGAATATAAAATCGTTGACATAAATAATAATGTACATTTTTTGTTATAAACTGTAATTTTTAACTAAAAGTATTTTGACAAAACAGAATATGGATATGGATATATTTAAAATGAAATAATGAAATAGAAATTAATAAACAACAAGAAAAGAAGCTAACTTCGGCACGCCGAAGTTTGTATACCCTTGCAGATTGCTTTTCATATTTATATTATAAATTATAATGCCGAAAACAGACACTAAACAAAGTTTCATAACATTTTGCCTATATTTATTATGTTTACAGTTTGACAGTTACAGTTATACATTCCCAGCTTTACATTTTCTCTACATCTACGGATCGCTTCTATGGCAGCTATATGATATACATAGTTGTCCGATTTTCATAAAATTTATACCAAAATTCTATAAAAATAAGTAAAGCTCATATCTCAGAGTAGATGAAAATACGTTGAAAAACAACGAAGTTATCATTATTTTCGATTAATTTCCCGATCGTTCCTATGGCAGCAATAAGATATAGTGGTCAGATTTTCAAAAAAAATGTTACCAAAATTCTGGAATAATATAAAATGGCTATATCTCAAAAATGTGTAATAATATGGAAAAACAGCCAAGTTATAATTTTTTTTCTAAAAATTGATCAAACATTTGTATGGCAGCTATATGATATAGTCGTAGAGTATATAGAAGACTATATGCAAAGTTTCACGGACATGGCTAGATCGACTTGGTGGCTGGTGATGCTGATCAAGAATATACAGCTGTGTTCACTGAAATAGCAGTGCGACAGAGGAACAACTTCAAAACGTTTTTTTGTACATATTCCTTTTTGCAAACTGATCTACTGCACATTGTTTTTGTAAAGTGGAACATAAAGATAAAAATCGAGAAAAAAATTCCGTTAGATTTGCTCTATTTTTATGTTTTATTGATATTTTTTCACATATGCAGCTCGTTTTGGCCGATCACTGAAATAGCAGTTTTTAATTTTCTTTCGCAAAAAGTGCCGAAATTTCTTTTAATTTTGTAAAAAATGAGTTTCATTACGGTCGTTATTATAGTTTATACTATAATACACCTTTACAACGCAAAAAAAATTATTTTAGTGGGCGCAGGACCTCACTGATCCATGAGAGAAAGGTATCAGATAACTTTGCCTATAAAAAAGGGCAAAACATGTAAAGAGTCTCTAAATCTTTCAAATTGTTCTTTTAAAATAGTTTATAATTCATAAAATATGAACCGAACCCAAAAAAACCGAGGTACGATTCGCAAAACCACAATTGTACAGGCCCGACGCGTACTTCGCTTCAGCAAAGCTCGTCCTTTTGCATCCTCTAGGGATATATGAGCGGGAATTGGCATGGGAATCAGTCATGGGACCATTCGCCGGGGACTTATTGAATACATTTTTGATTCGCGAAGTCCATGGAAAATGTCACTGCTTGGTTACAGGCATATCAAGGCCAGATCCGAGTTCGCCAATAGCCACTTGAACTGCCACTATTCAAATGGCGTAATATCCTTTTGACAAATGACTCCAAACTGGTTTTATTTGGTGGAATAGGACAAGACAATATGTCCGTCGACCTCCAAATAGATAGTATCCTCCAAACCATACGCTGAAGACAGTAAAACATGGTGGCCTAAAAATCATGGTTTGGGTATACTTTTCATACAACGTTGTAGGTCCCGTATATATGATCGGTGGGATCAAAAACCATTATGTTTATGTCTAAATATTAAAAACTGTCTTGCAGCCGTATCCTGAGGAAAATATGCCATTAATTTGGACATTTAAGCAGGACAGTGACCCTAATCATACCAGCAAGGTGGCCAAGGAGTGGGTTCTTAATGAAAAAGTGGATGCACTGCCATGGCCTGCACAGTCCCCGGATATTATTCCGATCGAAAACTTATGGGGGACATCAAGGGCTACGTATTAAAGAAGTTTCCGACTTCTAAGCCGCAGCTTTGGCAATTTGTGCAGGAGGAATGAGGCCATATTCCCCTCAAGCGTTGCTAAGACTTGGTGGACTCCTTGCCACCCAGGTATGAGGCTATGATAGCTTCTAAAGGCTATTTAACAAAATATTAGATCATAGTCAATTAGAATTTAAGAAGAAATAGGTTTCTTATACGATATTTTTAAATTTATGAAGAATTTTAGTTTTTCACTGCTATTTCAATGATCGGCATAATATAGACCTTTTTTGTTGTTATAATCTATATCTTCTATAAGGTTTATGTTACCTAAATAAAATGATTGTGGTATTGTTAATAATTAAATACACTAAGCCTTTATGAAAAAAAAATTGTATGAAAATAGCGTTTGTAACAGTATTTTCCAATCTGAAACGTGCAGGTCCGTGGGCACTGCTATTTCAGTGAACACAGCTGTATACACTTTATAGGATCGGAAACGTCTCCTTCACTGCGTTGCAAACTTCTGACTGAAATTATAAAACCCTGCAAGGGTATAAAAATAAACCCTCCTATGGCATCTATTACCTTTTGCAAACGTATAGGAACAAATTTTACTAAATTTTTAAGCGTTTCAATGGAAATTTCCTTTTATTGTTAAGTTTGGACTCATCTTGCGTTTTATGTAAACCCATAGAGAATGATGTTGAGATTGGGATTTTACTTCCAAGTGCTTTATGGCATGAAGCATTATCCTGTTGCAGGATAAAGTCTTGCCCAATAAGTCTGTCGCCGGCAAGCAATGCGTGATGTTGACTTTATTGGTATTGGTATAGAGAAACCTTGTGGGAAAGAATACAATTTGGTGTCGTCGTTGGAACGTCTCGTTGCTACCCTGGCTACAGGGTAGACCCGTGTCACGGGCTCCGTCGATGAGTAGCCGGCTGGCTGATGTCCTGTGGTGGGGGAACTTCTGCTATCCCTTTGTTCAGGTGGTGCAACTGCGCGATGTCTGCGCGCGTTGGTCGACTTGATGGCACCCTGTTCGGGTGATGCGACTCTGCGACGAGTGTGCAGTGAGTCGACTTGTTGCTAACCTGCTACAACGCGATATGCACGTTGCGTTCGACTTGATTATGCCCTATGTGAGCGGTGCGACAGCGCGTGGCGCGTGTCGGCGTGACGGCACTCTGGGTGAGTGATGCGACTCCGCGACGAGTGTGCGGTGAGTCGGCTTGATGATGCCCGGCTTGACGATACCCTGTCCGGGTGATGCGACTGTGTGTAGTCGGCTTGACGACACCCTGTTCGGGTGATGACGCGTAGGGTGCGTGATCAGTTGCGGGCTGGCCGCTGTCGTGGTCACGGTAGGTGGGTCCGGGTGACGTCCCTCGAAGTGAGCGACCGTCGTTGCCTAAGCTCGCACCGTCCCTAACGCTTCACTGCTACCCTATATCTGCCAAGATCCGCCAGCAAGGGCCAGACCTTGTCCCCTCCTATGCTTGCTTTGCGAATGCGGCGAGCCTTACTCGACGTCCTCCCCTATTCGTGATCCGCCATCAAGGGCCAGACCAGGACCCAAGTCTATACTACCTGTACGGGCGTGGTCATACGGACCGCACTCGATACCCTGTTTCCGCGAGATCCGCCATCCAGGGCCAGACCTCGTCCCACGCCTAACTTGCTCACCGAAGCCCGCCAACTAGGGCCAGACTCCGATCCTCCCGTCTACTCCGCTAGGTCCGCCAACAAGGGCCAGACCTAGTCCCACTGCTACCTACACCTTTTCCTATGTATATTCGCTGATAAGTTTCGCCAACTAGGGCCAAACCTTTTTCTCCTGCCTGATCTTGGGTTAGTATTACTTATTCACTCACCAGTTGTCTGCTCGGCTGCTCCGCAAAAGTGAAGTTGCACTGGCCGGTGCGTCGCTTTATATAGCCGGCCGACAGCTGTTTTCCGCAGATCGATAATCGATAGTTTCCCGATGGTCGATAGGCGGGGTGTTGCCAGATCGACCATATCCATGTGATTGCCACCAGCTGTTCGGGGTTGGGCGCGCTAATTCTTTGCTGGCATTGCCACCCGGTGACAGTGTTCCCGTACTTCCTATCTTTCCCGCGCCCACCATTATTTAAATCTTGCCGTTGGTGTTCGTGTCTTTTCTTGTTTTTATTCTTAACCCTACATTTATATTTCTAATAACAAAGGAATCTTTAGTAACTTCTTGGTAACAAAATAGAGATCTTTTCCATTGGTATTTCAGGTTTCTTTGTGTTTTGTTTTATGTTGTGACGCGGGCCGTCGCACTCCCCCCTCCTTTGCCTGGCTTAGTTTTTCGTTGTCGTGAATACTTTTCCTTTTGCCGTTATCCGTGCTTCGTGTATTGTCCCGTTAATTGTCATTTTAAACGTGATCCTTTTTCCTGGCGGTCGTTTGTCCAATTTCCGTTTGATCTCTGCCGCTAGTTCCGGGGGTATTTCGGTGTTGTCTGTTCCGGGATGTGTTACTTTATCTTCGTCGTCCGCGTGAATCTCCAGTATGTCTTCGTTTTCTCTTTCCCAATCCGTGATTTTTTTGTTGCGTTTTCCATGGTGTCTGCTCGGTCTGTGCGTGGATTATCTTTCTATTCTTTCTATTCTGACGTTTCCTTCGTTTTCACATCCGTCGGTTAATATGTGTGGGCAATCCTCCGCATTGCAGTGTCGTGTTACACTGTGCCAAGAAATCTATCCCCAGTAGTGCACCTCCGATGACTTCGTCTAGTATTAGCAGCGTTACATCTGCTTTGTCTTTCCCGAGTTCTATTTTTAGACGTAATTCTTCTGTGGCCACCGTTGTAGTTCCGTCTGCCAGGTTGATCACCTCGTCTGTTGGTTGGATTTCGCCATATTTTCGGAGTTTGTCTGCCAGTTTTTCGCTTATGAAGCTTCTCGTTGCCCCTGTGTCGAGTATTCCTTCGATTTGCATGTCTGCTACTCTTACTTGGGCGATGATCTTTTGGCCGTCGAACTTAATCATTGTCTCTGGTGGTATGTCTGCGTTGGCACTGGGCGTCCCACCTGCCTCCCAGCGCCTCTTACGTTTCCCTCGTTCCTTCTGCAACAGTGGATTGTTCTTATGTTATCTCGTCTGCATACCCAACAAAACAGCCTCATCGGGTTATTGCACTGTTGTGCTCTGTGTCCTGGGTGTTTACAACGTCGGCACAGGTTGCTCGTGTTTGTTACTCCCGCCATTATTGCTTGTGTCTGCTGTGTGTATTGTGTTCCTAGGGCTTCGAACTCTCCAGTTAGCCTTAGATAGTCCTGTAGCGATTGTATTTCTCTACGTTTGGCGTATCTTTTGAACTCTATGGTGCTGGTGGTTTGCACGGCCTAGCTCGCCGGGGTCGGGGTTCGTACGGAAATTTATATGTCCAAGCCCCTCGTGTCCCAAAACAACAAGGCAGAGAGAATGATATGATTTGATGTTGACTTTATTGGTATTGGTATAGAGAAACCTTGTGGGAAAGAATACAATTTGGTGTCGTCGTTGGAACGTCTCGTTGCTACCCTGGCTACAGGGTAGACCCGTGTCACGGGCTCCGTCGATGAGTAGCCGGCTGGCTGATGTCCTGTGGTGGGGGAACTTCTGCTATCCCTTTGTTCAGGTGGTGCAACTGCGCGATGTCTGCGCGCGTTGGTCGACTTGATGGCACCCTGTTCGGGTGATGCGACTCTGCGACGAGTGTGCAGTGAGTCGACTTGTTGCTAACCTGCTACAACGCGATATGCACGTTGCGTTCGACTTGATTATGCCCTATGTGAGCGGTGCGACAGCGCGTGGCGCGTGTCGGCGTGACGGCACTCTGGGTGAGTGATGCGACTCCGCGACGAGTGTGCGGTGAGTCGGCTTGATGATGCCCGGCTTGACGATACCCTGTCCGGGTGATGCGACTGTGTGTAGTCGGCTTGACGACACCCTGTTGGGGTGATGACGCGTAGGGTGCGTGATCAGTTGCGGGCTGGCCGCTGTCGTGGTCACCGTAGGTGGGTCCGGGTGACGTCCCTCGAAGTGAGCGACCGTCGTTGCCTAAGCTCGCACCGTCCCTAACGCTTCACTGCTACCCTATATCTGCCAAGATCCGCCAGCAAGGGCCAGGCCTTGTCCCCTCCTATGCTTGCTTTGCGAATGCGGCGAGCCTTACTCGACGTCCTCCCCTATTCGTGATCCGCCATCAAGGGCCAGACCAGGACCCAAGTCTATACTACCTGTACGGGCGTGGTCATACGGACCGCACTCGATACCCTGTTTCCGCGAGATCCGCCATCCAGGGCCAGACCTCGTCCCACGCCTAACTTGCTCACCGAAGCCCGCCAACTAGGGCCAGACTCCGATCCTCCCGTCTACTCCGCTAGGTCCGCCAACAAGGGCCAGACCTAGTCCCACTGCTACCTACACCTTTTCCTATGTATATTCGCTGATAAGTTTCGCCAACTAGGGCCAAACCTTTTTCTCCTGCCTGATCTTGGGTTAGTATTACTTATTCACTCACCAGTTGTCTGCTCGGCTGCTCCGCAAAAGTGAAGTTGCACTGGCCGGTGCGTCGCTTTATATAGCCGGCCGACAGCTGTTTTCCGCAGATCGATAATCGATAGTTTCCCGATGGTCGATAGGCGGGGTGTTGCCAGATCGACCATATCCATGTGATTGCCACCAGCTGTTCGGGGTTGGGCGCGCTAATTCTTTGCTGGCATTGCCACCCGGTGACAGTGTTCCCGTACTTCCTATCTTTCCCGCGCCCACCATTATTTAAATCTTGCCGTTGGTGTTCGTGTCTTTTTTTGTTTTTATCCTTAACCCTACATTTATATTTCTAATAACAAAGGAATCTTTAGTAACTTCTTGGTAACAAAATAGAGATCTTTTCCATTGGTATTTCAGGTTTCTTTGTGTTTTGTTTTATGTTGTGACGCGGGCCGTCGCACTCCCCCCTCCTTTGCCTGGCTTAGTTTTTCGTTGTCGTGAATACTTTTCCTTTTGCCGTTATCCGTGCTTCGTGTATTGTCCCGTTAATTGTCATTTTAAACGTGATCCTTTTTCCTGGCGGTCGTTTGTCCAATTTCCGTTTGATCTCTGCCGCTAGTTCCGGGGGTATTTCGGTGTTGTCTGTTCCGGGATGTGTTACTTTATCTTCGTCGTCCGCGTGAATCTCCAGTATGTCTTCGTTTTCTCTTTCCCAATCCGTGATTTTTTTGTTGCGTTTTCCATGGTGTCTGCTCGGTCTGTGCGTGGATTATCTTTCTATTCTTTCTATTCTGACGTTTCCTTCGTTTTCACATCCGTCGGTTAATATGTGTGGGCAATCCTCCGCATTGCAGTGTCGTGTTACACTGTGCCAAGAAATCTATCCCCAGTAGTGCACCTCCGATGACTTCGTCTAGTATTAGCAGCGTTACATCTGCTTTGTCTTTCCCGAGTTCTATTTTTAGACGTAATTCTTCTGTGGCCACCGTTGTAGTTCCGTCTGCCAGGTTGATCACCTCGTCTGTTGGTTGGATTTCGCCATATTTTCGGAGTTTGTCTGCCAGTTTTTCGCTTATGAAGCTTCTCGTTGCCCCTGTGTCGAGTATTCCTTCGATTTGCATGTCTGCTACTCTTACTTGGGCGATGATCTTTTGGCCGTCGAACTTAATCATTGTCTCTGGTGGTATGTCTGCGTTGGCACTGGGCGTCCCACCTGCCTCCCAGCGCCTCTTACGTTTCCCTCGTTCCTTCTGCAACAGTGGATTGTTCTTATGTTATCTCGTCTGCATACCCAACAAAACAGCCTCATCGGGTTATTGCACTGTTGTGCTCTGTGTCCTGGGTGTTTACAACGTCGGCACAGGTTGCTCGTGTTTGTTACTCCCGCCATTATTGCTTGTGTCTGCTGTGTGTATTGTGTTCCTAGGGCTTCGAACTCTCCAGTTAGCCTTAGATAGTCCTGTAGCGATTGTATTTCTCTACGTTTGGCGTATCTTTTGAACTCTATGGTGCTGGTGGTTTGCACGGCCTAGCTCGCCGGGGTCGGGGTTCGTACGGAAATTTATATGTCCAAGCCCCTCGTGTCCCAAAACAACAAGGCAGAGAGAATGATATGATTTGATGTTGACTTTATTGGTATTGGTATAGAGAAACCTTGTGGGAAAGAATACAATTTGGTGTCGTCGTTGGAACGTCTCGTTGCTACCCTGGCTACAGGGTAGACCCGTGTCACGGGCTCCGTCGATGAGTAGCCGGCTGGCTGATGTCCTGTGGTGGGGGAACTTCTGCTATCCCTTTGTTCAGGTGGTGCAACTGCGCGATGTCTGCGCGCGTTGGTCGACTTGATGGCACCCTGTTCGGGTGATGCGACTCTGCGACGAGTGTGCAGTGAGTCGACTTGTTGCTAACCTGCTACAACGCGATATGCACGTTGCGTTCGACTTGATTATGCCCTATGTGAGCGGTGCGACAGCGCGTGGCGCGTGTCGGCGTGACGGCACTCTGGGTGAGTGATGCGACTCCGCGACGAGTGTGCGGTGAGTCGGCTTGATGATGCCCGGCTTGACGATACCCTGTCCGGGTGATGCGACTGTGTGTAGTCGGCTTGACGACACCCTGTTCGGGTGATGACGCGTAGGGTGCGTGATCAGTTGCGGGCTGGCCGCTGTCGTGGTCACCGTAGGTGGGTCCGGGTGACGTCCCTCGAAGTGAGCGACCGTCGTTGCCTAAGCTCGCACCGTCCCTAACGCTTCACTGCTACCCTATATCTGCCAAGATCCGCCAGCAAGGGCCAGGCCTTGTCCCCTCCTATGCTTGCTTTGCGAATGCGGCGAGCCTTACTCGACGTCCTCCCCTATTCGTGATCCGCCATCAAGGGCCAGACCAGGACCCAAGTCTATACTACCTGTACGGGCGTGGTCATACGGACCGCACTCGATACCCTGTTTCCGCGAGATCCGCCATCCAGGGCCAGACCTCGTCCCACGCCTAACTTGCTCACCGAAGCCCGCCAACTAGGGCCAGACTCCGATCCTCCCGTCTACTCCGCTAGGTCCGCCAACAAGGGCCAGACCTAGTCCCACTGCTACCTACACCTTTTCCTATGTATATTCGCTGATAAGTTTCGCCAACTAGGGCCAAACCTTTTTCTCCTGCCTGATCTTGGGTTAGTATTACTTATTCACTCACCAGTTGTCTGCTCGGCTGCTCCGCAAAAGTGAAGTTGCACTGGCCGGTGCATCGCTTTATATAGCCGGCCGACAGCTGTTTTCCGCAGATCGATAATCGATAGTTTCCCGATGGTCGATAGGCGGGGTGTTGCCAGATCGACCATATCCATGTGATTGCCACCAGCTGTTCGGGGTTGGGCGCGCTAATTCTTTGCTGGCATTGCCACCCGGTGACAGTGTTCCCGTACTTCCTATCTTTCCCGCGCCCACCATTATTTAAATCTTGCCGTTGGTGTTCGTGTCTTTTTTTGTTTTTATCCTTAACCCTACATTTATATTTCTAATAACAAAGGAATCTTAAGTAACTTCTTGGTAACAAAATAGAGATCTTTTCCATTGGTATTTCAGGTTTCTTTGTGTTTTGTTTTATGTTGTGACGCGGGCCGTCGCACTCCCCCCTCCTTTGCCTGGCTTAGTTTTTCGTTGTCGTGAATACTTTTCCTTTTGCCGTTATCCGTGCTTCGTGTATTGTCCCGTTAATTGTCATTTTAAACGTGATCCTTTTTCCTGGCGGTCGTTTGTCCAATTTCCGTTTTTTTGTGGCGTTTTCCATGGTGTCTGCTCGGTCTGTGCGTGGATTATCTTTCTATTCTTTCTATTCTGACGTTTCCTTCGTTTTCCCATCCGTCGGTTAATATGTGTGGGCAATCCTCCGCATTGCAGTGTCGTGTTACACTGTGCCAAGAAATCTATCCCCAGTAGTGCACCTCCGATGACTTCGTCTAGTATTAGCAGCGTTACATCTGCTTTGTCTTTCCCGAGTTCTATTTTTAGACGTAATTCTTCTGTGGCCACCGTTGTAGTTCCGTCTGCCAGGTTGATCACCTCGTCTGTTGGTTGGATTTCGCCATATTTTCGGAGTTTGTCTGCCAGTTTTTCGCTTATGAAGCTTCTCGTTGCCCCTGTGTCGAGTATTCCTTCGATTTGCATGTCTGCTACTCTTACTTGGGCGATGATCTTTTGGCCGTCGAACTTAATCATTGTCTCTGGTGGTATGTCTGCGTTGGCACTGGGCGTCCCACCTGCCTCCCAGCGCCTCTTACGTTTCCCTCGTTCCTTCTGCAACAGTGGATTGTTCTTATGTTATCTCGTCTGCATACCCAACAAAACAGCCTCATCGGGTTATTGCACTGTTGTGCTCTGTGTCCTGGGTGTTTACAACGTCGGCACAGGTTGCTCGTGTTTGTTACTCCCGCCATTATTGCTTGTGTCTGCTGTGTGTATTGTGTTCCTAGGGCTTCGAACTCTCCCGTTAGCCTTAGATAGTCCTGTAGCGATTGTATTTCTCTACGTTTGGCGTATCTTTTGAACTCTATGGTGCTGGTGGTTTGCACGGCCTAGCTCGCCGGGGTCGGGGTTCGTACGGAAATTTATATGTCCAAGCCCCTCGTGTCCCAAAACAACAAGGCAGAGAGAATGATATGATTTGATGTTGACTTTATTGGTATTGGTATAGAGAAACCTTGTGGGAAAGAATACAATTTGGTGTCGTCGTTGGAACGTCTCGTTGCTACCCTGGCTACAGGGTAGACCCGTGTCACGGGCTCCGTCGATGAGTAGCCGGCTGGCTGATGTCCTGTGGTGGGGGAACTTCTGCTATCCCTTTGTTCAGGTGGTGCAACTGCGCGATGTCTGCGCGCGTTGGTCGACTTGATGGCACCCTGTTCGGGTGATGCGACTCTGCAACGAGTGTGCAGTGAGTCGACTTGTTGCTAACCTGCTACAACGCGATATGCACGTTGCGTTCGACTTGATTATGCCCTATGTGAGCGGTGCGACAGCGCGTGGCGCGTGTCGGCGTGACGGCACTCTGGGTGAGTGATGCGACTCCGCGACGAGTGTGCGGTGAGTCGGCTTGATGATGCCCGGCTTGACGATACCCTGTCCGGGTGATGCGACTGTGTGTAGTCGGCTTGACGACACCCTGTTCGGGTGATGACGCGTAGGGTGCGTGATCAGTTGCGGGCTGGCCGCTGTCGTGGTCACGGTAGGTGGGTCCGGGTGACGTCCCTCGAAGTGAGCGACCGTCGTTGCCTAAGCTCGCACCGTCCCTAACGCTTCATTGCTACCCTATATCTGCCAAGATCCGCCAGCAAGGGCCAGACCTTGTCCCCTCCTATGCTTGCTTTGCGAATGCGGCGAACCTTACTCGACGTCCTCCCCTATTCGTGATCCGCCATCAAGGGCCAGACCAGGACCCAAGTCTATACTACCTGTACGGGCGTGGTCATACGGACCGCACTCGATACCCTGTTTCCGCGAGATCCGCCATCCAGGGCCAGACCTCGTCCCACGCCTAACTTGCTCACCGAAGCCCGCCAACTAGGGCCAGACTCCGATCCTCCCGTCTACTCCGCTAGGTCCGCCAACAAGGGCCAGACCTAGTCCCACTGCTACCTACACCTTTTCCTATGTATATTCGCTGATAAGGTTCGCCAACTAGGGCCAAACCTTGTTCTCCTGCCTGATCTTGGGTTAGTATTACTTATTCACTCACCAGTTGTCTGCTCGGCTGCTCCGTAAAAGTGAAGTTGCACTGGCCGGTGCGTCGCTTTATATAGCCGGCCGACAGCTGTTTTCCGCAGATCGATAATCGATAGTTGGTGTTCGTGTCTTTTTTTGTTTTTATTCTTAACCCTACATTTATATTTCTAATAACAAAGGAATCTTTAGTAACTTCTTGGTAACAAAATAGAGATCTTTTCCATTGGTATTTCAGGTTTCTTTGTGTTTTGTTTTATGTTGTGACGCGGGCCGTCGCACTCCCCCCTCCTTTGCCTGGCTTAGTTTTTCGTTGTCGTGAATACTTTTCCTTTTGCCGTTATCCGTGCTTCGTGTATTGTCCCGTTAATTGTCATTTTAAACGTGATCCTTTTTCCTGGCGGTCGTTTGTCCAATTTCCGTTTGATCTCTGCCGCTAGTTCCGGGGGTATTTCGGTGTTGTCTGTTCCGGGATGTGTTACTTTACTTTCGTCGTCCGCGTGAATCTCCAGTATGTCTTCGTTTTCTCTTTCCCAATCCGTGATTTTTTGTGGCGTTTTCCATGGTGTCTGCTCGGTCTGTTCGTGGATTATCTTTCTATTCTGACGTTTCCTTCGTTTTCCCATCCGTCGGTTAATATGTGTGGTCAATCCTCCGCATTGCAGTGTCGTGTTACACTGTGCCAAGAAATCTATCCCCAGTAGTGCACCTCCGATGACTTCGTCTAGTATTAGCAGCGTTACATCTGCTTTGTCTTTCCCGAGTTCTATTTTTAGACGTAATTCTTCTGTGGCCACCGTTGTAGTTCCGTCTGCCAGGTTGATCACCTCGTCTGTTGGTTGGATTTCGCCATATTTTCGGAGTTTGTCTGCCAGTTTTTCGCTTATGAAGCTTCTCGTTGCCCCTGTGTCGAGTATTCCTTCGATTTGCATGTCTGCTACTCTTACTTGGGCGATGATCTTTTGGCCGTCGAACTTAATCATTGTCTCTGGTGGTATGTCTGCGTTGGCACTGGGCGTCCCACCTGCCTCCCAGCGCCTCTTACGTTTCCCTCGTTCCTTCTGCAACAGTGGATTGTTCTGTTATCTCGTCTGCATACCCAACAAAACAGCCTCATCGGGTTATTGCACTGTTGTGCTCTGTGTCCTGGGTGTTTACAACGTCGGCACAGGTTGCTCGTGTTTGTTACTCCCGCCATTATTGCTTGTGTCTGCTGTGTGTATTGTGTTCCTAGGGCTTCGAACTCTCCCGTTAGCCTTAGATAGTCCTGTAGCGATTGTATTTCTCTACGTTTGGCGTATCTTTTGAACTCTATGGTGCTGGTGGTTTGCACGGCCTAGCTCGCCGGGGTCGGGGTTCGTACGGAAATTTATATGTCCAAGCCCCTCGTGTCCCAAAACAACAAGGCAGAGAGAATGATATGATTTGATGTTGACTTTATTGGTATTGGTATAGAGAAACCTTGTGGGAAAGAATACAATTTGGTGTCGTCGTTGGAACGTCTCGTTGCTACCCTGGCTACAGGGTAGACCCGTGTCACGGGCTCCGTCGATGAGTAGCCGGCTGGCTGATGTCCTGTGGTGGGGGAACTTCTGCTATCCCTTTGTTCAGGTGGTGCAACTGCGCGATGTCTGCGCGCGTTGGTCGACTTGATGGCACCCTGTTCGGGTGATGCGACTCTGCGACGAGTGTGCAGTGAGTCGACTTGTTGCTAACCTGCTACAACGCGATATGCACGTTGCGTTCGACTTGATTATGCCCTATGTGAGCGGTGCGACAGCGCGTGGCGCGTGTCGGCGTGACGGCACTCTGGGTGAGTGATGCGACTCCGCGACGAGTGTGCGGTGAGTCGGCTTGATGATGCCCGGCTTGACGATACCCTGTCCGGGTGATGCGACTGTGTGTAGTCGGCTTGACGACACCCTGTTCGGGTGATGACGCGTAGGGTGCGTGATCAGTTGCGGGCTGGCCGCTGTCGTGGTCACGGTAGGTGGGTCCGGGTGACGTCCCTCGAAGTGAGCGACCGTCGTTGCCTAAGCTCGCACCGTCCCTAACGCTTCACTGCTACCCTATATCTGCCAAGATCCGCCAGCAAGGGCCAGACCTTGTCCCCTCCTATGCTTGCTTTGCGAATGCGGCGAACCTTACTCGACGTCCTCCCCTATTCGTGATCCGCCATCAAGGGCCAGACCAGGACCCAAGTCTATACTACCTGTACGGGCGTGGTCATACGGACCGCACTCGATACCCTGTTTCCGCGAGATCCGCCATCCAGGGCCAGACCTCGTCCCACGCCTAACTTGCTCACCGAAGCCCGCCAACTAGGGCCAGACTCCGATCCTCCCGTCTACTCCGCTAGGTCCGCCAACAAGGGCCAGACCTAGTCCCACTGCTACCTACACCTTTTCCTATGTATATTCGCTGATAAGGTTCGCCAACTAGGGCCAAACCTTGTTCTCCTGCCTCATCTTGGGTTAGTATTACTTATTCACTCACCAGTTGTCTGCTCGGCTGCTCCGTAAAAGTGAAGTTGCACTGGCCGGTGCGTCGCTTTATATAGCCGGCCGACAGCTGTTTTCCGCAGATCGATAATCGATAGTTTCCCGATGGTCGATAGGCGGGGTGTTGCCAGATCGACCATATCCATTTGATTGCCACCAGCTGTTCGGGGTTGGGCGCGCTAATTCTTTGCTGGCATTGCCACCCGGTGACAGTGTTCCCGTACTTCCTATCTTTCCCGCGCCCACCATTATTTAAATCTTGCCGTTGGTGTTCGTGTCTTTTTTTGTTTTTATTCTTAACCCTACATTTATATTTCTAATAACAAAGGAATCTTTAGTAACTTCTTGGTAACAAAATAGAGATCTTTTCCATTGGTATTTCAGGTTTCTTTGTGTTTTGTTTTATGTTGCGACGCAGGGCGTCGCACTGGTAACAGATTTATTGGCTGGAGTTATAAATAGCAAAAAGTATCTTTAATGCGCAAGAAACAAATGAGAACTGATTGAATGCAATGACAAAGTACTTTTGTCCATCCAAAAATGCATTATCTTATCACGTGTTATAGCAAAGAAATAAATTTGCTTATTAGTGCCATATTTTGCTCTCTCAAAGCTATAAATAGATTCTCTTTGAAATCTCTTTGAAATTCGCCAAACAAGCAGTTTTTGATACGTTGACCGCAATTTCTCAAATTGGTACATTGTGGAAACTCTTCGTTTTGGAATTGACAATCCACATTCGTAGGATTTATTGACATAAACTGTAATTTTAAAGATACCGGCGTCAAATTTTGCGCATGGGCATTTCCATAGAAAGGTCCATCGTGATCAAATAAATAAAAGGTATACAACATCTTTTTTTGTAATATAGTTACAGTAAAAAGTGTTCCAATTGATCAATTGTTACAGAATTTAGCATATTCCTTTGATATTAACCTCTAAACCAGAGGCATTATGCTTTCACTTTTGCTTTCTAACTCAGAGAATGCGTAGACTCGGAAGCCGATTGGACTCCGGTGAATAATTATGGAGGAATGTTTCGTGCATTGTCACCTATCGACGCAAAAATTAGGGTTTATTATGCTTGACCATCTTCAAACAATTCTCGGAATCATTAATTCTTCATGTATTAAATTTAGTATTTAATACTAGTTTTAACTTGATAAAGTTTAGTCGTTTACATTCTTCCGTTCAGCAAAACTATATACATATGTATGTAATCACTGACCTCTAATGGAACGATAGTTTTGCTAAACGCGTATGATCACTGATCATGATGCAAGATTTCATCCATCCGGAACCGGAATTTACTTTTTCTCAAAAAAAATCCTATAAGTAAAGTTTTTTAAATATTTAAACTTAGAAGTGTAGTTTTGGGTACTTTTGAAGGGCTTTAACTTCAATACGTTTTATTTTTTATAAGCAATCTTTACGGCATCTTCAAGAGCTGTTCTTGTATTAAAAAGGAGCTTTTTAAATTTGGAAAGTTTTTTTTTTTGGTATACAATATATTGTCTCTTGAATTTATATCAATATTTTTTCATAAATCTCTGAGTGGGTCGAATTTGACAATACAAAACAAGAAAGGAAGCTAACTTCGGCTAACTACATGGCATAAATAAAATGCTGAAAACTCACACAAAACAGAGTTTCATAAAATTTTACCTATACTTATTATGTTTACAGTTTGACAGTTACAGTTTTACATTCCTAGCTTTAAATTTTCTCTACATAAAATTAAAACCGAAAATCTGAAATAATATAATTTGGCCATATCTCAAAAATGATGCAAAAATGTTGAAAAACAGCTAAATTATCAGACGGACGGACAGACGGACATGGCTAAATCGACTCGGCTGTTGGTGCTGCTCAAGAATATATACTTTATAGGGTCAGAAAGGTCTTCACTGCGTTGCAAACTTCTGACTGAAATTATAATCGTTCGTTTGTTATTATGGCAGCTAAATGATATAGCCGACTGATCCTGCCCGTTCCGACATATATTAGTGAGAATAGTCCGAGTTTCATTCAGATAGCTTTAAAAATGGCTAGATCGATTGATTGATTGATGCTGATCAGGAAAACATATACTTTATAGAATCGAAACCGTCTCCATCTTTGCGTTGAAGACTTCTGAATAAAATTATAATACCCTGCAACGGTACAAAAATGCTCTAATTAAGTTACCTAAGGACCTTGGCTTTTAGTAATTTCATTTTGCTTATTACTTTTTCAAGGAGCCACGGAAGCTTCACTGTTACTCGCATACCTGTGAAAAATGATTTAAAAATAAATTAAAAATCTTTATTTATATGAGCCTACCTAGAACGACTTGGAATATTTTATGAGCTTATAACCTATAGTCAACAATACAAATTAGGTCACTCCTTATGCAGTATCATATTGAATTTGCTAATGGCCTCGGCAACATATTTTTCCTTTTCAGCTAGCTCGGATTTGAGCAGCATGCGCAGTTCTTGTAGATTGGGCATTGTACGACAGTCGCGAATATTAAGCAGCGTCCTGAAGATAGTCTCCCACATCTGCCGCTGGACATAGCGCGGAAGAGCAGTTTTCGGCATCCAAACTCCACTCGTACTCCGTTTCACAACTTCCATATAGCTACCGAAGAGCAGGACATGCATGACACCCACTAGGCCGAATAAATCGAGCTGGTACGTCCACGGCCGATTGGTGCGCATCTCAATGCACTTGAACAGCTCGTGGTGGTGCACATAATTGAATGTTTGATTGGGCGGAAAGCGCCTGGTGTCGATAGACACGCCAAAGTCAATAAGCTGCAGGCTAACCTCATTGGGATGCGCGCACAACCTAGAAGAAACACATGATTCGTAGTTCTTATGGTGAAAGGGTTATTAGCTTAAGGTTCTTACGGTTTCATAAGGAGAAAGTTGTCCGCTTTAATATCGGCGTGAATTATGCCCAAGGCGTGCAGATGATCCACGATGTCGAGCATCTGGCAACTTAGATGCATCACAACGTACTCGTCCAGGTTCTTGCCCGTGCCACTCTTTATTTTGTTGCACACGGAGATCAGCGAACCATAATCCGAGAAGTCCGAGATATAGACACTGCAATTGTTGCCCACCAGTGCATAATCAAAGTGTGTATATGCTGAAAACTAAAAGATATAATACAAAATGATCATTTATCTTATTTTTTGTTTTAGAGTCGTAGTTACTATTTTTTTTTTGCAAATTACAGACTACATCGGAAATCAAGCACTTAAATTAAGCAGGGCACGCAATCATTATAAGTGAAAACATTAAAATAAGTAAGTAAGAAGTATTGAGTGGAGTTAATTGGTCATTATGTCTCCTTAAAACAAACCTTACCATTTGCTCGCTGCTTAGTCGACTGTGAACCTCCAGGGTAATGTAGAACTCCCAGTAGTTGGCTGGCCGCTCCTGCTTTAAAGCCACCTTCTTCCCGGTCTTAACGTGTTTTCCCGTGTAGATAGTTCCGTACGAACCCTTGTCAAGCATCTTGACCACTTCAAACTGCTCGCCATTCACCTCCACTTGGGCATTGGGACGCAGACGTTTGACATGGCCCACCAATTGGCAGTGCGGTAGCTTCTCGATGTACTGTGAGAAGTCAATTTCGTCCAGCAGGGAACCAATGAGGTCTATGTTAAAGGGGTTTATATTGTTATCGGGGACCGTTTGGATCACGACTGTCTTGTCTGTGTTTAACTTGGGGTGTACGAAATGATCTCGCGGAAGTGTATCACTATCATTATCATTATCAGAATGGCACCAGGAACGGTGCGATTGCTTAGGCGTTAGCGGTGTGGACTTGTAATAAATGCTCAGGTCTCCGTTGTCATCTCGCTCATCCTCTCCCCCAGCTTTGTCAGCTGGTGGATTTGAAACTACGGACGGAGGAAGCAGCGTGGAATTCTTAATCATGCTAATGTTAGTGGCAAACATCTCCGTGGCAGCATTTAGTTCGAAGAAGTTATCGGAGTGCCCTCCACTACTCTTTGATTGGCTTGAGCTGGGAGAATCGCTGGCGAACTTCAGAGTTCCCGAGGATAGCGGAAGTTGTGGCGGACAGCTACTCAGCTCTGTGCAATCATTCATGAACGAAGCGATCATGTGCGATGGTCCTACAGTCTCCGGCTTCTTAGCTGCTTCCTTATGCACTACTGACTGCTGCGTTTCGGGCACCGTGCAGTCCAAGCTAAAACTGCAGCCCATTGGTGGTTTTGGCTTTATCATCTCTGGCTGTGTCTCGTCGAGGAAGATCTCGAACTTCTGTTGCGTAGCCGGAGCGCCGGGTTCATTCACGGGCTGTGTCTCGGGAACAAAGGACAATTCGTTCATGAAGGAGTCCGCCAGCTGGCAGCCATCAGGTGCGGCCGAAGGTTTACCGATGGTCTCAACAAAGGAGACACCAATCGAGTCCCGAGTGCTTCTCGGTGGCTTCGAAAACATTTCGGAAGTGTTTCGCTCGCAAATACGCCGCGAAGCGTCCTGTGAAATGGAAGAGCCAAACGTCTTCATCTTTGGCGGCGTCTTTGCAAAGAGCCCGCAAAGGTCATCGTCATCGAGCGTTGGAATCTTCGGTGGTGTCAGCAGTCCAGCAGCTATCGCGCACTCTGGTAAACCGACAGGCAGTCGCGGCAACGTTTCGGTTTTGTCTTCCTGGAAGCAGGGCAGAGCTCTAGGAATCGTCTCAGTCTTATCCTCCTGGAAACGCAGCGATTTCATCATCGGCACGCTGGGAGCATTTTGCTCCCAAAGCTCTCGGCGCGAAAAATTATGGCCAGCCCTCTTCTCCTGTTCCTCATTAACTGTGGAGCTATCAAGGCCAGGCAGGCGCTGCTGCCTCAATGGTCCAGGGGTGGCGGCCAGAGTGGGTGTAGTGCGTGAGCCGGGGGAAGAAGAAGTTGAAGTAATGGTCGACTTAGTAGTGGCGTTAGTGGCCGCCGAACTTTGAGTGCCGTGTTCCGAGGTCTCCAATATGGTCGAAAGCTGTTTGCGTAACATGGGTGAGTGCGAATCCACCGGAAACTCGGTAGAGGTGGGAGAGGAAGCGGGCTCCTCCGTCGGCGACAGCTCCTTAAGCACAGTGCCAAACTGCCGGGATGGAGCCTGCTTCTGCGGGCCCTTCGGCGTACTTATGCCATGAGATTTTATGAACATGTTGAACATTTGCGTAGAGCACGTTTCATCTGCGTCGAAAACAGGTGCTTTAGTTACGGGCGCAGACTCTGGCTCATCTGGGTCCTGGTAAATCTGTATAGTACGCAGAGGCGGATCTGGCACAGCAAATTTAACATCTGCAGTTGAACCGGTTGAACCGGGATCCTCAAGTATATGCACCTTGGGCTCCTCGGTCGTAACAGGCGGTTGCGATGAGGCAGCGGGTTGACGCAAGACATCAGACGACGTTGCCGGAGCATCGTCTCCTAGGGCTGCCGGTTCCGTAACCTCCGCGCGATCCTCTCTGCGCGACATCATTGACTTTCTGGAGGAAGAGGGAAAGAAACTCTTGCGGCGCGGCATTTTGTCCTCGGGCAGGCATGCAGTCTCATCCATATCAAAGTCGCCAATGACTGTAAGATTACGTTTCTGCCGCCACTTGGCTGCCAGCAACTCCTCCTGTTGGTACTCTGTCTGCTCATCGTCGTTATAGAGCTGGTCGAAATCGACTTGAATGTTGGGCACTTTTGGCGGTTTAAAATACTTGTCTAGCTCGTCCAGCGCTTGCGGCTTGGAGGCGGTGGCGAAGTTTGGGTAGAGGCGTATTCCTCTGAGCTCCCCACCAGTGCCCCACCACGGGTCGTTACGGAGGACCAACGGATGCTTCGGCTCATGTCTTCTAAGATAAATGTAGCCACGATACTCCTCGGGGGAGAGTTCTATATTGGGTCGCGGGTATAGCAATGGTTTGTTATAACACGGCACTGCATTTGCTTCCGGCTCCTGCTCAATTGTTACTTGGGTCACCCATGTCTCCAATGGCTTGTTCTTAGCCACGAAATTGGGGGGAAATCGAAAGGGCTTGTCAAAGCGTCGTTCGTAGTTGGTGATGGGTGGAAAAACATACTCGTCGACATGTATATCGAAGCCCAGCTCTGGCGAGGAGTCGCCGGAGAAGATTTTGCCGTGCTTGTGGGTCTTGGCGTGAGCCTTGTTCCAGGGCATTGACTCCTTGAGGTTTTCTATCCCGCGAGCTGCCTCGACGATCGAGGTGTGGCTTGTTTTCACCTCTTGAGGCACCGCAGACAGCATGGCGCCGTTCTCGTCTCTGAAAACCTCCACGTTACGATCAGAATTCTGCATGCGGCTGGTGCTAGGGCCACCCATCTGAAAGTATCCACTGTTTGTATTAACAATTTACACGTCCTTCTTACAAAGATCCCTACGAATATTCACATATTATATTGGGGAATACATATATAAATATCAATAAGTGTTTTTGATTTATTTTTTTTAATCAAAGCGTTTCGAGATATTTGGAAGAATTTAAGTTATTAAACCCAAAAGACAATAAATTTAAGGGGTTTACCGATTTTTTAAAATTTTCTCTGAAGAGCGCAACTTTACAATTTCAATGTTTTACCAGTTATTAAGTAAAGTATGCAGTATTTTTCTAAATTTTTTTTAGTTAAAATATTATAACATTTTCGAGATATTTTGGCAACCAAAATACTACACAAAAAACAAAGGTTAACACGAACTGGGAAGGTCGATTTAAAAAATTTAAATGCAATTATGATCTGGATGAATGCGGAAAAATGCGGAATAAAAAACTAAAAACGCCCTGCAAAATAAACTAGTCTATGACTAGTGCGATGACCGCATGTATGCTGAACATATTGTGCAAATTTCGGTTAAGTCGTTTTTGAGAAATCATGTTGACCAGTTGGAAAAACGTGAAAATAAGTTAGAAAAGCGAGCTAACCTAAGAAAACTTTTGATTTTTGTAAACGGTCACATGGGTCAACCCTCTTAACATTAAATAAAATGCAAAATGCATATGTTGTTAATAAGAGAACGAAAAATGAGATCTTTAAAGAAACACGAAGCGCTCTGCAGTTGTTCTTGTTTCGGTTATTTTTGAGCTTAGGTAATTGTAGGACTGACATTTGTAAGCTTTAATAATAATAGAAATCAACATTATAAAAATTTAAAAAAATATACATCATTCTTATAATGATTCTGACTCCTAGGACTCTGTCACTTTGATAACGTTCCGATTTATGGGAACGTAGACTTCGGCATTTCTTACCTGCACCACACCCGGAAATTCGCTCTTTACGGCAGCTCCGGTACGCACGCTTCCCACCGTAATAGTGTTGGACCCCCGTTGGCGACGTCCCTTTAACGACTGCAAGGCCAACCGACGCTCGTGCAGCTCTTGGTTGACTGCGTCGGCCTGCTCGCCGTCAGAGTACAACATGCGCTGACCCACCGTATACCCGAAGTGCTGGTGGGCTTCCCTTAGCTCCTCGAGCGGCTGGGCCCGGCACTGGAGACCCAGGCGAAAGATCTCGTCGGCCTTTTGCATGTTGCCGCTCAAGTCACAGCAGTACGCCCAGGCGATGTAGAAATCCGCGAGCATCGTGCCAGTCCCGCGACTATACATTTCCTGGTACAACTCGATAGGGTTCTTCAGCTCTTGCGCCTGGAATCGTGCAACGGAGGGGGTAGAGATTGGCTAGTCCACAAACTTATTATCCTTACTTACAAATTTAATAAACAGCTTGATGAACCGCCTGTCCTGCTGGTAGCGAACATCCTTTTCGAATTTTGTGAGGCAGTCCTTCAGAACCACCTGCAATTTGGATTCGCTGCCGCCCGCCGGATAACTCTGCTCGATCCAGCAGATGTATGCGTGCCATGGGTCCAGGGGATCCTCGCCGGTATAGTTCTCCAATTCCTTCTTCAACTTGCTGCGCTGCGCAACTAGCTCCTGGCCCTGCGCGGAGTCCAGGCTGAGTGAGGCCTGCAGCAGGCTAACGTTGCGACCGCTCGCTAACGGTTGGATGTTCTCCTTAGCGGTATCGAAGTCCATTTCAGTCCCCTGTTTCAATGGTGCAAATATTTACCGTCGTATTACAATCATAAAACCCTAAAAAACAAAAACTTCGCGCCGCTGAAATGCTAGGGATAACATTTGAGCTAGCGATATATCGATATATGACATTTGACGTTAGTCGATAGTTCGAGTTTTACAGGGTTGGGAGCTCAGCCAATTACACGGTGGTTCATAGGAGGCGTATTTGAATTTTTTAATTATTAAATTATTATTTTATTGCTTATATTATATTCATCTTAATTATTTTTAATGTTGCTTAACTTAGTTTTATAAAAAAAAAATGTACTTCTGTTTTTCTCAAAAAAATTCCTATAAGTAAAGTTTTTTAAATATTTAAACTTAGAAGTGTAGTTTTGGGTACTTTTGAAGGGCTTTAACTTCAATACGTTTTATTTTTTATAAGCAATCTTTACGGCATCTTCAAGAGCTGTTCTTGTATTAAAAAGGAGCTTTTTAAAGTTGGAAAGTTTTTTTTTTTGGTATACAATATATTGTCTCTTGAATTTATATCAATATTTTTTCATAAATCTCTGAGTGTGTCGAATTTGACATTATTGGAAAACAAGAAAGGAAGCTAACTTCGGCACGCCGAAGTTTGTATACCCTTGCAGATTCCAATTAGATCATTAAGAATCGAGCCATTCTGGTTAAATAATTAAAAAATAAAAATAAAAGAAAATATATAAAAGTTGTATATTTATACATATGTACATGGCATAAATAAAATGCTGAAAACTCACACAAAACAGAGTTTCATAAAATTTTACCTATACTTATTATGTTTACAGTTTGACAGTTACAGTTTTACATTCCTAGCTTTAAATTTTCTCTACATAAAATTAAAACCGAAAATCTGAAATAATATAATTTGGCCATATCTCAAAAATGATGCAAAAATGTTGAAAAACAGCCAAATTATCAGACGGACGGACAGACGGACATGGCTAAATCGACTCGGCTGTTGGTGCTGCTCAAGAATATATACTTTATAGGGTCAGAAAGGTCTCCTTCACTGCGTTGCAAACTTCTGACTGAAATTATAATCGTTCGTTTGTTATTATGGCAGCTAAATGATATAGCCGACTGATCCTGCCCGTTCCGACATATATTAGTGAGAATAGTCCGAGTTTCATTCAGATAGCTTTAAAAATGGCTAGATCGATTGATTGATTGATGCTGATCAGGAAAACATATACTTTATAGAATCGAAACCGTCTCCATCTTTGCGTTGAAGACTTCTGAATAAAATTATAATACCCTGCAACGGTACAAAAATGCTCTAATTAAGTTACCTAAGGACCTTGGCTTTTAGTAATTTCATTTTGCTTATTACTTTTTCAAGGAGCCACGGAAGCTTCACTGTTACTCGCATACCTGTGAAAAATGATTTAAAAATAAATTAAAAATCTTTATTTATATGAGCCTACCTAGAACGACTTGGAATATTTTATGAGCTTATAACCTATAGTCAACAATACAAATTAGGTCACTCCTTATGCAGTATCATATTGAATTTGCTAATGGCCTCGGCAACATATTTTTCCTTTTCAGCTAGCTCGGATTTGAGCAGCATGCGCAGTTCTTGTAGATTGGGCATTGTACGACAGTCGCGAATATTAAGCAGCGTCCTGAAGATAGTCTCCCACATCTGCCGCTGGACATAGCGCGGAAGAGCAGTTTTCGGCATCCAAACTCCACTCGTACTCCGTTTCACAACTTCCATATAGCTACCGAAGAGCAGGACATGCATGACACCCACTAGGCCGAATAAATCGAGCTGGTACGTCCACGGCCGATTGGTGCGCATCTCAATGCACTTGAACAGCTCGTGGTGGTGCACATAATTGAATGTTTGATTGGGCGGAAAGCGCCTGGTGTCGATAGACACGCCAAAGTCAATAAGCTGCAGGCTAACCTCATTGGGATGCGCGCACAACCTAGAAGAAACACATGATTCGTAGTTCTTATGGTGAAAGGGTTATTAGCTTAAGGTTCTTACGGTTTCATAAGGAGAAAGTTGTCCGCTTTAATATCGGCGTGAATTATGCCCAAGGCGTGCAGATGATCCACGATGTCGAGCATCTGGCAACTTAGATGCATCACAACGTACTCGTCCAGGTTCTTGCCCGTGCCACTCTTTATTTTGTTGCACACGGAGATCAGCGAACCATAATCCGAGAAGTCCGAGATATAGACACTGCAATTGTTGCCCACCAGTGCATAATCAAAGTGTGTATATGCTGAAAACTAAAAGATATAATACAAAATGATCATTTATCTTATTTTTTGTTTTAGAGTCGTAGTTACTATTTTTTTTTTGTGCAAATTACAGACTACATCGGAAATCAAGCACTTAAATTAAGCAGGGCACGCAATCATTATAAGTGAAAACATTAAAATAAGTAAGTAAGAAGTATTGAGTGGAGTTAAGGGGTTATATACAGTTGTGATGATAAAAAAAATCGACTTTTTTTATTGCATATTCTTCAAGTATATACTATTGAGAATACTCTCACAAAAATTCATAAAGATCGGAGCTTTAGAACCGAAGTTGTAGCTATTTATAGCGCACGACCTGCACGTCGGCCGGAACAAACTTCAAACTTTAAACGCGATTATCTCAGAATCGTTTTTTTTCGAAGTTACCTTTGCGGTGGACACGATAACTAAAAAACTATTAATCCGATCAACACCAAATTTTGACCACTTATTTTTTATAACAATAGCTAGTCCTCTAACGAAGAATTTTTTATTTTTTTTTTTAACTTTTTTTTTTAGAGCATAAAAATCAAAAATCTTATACCTTGAAAAAGTAAATTTTTTGTTAAAACCGTCGCCATTTTTTTTTTAATCAAAATTTTTACAAATCTATGGTCTAGAGGACTAGGCAATACAATATACTAACGAAATTTTTTTGAATTGTTGATTTCGGATGAACCGTTCTCGGGATATGATGTCCACCGCAAGTCACCATCGAAAAAAAGACGATCTTGGAATTCGGCCATAACATTTTTAATATTTAATATTTTTTTATGAAAAAATTTTATAAAGTACCTAGAAACATGTACTAAACAACGTCGGTAAAACATTTTTGATAAATATTTTTTATGATGTCAAAAAAAAAAATCGACAAAATTGCATTTTTTTGCGCGGTACAACTGTATATAACCCCTTAATTGGTCATTATGTCTCCTTAAAACAAACCTTACCATTTGCTCGCTGCTTAGTCGACTGTGAACCTCCAGGGTAATGTAGAACTCCCAGTAGTTGGCTGGCCGCTCCTGCTTTAAAGCCACCTTCTTCCCGGTCTTAACGTGTTTTCCCGTGTAGATAGTTCCGTACGAACCCTTGTCAAGCATCTTGACCACTTCAAACTGCTCGCCATTCACCTCCACTTGGGCATTGGGACGCAGACGTTTGACATGGCCCACCAATTGGCAGTGCGGTAGCTTCTCGATGTACTGTGAGAAGTCAATTTCGTCCAGCAGGGAACCAATGAGGTCTATGTTAAAGGGGTTTATATTGTTATCGGGGACCGTTTGGATCACGACTGTCTTGTCTGTGTTTAACTTGGGGTGTACGAAATGATCTCGCGGAAGTGTATCACTATCATTATCATTATCAGAATGGCACCAGGAACGGTGCGATTGCTTAGGCGTTAGCGGTGTGGACTTGTAATAAATGCTCAGGTCTCCGTTGTCATCTCGCTCATCCTCTCCCCCAGCTTTGTCAGCTGGTGGATTTGAAACTACGGACGGAGGAAGCAGCGTGGAATTCTTAATCATGCTAATGTTAGTGGCAAACATCTCCGTGGCAGCATTTAGTTCGAAGAAGTTATCGGAGTGCCCTCCACTACTCTTTGATTGGCTTGAGCTGGGAGAATCGCTGGCGAACTTCAGAGTTCCCGAGGATAGCGGAAGTTGTGGCGGACAGCTACTCAGCTCTGTGCAATCATTCATGAACGAAGCGATCATGTGCGATGGTCCTACAGTCTCCGGCTTCTTAGCTGCTTCCTTATGCACTACTGACTGCTGCGTTTCGGGCACCGTGCAGTCCAAGCTAAAACTGCAGCCCATTGGTGGTTTTGGCTTTATCATCTCTGGCTGTGTCTCGTCGAGGAAGATCTCGAACTTCTGTTGCGTAGCCGGAGCGCCGGGTTCATTCACGGGCTGTGTCTCGGGAACAAAGGACAATTCGTTCATGAAGGAGTCCGCCAGCTGGCAGCCATCAGGTGCGGCCGAAGGTTTACCGATGGTCTCAACAAAGGAGACACCAATCGAGTCCCGAGTGCTTCTCGGTGGCTTCGAAAACATTTCGGAAGTGTTTCGCTCGCAAATACGCCGCGAAGCGTCCTGTGAAATGGAAGAGCCAAACGTCTTCATCTTTGGCGGCGTCTTTGCAAAGAGCCCGCAAAGGTCATCGTCATCGAGCGTTGGAATCTTCGGTGGTGTCAGCAGTCCAGCAGCTATCGCGCACTCTGGTAAACCGACAGGCAGTCGCGGCAACGTTTCGGTTTTGTCTTCCTGGAAGCAGGGCAGAGCTCTAGGAATCGTCTCAGTCTTATCCTCCTGGAAACGCAGCGATTTCATCATCGGCACGCTGGGAGCATTTTGCTCCCAAAGCTCTCGGCGCGAAAAATTATGGCCAGCCCTCTTCTCCTGTTCCTCATTAACTGTGGAGCTATCAAGGCCAGGCAGGCGCTGCTGCCTCAATGGTCCAGGGGTGGCGGCCAGAGTGGGTGTAGTGCGTGAGCCGGGGGAAGAAGAAGTTGAAGTAATGGTCGACTTAGTAGTGGCGTTAGTGGCCGCCGAACTTTGAGTGCCGTGTTCCGAGGTCTCCAAGATGGTCGAAAGCTGTTTGCGTAACATGGGTGAGTGCGAATCCACCGGAAACTCGGTAGAGGTGGGAGAGGAAGCGGGCTCCTCCGTCGGCGACAGCTCCTTAAGCACAGTGCCAAACTGCCGGGATGGAGCCTGCTTCTGCGGGCCCTTCGGCGTACTTATGCCATGAGATTTTATGAACATGTTGAACATTTGCGTAGAGCACGTTTCATCTGCGTCGAAAACAGGTGCTTTAGTTACGGGCGCAGACTCTGGCTCATCTGGGTCCTGGTAAATCTGTATAGTACGCAGAGGCGGATCTGGCACAGCAAATTTAACATCTGCAGTTGAACCGGTTGAACCGGGATCCTCAAGTATATGCACCTTGGGCTGCTCGGTCGTAACAGGCGGTTGCGATGAGGCAGCGGGTTGACGCAAGACATCAGACGACGTTGCCGGAGCATCGTCTCCTAGGGCTGCCGGTTCCGTAACCTCCGCGCGATCCTCTCTGCGCGGCATCATTGACTTTCTGGAGGAAGAGGGAAAGAAACTCTTGCGGCGCGGCATTTTGTCCTCGGGCAGGCATGCAGTCTCATCCATATCAAAGTCGCCAATGACTGTAAGATTACGTTTCTGCCGCCACTTGGCTGCCAGCAACTCCTCCTGTTGGTACTCTGTCTGCTCATCGTCGTTATAGAGCTGGTCGAAATCGACTTGAATGTTGGGCACTTTTGGCGGTTTAAAATACTTGTCTAGCTCGTCCAGCGCTTGCGGCTTGGAGGCGGTGGCGAAGTTTGGGTAGAGGCGTATTCCTCTGAGCTCCCCACCAGTGCCCCACCACGGGTCGTTACGGAGGACCAACGGATGCTTCGGCTCATGTCTTCTAAGATAAATGTAGCCACGATACTCCTCGGGGGAGAGTTCTATATTGGGTCGCGGGTATAGCAATGGTTTGTTATAACACGGCACTGCATTTGCTTCCGGCTCCTGCTCAATTGTTACTTGGGTCACCCATGTCTCCAATGGCTTGTTCTTAGCCACGAAATTGGGGGGAAATCGAAAGGGCTTGTCAAAGCGTCGTTCGTAGTTGGTGATGGGTGGAAAAACATACTCGTCGACATGTATATCGAAGCCCAGCTCTGGCGAGGAGTCGCCGGAGAAGATTTTGCCGTGCTTGTGGGTCTTGGCGTGAGCCTTGTTCCAGGGCATTGACTCCTTGAGGTTTTCTATCCCGCGAGCTGCCTCGACGATCGAGGTGTGGCTTGTTTTCACCTCTTGAGGCACCGCAGACAGCATGGCGCCGTTCTCGTCTCTGAAAACCTCCACGTTACGATCAGAATTCTGCATGCGGCTGGTGCTAGGGCCACCCATCTGAAAGTATCCACTGTTTGTATTAACAATTTACACGTCCTTCTTACAAAGATCCCTACGAATATTCACATATTATATTGGGGAATACATATATAAATATCAATAAGTGTTTTTGATTTATTTTTTTTAATCAAAGCGTTTCGAGATATTTGGAAGAATTTAAGTTATTAAACGCAAAAGACAATAAATTTAAGGGGTTTACCGATTTTTTTAAATTTTCTCTGAAGAGCGCAACTTTACAATTTGAATGTTTTACCAGTTATTAAGTAAAGTATGCAGTATTTTTCTAAATTTTTTTTAGTTAAAATATTATAACATTTTCGAGATATTTTGGCAACCAAAATACTACACAAAAAACAAAGGTTAACACGAACTGGGAAGGTCGATTTAAAAAATTTAAATGCAATTATGATCTGGATGAATGCGGAAAAATGCTTAATAAAAAACTAAAAACGCCCTGCAAAATAAACTAGTCTATGACTAGTGCGATGACCGCATGCATGCTGAACATATTGTGCAAATTTCGGTTAAGTCGTTTTTGAGAAATCATGTTGACCAGTTGGAAAAACGTGAAAATAAGTTAGAAAAGCGAGCTAACCTAAGAAAACTTTTGATTTTTGTAAACGGTCACATGGGTCAACCCTCTTAACATTAAATAAAATGCAAAATGAAAATGAGATCTTTAAAGAAACACGAAGCGCTCTGCAGTTGTTCTTGTTTCGGTTATTTTTGAGCTTAGGTAATTGTAGGACTGACATTTGTAAGCTTTAATAATAATAGAAATCAACATTATAAAAATTTAAAAAAATATACATCATTCTTATAATGATTCTGACTCCTAGGACTCTGTCACTTTGATAACGTTCCGATTTATGGGAACGTAGACTTCGGCATTTCTTACCTGCACCACACCCGGAAATTCGCTCTTTACGGCAGCTCCGGTACGCACGCTTCCCACCGTAATAGTGTTGGACCCCCGTTGGCGACGTCCCTTTAACGACTGCAAGGCCAACCGACGCTCGTGCAGCTCTTGGTTGACTGCGTCGGCCTGCTCGCCGTCAGAGTACAACATGCGCTGACCCACCGTATACCCGAAGTGCTGGTGGGCTTCCCTTAGCTCCTCGAGCGGCTGGGCCCGGCACTGGAGACCCAGGCGAAAGATCTCGTCGGCCTTTTGCATGTTGCCGCTCAAGTCACAGCAGTACGCCCAGGCGATGTAGAAATCCGCGAGCATCGTGCCAGTCCCGCGACTATACATTTCCTGGTACAACTCGATAGGGTTCTTCAGCTCTTGCGCCTGGAATCGTGCAACGGAGGGGGTAGAGATTGGCTAGTCCACAAACTTATTATCCTTACTTACAAATTTAATAAACAGCTTGATGAACCGCCTGTCCTGCTGGTAGCGAACATCCTTTTCGAATTTTGTGAGGCAGTCCTTCAGAACCACCTGCAATTTGGATTCGCTGCCGCCCGCCGGATAACTCTGCTCGATCCAGCAGATGTATGCGTGCCATGGGTCCAGGGGATCCTCGCCGGTATAGTTCTCCAATTCCTTCTTCAACTTGCTGCGCTGCGCAACTAGCTCCTGGCCCTGCGCGGAGTCCAGGCTGAGTGAGGCCTGCAGCAGGCTAACGTTGCGACCGCTCGCTAACGGTTGGATGTTCTCCTTAGCGGTATCGAAGTCCATTTCAGTCCCCTGTTTCAATGGTGCAATTATTTACCGTCGTATTACAATCATAAAACCCTAAAAAACAAAAACTTCGCGCCGCTGAAATGCTAGGGATAACATTTGAGCTAGCGATATATCGATATATGACATTTGACGTTAGTCGATAGTTCGAGTTTTACAGGGTTGGGAGCTCAGCCAATTACACGGTGGTTCATAGGAGGCGTATTTGAATTTTTTAATTATTAAATTATTATTTTATTGCTTATATTATATTCATCTTAATTATTTTTAATGTTGCTTAACTTAGTTTTATAAAAAAAAAATGTACTTCTGTTTTTCTCAAAAAAATTCCTATAAGTAAAGTTTTTTAAATATTTAAACTTAGAAGTGTAGTTTTGGGTACTTTTGAAGGGCTTTAACTTCAATACGTTTTATTTTTTATAAGCAATCTTTACGGCATCTTCAAGAGCTGTTCTTGTATTAAAAAGGAGCTTTTTAAAGTTGGAAAGTTTTTTTTTTGGTATACAATATATTGTCTCTTGAATTTATATCAATATTTTTTCATAAATCTCTGAGTGTGTCGAATTTGACATTATTGGAAAACAAGAAAGGAAGCTAACTTCGGCACGCCGAAGTTTGTATACCCTTGCAGATTCCAATTAGATCATTAAGAATCGAGCCATTCTGGTTAAATAATTAAAAAATAAAAATAAAAGAAAATATATAAAAGTTGTACATGGCATAAATAAAATGCTGAAAACTCACACAAAACAGAGTTTCATAAAATTTTACCTATACTTATTATGTTTACAGTTTGACAGTTACAGTTTTACATTCCTAGCTTTAAATTTTCTCTACATAAAATTAAAACCGAAAATCTGAAATAATATAATTTGGCCATATCTCAAAAATGATGCAAAAATGTTGAAAAACAGTCAAATTATCAGACAGACGGACATGGCTAAATCGACTCGGCTGTTGGTGCTGCTCAAGAATATATACTGTATAGGGTCAGAAAGGTCTCCTTCACTGCGTTGCAAACTTTTGACTGAAATTATAATCGTTCGTTTGTTACTATGGCAGCTAAATGATATAGCCGACTGATCCTGCCCGTTCCGACATATATTAGTGAGAATAGTCCGAGTTTCATTCAGATAGCTTTAAAAATGGCTAGATCGATTGATTGATTGATGCTGATCAGGAAAACCGTCTTCATCTTTGCGTTGAAGACTTCTGACTAAAATTATAATACCCTGCAACGGTACAAAAATGCTCTAATTAAGTTACCTAAGGACCTTGGCTTTTAGTAATTTCATTTTTCTTATTACTTTTTCAAGGAGCCACGGAAGCTTCACTGTTACTCGCATACCTGTGAAAAATGATTTAAAAATAAATTAAAAATCTTTATTTATATGAGCCTACCTAGAACGACTTGGAATATTTTATGAGCTTATAACCTATAGTCAACAATACAAATTAGGTCACTCCTTATGCAGTATCATATTGAATTTGCTAATGGCCTCGGCAACATATTTTTCCTTTTCAGCTAGCTCGGATTTGAGCAGCATGCGCAGTTCTTGTAGATTGGGCATTGTACGACAGTCGCGAATATTAAGCAGCGTCCTGAAGATAGTCTCCCACATCTGCCGCTGGACATAGCGCGGAAGAGCAGTTTTCGGCATCCAAACTCCACTCGTACTCCGTTTCACAACTTCCATATAGCTACCGAAGAGCAGGACATGCATGACACCCACTAGGCCGAATAAATCGAGCTGGTACGTCCACGGCCGATTGGTGCGCATCTCAATGCACTTGAACAGCTCGTGGTGGTGCACATAATTGAATGTTTGATTGGGCGGAAAGCGCCTGGTGTCGATAGACACGCCAAAGTCAATAAGCTGCAGGCTAACCTCATTGGGATGCGCGCACAACCTAGAAGAGACACATGATAGGTAGTTCTTATGGTGAAAGGGTAATTAGCTTAAGGTTCTTACGGTTTCATAAGGAGAAAGTTGTCCGCTTTAATATCGGCGTGAATTATGCCCAAGGCGTGCAGATGATCCACGATGTCGAGCATCTGGCAACTTAGATGCATCACAACGTACTCGTCCAGGTTCTTGCCCGTGCCACTCTTTATTTTGTTGCACACGGAGATCAGCGAACCATAATCCGAGAAGTCCGAGATATAGACACTGCAATTGTTGCCCACCAGTGCATAATCAAAGTGTGTATATGCTGAAAACTAAAAGATATAATACAAAATGATCATTTATCTTATTTTTTGTTTTAGAGTCGTAGTTACTATTTTTTTTTGTGCAAATTACAGACTACATCGGAAATCAAGCACTTAAATTAAGCAGGGCACGCAATCATTATATGTGAAAACATTAAAATAAGTAAGTAAGAAGTATTGAGTGGAGTTAATTGGTCATTATGTCTCCTTAAAACAAACCTTACCATTTGCTCGCTGCTTAGTCGACTGTGAACCTCCAGGGTAATGTAGAACTCCCAGTAGTTGGCTGGCCGCTCCTGCTTTAAAGCCACCTTCTTCCCGGTCTTAACGTGTTTTCCCGTGTAGATAGTTCCGTACGAACCCTTGTCAAGCATCTTGACCACTTCAAACTGCTCGCCATTCACCTCCACTTGGGCATTGGGACGCAGACGTTTGACATGGCCCACCAATTGGCAGTGCGGTAGCTTCTCGATGTACTGTGAGAAGTCAATTTCGTCCAGCAGGGAACCAATGAGGTCTATGTTAAAGGGGTTTATATTGTTATCGGGGACCGTTTGGATCACGACTGTCTTGTCTGTGTTTAACTTGGGGTGTACGAAATGATCTCGCGGAAGTGTATCACTATCATTATCATTATCAGAATGGCACCAGGAACGGTGCGATTGCTTAGGCGTTAGCGGTGTGGACTTGTAATAAATGCTCAGGTCTCCGTTGTCATCTCGCTCATCCTCTCCCCCAGCTTTGTCAGCTGGTGGATTTGAAACTACGGACGGAGGAAGCAGCGTGGAATTCTTAATCATGCTAATGTTAGTGGCAAACATCTCCGTGGCAGCATTTAGTTCGAAGAAGTTATCGGAGTGCCCTCCACTACTCTTTGATTGGCTTGAGCTGGGAGAATCGCTGGCGAACTTCAGAGTTCCCGAGGATAGCGGAAGTTGTGGCGGACAGCTACTCAGCTCTGTGCAATCATTCATGAACGAAGCGATCATGTGCGATGGTCCTACAGTCTCCGGCTTCTTAGCTGCTTCCTTATGCACTACTGACTGCTGCGTTTCGGGCACCGTGCAGTCCAAGCTAAAACTGCAGCCCATTGGTGGTTTTGGCTTTATCATCTCTGGCTGTGTCTCGTCGAGGAAGATCTCGAACTTCTGTTGCGTAGCCGGAGCGCCGGGTTCATTCACGGGCTGTGTCTCGGGAACAAAGGACAATTCGTTCATGAAGGAGTCCGCCAGCTGGCAGCCATCAGGTGCGGCCGAAGGTTTACCGATGGTCTCAACAAAAGAGACACCAATTGAGTCCCGAGTGCTTCTCGGTGGCTTCGAAAACATTTCGGAAGTGTTTCGCTCGCAAATACGCCGCGAAGCGTCCTGTGAAATGGAAGATCCAAACGTCTTCATCTTTGGCGGCGTCTTTGCAAAGAGCCCGCAAAGGTCATCGTCATCGAGCGTTGGAATCTTCGGTGGTGTCAGTAGTCCAGCAGCTATCGCGCACTCTGGTAAACCGACAGGCAGTCGCGGCAACGTTTCGGTTTTGTCTTCCTGGAAGCAGGGCAGAGCTCTAGGAATCGTCTCAGTCTTATCCTCCTGGAAACGCAGCGATTTCATCATCGGCACGCTGGGAGCATTTTGCTCCCAAAGCTCTCGGCGCGAAAAATTATGGCCAGCCCTCTTCTCCTGTTCCTCACTAACTGTGGAGCTATCAAGGCCAGGCAGGCGCTGCTGCCTCAGTGGTCCAGGGGTGGCGGTCAGAGTGGGTGTAGTGCGTGAGCCGGGGGAAGAAGACTTAGTCGACTTAGTAGTGGCGTTAATGGCCGCCGAACTTTGAGTGCCGTGTTCCGAGGTCTCCAAGATGGTCGACAGCTGTTTGCGTAACATGGGTGAGTGCGAATCCACCGGAAACTCGGTAGAGGTGGGAGAGGAAGCGGGCTCCTCCGTCGGCGACAGCTCCTTAAGCACAGTGCCAAACTGCCGGGATGGAGCCTGCTTCTGCGGGCCCTTCGGCGTACTTATGCCATGAGATTTTATGAACATGTTGAACATTTGCGTAGAGCACGTTTCATCTGCGTCGAAAACAGGTGCTTTAGTTACGGGCGCAGACTCTGGCTCATCTGGGTCCTGGTAAATCTGTATAGTACGCAGAGGCGGATCTGGCACAGCAAATTTAACATCTGCAGTTGAACCGGTTGAACCGGGATCCTCAAGTATATGCACCTTGGGCTGCTCGGTCGTAACAGGCGGTTGCGATGAGGCAGCGGGTTGACGCAAGACATCAGACGACGTTGCCGGAGCATCGTCTCCTAGGGCTGCCGGTTCCGTAACCTCCGCGCGATCCTCTCTGCGCGGCATCATTGACTTTCTGGAGGAAGAGGGAAAGAAACTCTTGCGGCGCGGCATTTTGTCCTCGGGCAGGCATGCAGTCTCATCCATATCAAAGTCGCCAATGACTGTAAGATTACGTTTCTGCCGCCACTTGGCTGCCAGCAACTCCTCCTGTTGGTACTCTGTCTGCTCATCGTCGTTATAGAGCTGGTCGAAATCGACTTGAATGTTGGGCACTTTTGGCGGTTTAAAATACTTGTCTAGCTCGTCCAGCGCTTGCGGCTTGGAGGCGGTGGCGAAGTTTGGGTAGAGGCGTATTCCTCTGAGCTCCCCACCAGTGCCCCACCACGGGTCGTTACGGAGGACCAACGGATGCTTCGGCTCATGTCTTCTAAGATAAATGTAGCCACGATACTCCTCGGGGGAGAGTTCTATATTGGGTCGCGGGTATAGCAATGGTTTGTTATAACACGGCACTGCATTTGCTTCCGGCTCCTGCTCAATTGTTACTTGGGTCACCCATGTCTCCAATGGCTTGTTCTTAGCCACGAAATTGGGGGGAAATCGAAAGGGCTTGTCAAAGCGTCGTTCGTAGTTGGTGATGGGTGGAAAAACATACTCGTCGACATGTATATCGAAGCCCAGCTCTGGTGAGGAGTCGCCGGAGAAGATTTTGCCGTGCTTGTGCGTCTTGGCGTGAGCCTTGTTCCAGGGCATTGACTCCTTGAGGTTTTCTATCCCGCGAGCTGCCTCGACGATCGAGGTGTGGCTTGTTTTCACCTCTTGAGGCACCGCAGACAGCATGGCGCCGTTCTCGTCTCTGAAAACCTCCACGTTACGATCAGAATTCTGCATGCGGCTGGTGCTAGGGCCACCCATCTGAAAGTATCCACTGTTTGTATTAACAATTTACACGTCCTTCTTACAAAGATCCCTACGAATATTCACATATTATATTGGGGAATACATATATAAATATCAATAAGTGTTTTTGATTTATTTTTTTTAATCAAAGCGTTTCGAGATATTTGGAAGAATTTAAGTTATTAAACGCAAAAGACAATAAATTTAAGGGGTTTACCGATTTTTTTAAATTTTCTCTGAAGAGCGCAACTTTACAATTTGAATGTTTTTCCAGTTATTAAGTAAAGTATGCAGTATTTTTCTAAATTTTTTTTAGTTAAAATATTATAACATTTTCGAGATATTTTGGCAACCAAAATACTACACAAAAAACAAAGGTCAACACGAACTGGGAAGGTCGATTTAAAAAATTTAAATGCAATTATGATCTGGATGAATGCGGAAAAATGCGGAATAAAAAACTAAAAACGCCCTGCAA
Source organism: Drosophila kikkawai (assembly GCF_030179895.1). NCBI lineage: Eukaryota > Metazoa > Arthropoda > Insecta > Diptera > Drosophilidae > Drosophila > Drosophila kikkawai. The sequence continues at coordinate 25,696,187 of NC_091728.1, read as the reverse complement.
AATAAACTAGTCTATGACTAGTGCGATGACCGCATGTATGCTGAACATATTGTGCAAATTTCGGTTAAGTCGTTTTTAAGAAATCAAGTTGACCAGTTGGAAAAACGTGAAAATAAGTTAGAAAAGCGAGCTAACCTAAGAAAACTTTTGATTTTTGTAAACGGTCACATGGGTCAACCCTCTTAACATTAAATAAAATGCAAAATGCATATGTTGTTAATAAGAGAACGAAAAATGAGATCTTTAAAGAAACACGAAGCGCTCTGCAGTTGTTCTTGTTTCGGTTATTTTTGAGCTTAGGTAATTGTAGGACTGACATTTGTAAGCTTTAATAATAATAGAAATCAACATTATAAAAATTTTAAAAAATATACATCATTCTTATAATGATTCTGACTCCTAGGACTCTGTCACTTTGATAACGTTCCGATTTATGGGAACGTAGACTTCGGCATTTCTTACCTGCACCACACCCGGAAATTCGCTCTTTACGGCAGCTCCGGTACGCACGCTTCCCACCGTAATAGTGTTGGACCCCCGTTGGCGACGTCCCTTTAACGACTGCAAGGCCAACCGACGCTCGTGCAGCTCTTGGTTGACTGCGTCGGCCTGCTCGCCGTCAGAGTACAACATGCGCTGACCCACCGTATACCCGAAGTGCTGGTGGGCTTCCCTTAGCTCCTCGAGCGGCTGGGCCCGGCACTGGAGACCCAGGCGAAAGATCTCGTCGGCCTTTTGCATGTTGCCGCTCAAGTCACAGCAGTACGCCCAGGCGATGTAGAAATCCGCGAGCATCGTGCCAGTCCCGCGACTATACATTTCCTGGTACAACTCGATCGGGTTCTTCTGCTCCTGCGCCTGGAATCGTGCAACGGAGGGGGTAGAGATTGGCTAGTCCACAAACTTATTATCCTTACTTACAAATTTAATAAACAGCTTGATGAACCGCCTGTCCTGCTGGTAGCGAACATCCTTTTCGAATTTTGTGAGGCAGTCCTTCAGAACCACCTGCAATTTGGATTCGCTGCCGCCCGCCGGATAACTCTGCTCGATCCAGCAGATGTATGCGTGCCATGGGTCCAGGGGATCCTCGCCGGTATAGTTCTCCAATTCCTTCTTCAACTTGCTGCGCTGCGCAACTAGCTCCTGGCCCTGCGCGGAGTCCAGGCTGAGTGAGGCCTGCAGCAGGCTAACGTTGCGACCGCTCGCTAACGGTTGGATGTTCTCCTTAGCGGTATCGAAGTCCATTTCAGTCCCCTGTTTCAATGGTGCAATTATTTACCGTCGTATTACAATCATAAAACCCTAAAAAACAAAAACTTCGCGCCGCTGAAATGCTAGGGATAACATTTGAGCTAGCGATATATCGATATATGACATTTGACGTTAGTCGATAGTTCGAGTTTTACAGGGTTGGGAGCTCAGCCAATTACACGGTGGTTCATAGGAGGCGTATTTGAATTTTTTAATTATTAAATTATTATTTTATTGCTTATATTATATTCATCTTAATTATTTTTAATGTTGCTTAACTTAGTTTTATAAAAAAAAATGTACTTCTGTTTTTCTCAAAAAAATTCCTATAAGTAAAGTTTTTTAAATATTTAAACTTAGAAGTGTAGTTTTGGGTACTTTTGAAGGGCTTTAACTTCAATACGTTTTATTTTTTATAAGCAATCTTTACGGCATCTTCAAGAGCTGTTCTTGTATTAAAAAGGAGCTTTTTAAAGTTGGAAAGTTTTTTTTTTTGGTATACAATATATTGTCTCTTGAATTTATATCAATATTTTTTCATAAATCTCTGAGTGTGTCGAATTTGACATTATTGGAAAACAAGAAAGGAAGCTAACTTCGGTACGCCGAAGTTTGTATACCCTTGCAGATTCCAATTAGATCATTAAGAATCGAGCCATTCTGGTTAAATAATTAAAAAATAAAAATAAAAGAAAATATATAAAAGTTGTACATGGCATAAATAAAATGCTGAAAACTCACACAAAACAGAGTTTCATAAAATTTTACCTATACTTATTATGTTTACAGTTTGACAGTTACAGTTTTACATTCCTAGCTTTAAATTTTCTCTACATAAAATTAAAACCGAAAATCTGAAATAATATAATTTGGCCATATCTCAAAAATGATGCAAAAATGTTGAAAAACAGTCAAATTATCAGACAGACGGACATGGCTAAATCGACTCGGCTGTTGGTGCTGCTCAAGAATATATACTGTATAGGGTCAGAAAGGTCTCCTTCACTGCGTTGCAAACTTTTGACTGAAATTATAATCGTTCGTTTGTTACTATGGCAGCTAAATGATATAGCCGACTGATCCTGCCCGTTCCGACATATATTAGTGAGAATAGTCCGAGTTTCATTCAGATAGCTTTAAAAATGGCTAGATCGATTGATTGATTGATGCTGATCAGGAAAACCGTCTTCATCTTTGCGTTGAAGACTTCTGACTAAAATTATAATACCCTGCAACGGTACAAAAATGCTCTAATTAAGTTACCTAAGGACCTTGGCTTTTAGTAATTTCATTTTTCTTATTACTTTTTCAAGGAGCCACGGAAGCTTCACTGTTACTCGCATACCTGTGAAAAATGATTTAAAAATAAATTAAAAATCTTTATTTATATGAGCCTACCTAGAACGACTTGGAATATTTTATGAGCTTATAACCTATAGTCAACAATACAAATTAGGTCACTCCTTATGCAGTATCATATTGAATTTGCTAATGGCCTCGGCAACATATTTTTCCTTTTCAGCTAGCTCGGATTTGAGCAGCATGCGCAGTTCTTGTAGATTGGGCATTGTACGACAGTCGCGAATATTAAGCAGCGTCCTGAAGATAGTCTCCCACATCTGCCGCTGGACATAGCGCGGAAGAGCAGTTTTCGGCATCCAAACTCCACTCGTACTCCGTTTCACAACTTCCATATAGCTACCGAAGAGCAGGACATGCATGACACCCACTAGGCCGAATAAATCGAGCTGGTACGTCCACGGCCGATTGGTGCGCATCTCAATGCACTTGAACAGCTCGAGGTGGTGCACATAATTGAATGTTTGATTGGGCGGAAAGCGCCTGGTGTCGATAGACACGCCAAAGTCAATAAGCTGCAGGCTAACCTCATTGGGATGCGCGCACAACCTAGAAGAAACACATGATTCGTAGTTCTTATGGTGAAAGGGTTATTAGCTTAAGGTTCTTACGGTTTCATAAGGAGAAAGTTGTCCGCTTTAATATCGGCGTGAATTATGCCCAAGGCGTGCAGATGATCCACGATGTCGAGCATCTGGCAACTTAGATGCATCACAACGTACTCGTCCAGGTTCTTGCCCGTGCCACTCTTTATTTTGTTGCACACGGAGATCAGCGAACCATAATCCGAGAAGTCCGAGATATAGACACTGCAATTGTTGCCCACCAGTGCATAATCAAAGTGTGTATATGCTGAAAACTAAAAGATATAATACAAAATGATCATTTATCTTATTTTTTGATTTAGAGTCGTAGTTACTATTTTTTTTGTGCAAATTACAGACTACATCGGAAATCAAGCACTTAAATTAAGCAGGGCACGCAATCATTATAAGTGAAAACATTAAAATAAGTAAGTAAGAAGTATTGAGTGGAGTTAATTGGTCATTATGTCTCCTTAAAACAAACCTTACCATTTGCTCGCTGCTTAGTCGACTGTGAACCTCCAGGGTAATGTAGAACTCCCAGTAGTTGGCTGGCCGCTCCTGCTTTAAAGCCACCTTCTTCCCGGTCTTAACGTGTTTTCCCGTGTAGATAGTTCCGTACGAACCCTTGTCAAGCATCTTGACCACTTCAAACTGCTCGCCATTCACCTCCACTTGGGCATTGGGACGCAGACGTTTGACATGGCCCACCAATTGGCAGTGCGGTAGCTTCTCGATGTACTGTGAGAAGTCAATTTCGTCCAGCAGGGAACCAATGAGGTCTATGTTAAAGGGGTTTATATTGTTATCGGGGACCGTTTGGATCACGACTGTCTTGTCTGTGTTTAACTTGGGGTGTACGAAATGATCTCGCGGAAGTGTATCACTATCATTATCATTATCAGAATGGCACCAGGAACGGTGCGATTGCTTAGGCGTTAGCGGTGTGGACTTGTAATAAATGCTCAGGTCTCCGTTGTCATCTCGCTCATCCTCTCCCCCAGCTTTGTCAGCTGGTGGATTTGAAACTACGGACGGAGGAAGCAGCGTGGAATTCTTAATCATGCTAATGTTAGTGGCAAACATCTCCGTGGCAGCATTTAGTTCGAAGAAGTTATCGGAGTGCCCTCCACTACTCTTTGATTGGCTTGAGCTGGGAGAATCGCTGGCGAACTTCAGAGTTCCCGACGATAGCGGAAGTTGTGGCGGACAGCTACTCAGCTCTGTGCAATCATTCATGAACGAAGCGATCATGTGCGATGGTCCTACAGTCTCCGGCTTCTTAGCTGCTTCCTTATGCACTACTGACTGCTGCGTTTCGGGCACCGTGCAGTCCAAGCTAAAACTGCAGCCCATTGGTGGTTTTGGCTTTATCATCTCTGGCTGTGTCTCGTCGAGGAAGATCTCGAACTTCTGTTGCGTAGCCGGAGCGCCGGGTTCATTCACGGGCTGTGTCTCGGGAACAAAGGACAATTCGTTCATGAAGGAGTCCGCCAGCTGGCAGCCATCAGGTGCGGCCGAAGGTTTACCGATGGTCTCAACAAAGGAGACACCAATTGAGTCCCGAGTGCTTCTCGGTGGCTTCGAAAACATTTCGGAAGTGTTTCGCTCGCAAATACGCCGCGAAGCGTCCTGTGAAATGGAAGAGCCAAACGTCTTCATCTTTGGCGGCGTCTTTGCAAAGAGCCCGCAAAGGTCATCGTCATCGAGCGTTGGAATCTTCGGTGGTGTCAGTAGTCCAGCAGCTATCGCGCACTCTGGTAAACCGACAGGCAGTCGCGGCAACGTTTCGGTTTTGTCTTCCTGGAAGCAGGGCAGAGCTCTAGGAATCGTCTCAGTCTTATCCTCCTGGAAACGCAGCGATTTCATCATCGGCACGCTGGGAGCATTTTGCTCCCAAAGCTCTCGGCGCGAAAAATTATGGCCAGCCCTCTTCTCCTGTTCCTCACTAACTGTGGAGCTATCAAGGCCAGGCAGGCGCTGCTGCCTCAGTGGTCCAGGGGTGGCGGTCAGAGTGGGTGTAGTGCGTGAGCCGGGGGAAGAAGACTTAGTCGACTTAGTAGTGGCGTTAATGGCCGCCGAACTTTGAGTGCCGTGTTCCGAGGTCTCCAAGATGGTCGACAGCTGTTTGCGTAACATGGGTGAGTGCGAATCCACCGGAAACTCGGTAGAGGTGGGAGAGGAAGCGGGCTCCTCCGTCGGCGACAGCTCCTTAAGCACAGTGCCAAACTGCCGGGATGGAGCCTGCTTCTGCGGGCCCTTCGGCGTACTTATGCCATGAGATTTTATGAACATGTTGAACATTTGCGTAGAGCACGTTTCATCTGCGTCGAAAACAGGTGCTTTAGTTACGGGCGCAGACTCTGGCTCATCTGGGTCCTGGTAAATCTGTATAGTACGCAGAGGCGGATCTGGCACAGCAAATTTAACATCTGCAGTTGAACCGGTTGAACCGGGATCCTCAAGTATATGCACCTTGGGCTGCTCGGTCGTAACAGGCGGTTGCGATGAGGCAGCGGGTTGACGCAAGACATCAGACGACGTTGCCGGAGCATCGTCTCCTAGGGCTGCCGGTTCCGTAACCTCCGCGCGATCCTCTCTGCGCGGCATCATTGACTTTCTGGAGGAAGAGGGAAAGAAACTCTTGCGGCGCGGCATTTTGTCCTCGGGCAGGCATGCAGTCTCATCCATATCAAAGTCGCCAATGACTGTAAGATTACGTTTCTGCCGCCACTTGGCTGCCAGCAACTCCTCCTGTTGGTACTCTGTCTGCTCATCGTCGTTATAGAGCTGGTCGAAATCGACTTGAATGTTGGGCACTTTTGGCGGTTTAAAATACTTGTCTAGCTCGTCCAGCGCTTGCGGCTTGGAGGCGGTGGCGAAGTTTGGGTAGAGGCGTATTCCTCTGAGCTCCCCACCAGTGCCCCACCACGGGTCGTTACGGAGGACCAACGGATGCTTCGGCTCATGTCTTCTAAGATAAATGTAGCCACGATACTCCTCGGGGGAGAGTTCTATATTGGGTCGCGGGTATAGCAATGGTTTGTTATAACACGGCACTGCATTTGCTTCCGGCTCCTGCTCAATTGTTACTTGGGTCACCCATGTCTCCAATGGCTTGTTCTTAGCCACGAAATTGGGGGGAAATCGAAAGGGCTTGTCAAAGCGTCGTTCGTAGTTGGTGATGGGTGGAAAAACATACTCGTCGACATGTATATCGAAGCCCAGCTCTGGTGAGGAGTCGCCGGAGAAGATTTTGCCGTGCTTGTGCGTCTTGGCGTGAGCCTTGTTCCAGGGCATTGACTCCTTGAGGTTTTCTATCCCGCGAGCTGCCTCGACGATCGAGGTGTGGCTTGTTTTCACCTCTTGAGGCACCGCAGACAGCATGGCGCCGTTCTCGTCTCTGAAAACCTCCACGTTACGATCAGAATTCTGCATGCGGCTGGTGCTAGGGCCACCCATCTGAAAGTATCCACTGTTTGTATTAACAATTTACACGTCCTTCTTACAAAGATCCCTACGAATATTCACATATTATATTGGGGAATACATATATAAATATCAATAAGTGTTTTTGATTTATTTTTATACCCTTGCAGGGTATTATAATTTCAGTCAGAAGTTTGCAACGCAGTGAAGGAGACGTTTCCGACCCTATAAAGTATATATATTCTTGATCAGCATCAACAGCCGAGTCGATCTAGCCATGTCCGTCTGTCCGTCTGTCCGTCCGTCTGTCCGTCCGTCTGTCCGTTTCTACGCAAACTAGTCCCTCAGTTTTAAAGCTATCTGAATGAAACTTTGCATGTAGTCTTCTATATACTCTCACTGCTATATATGTCGGAACGGGCCGGATCGGACGACTATATCATATAGCTGCCATACAAATGTTCGATAAATTTTTAGAAAAAAAAATTTTAACTTGGCTGTTTTTCAATATTATTCCATCATTTTTGAGATATAGCCTTTTTATATTATTCCAGAATTTTGGTAAAAATTTTATGAAAATCGGACCACTATATCTTATAGCTGCCATAGGAACGATCGGGAAATTAATGAAAAAAATTATAACTTCGTTGTTTTTCAACGTATTTTAATCTAATTTGAAACATGAGCTTCTGGTATTATTTCAAAATTTTGGTAAAAATTTTATGAAAATCGGACGACTATATCTTATAGCTGCCATAGGAACGATAGGGAAAGTAATAGAAAAAATTATAACTTCGTTCTTTTTCAACGTATTTTCATCTACTCTGAGATATGAGCTTTACTTATTATTATAGAATTTTGGTATACATTTTATGAAAGTCGGACAACTATATCATATAGCAGCCATAGAAGCGATCCGCAGATGTAGAGAAAATGTAAAGCTGGGAATGTATAACTGTAACTGTCAAACTGTAAACATAATAAGTATAGGTAAAATGGTATGTAACTCAGTTTAGTGTCTGTTTTCGGCATTATAATTTATGACATAAATATTAAAACCAATCTGCAAGGGTATACAAACTTCGGCGTGCCGAAGTTAGCTTCCTTTCTTGTTTTTAATCAAAGCGTTTCGAGATATTTGGAAGAATTTAAGTTATTAAACGCAAAAGACAATAAATTTAAGGGGTTTACCGATTTTTTTAAATTTTCTCTGAAGAGCGCAACTTTACAATTTGAATGTTTTACAAGTTATTAAGTAAAGTATGCAGTATTTTTCTAAATTTTTTTTAGTTAAAATATTATAACATTTTCGAGATATTTTGGCAACCAAAATACTACACAAAAAACAAAGGTCAACACGAACTGGGAAGGTCGATTTAAAAAATTTAAATGCAATTATGATCTGGATGAATGCGGAAAAATGCGCAATAAAAAACTAAAAACGCCCTGCAAAATAAACTAGTCTATGACTAGTGCGATGACCGCATGTATGCTGAACATATTGTGCAAATTTCGGTTAAGTCGTTTTTGAGAAATCATGTTGACCAGTTGGAAAAACGTGAAAATAAGTTAGAAAAGCGAGCTAACCTAAGAAAACTTTTGATTTTTGTAAACGGTCACATGGGTCAACCCTCTTAACATTAAATAAAATGCAAAATGCATATGTTGTTAATAAGAGAACGAAAAATGAGATCTTTAAAGAAACACGAAGCGCTCTGCAGTTGTTCTTGTTTCGGTTATTTTTGAGCTTAGGTAATTGTAGGACTGACATTTGTAAGCTTTAATAATAATAGAAATCAACATTATAAAAATTTTAAAAAATATACATCATTCTTATAATGATTCTGACTCCTTGGACTCTGTCACTTTGATAACGTTCCGATTTATGGGAACGTAGACTTCGGCATTTCTTACCTGCACCACACCCGGAAATTCGCTCTTTACGGCAGCTCCGGTACGCACGCTTCCCACCGTAATAGTGTTGGACCCCCGTTGGCGACGTCCCTTTAACGACTGCAAGGCCAACCGACGCTCGTGCAGCTCTTGGTTGACTGCGTCGGCCTGCTCGCCGTCAGAGTACAACATGCGCTGACCCACCGTATACCCGAAGTGCTGGTGGGCTTCCCTTAGCTCCTCGAGCGGCTGGGCCCGGCACTGGAGACCCAGGCGAAAGATCTCGTCGGCCTTTTGCATGTTGCCGCTCAAGTCACAGCAGTACGCCCAGGCGATGTAGAAATCCGCGAGCATCGTGCCAGTCCCGCGACTATACATTTCCTGGTACAACTCGATCGGGTTCTTCTGCTCCTGCGCCTGGAATCGTGCAACGGAGGGGGTAGAGATTGGCTAGTCCACAAACTTATTATCCTTACTTACAAATTTAATAAACAGCTTGATGAACCGCCTGTCCTGCTGGTAGCGAACATCCTTTTCGAATTTTGTGAGGCAGTCCTTCAGAACCACCTGCAATTTGGATTCGCTGCCGCCCGCCGGATAACTCTGCTCGATCCAGCAGATGTATGCGTGCCATGGGTCCAGGGGATCCTCGCCGGTATAGTTCTCCAATTCCTTCTTCAACTTGCTGCGCTGCGCAACTAGCTCCTGGCCCTGCGCGGAGTCCAGGCTGAGTGAGGCCTGCAGCAGGCTAACGTTGCGACCGCTCGCTAACGGTTGGATGTTCTCCTTAGCGGTATCGAAGTCCATTTCAGTCCCCTGTTTCAATGGTGCAATTATTTACCGTCGTATTACAATCATAAAACCCTAAAAAACAAAAACTTCGCGCCGCTGAAATGCTAGGGATAACATTTGAGCTAGCGATATATCGATATATGACATTTGACGTTAGTCGATAGTTCGAGTTTTACAGGGTTGGGAGCTCAGCCAATTACACGGTGGTTCATAGGAGGCGTATTTGAATTTTTTAATTATTAAATTATTATTTTATTGCTTATATTATATTCATCTTAATTATTTTAAATGTTGCTTAACTTAGTTTTATAAATAAAAAATGTACTTCTGTTTTTCTCAAAAAAATTCCTATAAGTAAAGTTTTTAAAATATTTAAACTTAGAAGTGTAGTTTTGGGTACTTTTGAAGGGCTTTAACTTCAATACGTTTTATTTTTTATAAGCAATCTTTACGGCATCTTCAAGAGCTGTTCTTGTATTAAAAAGGAGCTTTTTAAAGTTGGAAAGTTTTTTTTTTGGTATACAATATATTGTCTCTTCAATTTATATCAATATTTTTTCATAAATCTCTGAGTGTGTCGAATTTGACATTATTGGAAAACAAGAAAGGAAGCTAACTTCGGCACGCCGAAGTTTGTATACCCTTGCAGATTCCAATTAGATCATTAAGAATCGAGCCATTCTGGTTAAATAATTAAAAAATAAAAATAAAAGAAAATATATAAAAGTTGTATATTTATACATATGTACATGGCATAAATAAAATGCTGAAAACTCACACAAAACAGAGTTTCATAAAATTTTACCTATACTTATTATGTTTACAGTTTGACAGTTACAGTTTTACATTCCTAGCTTTACATTTTTTCTACATAAAATTAAAACCGAAAATCTGAAATAATATAATTTGGCCATATCTCAAAAATGATGCAAAAATGTTGAAAAACAGCCAAATTATCAGACGGACGGACAGACGGACATGGCTAAATCGACTCGGCTGTTGGTGCTGCTCAAGAATATATACTGTATAGGGTCAGAAAGGTCTCCTTCACTGCGTTGCAAACTTTTGACTGAAATTATAATCGTTCGTTTGTTACTATGGCAGCTAAATGATATAGCCGACTGATCCTGCCCGTTCCGACATATATTAGTGAGAATAGTCCGAGTTTCATTCAGATAGCTTTAAAAATGGCTAGATCGATTGATTGATTGATGCTGATCAGGAAAACATATACTTTATAGAATCGAAACCGTCTCCATCTTTGCGTTGAAGACTTCTGACTAAAATTATTATACCCTGCAACGGTACAAAAATGCTCTAATTAAGTTACCTAAGGACCTTGGCTTTTAGTAATTTCATTTTGCTTATTACTTTTTCAAGGAGCCACGGAAGCTTCACTGTTACTCGCATACCTGTGAAAAATGATTTAAAAATAAATTAAAAATCTTTATTTATATGAGCCTACCTAGAACGACTTGGAATATTTTATGAGCTTATAACCTATAGTCAACAATACAAATTAGGTCACTCCTTATGCAGTATCATATTGAATTTGCTAATGGCCTCGGCAACATATTTTTCCTTTTCAGCTAGCTCGGATTTGAGCAGCATGCGCAGTTCTTGTAGATTGGGCATTGTACGACAGTCGCGAATATTAAGCAGCGTCCTGAAGATAGTCTCCCACATCTGCCGCTGGACATAGCGCGGAAGAGCAGTTTTCGGCATCCAAACTCCACTCGTACTCCGTTTCACAACTTCCATATAGCTACCGAAGAGCAGGACATGCATGACACCCACTAGGCCGAATAAATCGAGCTGGTACGTCCACGGCCGATTGGTGCGCATCTCAATGCACTTGAACAGCTCGTGGTGGTGCACATAATTGAATGTTTGATTGGGCGGAAAGCGCCTGGTGTCGATAGACACGCCAAAGTCAATAAGCTGCAGGCTAACCTCATTGGGATGCGCGCACAACCTAGAAGAAACACATGATTCGTAGTTCTTATGGTGAAAGGGTTATTAGCTTAAGGTTCTTACGGTTTCATAAGGAGAAAGTTGTCCGCTTTAATATCGGCGTGAATTATGCCCAAGGCGTGCAGATGATCCACGATGTCGAGCATCTGGCAACTTAGATGCATCACAACGTACTCGTCCAGGTTCTTGCCCGTGCCACTCTTTATTTTGTTGCACACGGAGATCAGCGAACCATAATCCGAGAAGTCCGAGATATAGACACTGCAATTGTTGCCCACCAGTGCATAATCAAAGTGTGTATATGCTGAAAACTAAAAGATATAATACAAAATGATCATTTATCTTATTTTTTGATTTAGAGTCGTAGTTACTATTTTTTTTGTGCAAATTACAGGCTACATCGGAAATCAAGCACTTAAATTAAGCAGGGCACGCAATCATTATAAGTGAAAACATTAAAATAAGTAAGTAAGAAGTATTGAGTGGAGTTAATTGGTCATTATGTCTCCTTAAAACAAACCTTACCATTTGCTCGCTGCTTAGTCGACTGTGAACCTCCAGGGTAATGTAGAACTCCCAGTAGTTGGCTGGCCGCTCCTGCTTTAAAGCCACCTTCTTCCCGGTCTTAACGTGTTTTCCCGTGTAGATAGTTCCGTACGAACCCTTGTCAAGCATCTTGACCACTTCAAACTGCTCGCCATTCACCTCCACTTGGGCATTGGGACGCAGACGTTTGACATGGCCCACCAATTGGCAGTGCGGTAGCTTCTCGATGTACTGTGAGAAGTCAATTTCGTCCAGCAGGGAACCAATGAGGTCTATGTTAAAGGGGTTTATATTGTTATCGGGGACCGTTTGGATCACGACTGTCTTGTCTGTGTTTAACTTGGGGTGTACGAAATGATCTCGCGGAAGTGTATCACTATCATTATCATTATCAGAATGGCACCAGGAACGGTGCGATTGCTTAGGCGTTAGCGGTGTGGACTTGTAATAAATGCTCAGGTCTCCGTTGTCATCTCGCTCATCCTCTCCCCCAGCTTTGTCAGCTGGTGGATTTGAAACTACGGACGGAGGAAGCAGCGTGGAATTCTTAATCATGCTAATGTTAGTGGCAAACATCTCCGTGGCAGCATTTAGTTCGAAGAAGTTATCGGAGTGCCCTCCACTACTCTTTGATTGGCTTGAGCTGGGAGAATCGCTGGCGAACTTCAGAGTTCCCGACGATAGCGGAAGTTGTGGCGGACAGCTACTCAGCTCTGTGCAATCATTCATGAACGAAGCGATCATGTGCGATGGTCCTACAGTCTCCGGCTTCTTAGCTGCTTCCTTATGCACTACTGACTGCTGCGTTTCGGGCACCGTGCAGTCCAAGCTAAAACTGCAGCCCATTGGTGGTTTTGGCTTTATCATCTCTGGCTGTGTCTCGTCGAGGAAGATCTCGAACTTCTGTTGCGTAGCCGGAGCGCCGGGTTCATTCACGGGCTGTGTCTCGGGAACAAAGGACAATTCGTTCATGAAGGAGTCCGCCAGCTGGCAGCCATCAGGTGCGGCCGAAGGTTTACCGATGGTCTCAACAAAGGAGACACCAATTGAGTCCCGAGTGCTTCTCGGTGGCTTCGAAAACATTTCGGAAGTGTTTCGCTCGCAAATACGCCGCGAAGCGTCCTGTGAAATGGAAGAGCCAAACGTCTTCATCTTTGGCGGCGTCTTTGCAAAGAGCCCGCAAAGGTCATCGTCATCGAGCGTTGGAATCTTCGGTGGTGTCAGTAGTCCAGCAGCTATCGCGCACTCTGGTAAACCGACAGGCAGTCGCGGCAACGTTTCGGTTTTGTCTTCCTGGAAGCAGGGCAGAGCTCTAGGAATCGTCTCAGTCTTATCCTCCTGGAAACGCAGCGATTTCATCATCGGCACGCTGGGAGCATTTTGCTCCCAAAGCTCTCGGCGCGAAAAATTATGGCCAGCCCTCTTCTCCTGTTCCTCACTAACTGTGGAGCTATCAAGGCCAGGCAGGCGCTGCTGCCTCAGTGGTCCAGGGGTGGCGGTCAGAGTGGGTGTAGTGCGTGAGCCGGGGGAAGAAGAAGTTGAAGTAATGGTCGACTTAGTAGTGGCGTTAGTGGCCGCCGAACTTTGAGTGCCGTGTTCCGAGGTCTCCAAGATGGTCGACAGCTGTTTGCGTAACATGGGTGAGTGCGAATCCACCGGAAACTCGGTAGAGGTGGGAGAGGAAGCGGGCTCCTCCGTCGGCGACAGCTCCTTAAGCACAGTGCCAAACTGCCGGGATGGAGCCTGCTTCTGCGGGCCCTTCGGCGTACTTATGCCATGAGATTTTATGAACATGTTGAACATTTGCGTAGAGCACGTTTCATCTGCGTCGAAAACAGGTGCTTTAGTTACGGGCGCAGACTCTGGCTCATCTGGGTCCTGGTAAATCTGTATAGTACGCAGAGGCGGATCTGGCACAGCAAATTTAACATCTGCAGTTGAACCGGTTGAACCGGGATCCTCAAGTATATGCACCTTGGGCTGCTCGGTCGTAACAGGCGGTTGCGATGAGGCAGCGGGTTGACGCAAGACATCAGACGACGTTGCCGGAGCATCGTCTCCTAGGGCTGCCGGTTCCGTAACCTCCGCGCGATCCTCTCTGCGCGGCATCATTGACTTTCTGGAGGAAGAGGGAAAGAAACTCTTGCGGCGCGGCATTTTGTCCTCGGGCAGGCATGCAGTCTCATCCATATCAAAGTCGCTAATAACTGTAAGATTACGTTTCTGCCGCCACTTGGCTGCCAGCAACTCCTCCTGTTGGTACTCTGTCTGCTCATCGTCGTTATAGAGCTGGTCGAAATCGACTTGAATGTTGGGCACTTTTGGCGGTTTAAAATACTTGTCTAGCTCGTCCAGCGCTTGCGGCTTGGAGGCGGTGGCAAAGTTTGGGTAGAGGCGTATTCCTCTGAGCTCCCCACCAGTGCCCCACCACGGGTCGTTACGGAGGACCAACGGATGCTTCGGCTCATGTCTTCTAAGATAAATGTAGCCACGATACTCCTCGGGGGAGAGTTCTATATTGGGTCGCGGGTATAGCAATGGTTTGTTATAACACGGCACTGCATTTGCTTCCGGCTCCTGCTCAATTGTTACTTGGGTCACCCATGTCTCCAATGGCTTGTTCTTGGCCACGAAATTGGGGGGAAATCGAAAGGGCTTGTCAAAGCGTCGGTCGTAGTTGGTGATGGGTGGAAAAACATACTCGTCGACATGTATATCGAAGCCCAGCTCTGGCGAGGAGTCGCCGGAGAAGATTTTGCCGTGCTTGTGCGTCTTGGCGTGAGCCTTGTTCCAGGGCATTGACTCCTTGAGGTTTTCTATCCCGCGAGCTGCCTCGACGATCGAGGTGTGGCTTGTTTTCACCTCTTGAGGCACCGCAGACAGCATGGCGCCGTTCTCGTCTCTGAAAACCTCCACGTTACGATCAGAATTCTGCATGCGGCTGGTGCTAGGGCCACCCATCTGAAAGTATCCACTGTTTGTATTAACAATTTACACGACCTTCTTACAAAGATCCCTACGAATATTCACATATTATATTGGGGAATACATATATAAATATCAATAAGTGTTTTTGATTTATTTTTTTTAATCAAAGCGTTTCGAGATATTTGGAAGAATTTAAGTTATTAAACGCAAAAGACAATAAATTTAAGGGGTTTACCAATTTTTTTAAATTTTCTCTGAAGAGCGCAACTTTACAATTTGAATGTTTTTCCAGTTATTAAGTAAAGTATGCAGTATTTTTCTAAATTTTTTTTAGTTAAAATATTATAACATTTTCGAGATATTTTGGCAACCAAAATACTACACAAAAAACAAAGGTCAACACGAACTGGGAAGGTCGATTTAAAAAATTTAAATGCAATTATGATCTGGATGAATGCGGAAAAATGCGGAATAAAAAACTAAAAACGCCCTGCAAAATAAACTAGTCTATGACTAGTGCGATGACCGCATGTATGCTGAACATATTGTGCAAATTTCGGTTAAGTCGTTTTTAAGAAATCAAGTTGACCAGTTGGAAAAACGTGAAAATAAGTTAGAAAAGCGAGCTAACCTAAGAAAACTTTTGATTTTTGTAAACGGTCACATGGGTCAACCCTCTTAACATTAAATAAAATGCAAAATGCATATGTTGTTAATAAGAGAACGAAAAATGAGATCTTTAAAGAAACACGAAGCGCTCTGCAGTTGTTCTTGTTTCGGTTATTTTTGAGCTTAGGTAATTGTAGGACTGACATTTGTAAGCCTTAATAATAATAGAAATCAACATTATAAAAATTTTAAAAAATATACATCATTCTTATAATGATTCTGACTCCTAGGACTCTGTCACTTTGATAACGTTCCGATTTATGGGAACGTAGACTTCGGCATTTCTTACCTGCACCACACCCGGAAATTCGCTCTTTACGGCAGCTCCGGTACGCACGCTTCCCACCGTAATAGTGTTGGACCCCCGTTGGCGACGTCCCTTTAACGACTGCAAGGCCAACCGACGCTCGTGCAGCTCTTGGTTGACTGCGTCGGCCTGCTCGCCGTCAGAGTACAACATGCGCTGACCCACCGTATACCCGAAGTGCTGGTGGGCTTCCCTTAGCTCCTCGAGCGGCTGGGCCCGGCACTGGAGACCCAGGCGAAAGATCTCGTCGGCCTTTTGCATGTTGCCGCTCAAGTCACAGCAGTACGCCCAGGCGATGTAGAAATCCGCGAGCATCGTGCCAGTCCCGCGACTATACATTTCCTGGTACAACTCGATCGGGTTCTTCAGCTCTTGCGCCTGGAATCGTGCAACGGAGGGGGTAGAGATTGGCTAGTCCACAAACTTATTATCCTTACTTACAAATTTAATAAACAGCTTGATGAACCGCCTGTCCTGCTGGTAGCGAACATCCTTTTCGAATTTTGTGAGGCAGTCCTTCAGAACCACCTGCAATTTGGATTCGCTGCCGCCCGCCGGATAACTCTGCTCGATCCAGCAGATGTATGCGTGCCATGGGTCCAGGGGATCCTCGCCGGTATAGTTCTCCAATTCCTTCTTCAACTTGCTGCGCTGCGCAACTAGCTCCTGGCCCTGCGCGGAGTCCAGGCTGAGTGAGGCCTGCAGCAGGCTAACGTTGCGACCGCTCGCTAACGGTTGGATGTTCTCCTTAGCGATATCGAAGTCCATTTCAGTCCCCTGTTTCAATGGTGCAATTATTTACCGTTGTATTACAATCATAAAACCCTAAAAAACAAAAACTTCGCGCCGCTGAAATGCTAGGGATAACATTTGAGCTAGCGATATATCGATATATGACATTTGACGTTAGTCGATAGTTCGAGTTTTACAGGGTTGGGAGCTCAGCCAATTACACGGTGGTTCATAGGAGGCGTATTTGAATTTTTTAATTATTAAATTATTATTTTATTGCTTATATTATATTCATCTTAATTATTTTTAATGTTGCTTAACTTAGTTTTATAAATAAAAAATGTACTTCTGCTTCTTGCCTGGAAACTTCTCCTTTAAAGAGTTCGTCTTGAGAAAGTTTTTCCAGCTTTTTTCTTTTTTAAATGACGTTTTGCCACTGGAAAATTATTCGCAGATGTTAGTAACTGCCGTAAGAACCAGTTTCTACCCCAAAATTCAAAAAGTTGTAATATCTGTCTGCCCGGAATGCATATACGCCAGGGAAAACTTTAAAACAATATGGTTCCTAGACCACTCATAACTTATCCGACCTCCAATAAAATAGATCAATAATGCAGGAATTCATGTTAGGGCGATTTCATCTGTTTCTTCAATATAATATTTTGAAATGCCTTTTTGCATAGATTTATTTTTGTCCTCTCCTAACGAATTTTATCATATTTTATTGCCTTTTTAATCTGTCCTGCAGCATTGAATACGCGAAATCAGACTCGCATAAACACGATAACAGTAACCGATATATTAGTTTGCCTAACTGCCACCACTAGTCAAAACAAACAGTTGTATTTTGAAATGTTGCCCGTTGGTGGGGCAAATATAGCAGTGTATTAAACCTTCGGCCATACAATTGTAAAATGCGATCCCCCTCCCCCAATATACACCGCTTTAAACCTGCGTTTGGGACAGCCGTATCCACCACTTCAGCTTCCTGCCTGCCACGAACACAGAACACTTGGTTTTATTGTGATGTTTATGTTGGATTTATAATTTATTTATTATAAATATGTATGTCTTGTGTATTTTATTATATAATAATAATATAATCAACATATGAAAGCCCTTAATAGTGTCCCCAGCTGTTGTTCTGGTTAGCGCCTCCCGAGAAGTTATTTCCTCCGGAATTTCCATAGTTTCCATAGCCACCGCCTGATCCGCCGCCGCCGCCTCCATTATTGCCAAATCCAGCTCCTCCGGTATTTCCGAATCCACCTCCATTATTCCCAAAACCACCTCCATTATTTCCAAAACCTCCTCCATAATTACCGAAACCTTCACCGCCATAGTTGCGACGCCCGCCACGACCATAGCTGCTGTTTCCCTGATTTCCATAGCCACCTCTGTTCCCGAAGCGTCCACCACCGCCTCCGCCGCCGTTATCGAAGCGACCTCTTTTGGCCGGACCGCCACCTCCACCACTGAAACCTGCCTGTCGCGACTGGTGCGGCAAGATTCCAGTTTCGCGCTGCAGTCCAAAGTCGCCGGCGTTCTCGTCACAAAGATTCCTAACCACACCGACTAGCATGGAGTAGGGATTCTCCAAGCGAAGCACATCGGCGGGATTGTCGCAGGCAATCGTGATGAGATCTTCCAATGCCGGCTTCAGTGCTGCGATCTTGGCGGCATGTTCCGGCTCCATTTCAAAGTTTACCCAGTTGTCCACTCGCACGATGTTATCGGTGGCCAGGTCGATCTTACGCGAACCGAACAGCATCACCTGAAGCGGAGAAACCATCGAAAGCTGCTTGCAGGAAACGGCGCGTGTGCGGATCTTCTCGCCAAAGACGAAGAATGGATAAGGAAAGGTGATGGCCAGGTTGCTGCAGTTAACCGAGGTCTTGTGCAGCAGGGCCGCCTTGGACTCAGTGGTTAGAACCTTGCGCTTCTCCTTGTGCACGCAGATGTTGGGATAGAGGCCGAGGCAGAGCAGTGCCAGTGCCACATCCAGCATAGGGTCGGTCTTTTCAGAATCGGCTTCCACATGGTGAGGCAACATGCACTCCTCTGGGAAGCCAGCCTGCTGCAGCAGATCCAACAGTTGCTGTTTGGCCTCCCACATCACGTTCATGGTGGACATCTGCAGACCCTTCCTGTCGCAGAAGCGAGCCTCCTCCTGCTCGCCACGATGCTTGGCTCGCTGCCACAGTTGCGACGCCACAATCATTGCCACGTGGTCGGAGCACTTGCGACCACTCAGCGCCTTCTGATGATTTGCAAGTCGACGCTGGCCGATGTCCAGCGCAAACACCTCGGAGAAGGTGCTGGAATAGGAGGCCATGCTGGCCACCAGGTCGGCGCAGCCGAAAACGGCGCCCAGTACCATCATCTTGCCCAAGCGGGGCTCAATGGGCAGGCGCGCCAGCAGGCGCCCTAGTGGGGTCAATTCATCGTTGGCGTCCAGGCAGCGCATCTCTCGCAGAAGTACCTCGGCCTCGATGACAGCGTCCACTGGCGGCGGCTCCAGAGCCTTTGACAGAAAGTGGTGAATGGCACCAAGGCGGAGCAACTTGATGGTAAGAGCCATCTCGTGCAGCGGCGTGCGGAACATCTCCGGCGTGAGATTGTCCTCGAGCACAGCGAAACGGGCGCGAGAGCAGAGTGTGAAGCAGAAGCCAGGACGGACGCGGCCAGCGCGACCCTTGCGCTGCTCCAGGTTGGTCTTGCTAGCCCACACGGTGGCGTAGCTGGTGAGATTATTGTGCGAGGTAAAGAGCTTCATACGAGCCTTGCAAATGTCCACAACGAAGACGATGTCATCGATGGTGATCGAGGTCTCAGCTATGTTCGTGGACAGGATTATCTTTGTGACGCCGTCCGGCACGGGGTCGAACACCTTGCGCTGGTCGTCGCGCGGAATCTGCGAGTGGCACGGAAGGATGCGGTACAGAGCCGAGTTTCCAAATGTTTTTGAGCTCTGCAGGAACTTCATAAGAGCAAAGATCAAGTTCCAGCCGGGAAGGAAGACGAGGATGGCACCAGGGATGTTCTTTGACTTGATCAGCACCAGAAGCGCCTCTAAGAGCTCGAAACTCACGTCCGACTCGGACAGCATGGCCATGGAGTTCCGGGTCTGCTCCGAGTACTTGGCCTCGCACACCTTGTTGTAATTGGTTTCTGCCTCCTCCTTGTTCTCCGAGAGCTGCATCTGTTCCTCGTCCTCTGCCTCCTTCCGCTTCCGTCGGGACTCCACCGAGGGCACAAAGTTGGTCATCTGCAGTATATCTTCCAAAAAGAATTGCTGAACAGGAAAGGCTCGTCCGGGAACCTCCAGTACTGGACAGCCGCCAAAGTAATTGGCAAAAAGCGTGGTGTCGATGGTGGCCGACATAAGAATAACTTGAAAGATAAAACACATATGTTAATGTTAACGTTTGATTATGGAAAATGTTGTATTAGGAGTTCACGTTCAAATTGTGTTTGCAAATGTAATCTCACCGTGTAGATCCGGATAGGTGGCCACCATATCGCGAAGAATGACCAGCAGAAAATCGCTGTTCACATCTCGCTCGTGGATTTCGTCAACGATGATATGGGAGACGCCTCTCAAGCCGGCCTCGAGCTTGCGTAACAGAACTCCGACGGTGCAGAAGAGGATACCCCCGTAAGGCCGCGGGAATACAGACTCAAAGCGAACGGAGTAGCCCACGGTGTCGCCCAGCTGCTCGCAGCGTTCACGGGCCACGCGCTCTGCTACTGATATGGCCGAGATGCGACGCGGCTGGGTCACATATATGTTGGCGAAACCTCCCTGGCCGGATGAAATGTAGTCGTCGAGAATGTACTGCGCTATCTGTGTGGTCTTTCCGCAGCCGGTGTTGCCGCGGATAATTACCACTGGATTCTCATTGATGGCGCTGAGAATCTCGGAGCGCATGGCCGCAATGGGCAACTTGTCACGAAACTCGAGGAACTGGCGATATTCCGCGTCGTTTTGACGGCGTTCGCGCAACGAGCGTTCAAAGTCCATCGAAAGATCTTCGATTGATGTGGTGGCCAGCTCGCCTTCATCGATGTTGCAGGCATGCCATGTATTCCAATTTGGCTGCGGGGGGGCCCATGGAATCACTGAGCTTTCCTGTCGGTTTTCGCCCCCAGGTACCAAAGGGTCCACGCGGTTTACACTAACCTAAGGAAAGCATGATAATAAATTAGATAGGAAATAACGTTAAAACCTTCAAAAATTAAACAAGCTGTATTTTTTACACCCCTACAGGGTATTCTAATCTTAGTCAGAAGTCGGACGACTATATAATATAGCACATATTTCTAGAAAAGAAAATTATAGCTATTAAATTTTTAACAAATTTTCATCTACTCTGGACAAAAAATCTTCAAATTTATCAGAATTATAATATAGTCGGCATAGTAACAATCGGAGAGTTAGTAGAAAGAAACAAATAAACCTTCGCTGTTTTTTCATCTTAGGTAATGTAAATTAATGTGCCTTTAGTTTCATACGACCACAGGATGCAGCTCCGTTTCTCTGATGACCTATACATATGTATGTGGCTTTGAAAATATAACTTCTGCCTAGTTTTAGAGCTCATGTCTTGAAATTGCAATTATATTGTCATGCAACCATAAGCTTCACTAATTTGATCGACCTCTTTTGGAAAAGAGCTAACCACAAGAAACTAAAAGGTAAGATAGGTTTAAGTTAAAGTTAACCTTAAGTTTTACTTTTTTTTTATTGAACGCAATTGTTTTCGACCAGAAAAACATAAGCTCTTTCATAACTGAGATTAAAACCCCCCTCTTATTTGATGCATCCTTTGTCACAAAACGTAGGCCACAAAACGTGGCTGCACCGACTCGTGTGAAACTGATCAAAATTTATATGTTTTTATAAATAATTAACTAAATAAAAAACACTTAAAAACAAACACAAAATAACAAACACTTATAAGCAGAGGCTTATTCTAATGTTTTTTGATAAATAATATTTGTATACCTTTCAGTCAGAAGTTTGCAACGCAGTTAAGGAGACATTTCCGACCCTATAATATACTTTATTTTCTTGATTAGCATCAATAACTGAGTCGATCTTGTCATGTCCGTCCGTCCGTCCGTCAGTTTAAATCTGAATGAAACTTTGCATATGGTCTTCTGAATACTCTCACTGTATGTCGAAACGAGCCGGATTAGATGAATATATCATAGATACCATACAAATGATCGACAAATTTTTAGGAAAAAGTTATATCTTAGCTGTTTTCAACATATTTTCAATATTTTTGAGATAAGCCCATTTTTTATTATTTCAGAAAATGTGAAAAAAATGCATTTTCTAGGTTGATGCCACAAACACTTAGTGTCTGCCCTTGCGATTTATTTATCGACATTGCAAATTGTATTCTTGGATACGAGTCAAGAAATTATTAGATTATGGCCCTTTTCGGAACACCAATGAATGTAATGGCTCAGATGGCGTTTCCAATGGCGTCAATTTGACTTGGCCGCTGGCGCAACACAATCCAAGGGCTTCATTATTGAATTTTAATGCCTTGCAATGTGGACACAGAACATTCATAAGACCAACAGCAACAATTTGTTCTGAACTGTAATCAATTATCACATTATAGCTGAATGCAGCTTGTGGGGATTAAAACACAACTTTTTTTTCAGCATTTCGAGTTCTGCTGCTTAAGTTTGTACGTCTGCTTAGTTGCATTTTGAGAACTGCTAGACCGATGTCTGATTTTTCTTTTACATACATAGAACAAATAAATAAATAAAGTTACCGTAGTGGCGTGCTGCGATTTTTATATATGTATTATTTTTGGAGATGTAGCAGCTCAATTTATAAAAACAATTTTATTCGCGATGTAAGACGCGGTTATGCCCACATGGCGCCCCTATGTATATCATTCTCTGCTCTGAGGTTTAACTACAAAAATAAAATCAAATAAAATGAAATCAGCCAAATAGGTCTAGCTAATCTCAAATTATGCCGCAACCAGGTGAAACGGGTATAATTTGTATATATAAGAAGATAAACTATTTTAAACAAAACAATATAACAATATTTGTACTTACTATTAATGGAATGGGAGCACCGTCCTTCTCGATTTTGATATTTCGCGGATTAACAACGGGGAGATCCAGCACCTTGATGACCTCATCTAAGTTGTCCACAAGGTTTGGGGACAGCTTCACCGGGTAGGGTTTCAGCTCCTCGTCCTTTTTCTTTTTTAGGGTGCCGCTGAAGGCCTCAATTACCTTTAGGTGAAACAGCTGGCGTACCAAAGATAAGGCGCACGACTTGCTGGCAGATTTCTTGTTGGATCCCGTCTCACGGGCCGTCACCTTACGCTTGAGAGCTGGCACGTATATAGACAGTTCGGCCATAAAGCTCCTGGATTGATGACGTTATTAAAATATTTGTTATTTTGGCTACGGGCTTTGAGTCGGAACTTACCCCTTGGGATCATGCTCAGTGGAGAAACAGGCCAGCCGCCAGAGCGATATGGTTCTAATGTTTAAAGCGCAGCCGGCTTACTAGCGCTAGAATATATGCTGCCTACGCCGCTCTGCATGGGTGTCCGTTTCAGTCACAGGCCCCATGCAGGGCAACCGGGCGCTGGTTCAAAGGGTCAGTATCGTACCACCTCGCTCTGCTGGCTAAGCCCTCCACGGCCTGCGCCCAGTCAACCCAAGTGTGCGGACTGCGCTTTGGACTTGGTCAGTAAGAGTTTAAACCAAATCCAGAACGCAGACGCGGAAGAGAATAATAGGCACATACCTAGCGTGGTCCGGGCCCACCGGAGTGTACTTGTAATCGTCGCGAATATTGTTCGACTGCTTGTACATGTTAAGACGGTCCTTGGCATTTTCAATTGTCCAGTTACCGTGAATAGCAGCATTTACGTCAATTGACTCTGCCTCGTTCATATCCTTTTGCTCCTGCACATGGTCGATAATATTAAAACGGTCGCTGCCTCCTTCGTGGTTGAGGGGCCTATACGCCTCGCCCAGATCTTGCGGACCCGACTGGTCACCAAACACACGTCTCTGCTGGCCGCCCGGGCCTGCAGTTGCTACGCCCGGTGCACATTCTTTGAAAGCTCCCGCTGATGGAGCACTGGGATCTGCCGGTACATCCTGGGCCTTTAACTTACCCACGCGCACCAGATAGTTTACAAAGTCGCGGCACGCGTTCTTCTCTGCATCCTTTTTGTTGGTGGAGTTGCCCACACCTATGTAGTTATTCTGCTCGACACGAACTTCGCAGAGGAAACGCTGCCGGTTCTTGGGTCCTGCGGTGTAAAGCAAAATATAACTCGACTGACAAGAAGGTTTACTTAATATCACTCACCTGTCTGACGAACTTCAAACTTTGGCTCAATGCGCGACTTAGCACAAAATTCGTACAAGAAAGATTTTATATCCATTTTTTCCTTTTTATTGTCTCAAATCTGGGACTCGATATAAAACATGGAACAATTCTGATCAATCAATAGTACTATACCACTTTCGATACTATCGATATGTATAGGGGTATGACACCGTTCCCACCACGACAGCATTTTTGCAAATAAAACGAGCTGTTCCCACAAAAATGGCTTACTCGATATTTTCAGTAATTCAGCGACCAAGGTAGCTAAAAAATATCGGCAAAATGATTTAATAGCTACAGAGATCTAATAAATTAACCAGAGTATTCCACTGAATGTGTAAATTACTGAAAATATCGTCGATGTATCGCGATAACCAAGATATTTTTAGCAACTTGTATGAGAACAGCTGTTTTCAGTTGAACCGCAAACTAAATGGTCCTGTAGTTAAAAATATGTACAAAAATTAACATTTAATTTTTAAAATATACCGCCAATTCATCGCCAATATTTTCACACATTGGAGTATTGGAGTCTATAATCATAAATTCTTGCTTGTGAAGATAAGGTTTTACGTACATACTTTATGCCACCTGAAATCGTGCAAGTTACTGGGAAGGTATCTAATAAAGAAAAGTATTTATTCCTGGAAAACTTCAAAACAAAAAGAAAATGTTTTCTCAAAGAATAGGTATAAAAATTCAGCCTAATGGAAACACCTTCGTGCGATAGTTAACAAATGCAGCATATTAGTGTTTTTTGATTTACAATAAATATTGTTATATTATCTTATTACAATTAGTTAGCTTTATTAAAGCAGCAGTAATGATCTTCTTTTCACATAAAATTGTCAAATTAACAAAATTATTTATACGAAGTTGTATCGATATTTTCTGTCAAAATATCGATTGCACTTCGCGATAGCTAATATCGATGTGCAGGAACTGTCACCCATAGCTATACGCTCTTTGCAACGCGATGGTAAAAAGAGGCCAATAACTGAGTTAAAAATGTAAACGCGAATGCCAACCAAGCTAAATAATAGTGCACGCGCGTGTTCCTCCTGTTAATCACCGATTTCGAACCGTTTTCGCGGCCTCCTCGACGTCACCGTGCATACT
This sequence comes from Drosophila kikkawai, assembly GCF_030179895.1. Taxonomy (NCBI): domain Eukaryota; kingdom Metazoa; phylum Arthropoda; class Insecta; order Diptera; family Drosophilidae; genus Drosophila; species Drosophila kikkawai. The sequence continues at coordinate 25,671,208 of NC_091728.1, read as the reverse complement.
GTATTGGTGGCCAACAGCTACAGCATCACACACACCCACACAGCAACATCTGCCTATACGGGTGAATGTAGATAAAAGTAAAAAATCACGCACGCACACACACACGCCTGCACATAATTTAGTTAAGGCGCACAGTGAAGCACAGAGTTGAGTGATAATCGGACAGCAATTGCACAAATTGGAAGGGGGAGTCCAGTCACAACACTGCACGGTGGATAAGGGGAAGCGGAGCGGGGAGATACAAAGATCGAGAGAGGAGAGAAAAAGAGAGAGCGACGAGAAGTGCCAACACCCAGCGCTGATCTCGCAGCGAAAATATATAAACTATAAACAAACCAAGCGCGGTGCACGGGCGCAGTGAAAGTAACCGTAAACGTAATCGCCACCGCTGCAAGTTTGCTTCCATTCATTGCATTTAACACGAACTAAGCACGCACACAGCGGCAGCCGCTGCGCCAACTACAGTAGCTACTCCGACTCTACCTCCGTCGAGCAGCTATGGGCAATTGCCTGACTACACAGAAAGGCGAGCCCGACAAGGGCCCCGCCGACCGCACCAAATTGGACGAGCCGACCACCATAGGTGTGGGCGTGGGCGTGCCGCAGATCCCTATGCCACCGCACGCCGGCCAGCCGCCAGAGCAGATCCGTCCGGTGCCACAGATCCCGGAGAGCGACACGGCCAGCGCCAACGCCAAAATATTCGTCGCCCTCTACGACTACGATGCCCGTACCGACGAGGACCTGAGCTTCCGCAAGGGAGAGCACCTGGAGATTCTGAATGACACACAGGTAAGTGATTCAAGCGTGCGTCAGTGTTAGCACCCTGATGGTGTACGAGTGAGTGTGGGAATTTGAGGAATGAACTGATAAAATTTGTGAAGCCATTGATAACGGTGATTGTCGTAGTTTCCCATATGCTTGGCGAATTAAACGAACGCGATATAGTAGAAACGTGTACTTCAAAAGACATAATGATGCCAGTTTGGGTTTTTTTCGGAAGTAAATCCGATAATTACCTTTCAAATTGGCTAAAACATATTCTATTTTCCATTGTTCATTTGAGGATAGGCCGCATTAAGCTAGATCAAAAGGGTTACGTTCTGAACCAAACGCAAACTCCAATTTGCGAACATATTATGTTCAGGTTATATTTCAACTTCAAAGTTTGTCGATCTCCACCAATTAATTTTATTTCATTCTATTGCAGTAAGTATGTATGTACATGATCCGGGGCAGATCGGATGACAATTGCTGTAATGTTTATGAAATGGAATAAAATTTTAAACAGCACAATTAAAAAAGTCACATTATTTTGGTTCTGCTTAGGCACTATCAGTAAATAATCACCAAACGGTATTAATCATAAATGACCTTTGCAATCTTGAGTTAATTTTCATTAAAATTTTCCCTATGCATTTCATTTAGCTGCCATTGGAACGTTTAATAAATAAAAAACAAAAAATTCAAAAATCTCCTCCAAAAACCTAAAAAAAAAGTCCGTTATCAATAAAAAATATGCTTTAAACATTTTATTTTAAATTTTTGTTTAGAAATGTGGTTATATATTTTACAATAAAATGTAATTGTTTTATGTAATGTTTCAAGAATTGTCATATAACATTTTAAAATGAACTGCAAAATATTGCTCATTCTGCATGCCACTTTCCTAAGATCTGGCCAAGTTTAGTATCATAAGCCTAAATTCCGATATGCATTTATTGAAAATCGAACGGCGTTATCATAAAAATATAGGAAAATGTAAAACTTGTTTAAAATTTATTGATTTTAATGGGTATACAAACTTTGTTGGAGCCCTTATTCTAAAACTTCCACGTTAAGGCCTATGGGCTGAGCATACCACTGAATACTGGATTTATCTTTTACCGTGTACACAGTATCTCACAGTCCAGAACACTCGATTACTTTAAAGTTTAAACTAATTGCGTGTAATTAAATTGTTCAATTCATTCAACGCCATAAGGAGTCGGTGCAATGTGGTATCGTGCACGATATTAGTTTGAGTATTCACAGTTTGGAGATGGAGCGCATTGAATTGGAAAGCTTGCAGGCTAATCACTTATGTATATATAGTATACTATACGCCAAAGGTTTTTATCGCATAGTTCCCATTGCCAGGGAACAAGTGTGTACTGTAGCTTAACCACAATCCTATTTCTGGCTCCCACTGCATCTATACATATGTCTTGCCTGTCTCCTGTTGATATGTACCTCACAATTCGAATTCCTAGAGTATAGGTGACGGTTTTAGACTTAACGCAGTTTTATTTTCTTATACCCAGAGCAAGAGCTTAATTAATCAAGCCTTGTTTATGTTTGCAATGGGTTCCAATAGGATACATTTGTGCCGGTTCTTGGGTCCTGCGGTGTAAAGCAAAATATAACTCGACTGACAAGAAGGTTTACTTAATATCACTCACCTGTCTGACAAACTTCAAACTTTGGCTCAATAGTTCCAATAGGATACATTTGTGATCATATATTATATATATTTCTATCTCCATCACACTCTTAGTTGTACGCTCGGCTTTGATGAATAGTGAGTTTAGACTGTAGAACCATTGCACCAGCAGACACTTTAAAGTTTCCTTCTCTTAAGGGGTTTTCAAAACTTTTCGAAAATGACATATCGTATCATATATGCCATGTGATACATGGAAATACATTTGTATGTTGTTCTAATAATTTTTTCTGCTTTGATTTAAGCAACAACAAAGTTGTCCAATCCGCGCCGATTCGTTCGGCAAACAAATCCATTTGTAAATTTCCTTATACATTACCGGATTATGTAATAGTCTTTGTTCAGTAACGTTATATTTTCTAGGATTTGATTTTTTTTTTTATTTTTTATTTATATATTTATATATCTTCCATTATAAATCTATATCCTTACCTCTGACCGGGTAAGGAGTGTTTTTTTAATGATATGCTCTGACTCACATGAGGTGGTCAGAGGCAAGGATAGGTGTCTTAATATATTGTTTTTATTAAAGTCTAATGACATTTCAAAATAGAACAAAAAGTACCGGTAGTTGTAAAGCGAACATAAAACGCAAAAAGGATCATGTGCCTCGAAATTTGTCTTACAAATATTCAAAGCTATAGGCCGAAAGTAACGTGATGGCCTTGAAGGAACTGAGAAACGTATTTGAATCAGGAGCTGACTAGAAAAAATAAGTCCATTTATTAGTTTTTGAAGGAAAATCACGCCGTGGCAGGTCCGACGATCCTTAAGAGAGGGCAGGTTCAAAAGGCGTAGTCTATCGGCATAAGGAGGATTGGGATGTAGGTCCCAATCAAAACCCGGAAGAACGAACAAAAGGAATTGCTTCTGTACCGATTCAATAAGGTCTTGATACTTTGTATATTGAGGGGACCATACACACAAACGATATTCGAGTATGGGCCGAACCAGAGATTTATATAGAAGTTTTGTTGTGTAGGGATCATCGAATTCTTTTATGCCAAAACCTACAACATTAAGGTCAAAATTAATGGGTTGGGGTTAAATATATAACTAATTTAGAAAGAAATCAACTCTTCTTTGTTTTTCATCCCATGAAGTTCGAACAAGTTTAAAGCACAAAAATTGTCCACCTAGAGCTTTAGAAAGACAAGGGCATAATGCCATTTATACAAAACAAAAAAAAATAGTATTTTAAAGGTACACTTAAAAGTACACTCCAGCATACTCGACCATAGCTTTCGTATTTGTTTTCTTGTGTCATTTGTGTGGCCGTGATCGAGAATAAGTAAGCTATTGCTATCATTTATGCAAAAATGTACGCTGTGTCACATATTCTTCACGAGATTGCGAAATCCATCACGTTTTCTGATATCGATTGTTTAGGCCCCTCTTACCCCTTTCCGGCGATGTTCATGTTTATGGAGCAGTACCTTCAAACATCTTATACGCAAAACAATACAACTAATTAAGGAAAGAAAATGGTTTGGATTGCTACACGAGTTCTATGATTAGCCCTCTGAGGTCACAAGCCCATCCTAACTGATTCTGTTGTGACATAAGTGCCGGTGGTAGCGCAATCACCTCTCATCGTCGAGAGAAATGTTTATATCGTGCATATTTAAAGACTATGTCAACATAACCATGACCACCTTACACTGGCAGGCAGATTTCGACGGCGCTAAAGGCATGACGTCGGTTCCTGGCATTTGGCCAACTATTGCGCACTCCCCGCACTCGCAATCGGATTCAGAATAGACTCAATTGCACGAGGAATGCGTTGTGTTGCCGACAGGGTTTTTTAATTCAAAGATGTAACTAAAGACGTACATTTGGCAGTCTGGAGCTGCGGCAACTAACCATAGCTAGTACAGGCGGAGCAGCAGTTTCATGGCTGGCGTTTCCGGTAGCCGACGATTGTGGCGATCGCAGCAGCGTTTAATTAAGGTACGACACTCACAACCGCAATACTTTCGACTCGCCACACAACTACAAAACAAATGTTTTCTGTACACATGAAAACGCTACCCGACTTCCTTTTGTGGACGCTTTTTCTTCGTCTCTCTCGTTTCTCTCTGCGCAGACTTGAGATACGGCTCATGCATAGAAATCAAAATTGTATGAACAAATGCTTTATGGGGGTTCCAGCGCTGACGGTGCTTCGACATACTACTGCGTCCCTTTAATTTGCGGCTGAAACCATTCAAGGACTTACTTGACTTACCTTAACTTCATTTAGTCTGATCTGCCAACCTAGTCAAAGTATAATGCTGAGCCTCCAAAACCGCTACATAGAATTTTCCTTTGCCAAGCACACCAGCTTCATACACATCAAGTAATGTTGTGAAATTATATCCGTTATTTTTGTTCAATATATTTGAGTTAAGAGGAAATCGAAATCAAATTTAAAATTAAATTATTATTTCGGAACCGATACCAATAATGACGGTAACCGAAATAACCGTAACCAAAACCGAATTGTCGAGTTCTTGAAAGTCAATCTGATACTGCCCGTTCTGACTCATGTAGATTACATATTTCCAATAACCAAAACAACAAGATTGCTAACTGATTTGCATAGAAAGATACAAAAAAAAGTTATGCCGATCAATAACACTATGTGTACTCTTTTGTAGCCTAAACTGGCCTACTCTACGGCGATATTAAAGAGAATCATATTCTTCTAACTAAAAGAATGCAAAGTATTTCTAATAGAAATTTCTTATACAACAATTTTTGTTTTTGTTTTTGAGAATAAACACGGGGCTATGATGTGCACTTATGGGGAGCCAGATCAACCAATGGATTGGCCAGATATGGCAGCTAAAGTACCAGCATGTAGCTTGACGATGAAACAAAAATCCCAACCTACCAACTAAACAATAAACCCTAAAATGACTGTTCATTGACCCTACCATAATGGAACCTCTCGATGCTTATCAGGGAGATAACAGCAGTAAAAAGCCAATGATATACTAGTAAGACTAGCTTCTGTATAGGTTTTGCCAGGTGTAAAAGTGAATCTGAAAATTGAGACACACAAACGCGAAGTAAATTAGCAATCACTGCCCGAGTGAGTTAATAAAGTTAAGCTTTATATTATTTTCGTTTTCTCGGAGAGGATAGACTACATAGATGGACTATAAATTATATGCAAAGAAAATAATACCTTTTAATAAACTTCCCTTCTTTTTTTATGCAAGACAACTTTGCCTTCCAAATATCTTATAGTGAAAAAGGGAATCTCGCGAAGTGTATATCAAATAAATAAAATAAACCATTTTGTCTGTAGGAAAAGTATTTTTTATTTAATTTATTTTTCTTGTATTATCAATGTTCTATATCTTAAGAATATCTTCTTAAAGTTTAATATCGACCATAACAATATTGACAAAGTTATGCGTAGTTGAGCAGAGGTCGTTTGGTGTTCAATGTAAAAGTTTTAAGCGCTTAAAATCTCACTCAAAATCTATTTAACAAAGTAACTTAATTTTTTAGTTAAAATTTAATCAAATGTATAAAATAAGTTAATAAAAACGCTACACTTATTTAGAGATGCCAGTTCGACAGAAAGCCTCGATGTCGATGCCCGTCGATTTTTTCAAAATAGACCATCGATGTATAAGTTAACATCGGTATAACAAAAAAAAAAAAACATCGGAAAATATCGATAAAAAGTCATCGATGTTCAATGCATCGACGAATTTTGTAATAAATTACCAAATACTTAATTCTATTGTTATATTTGTGAGTAAAAACTCCAAACAAGCATCCGTAGTTATTATACAGCTGTGTTCACGGAAATAGCAGTGCCCAACGACCTGCACGTTTAAGATCGGAAAATCCTGTTACAAACACTATTTTCATAAATTTTTTTTTCATAAAGGCTTAGTGTATTTAATTGTTAACAATACCACAATCATTTAATTTAGGTAACATAAACCTTTTAGAAGATATAGCTAATATGAACAAAAAAGGTCTATATTATGCCGTTCATTGAAATAGCAGTGAAAAACTAAAATTCTTCATAAATTTAAAAATATCGTATAAGAAACCTATTTCTTCTTAAATTCTAATTGACTATGATCTAATATTTTGTTAAATAGCCTTTAGAAGCTATCATAGCCTCATACCTGGGTGGCAAGGAGTCCACCAAGTCTTAGCAACGCTTGAGGGGAATATGGCTTCATTCCTCCTGCACAAATTGCCAAAGCTGCGGCTTAGAAGTCGGAAACTTCTTTAATACGTAGCCCTTGATGTCCCCCATAAGTTTTCGATCGGAATAATATCCGGGGACTGTGCAGGCCATGGCAGTGCATCCACTTTTTCATTAAGAACCCACTCCTTGGCCACCTTGCTGGTATGATTAGGGTCACTGTACTGCTGAAATATGCAAATTAATGGACAATTTTCCTCAGGATACGGCTGCAAGACAGTTTTTAATATTTGGACATAAACATAATGGTCTTTGATCCCACAGATCATATATACGGGACCTACAACGTTGTATGAAAAGTATACCCATACCATGATTTTTAGGCCACCGTGTTTTACTGTCTTCAGCGTATGGTTTGGGGGGTACTATGTATTTGGAGGTCGACGGACATATTGTCTTGTCCTATTCCACCAAATAAAACCAGTTCGGAGTCATTTGTCCAAAGGATATTACGCCATTTGAATAGTGGCAGTTCAAGTGGCTATTGGCGAACTCGGATCTGGCCTTGATATGCCTGTAACCAAGCAGTGACATTTTCCATGGACTTCGCGAATCAAAAATGTATTCAATAAGTCCCCGGCGAATGGTCCCATGACTGATTCCCATGCCAATTCCCGCTCATATATCCCTAGAGGATGCAAAAGGACGAGCTTTGCTGAAGCGAAGTACGCGTCGAGCCTGTACAATTGTGGTTTTGCGAATCGTACCTTGGTTTTTTTGGGTTCGGTTCATATTTTATGACTTATAAACTATTTTAAAAGAACAATTTGAAAGATTTGGAGTCTCTTTACATGTTTTGCCCTTCTTTCTAGGCTAAGTAATCTGATACCTTTCTCTCATGGAGCAGTGAGGTCCTGCGCCCACTAAAATAATTTTTTTTTGCGTTGTAAAGGTGTATTATAGTATAAACTATAATAACGACCTTAATTAAAGTCATTTTTTACAAAATTAAAAGAAATTTCGGCACTTTTTGCGAAAGAAAATTAAAAACTGCTATTTCAGTGATCGGCCAAAACGAGCTGCATATGTGAAAAATATCAATAAAACATAAAAATAGAGCAAATCTAACGGAATTTTTTCTTGATTCTTATCTTTATGTTCCATTTTACAAAAACAATGTGCAATAGATCAGCTTGCAAAAAGGAATATGTACAAAAAAACGTTTTGAAGTTGTTCCTCTGTCGCACTGCTATTTCAGTGAACACAGCTGTATGTATATGTTGTTCTTATATTTTATATATTAAATGACATAATTTAAAATTATAACAATATTTATGCTTCCATAGGACTTTTCCATTTTGTTTAAAATTGTAAAGAAGGAAAAAAAAACTTTTATAGCAGTCTTTTAATTTGTTAGATTTTTCCAAAAGCATAAAAACTTATAAATAAATATATAATACATTTTTTAAAATAAGAAACCGATGTTTCGTCAAACATCGATGCATCTGTTAACATCAATATCGTTAAAAGCATCGAAAAACCTCGAAAAACATCGCTAAAAAAACATCGATGCTCGATATATAAATTTGGTCACCAAATTGGTAGTCTCTGACCAGGATTATACTTTAAGGGTAATGTCTCCTTCTATCTTTACAAATATTCTCAGTTGATACTAAGCTATATACCTTTGTACTTTATGGAGATCGGGTGAAAAAAGTGTAGCATAATAATGTATGTTCGTACATAGATAAAGGACGTAAATATGTAATAAGAAATTTAAGCTTTATAATAGTTTTATGGGATGTCTTAAAGTATTAAAAGAAAATCTGAAATAAACTAACAAAACCCAATTCATGTTTAATTGTACCCACAGGGCGACTGGTGGCTGGCTCGCAGCAAGAAGACTCGATCGGAAGGCTACATACCATCTAACTATGTTGCCAAATTGAAGTCAATCGAAGCAGAACCGTAAGTATAATTCCGTTCATCAAATCATTCAATTTGATAGTGATATTTGCATATACCTTTTATACACCATTTACAAAATTGGGTTATAAGTTCTTAACGCACAAAAGGATGCATATCCGATCATAAAATAAATGTTGATATCAACATTCATGATTACCAAATGAGTCTACATGGATATGTTAATCAATTTTTCTTGCTTTTGATTGTTTTTAAAAAGTACGAAACAACGATGTCTTTATACTAACATAATCATTATTTTCCTTATAACTGTCTGATCGTTCCCAAAGCAACTATAAATTTTGAATTATTTGCTAATTAGTTTCCCCAATCGGCAGTTAGCTGAAAAAATGCAAACACTGGTAATTAAAGTGCATTGTTAAATCAGATTACCGAATTTAAAAATAATAAGTAATACATTTTTTTGAGTAAATACCGATCATTCTATAAAAATATTCAAAAAATTGTTGGGTTGAAGACGTAATTGTTACTTTTAACTTACGTCATTAGGTGTTTGTTTGATTCAATCTATTATTATTTGCTAAGGTCAATTCTACTATGTATTGGATATAATAAATAAACAAAGTAACTATAGTACAACTATTTTCATACAAAATTCAGTAAATATAAATATTAAGCAGCTTTGTTGAAGATGTCGCTACTATATATACTGCATATAGAAGTCATAAGGTCTTAATCTAAGGAAATAACCGCCTTAAATAATGATTCATAGATTTGTAATGTGCTTATTCAGTAATGTATAATTATGTTATGTTATGACTGTATGTAATTTTCCGTAATGTATGAGTGAGATTCTTCATAATTTATTGTAAAATGTAGAATGTAATTTTGACATCCCGTCAAATCGATGTCAAATTTCTTTGGATACTTTTTGAATAGCATACTTTTTGGGTGTCTCTGATATTCATCATAAAATCTACTTTGACAAATGCAATTATCAGTTGAAGATCATAATTTTCATCTTGAACTTTTAAAATTAATTTTTGGTTCAAACCACCGTGCAAAGTAATAATATAATAATAGAAACAAGAAAGGAAGCTAACTTCGGTACGCCAAGGTTTGTATACTTTTCCTGTTTTCAATTGGACCATTAAGAATAGATTAATTTTGGTCAAATGAAAAGAAAAAGTTACAGATATATGTATAAAATATATATACATCTTATATGATAAATGGGTTTTGATCAATTTAAAAAACATTACTTTAAACTTGCATGAACTATAACTATAGTGTTGAAAAATTTATTTAATAATATAAATTAGAAATACAAATGTTCCAAAACACTCAGGTAATGTAAACCTATACATATTGTATTTACAGTTTTACATTTTTCTCAACATTTACCTAGTCCATGGTCCATGGTAACTACATATATGATATAGTAATCCGATTTGTATGAAATACTAAAAAATTGAAAATCTTAGAGTAAATGAAACAGAGAACATACTATTTTTACCTAGTAGTTCCCTGATCGTTCCTATAGCAGCTTTATGATGTAGTGGTTCGATTTTTATAAAAATAAAATCGGAACTCTTAAACAATCAAATGTGACCATGTTTCAAAAAAGATGGAAATATGTATGAATGTTGAAAAATGCTATGAGTTTTTCCTATACATTTCCTATTTTTCCTATGGCAGCTACATGATATTGTTTCCCCAACTGGCTCGTTCCGACTTATATACTATTGAAAACAAAGTTGCTTTCACATCGATTCAGAACGTCTGTTCATGAAGATTAAAAGGTCGGAAATGACGTTATCACTGCGTTACAAACTTCTGGCTAAAATTATAATACTCTTGAAGGGTATAAATAATTATAAGTATATGTTATAAAATTATGTTTTACCTTAACTTGCATTGAAGAATATACACTTATATAACCAAAAACATAAAAATAAAAGTTGGGTCCAGGCCTCCGGCTTATAACCATGTGCCCTTTTATTTTATCCTAGTTTTGTTGATTGGCCTTATTGGAATTGACTACACGAGAAGCATATTGTTATGTTTCTATAGCAATGTGGACTTCATGGGCTATGTTGCATGGAAGCCTCACAAAAATATGCTCATATGCAGAACAACTGTTTTGCCTTTGCCTGCCGCCTTTGTAATTGTAAAATAGCTATTATTGAATTTCTTTTGTTCTAATAACTATGCCACGAGCATGCACTTTGTTTGGCTGGCTGGTTCGTTGACTTTCATTTGGAGTTTTGCGTTGGTCACAGCTATATTTTAGACCTATAACCTGGTGCTTGAATAAGATGAATGTGGGTATCAATCAAAGCTTAAAGTGCTTGCGTAAAACTAAGATCATATATTTTATTTCGGGACTTGACACTAAATTGATTTAAAAATTCGGGAGTTTTTTACTGTCCATTACTCCTAGGGTTTATTTAAACTAGTAGGCAAAAGTGTAAGGGCTCACACAATGTACATATGTGCTTACATTATCAGTACTTGGCAAGTCCACAGCTAAAATTCTAGCCGAAACCCATTTAATTTATACTGCATTCGCTCGGCTATTTACATTTGATTTGTGTACAATGTCTTCGATTTCGATCGGATTCTACTTACAATATTTATTTACGATATCTGTTTGTTTTTTGTTTGCTGTTAAAGCAAAAACAAATCTTTTAATTGCCCACATTAAAACCAACGCTATATGTTGGAGAAATGATTTCACATAGTGGGATTGAACCATTAAAAATATTATCAAAAATGAGGCTTCCGAATAAGTTAGGAGAGACTTGTCGTGGAAAAATTTGTGATAGTAGCTGGTCTGGGCGTAGGGGATGGTTCAGAAACCCGTAATTAGGATGAAAACCAAAATAAATACAAAATTTTTCGCTTATTAGTTAACTGTTAACGTATAAGGCTTGAGACCCTTCCGATCGAAGAGCTTTTAGAGAGTATTTGGTTTACTTTGTGGACCAGTAAAGATTGTTATGACTGGCCAAGATTCAAGTATTGTTCATGAAGGTGCATTTCATGTACCAGTTCCGAGGGCATGGGCTTCCAAAGCTCACAGTCAGACTTCCCTCTCAAGGCCAATCCGACTGGCATAGCCCAGGTTGGAGTCTAAAACCCCACCCACAAACGCTAATGTTATTTTAACCCAATTAGGGCCAATGGTTGTCGACTGCCTTGGTCTCTTAACCACATGCATAAATCCGCATTTACCGGTAAGAGGCAAGCACCAACAACTGAGCACAAAAGGCTGCCCGGCAATCAGCTCTCTTTCAATTTTTTTATTTATTAGCAATGCGATAAATATGGGCGCTCATTTAACTGTGCTTTCTTCTTTCTCGCCTTAAGGATCCGAACTCAACGATTTTAATTTTTCTGAGAAGTCTTTTTTCGCCGCCCGTTGGTTTTCGATTTCTGTTGGTCAGTAAAACAATTTAAGCTGAGTCAACCCCCCACCACCAGTTGTATTTACTTTATTTTAAGTGTACAGTGTGGTTTTTAAATTTTAAATTGATTTACATTTTATCCAACGAATGAACCTTTCCATAGAGTCTAATTCTTGATTCTAGTGATCATTTTACTAGATAAATCCATTTGGTGATTCAGTCAAGACATTATCTTATATAGATACATATTTTATTTGAGATTACACTTTTGGTTAAGTTATATCACGCTCTCCTAGTACTATAATGATATCAAATTGAAACTAAAACATATGCAAGCTTTTTCTACTATTAATAAATGCGGTCGTAAAATAGGGGATTAGTCGATAGGCAACAATATTAAAGGCTTTTAAGATTGCATATTCCACTGACGAATTGCACTTAATCACTTCCGCATAGCCACGCGACCGAAGAAAACTTTCCCATGCATAAATGCATATTTATGGAATTTCGAATTGATGAAATCTCCCGTATTTTTAAGCGCTTTTGCAGTGTTGCCGCGAGTCTATTGACAGGCGCCGGACAATCTCCTCCGGAGCATCTCTCTGCAGCTTGAAATGTGGGTCAGAGAGAAGTTGTGGAGCGCGGAGGGCAGTGCAAGGGATAGTGGCCGAGCTGTTGTGACGTCAATGAGCCCCGATGACTGCTAAGTGCTTACACAGAATTGGCTGGAGGTTTTCGAATGAATTTTTTTTGGGGGAAATACCTGGGCAGATTTTTTGGCTTGTCGTTTTGCACTCATCTTGCTCAACTTGTTTTACTTCCGTTGATGGGAAAATACGAATGAGGCGAACTATTTGAAAATGTGCTAAGCGTTTTAGCCGTAAATTCCGTAAATTGGCCATTACTCGACTATATAAATCGCTAATAGTATGCTTTGATATCGCACCTGCCCGCCTGACTGCCAATGTGCCACCGGAGCCAAACCACCCCAACGAGATATGGAGAGGAGCATTCGCATCCAATCGGAAGTACTCGTAGCTCATTGACCCGAAACGTGGAATTTTACCAGCACATTTCATAATTCTTGGCGCAGAGCTGAGTAAATCCAGACCAGAGCCACCCAGAAACCCCGAAATCCATTAAACCAATTTATTCGTTTTGAGCTCGGCTCGTAAATCACCCGCACAAAAGAATCGCATCGAAATCAACAAACTCGCGAAAAGACATGAATTGATTTAAGTTTGATTCGAGCGTTTAGCAGTCGGTAGGCGTCGCGTTTGAAATGCAAAACTTACGCAGCACTGACTGAAATTGAAATCGAAATTAAAATTTATAGTAAAACAATTGTCATTTTGTTGATTTGATATACTATATGCTCCACCTGCTAGCTGATTTTCTGCCATACGTTTGTTTGTTTGTATTTGATGAGCTTCATCTTCCGACACGGAAGGCGACACCTGACGCAACGCCGCTCAGCTCGCATCACATCAGCTCCGCTGTGCTTCGCTGTGTTTCCCCTCCTGTTTGTTGTTGGCTCGGAATTGTCGCAGCGAAATTTATTAGCGCGTGAGTTTTGACTTCGATTTGTGCGATTTTCGCTTTTGGCAAATTTCAATGTCAGTGGCACTAATTCACTGTTTGCATATTGAGTTAAGTATCAAAAGATAATGCCTTCTCATACACATATCTGATCAAAGTGGGTCTTTAAATGGTCTTCCAAATTCTACATTTCTCTCAACAGTAATCAACAAAATATACGAGATTACATTTATATATAATAATATTTTATAGATAAACACACTAAATGTATCGCCAGTGCCACCAGATTAGAATCTGACTTTGTGTGGCGCAAATTAATTAATTTTTAGCCTCTCCACGTTCGTTAATATACGTTTCCACACATCCATTATTTGGCTCATTGTTTTGCTATAGCTGCTTGCAATTGTTATTGAACATGACACCAGAAAATGTCATTGAACCCGTTGAGCAGGAGGCAATTGTTGTACTGGGCCATATGCATGCGCCATGCCGATTTCTTCCCTTTATGCATGAAATACCGATTTCATTCAGCGTTTCTTTTTTATTTCTGTGCCGTGTGTATGACGGCTAAACACTCGATTATGTGGCATGTTAAACAACGCTCAATAGAAGGTAATTGTTTTAAATATTTGACAGCAACAAATCTCCGAGAAGACACGGGTAATGCTCGCCGGGAAGGTCGAACAGCATTTGACGAGCCAAATTAGTTCCAATGTTGTACTGAAGCATCCGATCAATTAACGGTGAATGTGTTGATTTGGAATAATTTTGAATTGTCCCAAAATTGTACAGGAAGCGAGCATTAGGTAACAGCCTGAATGCAGTCAATTAATTCACGAATTCTTAATAAGGCTGGCCAGGTAGAGGGGGACTTTAACCATATAGATTCTTGCCGTTACAGTTACACTACTGGCCGAAATAATAAGTACATGCGTATGTGGTTTGTTTCAAGTCCTATAAAATTTGTTTGATAAACTTAATGAAAAAACCCACTTCATTTTTAGTTTCCGTACTTATTCCAGATAATAAAAATAACTGCCTAAAGGATTTTACATTTCAAATTTAGAGACAGGGGTCAATTTTATCCAAAAAGCATTAAAATGGGGTGGCCGAAATAATAAGTACACCCATTCTTCTAAGTCTAGAACTCGGAAGGTATTAGATATATTTCACTTCTTTCTTCTTATAAGTAAACTTAGATTAGTATCCAATAAAACCACACTCGTTTTAGGTAACTTTCGCTATTATTTTTGGTATTCTAGCAGGAAGTCTGTGGCAAGTCAGTACTAGAAGCTGAGACCAGGTTTCTTCAGCAAATTTTCACTAATCTTCAACACTTTAAAATGTTTTGGTTACAATTCGACGTTTTAAGTTTCAACACAATGTTTAGTTTAGGTTTATGACAGGAGACTGACTTGACCATCTCATAACAGTTACCTCTCTCTTGTCAAAAAGGACCTGTTTGGTCATCCAAGGCCATTTCCGGCGAAATTGACATTTAAATTTGAGCTCGAACAGTTTGGCGTAGACTGCATGAGACAGGATTACAAGGACGTATACCCTAAAAGGTTCTATTACTTCAAGGAAAATTTTTTCAGATGAAGCAAAAGCTTTGCAACATTTTTTTGGTATGGTCTGAACCGGAGGTGGAAACAAAATACTTTGGGGCAATGAAACAAAAATATTTCTTTTTGAAAACGATTCTAGACGGTTTGTACGTCAAACCAAAGTCAAAAAATGCAGCTTTGAAACTCGAAAAAAAAAGTTAAGCCCGGAGACAGATGCATTAAGGTCAGGGGGTGTTTTTCCTGGCATGGCGTTGTGCAAATACATCTCATAAATGGTATTACGACCAAATTCGAAAATAAAACTTTTTTAACTGCCATCTTCTAACCATATGCTTGGGGAAACATGCCCTTCCGATAGATTTTTCAACGAGATAACGATCCAAAGTAAACCTTAAAAGTCATCATGGCCTGGTTTAGGGACAAAAAAGTAACCGTCATGGGTTGAAAAAGTCAGTTTCCGAACTCATACCTAATCAAAAATTTATGGGGAATCTTAAAACGTCGTATTGTAACCAATACATTTAAAAATTTTGAAGATTTGTGAAGATTTGCTGAAGAAACATGGTCTGAGTTTCTAGTAGTGACTTGCAACAGACTTCTTGCTAGAATGCCAAAAATAATAGCGAAAGTTACCTAAAACGAATGTGGTTTTATTGGATACTAATCTAAGTTTACTTATAAGAAGAAAAAAGTGAAAAATATCTAATACGTTCCGAGTTCTAGACTTAGAAGTATGGGTGTACTTATTATTTCGGCCAGCCCATTTTCATGCTTTTTGGATAAAATTGACCCCTGCCTCTAAATTTGAAATGTAAAATCCTTTAGGCAGTTATTTTTATTATCTGGAATAAGTACGGAAACTAAAAATGAAGTGGGTTTTTTCATTAAGTTTATCAAACAAATTTTATAGGACTTGAAACAAACCACATACGCATGTACTTATTATTTCGGCCAGTAGTGTATATTGTCCATAGGGTAACCAAAGAAGTATATATCAAAATTAAGCAACAACCGTCAGAGGAAGCAACAGTTCTGAGACTTTAAGAGCTAAGAGTTATTAGACGAAAATTCGATGTATGTTGATCTGCAACATATACATTTGTTGCTAGCACCAATGGATGTTGCTCTACGTGTGACTTGCAACATTTGCTTTATTTGCAAAACTCTTCTTAGCAACCTTTCACCTTAGTTAGCCACATGTTAGCTTTAATTTCACACAAATTGCCTTGGAGACCGGGTATCTTACACTGGCCTGTAGCTTTCTCACTTAAGGGATTTCCGATCGGTTCACAATCTGTACAATCTGTATTTCCAGCATTAAATACCCAAATTAGTTAATATTAACCCTCTAGTGCCCAAGACCGCCTCTAGACGGGCAATGTTAAAAACACCGTTATTTTATTATTTTTATTCCTTTTCACACGGTTTTGCGTTTTTTCTAATTCAGGAAAGTCCAAAAATTAAGTTCGTTGCGTTTGGAATACATACTAGAGCTAGCGCAAGCTGCTGTATTCATTTGAAGTTGAAAATTTGTGCAAATCGGACAAAATAATTATTTTGTAGGAAATGCAACATATAAATACTTTTTTTTTAAATTGGCAAAAATTAGAAAACAAAATTGTACTGTGTTGCTGACAGTCTCAATGACATTTATAATAAACATTTTAACAAAAAAAAATTTTTTACCTAATTTTTTGTTGGCCTATCTTCCCAGAACCGTTTTAGTCATATAAAACTCGATCCGAGCAAAAGTAAAATTTTTTCCAAAACAAACATTCACTTTTGATACATACTGAATCCGAAAATAATTAAAAAAAAAATTTGGGCACTAGAGGGTAAAAAGGCCGCAGAACTTATTTATTATGGATTTATTTTTTAGTGGGCTGCGAATCCCAATATGGTTAATATTTTGGGTCAAGTTAATAAAACCCCAAACAGCCAACCCGTAACTTTCCGGGTTCATATCAAGCAAACTCTCAAAGGTAAATTGTATTTAAAATTGATGTTATACCTGAGAAAGTCGCTGCTAAAATATAATGACCATATTTATTGGTTAAAATGTTATTTATTTATTAGTATTATTATTTTTGAATCTTACGATTTAAACATATTTTTGATCTTGCAGGCCTAACATCTAAAAAATGTCAGGATTTCGGTTCTAGGTTGGTAATATTTAGTAGCTTCAGGTTTTGTAGATTTTTCCATCGGTCTGATTCTCGGGTTAGACCCTTGTACTCCATGGGTACCGGAAACAATCCACAATTTAGCTTACTTTTCAACTTAGATGTCATTCCTCGACTCCCTATTAATCAAATTGTTTATTATGTTTATTTCTAGGTAAGTTCCCTTTTACAAATGTTTGAAGCCGATAAGATTACCTCAGACGAACCAACTTGGCCAAGTGCTAATTATAGTAGAGTAAACTAAGATTGTTTCTCTTGAGGTCGTCTTGTAGGGATTTTCGCAAAATGTTCCCATGTATTATCGTGAGTATACAGCATTTGGGGCGCACTGTCTCAGGACCTTTTGCTATGCCAAAAATATTTATATATTTGATTAGTAAAATAAGGTTTGCCCGCATGGCAGTACTTGGAACTTTTAAGGCATTTATGTGATACTATAATCTTAGATTTAACATGGGTTAATTATTATATCATTTTACCTGCAGGACTTTTTTCTAAGCAAAAAAATATGTTATTACTATCACTGACCTAAACGCCAATTGATGTGAGAGTTTCACCTCAACGGTCAACATAGGTACTTTTACCCATAGCCACATTCCGTTGCTATATATTATGAATGCAGGCGATTCTACTGCAAAATGTACAGTATTCTTTGACATGTAAAAGACATTAACAGCTAACGAGTGGGTTTCTCTCGGGCTTGCAGTTTTTACAAGGACACCTGATGCATATAGGTCATTTTTTTATAGTAAAGGGAGGGCGCCCGAACATAGATACCCCCGGGCCTGTATTTCTCGATACCCCTGGGTCCTGGTTTTTTCTCTGCGGCCTGCAAACACTTCTTGAAATTTGCTTATTGGTAAGGGAAAATCAATGAAGAATGACTAATTTCATACTATTTCAGTGTCAATCTAAAATGCCGCTTATCTGTTGTTAAACAGCTAAAATAGTCGGAAAACTATTAATTTTAAACCATCTTTGTTTATCTGATTATCGGTTATCTGATGATGGATGGCGGATCGTTTTTTGTGGCAATCTAAGCATCACATCCGTTGAAACTCACAACTTATTCACACGGGTGGAATGTGTAAAACAATAATTTGTTTGTTCGATATATTTTGCACACATACAAATTAAATTATTTTATTTCCATTCCATACAAAATTAGTATTCATCAGCTGAAAATTTCCTAGCGATGACGGGTTCAATGGCGTTCGAAAGAATCCATCCGAGACGGTGGCATTTAGGAGCGCATAATATGGTCACCAGTGACGTGACAGCTCCGAGTTATTTCGGTTCTGTAAACAAATTAATACAGGCTGACATTTTGTCAGTAACCCGCGATTAATTGTTTTCAACTTGATTTGATCTTTGCAATCAACGCACTGGTGTGACTAATTGCAGTCGTCTTATCCATAAGTCGTAAACTGCGGCGGAACCGAAGAGCGCAGTAAGAGCGCGGCACCCGTGCACAGATGACCGAAGAGAGGCAGCGTGCTCTTCTATCAGCTGTTGGACTTCTTGGTCAGGTTTTAAGAGGTATAAAACTGTGCGAAGCACTCACACATTCAGGCAGGCAGACTAATGGAGAGCGGGAGCGAAACCCCGATCTTGGCTCAAATGGCACTCGCAAACACATAGACGCCAAGACGGCGAGTCGGTGAGTTGGTATGCTGGCGAGCGGTTAAAACCTTTCTATAAAAATTTCATATACGTATCAGTTGTCTGCGAAGCGGTGCTCAAAACGGACGTGTGAACGGAAGGCGCGTAAAGTAAAGTGAATAAACAACAACCATCGCAGCTGACGAGACGTAGGAAATCGAATTCGAATCCACATCCAAAATCGAATCAGCCGCACTCGCGAGTTTCATCATTCGCGCGATCTCCGCAACTCGCCATTATCCATTAGCCGTTAGCCACTGGAAACCGAAATCGAAAACTTGTTGCACGTAAAGGCGCATGCGCGACGCGTTTGTGTTGGTGGCATACTTCTAACGGCCAGTGTGGCTCCCCTTTGTTTGAAAGTGCATTGTGCCGCGGATATGAACAGCCGCCGCCGGAGAAGCAACTAGAAGAGAGGTACGCATCGCGGAACACTGCCACCTCCGTTCCGGGATCTTGATTCCCCTCAGATCCCGAAGAGCTGGCGCAGAACTTTCTATTTTCTTTACTGCTTTGCGTGCGCTTCGCTGGTTACTTGCCTTCGCTGGGCTAAGCCAAACAATCTTCCTCCTTCGGCGCACACAGCTGGAATTCAAATGAGAGAACCCGTAGAGAACATGTCTCGCAAGGGAATTCCTGGGATTGGCGACACGTTATGCAATGCGTCCTCAGGTTTTCGCGAACTTTATCGCTCGTTATGTGCTAAAATGCACAACTCAACTCGCCCGCCGAACGAGCGAGATATGTATTTGTGTGCACATGGCTAGCCCGTATTTGTTGCCCCGACTGTAGTGCATTTAGCTTGCGTTTTTGTCTTTTCTAGCCCCAGAACCGTATCAATTTGGACTTACGTGACTCGGACAGACCGCACATATGTACATACATATTCTTGGGGCCCGAGTCAAAGCTCGGCTTTAGGTTTTGTTTGCAGCGGGCTCTGGATCCGTCCCCTCTTCTTCGTACCACACTCTTTAGCACCATGGCCGCGAATTTCCTGTACGATGAGTCATGTCAGCCAGCCAGCGGCAGTTAACAACAGCAACGGCAGTTAAAACGATAAAGATACAGATACAGATACAAAATATTCAGTTGAAAGCACATGAAAATTGCTTTCGAGGCTTTATATAGTGTAGACGTCAAGGGAGAAGAGCCAAGAGGCAGAAAGAGGCGGACAAAGCTGGTGATTTCTAGGGGCTGGCTTTGTACTCCGCTCATTTTTGTTTGCGGTATGCAAGTGGTGACCTCTGGCACTTTTGTTCCCACTTGGAGAACAGCAAGAAGTGCATTGACTGACGCTGTGGTAACGTCAAAGAGTTGTTAAATAGCAACTCAATACTGAAAGACTTTAGTGTGGGTTATAAATACATATCCAGGGTTTAGAGCCCACGTTTGAGCTTGCTTCTCATAGATTCTTGCTTAAGTTTAGCCTTTTTGGATTCTCTGACACAGTTGCTAATTGCTCCACTTTGATCCTATCCAAGTCTCAGATTCGAGAGCAAACCAATTTCTGAACTCAAATTCGTAGGCTATGCATAAATATTCGAAATAAAACAAGCTGAGTTTGGAAAACACATACATACATAAGTGAAATGATGGAGTGACTGTTACTAAATTTAGTCAGTGATCTCGTTACCATTGTGCAATGACCTAAATCATGGGCACAAAATCAAAGCCACACTCTTTTTTGGCCATCAGCTTGTGTCTGTTCGCTGTCGGTGGTTGTCGGTCGCTGGCTAGGTTTTTAGTGGCCAAAAAGCTAACTATTTATTCATTTCCACATAAATGGGCAGCCGCACGCTGACTCGGACTTCAAGCTTGGGGCTTTTAGCTGCGGACTACATGCTTGAGCTTGACCAGCAGTGGTTTTTTGGGAATAAAGTTGATTTTATTTTTGTCTTCGCGGAGAAAGTACGAAACCACCTGGGTTTAGTCTGCATCGATCTCCCTCCCAGGCGCTCTCTCGCACTAATTAGCTACCTATTAGCTGGGCGTGCCATCGGTTTTATGGGTGCTCGTTCGGCTGCAGCTGAATTTATGCTGGTCCATACATCTTGGCTGTCTATGTTTCAAAATTCTCTGTTTATTAATATTCGCTGTGACTATTCAGCAGAATATCAGCCCTGTCTGCTGCTATGTGGCTATGTTTGCGGGCCAACAATGCTGCAGCCATCGCTAGCAAACATTCGGTTTAAGAGTCTATCTGATTTTCATTTGGATTTTCGAGGTTTGGCGGTTAAGGTGCTGTGCACTTTTGATTGGCGCAGCAGAAGTAAGGAAACAAACAACAAGCCACAACGAAAAACCACGATGAAACCGGTTCAAATTGGGTCGTAGTACTTTTGAGTGCAATTGTTACCTTTCAGCCATTCGCACACGAGTCTGTGGCTGGCTCTGCAGCTCATTATGCCCGTTATTATGTTAGGCTTGTTCAGTTTTCTTGGCACGCGCTGCTAGCAAAAAAACCAAGCCAACATCGCCCACTCAAACCAACAGCAACAAGCCGAGCGGTATTTTGTAATGACCATGTTTCAATTCGGTTAGCATAGGTCAGTCAGATAGCTAGGCTTGTGTTTGATTTCGATTTTGATTTTGAGTTCGATTTCGAGCCGAGCGAGCTTCTGTCAAGGGGCGGCCCTTGAGGGAGTTAACCTTGCATGTTCTAACGTCGATCAGCCCTGAATAGCTGGCGTCGAACCCAAATTGCTGTGATAACGTCGCCCGTGGTAAGCTCTGTCGGTTGTAGTCTATTAACGCCCCCCTGGTAAACCCTTCGGAAAGTCGTGTTAGCCTTCACTCCATGAACAAATTACAATATATAGAGAATATCTGCACACAGTTGCGAATGCCAAAAAACAGTAGCTAAAGAAGTATGGAAATCACTTTTAAAGCGAACTTAATTAACCCAGAAGCGAACCAATGTCTTCAAAAGCTTTGAAAACCCCATCACATCGTTGTTCAAATTAGTGTTTGCGTTTAGACTAAGGAAATATTGTTGATGCTAAAATGAATCTACCCGACTTGAAGGGTAGCATAAAAGGAGCCTGATTTGGAAACTCTTTTGTTGATTAAAGAAAATTTGACATAGCTTATGGAATTATCCGAAGCTGGTATACTAAAACTAGTTTAGTTTTACATTGCGGTGCCCTTTTCCTAGTTAGCAATATGCATTTTTCAGAAGCAAAGTAATCTTTTCATATTTATGGAACCCTCAAAATAACCTGAACCTAAACCCTGGTTAATTTTTCAACGCTTTACATTGCTGGTAATATCAATTCTCGGTTTGCCGTAACTAGTTCTTGGAGTAACAAAGAATAGCTGAAAGGAATCTATTGCCATTACCAGAAATGCTTTCAATCTCCTTACGAGTATTTGTGCCTGGGACGGGTTCAACAGGTTTTGAGTGCCGCCGTTATTAAGGTTGTTGTCAGTGTTAATCAGCGCAGCAGTTAGTTGCTTTAAATAATATTTAACTCGAGCTTGTATTAAACATACACCCCACGAGGGAACAAACAACAAATGTAAATAGGAAAAGACTTTTTCTGTTAATACAAAATTCAGAAACAAAACGTTTACGTATTTCATATATTATCTGACACCAGCATTAACATTTTAGCCAGAAGTTTACAATGTATATTTTGTATTGTATATATTTTGATCGGCATTAAAAGCCGATATCATAAAGGAATGTCGGTCTTTATGAAACATAAACTTCAAGAGATCGATGTCCAGTGCCTAATTACTCTTCCAAGTGACCCATAGTTTTTATAAACAATTAAAGAAATGCATCAAAACTAGCTTTTGTTTTGTGTCAGGTTACTTATTTTCTGTATTGATGCCTATTTCATTTACGACATGGGAAACCCTCTCAAGAAATACACATTTTTTAAGAAAAAACGTTTAAGCCTTGACGTTCATGTATTTTTTTCTTTCGTTTTCGTTATCATCTGCGGTTGCTGTTGACATTGACATTTGCTGATGCCGTCAACACGGTGAGGTTCTGCGTTTCAGTACATTGTTGCGAATGGTTGGGGAGCGGCGAAGCCCATTTGCTCGCAGGATGTCCAGTTGAACGCTTCCTCTCCCATCGCCTCTTTTGGCCATTCTGTCTCAAGTGTTCCTTTGTCGGCAGCCTGTTGCCTCGCCGCAAAGCGTAACTCTCGAGTCGAACTTCTGCCTTGGACTAAGTCACAATCTCGAAGCTGAGATTTAATCTCGTTTTGTGTTCATGTGATTGTGTGGTCGCAGAGTTCATTGGTCAGCCGAAAGCCATCAAGGCACCTTCAGTTTAAGCTATGTGGCTTCTGCTCGAGTTTGCTCTGGCAGGGTTCATTGAATAAGCAGGGGCAAGACATAATTGTTGCCAATCAATTGAAACCCCTACGGCCCACGACTAATTAGCAAGCAAGTCTTCCAAAGGCGTTACGTATTCTGCGTACACCCATGAATCAGACGGGCTTGCTGACATGAGCTATTTCTCCGAAGGTGATCTTCCGATTGAGAACTGAAGTTGAATTCAAGCTACTCTGGAGAAGCACTTCGTTAGGATGCTCTCTTTGACGTGGCTCCAGCCAGGCGCTTTTGATTATGTCCATCACGTTCAGTTCTTGCGTGCCACAACTGAAACCTTTCCCGAATTTAGAGCGCCGTGCGATCCGCTCCAATTCATGCCATCATCACATGCGGATCGCATAAAAATGTCTAACGTTTTGCACTTCGTTCCATTGTGCACGCCGTCAATTGTTTGTATTTCTGTGCGAAGTTTTGCATGTCTAACGAACCTCTTCATGAGAAAATTCAAGGCCACCTTCAGTAGAATGGAGATAAGCCAACCGTCGCAGGTCGCAAAAACAAATGCCTTTTGACAACCCCTTGAGTCAACGTCGCGATTTACATAAATATTTTTGGGCATCGCATAATTTTCGGGTCTCAATTAGTGGTAAACAAGAACCAGAATGAAATTCCTCCGCGCTATTAGTCCCTTTGATTTGGCAATCAGCGAAGTACACGAAAAACCAGTAAAGAAATCCAGAAGAAGACTATCGAAAATGTCTCTGATTCCCAGTTGCTTTCCTTTTTTCTCCTCAGCCGCTAGCTCGCTCACCTCTACTCTTGGAGGCATCCAGCATGACAGCCATGCCCGTGGTGTGGTGCACCGATCCCAACTCGGTGAACAACAAGCCCACAGCCTTCGCGCTGCACGGCATCCAGTTGCAGGGCAATGTGACAGAGAAGCAGGTCACCGCCCTTCGGGAGCTCGTGAACGCGGCAGCTGAGGGGAGGCTCATTCTTCCATCAGATGGCACCTTCACGCTGCTGGACAGCGGGCTGAGCATCGAGAGCTCCATCGTGGAACAGAAGTCCAGCAGCTTGGGCAGTCCCGGTGAGCCAAGTGAGCCGATTCAGCCAAAGAACGCCAAGAACACTTACATCCTTATGCCGGTCAGCAAGGCGGAGGGTTCAAGGCAGGGAGGAGGCGGAGGAGCAGGATCAGGGGAAGGAAAAGTAGCCGGACTGGCGATTGCAGCTGCTGCCGCTCAACTGGAGTTCCTGCTGGAGCCGAAATTCTCGCCGTCGTCTAAACCCCACCAAGATTTATATGCAGATGAAGAAAGGCCAGAAGATGGTCAAGGTGACGAGATTCTGTACGAGTTCCTGTGCTGCGCCAAGTGTATGAACGAGCAGCGCACCAATCACAACAGCACCTGTGCCAGCCGACGCTTGCAGCGCTACCTGAAGAACTGTAACGGCGTTAGTGGCAGTGCCAGTGGCAAGAGCAGCGACTATGAGCCGGTCAACGACCCGGCGACATGGCAGCTAAAGGTGGATCCTGTGAGCAGCATTGCCAGCAAGTACACCCGCCGGCAGCAGCGGCAGAAACCCCATGGCACCGTCTCCATGGGCATCGCACGTAATCGGGCACACCGCCATCAAAAATTACCCATGCACTGTGTTAAAATCTTTCATAATCGCAGCAGTTACACGCCAGCAACTACGGCGACTACAACAACATCGCCGGCAGCAGCAGCAGCATGCAATGTGGGCGGAGGCCGAGAGGTGTCGACAATTCCGATGCCAAGTCCGAGTCCGAGTCCGAGCTCGATTCCGAATCCGAATCCGAGTCCCCCTTTCAAGCACAGCCCAGCGACTAGAGCGAGCATCGGCAGTGAAGCGTTTAGTTCCCTACCGACGGCGGCGCGATCTACATCGCTGACAGCACCAGCGGCAACACTGGAAAATCCGGCAGCTACATTGCCTCTCTACGCAGTGGTAAACAAAAATCGCGACTTGCCGAACGGTGAAAAGACTGAGGAAGTGACACAGGCAACCATGCTGGCCGTGGTGCCCGAAGAGCCGTCCCTAGCACTCGTGGACGGACGTGATTTGATCAGCTTCGACGACGACCAAGAGGTGCAAGTGCCGGGCGGAGATGCGAATGAGGAAGTGCCGGCGGTGGACCAGCAGGCAGGAGCTGCTGTGGACCTACTCTGCGCCCCTAATGAGGAGAATTCAATGCTCTCCCTTCTGGATACGCCGCCGCCCACTCCTCCGAAGCCCGGCTCTCCGGGCAGTAACAACTCCAGCCGTAAGACCAGCTTTGACTCCACCAGTACGCTCAGCTCAATGGACTCTGGCTTCATGGAGATGCAGAATAAACTTGATGCCCTAGCGGCCGCGGCAGCAGCAGCGGCGGCGGCAGAAGAAGCGTCACCCGAATCGTCATCGGGGCCAATAATAACACATAGGCAAAGCGGGGAGAAAATTGCGCGGCGCAACTACAAGGAATGTCTGACTCAGTCGCGGAATCGGCGCAAGTCCTACGAGGAGTTCAAAGCTATGTTTTTTGAACCCAGCGTCGTCGCGGAAGCGGTCGCGCCAGTGTCCATGCCACCGCTGGAGGCAACAGCGGCAGTGGATGACGCAACTGCGACCAGCAACACTGTGATCCCAGCAGCGACAGCACCACTTGCCTCCATTTCAGAACAAGACACCTCAGGCGTCCCGGGTGGGAGAGGCAAACCGGATTGCGTAAACGAGTTTGTCGGCAGCGGCGATGAAATGGATACCGGCGAAGCTGACAGCGATGGCGAAAAAGGCGCTTCTACCAAATGCGATCTAACAGCAGAAGCAGCGGCCACCGCAACGGCTTCCACAACACCTTCAGTCAGCAGCACCACCACAGATGCCATGCGAAAGAATTCGAATTTTCTATCGCAGATTCTCGATCATCAATTTGCGGCCAAGGAGCGAGCCAAGGCGCACAAGCGTCGAACCTCGTACGAGGAATTCAAGCGTCTGGTTAGCGAAATTGAGCCCCTGGAATGCATGGAATCCCTGCCTCTTCCCGAAGCTGTGGTCGCACCCACAACCGCAGCAACAACAGCCACATCCACGTCGCAGCTAAAGCGCCAGAACTCTCGGCAGCGCAAGAGCTTCGCCAGCTATTTTCTGCAGCGCCTGCACTCGACCAAGGAGCCAAAGTCTGACAAGGAGAATAGACCCCGGGAGCTTAATGTCCAGGAGCAGCAACTGTCGGCCTACGTTGCCCTGGCGTCGCACAAGGGCAGCCATACCGAAGGCTCCAACTCCTACCACAGGCGCAACTTTAAGATCTACGACAAGCTGGTCTACGGCACTATATACGACATTATCCAGCGCAAGAACGACATCTACCAGAAGTATGACAAGTATATGACCTACGGGACCATCTACGAGATCCTGCGGCGCAAGTCCTCACAGGGCGGCGACAAATGGCAGCGCAAGAGTCTGAGCTCCGTTCTTGAAGGCGGCAGATCCTCGGGCGACAGTAACCAAGATATTTCTCAGAAGGGGGAGCGCGAGAAGCTGCGTCAGCAACGTAACATGATCACCCAGGCTTCCGTCGCAGTCTCAAAAAGTAGTCCACACAAGTATGGCACAATCTACGACATCCTGCAGGGCGAGAAACAGGACGCTAGCTATGCCACTAGCAAAACGGAGGCCAAAACGCAATCGGGCAAGCCCTCACGCTTTGTAGTGTCCCAGGTGGAGGAGCCGTCACAAGCATCGCCGGTGGGCAAGGTCGAGGCCAGTGAGGAATCAAGTACTACAAAGGCCATCAAGCCCCACAAGATGCGTCGCCTTTCGCACATTCTCAGCTATAGCAGAAACACAAATGACGAGCCGCAGGAGTCCACTGGAAACGAAGACGCCAAGCAGAAGCGTTCCCAGGCCAAGCGTCGAATAGGAGTGACAAATCTACTGCTGCCGCTGGACTCCGAAGAGCTCTATACCCGCATCATTGCCCAGCATCGGCTGCTTGAAAGGGAGCGTTGTCAGGACCAGGAGGCGGAGAGTGGCTGTGAGAGGGAACCCTTTACCCGGAATGCATTGACCAAATCCAGCTCTTTGGACACCATCTCCCTGTCGGTGTCAGTCTCCTCTGCATCCTCCCCGTCTCCACCGTGTCCCCGCCGGAGCCTGAAGCAGCATGGCTGCCTGCATCAGCGCCAGCAAGTGCCGCTGGCCAAGAAGCACTCGCTCGACAACTGCCTACAGGTAGTAGCCGCGCCTACTAGCCGGCAGCCGCTGCGCCGCTGGTCCAACCAAGAGCCCCTGAAGTGTACATGTAACCACCTCTCCGAGAAGCCTCCGCTGTCTACCAGTGAAAAGTCCCGCTCGCTGCCCGCCACCTCCAACCTTGTCGGCCCTGTGGCCTCCTGCTCTCCCGTATGTGGAAACTTTAACTCAAATGATCAGAGCCCAGCAACTACAAAGTCCAAGAAAGGAAAATCGCGCCGACTTTCGGAATTTACGCGCGGCGAATTTTTAAATGAAAAATCGTAAGTTTAGCCTCTAGAGCTGCACGTATGTCACCCACCCGCTCCCCTCATCGTATGCAATTTGTGTTTTCATTAATTTATGACTTGAGAATCAGCCCGAAATATCACTTAGAGATTTTGAACCTTGTATACACCAATAAGGTAGGAAAAGTTTATTGGCTATTCATCAATAATGGCCGTTGGATGCAAATTGGCAATTATTACCCTTAAAAAAAGCAATAGAAATAATAGGCAAGAATGAATTATTAACCCTAACGAATATTGTTAAAAATATTCTCTTCTAGGAATATTAAAATTACCATATTAGCTCTCAGATACATACATGTTAAAAATGTGGATCGCGTGCCAATAATCGTTAGTATTACTAACTGTAATTCCCTCGCAAACATAGTGTAAGTAAACATTTTCCACTGCAACAGAGGCTCGAGAGTCAAACCAAGGCCAAAATGCTTCCAATGGTTTCAACGTTTGAAATTTGCATATCAATACGAAAGGTCTACTTTGCTCAAGAGTCTGCCCCAACAAACTCAAATGTTAGTGCTGTCTCTCAAAATTCAGGCTAACCGAAGCACAGAGGGTAAAGACAAAACCCAGCCACAATTTCAGCCAATTCAACTCAATCCAAGGTACAAGAAAGAAAGCTGAAATTAAGAGTGATATTACATTAAGAGACAAAAGTCTTTTTCAATCGCGAGGTGTGCCCAAATGACCGAGATGCACATCTCCCCAGGCCTTGGTTTCGGCACTAATACTCAGTTCAGCTCTGAAAGCCTTAAAAATAATGTATGAATTAAAACAAGACGAGATTCGACTAACTTCCTGATGCGTGTACGAGCAATGTAAAATATATAAAGATGCGTATCTACGTATTTACTTTTCACTTTCTTTGCTATGAATTTTCAATGGTCCGCTAAAATGATCTTTATCTACTATTAGAATACTTTCCAATTCGAAACTAGTTATACAAAGCTGGGATCTGATTTTAGGGAAACTTTTATACAAAATAAATTCCCTGGAAACTGGAGCAAATCATAACGATCATCATATTGATCAATTTAAGCGAATTCTCCGTTTGTGGACTTCGTTTGTTGTGGGTCTACAGCTGCGATTCAATCTTAATAAGAATATTTTTATTATGGGTAGTACTTTTTTTTCTAATCTTATTATGCACCTTAGAAAATCATCGAATCTTAATAGTTATTTTAAACATTCATTTTTTTAGTTCATGTAGTGGAATTTTATAGTTTTAATGATGCAGAAATAAGTTTAATTGATTTAATTTTATTTATCATACTGTGCGGATATTCATTTCTGTTTTAAGCTTTTGTGCTGTGTTTAGTAGCTTTTTATTGCATATATGTGTAGTTCTGGCATTACTCATGGTGAGATTGGTTTTCTCCAAAAGGAAAGGCAGACCCCAGTTATTGAAAAAGTGTTTTCGCAAGAATTTTGCAATGACTGAGGAAATCCAGTTAGTAACAGAATGTCAGGTGAGGATCGTGATTAAATACAGCTGGAAAAATAATTGGCATAAAATTCCAGAGGGCAACATTTTTTCAGGTGTTTTCTTTCGGCAGTTTTACTGAAAAGAAATGAGATTCATAAAAAAGATTTATACTTCTTCGGGTTGAAGATAGGGTCCTTAGGCTTGTCACAAATGTTTGTGGTTACCAATTCGATACAGTTACTTAGTAGCCTAGGTGTTATATCTATAGAGCGCTCAGTCCCTCGCTTGTCAACGAACTTTCCATTAAATCATTATTCTTATTGCTATATTGAGTTTGCTGCTACATTTTTGGCATAATAAGAGCCAATTTGGCGCTGATTTGGATAGGCCAAGTTACGGTTAACTTAAACTTAGACTGGCAACCTAACTGAACAATTAGGAACCGAACAAAAATGGAATATTAAATGTTTTTTACGTGCATTTACAATGTTGATAACGGTCGCTTCGGCATTAGCAGAGTATCTCGTATTGTGCAACTTACTGGGGGGCTGCTCGCCTCACTCTCACTAATGGGACTCATTTAGACGACTTTGTTTCTCGTTTGGTTATGCCTTGCCAGAGCAGCATGTTTTCAATTGTCTTGTGTTGTGCCCACAAATTAAAAAGCCATTTAAAGCGAAACGAACCCGGCGATTGCAGTGCTGAAACTCAGTTTCGTTTCAGTGACTATGTATGTATATTTCCAGTCGGCCAAAGCTGGCATGACATATTTATTGGATTTGGCACTGTACTTACAGAGTCCGGATCAGAACAATGCGAAATGGGCTGGGTGTGGTGAGAAGCTTTGTGCCAGCCCCATAGCCACAGCCACAGTCCTCGGCCCGTTGGCAAATTAAAGGTTATAGTTAGCTCCCAACGTCTGTCTGATGTAAGTACAGGTCTCAATTGCCACGCTAAGTTTCTGAATGCGTTCATCTGTTTCATGAAGGATAATATAATGTGCCTTTCCATTATAGTCTCAAAAATATTACTTAAATCCCTGAGCTATATGGCAGAAGCAGCTTCAAACTGAATACATTTTTATGAGCATCCACTCCGTGTCCGATACATTTAATGACATGCGATCGGGTAATGTTTAATTTGGCGCTGATTTCAATCAATTTTCCGCCAGCAAACTCGAGAATTTGCGAAAAGCATTCTCTGATTGTAGTCGCGTGTTGGCCAAATCACTTAGAGCAGAGCTAACTAGAAGCGAATGCCTGGGAAAGTGGACACTCAAAACGTAGCCGGAACTTGATAATTTCCCAGACAGCAATTTTCTATTTGCGAATTTTCCCCGCTGCTGCTTCTGCGTCGTTAAAAGGAATGGCAATGACAACCACAACTGCGAGCCATTCTGGAAGAAGTCTTGTAGGGATGAAAAAGGCGATCCGGCCGCCACTCTTGCATTAACAAATTATTCTCCATGAAAGCAAATCTATTGCCGAGGCCGGACCAGAGCATGCCACGCCAAACGAAGCCCGTTCGGACCATATTTATTTTTAGATGCACTGAACTGGCTGCATTCCCAGAGAAGCAGCCCGCAGCTTGCAGCTTGCAGCTCGCAGCCAACAGTGTTCGAGTGTCTTGTTGGGTGCACCGATTTGGAATTCGTTTCGCACGAAATCCGCAGCAAGTGCTTTGATTTATTTGCCGGGAGTCCGTCTTGGGCATCCTGTTCAGCGCACTCCGGCTCGAATACGTGGATCCCTGTTCAAACGTTGGCGGTTCTCGCAGCCGAGGAGGAAAACTGAATTTGAGCAGGCTCTTTGTTATTATTCGGCCTATCCATCTATGCGCCGTGGAGTGTGCTTATTTAACCAGCATATCCCGAACCGCCCAGCCGGCGGCCATAAAATCGCATTGGAAATTTACTGTAGCTGGTGCCGTGCAACAATTATGTGTTGCTCGTATCGCTCTGCCTGAAATCGACTGGACTCGGTTTGTTTTTAAAAATAGACACACTCCACCAGACAGTTGTGGTCCACAACTGTCATTTGCCAATTGCTTGAGATGGCCGACGGCAATGGATAGTTCGAATGCCGGAATTGAATTGGATTTAAGGCGGTAAATGGATAAAGGGAAGATTTTTTTTCAGTATCCTCCTTGATAAATTAAATTTTTAGATTACATGAAAATAATACGAAAGGGGAAATCTTGTTGATCTGCCTAAGAATAATCATGAAGAAAAGTAGATGCCTTCAGTGGCAATTTTATTATACCCTTGCAGGGTATTATAATTTCAGTCAGAAGTTTGCAACGCAGTGAAGGAGACCTTTCCGACCCTATAAAGTATATATATTCTTGATCAGCATCAACAGCCGAGTCGATCTAGCCATGTCCGTCTGTCCGTCTGTCTGTCTGTCTGTTTCTACGCAAACTAGTCCCTCAGTTTTAAAGCTATCTAAATGAAACTTTGCATATAGTCATCTATATGCTCTCACTGCTATATATGTCGGAACGGGCCGGATCGGACGACTATATCATATAGCTGCCATACAAATGTTCGATATATTTTTCGAAAAAAAATTAGAACTTAGCTGTTTTCCAACATATGTGCACTATTTTTTACATATGACCATTTTATATTATTTCTGAATTTTGGTAAAAATTTTATGAAAATCGGACGACTATATCATATAGCTGCCATAGAAATGATCGGGAAATTAATAGAAAAAAAATTATAGATTCGTTGTTTTTCAACGTATTTTCATCTACTCCGGGATATAAGCTTATTTTCCTCTTCTAGAATTTTGGTATAAATTTCAAAAAGATCGGACACCTATATCATATAGCTGCCATATAAACGATCGGTAGATTTAGGGAAAATGTAAAGCTGGAAATGCAAAACTGTAACTGTCAAACTGTAAACATAATAAGTATAGGTAAAATGTAATGAAATAATATCTGCAAGGGTATACAAACTTCGGCGTGCCGAAGTTAGCTTCCTTTCTTGTTTCAATTTCAGTTGGTTCACCGAATGTGAATGACGCATTTCTCTCCGGGGTTTTCGCACAACTCGTTGTCGGTGTTCCCGGTTACTCAGATGAGGTATTGATCTATCTATGCTAGCAACTTAAATTCGAAAACAATTTCGCTTAGACGGCTTTGGCTAGTCATTGTTTCAATACTGATCCTTTAGGGCACATCAGAACGAGATAGAAGAGGAGCTTAACTTAATTTCCTATTGTCCCAGCCAAATGATGTTTTATGAATATATTTCGTTGCTAACAAGACACTTTCCTACAAATGCTTACATATTTTTTATGCCTTAATTAGGAGTAGTGCCTTAATTTAAAGGCAGCCTGATTTTCTTGTTCTTATGCGGGGTTGTGTTGTGTATTGGCGCTTCAAAATATTAACATATCGCAAATCAGTCGTATAATTTGTTGGTTTTAAAGGAAATAAGCGGAGAGTTGCTGCTCGCTCATAACCCCAGAGGGCACCGATTGGATCGACTGTTCACATAAAGAAGGCAGGACCGAAATCGTATGGGGCTGGCCTCCAAGGAGCTTTTACTCTGTTACGTATTGACTCTTGTCGTTCGCCGGGCATGATGATTGTTCCAGTGCTTGCAATTATGTTTTGGAAAATAAATATGTGTGATATGCAGCGGATGTTAGGTTTCTGCAGCCAATTATTGTGAAAGTGACAGTGTGGCAGCCGGGCTGGACTGCATGTCTTCGTATGAAGTTTATTTTCAGTAGTTTCCATACATGAGCGATTGGCTGGGGAGATATCGGGGTTCGGGCTTGAGTTTGATGGTTGGGCTATACCAGACAGGATTTGTAAAGAAACATCCACAAGGCAGTACATAATTTTGCTGGGGAAATGCGCTTAGGCAACACATTGGTAATTGCTGCTTGCGAGTGATTTTAAGCAGCTTCTATCACCTTATTATGCTGATGAAGATGAAAATCACTGCCAGCTGTCTCTTTTCCACTTTTTCGTGATGTGTCGAGAACCGTGTCCGCTAACAGATTGCACAAACCAAACAATACGGCGGTCTCCGTTATGACCTGCTTCAATGAATTTTGAGTTTCCCCAAGAACTGCAGCTGCAGAAAGCCAGCGCGGAGTATATAGTTTGGAGCGGCAGTAGACAGCACCGACGCAGTGGAACCGTTGCTGGAACCCATTCGGGCTGCCAGAGCTAGTCGGCGTCTGTCCCGATTGTCCCCAACTGCCGATGCTAACGGGCGCTTGGGCTCTTGGTGAAAACAGGCCAAATGGCCCAGCCAAATCCTCAGACTCTACCCGTGTCAATCGGCTGTATTCCGTGTGCGAATTGGGCGCGTCAAGTGGGTTGACTGACTTTCTGGCCAGCAAAGTAGAGCAGGCACCATTCCTTCAACTGGAGGCCGCGACGGACTTGCACATGGCCAATCTATTCGCCAGTTAATCTAATTTTAACTCGAAAAGTGCATGCCTTCATGCAGCCGGTGAGCAATTTATGCAGCCAAAACAAGCCAAACTTGTTGCGCCAAAGATCGAACAAGCATCCAGCAAGCCATCGTCGATTCATTAGCCACGGCCAAAAAAGAGGCCTAGGAGCATGTCCATACGGGGACGTGGAAAAAACTATAGAAAAATCCAAATCCTCCACGCTAACCATGTTGTTGCAGGTATATATTTTTAGACTAAGTCGAATTATGTTGCGTGGTCTGGTTTAAAAATAGTATCCAGTTGCGGCTACCGAGGCCAACAAGGCCGGGTAACACTGCATACCCTTGGCTTGGCCATATAAATTTGTTGGTTGCCTCTTTCGAAGACCAAACCCTAAGGTGCAATAAGTACCCGAACTTCTGCAACTCCAATCACTAAAATTGCTTATATCGCCTTACCTTTACCCGTTGAACACAAAACTTATACTTAATATCGCAAGCTGGTCGCTTATCAAACTGAGTTCCCCTCCACGATTCTATTATTATTACTTAAGGAAGCCATCTCATAGATACCGAGTTGATGTTAGGGAAAAGAGCATCTAATATTCGTGGTTCGATAGATGGTCTCCGGCAGGATGCCCATTCCCACGGACAATCGTGTCTTGTGTGTAATTAAATCGGGCTGCATATTTATGAAAGTCATGTATGCGCCATAAATGGTGGAACACACCAGGCCAGGAGGCGGTTGTCTATAAATACATTTGCAGCGTGCATGCGCTCCTCCCTGTCCAGCAGACCTGAAACAGGCCAAACCCCGGGCAGCGTAATAAATGGCGTCTAATAAAGGCTTATTTGCGTAATAGACACGTGCTGGCGAGGCAGGCACTCACTCAATCAGCCCGCGCTACACGCTTCTGTTCCGCTAATCACTCAAACCGCATACAAACTTGCCTCTCATTCATGGGCATGTACAGGCGAAGCATCATCCTGTTGACTGGCAAATTGCACACTTTGTTGCAGCCTCGCAGCAACTCGCAACTGTTGCTGCTGCAGATGAAGGTGGTGGCAGTCAAGTGGGACTGATGATATGTGTAAATCAGTCAAGACGTTCGGCTGGCTCCTTGGCGAGCGGACGACCAATTAAAATTGGCCAGCCTGACGAGGACTTTGTCTGCAAAGATGAAAAAAAGACTGGTTCTGTTAATTATACATTCAAAGCGCTTGGCGCAATTGTTGTCTTCCAGCAGCTGCAGCAGATTTGTAGAACTAATTCTGAGTGGAGCTGGCGACTACGCTTCCTGGAAGACCACTTTGTATACCTCAACTTTGGAATTGGCTCTATTTTTGCCAGGAATTGTTTCACCTACCAAATGTATTTTCTCTTTGGGCTCTCTGAGACTTCCACAAGCATACGGTGGTGGTTTATGCTTGAAATTAAAAATGATTTTCGTGTTTGTATTGCTGGAGCGTTAACCTATGTATATGAGTAGCATACGCATCTCGGACTTATTATCTCTGAGCATAAGACACACATATATAAAACGAACATGGCTGTAAGTTTCGCAGATTTTGCCACACTTCTCTGTCATCATCCGTTATCTGGTGCTCGTTCGTCACGAACTTCAAAATGTGAATTGGACAGTTGTGTAAGAGATCTGTCACACACGTCTTTTAATTGCCACCGTGCCTCTCGCTATCGTCGCATCGAAAGCAAACAGCAGAAACGGATGGAGAGTTGGCCGAAATCATCATCCCATCCAGTTACTTTTGTCTATTAAGGTCAATGTTAATGCTCCAACAAATGGGATTGAAACGCTTCGATATGATTTTGACAATTCGCATTATTGACCAGGGTGAAGACAAAACAGTAATAAATTGCGTTGTCAAGTGAATCTTCGAATTGCTTTCCAACTACTTTACTTCCTTCCGACAGTGAACACCATATAATTGCCATATTTAGTGGCGGCACTTACATTTGCGTACTACCAGTCCCCTTCACAAGTTGCTCAATTGCGGAATTCCAATTCGGAAGTTCAATCGTTGAGCTCATGACACCTCCGGCAGTAAATTTAAATTGAATGCGGCCGGTTGTTAGAATAAAAAGCACAGTCAGACACGAGCAGGCAGGCCAAACAGCATATTAAATAAATAAATTATCACACAAATTATAACTTTGGGTCGGAATAAAAGCGTGAATCCGGCCACCCAAAGTGGTCTCCACTTGCCAGATGATATGAACATGACTCAGACGCAGACCCCTCCAATTCGCGGAGAAAGCTTTGCGGCGTCGGCGTGGGGGAAATGAAACGCTTGATATAGCGGCCTTGATATATCGGTTTCCTTAATAGAGTCTGCCAATTTACGACAAACACGATCAGCCACTGG
Organism: Drosophila kikkawai; assembly: GCF_030179895.1. Taxonomy (NCBI): domain Eukaryota; kingdom Metazoa; phylum Arthropoda; class Insecta; order Diptera; family Drosophilidae; genus Drosophila; species Drosophila kikkawai. Next base: position 25,635,205 of record NC_091728.1, on the reverse strand, counting down.
GCACTTAATGTGCTCGCGAAACTATACTCATTTTCCACAGACCTGAAACACTAATAATCTCCCCTCGCGCTTTTCGCTCTCGTTGCAGCTGGTACTTCCGCAAAATCAAACGCATTGAGGCTGAAAAAAAACTTCTACTGCCAGAGAACGAGCACGGTGCATTTTTAATTCGTGATTCCGAGAGCCGCCACAACGACTATTCGCTATCAGGTGCGTCCACGCCCAGAAAGGCGTTTACCTGGAATTATTGTGTATTGTTTTTTGTATCGCTAATGCTGTTTATATTAAATTATATTTAGTGCGCGATGGCGATACGGTCAAGCATTATCGCATCAGGCAGTTGGACGAGGGCGGCTTCTTCATTGCCAGACGCACAACATTTAGGTGAGTTTATGCGCAATCGGCGACCGCAGTGCAATGTGTTTCATCTCGGGTTTTCGTTTCCTACACAGAACCCTTCAGGAGCTGGTCGAACACTACTCCAAGGACTCCGACGGCCTATGTGTCAACCTCTGCAAGCCATGTGTCCAGGTAAGCGACGCAGCGAATCGAGTCGTTACGGCCATTCTTTGCTTTGATTTAATCTCGTACATCGTGAATAACATCCAACTGGCCGCCAGTGGATGCGTGGATGGGTGGGAGGCTAACGCTCGCATATTACATTATTATGTCTTTGTTCTTCGTTCCTTCGAAATGCCAAACACGTGTATTATACTAAAGATATTCTTTTATATTTTTCATATATTTCCGATATTTTACTTTGATTAACACAAAATTATGTCTGTAAATTAATACAATACAAAACGACCAAATAACCAAAACCAATCGAAAAACTAACAAAATATCAAAAGACCAATTCTTTTTCTGGTGCCTTTGAGGTAGGATTTCTATCGAAAGCGTTGCGATGTGCATCGATTTACTGCCCATATTAACATAAGAGTACCAAAAACCAGTGTCCATGCTGTCGCTGTCAATCAACACCCTCATAACGAATGAAATTAACCGATCATTTCCATTTATTGATGTTACAAACCGAACCCAGCCCCACACCCGCACACGTACCGCCAGACAGTCAAACAGTCAGACAGTCAGCGTCCAAAGTGCATTTTAGGCGGTGCGGTACCCCAGCACATGACACGACAAGCTTCCCGCCACCCCCACTCGCCGCCGTATAATAATAATATCGATCAATTTGGTCATGTCCCCATATCGCGTGTCTAATTAGTGCTAAAACGCAGTGAAGGAAAACATAACAGACTCTGAGATTGGCTCCCAAGCTGTGGAAGCCGGTGAAGTTTTCAAGTTTACAAGTTTGCTTTGGTGTTAACACAACATCTAGAGACTAAAATTGATCTTTTGCACTCTGACTGGCTGGCTTTGATCTCCTACAACCCACAGACCTGGCAAACCTAATTTCAGCTGCTCACATCCGTACCAAACTTTTTATTGGAACATGTTGTTGCTTTTTCAAATTGTAAATAAGGCCTAAATGTGCGCTACAAACTCATCACTCGATCGGCACTCGCTTCCATTTCCCCCAAGTCGAACACTGATGCGCCCGCAAATATGCAATAGCCAATTCAATAACTAATTAATTTTTCCTATCTGTCCGCTCCCGCACCCGCTCATCGCAGATCGAGAAGCCTGTCACCGAGGGCCTCTCGCATCGGACTCGTGACCAGTGGGAAATTGACAGAACTTCCCTGAAGTTTGTGCGCAAACTGGGCTCTGGGCAGTTCGGCGATGTCTGGGAGGGCCTGTGGAACAACACCACGCCCGTGGCGATTAAGACTCTGAAGTCAGGTGAGTTTGTGCATAGCTGGAAGTAGAGGGGACCCCTATATATGCTTCTGCTTCTTTCAGGCACTATGGATCCAAAGGACTTCTTGGCCGAAGCCCAGATCATGAAGAAACTTCGGCACACCAAGCTAATACAGCTATACGCGGTGTGCACTGTGGAGGAGCCCATTTACATCATCACCGAGTTAATGAAGCACGGTTCACTGCTGGAATATCTCCAAGGTAGGCTTAGTGAAAGATCTGAAAATTTAGCATTTCATGCTTGAGCACCATCCTTAACGCCCAGCAGCAACGTTGATCAACGAACAAAACCCTCGCTTATCATTGTCACGGCAATTCCTTACGTATGCTTAATATCTTTTAGCCATTGCAGGCAAGGGTCGTAGCCTCAAAATGCAGACACTGATCGATATGGCGGCTCAGATTGCTGCCGGAATGGCCTATCTAGAGTCCCAGAATTATATCCACAGAGATTTGGCGGCGCGTAATGTGCTCGTCGGCGATGGCAACATCGTCAAGATTGCTGACTTTGGCTTGGCCAGGTAAGTGCGCTCTGCTCGGAATAGGGACTCCCATTAACACAGTACTTCCTCCCTATGCAGGCTCATCAAGGAGGACGAGTATGAGGCACGAGTTGGGGCCCGATTCCCCATCAAATGGACGGCACCCGAGGCGGCCAACTACAGTAAATTCTCAATCAAATCAGATGTCTGGAGCTTCGGCATTTTGCTCACTGAGCTGGTCACTTACGGACGCATACCATATCCAGGTGAGCCCCTCGCCTCGGTCGATTCGCAGCAATCAAAACGTGTAACTAACCGCCTTCCTTTTGCGCAGGCATGACCAACGCTGAGGTGCTAACACAAGTGGAGCATGGGTACCGCATGCCGCAACCGCCCAACTGCGAGCCGCGCCTCTACGAGATTATGCTGGAGTGCTGGCACAAGGACCCGATGCGCAGACCCACGTTCGAGACACTCCAATGGAAGCTGGAGGACTTTTACACATCCGACCAGAGCGACTACAAGGAGGCGCAGGCCTACTGATAAATGCTTTACAAAGTCACGAACGCAACCGCTAGCGGTCGTGGCGACAACGAGAAGCAAGACAGCTGCCGCAACTGATCTGGTCGTCGGTCATCATCCCAAAACGGACAATTCTTACTAAGTAACTTACTTGAGTTTTGCACAGATTTTCAGCCGCTGCGCACCTCTGACCAAGCCCTTGGCCGGGGGAGTCTGCATAGGCAACTCCATACGATACGATTCATGTTATAGGCCTTTAAGCAAAAAGTAGTTGCTAAGCTGACGGAGTACGCAATGTATTGTTTAATTTATGCGTACGCGAGTCTCTTGGTGGAATGCAATTTCAACGAAACGCTCTGCTCCGTTCGTTTTCGTTCTTTTCAATGACAAACATATGTGTATTTGTCGATTCGATGCGTATCTACCGGCTAATATATGTATTCACATGTATTATTATTCATATAACGCATATAGCATATAAATATCTGCATAAACACTTATATATACGAACACTTATACATATATATAGAAATGTGTACAACCGTTTAGTCAGACACACGTATGCCTAGGACCCTTCACTTGTCACTCTCTATTTTTCCTTAGCTCCTAGGTCAAGATGAAAACAATATCTGCAGCATTCAAGATACACAAGCGACGTGTTTTGTCATTAGTTAATTCATTACGTACATAAGTGTCTTACCCCCAACACTCAACATTATCAACGACATTATATGCTTAATCACAAATAGAGGAGGGAGCGTTAGTTATTAAGTGCTAGCTAATCGCTACTTGGCTGCGTGCAACAGTTTAAATCCATATTAATAACGTTAGGCATTTAATTATACTTTGTAATCATTTATTATATTCGGCCCACACATACATATACGACGTCATGTACATTTAGATCAAGCAAAACCAATTACGAATAAAATGTATTCATAATTTATAAAAATCAAACAAGTCGCAACTCAGAGACACCCACTTATGCCTTTTTATTTTATTTTGGTGAGTATGCCCACGAATGAAAAGTAGAAACCAGCAGAAGAGTAGACTCTGACATAAGGTGAATCCACGCATTTTTAATACTAATACCGCAGAGTTTTTTTTATCAAAGGCTGATTTTTCAAGTGTATTTTATTCTTAGTATAAGTCTATGTGCGTTCTATTAAAACAGGCTAGTGGTAATCACCCAGCGGACAGAAACTTTGTTTATGATATCGAAAACTATAGTTTTGCTATTGTCAGGTGAACAAAACGTCCGATTCAGACCCATAAACGATAGTAAATTTAATCACCTGTCATGAGTTTTGTGGCATAAAATGCTATAATTTTCGGAATCCGAATAAGATTTCGATTGCGGACCTTTTACGGCATCATTATCGGGTATATGGCCCGATACTCGTTCGAGACACAACTCGAAAGTTTTTGATTTTTCGAAGATAGCTCCTGTCTTGTTTTTATGTCCTTATTATTGTTAGTATTATTATTCTATCTGTAGTAGTCAGCATACATCAACAAATACACTTATTGTGCCAATGTTTCTGCGCAATAAATTAATTTATAAATTCAAAATTAAAGTCGATTTGTATGGTAAAAACTGTACAGGGCTATGTTTTTTATATATCGCGCTGCTTTTACCACCCGTATCTCACAACCGGGCACTCTATCTTTCTTTTTCTTTATTGTAAAGACTGCGCATGCCAACCAAGTGCAACTTAAAGCAAAACATGCCGAGTTCAGCGAACCTTTGAATGTATTTATCCGATTCGGCACTACAGGCTTTTCGCAATTTAAAGGGAAAAACGCAATTAAATATTTCATATTTAGTGATTTTTGTATACAAATTGCCCTAATCTCACGTATAACAATCTATTGAAACTTACATATATTTTAAAAAGCCCCAAGATTTGTGGAATGTAAGAAATTGTTCAAACTCTACTCAACGATATACACACACATACATATATATAAATAAAGTTAAGTAAATATTTTTAAAATATATGTATTCCTATGTATGTAGCTTTGATCAAGAGCAGGCTCCATATATGGGAGCTGACGATCGGGTCATCGAAGTCTAGTCATTCGATCGATTTCTAACAATAGTTGATTAAATTTGGTCAATTGCAAGTCTCCGGAACAGACATCACAATTGGAATTGTTTGGGAGCAGCCCCGCCTCAAATGTCGCTCAGCCAGTCACATGGCAGGGGAAGGGGTGCGCCCAGCCTCGGACCACCGTCCGTAAACGTACGGCAAACAATGCCATTGATGACTCTAAACATTTGTGTGTGAGTCAACAATGCGACTTTGCTTACACCCCTACTTGCAGCCACGGGAGTTTGCGCGAGTGTGATTCTCTCTTCCAATATGCCCCTATAAGGTAACGGCTTTAGCATTTTGGGGTTCCCCTTTCCCCTTGCCTCGCTCTTCCCTTGCAATCAATCAACATGAAACCGCCGATAAGGCGGGAGGGGTCGTGCTGAATCACACCCGTATGTGCAGGCACCCGTGGTCAAGGGTTCGGTTATCAGGCACTTCCTGCTAACTTGCTAGCATCTGGTTAGCCCAGAAAAGGCCAACTTATTAGTAAGCGTCTTATCGCCCCGACGCCTGCGACACCACATTCCAGCGGAGTGAGCGCATAGCCAGCGAAATATCACACAGATCGATCGGCGCTTAGTCATGTGCTACTCGCCACACACACAAATCCCAATAATAGATAGCCAAAGCCGGGAGTTCAGTTCTTTGATCGCTTTATTAATATTAAGAAGCGGATACAAGTATTTTAGTGGTATGGTATGTGTGGGTTTAATACATATGTAGGAATGCATGGAAGCAATGGGAATGCCAAAAATGAATCTTTTTTGTATGGAAATGCCGATGTGCACGTAAAGTTGAATTTGGAACAGAACACAATATGCGTTGGCTCGTGGGCAGTGCAAAAATTGTGTAAAAAAAAGTGTTGGAATGCATTCTCCGGCAGGTGCGCCATCTCGCGGTATTAATGTACTCATGCCCAATACTTCTAGTCTCCGTCCTTTGTCTGCCAAGGGAGTGTTCGACCACGCCCAGCTCGGCAGCCAGCGAGTGCTTAGAAGCACTTGCGGTGGACGATGGATGGGCCGGACTCGTCGTACTCCTGCTTCGAGATCCACATCTGCTGGAATGTGGACAGCGAGGCCAGGATGGAACCGCCGATCCAGACAGAGTACTTGCGCTCTGGCGGGGCGACAATCTTGATCTTCATGGTGGACGGAGCCAGGGCGGTGATTTCCTTTTGCATGCGATCGGCGATGCCCGGGTACATGGTGGTGCCGCCAGACAACACGGTGTTGGCGTACAGATCCTTGCGGATGTCCACATCGCACTTCATGATCGAGTTGTAGGTGGTCTCGTGGATGCCGCAGGCCTCCATGCCGAGGAAGGACGGCTGGAATAGCGACTCAGGGCAACGGAATCGCTCGTTTCCGATTGTGATAACCTGTCCATCGGGCAGCTCATACGACTTCTCCAGTGACGAGCTAGATGCGGCTGTGGCCATCTCCTGCTCAAAGTCCAGGGCAACATAGCAAAGTTTTTCCTTAATGTCGCGCACAATTTCACGCTCAGCGGTAGTGGTGAACGAGTAGCCGCGCTCGGTAAGGATCTTCATCAGATAGTCGGTCAAATCGCGACCAGCCAGATCCAGACGCAAGATGGCGTGCGGCAGGGCGTAGCCTTCATAGATGGGAACGGTGTGTGAGACACCGTCGCCAGAGTCCAGAACAATACCGGTGGTACGGCCGGAGGCGTACAGGGACAGCACAGCCTGAATAGCGACATACATGGCCGGAGTGTTGAAAGTCTCAAACATGATTTGAGTCATCTTTTCGCGATTAGCCTTGGGGTTCAGGGGAGCCTCAGTCAGGAGGACGGGGTGCTCCTCGGGGGCGACGCGCAGCTCGTTGTAGAAGGTGTGGTGCCAGATCTTCTCCATATCATCCCAGTTGGTAACAATGCCGTGCTCAATGGGATACTTAAGTGTGAGGATACCGCGCTTGGACTGAGCCTCGTCACCAACGTACGAGTCCTTCTGGCCCATGCCGACCATCACGCCCTGGTGACGTGGACGACCGACAATCGAAGGGAAGACGGCACGGGGTGCGTCATCGCCAGCAAAGCCGGCTTTGCACATGCCGGATCCGTTGTCCACCACCAAAGCTGCAACCTCTTCGTCACACATTTTGTTGTAGATTGATTGGTTCTGCAATGGAGAAGAACGCCAGATATGTACACTCGAATCGAGGAATTCAGGCGAAAACCACCAGGAGCTCGCCAAGTACAGCCAGGAATCAGAGGCCGACTAGCCTCCGACTTCTGGGGCAACACGCACACACAGACCAGCAGACGAACAAAGAGACGGGCAGATATATTACCTTATATGGAAGTTTGTAAAACAAGCTGAGTTTGATTCACCTCAGAAACGAACTATCACAATGGCAGACGCTTGAAGATTGAAATGACCGACGCCTACTTTTTCGAGGTAAAGTGGTTGAAAATCGCCCCTGCGCCGGCCGGTTATCGATAGCGCATGTGTCATCACGCCAGTGTTGCCACCTATTGGCTAGATTCCGAGAAAAAAATAAGCTAAAAATATACCAAAAAATACTTAAGCAAAGTAGCTACATCCAATTATGCCCATATGATACACTAATGCAGTTTTCATTAATTAGCTACTTCATTAGAACCTTGAAAGAGACCACTATATGTGTAATTTTGTGTAATTTGGCTTGAATTTTGCTTGGATTATTTTGGTAATACGACTACGGTCACATCGTCCGTAAAAGGTAAACAAAAAAAACGGCCGCCATTCGCGGCGTATTATTATGAATTTCTGAATTCCTCGTCGAAGTATTCTTGCATAAATAAATGCAGAATCCTTTAAATTTATGTTTTTAACCTATAATGCTTAAAATTTTTTTAATTATTACAAAAAAAATAATTTTAATTAATTTTACAGCGCAAGAAACTTGCTACCGCAAAACATATTATTTTTGCTAATTTTCTAATATATTTTCAGTTCAAAAAACAAGCGAAATGATATAAAAATAAAATTCTCATTGTGAGACCATACTGTCAATGAGCTGGCTAATACATTTTTCAATTACAATTTTCTTCATTAAACCCGTATTTTGTTATCGAGTATCTAGTATATAATATGTAGATCTATCGATTATCGCGTCAATGAAGTAGCTAATGCATTAGAGCGCAATATAGTCGTCTTGCTCGCACTTGTGTAAAACGCTATAGCGCTGTCAAATCTTTAATGAAGTCTCTAATTAATGCGGCAGTGTCATGCCAGTATTACGAAATAGCTATCTTTTAAAGTCATTATTTAAATAATTTGGTTTTATGGTCCACTAAAAGGAAGCATTTTATTTGAACTCAAGTTGCTTATTGTTTTCCGGGTAAAGCACTTTTGCTCAATTTTGAACTGTATCCCCATGATAAATGATAACTTTATATTTGATAAAAAATATTTATTATGTTAAAATATTTAAATACCAAAACATGAACAAAAATAAATAAACTACTAGTGAATATTTTAAGCGATTTCATTTTCAAATATGCCACTTCTAGCCAGAAAAAAGCTAAGCTGTCAACACTGCAAACCGCAGCGCTCGGAACTGGCTGCTGAAATAATACTAAACATGCATAAAACATGTTCTAAATGTGCAGTAAAATATTGATGACACACGATACGGCAAAACAGGTTATAGAATTGTGTTTTTTGTCATATCTTTGGTTAAAGTGCTGAGGGAGATAACAAGAGGCAAATTTCAAAGGCGTCGTTTTGAAGGGACGTACGGCGACAAAAAAAAATACTAAAAAGTTGAATGGCGTTGCCAGATGGCTACACGTAATTTGAGAGCACAAAAAATAAATTGCAAATTTTAATAAAACAAGCTGATCTCCAACATGAAACATTTAAGCAAACATTCCAGTAGAAATAACTTCAAGTGGCTGGAAATTGTAGTGGACCAGGAGCCAGGTGAAGAAGGACCAAGTCAGCTTGATCGACATCAGTGGTCTGCAATGTTCCGGGAAATAAACACTTTCCAACACTTAAACTCTTTGTTTCGGCCACCCACCACCCACACCAGACTATCCAATCTGATAAAGAACGGGTAAGGAGCCATTAAGATGGTGGACATAAATTTGGAGGTACACCTGATAGAGCCGACGGCCACTCGCTCCACTGAGGAGCAACGGCAGAGGGATGCCTACCTGGAGGCAGTGCGCATTCTGCTGGTGCTGCTGGAAAACGTCCTTTCGCAGCCGAAGAACGCCAAGTTCCGCACAATACGTCTGGATAACAAGACGATCAAGGAGAAGTTGCTTAGCCTGCCCGGATGTGAGAGGCTGTTGGATGCCATCGGCTTCGTCCGTGCTCCCGGCTCTAACGCATTTACTTTGCCCAGTGAGGCGTCCCTGCAGCAGGTTCAAAGGTACCGGGACGCACTAAGCGAGCGGCGGTCCGCCTGGGTCAGTGGGGCCGTGCCCAAAAGTAAGGTTTAGTAGTGAAGCCAAAATAGCTTTGTAATGTCCTCCTTTGGAATTATCAATAGGTTTGCCCCAACAAGCCGCCACCAGCAACACGCCCTCGCCGTTGTTCATCAAACCCTCTGTGGAATATCGACAACGGATCGCCTTTCCCCGAGTACTGGTAGGATTTTCCCCTAATATATATTTCCATTGGATGCGCTAAATTCTGACCGGGAAGAGTGTTTTCAGCGCACCTCCAATAACTTTCTGCAGTCGCTGGAGCTTTACTCGGATGCCGTAATGCAGTACGAGGACGAACTCCTGCTAGCTACTGGCCGCACTCTGATCCCCATTGACGAGCTGACCTCTAAGGCGAGCGAGAAGCTAATGGATGCGCAGGAGCGGATCGCCTCTGGTGCGTGTCCGGAGAAAGAGCCCTGTATTCGCGACCTCCTGCTCGTCGAGCTGGTAAACTGGTTTAATACCGAGTTTTTCGAGTGGGTCAACAACATTCCTTGCCGCGTGTGCGGCAGCGACGAGAGCAAGCTAAGGCGCACGGAGCGGGTGGGCGATGTCCGGGTGGAGGTCACCGTGTGCTGCGGCCAGGAAAGCAAGTTCTACCGTTACAACGACATCTCTCAGCTGTTGGTCTCTCGCAAGGGCCGCTGCGGAGAGTTTGCTAACTGTTTTACATTTATGTGTCGCTGCCTGGACTACGATGCCCGCATCGTGCACTCTCACTTCGACCACGTGTGGACCGAGGTGTATTCGGAGGCCCAGATGCGCTGGCTGCACGTGGATCCCTCTGACAATGTTGTGGACTCTCCGCTTATGTACCAGCATGGCTGGAAGCGCAATATTGATTACATACTGGCCTACTCGCGGGACGACATTCAGGACGTGACTTGGCGTTACACAAACGACCACCAGAAGATCCGACATCTTCGCCGGCTGTGCGATGAAAAAGAATTGGTGAAGACGCTAGACGAGATTCGCATCAAGCGGCGCAGGAATTGCACTCCCGAGCGGCAAAAGGTGCTTAGTCAGCGCAACCTGTACGAAATTATCGCATTGACCTTGGAGCGGTAAGCCACAACTGCCAACTCCAATAGAGAGAAATATTATCAGCCTACTATTATTTGTATTCACCTATTTGCAGCCCGCCGACTGAGAACGAACTGAAGGGCAGAAGTTCCGGAAGCCTTTCTTGGCGTCAGTCGCGCGGCGAGCACACTTTTACCAACGTAAGGGAGCTTCAGTTGAATAAGGTTCAGATAATACAACCTAGCTATTTGCAGATTTTCGTCTTCACCCCGATGGAAACTGAGCTTCACAATCGGAAGCTAAATGTCCGCTACAGCTGCGCCACAGACACCTACGAACGCTACTCCCGTGGTGAGTAGGCATACATTAAATATTGACATTTTCATTCGCTTACCACATGGTTTTTCCATGCCCCTAGTCGAGGGAAATGTAACTGTTTTGGACACTTATAAGACCTGGCAAAGGGCTCAATTTTCCTCAAAGAACATTCTTCGAAAAGTAGAGCGCGATTGGAAAATGGCATACTTGGCTCGGCTAGAGGACACCGCATGCGGAGAAATCGTTTGGAAGTTTGATTTCAGCAAGGCCAACCTAAAGGTCAAGTCCTATAAGTTGGTCTTCGAGACGAAAACGTTTGGCGAGGGCAAAGTTGATGTTGCCGTTGAACCCATTGATGGAACGGCTTCTATTGAGAACTCTAGTGGATTCCAGATCGTAGCCAAGCTTAGCGGTGGCAAGGGCGACGTGGCGTGGCAGCACACTCAGCTTTTCCGTCAGGGTTTGAATTCCCGAGACTACCCGTTCGATTTGCAGGTGGAGCTGCACTGAGTGCGCTGAAGTAGTGACGAGTAATAATTCCTAAATCGAAGTGTATTTCTTAAAAAACCTGTACGACTACCCAAGTGGTTAAAGCTATATATATTGTACAATAATAATACATAATTTATATTATAAATGTATACAATTGTGGTACCTAGTACTATTAAAGTCAAAGAGCATTGCTCCAGTAAAACCCGGAAGATTCAAGAATTATCACCCAAGGTTAGAAGGAGTCCTTCACTCATTAGGAAATAGGTAAGTACTCAAGGTAGCTAAGCAAATTATCAAGACATGTATGTATAATATAGTAACGAAACACTGATAAGTATCGGTTTCTAATGTCAAGTGTAAAAATACTCACTATTTGTTAAGTCAAAATCCATTGTGTAGTTTTAAGGATTTATAAATTATAATATATAGATTTAGCGATTGCACCCGTGCATAGCTGGGACGGGCTATAGTATTGTATATTTTATAAATAACGACAAATATTGACCGTATTTTATATTTAACCCATATATATAGGGAGCCGTGGCTTGTACACGCCTCTTTGACGTAATCTTATAAAAAACATCTAAGGATTTTATTTCTACTCTTGTATACTTTGAGTGGTGTTAGAAAGCAAAAGTTAAATCATGCCTGTGTTTTAGAAGTGATTCTCAAAACAAAACATAACCTTCTTTGTGATGTTTTTTTTAGCAAAATAATGATAAATCGGGTTTTCTCATTTGAATATTTCGAAATATGTTTCAGAATATGCTACTTTTTTTCAATGTTGATCAATTGGATTGGATCAATTGACTTTATTGAAAGCAAAGATTTTAGAGAGGTATTTCCTGAGCTCCCTCAACAAGGTAGAAGTTGAAGAAGGCATCAGAACATGGATCGCCGCAATGCTAAGAAGCAGAAGGATAAAAGTCGAACTGAGTGGTACTCATCACAAGATTTGTGAAGAGGGGCACACCTCAGGGGGGAGTTTTGTCGCAGACGTCGTTGTCCTACTCACTTCAGGACCATTCCCCGACGTCATCAGCGAATTAATGACAAGGGCGCTTACTAAACTCAAGCGCGGTACGATTGAAGGCCAGCCATAGCTGAAAGAACTACCACACCGGGCACTGTAGAATCATGGACGAGATAAACCATAAGGTGTCAGAAGACACAGACTATGTATATGACAATGCATTCACTGCTATATACCATACAATGGAAAAGAGGTCTACACCGATGGCTGTGGAGTAGAGGCCGATATCTTCGCCGAGAGCTAAGAAACAGAAGAGTCTTTCCACCTCCCAGTATCTGCGTCGTTTTTGCAAGCGGAGGTTTTCCCAATACTGATAGCAGTTGAACTCTCGCTAAATCGAGACCTCCTGAAAACCAAGGTACGGATATACTCAGACAGCCAAGCGGCCATCCCATCTCTCGCAAGCGCAAGGACTACATCCACACTAGTAGCCAAGTGCATGGATGCACTAAACAGGCACGCAGAACACAACTGGGTACAAATAGCCTGGGTACCCGGACACAATGACATTCCCGGAAACAAAAAAGCTGACGAGCTGGCCAGGAAATCTCAAATACAGCAGATATTCAAGTTCCGCTGAGCTCAGTCCAATCGGATATTCAAGACCATTTCAAACAAATAGCCAGTAAGGAATGGTCAAAAAAAGAAAGATCACAGAAGATCGAAATCTGGTGAGAATATAATAGGAGACGAACAGCAAAGGTCATAAATGATATCAGGAGGATAACTCCAGCCATCACCGGCTACTGGCCAAAAAGCACGCATGCCTATAGGATAGGACTGTTCTATAATTCACATTGCAAAAGCTGTAAGGAAATGAGTGAGCAGGTGACACCGAAGCACCTACTGTGTTACTGCCCGGAACTTAACCAAAATAAAGCGCGGCACTTCGGAGATCACCATTCAGCAGATCAGCAAGAAATTCTCAGAACCATTATTCCATGAAGTTTATTTATTAAATATTTTTACATATGTGTACATTTTGAATGCTTCTCTCTTAGGTAATTTTGCTTATAAAAGGGAAACATTTCAGGCTGCCAATAGCAGTTTGCAGATCATTTTTTAAGCAAAATAGAGTCAAAGTGAACTTCGCAATCCGACTGAGGTATTGGTTAAAAAGGTACATTGAAAATAAAATATATTAATTAATTACCTATTTCAGCTGTGTCCTGGCTATGCTCTGCTGCCTGGTGAGTACTGGAAATGGTGGCGCTATTGATCGGGATCGACAGAGGCTCCAGGAACTCCAGAGTACCATGAGTGAGTGAAACAGTAATCCCAATGCCCAGATGGAGATCACCTACGAAACCATTGAAATCTACAAGAAGTATAGGGGCCAAGAGGAATCTGATGCCCCAAAGGAGACTGAACTGAATTCCCTGGTTGATGAATTCGAGTCCAATATGGAGATAGTAGACGGTGTGCCAAAGCAAGGAGGTGCCTTTACCAATTTCTTTAAAATTATGTTGAAGAAAGATTTACCCAAGAAGGAGAATAGTAAAGTACAGAACATAGTTAAAGACATCATCACCTATCTACTGGACCAAGTTTTAGAAAAATTCTAACTAACAGAAAAAAAAGATAAATAAAACTGAAGATAACACAACAAATATTTATATTATATTGATATTATAACTCAAGTATTCGGTTTCCCAAAAGCGGTGGGATGTACTTCTGAAATGAATTTGAAAATATTGGGAAATTGTAAATGTCTTCGGTAGCTATTACTTTCACATTTACACTGGGTAAAAATGTGTTCGCTTATAGTAAAGTTTTTGTAAAGGTTTTAACTTGTCAGCCTGACAAGTCTAATAACATGAGTTACTTTCATTTAAATTGTTACATTAATAAGTACATTTTTGGAATATTTTTACCGAAACTCAGAGGTATGATTTGTCCTCTGTTCGGGACTTCTAAGTGCTGGCTTTGCTTTTCGTTCTTATTTATTACATTTTCTTTTTTGTCTTTTTGTATCAATAATTAACTAATAATTATTAATAAAATAATTCATTATTATTATTTCTTTTATTTGACTACATTTATAAGTACTGAAGTTTTGTTAAAATAAAGGCCCATTACAAAATTCGAACTAATAACCTAATGGAGAAAATTTGGACCGTCCGCGATGTACCGTTAGAAATCAGGAACAAAATTGTAAAATAAATAAATAAAACTTCGGCACGCCAAAGTTTGTATACCCTTGCAGAGTGCAATTGGATCATTAAGACTCAAGCCATTCTGGTTAAATAATTAAAAGAAAATATATAAAAGTTGTATATTTATACATAGCAATAATAAAATGCTGAAAACACAAAAAAACATATTAATAATTTTGTCTCCTTATTGTTCCTGTTATTATTCCTATTCTGTATCCACGTCTCTTTGTGCACGTCTGGGCACCACAAAATGATTCCCCGCAGACTTAATCATTTGGGTAAGCCATAATAAATGATAAGATACTAAATACATATGTATTTCCGGTCTGTTTCCCAATTGATGTCCGAAAGACCAAAACCCCACAATTACCAATCAGAAATCGATGTTGGATAGCGCTCAATCTAGCTATTTAGCTATTTTATGAATCACAAGGTAAATGGCTCCCAGAAAAATCACTTAGGTAGCTTAGGTGGATACTGTCAATCTCGGATGTGGAATTTAATATAAATAATACTACGTAGGATGATAATCATATGTAATCTCCAAAGACGTACTTAGAAGTGAGAGTGCTGGTGACAGATGGTATTTGGCCGTCCCTGAAAAGTACAAGGCTGTTATTTTGTAATCGTAAAAAGGTGTTAAGCAAACTTACTTGGTTTGCGACTTGACCACGCGTCGCACGTTCGTCATTATGGCATCAATGTCGGACGTTTTACCCGACTTATCAAGAGCCTCACACAGCGTCTGAATAAAGGGGGTGCCGTCCTCCGTGCGGTAGGAAACGTAGCCCTCGTAGGTGCTGTAGCACTTAAGGATTTCGTTGGGGGACCCGTTCGGTTGGGCAGCATCAGTCATAAACCCGCCCAGCTCATTGGCGCCCTTGCAAGCCTGGACGAAGAGCAGCTTTGGTTTGTCCTTCAACGTCCGATTGCGCAAAATGGGAAAGACCACGTCGTAGTCCAGTGAGTAGTCATCATCCTTGGCTGCGAGTCTGTCATGGCGCGTTCCATGGCTGAGAAACACGAGGACCAGAGCACTCTTGTCCCCAAAGTCCTTCGTTTCCACTGCATAAATAGATATAGGCTGCATTAATAATCAACCAGTAAGGTTGAATATCTTACTTACGCGTTTTTACAGTGCGCTTTACGGTGGCCAAAGTAGCGTCGGTAATGACCTCCACCTTGCATTTTAGCCGCTCAAAGGTAGAACGCAGAGCCTTCACATCGTGGGCACTTCCCGTGCGGAACTCATTTTTAGTTTCAAAACGCTCATTGTTAAATATGTACACCCTAGCCGGCTTCAGCTTGCTCTTTGCCAGGCTAGTCTTGGAGCTCGATGCTGCAATGGAGCTGAGAGAACCCTGGGCGTCCAAGCTACTGAAATTAGACTTAGCCTTAGGGGAGGACGCGGAGGCGCTGAGGCTTACGTAGGGCCTCGGCACAGCCGTGGATGTTAGCGGCTTTACTGTGGGCTTTGAAGATGTCTTGAAGAAGCTCTCGAATGTAGAGGGTGTCGGCTTGGAAATACTGGGCGGACTAGAGACGGCGGCGACCTTCGGGCTAGGCGATGAACTAGTAATGGCCAGACTCGACTTCTTGGCGTATGGGGACACGTAAGTCGAGCCCGAACTGCTGACGTTCGAAGGGAAAGGTGTCCAGGCGGGCTTTCCTTTGAGATCCACGCGATGCGTCTCGAGGTGCTGGGTGACGTTTAGTCCATTCTTCTTAGTAACTGTTGTTTGCTCCGTCTTGACCAGGGTGCTGGACCGCTTGCCAGCGCTGCTGGCCGTGGCCTTGAAGGGCTGTGTGGAACGGAAAGACACTCCATTCAGACTCGGTGGTCGGGAGCGCGAGGTAACCGTGGTGGTGGTGGTCGTTGTGCCGGTTGCGCCCTCCCCGCCCATCCTCATCTGCGCGAACAGTGCCTCGAGTTCGGCCTGGCTGGGAGTGCGGCGCGTCGTCGTCTCCGTGATCAGTGCTCGCTGGGTGTGCGTCACCGTCTGGCGTGTGGACATAAAGGTGACGGTCTGCTTGTTGCTGTCGGTGATTGTAGAGTTCTGCACTGCTGTGTTGGTCGTCTCTGTGGAGGCACTCGTGGTCCTAACGCTCGTGCGGGGGTCCTGAAGCACCAGCGCCTGGCTGGGCCGGCTGTTATCCTTCTCCCCCTTCTTGCTCCACCAAACCATTATCGCTCCGGTTTGCGTGGGGTTTTTTCTTTAATCTCTCTGTTGCTCTCTTTGCTGGTTGGCGCAGTGGCTTTCCGGCACACTTCTGTTCGGAGCAACGTTCCTCTCGACACTGAACCTCCAAAGAATTTCGCAGAAAGAGCGCGCAGATGATAAGCGGGCCAACTCATCGGCTGCTACCGATGCTCTCCGTTCGCTGTGTGAATGAGGGAAGGGGACCGGGACCAAGGGGATCGAATTTTATCCGACCCCTAGGTGTTAACTGGACTCCATGGTCTGCGTTATCGGCCGTATGTTGGCTCTCCGTCGTGACTGATAACCCGGCGCTCTCGTCAGTTACCTGTTCTCTCACACCCTCTTCCTGCTATTAGTCTCTCAGGTAAGCCCCGCGTCCGCAGTCGCGATCCCAGAATGGTCGGGTTTATGCGAAGCTTTTATTATTTAATGGGAACAATTTTATTGTTTACGTTCTTTCCTGTTATAAGCGAGCTTCAAGTTTCTTAGTCAGCTTCCTCCGTTCTCTTTTGGAAATTGCATGAAATATACAGAATCTTTAGAATCTTTAGTTGCCCAAAATGTTACATATTTATGTAAATACAAGAAATTAATAATGTTTTAAAACATAACTCTAATGATTTGGGGAAAAACATTTAATTTTATTCCGTAAATAGGACTGGTAAACTATTTTAAATACTTTTATTTCTTTTTTCTCTTTACAAATACGAGTTTATGCATTTTATTAAAAATAATTTCGTTAAGATAAAGGTATTTTTGTTCTCATTTCCTGTTCTCGACATAGTCATAACGGCCGGTTTGTTTTGTTGACAAAGAACAGAAACTTGAAAGCTCTTTATTTAACTCAGTAAGTCAGCTGTTTCGAAGAAAACAAACAATACAAAATTCTCTTAATTTGCAAATACTCTTAATTTGGCAGCCTATATCAGTGCCTTTTCATTATTTTTTTACACCTTTTCTGCACCGTGCATCAAAGGTATATATTTTATTCTTATTAAATGTGAAATTTGTATGTGAATATTGATGAGTAAAACAGCTCTTCAGAGTGTGCAAAAGAACACAATTGATACAACTGGAAAGCTATAAGAAAGGGATTGGCGTCAAAATATAAGTTTACTTTTTCGAATTTTCGGATCCCTGAGCACTGCCCTAACACATAATACAATAAAGAGAACGTTGACTCACATCACTGTAGACGGTTTTTAACGCAGTGACGATGATCACCGAGAGGAGACTTCTATATAGGGCCGTAGAATTAAAAATATGCTGCTGTAGTCCGATAAAAGCAAGTGTAAAGCTCTTTAAAGCTGCATCCTTAAGGGAAAAGGAAAAGAAAATACGAAAACAAGCATTCTAAAAATTTTAGAGGTGTGACGAAATTCTCAAAAGTGAATGGTGATTCCAGATGTAAGTACCCGTTTTAAAACAAAAACCATGTCCTCTACTTTTGGGTTGTCTCTAAAGTCCTATAAACACCACAAAGTGTAAAGCTATTCTTCTACAACTTTTTGGTTTTCCCCCGCCTATAACTTGTAGAACACAAAGGTTTTATAGGCGTGCTATATAAAATATGAGTATATAATACATGTTTTAATACGTTTTTTTTTCTGTCAACGTATTTTCATCTACTCTGAGATATGAGCTTTTTTTATTATTTTAGAATTTTGGTATTTGATTTTATGAAAATCGGATGACATTTTACCCTTGCAGGGGTGTTATAATTTAAGTCAGAAGTTTGCAACGCAGTGAAGGAGTCATAAACCTTTAGAAAAATGTATTCGATCTAAGATGTTGTCCAGTAGATCTACATATGTTTTGTTACCGGATACGTCAAATTGCTCAACTTTGCTCATATTGATTTTGATAAGCAACGACCAACAAGGAATGACAATGCAAGTAGTAAGCTTGCTTCGGAAAGCTAAAGTTTGAAGCCCATTTAGTTTGCAATAAAGGCCCGCAGCTTGATCGCTTATGTTGATTACTGATTAAGTGCCACATTATAGCACTTGATGACCCTGGCGATGAACCAGTAAAAAGTTTGGTTTAAAAAATGGGAGTTTATTTGTGGTAAGTTTTACTTTTCATATAGAAAATTAAGCGTAGGGGATTTTAATAAATATACATGTAGTATTTAATCTAAAATGTAGTCATTGTGTTATTCTGAGGCGCTTTAAGACACTATTTAGTAGTATGTAGTTACGCAAAAATATATGTGTATATATATTTAATTCTTCATTTAGTTTAGATCCATTAGCCTATCGAAGTTGATTACACACTTGGTGTCCGACTATTACAACTAAATCGTAGCGAATCTTAATAACTTAAATAGCAAGCCCCACTGGTTAATTAGTTTCGAGGCTATTCAGAAAACCAGGTTCTAATGACAGGCTCTGTCCCCACTTTTTCAGTGGCACTTGTCGGCAACTATGGGAAAGCGCACGACGCGGATCTCATTGCCGTAGTCGCAAATGACGGAATCGCAGGCAAGCATCATGATTTTTGGGCACAGCTGTCGATTGGCAAAGTCCAGTTTGACCTCGCGAGCCGGCTGGCCCGTGCGCACATCCCACACGATGAGAGAGCCTGCAGTTTGAGCAAAATTGATCGAATTAGTTAAAGAGATCTGCTGGCTAAAAGCCCAAACCGCACGTACCCATTTTGCTGGTCACCAACAGAGACGGAGTCAGCATTAGTAGGCTCGAGTAGGCATTGGAGATGTTGATGGTGGTCAGCAGGTTGCCCTGGAACCGCTCCCACACGCAGATCCGCTCGTCCGTCCCCAAAGAGATGACGTAGCTCGGAGCGCAGGCAAGGCAGCTGACGGCACCGTCGTGGGCCTGAATGTTGTACATACAGGCGCCCGTGAACAGATCCCAGACGCAGAGCAGGCCGTCCTGCGAACCGGAGCCTCCGGTACCCGGTTGCCACCGGTCGACAAAGAGGCAGGTAACGGGTCCGCAGTGTCCGTGAAGCGTATACTCCACATCCGCCTTGTTGAGACAGTACACCTATCAAAGGGCAATCAAGACCAGAAAGTTGAATGGAAGGGCTTTCAAGGTGGGTTTGCTGTGACCGAGTACCTTAAGTGTGTGATCCTGACTGCCGGTGAAAACCATGTCGTTGGCAACCTGCATGCATGTAATAGGTTGCTGGTGTGCCAGCCGTACGCCCTCCAAGGTGATTTTCATCTCTTCCTTGGTGGTCTTAGGCGCCACATCCTGCTGGCAGCGCTGCATCAGCCCCAGACTGCCAGTGGATCCGGTCCGGACGTGAGCTACGCAAGAAGTAATGTAAATGTAAAACACCTTAATTTAAATCTCCAGGTCTGACTTACTGCGTCTATAGGCGGAGGTGAAGCCCCAGTCGATCTGTTTGCCCTTGTAGTACGTCTCCAAACGATAGAAGTCCAGGCGTCCGTTTAGACGCGCCACAATCACCCGGTCTCCATTTAGGTGAATGTGGGTGATGCCTTGGTTGCGCTTGGCGTCCTCTTGGTAGGCGCACTTCAGTACGCCGGCCGGTGATTCCCACAACTCTACGCGCCCGTTGGCGCAGCCGACTGCTATGAGATTGTCAAAGTAGTCCAAACACCAGACCGGCGACACAGGTAGCTTTCGCACCAAAGTCTGCCCGTCCGGCCGTGGCTGCGAGATCTGCATGTCGGACCGGGCGATGCTTGCCAACTGCTCCCCACTGCGCGCATCCCAAACGCGGATTTGGCCTTTGAGGCAGCAGCTAATGATGTAAGCCCCGTCGGAGACCAGGCACTCGATGCGGTGCTTGTGGCCAGCGACTTGCGTCGGCACGCCCTCAAGAATTTGCTCCGTCTGCTTGTGAGGCGCCTCGAACTCGTGCCAGCTGGATCGCCACTCGGCATAGTTTCTGGTGCAGATGCAGCGGTAGAAGACAACCATTGTGTAGCAGAGCACGAAGATGCTGATGCAGCACAGCAGAATGGCGAAGAATATTTCCATTGGACTCTTCGGCACCAGCGGCATTCCGCCCGGCATAACCATCGGCGACTCTCGATGCACATCATCGTCGTTAAAGTCCAACGGATCGAGGGCAGCCGCCAAAGCCTTCCATTGAAAGTTTTGCTGCAGTTGCTCTTGCGGATTGCGGAGCAGGGCAGCCAGCTCTGGGGTGATTGCGTGGCTCAGCCGAATGCTGGGCAGCAGGGTAACGTACTGGCCACTCAGGGAGACGTTGTACTGCTTCATTACTGTGGACCAGTGAAAGTTCGAAAGGAAATAGTTGAGGTCGAAGTTGGGGTAGCGCAGGCGCAGCAGTTCCTCGCCCGTCTCGTTTCCATCATTCGTGAGGGGGGGAGGTGCATCGCTTGGTGTGGAGTAGGCGCTGCTAGGTGTGGCACTCGGCGTCACCGTTCTCTGTCCGTCTGCCGCCTTCCAGCCCTCAAAGAAGCTGCTGACAGCTCCGCGTCCCGCCTGTAGGCGCCGCTGCAGCTCCATAGTGGCTGTCATCGTTCCATTGCTCTGCATGCTGAACAATTGCTCCAGACAGCCTGAGTTGTATACTATGGAGCAGATCCACACAATCATCCAGATCATAAAGGCACGCTGAAAGAACCGGGTTCGTGCCCAGAAGTTCACGATCTTTATGCGCTTTGGAATACGCTGCTCCACTGCCGAGTGTCCGGGGCTGACTAGGTTTGACCGCTCGCCAACACCAGTGGCATCGGCAAAGCAGAGCTTCGGATGCGACTGGGAGCGCTGGAAGGTACCCGGGACAAAGGTTGAAGGCATCGTCGCAGCGGCCCCGAAGAAGCGAAAGTCCTGTCGCCCAACACTACCTTGGGTACAGCTCAGCATCATCTTTGGGAGATGCTTTGCTTCCGTTGTGTACTCGGCCCTCTTTATGTTCATGGCCAAAATGGTCGAGAACAGGAGCATCTGCAGCATGAAATCTGAGAGCAAGCCGACAATTGCGAATATGCAGAACTCCTGGATGACGGGCACGAAGGTGGCGAGGCCAATAGTTAAAATAGTGATCTCCGTTAGCAGCGTCTTTGAGATGTGCCAGCCCTCCTTGCTTAAGGCCTGTGCCACGCGGATCTTCACATCGAAAGTCTCGTCCATGGACACAACACTCTTCGTGATCACCAAGCTGTTCTCCAGTCCCACAAGGATGACCAGGTACGGGAATATGTCCTTCGACTGCAGCGATATCGTCAGGCCGAAGAAAAAGCAGAGTCCCAAGGACATGGCCAGGCTCCCGGCTGTGGTAAAGACACTACACAGGGCCAGCAGGAAGCGGGAGCGGAACACGTCGATCTTGCGCACTGAGAAGTAGACGTAGGCGAACACCAACATAAATGCCACTGTGTACGGTACCAGTTCCCATATCCTGTATTCGCCCGGGTAGAAAATGTAGGTTATTGTGGACGGCTCCTCCGCGTAGGCAGATGGCACGGGCAGCGGCGGGTAGTGACGGAGTAGTTTCTCCTTTAGAGTTTCCAAATATTCCACATCGTTGTGCTTGAGTACGAGCGTCAGGGCGTACTGGATAATCCGTGAGCGAGCCCGTAAGGGATAGCGCTTAAAGCCCGTGTCCTGCATGGGCAGGCCAAAAAGCATTTCCGCAGCCGATACTTTTGATTTTTGTAGGTTCTGGTAGAAAGAGAAGGTTTGGATTGAATTAATTCTGATTTTAAATAGAGTTTTAAATATATATATTTATGGATCCTCTCTAACCCTCGAAGGGACATTCCTATATTCTTGCTCGCAGATAGAGATTGCTTTAGACTTAGAAGTTTCTAGTTTCTAGTTGACTTTGGAAGCTCATTACCGAAACCACTGAGTGAATAGACCGCGTTAGTTAAGGGGGTTAAGGTTAATTCGGTGAGAACTGCACACTTTTTATTAAAAAAGTTGCGGCGAAACAGCTAAAGTTAGCTTAAGGAACTAAATACCATATAATGACAAAACATTTGAACAATTCTTGTATTAAAAAATATTTACAGCTGTTTCAGTAATAGGGAATCTCCTGAGTCCCCTCAAAAAGAAGTAGGTTTTCCACAAAAACATCCGATTTCAAAAAACTATATTGCATTCTGCATAATTTCGTCAATTTTGCTAAGATCGATGTAAAACTTGAACACAATAATCTTAAGATATTTACGAGAATATCTTGATCTAAGTATTTCTTGCAGTTTAACATGCCAACGTTATCAACGCAGTTTTTGTTGATGAAACGCTGATGTACTAGACTCTGATGACAGCCTAATTATTTTGTAATTTGTATTCAAATTCATCGTTGGCAAATTGATCCGTGTTCTTATATGGTCATTATCAATACGGTCTTTTGCCTGCATAAACAATAAATAAATAATGATACATACAATGGACACCGTATTCGGATTCGGTATCACTAAATCAATATTTTTAGCTGTATTATAGATCACCACTAAACCGTAATATCGTTGTATTGTTTAAGTACAGGGTGTTGAAAGCCAAATAGCCGGGGTACGTGATACCCTTGACCCTGACGTTGACGGACCTTAGATTCCGATTCAGTGCGTCAAAATATATTTATATACTTCTAAGTGTCGGCCCTCGAAATAATTTATCTGATTTTCCAGCTCATTTTCAAGTACCCATCAGCATAACTCTAAATACATTCCTCATAAAACAACACTGTTAACTTTTACGCGTAAATACGTTTGCTGATTTTTCCTTATCTCAGTAGAGTGTTTCCCCGATTCCTTAGGGGCCAATTTACTTGGAACCTTACATTATAATCACATCCGTGAAATCTTTTTTATATGGCGGGTTTCTAAAGTGCTTAATAAAAACTTTCCGCACAAGCTTATTAGAGAACAGAAGCAGATTAAAGCGAAGGGCTATTTTTATTATTAATTTTCTAATTTCGTTTTTAAAGCAAATAAAAGTTGCCGTCAAAGTTATCGTCAACGCAAATCGTGTCAAGAGTGAATCACTCTGCTGCGGTCCGAGAGATACATTTGCATGTATGTACACCGTATCTTAAATGCTTTTAGACAATTCGCCAGTTCTCAAATTGGAGAGAGAGCTATTAAGCGATGTGTTTTGTGTGCCTTTCATTAGCTCGAAACAAATCGGCTTAGACAACTCGGTAGCGCTCACATTCAAATGCATGCATATTGAAAAGCAAAGGTCTGGCTTGTCTACAGTCTAGAGTCTAGACTGCGAAAATGTGTGCATAACACATTGCACTCAACCTAAGGTAAGGTTGCAACCGCAATCAATGACGTAGCCAGTCAGCCTAATTACAGACCGCTAAGCTATGTCCCCTTAAAACCAGGGATCGCAATAAAGAGTTATGGTTAAAAAATAAATAATACCAAACAATTGAGCTGGGAGGATAAAAAAATGATGTACACCATATTTTTAGAGAGACTTTCCAGAATTATTGTTAATTAATTAATTAAAAAAAATTATTAATTTTACGATCCCTGCTCACAACAGAAACAAGTTATTAAAATATACTAAAACAAGAAAGGAAGCTAACTTCGGCACGCCGAAGTTTGTATTGGCTTTCATATTTATAATATAAATTATAATGCCGAAAACAAACAATTTTTTTTTTTGGGAAAAAAAAAAATAATGAAATTTTATTTGACTAGTGCACTGTTACCTAGATATTTGGCAACTAAACCTAATTTGAAGTTAATTCTGTTTACAATGCTTTGTTGAGGAGTATTAAGTTAAGTTATGTTTACATAATTTGAAATGATTTTCATGTTTTGTTTAATATGTTATGTCAAGACTCTATCGGGGAGGTCTTGAGGGTGGTGACGTTTAAGTCTTCTCCTGACTCGTGTTCTGTGTTCAGCGGTGGCTAATCTTCTAGCCAGACTATTAGGGTGATTGTTTAGAAAACAGACACTAAACAGAGTTTCATAACATTTTACCTATACTTATTATGTTTAAAGTTTGACAGTTACAGTTATACATTCCCAGCTTTACATTTTCTCTACATCTACGGATCGCTTCTATGGCAGCTATATGATATAGTTGTCCGATTTTCATAAAATTTATACCAAAATTCTATAATAATAGGTAAAGCTCGTATCTCAGAGTAGATGAAAATACGTTGAAAAATAACGTAGTTATAATTTTTTCTGTTACTTTCCCTATCGTTCCCTATGGCAGCTATAAGATATAGTCGTCCGATTTTCATAAAATTAATACCAAAATTTTGAAATAATACCAGAAGCTCATGTGTCAAAGTAGATTAAAATACGTTGAAAAATAACGAAGTTATAATTTTTTCTGTTACTTTCCCTATCGTTCCTATGGCAGCTATAAGATATAGTGTTCCGATTTTCATAAAAAATTACCAAAAAGGATATTTCGCAAAAATGATAGAATAATATTGAAAAACAGCAAAGTTATAATTTTTTTTTTTCAAAAATTTATCGAGCATTTGTATGGCAGCTATATGATATAGTCGTCCGATCCGGCCCGTTCCGACATATATAGCAGTGAGAATATATAGAAGACTATATGCAAAGTTTCATTCAGATAACTTTAAAACTGAGGGACTAGTTTGCGTAGAAACGGACAGACGGACGGACAGACGGACATGGTTAGATCGACTCGGCTATTGATGCTGATCGAGAATATATATACTTTATAGGGTCGGAAACGTCTCCTTTACTGCGTTGCAAACTTCTGACTGAAATTATAATACCCTGCAAGGGTATAAAAACAAAAAGCAACACGGGTAGAAAGAAAGAATTCACTTACATGATACTGGAATATCGTGTTCAGAATATTCGTGTCCCTGGTGAAGTTCTGGGCGTTTTGCGTCCACAGGTTGGCCGGCGAGAGCAGCAGGCATCCGTACTCTGGAAAGATCTGTCCCAATTGTCCGTGGGCCCCCCGCTTCACGTTCTCCACATGCAAGCAGTTATGTTCTAGGGTGCGTTGGCTGGAGGAGATAAAGAACCAAATCGAGTCAATTAATATCTCCGTGACTGCGGCCAGTTTACTGATACTAACTTCTCGCTGCTCTGGTGATTTCTCACAATTTCGAGCAATTTAAAAACTTCATAGAGCGGCGCACGAAACGCGTCCATCAGTTGCATCCTCTCGGTCCAGGGCAGAACGCTTGCGCGCAGAGTTATCTGCTGGACGTAGAACGCAGGGCTGCTCTGTGCCCAGGGTAACACTGGCGGCGGTATGCGGTCTGTGGCACTCGCATTGAGAAGAAGCTCGGGTCCAGCGGTCGGGGTCTTGGGATCGCCGGAGGCTGGCGGAAAAGGCGGCGGAGCAACGGTGGAGCTACTGTGATTGTAGTATGGCGGCAGAGGGCCGGCATCATAGGGCAGCACAATCTTGGTGGGTATTGTCCCGGGCAGCGGTATGTTGATTAATGGATAGCTATACAGGGAGAGTGGAAGAGAGAGAGAAGAGAGGGTTCGTTACTGGAAGTGCTCGCCTACTAATTGGCTTGATTTGCTATTTTAAGACTGGCGCGTGTTTTCTCACAGCCGTTCGTCATCTAACGCGTGGCTTAGCGGCCGGTAGGCGTGTTTTTGAATCCATCACCTATCAACAACTCGCGTTTTAAGTATTCAAGGTCAGCGGGCCATCGAGAGTTTGCCAGCGTCCAAGACAACAGGCGGCGGGCGCTGACCATGCCGCTTTGCAGCGATAAGAGTCCTGATAAGTGGGACAAAAACAGTGCGAGGCAGCTACCAAAATGTACATCGCTCTCTCGATAAGGCAAGCATCGGCTCCATGACAGCCACCGGTTGCCAACTAGCTAATTGCGATGAGTAACCGGTGGAGCCTATCTCAGTTATATGACTCGTTATCAAACAAATAAACAAATTCACCTTATTGGGACATTACATTTGAATACTAGAGCTACCCCAACCATAGCTATGGTGCGTGTGCATAAAAAAGAAATATTTAAATCTGATATGAAACACATGGATTATTTCAAATTATGTATGTCCTCCTAGTCTAGACGTTGTTTACTCAAATTCATAGGCATCCGATTATTGTTCACGCACCAACATATGCTCGAACGATACAGATTTCCTTGGTTTTAATGGAATCAAATCAACCAAGAAATTTAAAACAACAAATGTCGATATTAGAACACACTTTCCAAGTTCATATCACAAAAGTAAACTGATTTCTAGTACTGACGTAGTATTAAGGTTCATGTGCGGGTCGGAAATCGTACAACTGATAATCACCAACATCATTAAAGTGCAAGTGCAGTCAATCTAAAAGTAGAATCTCTGCTTCATAGCAAATTAAGTCTTATAATATGTAGCCCCTAATTTGCCTGTCTTGAATATATATTTTAAAAAAATTGTCGCTGAAGCGTAAAGGCGACGTGAAAGACCAAACTGGTTTTCTCATTGAATGTGTATGGGGACAAATCACTCTGTCACGTTCTGCTGATCAGCCCAATCACTCCTCACGCATCGAATTTTGTGTAATCCATTACACTAGTTTACACTCGTTTTAAGCTTAAATATTATAAAAATATAGGTTAGCTACATTGGGTGGCCCCAAATGGAGGTGGAAAATATCGAGTTTGGAACATTTATTATAAACTCGCAAGGAATTATAATGGGTGCAGATTCTTGATCAGAATTAATAGCTATCTCACTAAAACTTTGACAAAAATCCTCAGAATACGGTAGCACTGCAGCTTGGTTTCAATTTGTTTAGTGTTTGGTGCTTTACCCGCTGAGTTTTAATGATTTTTGGGTGTGCAACTAGAATAGGCTAGATTAAGATCTTGCTCCTGTGAGATCTGCTTTCTGATACGGAAAAATATACTAAATTCATGGAAAGCTGCCTTTTTAAGACATTCTAGTTAATCAATAAATTATTATATTGTATATAAATAAATTTGATTTTTGAATAAGTAGTTTAGAGCGTACAATTTTGAAAATATAATCATTTATCGACATTCTACGAATCATAATGGACCTTTATCATTAAATTTTTCATTAATCTCCACAAATCAACATTTGTTTAAGAAATATATTAAGTGTCGTAAAAACCAGCTTCACAAACACTTTTAATTAAAAAATAACTCAAGTGTTTTTTAAATGCGTAAATTTTGGCTAAACACAATAGTAAATGTTCGAGGATTAATGTTTAAAATTAGTCGACATTTCACTAGTTTTACCCTAGACTTAGATTAAATGATTTATATGACAATTCAATTTAATATTTTATAATTATATTCTAGGACTTTTAGCTATTGCCTTGGCTTTGAGAATATTAGCTTGCGGCTAGTTCCAATTGGAAATTTTACCATGTTTTTTTAACAAGAGTTTTTTTTTTTTTTTTGACAACAAGTCCCTAATACGCCTTTTTTGAGCTCACCCCATTTTTAATGGGATTGAGGACCTGGTATTTACTTGGTCACTGATGAAGGCACTCATTTGGTTCTCAGAGTCAGTCCTTTACTACTTGTCATAATGTCTTTGGAACTTCAAAAAAAACCTCTATTATCCTTGAGATATGGTAGCATTACCACCTTTTTTTGCAAACAAATCTGTCCATTATTTCGCCGGACCAACATCATGAAATGTAGCTCCATAAAATTAGAATACCACCTCCATGTTTCACAGTATTACATATTTATCGCTGATGACTCCGTGTTCAATAAATATTCGCAATTTCATTGGTAATCGTCCTGGAAGTTGGCCCTAGATGAAGACTTTCCAGATGCTCCCCTAGGTTGACCAACTGTTTCTAGGTTTAGGGGATTGGTTTTGAGATCGTTTCAATGTCATGGCAGGACAGTTTTTTTTTTTTGTTGGCATAACATTAAACAAAATTTTATTAACGTTGATCAACCAACCTAATGGCTATAAAACGTTGGCTATAAATATGAACAAAACAATAACATGGCACTTAACAGAAACGGAAACAAATTAACAAATTTTTAATGACAAGTGGAAAATGCTAGTTACTGCTTTAATACTCGCGAGATATGTCTTCCTCTTGTCCAGAGATCGGCGGGATGTATGGCAGGACAGTAAACATTAACTCTTAATATTACTATATCTCCAATTACATGGAAATATGTCGAATAACAACAGAGTACTTATAACTTTTGTTATAATCTTTTTCCAATCGTTTCTGACAGCTACAAGATAAAGTTCTACAATGCAAACCGTTCTATCCAACTACCTTTATTGTAAACAAGATTATTTTAAATGTTTCTTTTATATAGCTCTACAACTGAGAGATGAAAATCGGCAGTCGCTGTTTTCTTTATTGCGTTGAAAGCTTCTGACTTAAATTACAATATCCCCAAGGGTATACAAATCTGATTTCTGATTTAAACTGCCTGAAAACTCACTCCCCCTATTCCGCTATAAAGAGATACATATTACTATATACATTAGAAAAATTAAATTTAATACAATACAACCTAACGATTTGACACTAACCACGAGAGCAAAATCGCCATGAAGGCAATGCTGGACGCGCATGTCGGGTAGCTGGACAAGAAGAGGCCGTGCTTGTAGTAAAAGTGCGAGACGGAGGCAGGCAATCCGGCCGGTGAGGACGACGCAGTGCCAGCACCTGAGCCAATCCCCGACGAAGAGACAGCGGTGGGCGGCTTGACGGCAAGACCGCTTCCGTTGGATGCTGCTGCTGCTGCCGTGCGCGGTGACGTCGACGCTGCTGCCGCGGCCGCCCTGGCAGAGCCATCTGTTGCGGCGGCCATGATGTTCGCAGAGTTTACACCAAAACAAACACACACGCACACGACTCGGCGCACGGGAAGAGGCTGGCCACTCGCAAACACTTACACGCCTGGCCTAGGGAGGAGACAAAGAACAACAACGGAGACGTACACGGGGATCAAGACTCTGACCACGAACTTTGTTCTCGCGCGAAATACAAGTTAGTTTTGTTGGTGGCAAATTACGCAACTTCGCATTTGCAACGCATCACCTGCGTAGGCGACGCCACTGCCGCCCGGAGTGCGGTATTATTTTTATTTATTAATAGCGTTGATTCGCTGACGCCCGGTGCTGGTGGCTTCACTTTGCGGTTGGGCTGTGATCTGTCGCTGGGAGCCCCACTGTATCGATACATTTTCCTTCGCGCTCCCTCAATACCCGCCGATTTGCATTACTATTCCGATTTTGATTCCTAATTTCTATTGATTTTTCTTTTTCTTGCGCTTCATTCGCACCTTTGGCCCCTACGTTATTTGCGGCGTGTGTTTGTGGTTGTCTTTGCCACCGTCGCGTCGTACTTGTTGTTGCAATTAATTGACGTTTTCGCGCATCTTCAGTGCTCACACACACTTTCACACATAGGGGTTATTCTGATTAAAACGCCACTGCCACCGGCGCTCTTTCAATTAAAATAAAATTCTGCCCGGCCGCCGCGTATTGTTATCAAATTATGGCAATCGAAAGCCAAGAAATGACTACTTCACCGCATCGAGAACTTTTATAGTGCAGCTTTTTTGCATATCGCTCTCGGCTGCGACGTTTGAAAAAGGAACGAACTGCCGGCTATATACACATCACTGGGCGGTCGAAAGGCGACAAGTAGTCTTCCGCCGGTTAAATATGTAACTTTAATTTGCACTAAACACGTTTTTTTCCATCAAGCAATTGCTGCGCGGCGTCAGAACAAAATGCTCGTTCGTAGTGACTCAACGACGGCACCCTGTTGGCTCGCACGCGAACTAGTTCGCGGCGAAACCTAAACATTGGACAGCTGATAGGCAGTGGTGAGGGCGTGAGCAAACTAATTAGCTTTTGGCCCAGCAATCGCAACATATTTTTCTATGCTGCGGCTGTTCATTAATACCAAGCTTATGCTATTAAAAACATGAATCCAAATAAGGCCATTTTAAGGAGAAGTAAAAAATATGTAATTAAGCCCTAAAAGTGTGCTCTCGCTCAATCTGGCAACGCCATTTGTGTTTCTAGTATTTTGTTCACTAGTCTCCGTACAACCCGTATAACAGCGCTCATGAACAGGCATTCTAGACTAATTGCCTCTCACTCTCCCTCGCCGTGCACTTAATATCAACAGAGATAAACAGGGTATTCCCTTGACGACTGAATTACTAAAAATATCGGTAGCTGAAAACAGCTGTTCCCACACAAATGGCTTATACGATATTTTCAGTATTTCAGCGATCCCGAGGCTGCTCAAAATATCGACTGAATAACTGAAAAGCCAGTGTGGCTAAAAAGGTGTATAAATCAACCTTTTGAACTGCTAAATAAAAGGTTCAGTAATTTAAAATAATTAAAGATTATATAGAATAATACAAAACGTATATCAATGTCTTGCGACTGAGTTTTGCTTGAAAATTTAGCGTGTGACGTTTCCTTGAATCAGCTGATAAAGTTGCCGATATTTTTAGTAATTCAGTTAAAATAAAATAAACAAAGTAAGTGAAATCAAAGGAACCTGATTCAAATTCAAAAGGCAAGGGCGCATTGGCAAATATCTCCGGGCGCGTCGGTCACTCTGGGCCGCACCGGAGCCCTATATAAGGCGAGCTCCAGCCCTTGGGAATTATTCAGTTTTCGGCCGGCGATCGGTCAAGTCCTCCAACGGAGCAGTGGTAAGCAAGCAGCAAGGAGCCATCATCAGAGGAAGCGCCGAGATAAGTTAGACATCCTGGTAAAGTGGTAATACATAGTCGGTCCCCGGCCATATCTTACGTCTATAACTTGTGGAAGACCTTAGGGCTTCTGTATAAGTCTCGATATATTAGTAGACCTTAGGGCCTCTATTTACGTCTCAATATTGGAAGACCTAAGGGCCTCCTTATAAGTCTATATAGCGCGGTAGACCTTAGGGCCTCCGTGCACGTCTCAATCTTAGAAGACCTTAGGGCCTCTACAAACTTCTCCATCTTAGAAGACCTTAGGGCCTCTAACAACTTCTCTCTTTTAGAAGACCTTAGGGCCTCTACAAACTTCTCAATCTTAGAAGACCTTAGGGCCTCTAACAACTTCTCTATTCTTTAGAAGACCTTAGGGCCTCTACACACATCTCTTTTAGAAGACCTTAGGGCCTCTAACAACTTCTCTCTTTTAGAAGACCTTAGGGCCTCTACAAACTTCTCAATCTTAGAAGACCTTAGGGCCTCTACAAACTTCTCAATCTTAGAAGACCTTAGGGCCTCTACAAACTTCTCAATCTTAGAAGACCTTAGGGCCTCTAACAACTTCTCTCTTTTAGAAGACCTTAGGGCCTCTACAAACTTCTCAATCTTAGAAGACCTTAGGGCCTCTAACAACTTCTCTATTCTTTAGAAGACCTTAGGGCCTCTACACACATCTCTTTTAGAAGACCTT
The DNA here is from genome assembly GCF_030179895.1 of Drosophila kikkawai. Taxonomy (NCBI): domain Eukaryota; kingdom Metazoa; phylum Arthropoda; class Insecta; order Diptera; family Drosophilidae; genus Drosophila; species Drosophila kikkawai. The sequence goes on along the minus strand of NC_091728.1, from coordinate 25,603,284 downwards.
AGGGCCTCTATAACTTATCCATTGTTAGAAGACCTTAGGGCCTCCCCACACTTCTCGCTATTGGAAGACCTTAGGGCCTCCACAACCTTCTCGCCATTGGAAGACCTTAGGGCCTCCACCCACTTCTCATTAACTGGAAGATCTCAGGGTCTCCGCTAACTGGAAGATCTCGGGGTCTCCGCTAACTGGTAGACCTCAGGGCCTCCACCCACTTTCTCGCCTAGGGATCCCTGTCCAAGAGTTCGGATTAGACACTTCGGGGAAAAGCGAAGAGTTAAGACGATTACTGACAGCGTTTGCCAAGGGAACGGATCTTACAAATGAGGTCAGACAGCAACTCGCCGTACAAGAGGTACAAGAGAGACAGAAGCCCGGCAAAAGATATAATACCGGAAATCGTAGTATTTGGGGAAGAAGAGCAGAGACAGCAACTCGCCGGATCAACGGTGAGATATAGGAGGGACAGAAGCCCGGCAGAGATAAGACCGAAAATCTCAGGAGTCGGAGAAGAGGAGCAGAGCAGAGAGGAAGAACCGACAACAAGGGCAAAAGCTAGGATCAGAGCAGCGAAAAAGGAGAAAAACAGCAAAAGGGAAGGAGAAAGAAATAGAAAAGTGGAATGGAGAATGGAAACAGAAGTGGTTGACCGAGTACGAAGCTGGGGCATCCGATACCAAGGAACGACGAACCCACTGGAATTCTTAAGCAAAATGGAGCAGTGGGCATCCGGATACGGTATCCAGGAGAACCAGCTAATTCAGACCATGCCGTACATATTGGAAGGAGCCGCCGAAGACTGGTGGAACACCACGCCAACCAAAATTAGTACATGGAAGCAATTAACGGCAGAACTGCTAGAGTACTTCCTGCCTCCAAGATATGAGAAACGACTGGAGACACAGATCACACAGCTTAAACAGCGGGAATCAGAACCAGTTAGGGAATACGCGATGGGACTAAGGAAGCTGATGCGATTCACGAAACTGTCAGAAGAGGAAAAACTCGACCGCATATTTACCAACTGTAGAAGCAAGATCAAGCTCTACACGCGGAGATCAGGATTTAGGTCGCTGACAGAGTTCCTCAAACTAGCAGAGGAAGTGGAGGAGATTGAAGCAGCAGAGAACCAGAGACGACACAACCAGCCAACACAGCAGCAAATACGACCGGAAATTTGTATGCGATGCGGCACGCAAATGCGGCAATCTACAAAGGTTATATTGCTGGGTCTGTGGAAAGAACGACATCAGAACAACGGAGTGTTGCAGAGCGGTACCGGGAAACGCAGGAGGCCTGAGCAGATAAAGCTGGCAGCTCAGGCGGCAAGACTAGAGCCAGCACCAGGAAAGCAACTAAGCTGCGACGGGTACCAAATAATAGCACGAATCGGGATTGGAAAAAGAACGGCAAAGGGAGTGGTAGACACCGGAGCATCACGAAGCGTTATAAGTATGAATCGGTACCAGAACCTCAGAAAACAAGGCAGCTGGAGCGGAACCCGGGCCGAAATGATAATGGCCAATGGATCATGCCAGAGGACTGTGGGAATGTTCACAGCGGATATCCGATTCGGGGGACAAACATTCAGCCTGACCTTCCTGATACTGAAGAAGGTCGCAGGCGGTATCTTGTTAGGAATGGACTTTCTGGCCGGAGCACACAGCCTACTACGGTGCGGGAAATTGGAATTGGAAATAATAACAACCGCGGGGGACAGGGAAAGCGAGGAGGACCATGCAGCCAGGGGGACCAAGAACGAGAGACAAGAACCATCAGAGGCAAAAATACAAGCGTTCCTGGACAGTCAAAGGATCGAAAATGCATCGATTTCAGAACAGCGTGCAGAAATTTCGACATCGCCACGCAAACATCACAGCGTCGGCAAGGACGGCAAAGGTAATCGAGGCGACGGCAATGGCTGGAGGCACGAGGAAAAGGACGGCACCGGCGAAAATGGGCATTGCGACGATGCAGGAAGAGAGGCCGGAGATGCCTGCCGGGAAGAAACGGATCGCACACACGCCGCGGACACGAGAAACGGGCACCGAGGCTCGCCAGCAGTCTCCAGTATCGACATCACGCCGCCAGTCACCGACACGTGCGGCACAACCATCGTGCGCAGCCGCCAAAGCGCGCAAGCTTCTGTCATCGCACACGCAGACGACACGAAGACAGCCATTGGACTCGGCCAGCCCAGCTCGCCAGCAGTCACCACCACGCAGCAGCCACCAACATCCGCCAGCAGCTCTAGTCTGCCAGCAGTCACCACCACGCAGCAGCCGTCAACATCTGTGCGCATACGACAGCAGTCGGAGACTCGGCAACGCATGCGCCCACACCCACAAGGGAGACCAGCTACATCGCCCGCCCGGGATATTATAGAAATACACTCGGACGAAGTCAACAACTGGGGCTGGAGGATCCCAGCGGGAGCGCATTTTTCGGCGGAAGCCGTGGAGGAGATCCGCAGACGACTCGCGCAGAAAAAATACGGCCGGCAGCAAGCTTGGGTCATGCAGGATGGAACGGCAACTTGGCGCGTCGTGGTCTCAAGGGCGAATAAGGTCACGCTGATGGAACATAGCGCCTCTTAAACGAGTATTGGGGGGGGGGTTCGCGTAACGCGCACAATAAATAAATACAAATAACGCAGATTAACCCAAACTTCTCAAAACTCTTTGTACTATCCGGAACAATAAACATCTAGATCCAAGTATAACCCAACTTTCAGCCTTATCATCTGGGACAGGGTCGGGAACTTTCCTTGCAGCAGCCACCTCAGACAACAAATAAATTTCTGAGACGAACCTTGGCCATCCTTGAGCCACCGGAATGACAAACCGTCGCAACATGCATATGTATTACAAATTTCAAATCTGTTATATTGTTACTTATACGATTTAAAAATAATGTTTCTGAAAGTTTTAAAACCAAATAATGTGTATATGGTAGGTGTAAAATTATATCCTTTATATATCTCCAATTAGTTTTGGATCGATTGTTAATAATACAATTGAAAACTTTAAGGGTATACAAACTTCGGCGTGCCACAGTTTGCGTCTTTTCTTGTTTTATATTAATATTCCAATCGTTTCCATAACAACTAGATACCCATGTATACCTGTAACAGATAGAAGACTATCTAAGATTCAATCACATATAGCTCAAAAGCTAAGAAACTAAGAGGCAGTTTTTTGGTGTTGTTGTAAATTTCTGCTAAAATCTTCTGCAAAGGAATACAAATCATGTACATTTTTTCAAATACTGAAATCCAGAATTTGATGTTTTGCGAGTTTGTAACCGTAAGAGCAAAGACATTTCACTTTGAATTTGACAATTTATTATTTCATCACTATTATCTTACAACTATCGAAATGTACACTATTGTAATTTATTGCTGTTTCGTAACTTTGGACATGACACAATAGTAAGAGCCGCAGGTGTCCACTAAACAAATCCATACATAAAATATGTAGCTTTTAGAACGCGTATAAGTTTCAGATAGAAGTATAACCTCGATGAGCATACAAATTAGCCTTAATTGTTATTATTTATGTATGTATGTACATGTCTTTGGTATAAGACATTCACCTTTCAAATACTTGGTATTTCAGAACTAGCTGTAAAGCATAGACCCATGTGTAACTAAACGCATTTCGTGAATTGACAGGCATAATAGACGCTGTACGCATTCTAGAACCCTCTGGCTGGCCCTATACTAGTCTATCTTAGTTGTGGGCATTGTATACTCCGCCGTCATAGCCGCAATGTCTCCCACGTCATGTTGATGAACTCCTCCCGCCGCAGCCGTCGCCTGGGTGTTGTACCGGTGCCGGATCAGCGCCTCCGTAGCCTCCTTTTGAGTGGCGTACTCTGGCGCAGAGAGCTGGTGATATTGAGGCGCGTCGTTCCCCGTTTCTGTCATGCCGCCTGAACCATTTAGGGCGGCGCTGTTTCGACTCCCGCGCCCGAAAAGCAGCACTGTGCCCTTGCTTAGCAGAGGACAGAGCAATGCTTGGTGGCAACAGGCAAACAGCCGGTAATTAGGACCCTGGAATGGATCTGACATTGCAGCGCAAAGCATGTGGTCCAGATTAATTCCTGTAAACTGAAGAGGAAAATATTACTAGTATAAGTGTCTAAATGTAGTGGCCAAAAGTGTGCTAAGAATTGTACACATTCATATTTCTTAAATAAACTTTTACAATGGATACCTATAATACTTTCTAGTCTGCTTTCAAATAAATGGCGATTTCTGATGCGATTTTACTTTAGAACTTTTTCTAATTCACTACTAAGTATTCTTCAATAGTTTTGTAACACTTCTACCTACAATGGAGAGCGGGGATAGCAGAACGAAGTGGTAGAACAGCATAAAGGCTGTGCCTATGTGGGACCAATGGAGTTCACCCAAGTCCTCAACAGTGTAAGCGCCTGCAAGAAGTGGAAGGGTAAAATTTAAAACTAAGAGTCGTGGTGGTTACTGTGGTAGTTACCGCTTCGGATAATGTAGATCGGAATTATATAGAGAAGTGCATGCTGAATCCAGTAAGTTGCCTGCTCAAATGGATAGGTACGACCCTCCACTTCCGGGAAGACGAAGGCAAGAAAAGGTCCATTCAGGTTGCTCATTTGAATTCGAAACAGTGCTGTCGTCATCTTAGTTGGCTTGGCAGCCAGGAGATAAATCTATAAAAAGCATATGTTAATTGTTTTGCAAAACAAATGAAAAACATCTCACCTGCAAACACGTTTGCACGTGGCAGGGATTCAGGGCGAAAATCATCGATTGGCCTGAAAGCTTGAAACCCATTTCAATGCCGAAAATAATGGACATGGCGATTAATAGAAACAGCCTGGTGGGGCTGTGGGGCTTCTGTATCTCATGGAGCGGTGGGAGCTTGATCGGCGCAAGTCTCTGCCACGAGCGGTGCATTATGAAAATGAATAGGGCCGACAGCAAAACCGTCTCTATCCATCGCCGCCTATCGGTCATGTAATTGATGCACTCCGGTCCCGTCGTCCTTGGAATCTCATCAGTGATACCTTTGATTGCCCATTCCCAGTCCCAGCCCATTTTCTGCAGGTAAAATAAGGCTCCAGTGGTTCTCCGATCAAAATTTGAAGTTTTAATTCTAAAAAGAAAAGTGATGGGAAAACAGTGAGTTATTTATTAGCACATTTATTGACCCGGTACCACCCCTGTCCTATAGTTTCCATTAAAAATTAACCGTATTGCGTGCCCCAGTCAATACATATCGAGACAAGGGTACATACACATACATATATATGTACCTATATATTGTCATGGCGTGGGGTCTTGAGGTCCTCGACAATTTTACCAGGGAATAGAAAAAACTTGTGACCACTACAAACTGCGAAAGTTTTCAAAAGAAAATCAATTGAGCCGGGTAAACTAACCAAAGACAAAACATAACACAGGATTGCCTTAATCAAATCCTTATTCTTATAATATAAGTTAGTGGAAACCTGTTAGTAACCTACATACATATAAAAATAGCTCCATATGTATATACTTACATTACAACTAACGGTAAAAACAAGTCTACAAAGTCTTTCAATAGCTCATAGACTCAGACCCCTGAAGAGTTCTTCAATGGTTTGTTGGAATGGAATTGGAATGTTTGTGGAAACTATATTAGCCAAAACTGAATTCCGGGTGCAATTCTAAATTAGATCCTTGTTATCATACTGTACACATGTAAAGGAAATAAAAAACAAATCCACATTGCGAATGCCTTTTCCGCCTTTGTTTTTTCTTTATTCCCTTTGCGACAGGTGTGTTTGGGCCTGGTTAACCAAGTGGAAAGAGTGAGGACACGGAGGGCTGTTTCCTTAGATGCCAGATTGAAACAGCCAACCCAATTGAACGCTGGGCAGCCGGCGAAGAGCGACAGACACATAAAATCGTGTCGGCGTTGACAGTTGCCGCAGCTGTCCGTTGGCCGCCTGCCAAAGGCCAAAACACAAAAGCTGAAATGCGAAGGCCGAGACTTCTGCCTGACTTCTGTGAGTGTGTGTGAGCATGTCGGGCCTCTTGTATTTTTAGCCAGTCATGCATTTAAAGCACACTTTTGAGCGCTGGTCAGTCAACAAACTTTGATGGATGTCGGATCAGGCCACGTATTGGGCCTAAACGGGGCATACCGCACTGGAGGGAAGGGGACAGCGCTCTCATTGGTATTTTCAGTGTCAAGAGCACGAGAACAGCCTGACCGCGTGAGTGGGAGAGCTAAAGCCCACGCAAGCGGGAGCATAAAAGCTTCGAGCGAAAAATAACAACTCAGACAGACGTAAGGCGCTTATTAAACTAAGGTATGGCTGATTTGTTTTTCGTTGTTTTCCGCTCTTCCTCTTTCCCACCCTCTTCCGGTAACACATTTCCTAGCACCCACATTTCGCCTCCACAAACTGCGACTACGGCAAAGTCTGGCGACACTTGGAATTCGATTTTTCCATCTGTCAGCGATACCTATTGGTCCTTCGTCTGGAGCAGGCCACGTGGTCTGGGCTGAACCTCTCCGTATGTGCCTGACTCAGTGAATAACCGACGCGCTGTCAACTTTACCGACCGAAAACCGTAACTACAGTAAATTCACTTGTCGTTTTTCGCTCAATTACATTTCGCCTGCATATCTGCATTTGCAATGCAAATTGCGGGCGAGAAAAATTAGCGACGAAAAGCGCGACGTTGGTGCTGGGCGAATGGCTGCCGACGACTACCACTGTGTTCCGTTACCCCGTTGTCCTTGCAGAACTTTCTCTCGCAGTGCGAGCTTCGCTAAGCTTTTACTCTCTCGGACTTGAATTGGGCGCCAAAATGTTTACACATGCCGGTTGTTTCGGTCGGACAACGAACACAAATAATTTTCATAAGCGCAGTTACACATACATACGTACACAAAAGCATACATATTCGACCACATGTGTACATACATATATGAAAATCTATATATTTATGTACATATATGTATGTAAGGTATGCACTCGGACCACGGGCGTTTGCAAATTGGATTAGCGGTGGGCGATGGAAGAGGGCGGATGGCCCAGAAATGAGAAGCACTCGGTGACGCCACAGTTTGCAGTCATTGTATGTTATTTTTGAACTAATCAACAAGAAATGATGATGGATAAGTAAGTACTAATTTAGTCTCTGTATAAAGTTTTATAATCAGAGGTTCTCCATCCGTTTAGAGTCATTTCGGTTCTTATAAATACATAGTATGTATGTATATGTCTGTGTATGTATGTACATATATATGTACATATATTCTTGATCAGTAAACAGCAGAGTCGATCTAGACATGTCCTTCGCAAACTATTCTGAGCTTTAGAGATACATATGTTTGTATCTCAATGAAGCTTGGCAGATAGTCCTTTTGTAATTGAATATGAATGTGCATTGGGTATCAAAATATAGTATATAGTTTAGGGCAAATTTCAACTTGATATCTTACGAATGCTTTAAATAAAATATTATATTATTTAATTTTATCAAAAATGCCTTTTCAAAAATATTTGGACTGACAAGGAATATTCCGTCAAAACAAAAAATGCAAAAGCAAAATAATTTACCTTTACATATGTAAGTGGCAATATTTCGTTGGAAGAGCTAGAAATTATTATTCAATTACCTAAATGGCATTATCAAAAGACGAAAAAATTGCAAGTTTTCTTGCGGACTTCCGTTTGTTGAAGACTCGAATAGTACAGCAGGGTTTTATGCAACACTTGGAAGTGAATAAGCCCATCCAAAATATGCCTAAACCAATGCATTCACGCCAAAACAGTATAAAAATGCTCGTTTTCCTATTTGTATTAGCTTTAGTACTGTATTGTTAGTATTACAATCCACTACAAAGAGAATGGTTGAGTTAATTTGACTAAAGGATGTTGTGTTAGTTTCCTAATGATAATGGCGTTTATAATATTCGAGTTGTGTGGGCATGTGTTTCCTTGTCTAAAAAATGTTTTTGTGGTCATTTATATTCGTTCAAGATGTCTCAAATATATGCCTATAGGCTTGCTTCGATCTTTGACGACTTTAATGCACTTCGTATCATTAAAACTCCAAAACCTACAACTATGTGACGTCCTTGCATGTCCATTTAGTATAAAGAATCATTTTTATACGCGGTACCCTAAGGAAAAATAAGTATATGTACATATGTATGTACAGTTAATAACATTGGTATTCGATTTTATTATTTTTTCAACTTCAAACGCGAATAAAATGTATAATACATTTTTTAAAATGTAAACAAGAAACATATATTAACAAAAGAGACCATGAAATGCGTTACATTAAGGGGGTCTTCTCATTCAAAGGCCGTTTTTTGGACCCTTTTTAAAAAAATTCTTATTTGAAAACGCAAAGAATAATTGAAAACTTTTTTATTTATTGTACTCAACAATGTTCAAAGTAACTAAAAAAATTGTGTTTGCCTCGATACGAGGGTTGTTCAAAGAGTAATGAGACTTCAAACTTGGTGGTGGAAAAAAAAGGTGTCGTCCTGGCGGCCACGATTCAGGGTCTCCAGAGCGTCCGAAATGAAAATAAACGGGGTTATAATCAGAATAGATGTCATTTTCGGGTGACGGAACAGATGTTTTTTTTAATTTTTTTTAAACAAAATGCCGGTCATTCAAAAAAAAAAATTCGATTTCGGCCTCTTTCTTGTAGTTTAGTGTAAAAAAAAATATACAAAAATTTTTTTTTTTAAATCTGTTCCGTCACCCGAGAATGGTGACAATTCTGCGTCGATTCCACTTTGTTTAATGAAAATCGGTTCAGTTGAACTGGAGATATCATGGCCGCCAGTTCGAAAACGTGGTTTCGAGATAAACGCGTTTGAAGTTTAAAAAAAGCTCATTTTGCAAAGAACTTGCTTCACAAAAAAGGCTGTATCTTCTAAAGTATTTCGAATTTCTAAAAATCCTTTTGGGGATATATACACAACTATAAATAAATGTAAAAAAAAAAAAAATTGAAAAAAAAAAGTTGCCCAATGAGAAGACCCCCTTAAGTCGAAGTCGAATTAAAAACAAATGGCCAAATTGTTTACAGCAAACAATCATTAAAAATTCAAATATTACAGTTAAATTTTGAAAAGGGACGCAAAAGTATAAATTTAACTTCGGAGCAGTCAAACTTGTCCTTCAGTAACATTTGGAGGCCAAGAAATACAAGTTTCCTTGCAAGGATGATGGAGATGAAGACAAAAACGCTCGGTGACATCGTCCAATGATTTAAAAAGTAAGGTATGTATAAAGCAAAAGGAACAACCTGAAAAATTCTCTAATTGCAAAATAGCCAAAAAAAGTCCTGAAAATTAAAAAAAAAAAAAAAAAAAAATCAACGTTTCATCGCAAAATATTTGGCGTAAAAGTGTACCAAAAAATTTGTAAAGAAAATTTGAAGCGGACGAAATCGGCATTGGAAACACAAAGTTGTAAAACACAAGGCCCATAAAGTCAAGCCCTGGTTGCTTTACAACTGTACAAAAGTTTTGGAAACGCTCCTCCCATCGCCTGATCTCAATACAGTTATGATTTTGTGGAGTAAGTTGGACCGCTGTTTCGAAAAATCGCCGATATCTTTATACCCTTGCAGGGTATTATAATTTCAGTCAGAAGTTTGTAACGCAGTGAAGGAGACGTTTCCGACCCTATAAAGTACATATATTCTTGATCAGCATCAACAGCCGAGTCGATCTAGCCATGTCCGTCTGTCCGTTTCTACGCAAACTAGTCCCTCAGTTTTAAAGCTAGCCTTTTATACACTCTCACCGCTATATATGTATATCATATAGCTGCAATACAAATGTTCGATAAATATTTGGAAAAAAAATATAACTTGGCTGTTTTTCAACATTTTTGCATCATAGTTGCCATAGGAACGATCGTGAAATAAATAGGAAAAAAATTATAACTTTTAGCCAGGGTTATTATTATAATTATTAATACAGTACCTTACAAGATTTTGCTAAAAAGAATATTAAAATTGAACACAAAACTAACTTTAATTCCTTAAACGGCTCTTAACATGTACGTCTTTATTTATTTGTTTTTTTTTTTTTTTGTTTGCATTGTTTTTTGCACATGATAATGCATGTGCCAGGGCTTTTTCTGGCAGACCCTGATTCTCCAACATACTTATGCTATCTGTAAAAAAAATAATCAAATTATCAAATTGAATATCTGCAAAATATTGCACAAAAATACATACGGATTAAAACCGAAAAAAATTTCGGAAATGTCTTGAGTGACTTTTTCCCATTCACGCCATCTATGTTGAAGTCGCAAAGAATTTCTTCTGCCAACACATTTTTAAGTGATTTGGGAAGAGTTCTGTACTTCAGTATATCAGTTATGGTTTGAATCTATAAGAGACAACAATAAATTGCACGGGCTATCGCATCTTCGATATTAATTTTTTACTTACGTAGGCTTTTTTTGTGGTTGGGCTTATGTTCAACTCTAATGCTGCCAGACCCTCTTCATTTAGGATTGGAAACGACACATCGACTGCAACATCTTTTGTTTTCCCCTTGAGGAAAAGTTGTAGCAAGGCCGTCAGCTTCGACACCTGGCGGGTACTTTCTGCCAACTCTCTTGTATTCGCTTCTAAAATTTTGTTGTTGGCCTCAAGCTTCTCCTCCAAAGCTCGGACCCTCCTCGTCAGCTCAATCACCTGATCCTTCGGTTGGGTTCCTTGTGCCGGGTTCAAGGTATATTCCGGTTCTGCGGGAGCTTCCAACAGATAGTCATCTAATACCAAAAATTTTTATTGAAATAACAATTAAATATATTTGATATAATTCAATTTACTTACGATCGACACTACAAAATAGCTCCAAAGATTCATTGTTCTCTATTTTGCCAGGGCCTGCTTCTGCTTCTGCCTTTTCGTCCTCGAATTCCATATAATCAGGCCTTTTCAAAGCACAACGTCTTAATAGATCCTTCCTTTTTTTCGCTGCTAATTTTCCTATATATTTTGAGCCAACCATTTGCTGTCTTTCCTAATTAGTTAGAGCTTATGTCAGAATATTTCTACACAGCGAATGGTTATACACCATTATATGGGCATTTCCATAATGTCGCACGCGACATTCGTACGCCTTCAAATCAAAAAAAAAGTATGGTACATTTAATTTTTTTTATTTTTATAAATGTTAACTTATAGCTCTTGCTTAGGACTATAATTGGTGCAAATGTTGATTTTGAGAGTTTGCTCAATTTAAAGAAAATTAAAAAAAACTGAAAGATTCGCACGCGACAAAAACAGAAGTCACTTTCGCGGCGAGCTGTTTAAACACTGATTTCAACGAAACGGCAGGGACTATTTTAATGAAACAAATTTTAAAATATGATGCAATAATGTCACTTTCATATGCTTTAATTTACAAGCAAAAATATAGCGTAGTTTATTTTTTACTTAATTTTAATCATATTCGCACGCGACATGTCGCACGCGACATATTTTTTCATCATACTTTGCATGTAATTTTTACTATTATAACTAAATTGGAAGAGCATATATCTATTTTATTTCGACTTTTTGCATTCTTCTAGGGATGTTAGTAAACAACAGTCAAAGCATAATGCCTCGGTTTGGATGTAATTAACAAAAGAAAACAGGTCCATTTTTATGATGTTTTTCATCAAAATAATGAAAAATCGTGTTTGCGCGAATATGCATTCGAATATTTCGAAATTTGTTTTAGAATATGATATAGCCCTTCAAATTTAATCAATTGGCCTTTTCCTTATGTTACTATGTTGGAAAAAAAAATTTTTAGAGAAGTTTTAGTGTTTTGGCCGCGGTTGACCTTTCTGTGGAAATGCCCATATATTATATGTGCGAACGGCATTACACAGGCGGAGACCTTTTTGGAACCAAAATCTTTATACATTACTTTTCCGAAGTATTTGAATGCGCTAAAATCGAGTCTGTCCTTAAAAAATTTCCAATACGTAAGGTTTTACAGATATTTCAACCTAAAAGTGAAAATTTCGTTTTTGGGTACTTTTGAGATCCTCGAACCTCTGTAACAGAGTAGATGTAAATATGTTAAAAACAGCGAATTTTTTATTTTGTTTCTCTTAATTACGCGATTGATACGAGCACCTATGTACATACACTTATGGACAAAATAATAGGTGTGAGATTTTTTTCTTTGTTAACGTTTAATTTCTAATTTATTTCTTTATAAATCTTAACAAATCAAGTTTTTTTCATAACTCGTAATATTTGTCTACATTTACAAACTAAAAACAGCTATACAAACTCCCTAATAAAAAAAAAAACCATTTTATAGTTAAATTCACAAATTTTGCCTGGACAAAATAATAGGTGTAGGATGATTAATTTTCAAATTATATCGATTTTTCAATCAATTTGGTCCTGTTTCAGTTTTAAATCACTAATTGGCAGTTAATAATTGGTATATCCGCCATTATTTTGTAGAATTTTCTCCATTCGTCTTGGCATGGACAATATTAACTTGCGACAAGTTTCAACTAGGATGTTGTACCAAGTTTTTTGGACAATATCCTTAAGTTGACCGATATTTTGGCAAAAAGTCCTTCCAACTTCTCTTCTAAGTTCACCCCAGAGATTCTCAATGGGATTGAGATCCGGGGATTGACTTGGCCACTCAAGAACATCCACCTTTTGCTCCCGGAACCAATCCTTTACAACTCGCGATGAGTGTTTCGGGTCATTATCCTTTTGGAACTTCCATAAAAGTGGCATATTATCCTCGGCATATGGTAGCATTACTGTCTCCAATAAGTTTTTATAAACGAATCTATCCATGATTCCGTCGATTCGATGAATCGGACCAACACCATCCCAAGAAAAGCAGCCCCATACCATTAAGCTACCACCTCCATGTTTCACGGTTTTACATGTGTACCTGGCGTCAAATTTTTTGCCTTTAGGACGACGAACATTCCTTTTAGGGCCATTACCAAACAAATTATTTTGGTTTCGTCACTCCAAAGGATATTATGCCATTTTTTCTCACCCTGCGGGCCGCACCAGGTCTTATGATCTAATGCAAACTTTTGCCTCATTTGTAAATTTGCCGTCCGGAGCAAAGGAACTCTTCGGGCAATCCTACCTGGTAGGTTTGATGTAATGCTACCATATGCCGAGGATAATATGCCACTTTTATGGAAGTTCCAAAAGGATAATGACCCGAAACACTCATCGCGAGTTGTAAAGGATTGGTTCCGGGAGCAAAAGGTGGATGTTCTTGAGTGGCCAAGTCAATCCCCGGATCTCAATCCCATTGAGAATCTCTGGGGTGAACTTAGAAGAGAAGTTGGAAGGACTTTTTGCCAAAATATCGGTCAACTTAAGGATATTGTCCAAAAAACTTGGTACAACATCCTAGTTGAAACTTGTCGCAAGTTAATATTGTCCATGCCAAGACGAATGGAGAAAATTCTACAAAATAATGGCGGATATACCAATTATTGACTGCCAATTAGTGATTTAAAACTGAAACAGGACCAAATTGATTGAAAAATCGATATAATTTGAAAATTAATCATCCTACACCTATTATTTTGTCCAGGCAAAATTTGTGAATTTAACTATAAAATGGTTTTTCTTTTTTATTAGAGAGTTTGTATAGCTGTTTTTAGTTTGTAAATGTAGACAAATATTATGAGTTATGAAAAAAACTTGATTTGTTAAGATTTATAAAGCAATAAATTAGAAATTAAACGTTAACAAAGAAAAAAAAACTCACACCTATTATTTTGTCCATATGTGTATATGATATAGTGGTTTGATCCATTCCAACTACTCGGCTGTTGATGCTGATCAACAGTACTGTATAGGAGTCACTCCTCCTCCATTACTGCTTTGCAAACGTCTGACTAAAACTACAACACTCCTCAAGGGTGTAACAAATAAATATTAGTGTAAAACGGTAACTGCAAAAATGTCTCTGTCGGATTCTGTCAATTAGAAACTCTAATTTAGAACTAACTCAAAAAATATAAATAAAATACAAAATTTTATATAATTAATATTAATACTATGTTTTTAAATAGCCTGTACTAATCATTTTGTTTATAACTTTTTAAAATTCAGCAGGAATTTCATTTTTTTTAGAGAATATACAAAAAAAGGTTAAAGTTAAAATTAGCTTAACTTTTTTAAAAATCTTTTTATGCAGCACTAAAATGTTTACTATTGAATTATTATCAGAATACAGTAACAGAATACTATATGAAACTAGTCTGAGCAGACAGCTATAAATCATGTACATAATATGTATGTACTACATACATACATACATATGTGCAAAGAAATCTTTTGGCATTGCATTGCACTACTGTTTTCATTAGGACATTGTTTTTTTATCTTTGTTTGCTCTTGCATTAGGTAAAAATTCATTTGTACAGACGCATTCCGTATCAAATGTTTTACGTATCTTAATATTTGTGTTCTCGCACAACTTTAATTCAATTTGTAATTGGACGCATCAAAACACAATTGCAACATTATGCCGCTATTGCGCTTATGCCGTGCTGGGTCTCCGGAGTTCGAAATCAATTGTGCAAATGAATTTATTTACTAAATACAAGTCACTTTACTTACTGATTAATATTTTTCATAAATTGAATTGAATTGTCCAAAGTTGAGAGTAATATAAGTAAGAACCAAAACAAAAACAGATCGTGGGAACGCTAGAGCTGAACAAAAATGTATGGTACTATCGATGTTTTTCCATCGATAACGATATTATCGGAAATATAATTGGTATTTGGTTTTATTTTCTAATAGCCTCAGGGATATTAATTTTCACATCCTATATAATAATTAATTACATTTTGATAGAGTTCCTTAACCACTGAATCACTGAAAATATGGCAATAGTTTTCTTTTATTTTTAACTGAAGACAGCCTAAATAAGACTTTTCCGCACATTATTGTTATTGGGAAATCCATAATTTTAATATGTGAAGGAACTGCAAGACAGAGCGAGAGGCAAATAGTTGAGAACAGCCTGTTATATAGACTTATTTTTCGCACCCCGCTCTGGAAATACTAAAAGTGTAAAAGTAATTTGCTAGCGCCATGCCATTTTCGAGTATGTAATTAAAACGTATATTAACCAGTTAATTCGAATAAGAATTTAATTTGGCTGATTTCTTTAACTGAACAAAATATTGGATAATTACAGAAAAATAATATGTTTTCGATGGTGAGGTTCTTATGCTGCCAAATTAATTAAATCCATTTTTTTTTGGTAATAATTATAAAATTTGTATGCATTAGTTTGTATTTAGTTGTCTACTTCAAGATTTTAATGGAGTGGCTGTCATAAGGCCATTACAATTTTCTTCATTAAAGCAGTATTTTATTATCGGTACAAAATTGGTATCTATTATATAGATCTATCGATTTTTGCTGTTAATGCTCTATCAATGCATTAAAACTTGCATTAGAGGTGCCATATATGTAGTGTCATAATACTATTATCAACAAAATAAGAAAGAATAAATATTTTTCTTCTCCAAAACTTGTTTAGCCTCTCGATACGGAACTTTAAGACGGAACTGAATTTTAAATATGTACATATTTAGCAAAGTCCTTTTCCATCCCTGGCCGCAATGTGACCATCTCTTGATGGACTTTGGTATTTCGTTCATTTTATTGAAAAGCCATACTCGGCTCAAATAACACAAATAAAAGATTTGTCACCTGAAGTTTTAGCTACAGATTCCAAATAAAGTTATAGAATCTTTTCAAAACTGGAATATCGGGTAGGGAAAGGATATCTTAGGCAGAGCTTCAATAAAAAATAACTTGGGAACTACAGCAAGTAACAATCAAAGGCGTGCAACGTGTGTATGTGTGTGGGCGCTGCGTAAGCCACAAAACGAACAAACGCCTCTAACATGGTGGGGATTATTGATGAGGCGCAGCTGTTTTATCCGCTCGGGACTCGCATCAAAATAGCTGAGAACTACGGCACCGTCCGATATGTAGGAGAGGTAAGGGATATTAAAAAGCCTCTGGCAGACCTTGTGCCTGATCCTCTGCATTTCTCTCTAGGTGAGCGGACATATGGGGACCTGGCTGGGCATCGAGTGGGACGATGGACTTCGCGGCAAGCACAATGGAGTCGTCAATGGCAAGCGCTACTTCCAGACGCAGATGCCCACAGCAGGCAGCTTTATAAGGCCGGGCAAGGTTGGGCCATGTGCAACCTTGGAGGACGCTGCCCGCGAGAGGTACCTGAACTACGACTCAAGCAACGTGGATGAGTCGCTTATCCGGGAGGCGCAGGCTAGCCTGCAGGCATCCCTTTTCGAGGTCGTGGGCATGGACAAGATCGCACGAAAGCAAAGCAAGTTTGAGCAGCTGTCTGAGGTGAGCGTTGAAAAGACGCCTGTAAATGCGGCCGGATACTTACAGGGCTTGACCCAGCTGACTACGCTAAACGTAAGCCACACTTTGATCTGGAACTGGGAGATTGTGGCCAGCATAACTCAGCAACTGCCCTCGCTCACTAGCCTAAATCTGAGGTAAGTGCAGCTGCAATAATTCAAATCTCCCACTGACATCTCACTTACTTTTCAGTTCCAACCGTTTGGTACAGCCAACCGTAACCCAAATTGCTGAGCTGCAGCCGTCTTTTCGTCACCTTAAGCGCATAAATTTACGCAACTGTGGATTCTCCGACTGGAACGATGTGATGCATACCGCGCTGCTCTGGCCGGATATTTTATCGCTAGGACTGCAGGAAAACTCCTTCAGTCAGTTGGCCGTTGTCGATCGCCAGAGCATTTTTAGGCAGCTCCAGGAGCTCGACTTGCACCGCACGAATATAATGGATTTTGACCAGGTGCTCAAGCTAGGAAACCTCATGACACTACGCTTATTAAACCTCATGGAAAACGGTATCGAGGAAATCAAGTTGCCTGACTGTGATCCGCTTGCAAAGCTGAATATATTTGTTTCGCTGGAGCAGCTGAACCTTCTCCACAATCCCATTTGGAATGAGGTAAGCTAGGGCAGCAATCTGTAAGCACACAACTTAACCGTAAACGCCTCTCGCACAGGCTGACGTGTTCAACGAGCTGGACAAGCTTCCGCAGCTAAAACGCCTGAACAAGACCCCGCATTTGAAGTCAAATTTCTATGAAATGTTCTCCAAGGCTGTGGCGAGCATAGGTGGACTTCAGTTCATCAATAAGGCCGAAGTGACGGCGGAAGAGAGGCGCGGAGCTGAGTATGACATTTGGAAGAAATATGCAATGGATTGGATGCAGGCGACTCATCAAGGAGCGGATGCCTTACGCGAGTTTTGCAGAAGGCATCGCACTTATGCGTCGCTGGTTAAAAGTAAGTCTTACTGTCTGCATATGTACCATACATTTAAAACGCATCTGTCCCACAGAGTACGGTTCTCCGGCTGATTTTGTGCCGCGTGCTCAAGCTAAGCAATCGAATTTGATAAAGGTGTGCATACGGCATCAGAAATCGGGAGAGATCTGGGATAAGAAAGTGCCGCGAATGATTACAGTGCAAACCCTGCAAGGATTAGTCATGAAGCGGTTTGGCCTTAGTGGAACCGTTCCCCAGCTGTCTTACGTTGATGCCAAGCATCCGAGTCTGGTGGTTCCGTTGGACAACATGGCGAAGACCCTAGACTTTTACTCAGTGCAGGAGCACGACACAGTTTTAGTTCAGTGATTGTAACAGCTCCCCAGTTTAACGTGGCGTCCACATTCTCAATTTCGTATTCCGTATATTTCGTATTGTTAGTTTAAGGCATTCGATAAAGAATCAAAATTGTATTTTCACATCGGACGACCGTATAATGTTAAATTACTAATGTTATCTTTAGGCATTGATAAGTTGAATTTACCACTAAGCAGTTACACACGATATTTTATTTATTTTTGCTTTTTCAAAAAGTAAACCGTTGCTTAACCCCTAAAAGCTCTTTTATTTGGAATTGGCCCATCAGAAAACAAGCTACATTCGTAGTAGGTGTGCTTGTTTGTTTAAAAAGAAAATTTAAGCATAGTACTAACATAAGATACATTTTCTGACAACAGCAAAATTCCATATAAAAACACTGAGCGAAGAGAGGAAGAAGAACTTTCTGACTTTTCGCATTCGCGGGTACTAACATAAGATAAAGTTTGCGATCACAAAAGCTAAAAGCGTTGCTAGATTAAAAAAATAACAGCTGGGATTTCGAATATGTGCGCGAGATAGACAGCGATTCTGCGTACAATGCTGGCAACTAGAAAGTGCACAAAATACTCTTTCTTGCTGCGGCCTTAAAACCTTCCTCATGCGAATTTGTCCCCAAGATTATAACATTTTACAATTCTCCAACATAATACCGCTAGACACAGTCTTGATGGACCTACGAGTCTGTCGCCCTTAAGACTTTTGTATGGAAAAATATGAGGTTTGGATTTATTTTTTGTGGGTAAGATCCCACAATAAAGGCTCCTCCTTTATTTAATCAATTAAATGCATTTTTATCTCGCCGGAATAAGCGAAAGATTACATTTTTTATATTTTTAACAGTCGCAGTCGAGAATTTATCCGAAAAAGAATATCTAACGCCTGTGTTCATTCTAGTATTTATCTTATCCGTCCTCCATACCGACTAGCAAGTTAACAGGCAATTGAAATCGTATAGCCATCTCCAAATTTTAGCTTTGCTCCGTACGTTACCATTATACAATTATACAGTTATAATTCTATCATGTACTTTACTTTACTAAATATCTTAATTGAGGTGACGAGTTCTAAGAACAAAAATAGAGCCTCGCTAAATTAGTGGGGTTCCGCCAAAAAATACTGAATTGACCAAAAGTGGGGAATTAATATATTTGGTATATACTTTTAAAAAGGCGTTTAGTACATTTTACCGGCCGATCTGTGGTCTCTCTGAATCTGATTTCGCAAGATGCGCTTTAATTTGTCTGCAAGCCTGAAGTTGGTAAATAACAGCCAATTCCACAAATTATGGTGTATAAACGTGCGTAGCTTCTCTGGCACTATCCAAACCGATGATTCCGTCAACCAAAGCACGCAACCTCCGCCTGCGAAAGCCGCGAGTGTAGCCGAAAATACCAGCACAGAGCAGCGCTCGCTCCACATTGCTGTTATTGGAGTGCCAAATGTTGGTAAAAGCACTTTCATCAACAACATTGTCAACCACAGAGTCTGCCCCACCTCTGCCAAGGTGCACACTACCCGCCAGTCGAATACCGCCATTTGTACCGCGGGCCAGACGCAGCTTGTCTTTTACGACACGCCCGGCTTGGTGACCCAGCGAGAAATTCGAAAGCACCACCTCGAGCAGAGTTTCAAGAGTGCCTATCGCCATGCAATACAGCATGCGGATGTCATTGCCGTTCTGCACGACGCCTCAAATGGCTGGACAAGGAAGGAGCTTCACCCTACGGTCCTGGACACGCTGAAGGCCTACACTCACCTGCCAAGCTTTCTTGTCCTGAACAAAATAGATGCCCTGAAGTCAAAGCGTGTGCTGCTGGACCTAATCAAGACCCTGACTAATGATAGTCTGACAAGCAGGCGTGGTGCCCAGGATGCTAGACAGGCATCAACTGCCACGGGGACTGATCACCCGGCTGGGGGCAACCGTCTGAACCAGCGTGAGACCAGCTGGAGCCATTTTAGCGACGTTTTTCTTGTTTCGGCCATGACGGGCACCGGTCTGAACGAGCTGCAGGACTATCTGGCGGGACAGGCCAAGTCAAGGCAGTGGAGATTCCCCTCCGATGTGCACACCGACGCCAGTCCAGAGGCGCTGATTGTGGAAAGCGTAAGGGCGCGCCTACTGGACTACTTGCCACAGGAGATTCCCTACAATCTAAAGTGCGAGCTTGAGTACTACAGTGTGGAGAAGCGTAAGCGTAGCACCTCCTTATATTCTTAATTGCTGGCTAACCCGTCCTTTCCTAACAGATGTTGTATACACCTCCGTACAGGTGCAGTGTCCCACCACGCGCATTGAGCGGTTAATCTGCGGCGAGGGCAATGGCAAGCTGCGCCAGATTACCGAACGAGTCACCTCGGACTTGGTGGAGATGTTCGGTCAGGCGGTGTCCCTCACCATTTCGACGGTGTCAAAGGGGAAGAAGAATACGCCCGAGGCTCAAAATTGATGCTTTACATGCTTTGTGTTGTTACATTTAGTTTAATATAGTGTTGCGTAAAACTACGAATTCACAAAAGTTTCAGATGTGCCACCAGTTTGTCTAGTTCGTCAGCAGGTGCGGGTCCGAGGCCGAGCACTGTAGCCGTTCCGGATTCTAGCTGCGTGCGTCCGGCGTCCCGCACCATGGCGGCCACTACGTTTGACTCTTGGGCACGTTGCTCGAGGCTGCTGAGCTGCTCATAGTTGTCTACGCGCAACACGATCTTGGGCTGCCCTAGGCGGCACCAACGCTGTAAGATGGCGTTCTGCAGCTTGGTGCCTTGGACTGCGCTCTGGTAGCACATAACCGCTGCGTGGGCACACTGGGCCGCCGTTTTGCCCTTCGACATCTTAACGTCTGCGCGTACCACAAGAGCCAGCTTCGTGGACCTTTCGAAGGCGACGCTGTTTTTGAGGAACTTCTGCAGAATGCTACTTGACGTGGGCATACTTCTGGGTCTGCTGCTCCACGTACTTCTGCATGCACGCCCGAAACTCTTTCACTTTGTCCTGGCACGCCCGCCAGTCACCGGTCTCGGCAATACACTCCTGGACCTTGTAGTGGAGCTCTATGCAGCCCGTCTTCTTAAGCATCAATTCAACTTGGTCCTGATCCGACGCAGCGGACATTTTCCTCAGAAATTGGCTGGCCGAAGTTGCATCAGGTGCTGGGTTCGAATTATGAAATTCAGTAAGATGTGGCCGTTGTCTTGATTGTTTTGGGATTTCTAACAATATACTAAAACCAAAATGTCACTTAAATGAGTGAAAATAGGTACGGAGCAGAGCTAAATTTGTCGGCGAGAGAATATATACTGTACATATACTAAAAGCAGCAGCAGGGCGTTAGGTATTTTTAGTCGTTTTAATTTTTGAATAGGGCTGTCGAAGAAGTCTAGCACGGAGCAGACCTACAATTTTACCCGGCTAAAACTCCCTCTATCTTAAGCCTAGTACTCTGGCGAGAAAAATCCGCTGTAAAAATTTAGACAGCGGCCAAACTCCATAAAATATTCATTTCATTTATTTAGACACCCCTAATGGAGGGAAAGTTGAAGGAAAAAGGTGGCATTGATAGGGGCTGTCAAGGGGAAGCCCATAATATGGAATTTAACCCACAAAGGACATTTTAATGCCATATTTATTAATATTTTTAATATTTTTTTTGAATATTTGTTTACAAACAGCTGTCCAGTGTGACCAAGGAAAATCCTTAAACGCCATAAAAAGTACATTTTCATGGAATTTCAGGAGTTTCCTTAATTTTTTTTGGTCACACTAGCTCGGTAGAGAAATAAACAGCGATTCCGCTGTCTAATTTAGACAGCGGGTTTTTCTCGTCAGAGTACTAGGCTTAAGAAAACGGTGACGAAAAAAGAAGAAGAAGAACTTTTAGCCACGTCGTTTTTTCCGGTACTCTGACGACGATAATGAAGCCTGCGAAAATTGAATGGCGTTGCCAGATCAAGATAGTAAACAGCTGATATCGCGCTGTCTAAATAATTCATTTGATTTATTTAGACACCCCTAATGGAGGGAAAGTTGAAGGAAAAAGGTGGCATTGATAGGGGCTGTCAAGGGGAACCCCATAATATGGAATTTAACCCACAAAGGACATTTTAATGCCATATTTATTAATATTTTTAGTATTTTTTTTTAAATATTTGTTTACAAACAGCTGTCCAATGTGACCAAAGAAAATCCTTAAACGTCATAAAAAGTACATTTTCATGGCATTTCAAGATTTTCCTTAATTTTTTTTTGTCACACTAGCTCGGTAGCGAAATAAACAGCGATTCCGCTGTCTAATTTAGACAGCGGATTTTTCTCGTCAGAGTACTAGGCTTTAATTTAGACAGTGGATTTACGAAAAAAGTGTATTCGAATTTAAGGCAGGCACTGTAAAATTAAGAAAAGACACCATAAATACAATTTTTGTAAGGTTATTTTTCCTATTTTTCTATATTTTCTTTAAATTTAGAGTACGGTTTTCTGATTTGCTTTGACATTTTTATAAACCTACTAGTAAGCCCGGCGAACTCCGTTACGCCACCTTCGGCAAATTATCCGTTTAATTAAGGTGCTCTTTGGAATTATCTAGGGACCAAATAGCCCCTGGGATGTTAAAATCACCAAGAACTACTAATTAAGTGGTCCCTATCCGAAATTCTTTTAGAGACCAACTTAATAGCGGAAATATGGTGACGTACTTGCACAAATATTTGATTGATTTGGCCGAATGACAACTCTCAACATTTGCATGTGTTTCGAAAATATGGTACAATAAATTCATTTCCGATCTCAATCTCTTGATTTTGAACTTTAACTATGATAGTTCGACCATTTTCCTCTTTTGAACGCCGACGATAAACTGGATATTCATCGTTCCCTGTGACTGTTGCAGTAACTAACGGTCGCGGATATCGTTTTGTGCATTTTCCATCAGCCATGCAAGGCGATAATGGATTTAATGCACCGCAGGGTCCATGCACCATCTGTGTCGTCACAATGTCGTGTAGATGGGGATCGGTGACTGGATCAGGAATTTCAGCTGATATGATGTCATCCACTTCATCTGAATGTAATTTGTTCAGCAACCAAATTAGGATATGAGCATGCGGTAGTCCACGCTTCTGCCATTCCACCGAGTACATATAACAACGTGTGTCACCAAAAACTCGATACTTAGTAAGCACATCCATCATAACCTTGAGTTTTTGGTGAAATACTCTGGCGATTATGTCATGGCGATCCTGCGGTTTTTGGCCCGGTTCCAACTCACGTTCAAT
Organism: Drosophila kikkawai; assembly: GCF_030179895.1. Classification (NCBI taxonomy): domain Eukaryota; kingdom Metazoa; phylum Arthropoda; class Insecta; order Diptera; family Drosophilidae; genus Drosophila; species Drosophila kikkawai. Next base: position 25,580,252 of record NC_091728.1, on the reverse strand, counting down.
TTCCGTCCACTTCGGATTGCATGTAAGCGTAATAAATAAATCTGGAGTTCCATAATTTCGCACGTACGTCATAGCGTCTTGAGCGTATTAATGCCTGTGGCGTGGGCTTTCGATATAAGATGATGGAAGAATCGTCAGACGTCAAATATTTTGAACATCACCATCTGAATGAATAGCATCACGCAAGTGTATATAGTCCTCAGATCGTAACTTTGCCTGATTGAATCGGATGAACGCTAAACGTTCGGTCTCGACTTTGACATACATGTCGACAGCGAATTGCTGAAACAGCCGACGGCACTTTAGAATGACATTCTCCTCATTTGTACGAATCATCATACGATACGCATAGTAATTCATTGCGCTTATTTTTTTCTTCATTGATACGCATGAAAATGCACAATTAAATGAATTGTTAATGGAAACCAATAACAATAATTTAAATAATTACTAGAATATTGTACCTGTAATTGGATCGACCATCTTCAACGTAATGTCGTATCCTTCTTGCCCTTGCCAATAAATGATTGGATATTGTAACGGATCGTACAAACGGTGTGTCTCGTTTACTCAATGCATGATATTGCTTCTTCGCTGAACCACAATGTCTCGCGATTTTTGGATCGCCAACAATAATTGCAGCAACATCATTAACGGTGGGTGCATTGAATCTTCGCACATGTTCACCTGCTGGGCTACAATCCGCTCTTATGACAAATTTGTGCGTATCCGATGGCATTCGTTCCAATGCCGATTTGAACATATTAACCACAGCATTATTAGCGTGAAAAAATGCTTGCAACTGTTCAATAATTCGTCTCTTTAAGTGTCCTGTTCCCTGAATGTTGCAACGCACATTCAGCTGATCCACCATCGACGAAATGAAATATATTTGCAGAAATTGATGCGGTTCCTCTGTTGTTGGCACCAATGAACCATGCAAATGATATATGTATTTGCCCTTGTATCTGTAATTGCAAACAATCATTTGTTGAAGAATCGTGTGATGGTGTAGTCCGTAGAGTATATGTTGTTATTATGTTGCAATTCTTTTTGTTTGTCTAAGTGATTGTAACTTTTACCTTGCAAGTCGGCATGAATGATATTAGCTCCAAAGGAAGTCATGCGAAAGCAGTTATTATATTCAAGGATGTGTTGAAGAAAATGGCTGGAATCTGGATCACTTCCATCGAACAATGCTTTCAGTGGCTGTGGTGGTGTAAGTAATGGATCCAGTTTGACTTTTCCACTTGCGCAGCACAATCCAGCAGTTTCTCTTTTAAACTTTAACGCATTGCAATATCGGCATATAGTGTCAGGTCCAATATCTAATTTTCTATCATCTCTGTAGTTCGCAGAGGGATCATATTGAAATGCCAAGCGATTGTATGATGCCAATGATCTTCGTGTGCTCACGCTTCGTCTTAATCGGTCATATTCTCTTCATTCATTTCGTCTCTCCTCGCTTAAGTTCTGTGAATACACTTGTTGCTGGATTGCATGCCTTGTGCGGAGACCGATGTTCACACGTCGTGCTATAGGCATTTTCGACTATAGGCAGAGCGGTTAATTTAACCTCTAATCCACATAATTTACACAGTTCAACTTACCACCCTAAATACAAATGCTGGTTTCCAATTGCACTGATATGAAACGAATAACTTATTTTTCTCAAAATGGAACACAATTTCGGTTTATCATAAAATAAACTGAGTAGAGAATTATGGCATGCTCTGTGTCAGTGTTGGCGCTTTATGCAAAAATGATTTTCCCGCTTTCTGTTGCAATTTTTCCTAAATTTTCTTTACTGCAAAAAATCACAAATTCCGAGACCTTTCCAACGAATGCAAATTAATTAATAATTATAAATGTTTTACGTACGTATTTATTTTCTCATTAACGTGTTTTGTAGTGAATGGCCAATCACGCTGTGAACGCCCGCATGACCTCCTCGTCGGTGACGGTGGTTCTTTTAAATGTTAAATATAAAATATTCAGGCCTGCTCCGGTAATCGAAAACGGCAAGAATTTTTCGTTTTCGTTTTTGAAAACGAGAAATTGGCGCTCCGGTAATCGAAAACGAAAGATTCTTTCGATTTGAAAAACGGGCACCTTTTTCTGGCCGGAATGAAAAGTAAATGGCTTTTTCTATATGAAATCAGACCTTATTTACAAAAGGAAAAAATGTTTATTCCATTATTTATGTTTATTATTTATTATGTTTATTCCACAACACCATAAGATCATTCTGGCACGTAGTTATTTTATAAAAAATTTATTTCTGACCCCTCCTCAGATTTGACAGCAAAATTTTTGCCGTGTTTACCCAGTTTTCTCGTTTTGGCGATAGGTCGATAAGTTCACCGCAAAAAGCTATCGCCAAGGTTGCCATATTGTTGGTGGAACGAAACAGCCAGTTAAAAATACTTATAAAATATAAATGAATACATTAATAACATTAAAGAACCGCCAAAATGGTTGTTTATAATTAATACTATTTAATGTGATTACTTAAATGGTCCAAATTAACCAAATAATTATTTGAGACCACCGGAATTAAAACTGTGAAAAGTGTGGCAGCATCTTAGGTGCCTGGATTTGCTTAATTCTACCATTTTTTGCCTTTTTCTGGCTTAGATAAAGGGCAATTGTAAATATAATAGGCAGTACTTTACGTTGTTTGCTTATTACCAACAACACAAGTTATCTGCTTGAGCAGTGAGAAACGATGAGAAAACGAAACATCCGATAGCAGAAATTTGCCGAAAACCGGAGCAACTAAAAACGAAAACGGTTCGTTTTCGCCCAAAACGAAATCGAAAAAATTTTACGATTACCGGAGCAGGCCTGATTATGTCGCCTTAATAATTTTAACGAAGTAATATTTAATATTTATGTAATCATTAACATCCCCGTCGCACAGTAGCGCCTTTTCTCATTTTACGTTGCAAAAATCATAACTTTTGAACAAAATAAGATAACTAAATAATTTAAACGCCATTTTATAGGTAATTGTTGTAAAATTTACATACAGTGGCTCACAGCTTATTTGACCCACACCTAATTTCCAACTTAAAACAGCTATAACTTCTGAACCATAAGAGCAACCGACAAAAATTAATTGCAGAATGGTAAGCTGACATCTTAACTTAAAAAATATAGTTTAGTTTATTTATTTTATCCAAAAGCTTCTTAATTAATTAACAAAAACAAAAAATACTGCTTATTTTAACGCCACAGCCTATTTGACCTATAATATTCCAAGAACGATTGCGTTCTCCGGTTAGTAAGAATTACGGTTTTTGTCGGTGCTTATATTAACTGCATTCGCAACCTATGCATATTTCACTCACTTTGGGTAAGATTTGATCGCGAAAGCACGAGTTACGACCATGGGAAAACGCACAACTATAAAACAACGTGAGTTGGTCCTAAATCATTACAAAACAGGACATTCTCGCCGGAAAATTGCTGAAATGGTCAATTTACCTGATGGCACAGTTAAAGCCATTATACATCGTATTGTTTTTGAAAATCGCATCGAAAATAAAGGAAGAAAAGCTCCGAACAAAATTTTTAGTGCCTCCGATGAACGATTCATTGTAAAAATATCATTAACAAGAAAGGAAGCTAACTTCGGCACGCCGAAGTTTGTATACCCTTGCAGATTGGTTTTGATATTTATATTATAAATTTAAATGCTTAAAACACACGCAAAACAGATTTTCATTACATTTTACCTATACTTATTATGTTTACAGTTTGACAGTTACAGTTTTACATTCCCAGCCTTACATTTTCTCTACATCTACCGATCGCTCCTATGGCAGCTATATGATATAATTGTCCGATTTTTATGAAATTTATACCATAATTCTAGAATAATTAAAAAAGCTTATATCTCAGAGTAGATGAAAATACGTTGAAAAACAACGAAGTTATCATTTTTTTCCTATAAATATTCTGATCGTTCCTATGGCAGCAATAAGATATAGTCGTCCGATTTTCATAAAGTTTTTACCAAAAATCTGGAATAATATAAAATGGCTATATCTCAAAAATGATGCAAAAGTATTAAAAAACACCCAAGTTATAATTTTTTTTCTAAAAATTTATCGAACATTTGTATGGCAGCTATATGATATATTCGTCCGATCCGGCCCGTTCCGACATATATAGCAGTGAGAGCATATAGAAGACTATATGCAAAGTTTCATTCAGATAGCATTAAAACTGAGGGACTAGTTTGCGTAGAAACGGACAGACGGACGGACAGACGGACATGGCTAGATCGACTCGGCTGTTGGTGCTGATCAAGAATATATATACTTTATAGGGTCGGAAACGTCTCCTTCACTGCGTTGCAAACTTCTGACTGAAATTATAATACCCTGCAAGGGTATAAAAATCCCACGGTAGAGTTGCACGTAAGAAGCCGTTTATAAATAAGAAAAATCGAGATTGGCGATTGAAATTTGCAAAGGAGCACATCAGCAAGGACTCTGAGTTCTGGAACAATGTAATTTTCGCGGATGAGTCCAAATTTAATATTTTTGGGTCCGATGGTCGCACTTACGTATGGCGGAAAGCAAATACAGAGCTGCAAGACAAAAACCTAAAACCAACCGTTAAGCATGGTGGCGGCCATGTTATGGTATGGGCCTGTATGTCCGCAGCAGGAGTCGGGCCCCTTTAATTTATTGAGAGAACGATGGATTAAAATGTTTATCTTGATATCCTGAAGGACAATTTACTCCAAAGTGCCGAGAAATTGGGAATAAAAGAACATTTTCGATTTTACCAGGACAACGACCCAAAACATAAGTCTGGAAATGTGCAGTATTGGTTTATATACAATTGTCCTCACGTCATGAAACCGCCAGCACAGTCTCCTGATCTCAATGTTATTGAGAATTTGTGGTCGATACTGGACTCTAAAATTCGTGAACGGAATATTTCAAGCAAAAATGACCTGAAAACTGCTTTGATTGAGGAATGGGCTAAAATCCCACCAGAAATTGGTGGAATCGATTCCAAATCGCCTTAAATCCGTTGTGGAACAAAAGAGCGGACATACAAAATATTAAAATTAAAAAAAAAAAATCGTATATAATTTTCTATTAATTAATCTAAGACCTGGGTCAAATAAGCTGTGGCGTGAAAATAATCAGTATTTTTTGTTTTTTTCATTAATTAAGAAGTTGTCGGTTGAAATAAATAAACTAAACTATATTTTTTAAGTTAAAATGTCAGCTTACCATTCTGCGTTTCATTTTTGTCGGTTGCTCTTATGGTTCAAAAGTTATAGCTGTTTTAAGTTGGAAATTAGGTGTGGGTCAAATTAGCTGTGAGCCACTGTATGTATTGGAAAATCTGCCACGCCCACTCATTCGCCTTTTTAAAGGGTATCAAAGTAAAGAAATATTGTTTTCTTAATGAAGACAATTTTTTAAAAATATTTTTTATTTAATTTTGTATCTTTATTTTGATGTATTTGCTCAGATAAAAATAGTTTGAAAACTGAAAAATTTTTTTTTTATTTCAACGTGTAACCGCCACGCGCTACAGTTAGTATATTTTTTGGTTAGTATGAAGCTGAGTCGGTATTTTGGTATATTTAACCCAGAGTATGGGAAATTTCCTGTCGAATACGTATGGTTAAAATCGGTTGGTTAAATTTGCGACAACGACTTTTTCGATTTTTGCAACGGCTTTTGTTCGGGAGACGCTACTGTGCGTCGGCTGGCGCGATCCTTAAGCCTAGTACTCTGACGAGAAAAAACCGCTGTATAAATTTAGACAGCGGCCAAACTCCATATAAAAAAAACGGTGTCGAAAAAAAAGAAGAAGAACTTTTAGACACGTCGTTTTTTTCGGTACTCTGACGACGAAAATGAAGCCTGCGAAAATTGAATGGCGTTGCCAGATCAAGATAGTAAACAGCTGATATCGCGCTGTCTAAATAATTCATTTGATTTATTTAGACACCCCTAATGGAGGGAAAGTTGAAGGAAAAAGGTGGCATTGATAGGGGCAGTCAAGGGGAAGCCCATAATATGGAATTTAACTTACAAAGGACATTTTAATGCCATATTTATTAATATTTTTAATATTTTTTTTGAATATTTGTGACCAAGGAAAATCCTTAAACGCCATAAAAAGTACATTTTCATGGAATTTCAGGATTTTCCTTAATTTTTTTTGGTCACACTAGCTCGGTAGCGAAATAAACAGCGATTCCGCTGTCTAATTTAGACAGCGGGTTTTTCTCGTCAGAGTACTAGGCTTTAAAAATAAAAATTTTCTCCCACGAAAATTCAAATTCAAACCATTTGGGCGAGCTCGCCCATGATCTTACTTGCGACGGTCACACAAACAGGTAAAATCTCGTAGAAAAGTTGCGATCACACTTATCCTCGGCCAGGCCCTATATAAAGAGGACCAGACCGTAGATCGCTGCCTGTTGATCGACAGCGGTCGACCAGGCTTGGCGGGTTGCTCCGACTTTATTAGTACCGCCATTAGGTCCGGATTTTTTTTTTTTTTGCATTGTCAATGGCCTTGCCGCAGAAGTTACAATTGGTTCTTGTTAAAGGATTTGAAACGAGCAAAACATTAGGGGAAACCGGCAATTGATTCGATGTATTTAACAGGGCCCTTATATGTAGGACTTTTTGGTCTTATGGAATATAGGTATTCCAATTTCAGTGAAATAGTAACATTGGAAAGCCAACAAATAAACAATGTAATAGTAACAAATTGTCCAGAAACGACAATGGATGAATTGGAATACCTATATTCCATAAGACCAAAAAGTCCTACTCAAAAGTCCTACATATAAGGGCCCTGTTAAATACATCGAATCAATTGCCGGTTTCCCCTAAGGATTTACATATATATGAGAAACTGTTTAAAATGAGGAAACATATTCCATTAGGAAAAACCCCCAGAGGAAGATGCAGCGAATGTAAACACAAATATAAGGGCCCTGTAAAATACATCGAATCAATTGCCGGCTTCCCCTAATGTAATAGTTTTGCTCGTTTCAAATCCTTTAACATGAACCAATTGTAACTTCTGCGGCAAGGCCATTGACAATGCAGATTCAGATCTGAAGCACTGTAATTAGAATCAGTACAAAAAAAAAAAATCCGGACCTAATGGCGGTACGCCGCCTTAAACTGCTTATACCTCTTATTACCTCTTGAACCATTCATTGGCTCTAGTTTTGGCAAAGGAATATTATTTTCTTTTAAATATTCTTCAGCTTGGTGACTGATTTTTCGGAGTTTTTTTCTGTAAGCGGCTCTCTTCTTTTGTTTTGCCGTCTAATAATAAAAATAAATAAGAGTTATTGGACTCTACAAATGTAAAATAAGCAATTTCCAAACCAAACCAAAGTCAGACATGCCAACTGTGCCAAAAATTAACTTCGTCACTGTATATCGATAGTAGTTTGGCGGAGATATGTCGCTTGCAAACGACATAAATCCGCGCGGAGATATGTCGCTTTGTTAAGGGGGGATATACAAGTAAGCGGTCAAAATTTGGCCATTTTTCGTGAATTTTTTTTATAAGAAATAGTTAAGCAATCGTCGTGAAACTTTGGATATAGTTAAAAGTAGAATCAGAGATGATACAAAAAATTAGTTATAAACAATATTTTACAAAATGGCGGACTTATGGACAATATGCCGTAGCGCCTCGAGCTTTGAGTTGCCGTGCTATAGACACGATGGAGCTCGTAATTCCTGTCCGAAATCCGTAAACTAAATTTTTTTGTATTCATTACACCTTTATCTTCTATTTGAACCTGAAAAACCAAAAAGAAATCAAGACAAAAAAAAATACATTTTGATTTGAAGAAAAAATGCCATTTTCAGGTGATCAGTTTTCACTTCCCACCCTCTTAAAAAATAGTAATACTCAGTTTTATAACAACCATGTAGGTTCAAATAGAAGATAATTTCATGCTGATCATAATAATTTTTGATTCACTCCGATATGTTACATAGTTTTTTGTGAATCGTGTCCATAGCATAGGTAGAAATGCACAAATTTAAAGCTGAGAAAAAGACGTTTAAAGTTTTTGATGCGCCCACGTTAACCCTTGTGAACCTTGCGTGCATACTTGATTTGAGGCACTTAGAGTTGGAATTCGATATTGAAACTTACACACTATATTCTTTAAATAATAAACTATTTTCTTAACAAAAAAAAAAATTTGCCCAAAAAATTTTGGTTTACATGTACGATATGCGCGAAAATATTAAAAACGTATGGAAACACTACAAACATGAAGGTTCATCTACGTGCAGTACATAAAATAAGTAAGGATGATGTAGAAATCGACCAGACTGAGACAAAAAGGATTGCATCCTTTTGCATTGTCAATAATGCAAAGTTTCGAGGATGCACCAGAATTCGGCAGCGACAAAACAAATAAACGATGCCGTTGTGTATATGTATGTGTTTTGCCCATACGAGCTGCCATGCAGAGAAATGGAATAAGCTCAATTATTATTGTCATGTATAATCAAATGTACTCTTTACTTTTATACCCTTCACAAAATACTATGTTCACATTGTACAACACACATTTCTATCCTATCTGGCAACCTTGCACTTCTTTCAGTATACTATTATAAAGAATATGAATAAACAGTTGGTAATTAGCACTCGACGTGATCACTTCTGTCTGCTCGCCCCAAACGTAACAATTATCAAGGTAAAGGAAATAGTAACTTTTTTCAAGAGAAGCTGCTTGTCAAGGGACAATTTGCGAAAACATACAATTTTTCTGCGGAGCTTGCAGAAATGTTTTCAGTTTCCCGGAAAACCATTCAGAATGTTATAAATCGAGCGGAAAACGAAGGAAGACTGGAAAAAACAAATGGAGGCAGCCGCAAAAAGTAGATTGGAGAACTATCAGACCGGATAATTATGAGAAAGGTGTTCCAAAATCCTCAAATTTAGACGAGAACTCTTGACCTTGCTGTTTCGCACGAAACAATACGTCAAGCCATTCTGCGGCAGAAGTACTCCTCCAGTCTTGCTCGCAAGAAACCTTTTAAACGTTTACAGTTCGCTGCAAACATGATCAGCAAGCCGCAGGAATATTGGGATGACGTCATATTCTGTGACGAAAACAAAATTATGCTGTATTACACCGAAGGTCCAACTAAAGTGTGGCACAAGGCACTAACAGCTCTGGAAAATCGGAACATAATTCCAACTGTTAAGTTTGGCAAATTGTCAGTGATGATTTGGGGATGCATCAGCAGCAAAGGGGTCGGAGTGATAGCGTTCATTAAAAATACAATGAATAACATTTTGAAGACCCATTTACGGCCAAGTGCAGATAAATTTTGCTTTATTTATGATAACAAGCCAAATTTAAAGTTCTACCAAGACAATGACCCCAAGCACTAAGAACATAACGTGCGGACTTGGCTGCAGAAACAGCCAAGCGCTCAAAACGGCAGTAATAGCCATATGACACAGGCGCATTAATTAGAGACTTCATTAAAGATTTGACAGCGCTATAGCGTTTTACAGCTCTAATGCATTAGCTACTTTATTGCCGCGATAATCGATAGATCTACATAAAATATACTTGATACTCGATAACAAAATACGGGTTTAAGGGGGTCTTCTCATTCAAAACCCGTTTTTTGGACCCTTTTTAAAAAATTCTTATTTGAAAACGCAAAGAATAATTGAAAACTTTTTTATTTATTGTATTAAAAAATGTTCAAGGTAAATAAAAAAAATTGTTTTTGCCTCGATACGAGGATTGTTCAAAGTGTAATGAGACTTCAAACTTGGTGGTGGAAAAAAAAGGTGTCGTCCTGGCGGCCACGATTCAGGGCCTCCAGAGCGTCCGAAATGAAAAAAAAAACGGGGTTATAATCAGAATAGATGTCATTTTCAGGTGACGGAACAGATTACTTTTAAATTTTTTTAAAACAAAATGGCGGCCATTCAAAAAAAAAATTTCGATTTCGTGCTTTTTTTTTTTGTAGTTTAAGCCTAGTACTCTGACGAGAAAAACCCGCTGTCTATTTCGCTACCGAGCTAGTGTGACCAAAAAATATTAAGGAAACTCCTGAAATTCCATGAAAATGTACTTTTTATGGCGTTTAAGGATTTTCCTTGGTCACACTGGACAGCTGTTTGTAAACAAATATTCAAAAAAAATATTAAAATATTAATAAATATGGCTTTAAAATGTCCTTTGTGGGTTAAATTCCATATTATGGGCTTCCCCTTGACAGCCCCTATCAATGCCACCTTTTTCCTTCAACTTTCCCTCCATTAGGGGTGTCTAAATAAATCAAATGAATTATTTAGACAGCGCGATATCAGCTGTTTACTATCTTGATCTGGCAACGCCATTCAATTTTCGCAGGCTTCATTTTCGTCGTCAGAGTACCGAAAAAAACGACGTGTCTAAAAGTTCTTCTTCTTTTTTTTCGACACCGTTTTTTTTATATGGAGTTTGGCCGCTGTCTAAATTTATACAGCGGTTTTTTCTCGTCAGAGTACTAGGCTTTAGTGTAAAAAAAAAGTAGAAAAAAAATTTTTTTTTATCTGTTCCGTCACCCGAGAATGGTGACAATTCTGCGTCGATTCCACTTTGTTTCATGAAAATCGGTTCAGTAGCTGGCGATGTCATGGCCGCCAGTTCGAAAAACGAGGTTTCTAGATAAACGCGTTTGAAGTTTGAAAAAAGATCATTTTGCGAAGACCTTGCTACACAAAATAGGCTGTATCTTCTAAAGTATTTCGAATTTCCTTTTTGGGGACATACACACAACATCCCAAGCTATAAATAAATTTAAAAAAAAAAATCTAAAAAAAAAGTTGCCCAATGAGAAGACCCCCTTAATGAAGAAAATTGTAATTGAAAAATATATTAGCCAGCTCAATGACAGTATGGTCTGACAATGACAATTTTATTTTTATACCATTTCGCTGGTTTTTGAACTGAAAAATTATTTGAAAATTAGTAAAATTAATATGTTTTGCGGTGGCAAGGTTCTTGCGCTGTAAAATTAATTAAAAATATTTTTTTTTGGTAATAATTAAAAAAATTTGAGCAGCGAATCAGATGATACTGATTAATTATTTTGCTATTTTCATTTTTTTTAATTCTATTATCTTTTATTACCAATATATAACATAAAATTGATTGATTTATCATTGCAAAACCTATATTTAGGTTATATCTGTACTAAATCAACCAAAAACATAGGCTGTCGGGTTTACCCCATCATTTTTGAAAATAGCAAAAATGAACTTTTTCGTAAAACGCTTGTATCTCAAAATTTTTCAAAGGTATAAATAAAATGCTATGCATAGAAAGTTGCGCAAAAGTCGAACCTTTAATTTGGTATATATAACGACTTGATCCGTTGTAAAATAAGCATTTTATAGCCAAAACCATTTACTAGGTCGGATTTGCCCCACCCTACCCTAACTATATTTTACTACTTTTGTCTAGAGTCGAAAATGTACTTTTGTGTATGTATGTATGTGTGTGCTTGCAGAAAACTACGACGATTCGGAGGAAGAAGGCAGGCCCACAAAAGTCGGATACTCGGGCTATTGGATTCAAGCTATCGATAGTTAGCCCTCAGAGTTAGCATTATTTGTGAGAAACTTATGAGTTATCAAAGAAGTTATTGTATTCGGTCACATTAATTTGGGTAAAGTTAAGCCAAGTTTTTGCGCTATCACAGAAAGTGGGAAGAGGATCTGCGGTATGTTACTTTAAGACTAGTACTCTGACGAGAAAAATCCGCTGTATAAATTTAGACAGCGACCAAACTCCATATAAAAAAACGGTGTCGAAAAAAGAAGAAGAACTTTTAGCCACGTCGTTTTTTCCGGTACTCTGACGACGATAATGAAGCCTGCGAAAATTGAATGGCGTTGCCAGATCAAGATAGTAAACAGCTGATATCGCGCTGTCTAAATAATTCATTTGATTTATTTAGACACCCCTAATGGAGGGAAAGTTGAAGGAAAAAGGTGGCATTGATAGGGGCTGTCAAGGGGAAGCCCATAATATGGAATTTAACCCACAAAGGACATTTTAATGCCATATTTATTAATATTTTAAATATTTTTTTGCATATTTGTTTACAAACAGCTGTCCAGTGTGACCAAAGAAAATCCTTAAACGCCATTAAAAGTACATTTTCATAGCCTTTTAGGATTTTCCTTAATTTTTGTTGGTCACACTAGCTCGGTAGCGAAATAAACAGCTATTCCGCTGTCTAATTTAGACAGCGGGTTTTTCTCGTCAGAGTACTAGACTTAAGGTTTTTGAAGTGTACTTATGCTTAAGTTAACCGATGTATTCTACAGAATTAAACGCATTCGTATTTGTTATCGCTAACCAAGCGGCGGTTTCAGTCGGCGTTGAAGGCATCAACACCGTGATCAGGCAAGCTGCGTCAGGAAGATTTTCAACAAACTCAACAGCATCACAGCTAATTGTAAAGTCTGTGGTAAAGTTTATAAAACTTGTGAAAATACCACAAACCTTAGACCTTCGAAGAGAGCATTCGGATATAAAATGGTCGGATATATCAAAACCGACTGGCAGCATTTTGTCTTATATGGAGAGAATATACGACAAAAATAATGGTCGCAAGGTTGCCATTGGCAGAGCAATTTCTGAGTTTGTTTCGTGCAGTATTTAACCTTTCAGTCTGAAAACAGTTTCCGAAAACTTATCAAAGTTCTGGATCCACGTTATGAAGTTCCGTCTAGAAATACTTAAAAGAATATGCAGATGGAAAATTTGTTTAATCAAATGAAAACTAAGTTATCTGCTACTCTAAATGAAGTGGACATCGTGCAATTACGACCGATTTGTGGACTTCAAGTGCAAGCCAGTCATTTATCAAAGTCCCGTGCCGCTTTATAGATGACGATTACAGCCTGGGCTCAGGTGTGCTTTCGACAGACATTTTGCTTGATGAAACTAGCCATACAGCAGAAAACATTGGTAAAACTGTGCGCCTTATCTTAAAAAGCTGGAACGTTTTTGACAAAGTTAACACAGTTGTAACAGACAACGATAAAGCAATGGGTAAGATGTCTAGCACATCTTAATTAAACATTTAAGTATTCTAAAATGAAACATGCCTTGTTTCGTAACACCTTGAGCTTAGTTGTTCAAAACGCTCTTCAAATTGACAATGTTCCGGCGCTGATTGTAAAATACAAGCGCAATGTTACTTTTTTTAAATATCGTAATATTTCATATGCAAAGTTTAGAAGTGCACAGCTGACAGGAAAGACATATAGCTTAAAGCAAGAGGTCCCCACTTGGTGGAATAGCGCCCTTGTTATGATAAAAATATTTTTTTAAGCAAACCTAAGGAACCTGCTCCTCTCACTGCCGAAGAACATTCCATTTGAAAAGATATCGTTGAGGTGCTTGAACTTTTCGACAGCGCTTCAGTAAAAGTATCATCACGAACATCAGTTACACTTTCTCTTATAATTTGCGGATGGAATACTTGATACCATGCATGATTTAAGTCTCAAAGAAAAGTCTGCAGAAGGACTGCTGGAATACGAAAAGCTCACTGTCACCAGGCTTTCAACGTTAACTGACCCTCGATTCAAAAAGGAAGGTTTTCTATCACCTTCCAACGTGACAAAAGCTTCGAAGACCATGGAGGACGAAATTACTCTACCTAAGGCTGCAAACATAGTGCGCGCTGAGACGAAAATGAAGACGAATTGCTTGCGATGCGAGTAAGCTAATAGGTTGCATAGTGCAAGACGAATTTTTTGCGATTTTGTGATGTTCACCCAATTAATTTGGGAAGAAAAGAGTTCGGCGAATTTCATAATTTATTTAATGAGCTGCGACAAGATGAGAAAAAATTTGTGGACTGTACCAGAATGAAAATCAGCACATTTGATTACATTCTCTTAAAAATTGAACCGCTAATTATTAAAAATTGGACAAATTTAAATAAAAATTATTTTAAATTTTCATTTAGTTACATTATTTTATTTTTATTAATTTAAAAAATCTCAAGAAGTTGAAATTTTCCCCTAAAAATTCCAGTTTTTCCCCTAAAATGTAAAAAAAAGAAGAAGAACAACTCAAGATAGCAAGCGATTCGTCTTCAAAAACAGTACTGCTCCGTTTCGTCTTCGTCTCAGCGCGCACTATGTTTGTAGCCTAACAGACATTTACAAGCTGTTTCATTCGAAAGCATCGAGCACCAATCACCAAATGAAAATGACATTCAAACTCAGCCAATGCATGCGTTAAAAAAAATATATATTGGAAACAAAGTAAAGACAAACCACGTCGACTCCATATTAAGTCTACGAACTTACTACGAAAACCAAAATGCTCCTGAGAATTGTAATCCTCTCGAATATTGAAAGGTAAATCTTTAGTTTTTAAATCATTTTAAAAAACTGATTTAACAATCTTTTTTTGCATCTGTTAAATGGTAACAAGGGGTTAAACAATTGTGCAAAAAAACTACAATGTTTTCGTTATTTTATATAAGTTGATCTCGTAAACGAATACAATTTTGTAGTTTCAATTAATTTTTTTTATTTTTATTATTATTATTTTTTATTTTTTCTTTCTGGAAAAGTACCTTGCCCGGACCAAAGTACCTTACCATCTCCAAAGCACACCCCGAACTCGACCTCAGTAACATCAACCCATTCCATGTAAAAAAAAAAAAAAAATGGACTTTACATGTGGCGGCAAAATTGAAGAATGCAAGACTCCTCGTAATGGCACACTCTTAGTATAAACTAAAACATCTGTTCAGGCTTGTAAGCTGATGAGACTTAAAGTTTTTGCAGCCAACATTAACGTACTGTCTCCGTACATAAATCTCTTAACTAAAGGAGTTATTTACTCAAACGACTTAAGGGGAACAGAAAAAAGCGTTATCGTACAAGAACTGGCAAACCAGAATTACTTTCTGGTTCTGAGGTACGAAAAATACTTAAAAGAGACAACGGCTCTCTAAAGGAAAATACGTAATGATCGGCTACCAACGGACTTCTATCAGGTTATATATCCCTCTGTCCATGAGATGCAACAATTGCTTTAAGTACGGCCACCTCCACGATTTCTGTAAAAATAAAAAAAATTGCTGCAACTGCGGAGAAGAACATCATATCGACCCAACCTCCAATGACAAATGCAATAGACCCCAAAAATGCATTTACTGCAACTTTGATCAACTAGCGAGCCCTCACAACTCCACCAGCAAGAAATGTCCTATATTCCTCAGACAACAAGAACTCCAAGCCATTAAAACTAGGTGACAACAAAACAGCAAATACAATTCTCAATGCACGCGTCTTCAACGAAACTTCGCAACTATACTCTTCTATCACCAAAAAATCAAATCCCCAACAATTCAAAATATCAACAGGACCTCAACAACTTAAAGGACCCGGACTCTCAAACTATGAGCAATAATGCCCTAAGGTCTACCCTTATAGAGACGTAAGATATGGTCGAGGTGCTCTCTTACACCACTTTACAAGATTACCTTACCTAATCCTCTATCCGCTCCAGGGGATAACTCCTTGGTTGGTTCTTTACCGCGGCTCCTTCGGAGTAGTCGGCAGACCGCCGGCCGAAACTGACTCCCCTCCAAAGCTTGGTGCTCTTCTTATATAGGGCCCTGGCGAGGTTAAGTGTGACCAACGGAATTTGCCATTTGGTGTAGTCAGATCCTTTGCGCACGAACATGGCGTGGTATTCCATTCAAATATATTCCAACTTCGTTATTTTCTATTATTTCTAGTATAATCCCTATTCTATATAATATATTCCATCTGCATAATTTTCTATTGTTTCCGGTATAATACCTATTCTATATAATAGTTATCTCTTTGTGCGCGTCACAAGTGGATATTAAAAATTAGACTAACTAAATGTTTAAAATATGAAAGAATTTAAAGAAAAATAACTGGTTAACAAAAACAGCAATACTTTTATTATTATTATTATTAAATTGTGTCATATATATATATATATATATAAAAAAGAAAAAACAAATTATAAATAAATGGTAAATATTTATCTACAACATAATTGTTATATCAGTGTTTTGGATTCGATGTTTTTATGGGGGAATATTAACTCGAATATTACGAAATTAAGTGAAATATTATTTAATCTTTATTTAAAAAAACGGATAGTTCTGGTTAAATACAAAATACACAACCTTTCTGGAAACTGGACCCCAGTTTATATACTTATGTACAAGAAAAATTGGTAGGGACACAAATATTTTATAATTAAAATAATATATAACAATATTAATTCATAACTTCTCGAACTAAAACTTAATTTAATTATTTGGCACGACTTTGTTATTAATAAGGCTAGATCCTATCGATTTTTAAGTACCTCATTGATTTCATACGCAAGAAATACATTTGATCTTTGATATGAGCAACGCCTTGAAAACCACCCTAATGCTTTGGCCAGACACCTTAGAGGGAGACCCAGAACAAGACGATTAAAAAGATGCCATCCAATCGACCTTCCTAAAAAGGTCATAACATAATACACTTAACAATTTCACATAACATAATACACATAACATATTACACATAACATAATACGCATAACATCATATTACACATAATACACAAAAATATAAATGTAAATATGTATGTAGGATATTCAGGCCTGCTCCGGTAATCGTAAAATTTTTTCGATTTCGTTTTGGGCGAAAACGAACCGTTTTCGTTTTTAGCTGCTCCGGTTTTCGGCAAATTTCTGCTATCGGAATGTTTCGTTTCTCATCGTTTCTGACTGCTCAAGCAGCTAACTTGTGTTGTTGGTAATAAGCAAACAACGTAAAGTACTGTCTATTATTTTTACAATTGCCCTTTTTCTAAGCCAGAAAAAGGCAAAAAATGGTAGAATTAAGCAAATCCAGGCACCTAAGATGCTGCCACACTTTTCACAGTTTTAATTCCGGTGGTCTCAAATAATTATTTGGTTAATTTGGACCATTTAAGTAATCACATTAAATAGCATTATTTATAAACAACCATTTTGGCGGTCCTTTAAAGTTATTAATGTATTCAATTATATTTTATAAGTATTTTTAACTGGATGTTTCGTTCCACCAACAATATGGCAACCTTGGCGATAACTTTTTGCGGTGCACTTATCGACCTATCGCCAAAACGAGAAAACTGGTTGAACACGGGAAAAATTTTGTTGTCAAATCTGAGGTGGGGTCAGAAATAAATTTTTTATAAAATAACTACGTGCCAGAATGATCTTATGGTGTTGTGGAATAAACATCAATAGACCACTGAGTAAACTATTTTTTTCCTTTTGTAAATAAGATCTGATTTCATATAGAAAAAGCCATTTACTTTTCATTCCGGCCAGAAAAAGGTGCCCGTTTTTCAAATCGAAAAAATCTTTCGATTTCGATTACCGGAGCACCAATTTCTCGTTTTCAAAAACGAAAACGAAAAATTCTTGCCGTTTTCGATTACCGGAGCAGGCCTGATTGTATAGGTTGTACTTTATCTTTTTGTTTTTGTTTTTAATATGAAATTAGATTAAGTTGCCTCAGCGGTATCAGAAAGCTAATTAAAATCAAATAAACATTTTTAACAAAAAAAAAAAAAAAAAGAAATACATTTGATCTTTGAATTCAAATTTATTAATGAAATCCATAAAGACTTCGATGAAAACAGTGAGCAGCCGGCTTAATTTAAAAAAACGCAGAATATGAATATTGGTTTATGCTAGATATAAATTATTATAAAAAAAAAAATTAATATAATAAAGCCCTCAACAAAACTGCATATTTGCTTGAGTAACTTTCATGGGAAACCTTTTGGGAACCTTTTTTTTAAGGTATTTGGGTATACAACTAAATTAATTGTTTAATGGGTTGTAACTGAATTTGTATTTGTTAATTTGACATTAATATGAGATAATTATAGTAATTAATTAAGTATTTTTTAGAGGCAAAACTATAAAACG
The DNA here is from genome assembly GCF_030179895.1 of Drosophila kikkawai. Classification (NCBI taxonomy): domain Eukaryota; kingdom Metazoa; phylum Arthropoda; class Insecta; order Diptera; family Drosophilidae; genus Drosophila; species Drosophila kikkawai. Next base: position 25,562,215 of record NC_091728.1, on the reverse strand, counting down.
GTAAGTCCCTTCTTCTCTCTTTTCATATAGCAACACAGAAAACACGTACAAATTTAACAAGCACAAGTAGAAGAAAGTACACAATGCATATAGTTATAAAAAAAATATAACACGTACAAAAAACAACATATATATTTTGCCTATAAAATAAATCATTGATGTCACATATGCAATTATTGATAGAATATGCTTTTATTTTAGAACTTTTTTCCTTTTCAAATATTAAGCGTAGTACTCTGACGAGAAAAACCCGCTGTCTAAATTAGACAGCGGAATCGCTGTTTAATTCGCTACCGAGCTAGTGTGACCAAAAAAAATTAAGGAAAAGCCTGAAACGCCGCGAAAATGTACTTTTTATGGCGTTTAAGGATTTCCTTGGGTCACACTGGACAGCAGTTTGTGAACAAATATTCAAAAAAAATATTAAAAATATTAATAAATATGGCATTAAAATGTCCTTTGTGGGTTAAATTCCATATTATGGGCTTCCCCTTGACAGCCCCTATCAATGCCACCTTTTTCCTTCAACTTTCCCTCCATTAGGGGTGTCTAAATAAATCAAATGAATTATTTAGACAGCGCGATATCAGCTGTTTACTATCTTGATCTGGCAACGCCTTTCAATTTTCGCAGGCTTCATTTTCGTCGTCAGAGTACCGAAAAAAACGACGTGTCTAAAAGTTCTTCTTCTTTTTTTCGACACCGTTTTTTTTATATGGAGTTTGGCCGCTGTCTAAATTTATACAGCGGTTTTTTCTCGTCAGAGTACTAGGCTTTAAACCTGAAATAAGCTAAACTGGCAACACTTATTTTCTCTCTCTTTCTCGGCTTTGAGAGAGTTATTTGGCACAGTGTTGCCAGTTTAGCTTATTGTAAGCTAGTTTTAGCATATTGGAAATTGAAAAAGCTTGTAAAATTTGAAAAATTTATTTTAAAATTCGTCTTTGACTGTCTTTGCGACATTAATGGTTTGTTTTGTTAGAAAAAATTGCTTTATGGGATAATAATATCGAGGCTTGCTCTTTGTTTATTTCATATAATCGTGAATTTATTTCTAGTCTATAGTGACATCGAAGATCTAGATGTTGGCTGAAGTGTTACCACCAATCAATCAATTTTGAGTGGTATATGTTGCACTACGCATACCCTGCAAGAAACATACATGCTTATTAAAAAAATAAAAAAAATATTTAAATTACGATCAAGATGACGAAATGGATGAATTAACTAATTTAATTTCATTACCAACTTAAATATCATATTTAATAAGATTATTATTCACACATACAAAAAACTATTATAAATTAATTAACAATCACCATTGGATTGATGTTTTTTCTTTCGGAAACTGTCGTAATGAATATTCAAAGACCTAATCATAAATATAGCCCCCAATGATTTTTGCCACCCACATAAAAACATATTAAGGTTTAATGTTTTCTCTTATTTGGTGAAGCAAGTTTTTTAGATTTTTTTTTAATTTTAGCTTATCCAAGGTTTTTTTTTTTTAAATATAGCTTATACCGGCGCTTATCATCTGGCAACACTGCTTGGAGTTCGAATATCAGATATGGTTCGAGTATCAGATGTGGTTCGAGTATCAGGTGTGGTTCGAATGTAAAAAATAATGAATTTAGGGGCAGTGATGTCAATTCCGCTTTTTTAAATATTTTATTATTACCTTATCGCTATGACTTTGGAATTTGCATAAAATGCATAAAATATGCAACATAGTTGAAATGTGAATATGAAATATTCATAATATATGCAAATATGTAAAATAAACACATAGAAATATTTACGTTTAGTTTTTATTTCACTCATAACTCTTATTAGCGATCCCTGGAACTGGCCAGAGTACCGTGCTGTTATTGCAAAAGCAGCATAACTGCCTAGGTTTAATATTTCAAACTTCAAATTAAAAAAAATAAACAAAAAATTAGATTTTAAAAGTCGGCTTTTTCAAGCTTTTTTTTTTTTTTGATAATCCAGCTTTTCTTGCTTTAAAGAAAATGACATCACTGGTGTTTTAAAATTTATCCCGCAACCACACTTTTAAAAAAGCTGAATTTGACGGGAAAAAAACGGAAATGACATCACTGGTCCTCGGCTCTTCTTAAAAACCTATAAATACGAGTGCCAACGCACATAAAAAAAAATTTTCAAAAAAACGGCCGGCACACTACAGATCCTTCGATCCGGCGTGAGTTTTTTTAAGTTGAACTATAAACATAAATAAGGCATAACGGTCGCGGAAAATAACGTAGCAATGCAGGCTGCCGCGGTTGTGGTATTGCATAAATTCAAATATTAATAATTTTAATTATTTCTAGTTCTCCGCCAATTATATCCGTTTGTTGTCGTTGCGCTCTTGCAGTCCGCGTCTGTGTGCGTGTGGTGTTTCCGTGTGTGTTCGAGCTGGTGTTACAGTGTGAGTGCAGATGGGTCATTAAATCCGCCGCTGTTCTTTTTGGTAAATTGCACAAGTGTAACGGTTTTCAAGAAGTGCAACAACTAATGCATATAAATTGTTTGTAACCAGAAGCGCGAGAAAAAAAAAACGAAAGAAGCGCAGGTTCATTCAAACTGCGAAAGCAGCGACAAAAGCAACAACAACTGCAACAGTGCACACGAAATAAATTGCCATAAATTACACTGCTATAAGCTTTTGCGTGATGAAAGAAAAACAGTGCTGTGGCCAATGAAAAGCGCCCAAAAGGAAATAGTGAAAAATGTAGTATGTGTATATAACAGTGATTTGTGAAAATTAACATAGAGCTGAAGCGAAATCCCATGAAAAACCAGGAAAATAGTGGAAACAGTAACAACAAAAAAAGAGTAGTTCGAGAAAAAGAAGTGGAGGATGAAAAAACTAAAACGCTTGCTGCACTTACAAACACACACACACACACACACTTACAGTGAGCCACCCCTTGCGTCCTTTTCCCCGCCAGGGTCAACACTCGGCAATCGCCATCTCCCTCTAACACCCGCTCAGCCGCTCTCTGCTGAGATATGTTTCAGCAGAAACCTGACATGCGCTCTCTCCGGCTCTCTCGAAAACACACTGCAATTCTTGTGCCCTTTTCCTTTTCCTCCTTCCATGAGTCACGAATTAGGCGCGCGGGGGCGAAACGGTGTAAAATAAGAGGAATTTGGTTTAAAAAAAAGGTGACAGTGCAAACAGGAAAAAACAACACCGCCAATTTAGCAAACTTAAGCAAAATTCAAAGCCAAAGTGCATCGTGCTAATTGCCAGAATAAAAGGCGTTTTTTGTTTGTTCCCTTTGGCTCGTGTTTCTTATTCATTTCATTTTTGTTTTTCCGGCCTTCCTTGTTCGCCGATTGCGTGTGTGTAAGTTGAATTTTTATTTAACAGCCGCTGCCTTTTGTTGCCGCGGGGGCGGGTAAACAAATTAAATAATTTGTTTATAAACTGTGTTAAAGTAAGAGTCATTCATGCATACATATGTATGTTCTGTTCGTCCCGCTCCCCGTGTGACGTAGGTGCGTTTTTTGACAGTCAAGATTCCTTAATGAGAACAATTCGCTTATTTGATGGCAGAATTTGATAAAAGAAATTTAACAGACTTTCTAATTTGTATTGAAGTCTTCTTAGGGAAGCTCTGCTGTACACTAGGATAGTTGCTGGCCGGCTAATCAAAGTAAAATCAGCGAAAGAAACTCCCACATTTAGCTATTTTCTGTGGCCGTTTATCTTGGTCCACTACAATTCCTCGTATCTTCCGTCTATCTGCTAACACATTCGCCCTTGTCGTTTTATCAAAGGCTTGTTCCAATTAGCAAATGCTTCAGTTTTTTGTCATTGTTCTACTGTCGCAGCACTGAAAAAAAATCGATAGTGAAAGAGGTTTTGGAGGGAGTGGTGAGGGGTGGTCATCGTTTTTTGAGTGGTGGGTGACACATCCTAAAGTCCATGAGCCGTTCCTTATTCCTCAGTCTCTTTCATCATTCATTCAATCGCGAACAGGCCAAACCCCCGCCCCCACACACACGTCACCAAATGAAAACGTGTGCGTGAGCGCCTGACACTGACACTGACCACAGGTAAAGAGAGCGGCGCCACCACCCCCACCTCTTGGCTCTTTCTCTCTCTCTGTTTCTCTCATTCGTCTTTCTTTTGCCGGTCTTTTCTGTTTACAATTTTATTTGTTTTGGTGAGCGACGGGCAGCAACCCCGAAAAAGGAATAACCATTTGGCGGCAGGCCCAATTTCCATTTTCCCCAATTATACAAGTTCCCACGCACATTTCTAGACCTATAAAAAATTTGAATACATTGAAAGTGTTTTTCTGCTAAAAGCTATCCGGTTTTTATTTCATTAAACATTTACTCAGTTACATTTTACTAAAATCAATAAAATTACCAAATGTAATTAAATAAAGTGTTGCTTAAAGAAGATTTTAAGTAATTTTTGCTATTTGTATATGTATAAAATGTAGATCCTTGAGAATGGAATATCTCAGTAGTATTTCTTTAAAGTTTAAACCTAACCATCTCAATCCTGACCTTTCGAAAGTGTTTCCTAGAACTCAACATTAACCTACATTTTTTTAAGGTTGGATCTTTTATTTCCAAGAAGCTTTAAAAAATAAAACCATTTAATGTTCCGAATTTACTTGTTAAATAAACCACTTTAGTCAAATTTAATCCCATAAAAATATTTATAAACATTAAACATTAAAATACATGTCATTACCCGAATTGCGCAAAGAGCTATACTTTAAAAACTATTTCTGACATTAAAACTCCTTATTGAAAATGTTAAACCAAGCTTAAAGCGATCTGTGATTCTTTTAACTGCTTCTTCCCTTAGCAATGTGTTGTTTGGAAACACGGCAGAATCTTCATCTTTACAGTTGTCCTCTGACTATTGTATTCAAATTTATTTATTTTTATTAAGTGAAACCTATATGTATGTATGGTATATGAAACGTTATACTTTTGGGATAGGAAGAAATTTATATAGTTTTAAATGGCTTTAGCTTATTTACATAATTCAGAAAGCCATGTTGATAGTGATGTCCTTTCATTTTATGGACGGGAAGGTTCCATGTCTTTCCTTGTTTTGTAATGGATCCCAGAGGATGAGGACGCACCCTTGCAGCTTTAGCTCCAGGAATACAACATAATCAGACAGTTTTTTGTCTATATATCTAGCTCTCGCCTGAAATACGCCAAAGGGGTTGTTGCCTTTGTGGCTGTTGTTATTATCGCTGTTGATGCCGCTGTCTTAGTTGTTGTTGAAGTACTTTTTTTACGCTGTTACTAGTTGTCTAGTGGTGTTTGTCGGCCTGGAAAATGCACTCAAGCGTTTGGGCCCCGAGCTCCTCTTCAGTTTTCTGTTTCTATTCCTCCCCGATGGCTGCGTTTTTTTTTTTATTACTTACTACACTGGGCCGTCTGACAAGTTTCAGGTTTTTGTAGTGTTTCCCCCGATTGGCAGCGACATGCACTTGGCATCGGCAGTTGGAAAAACTCCATCGAGGTCGCGACTGCACTGCAAAGTGGCCATCCATCGGCCGTGGAAATCTAGATGTCTCGAAGTTCTGCTCTTTTTAGTTTCTGCCACAAAACGGAGGCGTCTCCGCTGGTATTACAGTTGAATTTGTTTGGCACCACATTGGGGCTAAGTAAAGGAAAAGTTGGTATAGATCTGGCTGGTGCGATCTCATTTATTTATACTTTACTTTATAGATCAATTTGATTATTTACTTGGAAGAATGCAGTCTTAAGTACAATAGCAGGTATCCTAGGGATGCTTTTAAGATATAAAAAAAGATACAGATGAAGAGTGTACCACATAATTCGAGTTATCACACAGATTTGATTATCGGTATACGTCTATGACCAGAAAATCATTTTCTAACATATTTTTCCCAAGATAGGATATATTTTTTGATACCTTGTCCCTAAAACTAAGTTCAGACTACATACATACATATATCTTATATAAATGTTAGATTCTTCATGTACATGTCGGAGAATCGTTTGTCTGGTCCATTATTTCTGATTAAGTTCCCAGCAGCAAGTTCTGTTCGTCTTCGAAGCGTTTCTGAACTGTCTTTCCAAAAGTCTACTTTCGACCTTTCTACTTTCACTCAATTCACTCATTTCATAATCATTGTTGTCGTCTCTTTCTAACCTGTATGTCAGCGCTTCACGAACAGACCTCACTCGGCAGCAGTTTATATCTATCCTGCTCTGCCGTGCTTTCACTCAATTCAGAAAGGCCCTGCTCCGTATTATAGAAAGGCCCTGCTCCGTAGTTCAAAAAGGCCCTGCTCCGTAATTCAAAAGGCCCTGCTTCACATATTCTGACCATAGGAATAAAGTAGGCCCTGTTTCATGTGATCCGACACGGCCTTCCTGACAAATCACACGTCCTCGTGTGTTAACTTTAAATCACAGTATTCTCAATCTCTAATTACATAGCTTTATCAACTGGTGTATTTCCTTTTACACCCACATACTGACCCCCGCCATAACAATTCCTTCTGTTATGGTGCGGTCTCCACTGACCCCCGCCATAACAATTCCTTCTGTTATGGTGCGGTCTCCACTGACCACTCACACATCCTCGTGTGCTTAATCTCGCTTATTTTTAACCAATACCACTTAATTAAATTCTCTTCTTTTTTTTTTTATTTACAGTTTACAAAACTCAAGCAAGTTATCGAATTTTCATTTACATAATCAAAATTACATTTTTCATTGTTTACAAAACTTCTCATCAGTGTAGTTTCTTTAGCACATTTACATTTTTGTGTAATTCCTTTAACACATTTTTTCGTTCATTTCATCTCATTTCTTTTCGTTCATTTCTTACATCTTTCTTACATTTTACATAATTTTATTCTCTTGACCCCCGCCATAACAAGTCCTTCTATTATGGTGCGGTCTCATTTTCCATAGCTTCAGACGCATTTTCCATAATGCTGTCTCTATCTTCGGTTATTAATTGATTATTTGGCACAGCCCTTAAAAATTCATGAGAATATTTGTAAGTTCGCTTACTTGTTAAAGACTTTAACAAATATCTATCTCCATCTAATATTTCAATGATCTCAAAGGGTCCTTTAAATTTAGGATCTAACTTGGTTTGATGACGCTCCTCATTTTTAAGTAATACGTGGTCTCCCAACTTATGTTTAATAATTTTTGCTTTATTGCTATCGAATCTGTTTTTATCATATCGTGCTCTCTCTACCATATTTTGTGAAGCCTGTTTTCTTAAAGTTTCCCTATCGATTTCGTCATCAAATTCTTCGACTACTGGTAGTAAGCCCAAAGGTCTAGCTTCCTTACCGATTAGCAGTTCTAATGGGCTAAATTTGGTTGTTCTATTCACCGTACAATTCATGGCTAGTTGCACCTCTGCTAACGCATCCTGCCACGACCTCTGACTGGTTTCTACAGCTGTTAACATGCTTTTCAGTGTACTCATTACTCGCTCGACTTGGCCATTTGCCCTGCTTGCACCAGTAGCAATTAAATGCAAATTAATTTTCTGTGATATACAGAAATTCCGAAAACCAATACTTGAAAAACATCGGCCTTGATCCGCTACTATTCGAGTTGGCAATCCAAATAAGGAAACGACTGACTTTACGGCCTTAACACAACTTTCAGTGTCTAAGTTTAACGTGTGGTAAAAATAGACAAATTTTGTAAACGCATCAATTAGAACGATAACATATTCCTTAAGGTCGTTTTTACCACTTAGTTTTCCTGTTATGTCAATATGAACTGTGTGCCACGGTACATTAATTTTGGGAATAGGATGTAACTCTGCTTGTACTTTTCCAACTGGAGGCTTTGATAATTTACAAGTAATACAGTTTTCAACAAACCGGCGAACGTATTTTGACATGTGATCAAACCAATAATAACTATAGACCTTATCTAGTGTCTTTTCCCAGCCAAGATGCATTACTGATTCATGGACATGATTTATAATGGCCCATCTGAAGGATCTTGGAATTACCGGTAAACATTTGGTTTTCCCATTTCGTTGTATTTTCCTATGCAAAACACCCTTCCGCAGTTCATATGTGCTACTCAAATTATCTGATAATTCATTGTTTCTCAGTTTCGTTACTATTTCTAATACTTCACTATCACGCTGCTGTTCCGAAATTAACCAGTTGTCAGTTACCTCCGTTAAATTTATTCGTTTCTCAGGTATTTTATTCGGAACATTATTTTTATCTGGCACTGGATTCCGAGATAGACAATCTGCGTGAGCCATTCGCTCACCCTTTCTATACTCTATGTCAAAGTCAAATGACTGTAAAAATGCCCACCATCTGTGTACCCTCGGCGTTAAGTCTAGTTTGGTACGACTAGCTTTTAATGAATTACAATCCGTATATACGACAAATTTACGTCCCTGCAAATAATGACGAAAATGTCGGATACCATTAACAACCGCCAGCGTCTCTAGTTCGTACGAATGATATTTAGATTCGGAAGGAGACGTGCATTTACTGTAATATTCGACAACATGTGGTTTGTTATTTATTTTGTGCATTAATATAGCACCATAGCCAATCGAGCTTGCGTCAGTGTGCAATTCTATTGCGTATTGCGGGTCGAATATGATCAACACCGGTGACTGAGTCAATACTAGTATAATGTTAGCTCGTATTTGCTCATGTTCTTGCCGCCAAACAAAATTAACATTTTTGTTAGACGTGAGGTGATACAAAGGCTTAAGCGTCTCGGAAAATTTTGGGACAAACTGTCTGAAATATGAAGCTAATCCTATGAATTGGCGAAGTTGTGACACGGATTGTGGCGGAGGTAACGCAGTCAATGCTTTTATTTTACGTGGATTTGGTCTAATTTCTCCGTTACTAATTTCGAACCCAAGATACTCTACACGAGTTTTAAGAAAGGAGCACTTAGTAATATTGAATGAAAATCCCGCCTTACTTAAAGCCTCTAATACAATACGCAACCGTTCTATCGCTTCTTCTTTGGTTTCGGCTATAACTAGCACATCGTCAATATAAACTATAGCGAATGTGTGTGCAACAGTTCCCAATGCTCTTATAATAGCTCTCTGAAAAACAGACGGTGCATTTTTCAGCCCAAAAGGCATCGTCAAAAACTCGTATTGGCCCTCTGGAGTTACAAACGCTGTTCGCTCTATTGAAGTTTCATGCACTGGAATTTGGTAGAATCCACTAGCCATATCCAAGCAAGAAAAGTATTTGGCACCGCGAAGCCTGGCAATCTGGTCTGCAATAAGGGGCAACGGATACTTATCCGCAACGGTATTCTCATTCAACATCCTATAATCTACACAAAGGCGATCGGTGCCGTTTTTCTTTTTCACCAACATCATAGGGCTGGCGAAAGGTGAGCAGCTTGGACGAATGATATTTGCCTTTAATAATTCATCAATTTTAAATCGCACGAGCTGCTTTTCTTCCTCGCCAAGCCTATATGGACGTCGTTGCACTGTCTTTTGTGGATCTATTAATTTGATTTCTAGGTGCCCTGTTGAAACTCGCGTTTTCGGTATACCACTAATAAACCAATCAGAGTAGCATTTTAGGATATTTGTCAAAGCCATTTTATCGCATTCTTCCAATTCTGCATCAAAATTTATGAAGTCTTTATAATCGGTAAGAGCCACTACATCTACGCTTTTTGTTTTGTAAATTTGAAATTTATCAGCGTCTATTGTTACGCCAAAGCCCTGACTAAGGATTTCACGGCCTACTAGAATATCGTATTTAAGATACTTGTCCATTATTACATGTAGCAAAATCTCAAAGCAATACTGTTCAATATTTATTTTACATAAAACTTGCTGAGTACTATAAATAGAATCATTACTTATTCCGTTTAGTTTTACAACATTATCTACTCTTTTTCCATTCAATTTCTCCGCGACGCTCTCCTTCACCAGCGAACATTCTGCACCAGAGTCAAAGCAAAATGGAATAGACTCACCGGATGCCTTTATTATACCGGACGGAGGAGCCACCGAACAGATATCCACACGCTTCTCTTGCTTCCAATCGGTTCCACTTGAGCGGCCCTTAGGACAGGTGGATGCAAAATGGCCCATTTCGTTACATTTGAAGCACTTAACGGAAGATCGGTCCTTTGCTCCCTTTGTGTATCTGCCGTCGTAAGCTTTGCCTCTACCGTGTTCCTTCTCCAAGCGAGCACGACATTCGCCGAACTCATGCCCAGCTTTTCCACAGTAGTAGCATTTCTTCGGGAACTTATATTTCTTGCGCTCCGGTCCTGAAGATTGTCCTTCGTTTTCTGTGCTACGCTTCCTATAAGCGTGCGCCTGTAGTTGTTGTTGTAGTTCATTGCGGTTCTTAACGTTGGTGGTGTATACCCAGCGCAACAAGCCGTTGTCAATCTGCGCCATATGTGCCAAAGCTACTGACACTGCGATTTCCTCCACATCTTTGGATTTCCACTTGGACATAAGTGACGTAACAATCCGACTGCCGTACTCTGCGAATCCCTCTCCAGATTTAGGACGACCATTCAAAACGTTCAGTAGAATCGCTGTAGTTGTCTGCATTCCCACGAAGCGTTGAATGAACAGTTCTTTAAACTGTAACCAGGTTATGCCAGCGAAACATATTTGCGATAACCATTGTGATGCGCTGCCTTCAAGCGCCTTGCTTAAAGTCATCACCAGACCGCTACCCTCTAGAACGTGGTCTGCAAATATGAGATCGACTGTAGTACACCAGGCGGAGGCGTCTGCTCCGGCACCATCGGGATTGAATTTGGGCAAGGCGACATGCGTAGCCTTATCGCCGACTGCCGAAGTCCTTGGTGTCTGCATAGACTTAATTAGCTCCATCAGGGTCCTGTTCTGGGCTTCCAACGCTGCCATATATTGTCCAGGAGTATTGTCTGTAGGCGAAGCGAATCCCACTTCTGATGTCGGAGAATCGTTTGTCTGGTCCATTATTTCTGATTAAGTTCCCAGCAGCAAGTTCTGTTCGTCTTCGAAGCGTTTCTGAACTGTCTTTCCAAAAGTCTACTTTCGACCTTTCTACTTTCACTCAATTCACTCATTTCATAATCATTGTTGTCGTCTCTTTCTAACCTGTATGTCAGCGCTTCACGAACAGACCTCACTCGGCAGCAGTTTATATCTATCCTGCTCTGCCGTGCTTTCACTCAATTCAGAAAGGCCCTGCTCCGTATTATAGAAAGGCCCTGCTCCGTAGTTCAAAAAGGCCCTGCTCCGTAATTCAAAAGGCCCTGCTTCACATATTCTGACCATAGGAATAAAGTAGGCCCTGTTTCATGTGATCCGACATACACATATTTTGTACTATAAATTTGAAATCTAGAATGGAATTCGTTTTCTTTCTCAATAATTGTTAATTTCTTTTTTAATGTGCCAAAGTGTACAATTGCCATATAAAGATGTGTCTGTCTCTATTCTGTAGGCCCAAGAAAGGTTAAAGACCGGGTTGTGTGTCAAATTGGTTTGGTCGCGCTCCATTAGCTAATGTTCTTCACACGCTGTCGGGGGGAGTTCCATCTAGATTCTAGATAGATGCCTTCTTACTTTCCGGGACCTTTGGCGGGGCCATATCTAGTGTGTGGCATCAGTGATAAGCGAAACATAATGCAATCAGCCGCTTGATTTCCAAATGAAAGACCGGCGGAAGAAGTCAGAACTCGGAGAACAGAACAGAACAGAAACTCCCGGCTCTCTCCTCCGATCTTTGCCCTTTTGAGTGGGTAATTTAAGTTGCGGGCCGCTCGTCAGGCGACGCCCACAAAGAATTTCGGAGCCTAATTAGCCGTCTGACCATTTATCAATTAGCACACAACTAACTAATGGAGCGACCGGCAGGGCAGCTTCTGGGCAGTTCTACAAACCTTGAGAGAGCGCGCCCCTCGAATCGATTTAATTTGAAACATGTCGAATATCAAATCAATTGAACCCGTTTAGCAATTTGACATGCAAATTTTTCTCGACGAGTGATATACTGGGCAGTTGTGCCATGACATAATCCCAGTAAACAAAACTTTGGAGCCGCCGCTGCCGCAGGCATGATCTAATGGGGCAATCAATGCAATTTCAGATATGATTTCATTGCGGAGCTCGGGGCCTAGTTCCACATTTTATAAATCCCCGGCAAAATGCCATTGTTGATAATTAAACAATTTTTCAACTCGATCGTTTGTGTTCCCATGGAACAAGTTCCCCCATGCCGATCCCGCACCCGATCCCTTTTCCCTCGGGTTTTCTATTTCCAAGCGATGACGTTGTCAAACTTGTTTTATTCTCCAGCACTGCTCTGGACACATTATTCTCCTTTTTTTTTTTTTTATCAACGTTTATTGTTTTGTGACTTTTGCGGTTGCCGTTTATTGCCTTTTTGAACTGTCGCTTAATTGACTTGGTTGTGTCTCGCATAATTCTCCCCCTCCTTCACTGGGCCCAACCCCACCAACGAGCCCTGTGAGAACTGGGGACACCTACACGAAACAACTATGGTGAATTCCACATTGTTAGCGTTATCTCAAGGGCCCTTTCTTCATATCGGCCAGCTGGAATGGGACTTTGAGTGGCATTGGATCATAAAGCTGAAAAGTTGTTGTTATTGTTCTGCTATGAAGATAAAAGTGATCGCTTTGAAATTATGTATTTTTTGTAACAGGGGTCTAATTGGCAAATATCGGTAGACTTGTGTACTGTTTGTATATATTTACTTAAAGTTTTTGCCACTTTATTTAAGTTGGTGGAAAAATTTTGTTGTGGGCAGTTATCAATAGATATTACCCAAAATGGTTTGAATATAACGATCTACCTATGTAAATTTGCTTTTATGATCCACGTGAGTTTCCCTAAGAATCATATATGAATTTAGTTAAACATTTCAAATTCTATTCCACGTTTTTGCCATTTTTCGAAGTGCTAATTTTTATTCCCTAAACGGAACAAATATAAAGAATAGCTAAAGCTATAATTTCTGTTGAAGACTTGGTCGTTTTAAAAGGGGGTATGTCATTTAATTTAGTTTTCGTTATTTTGTTGTATTTTTTATTATGAATGTCCAATAGCTTAAGAATATTTTGTCAAAGCTTCGCATTAAGACTACTGGCCGAACCGTTTTAAAATTTGGCACATCAATTTTTTAACCAATTCTACAGGTATTCACGTCGGGCCCTTTTATATCATTCAAATTTATTATTATTTTTTTTTTATTTAACAAAGTAAATTAATTTTTAGTCAAAAATCAAGATTTTGACTTCCGATTTTTATAAAAAATTAGGGGGAAAATTTTTAAAATAAAAACGCCACGTGAGTACCTCGGGACACTTATCTTTTAACGAATACAATATATTTTTGATATCGAATGATTCTGTGGACACTTAGGATGTACACCGCAAACCAACATTTTTTGAAGGGCATTCGGGGGATTCCTATTACTCCTAACATCTAAATACTTATCAATGCAATATTTAACACAAGGTATTTAATTTAAAAAGCTAACTTAGGCCGTTTCGCCACAACAAATTTTTGAAAAATGTCCCGTTTTGCGCCGAATTAAACATAGGCCCCCATTAAAAAAATCTTTCTTTAGCTTGGCAAAATCTTGAAACATTCCGAGGGGACTTTGCTGAAAGATTTAATTCTTTCAGGGGAACTTTCTGTAGCAGTTCTACCAGTAGAATTCTGTGAGTCTAGACTCTGCAGTCTAGACATTTGCATTCAATCCCTTAGCCTGCAGTCAAATCGTTTATTGTCACGAGCCCTTGGCCTTCAACTCTTGTGTGCTGTGTGTGTCTAGTTGTGTATTTTTGCGCTGGCCGGCGCCGCATTTGTTTTATTTTTACTGTCACAACAGCTGCTGCTGGTGTGCTGAAACACCGCTCAGTTTGAGGGCAATACGAGTCACTATCGGTCGGCTGTCGTCGTTCTCTCTTCGATTTCGTTTTCATTCGCTATTTTTTGTTTAATTTGCGCAGCTAATTTGCAAGTTTAATTCCGAGTGGCTTTGTTCAAATTAAGACTAAATGTGGAACTGCCGCGTCTTACACGCCGGAAGGGAGGAATCGTAAATCAGCTGAAAATAAAAAATAGAAGGTCTCCCCCTCCATTAGATCAGCGACAGGTTTCGGATTGGATTCGGGCTCACGGGTTCAGGTTCCGTTGTTCAGGTAGACAGATAAAAACAGATAGCTGATTCCATAAATCTCACTTCAAAGTAATACCAACCGTTTATTAAATAAATATTGAGGACCTTATATTTATGTATTAGTATTGGGTCATAGAATCGGCATGTCATTAGAATAATTTTAACTAATTTTTAATCACAAAATTTTCCACATGCAAAGTATTGAATTCATTCGCAATATAATAAAAACAGCCATTCCACAGAAGTATTCCTTGGTGATGAAATCCCTCAAAAAGACATGCTCTAAAGTTTCCATTTAAATGTTTAAGGAACCTTACTTCAATGTAATTTTAAGGAGATTTTAAAACTGTAGTGATATTTGTAATTTAACGAATGCAATCAACATTTTTCTTTATATTATAATTAAAATATAAATTTAAATATTGATTGTATATAATCATATAGGCTTTAAAATAAACATTATATTTTAAAATAAATAAAAGTATAGAAGAAATTAGGGCTCAGTAGATACTTTTTCAAAGGTACCACAGTTTAAATTTTCTATTAAATATAGAACAAATAGAAAAAAAATTATATTTCTCATTTGTAATATCCGGTCCTGCAAACAATAAAATCCATATTTCATTTTTATAGAAGAAACCCCGAGACTATCACAGTTTCGTAAGCGCTGTGAGACTTATCAAGGCATGGGCGCAATCAAAAGCGTTGCCCCGCTTATCTGCTGATAAGCGAACCCACTCACGCACATACAGGAAAGGTAACAAAAACGCCAGAAAAGCCAAAAAAACAACCGTTTTTTCATTCGAAATATTTGATCTCTTTTTTTATTCAAAGGTCGTCAGCAGTTTGTCAACCTGTTTACCGCGCTTCGCGAGTTAGCGGTGCAGTTTGGCAGCCACTGTTTAATAATCTGATCACGCTCCGCACACCCCATTTTGGCTCTCCCCATATTCGATTCTAAATTTAGTCGCTTTGCTGGAATTTATGGAACGATTTACTTTACCTCACGCTCCATACAGTTGTACAGTTAGCGTT
This sequence comes from Drosophila kikkawai, assembly GCF_030179895.1. Lineage (NCBI taxonomy): Eukaryota > Metazoa > Arthropoda > Insecta > Diptera > Drosophilidae > Drosophila > Drosophila kikkawai. Next base: position 25,547,009 of record NC_091728.1, on the reverse strand, counting down.
TGTTTATACGCCGGCGTCGGCAGCCGCAGCTGATAAAAGCTTCGAGTTGCTAGATCCCACGCGGCAATCGAGCGATGCCGATATACCCAATAATAATTCAATTTAGCACCGGTAATTGGCCATCGAGCCGAAGCGAAAAGCCAAAACGATCAAGCTCACGGCAACAGAGGCGGGCAAAAAAAAAGCAGTGCGAATTCGAAACGTACGGTTTTGTTTAAAGCAGGGTGATTTTCATACATTTTCAGTATTTTCTTAGATTCTTATTGATTGATATGCACCGTAATAATTTTTCTTTTTATTTTAAATTGAGATATACTTTCTTTCTTCTTAGAAAACAGTAATATTAATGTCTCTATTTAAAAATAATGTAAATAAATTTGTTGAAACAAGAGCTTTATTCTTGAGTGTAAAATAATTAGTCGGAGGTGCTAGTTTAATTGTATAACTTTAATGATAATTCTTAATTCCGTTCTCTTCAACTTCAACTTTTTTCCAATAATGCTAATGGCGTACAACTTCGAGTTCCTTTTTACACACTTTTTTATTCTCTCTGCCACCCATTCGTTCATATGAGTTGGCAGCATCCGTATAACAGATGTAATGTTACCTAACAGTCAGAAGGCGCGGAATTTGACTATAATCAAATGTACTATTTGGGTTTTGACCCAACATACCGGCCCCCTTGAAAGTATGCGATTGACTTTCAAGAGACAGGTAATAAGGCGAGGTTCCGTATGGGACGGCGGATGATTCCCTTGGCGGTGCGTACGTTGGCTACACGCACGATGTTGTCCGATCCGGCGATGGTGCTGACTACGCGGCCAAGAAGCCACCGTTGTGGGGGAAGATTATCCTCGTGAACAATGACCAAGTCGTTGACCGCTAGATTTGGTGCAGTCTTCGTCCAGGTTGTGCGAACTTGGAGCTCGTTTACGTATTCGTGGCTCCAACGGCTCCAGATGTGGTGCTTAATTGCGCTGACCTTCTTCCATCGATCCAGCTTGTCCAGATTGTCGTCGGTTGGTGGAGCTTCTGGAAGAGCTCGGAGTGCGTCACCCACTAAGAAGTGACCAGGCGTGAGAGCGGCCAGGTCGTTTGGGTCGGTTGATAGCGGCGTTAATGGGCGAGAGTTCAAAATCGCCTCGACGTCAGCAGCTGCTGTGGCTAGCTCCTCGAAGGTTAGTCTGGTGTCTCGAAGAGTGCGATTGAGTAGTCCTTTGACGCTTTTGACGGCAGCCTCCCATATGCCCCCGAAATGTGGAGCCCTGGGCGGAATGAAATGAAAGTTAATGAATTCATTGCGACAAAAATTATGGATCGATTCAGCCGTTTCTTTCTTGAAGAGGAACTGCTTCAACGCTTCTAGTTTGTTGTTGGCTCCTGCGAAGTTAGTAGCGTTGTCACAAAAAATGTCCGAAGGCAGCCCGCGTCTGGCAATGAAGCGCTTGAGTGATGCAATGAAGCTATCCGTCGTGAGATCTGAGACCACTTCGACATGTATGGCTTTTGTGGCAAAGCAAACGAAGACGGCGAGGTATGCCTTGGTGGGCGGCTTACCCCGGATGCGCAAATAGACGTTGATTGGCCCGCAAAAGTCTATTCCGCATCTTGAGAATGGCCGAGACGGTGTGATGCGTTCCTTGGGCAGTTGCCCCATAAGCTGCTTTTCTAGAGTTGGTCGGTAGCGGCGACAATGTATGCATGAGCGAACGACTTGTCGCGCTAAGTCCCTTGCGTTGACTATCCAAAACTGTCGTCGAATTAAGCCGACAAGAGTCCTTGGTCCCGCGTGATAGTTTTGGAGATGGAGACGGCGAACGAACTGAGAGACAAAGGGATCTTTGGCTGGGAGCAGGACAGGATGCCTTTGGGTTTCTGGGTAGTCTGCTAACTCCAGGCGTCCTCCGACTTTTAGAAGTTGGAAACCATCTGTGACCTGGAGAAAGAGACTAAGGTTTTTAAGGTTAGTGCGAATCGGCTGGCCCTTCAGAACCGATGATATCTCTTGAGCGAAGTGATTGGTTTGGATATTCCAGACGATGCAATGCAGCGCCCGCTGCAATTCCGTTGGCGTAGGCGATGGCGATGGAGACTGGGATGGCGTGAGATTACGACAGCGGTGAATGAACCTAAACATCCAGGCGACGACTAATAGGCAACGCTGATATGAACTGGATTTGTAGACTCCCTCAAGCAGTGGATTACTGGTAGTCTGTACGGCAAACGCTGATTTTCTTTTCTCCAGTTGCACAGCTTCCAGATCAATGTCATTGATGTCTTTATTGTCCCTAGGCCAATATTGCGGTTCTTGACGTAGAAACTCAGGTCCCTCAAACCATATCGATTGTTCCAACTCGGCGATGGTGCAGCCTCTGGACAGGATGTCTGCCGGGTTGCAGTGTGTTGGAACATGTCTCCAGTGACAATCTGATGTCATTTCTTGAACTTCAGCAATTCGATTGCCGACAAAGGTCGATAATGTGGCTGAGTGCTGGCGATTCCAATGTAGAACGATTTGAGAGTCGCACCATAAGTACGAGGTTGGCTCTCTGTCTGCGAAGATTCGAATGATTTTCTGATGGAGTTGTGCTAGCAGATGTGCTCCGCACAGTTCTAATTTGGGTAGAGATAGCTTCTTGGTGGGAGCCACTCTGGACTTGGATGTGATTAGCTGTACCTTGATTAGCCCATCTGATCCGAGTGTGCGAGCGTAGATGTAGCATCCGTACGCTCTAATGGAGGCGTCACAGAAGCCATGTATCTGAAGAGATTGTATAGCCGGTTGGAGGCAATATCGTGGTATTGCTATAGACTCCAACGACGTAAGCGACGAAAGAAGGGACATCCAAGCTGTATGGATTCCTTGGGGTACTGACTCATCCCAGTGTAGCTTTAGTAGCCATAGCTCCTGCAGGATGATTTTTGCCACGATGATGATGGGAGTAACTAATCCCAACGGATCGAATAGTGACGATGCAACTGACAAGATAGTGCGTTTGGTAACGTGGTCTGACTCTACTCTTGGCGAAAACGAAAACATGAAGGTGTCCCGTACTTGGTCCCATTTTAGGCCAAGCGTGCTAGTTAGCATCTCGTCGTCCAGCTGCAAGTGTTTTATTGTATTGTCATCGACAAACTTACAGTGGTTTGAATGCCATTTTGCGAGTTCCAATTGGCCATCCTGTAGGATCGTTGTAACTTCCCTCTTGATTTGATGTAGCTCCTCTACCGTGTCCGATCCACCCAGGAAGTCATCCACATAGAACGACGATTTGATGGCTTCAGCCCCAATTCTCAATTTGTCCATGAAGTGGTCGGCTAGATAAGACATGCTGCGTATGGCCAGATACGGTGCAGCCGCCGTACCATACGTTACGGTATTCAATTCGAAGGTGCATAAGGGTTGCGATGGCGAAGCTCTCCAAAGGATGTATTGAAATCTGCGATCTTGGGCAGACACGTTGACTTGACGGAACATCTTTACTACATCCGCAGTGATTGCATAGCGGTGTATACGAAAACGAAGAAGCAATGTATAAAGGTCTGGCTGAATGGTCGGTCCGACCATTAAAAGATCGTTGAGCGATTTCTGGGACGATGTCTTGCATGATGCGTCGAAAACCACTCTAAGCTTCGTTGATGTGCTATTTGGCTTGAGCACGCAGTGGTGCGGAATATAATAATGCGGAGTGTTTAACTGCGGGTGACCCACGAGACTCATGTGTCCCAGGTCTTGGAACTCCTGCATGAATTGTACATATTTGGCCCATACCTCAGGCCGTTTGCCTAGGTTGCGTTCGAGCGATAAGAATCTCCTCCTCGCGATGTCGAAAGAGGCTCCGAGAGCGGTAGGTGCATCCTTAAATGGGAGTCGTACTTCCACTCGACCATCAGAGTTGCGTCGTACCGTGGTTGTGTAGAACTCCTCACAATTTCGCTGCTCCGGCGTAAGTGTATTCTCGGGAGTCACTACATGATCGATGCGCCATAGACGTTCCAGATTTTCGTCAATTTTATCTAGTACGATAGCTGAGTACTGATGGAGGGTTCTGGGATGAGCTCTGCATCGACCAGACACTATCCATCCAAGTAGCGTTTTCTGGAGTACGGGCAGATCCTTTCCTAATTTAACTTGGCCGACTGCCAAGATATCGAAGAAGGTTTCCGTGCCTAAAAGCAAATCGATGCGACGAGACTTGTTGAAGTGTTCGTCGGCTAGCGATGAATGCTGCGGAAGATTCCATGAGGAAATGTCAATTTCCGAATCTGGGTGATAGGCGATGTGTGATGTCACGCAAAAATCAAGGAGTAGCTCGAAATGGTTGTGCCTCGACTTGATATTGGTGGTTGTATGGTGTTTGATTTGCGTTTGTGTCTCTCCAATGCTACGAATCTCTAGGTTGCGTTTGCTCCGCGGCAGTCGGAGACTTTGGGCGAACTCCTCGGATATGAAATTCACCTGAGAGCATGAATCCAAAAGCGCTCTTCCTATTTTGTAGCATCCGGACGCATCCTTGACCAGGACCAGCGCTGTGGCCAGGATGACGCAATCGGAACGCGGTTCCGTGTGAGTATGTGTGACTGCGTCCGAAACTTGTGCAGACTCCGCTTGAGGTTGTGGCAAGGGAGTTGCGGTCGACCCAGGTGAGGGCCGATGAAGCAGAGTATGATGCGCTAACGCACAGGTGCGGCATCTCTGTGTAGACGGGCAGTTGGCGACAAGATGATTCTTGCCGAGACAATTAATGCATAGCTTGTAGCGTTTTACTGCATTGAGACGATTTTCTAGGGCGAGATTAATTAGTTCTGGGCATCTAAAGGTCTTGTGATCTGTATTTGAACAGATGTTACAAGTTTGCGTTGTACAATTGAAGGACAGACTTGCCTGGTTCCTTTGCGAGCGCGATCTATGGCCGCCTGGTTGGACCATAGAGGCTTCAGCAGCAGGCTTCTTATCCGATTCCAAATATTGGCAATGACGTTCGACGACTTGAACACAGTTATCCCAAGAAGGCAAGACGGTATAATCCAATGACTCATTCCATTTCCTCTTGGTCTCCTGGTCCACCTTTCCCATGACTATAGAGATGAGCATGGCCTGACAGATCTGTGTCTCGTTGCCCAACGAACGCAACGAGTTGTACAATGCGGACGCATTGTCGATTAGACTGCGCAACTGCTGACCATTTGCTTTGGCAGCGGTTGGCAAAGCGAAGAGCGACGATATGTTGTCCAAGAAGACGAGAGTTGGGTTGTCGTAGCGCTGCTTTAAGCGATCCAGAGCCTTCGTGTAGTTGTCTGCGGTCACCTGGAATGCTCGTACCGTTTCTAGGGCGGGTCCTCGAAGACAGTTTAGCAACTGGTTGAACTTCTCGATCTTAGACATTGATGGCTGGTGGCCTACGACCTGATTGAACGACGTGATGAAGTTTTGGTACTCGCAGTACTTGCCGTCGAATGTTGGCAACGCTAAGCGAGGAAGCTTGACTGCAGTCGTATGCCCAAAATTAACCGTAGATTCGTTTATGCCTGTGCTGTTTGCTTCTGGTCCAAGCTGTTCTTGAACGCAAACCTTGGCTTGGATGAATAACTCCTCTAACTCGAAACGAGTGCTGCGGTGTAGCTCAGCTGGATCCAACTGCTCTATGGCCTCCTGTGTGGATAAAGCGAGTTTAAAATACGATTCCAAAATCGACAAACGGCAAGCGAGTTCCAACGGAGATAGATTCAAGTCAGGTTCCACTGATTTGCTCATGCGCGTAAGGTTCTTTCGAGCACTCGTTCGCTGAGACTTAAGTTGCTCCAGCGAAGACATTTTGGTTGTTTACTTTATTAAATTTCGGGTTGGCGATGCCTTGCTTGACAAGGTATGTGAGAGCGAGCGAGACGACGAGATGTAGTGGAAAGTTTTGCTCACCGAGCAGCGGTGCAAAACGATGGCCAAAGAGGACAGTGCAAAAAATGTGCTGTGGACGATTGAGGTTATGTATTGGGGGTGCTCCGCTGGGGAGATGTATAGATGAAGGACCGAGACGTCGACTTCAACTATGACTGTGAGGCTTGGAGGATGGCGTGTCCACTCCAACGATGTCCAGACTATATGTTGATCCACAACGACCGCGAACAGTGGCAGGGACTGCTGCAGCGGGAGTTATGTGGCCGGCAGAGGCTCCGGTGGATGCACAAAGGCTGCACCAAGTGGGTGTGCAGACGTGCGAGCGACAAGGTGAGGCGGACGCTGGGTAAACCGGCAGCGAACGCGATGCGCGAATGTACGAAACTTTGGCAGGGCAAATTCGTAATAGCGCGTGCGAAACTTGGTCAAGTAGAAGATGGCGGAAAACTTAACCACAAATCACCACAAAATTAGACAAAATAAACTAGCACTAGTCCTGTCACGGTCGCCAAAATGTTGAAACAAGAGCTTTATTCTTGAGTGTAAAATAATTAGTCGGAGGTGCTAGTTTAATTGTATAACTTTAATGATAATTCTTAATTCCGTTCTCTTCAACTTCAACTTTTTTCCAATAATGCTAATGGCGTACAACTTCGAGTTCCTTTTTACACACTTTTTTATTCTCTCTGCCACCCATTCGTTCATATGAGTTGGCAGCATCCGTATAACAGATGTAATGTTACCTAACAGTCAGAAGGCGCGGAATTTGACTATAATCAAATGTACTATTTGGGTTTTGACCCAACAAAATTCTTAAATGTAATTTATATAAATGTTTTGTGAAATAGGTTGATTTCATTGAGAAGTATCAATCAATTTTAGTGCTATAATTTTGAACTCGTCTGTAATTGACAATAGAAGAAGACAGTTGCAGAACGCGATAGAAGAATTAAGTCACAATAACGGATCAAAAGCAATAAGAATTCTAGTCTTCATCTCGTTTCTTTAATCTCTTTTGGCCAGCTGCATCGCCCACTCTCTTTCTATTTCTCTCTCTCTTTGTTTATTTTTTCTTACTTTTTATTTCCGGTGTTGCAAACTTTGCGCATGCGTATTCTCTTCTAACAGGAAAAAACCGGTCCCTCTCTTGCCGTCTCCATCACCTCTCTTTGCGGTTTTTGTTGACATCTTGCTGCACTTCCCACACACACACACACACACACACACACACACACAGCTGTTGTTTTTGTCTTTGCGGTTGTTAGTTTCCGTTGTTTGTTCATTCATTGTTAGTGTTGCTTTTCGAACTCGAAGAAACAAACTTAGCCGAGACACAGTCACTCTCAAACTGCGCCCAATTATCAGCAATTGTGTTTCCATTTTATTTCTTGCCGCATATTGTTTTCCGCTTAATTTGCCAATGACCTACTGGCGCGGAATGAGAACAAAGCGATAAGGCTGTGGAATTGCCTCCCACGTCTTCCTTCTCCCCTCTTTGTGCATTTATTTAACCCACAAAATATGCAAATAAGCAAAGGTGCCAGGCTGTCTTCGAACTCGAACTTGCTTTATGGGCAGCTAAAAAGTAGGCAACGAAAAGAAAGAGCGCGTAATTTTGAAATAATTGTAGTTGTGTTTGTTGTGAAGAGTGGCTTAAAAATTACTATATAAAAATAATATATTAATATTAATAATATTTAATATAAATATAAAGTTTCTGTGAACAGTAAAATATTAAAGACGCGATTGTGTGCCAAAATATATTAAAAAACGATAAACAACTTAAGACACCGCAAAAAAGCAAATCGCACAAATTAATTCCCTTCATATAAAGTGATAAAATTTTTTGTATTATTTTTCCTTTCAGTTGAATAAGTATTAAAGTTTAGCAAATATGTTGCTAGCCCAATTCTAGATAGCTAAGAAGATTAGGATTAAGTTGTGGAGAGTGCAATCCAAAGGCGTGTAACCTATACAGCCATCTGTCGCCAGCAACGCCGCAGGGACAGTCCTAGGAGAATCCAAGGAAAATCCTCCGTCCTTCGTCCTGAACGCCCCGCGCAACATAAACAGCAAACACGGCGTCCCCTCGCAGCTACGTCCGCTCACGCTCCACCCCGCAGTCGCCCCACTCCCCGCAGGCGGCACTCCTCGGCGGCGGCAGATCCCACCACGGGCATCACGGTCACCACCATCACCATTCCCCGTCGCCATCACCATCGCCATCGTCGCCCTCGCCGTCGTGCCCCACGCTGCAGCTGCAGCCGCGCCTGCACCATTCGGAGCAGCAGCTGTGCCAGCGCCGCCGCATCTATGCGTCCACGGGGAGTGCCGCCAACATCATGATGGATCGCGAATCCCTTAGCGAATGGGCTAAGGACAAGCCGCTCAGCATCCTGCAGCTGGATCCGGCGGATCGTGCGGTTCTCCGCATAGCAGGTGAGTGTTACACAATTACAAAGTCGGGGTCAAAACATTTTTGTACACTAAACAGTTACAGTGGTGGCTATGCTAACAGGGAAATTGGATTGTACATTTTGGAGTTTTTTATGAACATATGGATTCTGTTTGGACATTTTTTTAAAGTCGTAAAACATTTAAAAGTTGTGCAGTATAATTTAAAAGGGATAATTATATATTTTAGGGAGATATACGGGACATTTTTGCTGTATCTTAGAATAATCACTTATAAATTGCAAAGAATTTCCCCCTATCGAAGCCACCACTGTAGCAGGGCTATTGAGGTAATCCCTCCGGCTGATAGCTCCATTCAAATGGCAATATGTTGAGCAAATATTTGGCCAACCCACTCGCAGTGGCACTCCCCCCGAGAAGCACCCATCGCCCACCCATTAAGAGCACCGCTCGGCGGTTCATTGCACTGGGGGCTTACACAGCAGTGTCCGCAAAACTGTGTGCTCGCATTTCCTTGCACTCCCAGCTGCTCTGGTGCTTTGCATCGACGCGGCCTTATTATGCGCTAATTCCGCACTAACGGTTGCAGCCTCCGCCCATGAACCCCGTACATTTTCCTCCCCAGCAGCCCCTCTGCGTCTCCCATATAGCCCATTTATATATATATCCCGTCTCTGTGCCAGCTCTGCCGTTTTGTCTGTCAGTCACTTGTGTGCGATTCTATTTCTGTTCCGCCAACGGAGTTTTTGTCGGCCCACAGAACTATGTGCATATTGCGACGTACAACTGCAACTGCAAAAATCGAAATTTATGTCGTCGTCGCAGCCCCGAGGGCATTGTTAGTCCCGCACAATAAAAAAAAAGCTAAAACATACACAGAAATGGAGGCAGAGTGAAGTCTATTGAATACTTGTCGCATTGTGCCCAGAGAGAATGTCTATTATAAAGTTCCTACGGCAAGGACTTCACGGGATGTGGCCAACAACAGCGACAGGAATGAGAGACTGTCAGATCAAAGGATGCACGAATAAATTACATTTTGCATACTGAAGCATTTACAGATTTTCTGGATCAAAGCTTAGATTGGAGAGAGCACTTAAGTTGCAACAATATTTAATTCCGTTTGATTAAAATAATTTCAATGTATTATTTGATTAAATGAATTTCAACGTTTTGAAATGGTAATCAATTAAGTTTTATATGAAAGTTAATGACTAGAGTCTGGGGGAAACGGGAGCAGACGTACAAAAACAAAGTCTATAGATTTTCATGAAAAGTTTCGCTCTCATATGCAAATTTCAGCAAATTTCTGCTCCTGGTCTCTGATCACAGTGACACTGTACACGTTCATGTAGATTCTGCAAGACCCTCGCCACAACAGGGTCTTCCATATACAAACTTAAGAGTTTTCTTGTTTCTACATCCAATATGGTTTAAAGTTTAAATTTAACAGACACAAAACACTTCCACAACCGGAAAACCCCTTGATATCGTTTTTAAGTACAACACTTTGAGAGTGACAATGCACTCAATGCGTCAGCACTCTCCTCCTCTCGCGATTCAGTTGTAATTACTTTTAATTGAAATTGATTCAATAAGAGAAACGCCCAAGATCGTCAATGAAACTGAAAACAAAACTCGTTTTACCTTAACAAGCCGAATAAATACATGTTTATATATACTTGTTGGAATATTTATAAATTGAGATTGATGTCTGGGATTAAGTAAGACCCCGACGGAGAACCGGAGAGACAGATGGAGTGGGAGACACCTCCACAAGTCGCAAAGTCCAAGTCCATGTTCCCATTCCTCAGTCAAATCCGAGCCCGAATCCGACTCCAAGTTGATTTCACATGCGAAATGAAAAGTTTACTTGGCTTTTCGCTTTTTTATCCCCCATTTGCTGAGTTTTAATTAGCCCTGAGCCAGTTAGCCCACACACAATTTGGCCAAACTGCATGTAACGGAAAAACTTGCTCAGAAAGCAACAGCAACAATAGTTGGGCCAACTCTGCAACAGAAAAATAGTAAAAAATAGAGGAAAAAACTCGCAGCTCGAAACTAGCTAATGAACAAGCAAAGCGACGCCCCCGCGGATCGATTAGATGAACCGTAATGGTTGCCATTGAATCCCATTTGAAAGACGTGTTAATGCATCGATTAAATAATATTTGCTCATGGTTTCTTTTATTTACAATTGTTTTGTGGATATTTTTAAACCCATTCTCCCGCTGTTCGATTTTCTCGCTCTTTTTTGGCTACGCCTGCGCAAAGTGAACCAATTTTGGCCTTTGAATTCGAATATATTGAATTGATCGAGCCTGAGACTTTTGGGTGTTTGTTTCGTGTGGGCGTGAGTCTGTTTTGTTTTGGCCAAGTTATAATACTCTCGTCGAGCCATTTTCGATTTCGGATTATTTTGACAGCATTCGACAGCATTTATTTTTAGACGCGTGTTATCATCGCACGGCCTGTCCCATTACCATTAATCGACGGCGTCTTCAAGTGCTCTGTCGTTATCGTTATCGAAGTTTTCCGTAACCTGTCAAGGCTTGGCCCGAAATCGAGCATCAAGAAAAAATAAATGTGTGGGGCAGGCGCCAAGCCCCAGTTAGCTCCCAATCCCCCGAGCTGCACCGCATAGATTTCATTAATAGATCTAGCGAGTGTGTCGTAAGTTCTGTTTCGATTTCTGTTTCTGTGATTGAGTTTATCGATTTGATATTCGAGGCACACTCGCTTGCACATTTACGTACTCACGATAGGTTTTAATGGGAGAAGTAGCCCGGCAACAGGAAGTACAGTTGCCACAAGGAAGTCGCGTGCGATAAAGTTGTATTTTCATTTAAGTTGTAATTAGATCGGGAAACCGTTCTTTATAAGGTGAAAAAAGACCGCATTTCAGATAAGAAATAATTTAATAGATATCCTTCTCCGTCAGAGCTTCCATTCTTTAAAAGCAATAGTATTGCCCTTTATGTATGATATTTTCTTTCTCGTCAGTGCCCCAATAAGAAGTTACTATTCAGGGTTGTAATTTTATCGCATGCATTGGTTGCTTTTATTTTCGGCATTCTGCGTTGTATCTGGAAGACACAGATACGCCTACCGACATAACACGATGTTGTTAATTGAAAACTGATAACTGTTTCTCTGTTCCCGCCTGCTGTTTGCTTCTGCTTCTGTTTCCTTTGAAGCTATTCGTATTTCTATTCCGTATTTCGGCGATGAATTCTACTTTGGCTTTTTGGTTTTTAATTGTCGTTTTGTATTCGTATCTCCATATCGCGTATCTGCAATGGTGTATCCGTATCTGTATCTGAATGGGGTGTGTGGTGGCGTGCCTGTGTGTGTAGATATCTCTAATTAGTTTTCAATTCAATTTGCATTTCTCGTTCGCTGTTAGATAGCTCTCCTCGTCGCAATCTTTATGTCTCTATTTCGGAGCCCTCCCCTTCGCGACTGCTTTCGGTAATTATTCGTCTAAAGTTATGACATTTTTAAGTGTTCTGGAATCTAATGACTAAAGCCAGTGAAACATCTGGATATATTGATATGATGATTGGCTGTTTTACCGCATTGTTTTTTGTTTTCCCCCCCACAGTGTTGTTGAGTTTTTTATGTGCAGCAAAACACGAGCTTCCTATTGAGTTCCCCTCTCTTGAATCATGTCAGTGGTTTTTAATGATTTTAAATTTGGTAATTAAAGAATTTGAAAGAGAAAATGTTTAGATTTTTTTCATTTGAATATCTTGAGAGGTATTTGTGTGTCAGGAATCAACAATATAAATTTGATGAAACAATTTAAACTCATACTTCATAGGAAACATATCAATAAATTAAGGGCAAGAAATGTATATAATCAGCATTAAAAAATTCACACAATAAATATTTAAATCTTATAATTTGAGAATAAATATATGTCGGCGAGTTGGTTGCTAAGTGCAAATTTGGAAAGCTTGTTGCTATGGCAACAGAACTATTCGGCATGCTCAGGTATTGGTAGCCTGTAGGTGTCGCTGGCGCGCAGGCGCAATGACAGTTGAGTCGGTAACAGGAGTGTTACTGAGTGAGGTCTGTTCGTCTGTCGCAACAATAGGAGAGAATGAGAGAGACAGCTTGAGATTGTCTAGGAATGACATCTGAGTGAAAAGTAAGAAAAGGTGAAAGGGCCACAGGAAAAGTGGCGTGATGACAGATTCGATTTGACTGCGCAGGCGAACAGAACTCGCTGGCTCGACTACGGTTAAATTAAATAACGGATATCTCCGACATCAGAAGTGGGATTCACCATAGCCTCGCGGGCATTCTGATAAAGTGATTTTCGGTCGATATTAAATTCAGTGGCGCATCGAAGGCTTGCGCAGCCGCGTGGTGCGAGACACCGGAGTCGTGATAGGCAGTCAAATGCACTGGTCGCGTGTTGAGCCGGACGGTTGCAAGTGTCATCAGTGTCGGCCAGAAAATTTGGGGAAGAATGGAAGACAACAACAACAGCACACTGGCGGAACTGCGGCTGAAGTGCGGAGAGCTGGAGTGACGCACTTCAGGCGTGATAACGGTGGTCACATTGCATCTGTGTGCACGAGATGGGTATCAGCGGCTGCGAGCGGCAGCATCAGCTGCATGTAGAAGCGAGTTGATTTGTGTGATTCAACAGTGACAGTATCGGGTGAGCCCTTTCCAATTATTCTTTGATTTGGGAGCTGAATTGGCTAAAAGATGGGAATAGAGATGTGTTTGATTGCAGTGTTGTTTGCACATCTGCCTTCCCATTGGCGAGCCCTGTGCTACGATAGGTTGTGCTTAGACTATCGGAAGCAATATTCGAAAATGGTTTCGGACAGTGGCCTTTGCCGCTTATGTCAGACCCTGTGAAGGAAAAATGTTTCTGTTGAAAAATAATTAATTTAAAAAATTACGAGTTGCCGTCTGTTTGGTCTGCCGTGCCGTTTGGTTTGAAGAGTGCATCTTCTACCTTCATCATGCAATTGTTAAGGCGTTTGGAATTTATCATGATTATTTGCGATAGTTTACATAGATGCATGTTAATCATGGCAAACTCGGAAGAAAAGGCTTTCCGAAGGCTGAAGGTTGTATTAAATGTGTTGACTGTACCAGAGTTGCCATTTAACGTTACCAAATGTGGGTTTCTTGAACCTACTACGCAGTATCTGAGCTATGAGGTGTGCGGTGGAGAAATCAGACCCAATTCCTAGAAAATCCTTACGTTAAAGGTCCGTCCTTTTAATCGGTGCAATTAAGAGACCGTCGTAAGACCATTTATTGAATTGGTGCCTTATTTTCAAAAACGTGTGCCTCGATTTTCTCAGATCATGAGACAGATTCTTCGGCTTCAAGTATCTTTAAGTGAAATGACGATATTCAGAAATTGGAACGAACGTTTTTAATATTATTACAAATGAGCCTGTAATCGTTATTTGTTGGTTCGAAACATCTGATCAAATTTGAAACAGATATAAGCTCTTGTGGATATGGTCCAATGCTAATACACCTAATTAATGGAGACCCTTATGTTGGTGGATATATTGGTAGAACTATGTGTCTTGTGGAGTCCAAGTAGCCTTTGTATGAATTGGAAATATTGGTTGGCGTGCAATTATTCTGACATTTTTGGCATTGTTTGCTCAGATGAGAGTTTGTAGTCTATACTTATTGCAGATGTAATCATTTCTAAACAAAAAAAAAATTAACTGAAGTGCATCATAGAGTAGAGGAAGAGAAAGCGCAAGGCAATTGTGGAATTCTTTTTGTGTCCAGAATTCACATGACTGATTTAACTCCGATAAATAAAAATAAATTGACAGAAAAACGTCTGAACTTAGAATGGAAATCTCAAATGACCGACTGATCAACTTCAGGATTCAGGATTTATTGGCATAGTTTATAAACAACTAAAAATAATTGAAATTAACTTGAGTTACGAAGAGGGATTTTAAAGAATACAGAGAGGTGTGAGGCAATGTTATCTGCCAGTAGTGTCCCTTAAATTTTGTTGGATAGTTATTAATCAAGGTTATAAATCCGTTATGTGTTTGGGTTGGAAAAAATAGACTCAGCAATATTTATCAGAATTGTTGGAAATGACTAAGTTTAAAGATTGTTGAAAATTGTATCATGTGTAAAGTTGTAAAGTAGTCATCTGGCTGGATACCAGGACCGCAGAGGTGATGGGAAGATGCTCTTGGCGGGGTGCAACTTGCGGCGAACTGCACAGTTAGTAGTGCAACCAATGCAAGCCCTTAAGAGATGCCAATCGGACCCACCCTCTGGGCTTGATACCACCACATGACACAGAGAAAAGTATAGAGAAAGAAATTTAAAGTTACGTTATGCCGGTTCGGTAAAATTATGGAAGGAAGAGCACAATTTTGTTGAGGCAAGATTAACTTAAAATGGATAAATTGGAAATTGAAATTGTTACGAATGAGAGAAAAGAGAAAGAAATGAAGATGGAAAATGAAAATGAAGATCGGCACCAAACAGAGTTTATAGAAAAGCTTGATGGTGGCTGATATGTTTTGAGATATCTGTCAAGTAAGCGAACTTTTATAAGTATGCGCATGAGTTTTTGAGGGCATAGCCAAATAGACAAAATAAGCAATGACGTTGATTGATTAAAGATTAAAGTTGATTAAAGATTTAGACGACTCAAGTGGAGATGCGTCTGATTCCCATGTGGGGAATGATGATATGGATGGCACGGTTGATGCCTTGGAATC
Source organism: Drosophila kikkawai (assembly GCF_030179895.1). Taxonomy (NCBI): domain Eukaryota; kingdom Metazoa; phylum Arthropoda; class Insecta; order Diptera; family Drosophilidae; genus Drosophila; species Drosophila kikkawai. The sequence continues at coordinate 25,531,955 of NC_091728.1, read as the reverse complement.
CCAAGAGGGGATATAAAGACCGCACCATAACAGAAGGAATTGTTATGGCGGGGGTCAGTGGAGACCGCACCATAACAGAAGGAATTGTTATGGCGGGGGTCAGTGGAGACCGCACCATAACAGAAGGAATTGTTATGGCGGGGGTCAGTATGTGGGTGTAAAAGGAAATACACCAGTTGATAAAGCTATGTAATTAGTGAAGTCTGATTTGTAAATTATGATTAAAATGAAGATGTAATTTGTTATGTTATCATGAAACCAAGATGCTTATTTTGTCTAAATGCCTCAATACTCATGTTTAGTAAATTAATGAAATGTTTGTTAACAATAAAATGTAACGAGTACTGAAATTTGAGAATACTGTGATATAAAGTTAACACACGAGGACGTGTGATTTGTCAGGAAGGCCGTGTCGGATCACATGAAACAAGGCCTACTTTATTCCTATGGTTAGAATATGTGAAGCAGGGCCTTTTGAAATATGGAGCAGGGCCTTTCTGAATTGGTAAGAATTGAATAAAACAGATAAAATGAAATGTTAAGTTGAGACCAAAGAGAGAAAAAAGAGAGAATGATAAATGAAAATGACAGTTATGTTTAGAGCTATTAGAAGACACGTCACGCGAGGACGCGTGAATTGTCAGGATGGCCGTGTCGGCGAGTTGGTTGCTAAGTGCAAATTTGGAAAGCTTGTTGCTATGGCAACAGAACTATTCGGCATGCTCAGGTATTGGTAGCCTGTAGGTGTCGCTGGCGCGCAGGCGCAATGACAGTTGAGTCGGTAACAGGAGTGTTACTGAGTGAGGTCTGTTCGTCTGTCGCAACAATAGGAGAGAATGAGAGAGACAGCTTGAGATTGTCTAGGAATGACATCTGAGTGAAAAGTAAGAAAAGGTGAAAGGGCCACAGGAAAAGTGGCGTGATGACAGATTCGATTTGACTGCGCAGGCGAACAGAACTCGCTGGCTCGACTACGGTTAAATTAAATAACGGATATCTCCGACATATATATTATGCGGCTTGCTGTGTACATCCTAACTGTCCCCAGGATCATCATCATTAAATAAATTAAATTAAAGAAGAGTACCTGTATAATTAGTTAAAGAAGTTATCTAAAAAAAAAGGTCCCTTCGATTTTGACTTATCGTGTTCACCGCCTTTCAAAATGGCACTTTCAGGAGAGCACTCTAAACTTTTTGATACTCCGATTTAGAACACCGAACGACCTCCGTTCAACTATGCTTAACTTCGTCAATGTTGCTATAACGGGTGTGAAACTTTGACAAAATATTTCTAAGATATTGGACCCTTATAAGTACCTATAATAAAAAATTATTTTAAAAAATACCAAGACCCACTTAAAAGCTATTAATGAAGTATAATAAGTAATTACCAAAAATATAACTGATATTCGAGAATATAATTTGGACAGTCAAAGTCAAATAAAGACATTGGTTTCCCCGACTGTCGGCGACAGGTGACATTCGTGAATTACATTCACACACACATGCAGTAAATATATCTCGGCGGTATTTCATCGTATCTAACATCGCCCCAAGGCTGCAAAACCATATGGCCATATGGCACCTTTCCCAGACAATTTTCTCCCACTCCAGCAGCAGCAGGTCCCTCGTCCTCGTGTTCCGCTCCATTATATATGTACTATATCTACATTCACACAGTGTACCTCCCCCGACAACATCCACAAAAGCTCTTCTGACTCATTAAGATAAGCAATTTCGTGTGTCAATTTGTCAACTCCAAAAGAGAAACAAAACGCAATTCTGGCAGCAACGCGTCTCTTGGATCAAAGCGAAGGACCGCCCGCCCGGCGCACTTGAATATAAATATAAAATCTATATAAAATATACGCACACAGACGTACAAATTATTTGTACACAAATATTTAATTACGCTACTAATTGCCAGTGACGATCAACAGCAATGGAATGAAACACTCCGACATGGCGAGGTCAAGATACTTTAACTTTAGAGCGATATCGAAGGGGAGACGAGCTGAGAGATACTCCCCCTGGCACACAGAGAGAAATATGGTTGAATATGGCCTTAAAATTAGTAGGTATGCGAGTTATTATGGGTGTTGCTCAACATTTGTCTTTATTCGGGTGTAGTTCAACATGTTCCTATTAACATTAACATTTATTTGCCAACAATTTATTTGCTTTTCGCCCTGTTTAATTTAAGGTTTCCATAAATTTGGGCATATTTAACTCCTTTTAGTTTCACCCACAATGTTTTGGGTATCTGGTTTCTCATAGTAGGTAACAGACTCTATAGAGTCCATAGGTTTCCTAATTGTTTTGTTCTGCTCAAAAGCATACAAATTTGGTTGCCTTAAGTTTGACGGAAGTCTAGCTTCTTAAGCGCAGGCTGCAGCTTCTAGAAAATCCACGAAACTAAAACATTTCCCATAAAAATTAATCACAGAAGACAACCTTATCACAGATGTTTTTGCGCAATATTTTCGCTAGATCGAGTGGCATTACTTTTTCGCTCTGTGGGAGTTTCATTCAAGGCGTTCCCGCTTTTGTGGCTTTCACAAAAATTGCAATGATCTCAGCTTCACCCAATATCACTTTATGGATATTTATGACCTGTTATATATATCACAGCCAGTATCTCTCTGTTTGTGTGGGTGGAGTGACCATGACGTCACTGCTGCTGCTGCTGCGAAACAAGTTGGCCTTTGTCAGCAATCGAGCAATCATTTAAATGACATTACACGCAAATAAAAGTGAACAACAAGCGAATACAAATAGGAATCCGAGTCCCAGTATAAACGCCCACAACTCGGTGTAAACCTGTTTTTTTGTCAGCGATTTTTTATTTGGGGGATGGGTAATACTGGGTACTGTCTGTCGCCGTTGTCAGTGGGTCACCCGTATTCCACACAGGCTGGGCCGTGGCTCACCCTTGAGGTGAAGTGAACTTACACGAATATTCCATATACTCTCCATTGTTTTTCTTTCCGCCTTCTCTGTTTGCACAAGTAGTGGAAACCGAAACTGAAACCGAACCCGAACAGGGGAAAACGTAACTCTTTCAGTTGGGTTCAGAGTTTGTTTTTCGAAAGGGAAGTTTGGGGGAATATGAATATATGGAGGGAAGTCCACTTAGCCGGCATTCCCAACCGCCTTGTTTACACTGTGACTGTGGCTGTTGTGACTCGCAATAAGTCGCGCCAAATTCCAGATTGACACACATATCTCTTCTCGCAATTTCGACAGTTGCAAAAAACAAAAGTAATGCCGGATAAAGTCTCCATTCCGTAAACCTTTCAGGCATTCGTTACTCACTTGAAACAATTGTTTTTGTCAGCCTTTTGAATGTTTACTGAAAACATTTGCATTTTACAAAAGAATGTGAACCTCTCTACAAAATTATGAATTATTATTTGTGTCATGTAATAGGAAATTCGTACAATATTTCTTGTTTTTTTTTTTATTTCTGAAGATATTATCCTATTTTTAGGTTTAACATATTTATAAAAAAAAGGCAGGGTATTATAATTTTAGTCAGAAGTTTGCAACGCAGTGAAAGTATATATATTCGTGATCATCATCAACAGCCGCGTCGATCTAGCCATGTCCGTCTGTCCGTCCGTCTGTCCGTTTCTACGCAAACTAGTCCCTCAGTTGTAAAACTATCCTAATGAAACTTAGCATATAGTCGTCTTCCGATATCTCTCGGAACGGGCCGGATCGGACGATATCATACATATATGTAGCTGCCATACGAATGATAAATATTTAGAAAAAATTATAACTTGGCTGTTTTTCAACATATTTTTATCTTTTTAGAGAAGTGGCCATTATTTATTATATCAGAATTTCGTTTTTAATTTTATGAAAATCGGACAACTATATCATATAGTTGCCATAGAAACGATCAGTAGATGAAGAGAAAATATAACGCTGCAAATGTAAATCTATAACTTGCAAAACGGTAAATATAATAAGTTTAGGTAAATGTAATAAAAAATATAGTTATTTCATACCAATTAACCTTTTTTTCTTATCAAAACCAAATTATTATATTCTATGGGCAAATTTACTTTTATATGTATGTATATTTCCTGTTATTTTCTTATGTTTGACCAGAATGGATCGATTCTTAATAATCCAATTGCAAGGTAGATAAAAGGCTATACAAACTTCAGCGTGCCGAAGATAGCTTCCTTTCTTGTTTTAATATGAAGTTAACTAAATAGCTAATAATATACCAAAAAATCTAATGTTTTTGGACAACTTAACCCTAAATGGTTTAGAAATCTGGTGAATGATTTTTCTCGTACCAACAAGTACCAATTCAGCAGATAAATTATTTCTTAATATTTATCTTAATTTATGCGAGCGTCGCGAGTGTGTTAAGCACATGACGAATAATTTTTATTATTGCTCTCATCCCAACGCTCTTCACTTCTCTTCAGTTGAAAATGGCAACTGCACTTTGCTGGCATTCCTTGGCAAAACGGGAAATTTTCTGCAGTCTGCAGTCTGCAGCCTGAGTCTGAGTTTCTTAGTTTTATTTATATTTTTTAAGTTGACTTTTTGTTTTTCGAACGCAGGGAAACTGAAAACTGGGGGCGCTGGGCGGCAGTTTAGTTGCCTTGAGACGGATGTTGGCTGTGACAGGCGGAATGCCGAAGACTTGGGCGTGAGTGAAGCGTGGGCAGCGGCTTAGTAATACTCGCAAGCCAAATAGTTTCAGGCAGGCGACAGCTGCCCAGCAATATTTTTTTTATTTGTTTTTTTTTTATCTTTGTGACTAAGTGGGTGAGTCCACTCAATCACTACCACATCAATGGGTTGCCAATTACCTTAAATAGTTCGAGAATAAATATAAAAATCATATTTTCATATAATATATCGACAAAAAAGACAAATTAAATTAATACTGTGCCAGTTATGGTTTAGTGAGAGCAAAAGACGAAATAAGCGAGGCATAATTATAAGAAATTTATTGCCTAACTTCTTCTAATATATACATATATGTACATGTATATAACTATTTTTTTGAAAATAGACCTGTTGTATTTTTTAATTTTAAAGAATGTGTTAAAATTCTTGTGTTATTTACTGAAAATAACCATTTGGCAAATAAACTAATTGGTTGTTTACAGTTTATAATCATTAAATCTAATTTCATATTAAACCATTTCTAATGAAAAATCCCCTCATCCTTCCTTTATAATCCCATTGATAATGATCACATTGAATAAACTTTCATAATAATGTGTCCATTGTGAATATCGAAGGAGACCCTCAAATATGAGTGACTAATTGAGGAAAAACACACCTATTTAATTCGTATAAATCCGTGTTAAATCATTGAAACCAACTTCTGTGCATATTCCGAAACACCTTGGCTAACAAAATCCTCGCTTGATGGACATGCAAATTGCTGCCCCCCACCTCCTACTGTGTTTTTTAGGCATTTTCTTCAAGTCTCAACTGCCACCCTTGGCGTGCCAGAAGGCAATTCAAAGTGCCATAAGCAATCAGTTGGCAATTAAGCAAGCAAGGGGCGCCCCTCTTAAAAGCCCCCAACCCCCGATATCGGCCTCTGGCAATGGTAATTCAAAATCTGCTCAACGATGTGCGCGATTGCCAATTACTAATTAAAACCACAACGGCAAGTGCATGGAAAACAGTTGCACTGAACACATCTATATAGTATATAGTATATAAAATCGATTGTGTTGGGTGTACGGCCACTTGAGGAAGTGGGTTGACCGGCCAACTCGAACTCAGACGCAGCAGACTGGCCAAGAGGGAAACTAGATGACTGCCAAGTGTTGGATTGGATTGGAGGGGATTATCTAGATGCGGCAATCACTCGACTGAGACGAACATAGTTGGAGACGTAAACCCAGACGGCGATCGAGACTCAGGCGGATGGGAGACATGAATGAAGGCGGCTTAACAGACAACATAGCACTGAGAAAAAAAACGACGAACTGGCGGAAAATTGTTCAGAAAAAGTAGAAAAATTCTGATTTTTTTCAAAATATATTCTAACTAATGAGTGTTGTTTCTGTGAATGCCATTTGTACTCCTAATAAGCATCTTGTACGTATAGTTGCATTCCCGATACTGTAAACCTACGATATAACCACGCAATGTGTTGATGTTTAATTAGTTAGCAATATGACTACTGATGAGGTAAACATTGTTTATTCCAAAATTTGTAACTAATATTTCTCAGTGCAAACTACGCTTGTGTGTGCGTTTCTCATTTCTTTTTTGGTTCATGTGTGTTATTTTAACCAAAGAACCGAAAAAAGCCAACTTGGTCGCATTAAGCCTACGCCAAAAATCCGATACTCATTTATGGACAGCGGCTTAGTCACATTTCGGCGCCTGACTCACACGGCGCTGATGATCGAATATGATGAGAGTGAGCTAGTATGAGTGTAATAGTACTCACACGACGCCCATTCACCTAAAGTCGGTGTCTGCATTTCCGAGCATTTCCGCTGGCTGGCAAACAGCTGTTTTTTCGGATCGACTTACTTTTTAATTTGTGTCTGTGTGTGGATGTTTGTGCAATACCACTTTCCATTTTCATAACGCTCGTTGTTTTTGTGGTTGCCCAAACGGAAAATGGTTTGAAAATCGCCCAAAGCCGAGAGACTGCATCTCACGCACCGCATCGCATCGCATCGAATATTGCCCAGCTGATCATAGTTTTCTCTTAGCCCGGCGCTCTCTTTGAGTAAAAAAGCCGAAGAGGAGCCAGCACTCCACTCAAAAAGCACTCTTCTCTACAATCGTGTACATTTTACGAGTACATTTTTATGGATTCTTTTACTATTTTTACACACATAATAACTTATTTTTGGTCGACTTTGCTTGTTTGTTTTTCTTGGCAGTTTGTGAAGAGTTCCTTCAACTGCAGTTCCTCAAAATTTGTTTACAAGTGCGTGTCGATCGCCGCTCTACTTCTATTTCTATTTTTTTGTTTTCCATTTCAATTTTGGTGTGTTTGCGGCTTGGCTAATAAACCACAAGACAGCCAAAGACGAGAGCCAAATTAGGGCTTTCTGTTTATTAACGGCCATGACCATTAGCGGTTTATTTTATTTTTCTTGTATTCTCGCCGTTTTTTGTTTTGTTTTTGGTTTTTTTTATTATTATATTTGGAGGAGCCCACATGTTTAAGCGGCTTCGGTGCTTCCTCTGGCCCGCAGAAAAGAACAAAAATGCGAAGAAACTCTGACCAAATATGAGGAATTTCTTTTCATTTCGCATGCACTGAGCGAGAATATGTGGAAGAAGAAATTAATGCATGGTTCAGGACAGGCGGAAAATAACGAATTGTTTCAGCCATTTATCATATAATATACAACTATAGATTTTTTTAATCCTAACATGGTTATTTCGGACGGTTTTATTTTAATAATAAATCTAAAAATTACATGAAACAAGAAGCAGGCTTATTGTAAACAAAAGAATATATAGAAGTATAAACTTTGGTAATTGTTTAATGATTAATTTGGACGTTTTATTTTTAATAATAAATCTTAAAAATGTTTCAATTTCCTATCCACAAGAGCTTCATAAGTACTATTTTTGTTGGGGATCGGTCTAAACTTGGAATTTTAAAAATTCACTCTCATAAGTGTGATTTTGGGCATTGAGAATATAAAAATTTTAAGTAGTGTTTAATTATGTAATTATATATGTTTGATAATTAAACTTTTATTCGCTGATTGGAGGTCTAGTCCAGAGAATTTATTCCACATAAATCTTGACACCATCTTATTGTTGTTATATTTTACGTCTTCAATTTCTCGCTGTGCACCTACTCAACAGGCTCGTCGGTCAGAGCGACAATTTTGGTCATTCATACGGCGGCCTGAGCTTCAAGTCGCACTCAAAAGAGCTGCTGCTGATCGTTGCCGACGTTCCGCTCTTCTCAATTTGCTTAGTTAGTGGTTCTGCTCTTCCGGCTGCGGCACCTCCACTCAATAGCCGCCTGAGCTCTTCCCACACAAGCGGCCACGCAGTCAGTTGAGCCAGCGCACAGTGGGCGAAACAGCCGATCCCATATTCATTTCATATCAAATATGTCAACTCGCTTGTATTACTCACTTGTTGACCAATATTGGCTCATAAGTAGTTAAGAAGTTTATAATTCAACCTTTCTTTGACACTTACCATAGATGATTATCTCTTTTAATAACTTTACTAATTTGAACAGTTTAATTATCAACCCGTTCTTATCCAATCATTTATGAAAAATCCAGCTCTAGCTGAAACATAGTCTCAATGCTCACCGCTTAAAATGCAGAGCAGAATATTCAACACCAAATCATACTTTTCAATTCTATCTGAAATGACGCTCGATCGGCCATTCCACCCACTGTGCAACGGCAGAGTACACCTGCTTCGCTCACTCACACTCACTCATTCATACCTTGCGCTCCCACTCTCACCACAGTGCGCTCTCTTAGCTGGCGCGCAACCGAACCGAAGTGAAGTGAATCGTCTTGGGCGCGCTCAGTCAAATTTGAACCACGATACCGAGCGGTTGGGCTTCTGTTTCTCCTGAAAGAACGAGATTCTCTTACCAGTGATTCAGTGTGTGTGTGCGTTGTGTCCATATGAGTGTGCGGTGTGTGGCAGCAACAACAATTTGTTAACGCACACACTCTCGCGCGCAGTTAACGAACGCAACGCGTTTGTCTAACTTGGCCCTAAAAGTGAGAAGCGGAAGGCTGAAGCAGAAGAATCCGAGTGTGTGTCGAGTGCCAGTGTCTTCTTTGAGTGCAAAAAACGAACTGTTAATTCGAAAATACTCAGGAATATTGGAGGAACAGCACTCAGTCAGTCAGCAGGCGTAATCAGAAAACAACAAAAAAGCCGCGTTTATCTTTAGTGTGAAAATGTTAAGCAGCGAAAACCGAAGGCGACAACGTGAAAAAAACACTATAAAAATAAACAAGTGACTGAATGAATGACCGCCGCTTGTTATCGTCCTAAATAAACCGACGTCGCCAGCAAAAGGAAATAATAAATGGAATGGAAAATAAACTGAGAATAAGAACTCAGAGCCAGGACTATTCTCGCCGCCGAATTTTCTTCCCCTGCCATAAAGAAGCAGCTGTGTTGCATTTTCTAAATATTTGCCAAAAAAAAAAAAAAAAGAAGAAACCAGAACCAAACCCAAACCCAGTTCAAGAAATTTCAACTTCTCCCAACTTCTTCTTAGTTGTGCGTTGTTGTTTTTGCACATTTTTCTGCTGCTGTTTTTGTTGTCTGGCTTTTCATTCAATAACCAGTTTTGTCCGATTTTTTCGTATATATTTTTTTCTTAGTTTTTGGTGAGCTTGAATTGCTCTTTAGGGGCGATCTGGTCTGGTCCCCGATTTTTTTTATCGTTGCACACGCACAAAATCCACAAAGTCCGGCGTGTATGTAGTTTGTTTTTCAATTGGGTTTGTATTTCCAAAGACAAATTAGTCATGCCAAACGCATGCACTTGATACACAGACAAAAATTATGGATTTTTTATTAAGAATCTTAGAAAATAATTTGACTGTTTTATATATAAGTACAACAAATTAATTTAAAGATTTCTAAAATTATATTTTCTAAATTAAAACTGATTTAAATAATTTAGAATTTTAGAATAAACAAACTCATTTTCTCTGTGTATCAATTGTTCTCCCTCCTCTTTTCCTCATTTGTTCTCTCTCTCTCTCACGATCTACCTGTAGTTCGTTCTCAAAAGATAGTTTCCTCGGCATGCCAGGCATACTTAACTCTGGCTCTTGCATTTAAACCTGGCTTAGAGCAGCGAGAGAGGAGAGAAAATGCAACAGCTCGCATAACTGTGCCACGAAAAGGTGGTCGGGGGAGGAGAAGGCCCGTAGAAAGAGAGAGGCAAAAAGCCAAGTTCAGACAGTGGCGAAATGTGAAGAAATATTTTCCATGAGTTTATTGTGTGAAATTTTGCATGTGAATGGAAAAATGCACACGGAACAAGCAGCCGTCAGCCAGCAAACAACAACAAAAATAACAAAACAATAACAAGCAACAAAAATATGAGTGAAAATTATTGAAAGCCACTTGCAGCAAAGTGAAAGATGCAAGAGCATAAAAAACTGTTGACTTCGGAAAATAAACAAAACCATGAAAACCCAAAGATTTGCACTAAAAAACAACTTAGCCAAGGAAATCACCGAAACTAATATTCAAGTAAAAGTTCCCAAAAAAAAAAAGTCGGGGCGGAAAATGTTTGTGTTTTGTCTTGAAGCTACGTTCCGCCCAGCATTTACATAAATAAATTGAAAACGTTTGGCAGACAATGCAAACAAGTTGAAAAAATATACGAGAAAGGAAGCTAGTTTTAGAAAGACGAATCATTTATACTCTTTAGTTTGCAAATAATAAACGAAAAGATAGCGAGAGACAAAAAAATTATTAACAAAAATTTTAGTTTTAGAAAATAGTTCCGAATATCAAGAGGATGAATAATTCAAAATGTTTAGATATTTTCTATGGTATATATGAAAAACTTTTCGAAAATTTTAGATCAACAGACATACCAAATTATTAGGGATACGCTACTTACACACAAAATGAAGCATCTAAAAAACTTTTCGTTTTGTTAGCTTTGAAAATGAATGGGTAAATCGAATATAAACTAAATTGGCGGACAAGACGGACATACGGACAAGCCTGTATCAACGCACAAACACTTTCTTTATTGCGCTGCAAGCTTTGACAGTATGGAAAAAAATCATAAAAAACTCTCAATGAAAAATTAGTTGGGAGAGCGAATGAAATGTGTCTGTTCATATCTACATATGTGCAGAGGTATATATAATTTTATTCGTATCTAATCAGAGCGACAGCCCGTCTCCTGGGCCCGCAGCTGGTTGCGTGTCGGGGCATTTATTTATTTATTTATACTTATTGCGCTTACGAGCCGCAGCGAGTCCGAGCCAGAAACTACAGCCAGCTCCAAGCTGACCTCATGAATTCAATGGAATCACCCACAAAAAATAACTCTCAAATCAGGGCACAAATAGATCCCACAGAATACAAAATGAAGCAAAAAACACCATTATATTTCTCTTTCGGCGAATGAAAGTACACGAAAAAAGTTGGGATCGCCGAGCAGTTTTGTCATTGTGAAGATTGCAGAAATAAATTTAAAAAGCGGACACGGAATGAAATGATTTAAGTGCTCGCTTTTACTTGAGCTTTGTGTGTGCAGCAGCTGCGTCCGAATTCAGTTTCAATTTATCTTTATAAATTTCAATTTGGCTGCCGGCGACTGCGGCGGGGTAAAAGTGATCGCGCACGCCCTTCTCCCATTGTATCTCAGTATTTGTATCTGTATCTGTAACTGTCGGCTAGATGGCGTCGTCAGTTCGTTCGCCCCTTGGCGACAAATGCACCATGTACGCCAGTGTATCTGCTAGATACATTTCGCGCTAGCACGTTTTCTTTTGGCCACCAGCCAATTGGAACAAAATGCCGGCAACGCGCAAAACATAAAGCCAAATACATCAGTTTATATAGGAAAGAACGCATCTTGTCTCCACGAGGAAGAAAGTTAATAAAAAAATGTTTAAAAAGTTTAAAATTGGTTAAAAGTAAAAAAAATAATAAAAAGGCTTTAATCTGTAACACTTTGGTGGCTACTAACACTTAAAGATGCAATAAATAAGACCGATAAATAGAAGTAAATTGTACTTTGTCATTTTAATAGTTCTTAATAGTTATCAAGTTACTTTAAGGAACTAAAAAAGGGTATTTAAAATCCGCTGGTAATTAAGTTTTTTTCATGTGCAGATAGCCGATTTCCTCGACGAGAACTTTTACTTAAATTTAGTTTAGTGTCAGTGCATTCCTCTTTGGTAGCCCGCTAATTACAAAGCATTTGCGATCGCTGTTCCCTGGTGATTTCACGTTCAAGTACGCGAAACGCGGGCCTGAATCATCGCAGCTAAATTAAGTGTGCAAATATATGCATACACTCGTATTTAAATTTAAATTCGTCAACCCAACTCCAACTTCAGCTCCAGCCAACCGAACAGCCGAGCAGCAGCGGAGCAGCCATTCGTCGATTGTGAGCAATAAAACAAAATCACAAAGTGCCATCAAACAAACATAAACTCTGAAACGTGCTAAATATCTCAAGAAATCAAAGAGCTTTCTGCGAAAGTTGTAGAGTGCCCGGTGTTTGTGTGCGTGTATCTGAGTCTCTTAATGTGCCACCCGCAAGATGACATCGCATTCCTACTATAAAGACCGCCTGGGCTTCGATCCCAACGAGCAGCAGAACGAGCATGGCCACCAGCAGGCCACCACCAACTCGATGAAGCGGAGCAGCTCGCGCCAGACGACGCACCATCATCAAAGCTACCATCATGCCACCAGTAGCAGTCAGTCGCCGGCACGAATCTCCATTTCCCCGGGTGCGGCGGGAGCTGGTAGCAACAATGGCACACTGGAGTACCACCAAGTGCAGAGGGAGCAGAGAGATCGAGAGCTGTACAGCAACAACCACCACCACAGTCATCATCACCAGCACCAGCACCATCGTCACTCGGCGACGGGCAGTGCATCCTCGCCGCTGTACGAGACCGGGTCCAGTCCGGCGGCCCCCAAAAAGGCCAAGCACTCGTCGACTCAGGCACAGCCGCAGGGCGGCTACGAGGATGCCCTCACCCAGTTCAAAGGTAGCATGTCCATTTGGGATCATTTTATAGAAGATTGGGACATAATGCGTAAGTGGGCGAGAAGGATCTCTTCAACCAGGCATGCCGTTCTGTTCCAGTTCCTTGTTGTTGACTCTAACAAAGATTTATTAATTGCCCGAGCGGAAATCATTTGCATTTCAAGTTCGCGCTCAGCTTGTACCTTGTTTGCGTGAATTTCAATTATGAATCCGTCGCGGTTTCATATATACTTGTATATGTTTCGGAGCTTAACTAACTTGGCTTAACCCCTTCTCCCGCGCGAAAACATGTTTTCCACGATTATAAATGACGGAAGCGGAGCTTGGGAGCAAATTATAAAGGGTCAAGGTCGTGACGGCAACTAAAAACGAACACTCTTTAAATACTCGCTCAGAGTCCATAGAAGTTTAGAAGCAAATATTTGTGAGCTTAAATCTTCCCAACTGGTTAAGGCTTTTCGGCAGAATTTATGCAAAGACGAGCTAAGCCAATGGAATTTGAAATAGATCTCCAAGAACAAACAAAGTTAAGTTATGCATAAAGATATGGCATTTAAAAATAATAACCACACACGAATAAATTACCTCACTTTTTCGCAATGCAATTCGTTCGGTAGGTGTTGACATTGCGGATTTTTCAAGGCCTTATCTGTCAAATGATATAGATATAGGCAGGAGTATATATAGTTACGACAAAATTCCGACAATCACCAAATAATTTTGTTGACACTTCTTGGGCAAACACTTTTGCAGACATTGCTCCGCGTTCGCACCTTTCTTGGCACATCAAATGGTCTTCAAATAAATGTCTGCCCATCCCGACCTTGAGCTTAACTATATTTATAAGGTAGATTGTTCATTAAAGGTCAATTCGCACCCCTAAGAAACCGCTGAATAAATAGGGTGACTAACGTTCTAGATGGATGTGACGGAACCCGATCCTCTCGGCCATTCCGATACCCGAAACTGTCTTGGCAAATTAACAAATTTTTTACTCAGAATTCCACGAATTTCGAAGTGAACTCATTTGTCCAGTCGGCGACGAAAAAAAAAAACACCAAACGGGTTTATGCTTATTGACTTTTGTAAACATTTATATTGGCTTTTTATGCTGATTGTTATACGTTTTCGATTGCCTGACACTAATTTGCTGGCGCCGTTAGCTTGGAATTTCGTTGGTTTCTCCCTCCCTCCCCTTCATTATTATTATTGGAGATATGAAAAAATAACTCGAATTCCGCTTTAGAAGTGCATTTCCCTGTAGTGAGTTCATAGTTTATATCGGGCAAATGCGTGAAACTCCCTTATCTCCCCGATGAACCGAACGGCCTTCATAAAAAATAATAAAAAAAAGCAACAATTGAAAAACTTTTGGGCCACATTTCTACTTTAAGCGTGCTAATCAATGACAATGACTAAATGCAAAAATAAACATTAACAAATATCAAATAAGCTGCTCTGCTCCGAACTCTTCTGCTCCCAAAACAGTAAAGGCAACAGCAACAACTTAACGAACGTTTAATCGTCGAAAACGTTCAACTTAGAACGTGACATCATCACGCGCTCTCCAAACTTAAACCCCATACGAATACAAGTTCCCCTGATAGTGTAGTGTACCTGTGTGTGTGTACCTGTACCTATGGTATTCCAAGTGGTATTTGTGCCGACCAAAGTCGTACACCTTTGCACAATCATTATTTGTGTGAATATTTATGAACTCTTCTGTGTTGTTCTTGGCCTGGCTCAGAGGAAGATAAAAATAAGCCGGATTACGACAAAGTCGCGTTAACTTTTTGCATGCAATCGTGCAGAAAGATTATTGCGGAAAGATTCCTCTTGGGTCGCTCAATGAATGGGATATTTAATGGGCATCATCATCTTGATCTTGGTTGAATCTCCGCCTGAATGGAGAATGGCAAACAGATGAGTCAGCGGGCTATTGGAACAAGTTCACGATCGGAGAGAGAGTCGGGAGTCGGGCTTATCTTCTGTTCTTGTGTACCTGAAGAGTAAGAAAATAGTTAGCTTAAAGGGTATTGAAGGTTGCTGGAACTGCTTGTGATTCATCAGAAATTGTTTGACAATCTTTTAGCTGAAACAGCTTCAATATTTTTTTATATCGTGTGATTCATAATTACTAATAAGTTGGATTGAATATTAGTTCCTGGAATTAAGCTTATATATTTCCAGAATCAAGTTTCTGTTATAATATTAAAGGAAATAATGACTCAAGAATTTTTTTTATTATATTCGATAAAGCAGAGATGTTTCTCAAATCACACTTTCTAAGAACCTTGTCCGTCCAAGAGGTCAAAGGAGCTTTTACTACGTATGTATGTGCATACCGTCACTTAAGATTTACCAGAAAATGTTTACCATCAATTCTGCTAGTCGATCCATCACGTATTTGCCAATTAGTTTTGGTCTATCTCTTCTACAAATTGTTTATCAGTAAACACGATGCCATTGTTGACCATAACTAGGTTAATTTTCAGCTCGTTAGACTTATTGTCGCCAAAAAAGATTAAGTACTTTCAAATGGGGGCCTAATGTACCTTGCGATTTATAGTAATATCTTTTCCAAGGGCATTTGGGCTTCGTTACCATGTTTTTTTTTTCACATAGTTTAAGAGAGTGAGAAATTGAAGGAAAGAGAATTAAACTGGTTGGATCGTTACTCAGTGTACTCAGGGGTCCTCTGACACTCTGCCTTACACCTTTTTTTTATCTTTTAGCGCTTTTGTTTTGCTTTTTAGCTTCTGCTTTGAGTTGTTCGTTATATGACTTGGTTTTTTTTTATTTGTTCTGTCTTTACTACGTTTATTGTTTTATTTGCTTGACACTCGAATTTATCGGGTTTATCAACCGATTTAATACATTTACAATAGACTTGAGACGTTGTGCGATTGAGTCTTTTTATGGCTCTGCAAAACCCGTCTTCTTTGTTCTCCCCTGATTAGATAATGGAACGAAAAGCAAAAGAGGGGATTTAATTGAAAATAAAGTATCATTGCAATACCTTTTATGCCTGCATGGAGTTATCAGCCCCAAAGAGTTCATATTCTCTTACCTCACTAATTGCCGCAAAATTGTCTAACAAATCGGAAATACTTGGGGGTTCTGTGCCGAAAGTTTCGGATGGGAACATGACCATTAGCTTATCTATCCGATGGGTTATTCCCACACTGCTACACACTCACGTCATGTGTCAGAGCAACAAATCAAAGCTAACTCCCTCTTCCTACCGCTTCTTATCGATTTTTTGTTCGTATTTATCAGGCGAAAGAAAACATTGACCAAAGTTTACGAAGGCCCTGAAAATCGAAAAACACCGATAGGGGGTGGCAGGGAGAGGGTTACGAGCTGAGAAATCACACCCTCAGCACAAACTTTAATAAACCATTAATTAGCAACGGTGGAAACATTTGTTCAAACAAGTTAATTAAGGCCCTAGGCCTGATTATTCAACGCCCGCACTTGAAAACGGCCAGAAATCATTGCCAAAATATCTAGAAATAATCTATGCGGTAAATTAATAACTTTGTTATGCCCGCCTACGATTGTGGGCGTTTTATTTCAGTTTTTGAGTATTGAGCAGGGTTAACATAAAATATTCACTTCTCAATTAGTGATGGGTGACGCCATACAAGACATGGGCAGAGTCTTCTTTCGGCACAAAACTTCTCAGGCTTTGCATGATTTTTGAATATTTAATCTAAATCTAGTTTGGGATTTTTCTTTTGAATTTATACTAATATGTGATCTCTTTTTCTACCAAATTCCACCTTTAGATGAACGCGATGCCATTCAGAAGAAGACTTTCACAAAATGGGTTAACAAACATCTGAAAAAGGTAAGTTAAATGAGCGTGGCATCAGATATCAGAGCTTTATATGGCGCTGCACAAACAAAAATAAAACTCTGTTGAAATGTATGAAATATGGTTAGATGTGTAGATCTAAAAGGTATCATAATTTCTTTTCCCCTCCTTACAAGCAGCATTGGAAGTATGCCAAGGTATTTAGCAGTAAACATTAAATTTAATAGATTTTTTGAGACTTTAGCCAACTGATATTCCTTCGATTTTCAGACCTATACTATGCTACATGTTTGTGTTACCACAAATGGCATACCCTGTTGTTCTCAGTCCGTAAGTCGAGTCGAAAGTCGTAATTTAAACATTTCCCACACGAAATGAGTTTTCATGTTTTAATGTTGTCTTGTTGAGTTTTTATTATGCTTATCCTGGGGCCATTAAAGTCCAACATTATTAATTTACTTAGCTATTCAGCATTGAGCAAGTTTTGAGTTGTTTTTGTTTGTTTGCATGGTTTTTTCCCTTTTAATTTTACTCTCTAATTTATTGACCACATTGAATTCACTTTCAACCTCCAAAATCCTCCCCCAACCAACCTGCAGGCCAATCGTCGTGTGGTGGACTTGTTTGAAGATCTGCGCGATGGTCACAATTTACTTTCACTCCTGGAGGTGCTATCTGGCGAACACCTGGTAAGTTGTTGCTGCCGCAGTTGTGGCCTTTCTTCAATTGATTTCTTAGCAGTTTTGTCACGCTCTCTCGACGTTTTTACTTACACGATTTTCACTTGATATTCCAACAGCCACGCGAGAAGGGTAAAATGCGTTTCCACATGCTGCAGAATGCACAAATGGCACTGGACTTTCTGCGCTACAAGAAGATCAAGCTGGTCAACATACGCGCCGAGGACATTGTCGATGGCAATCCCAAGCTGACGCTGGGTCTGATCTGGACCATTATATTGCACTTCCAGGTGAGTGGCTTAATGCATCATACATAGTCTGTATTGATTGAGCAATTGGAGCAAAGCTGTGGGCGCGCTGCCTCTGCTGGCTCTGGGTGGGCAGCGATTCAAAGTCAACGAGGCTGCGCAACGCGCCGCCCACGTACCGCTGAAGGTGACCCCCCGGTCTAGAGTCGGGCTCTTGTTTTCATTTGGGCGTTCGGCGTCTTGGCGTTTCATCGATTCATTGAGCCCACACAGCTACAGTCTTGACACGCTACAGGCTACGCGATCTACTCGCACTCGGTGTACCTCTGAATTTTTGGCGAACGCGGCGCTGCCTTTTAAGGCAACTCGATTGCCTTCTCTTTGCCACCGCCGCCGCGCCGACTGACTGACACACATAACACATAGCTACAGATCTCGGCTGGCTGTGCTACAGTTCGTCGGCAGCAAGGCCGCGAGTTGGCTTTTAAGCCGCCGGATCGGACGAAGCACGGAGTACGGAGGAGGAGTGGTTTTGGCCACCTACACAACAACAGGCTGTGCGGCAAGGCAAGCTGGCTAGCATGGGGTTGCATTTTAAAACCAAACACTACAATCGGAATTTATTATCTCAACAGTAACAACATAAACACCACAAGGATTTGCGGATTTTGTTTCATATAAAATAAACTTGGAAGTCAATATAATGTTCGTCTCAGAAGGGGGAGAATATTATGTTGTGCTCTGGAAAAAAACTTGAAGTGCAAATAATTTATTTTAAATTTAACAAGAAGGGAAGCTAACTTCGGCACACCGAAGTTTGTATACCCTTGCAGATTGGTTTTGATGTTTATATTATAAATTTAAATGCTGAAAACACTCACAAAACAGAGTTTCATTACATTTTACTTTTACTTATTATGTTTACAGTTTGACAGTTAAGGTTTTACATTCCCAGCTTTACATTTTCTCCACATTTACAGATCGTTTATATGACAGCTATATGATATAGTTGTCCGATTTTCATAAAAATTTTACCAAAATTCTGAAATAATAAAAGAAGCTTATATCTAAAAGTAGATAAGAATATGTTGAAAAACAACAAAGTTATAATTTTTTTCCTATTCTTTTTCCGATCGTTCCTATGGCAGCTATAAGATATAGTCGTCCGATTTTCATAAAATTTGTACCAAAATTCTGTAATAATATAAAATGGCTATATCTCAAAAATGATGCAAAAATATTGAAAAACAGCCAAGTTATAATTTTTTTTCTAAAAATTTATCGAACATTTGTATGACAGCTATATGATATAGTCGTCCGATCCGACCCGTTCCGACATATATAGCAGTGAGAGTATATAGAAGACTATATGCAAAGTTTCATTCAGATAGCTTTAAAACTGAGGGACTAGTTTGCGTAGAAACAGACAGACGGACAGACGGACAGACGGACAGATGGACAGACGGACATGGCTAGATCGACTCGGCTGTTGATGCTGATCAAGAATATATATACTTTATAGGGTCGGAAACGTCTCCTTCACTGCGTTGCAAACTTCTGACTGAAATTATAATACCCTGCAAGGGTATAAAAATACTTCAAAAATCGCTGTCAAATCTGGGGCACGAGCTTGAATCTTATTCGTCACTGACTCATCGAGGAGATACATTTCCGCAGTATGTGTGTCAACAGTAACTAGCTTGGATATTTCGTAATTCGCGACGAACCCAGATGCATTTTCGAGTCGCTGCTGGATGTGGATGTGTCGCTGTAGCTGCGGCTTGGCTTCGACTTCGCCTGCGACTGCGACTTGATCGATGGCGCACATAAATGCTCAATGATGCTGCCAGTTCACCGACCATGAGGCAGAGGCAACACGCAACAACGGAGGCTGCCAAATGGCGCTCGATTCGATTGAGGCGAACGAACGAATTGTAAATCACTTGACAATGTGAAACTCAATCGCGCGTCACTTACTGTTTTCTGTCTTATTCATTATTTCTTGTCTGCCGCCAAGGATTTATGTATATTTCTGCTGCGCCGCTGCAGTTGTTTGTTGCGGGTGTCTGATGTCATCCGATCTTACACATATTTATACACATTTCGATTTCGTGGGACAAACATTGGCAAAAAATTATGCAAATTCCAACGCCAAAGGCGACTGCTCTCGACTTAAAAGGATATTTCTTGTTTTGCATACCAAATGAAATTGACTTGCAGCGCTGTTCTCAGCCTCGTTTAATTTTCAGTTATCCAAATCGAAAGCGAAATCGTAATCGACATCTTGCAATTATGACATAATTCCTATTTCCATTCGGGTGTTACAAGTTGTTTTGTATATTCAATTAATGACCAGTGATCGGCGTATCAGTGTCTTTTGTGGGTCAACCTCTAAAGACAGCTGAGAGCGAAGCGAAATAATAACAATATTATTAGTTTGCGAGAGCTGGTACAATTTTCTAAAACGGCAGCCGGCGGCAGTTTGTAACGCTGCTTGGCTTGTAATTAAGTTATAAATTGTTCAAGCAAATCGATTTGATCTATGAACCAACCACAGCAACAATTGCAACAACCAAAACAAGGCAATCAATCAGTGACGTTACCCTTTTACTTGAGACATAAAAGCCGAGTTCCCCACAGCATTTTCCTAGAGCTCTTCAATGGGCTTACGAGTGCATATTTATGACACCTTTTAACTTAATTATTACTAGTTTTACACGAGCCCTACAAAACAGAAATAAATTAAGTTGGTTTTAACAGATAAATTATGGTTAACTGGTTGAAAGAAAAGCTAGCCTATAACTATTTATTGAACACGATAATGTCTATTTCAAAAAGCTTGTTTTGACTATTAGCGAAACTGACTTATTAAAATTAGAAACTGCAAAAAACTAAATACAACTTCGCAGCGTAGTAGTAGTTTTTACCGGCAGCGGGGGACATATTTTTAAGCTCTAACTACGTAACTACTACTCACTTTTATACATTTTAATGTGGCTTATAATTTATTTTATCTGGCTCATGTGTTACGCGATTTAATGCTTTCAGTACCCTTTTAGCGCCCTATCGAGAGCCACAAATCTTGGCATAACCTTGCGGCTGCCACGTAAACTTCCTAAGCCGGCTCAATTGCTAAATTTAAATAATAAATTGCTCCGGACAACAACGCCGGAGTCCCCCAAGGGGACACGGTGTGCCGAATCGTCGAGATCTGTGTGTCGAATTATTCTGACAAACGTTTTCATTATGGGGAGGCATCAAGATAATTTTCCGAACAATTTGCCATTTTTCATTGCTCGTTAGTTGGCGGGCAGCTATTCCTCCAACAACTCTCCCAGTTAGAGGAGTGGTGCGGATATGTGTGCCGGCCGTTTATATTTGGCCAAGATGCCATAACCAACTTGATGTTTAGCCAGGGCGCCCAGGCATGAAAAGTAACGCCTCGAAAGAAAGCCAAAAATACTACTCCTCGTTCGTACATAGGTACAATGGATTGAATGGTCGAAAGACCAGACATATTCTCACGTCATCGTTCGAAGTTGAAAAGATTATTATTTTTTCGCTGGGGATTTCTGTTTGTGGCATTTGATTTATTATAATACGCCACGGTATGTGTTACAATAAATTCAATGCCAATGGCAGGTGGGGAACGGCGGCAGAGACAATAACGAGAATTACTTTATAAAAATCAGGTGGAATAAAAGACGAGATGTTGATTTGTTTGTGCCCCTGCCTGTGTCCATGACATCAGCGATCCCTCAGCCAGAGATTCTTGCCACTGTCGAAATGAAAGACTTCAACGCAGGCACCGAACTCGACCAGCTGTGGCTGTGGAGCTCGTCAAATGGCCAAAATGGAATGCTAACAACAAAAGCAGCAACAAATCCACAAGAACACTAAAAACAACAATAACCGATGCACTTATTTGACTCAATTTATGACATTGATGACTGAATTTTTGAATAGCTTTCGGTGTGGTGTGTGGGTTGCTTCGCCGAGATCTCGATCTCGATCTCGATCTGGACCTCGTCCGAGTGTCGAAATCTATCTATAGCCATCGCAGATAAAAACAAACAGAGTTTCATTAATAAATCGATAGCTGGCCCATGCTCAAATAAGGTAATGACTTGCCATCTCTTTCGAAGGTATGCAAATCCGTCAAGATCTGCTGCTGCTGTCAAAATCGAGAATAGTTGTTTGCACTTGACGAACGTTTACAAGCGTGTAAGCGTGTTTCAAATGACTCGTAATTAATTTTCAATGGACACACACCACCAGCAGATAGCTATATATTTCAAGTATGTGGATGAAATTACAAATTACAGCGAGCGGGTCAGGTAAATACTTTGCTAGCTGCCGATATTGATGATGAGCCCACACGGTGATATCCCAAGGAATGCTGGACGTATTTGGCGTGACACCTACGTTGCTTCGACACTCACCCACTAGTTCCGTTCGGTGTCTTTAGGGTAATAACTAGAACATGGGGGTGAACAGTTAACAATTCTATAATCACATTTAAGGAGAAACTAATTTAACTTAGTTTCTTCAAGTTAGGAGAATAGAAAAGATTGGGTATTATACTTTATAGGTGAAGTATATTAGTCACAATTTAAATTTTCAAAATTGATTTATTTTATTATTTGTATATATTTAGTATATATGCAAAGCTAGAACACATTGGGAATTATAGCAACCCAAAGGCGGACATTTAACAATAGCTTACAATTTCGATATAATTTAGATTAGTTGAAATATTATTGTCATTATTATTATTATTGATATTATTATTTGTTTTCATTATATATACTTCTATGATAACATACATCCGAGGCTAGAACACAGGCTTGATTACACTTTTTGACGATTTAAAATTCTCTAGGATAAGATAGTCTCGCAGGGTTAGTGATCATTGACAGAGCTACTGGTTCCACTTTGTTTTCCCACCACAAACAACACATTTCAAGTGCAAAACGCTGCTCAAATTACGAATAGTGGCAAACATAATGCGGCATTTGTTTACTGGGTTGCATCATATCGGTATTAATAAGCATATATGTCCAATACAACGAGTGCGAGTAGTACTTACCAGTACCTACCCGCCGTGCATTGCTCCCCCTGCTGCTACTACTGCTGCTGTGGCAGCGGCTAATTAGATTTGCAATTTAGTTGCACAGTTCCAGAGGGGCCTCAAGGTGTGGGGTCTACTATGTGTGTTGACTGTAGCGATTCGAGAGTGTGTGTGAATCGAAAAACAACTGACAGCAGTTAAGAGTATTTATTACCCATACATAAATATGGCCAGCAAATATGCCGGGCCAGCTGTAGTGGCTGCCTTTTACTCCATATAGGGCATCGCCACCGGGGGGTTTAAGGCATGTAACATGCTAATTAACCCATGTTGGCAGTACGCGAGCGAGTGTGTCGAGTGTTTGTGTCTTGCACACAATCGGGAATCACAGGCAGGCACTTCCGTCTGGTTAGCTCAGCCTCGTATATAGATTTCAAGACACCCACTCGAATAATGAGTCGGACTTTCGAAGTGCAAGTGCAATAGTTCTCTGAGCCACCTTATTTGGCCGGAGATTGATGGGGGAAATGCATGCAATGTGTCGGTAATTGTTGCTAATTTGCATTAATTATAATTTAGTGCTACCCTTGGGGCTATTATATAAATATGTGCAATATTTCACAGAGGTTCGATAGGGATCGGTACGCTTTTTAATTGATAAATTAATCAAGAATAGTTCAGATATATCTTTGTGATAAGATTGGACTCATATATGATTTAAGGATCTATTATTCAGTTTTTAATCACACATATCATGTGTCACCCATTACTAATGGGGTTTTTAGTTAATTGTGTAATACAATCTTCATCGCAAGAAGACTACACCAAGTCATTTATATATTTCTTACCTTTTCCTGCAAGTGGTTCTTCTTTTCCTGCCTTTTCACTAGTTTCTTTTTTCCCCTCTCTTTCCGGTGTGGTATGTTCTTCGCCGAGGTAAACCTGTTAACATCATTGGTCATTTCTGTTTTTGCCGGGTTTTTGGGTCACTCTGTAATGCAATGTAATGAGTTGATCGTGATGTCTTATGAGATTTAAATTAAAATGGCGAAGACCCAAAAATACCATGGGGTCATACCGAATCGCAGTTCTCTTTTCTCCTTATTCTTTGACTATTTTTAGTGTTTTACCTTTTTTTGTTTTGTTTTTTCTAATCAAAACTTGTTGTTACGTCTCTTGTTAGTCACATTCCACTACCGTTTTGACGACTTCTTCTTTTTCTTGTACTGTACCTTTAACGTTCTGTTCTTTTCCATCATCTTTCTCAACTTCTCCTTCTAATTCCCATTGTTATTATCATATTCTACGTCTTGGTATTCTTGTACTTCTGAGTACCTGGGATGACGTACCTCCGAGGTTGCGGCTGAATGCGTGGCTACCACAACAAAATTGCGAATGTGAGAGGGAACACTCGGAGTCGGTGTTGTGTAACTCAACCCCTTTCCTTCCGTTTTTTCCCCCAAACTCTAGCTTTCGGTGGAGGGTTACTGGGAATTCGAGGAAGGGTAGGGGAGAGTGGGGATAGGTGAACCACGGGGATAGATGAACCACTACACTAAATTTGGAAAGCAAATAAACTTTACAAAACAAAAGATAGTATTTTTGCATAATATTTAATATTCCAAGGAATGTGGGCTCTTTTAGATTTCTATATACAGCAGACCCTTACGTCGAATTGTTCAGACATAATAATGTTAATACAAAAAAAGTGGTTCCCCACTCTCCCCTATTATAGATTCGTAAGGTAACTCTCATCCGTATTACCTTTATAGTTTGACTAAACTAATTACCCTAAAGATATTTCCATATTTTGTCAAGCTTAAGAATTTGTACTGGGATTCATTTAACCATAAGGTTTTCTGTAATTCAAAAAAGAAATTAGACAATAAAATCTTATTCTATGGATTTTAAAGATTTAGAAAGTATAAGCAAAGATACGATTGTTAACATTTTAGGATCTTTGTGATTGTATCTTATATCTACTTTAAAAACTTTTGAAATATCATAAAATTATGGATCTGCAAGGGTATTTAAAGCTTCGTTGCTCTTCTTTGTTGTTTAATTCTTCTTGTTGCTGCTGTTGCGTTACATATATGTATGTACGTATGCGTTGGCGTAGGCGTCGCTGCTGGCGTTGGCGTTGCCATGGTTGCCGCCACAAACACAGGTGTTGGTTGCAAATACGTCATCGAGAGAACAGCGGCGGCAGAATCAGGTGGAACAGCGGTCGCAGAGACGTCGACTGAGGCAGCAAAGCCAGCAATCCATAACGGGGATGGCAGCGACACCAACACTCACACACACATGGACACGCACAGCTGTCAGCACGATCGCGATTCGAAGCCCAACTTCTGACATCGACGCCGACGACAACGCCAACGCAAGCAGCGAGCAATAATAATAACAACAACACATGTGCCAATTCCACTTTGTTTCAACGTTTCTATTTTGTGTTGTGTTCTCGCTTGTAACAGAAATAAAGCAGCCAAGACAAAGGCAGCGACGTCGACGCCGGCAGAGGCTTCAACACCTGGCCAAAGCCACACTTTAAGCGTTTTAACTTGGCCCGATCGCTTTTAGTTGTTGTCGAGACGCGCCGCCGTACACATTTCACGCTTCCTCTATATTATTATTCGCAAAAAAAAATTCGCCATTCGCATGTGTTCCCCGTTCCATTCCGTAGTCCGAGGAACTCCGGAACTCTGAGCACCTGTAACTCGCGTGGAAAACCCCCCCGGAAAATATTCGAAAAAGCGTTCTCGAAAAGCAAGTGATTTTCAAAAACCCTAGATCCAAATCAAAGCCAAAGAAGAAGTGATCTTAAGTTGAATTAATTCAGCTTGGCATGATGTCAGAGAATCTTGTCTTGTGTTATAATCGCTTCTCGTTTGATTTATTAAATGCCGCCAATTTCAATTGATTTCAATCTCTCGCAATTGAGTTCCATTTCGAATTTTCAATCCGCGTTCAATTATTTTTTAACGACGACTTTATTACCAAAGTGCTTGCTCCGGCAGCGGCCCGGTTTGTGTTTCAATTCGTTCGTTTGTTTGCAAACAAAATGCCCAGCAAATAGCGTCCAAGTAGCTGTAAAAATAATGACGTACTCCCCGATCTCCGATCTCTGGTTGCCCGCCCTGCTGCTCCTCCTTCTCCGATTCTATCTCGTTTCGGTTTAGGTTTATTCTCCGCTGTTCCAGTTCAGAGCTTTGAAAAATACTTTTTTTTTTGTATTTTTGGAGTGTGTGTGTGTGTTGTTTGTTTTGTCTCGCATTTTATTTTGCAATTTTTAACGCTCTCCTCAAAGTGGTTTGTTTTGTGTGTCTCGTCTCGTTTTTGTCTTGGATGCTTTATTAATTTTAATTTATTTGGTCACAAATCCCCAGAAATCAGACAATTTGTTGAATTACTGTTCCTTTGTTAAAGCCAGAGTAATAAGCGTATTTTGCAATTATGTCTTGAAGAGAGGTATTGAATCATTTCTTAAATTTATGGGGGATTGATATACCAGATTCACACTCTGAACTTTATTTGTTAAAATTATTATTATTTATTTTTTGAGAACTTAGCTGGCGCATTTCGCGATTATCAAGTACTAAGTCTGTCCTCGAATCGAACTTGAGAATTCCATGTGCACTCTTTGCTTTATTAACTTTAATTTATATGCCAGAAATCAAATAATTTTATCAATTAATGCTCCTTGTCTGCTGGCGGATTGAGCAATGCAAATTGCCAGGCATCTCCGAAAGTTGCCATCTCCAAACTTCGAACAGTAGCCACAAAACCCAAATAAGCAACGACCAGATGGGGCTGCCATTGAGAATGTCAAGCTATTAACGCCTCTTAGAGACGCCTCCACAGACACTTTTTTAGTTTTGAGCCCCGAGGTATTTTTCTTACTTCTCTATCATTTTTGTTTTTGGTATAATCACATAAAAACAACGCACAGCGTTTATAGTGTGCTTAAAGCGCTGCAATTAGCATTTTTGGTAGTGTGTGGATGTGGTGGTTATGGCATTATATATAGTATTTGTTTGTCACGGTGCTGCGCAGGCGTAGAACGCAGCAGCAGCAACCTCCAGTCGGCGGGATCTGGTCTCCATTACCAATGCAAAACAAACGTTTCGTCGTGCTTTCATCGTTTTGGTGGGCGATCATTTTGGCCATGCTATGCCAGCAGTGTTTTATTGATCTTGAGCCATATAGATTAGTCTAGAGATTTCCATTTCAATTTCTTTACGTTCAATAGAACTTGGACGTACAATGGCAGGCAATGGAAAATGTTTCTGCGAATTGTTTGCCCTTTCATTTGAGCAATTAGTGCTTGTTTCCGTTTGGTTATATTGACCCATAATATTGGCAAGTTTTGCATTACTTCCTACTTATAAGCAAGAACTTTTGTTATTTAATTTCAAAAACACCCTTACCATTTTACCTGTTATTTTTTGTACTTCCTGTTCGAGTTGAACAGCCCTTAAACTCTCCCTGAATATAGGGTATGTTGCATTCCAGAGAACTATTTGCTTTCTCGTTTAAGCATTTAGCTTTGTTTATTTTTATTATATTGAGCCCAAATATTTGCCAGCTTTCGTTCACTTCCTACAGTGCATAGGAGCCCTAAAACAAACGGTGAATTCACTATTCCCGTGTTCCCTGTTTCATTCCCATAGCATTCCCCTTGCCCATTTCCCTATGCAAAATAGGCTTGCGTGTTCCGAAACTAATGAATCTCTGCCCATGAATCAGCGCGATGTACATTAACTTTTTGCCGTAAATGTATGTGTTTTTTGCAAAAAATAAAAAAAAAATGACGAACAAGCGGTGGTAGCGGCTGGAAAAGAAGCAACAAAGCAACAAAATAGCGCCAAGAGCAAGACAGATAGACAGTTGGGATAATTATGTGTACGTACAACACAATAAATAATTCGCAGCAACAATGGTGGGGCTCTCCATACGGCTCCCACTCCACTTTGGCTCAGTTCAGTTAATTTTACTCTGCTTCAGTTCTCGATGGGGTTTCTGACAATGTCTAGGGCAATGCCACATAGAACAAGACATCCGGTGCCGGTTTGAGATTCGACTTGGCTCTACGGCTTAGACTTTGGCTTTGGTTTTGGCTTCGACTGGCTTAATTAAACGCAAATTGTGCGGACTGTCGGCAAATAATTAAACCCATTTCGAAAATCACGCAGAATTACGAAAATCGGTGGCAAAAGCAACTGGCAAAACGAAATTATTTTCCAACGAACCCTCAACGAAACAAGTTGAAACAACGAAACCAAGTGAAACAAAAACGAAACGATACGATAGCGCAGCGATAACTGCGATATCTGGCCGATAACGGCGATAACATGCACTCCAGCTCGCAATCGACGCTGAAGCGCACTCAACAGCTGGTGCGGCAGACGAATGGCGGCCGAGGCGATGTCCTGAGCAGCGGCTCCGAGGTGGTGCACTCTTCCCGAGGCCCGGCCATAACAACCAATATCGATGACTCTAGCAGTCTGCGATACCGCCACGAGACCAAGCGCGAGCGGACCGTGGAGGCGGTAATCACGGATTATCCGGGCGTATCTCCGTTGGGCAGTGTTCCTCATGAGCGAACGAACTTTGAGCGCACTGTAACCTTCCAAGATCCCTCGGGAAATGCTCGTCGCGTCTCCGAGACTCGGGCTTTGGTCCCGGCAAGTGGCGGTATCTCCTCATCTTCGGCCCAGCACTACCAACAGGTGACGCGAAATAAGCGCATCTCCACCGAGGTCTTGGGATCGAGTGTGGAGAGCACCAAGACATCGCAACGTGCTCCGAATGGTCACCGGCGTGTGACCACACACATTGTCCGTAAAGTGACCACTTTGAGTCGGGCGGAGGAGAATGCACAGCCCGCCGAGGATCTGCTGCCGCCGGCCAAAATGATTCGTAGCTCGGAGCTTGAGTACCGTCGTGCCCTGCCGCCGGCTATTGAATCGTCCACGCAGCGCAGAGAGGTAAAAGGAACTCCGAAGGATGTGGGGGACTCGCAGACGCAGCTTTGCTCCAATTAAAGCATTATCTATATATAATGACATTTATTCTTTTGCCTATAATTAATTATTGTATACCCTTCGCCAGATCTCCGATATTGTTGTGGGCAAAGAGGACAACGTATCCGCTCGGGAGGCCCTCCTGCGCTGGGCGCGCCGCTCTACTGCTCGGTATCCGGGCGTGCGTGTCAACGACTTTACGTCATCGTGGAGGGATGGATTGGCTTTCTCGGCGTTGGTGCACCGCAACCGACCAGACTTGCTTGACTGGCGAAAGGCAAGGAACGATCGGCCGCGCGAGCGCCTGGAGACGGCCTTCCACATAGTAGAAAAGGAGTACGGAGTGACGCGTCTACTGGATCCAGAGGGTAGGTCAAAGCATCTATTTATTCTACACGAAGCTTAACGGTTTGATTTGCTTCCAGATGTGGACACCAACGAGCCGGATGAGAAGTCTCTCATCACGTACATCTCTTCGCTGTACGATGTGTTTCCGGAGCCACCATCCATCCATCCACTGTTTGACATGGAGTCGCAACGTCGCGTCCACGAATACCGCGACCTGGCCCAGCAGTTCATTTACTGGTGCCGCGAGAAGACGGCCTACTTGCAGGAGCGCTCCTTCCCGCCCACCCTCATCGAGATGAAGCGTCTGCTGAGCGATCTGCAGCGTTTCCGCAGCGAAGAGGTGAGCGCCCGCAAGCGCGAGAAATCCAAGCTCGTTCAGATCTACAAGGAGCTGGAGCGCTACTTCGAGACAGTGGGAGAGGTGGACGTGGAGGCCGAACTGCGGCCGGATGCCATTGAGAAGGCCTGGTATCGCATGAACACTGCCCTGCAGGATCGCGAGGTTATCCTTCAGCAGGAGATCGAGCGGCTGGAACGGCTGCAGCGCTTGGCCGACAAGGTGCAGCGCGAGATCAAGCATGTGGATCAGAAATTGACCGATCTGGAGACGCGCATAGGCGAGGAGGGACGGCGCATCGAGCGACTGCATCCTGTGGACGCCAAGAGTATCGTGGAAGCGCTCGAGACGGAGATCCGTCATCTAGAGGAGCCCATCCAGGACATGAACCAGGACTGTCACGTGCTCAACGAGGGTCGCTATCCCCATGTAAGCGAGCTGCACAAGAAGGTCAACAAACTGCACCAGCGCTGGGCCCAGCTGCGCACCAACTTCCACACGAACCTGGTACAGAAGCTGTCCGGTTTGAAGTATCCCGTCCACGAGACCACGGTGACGCGTCAAACGCGCATGGTGGTCGAGTCCCGTCAGATCGATACGAATCCCCATTTCCGCGATCTGCAGGAGCACATTGAATGGTGCCAGAACAAGTTGGTGAGTGCCCTTTTCCATATATATCCTCCTTTTACCTCGTATAGCCCCTTTATCCTACCAATAACTAACAACTATAATTTCCTGCAGAAACAATTGCTGGCCGCTGATTATGGCAGCGACCTGCCATCGGTCAAGGAGGAACTGGATCGTCAACAGCACGAGCACAAGATCATCGACCAGTTCCACTCCAAAATACTCAACGACGAACGTCAGCAGACCAAGTTCTCCGGCGACGAGCTGGCCCTGTATCAGCAGCGCCTCAATCAGCTGCAAAAGGTCTACGCCGAGCTGCTCAGCACCTCGACGAAGCGCCTGTCTGATCTGGACTCGCTGCAGCACTTCCTGGGCCAGGCCTCGGCGGAGCTGCAGTGGCTCAACGAGAAGGAGCAGGTGGAGATTACGCGCGACTGGGCGGACAAGCAACTCGATCTGCCCTCCGTGCACAGATACTATGAGGTAAGTGCGACGGCATCCCTCTTGAAACCCGTCTAGAGCTAGTTTTACATATTTGTGTTGTGCTTCCATCCGATTACAAGCGTGCATTTGGTAATGGCGACGAGGTAAGAGATCCAATTGGTTTCGTTAAATGCCAAGAGATAAATTTTCTATTTCCGAAAAAAGAGAGCAAATCCAACCAAGTGCACTTCCTAGGTACTGTTTTCTATAGCTTTCTAATGCATTTTTCCCCAATTCCCGCACAGAACCTTATGTCCGAGCTGGAGAAGCGTGAAATGCACTTCGCCACCATTCTAGATCGCGGCGAGGCCCTGCTGAACCAACAGCATCCTGCCTCCAAGTGCATCGAGGCCCATTTGACTGCCCTGCAGCAGCAGTGGGCCTGGCTGCTGCAGCTGACGCTCTGCCTGGAGGTCCACCTGAAGCACGCGACCGAGTACCATCAGTTCTTCGGCGAGATCAAGGACGCCGAGCAGTGGCTGGCCAAGCGCGACGAAATACTCAACAGCAAGTTCTCGCAATCGGACTTTGGGCTCGATCAGGGGGAAACCCTGTTGAGGGGCATGCAGGACTTGCGCGAGGAGTTGAATGCCTTTGGCGAAACCGTGGCCACACTGCAGCGAAGGGCCCAGACCGTGGTGCCGCTGAACAAGCGCCGGCAGCCAGTGAACCGTCAGGGACCCGTGCAGGCCATCTGCGCGTACAAGCAGCAGGGTCAGCTGCAGATCGAAAAGGGCGAAACGGTAACGCTGCTGGACAACTCGGGCCGCGTGAAGTGGCGCGTGCGTACGGCCAGCGGACAGGAGGGTCCGATACCAGGCGCCTGTCTACTGCTGCCGCCTCCCGATCAGGAGGCCATCGATGCCGCCGAGCGCCTGAAGCGACTCTTCGACCGTTCCGTGGCCCTGTGGCAGAAGAAGCATCTGCGCCTGCGCCAGAACATGATATTTGCCACCATTCGCGTGGTCAAGGGCTGGGACTTTGACCAGTTCCTGGCCATGGGTCCCGAGCAGCGCACGGCCATCCGGCGTGCCCTCAACGACGATGCCGACAAATTGCTCAGCGAGGGCGATCCCAACGATCCGCAGTTGCGACGTCTGCGCCGCGAAATGGACGAGGTCAATCGTTTGTTCGATGAGTTCGAGAAGCGAGCGCGCGCCGAAGGTGAGTGTGGGAGTATCTATTGCTTGGGGGTCTCCAGGGGGCTAGCTTTTGCCTCGCTTTTCAATTGACAACGCTCGCCAGCTGTCCCAGAGAAACGGTTAATTGACGTCGGCTAATTGAATTTAATACTTGATACTTGAGGTTTGTGTATGGCGACAAAGTGACAGGCAGGAAGCCAGAACGCGTCTTAGTCTTGTCAAGCCCAGTCAGCCATGAAGAAGCTATTCGCGAGTGTCAAAACAAGGGGTAATCCTTTACAAAATAAATTGGATAACTTTTGATTATATTATAAACAGACCCATTGGAATGTTAAACTAACTCAGATTACCATCCTTCACAGAGGAGAGCAAGCAGGCCAGCCGCATCTTCACCGAGGAATGCATTGCCATCAAGAGCAAGCTGGAGGACATGGCCCGTGAGCTGGACCAGATCATACTGGCTCCGTTGCCACGGGATCTGGACTCGCTGGAGCATGTGCTTGAGATTCATGCCGACTATGAGCGCAGACTGCATTTGCTGGAGCCGGAGCTTAAGCACCTGCAGGAGACCTTCCGCACGATTGCGCTAAAGACTCCTGTGCTGAAAAAGAGCCTGGACAACCTGATGGAGCTGTGGAAGGAGCTTAACACCCAGAGCGAACTGCACAAGGACCGCCTAAAGCTGCTTGAAGCCTCGCTGGCTGGCTTGGAGGACAACGAGCATGTGATCTCCGAGCTGGAGAACGAACTGGCCAAGCACCAGGATCTGCCATCGACGGCCGAGGGTCTGCAGCAGGTGTTCAAGCAACTCAATCACATGCAGGACATCATCACCCAGCAGCAGCCGCAGATGGACAAGATGAACGATGCGGCGGACCAGCTGGGACGCATGGGAGTGCCCACCAAGGTGCTGGGCGACCTGAAGCGCCTGCACTCGAATGTGGAGCGCCTGAACACGCGCTGGAGTGCTGTGTGCAACCAACTGGGCGAGAGGTGAGTTCACCGGGCCAGGCGCCACCTGTGCTCCGTGCGAGTGTGTGTCGCCTCATTGGTGTCCACAGATGGGGTTGAACCTGCTCTTCTAACGCCGTGTCATTCCGCCTTTTTCAGAATGCGCTCATGCGAGACGGCTATCGGGCTGATGAAGAATCTCCAGTCGAGCGTGCAAGTGGAGGAATCATGGGTGGATGGCACCACGGAGCGCCTGTCGGCCATGCCCACCGCCACCTCGGCGTACGAACTAGACGTGAGTACAGAGCCGCTGCCAGCCCCTTGTAAAAACTGAATTACCCATTTCAAGATCAGCGATAGTCTCTCTAGCTTTAGACGAACCTACCTAGAGATCCTTGTACAGTGTTGCTCAGTATTAGGGGTCCCTGCCCGGGTTGACCCTGCGGGCGGGGCACAAAAACACAAAGTATATATACGTAACCCTTCCTTTAGAGAGGATTCCTTGTAGCCATTGAATTATCCTGCGTCCAAACGTAGTCTTTGCTCCCACAGCTATATTTAATGGGCTAAATCCGCCGGTGTTGGACACGTCTCAGTATATATGTCTATATATCTACTCTATGTGTATCTATTTTGTTTTTGTTTTTGTATCCCATTTACACATGTTACCTGTCCCCCAATAGATTGAAAGACCTCCAGTCCCTTGTCCGTATTCTTGCAGTAGTTCTTGTCTAATCCAACAGCGGTCTGGGGACCACCCACACACTCCCCACATGTACATATGTATACGCATCAGACAGACCTCCAAATGTGGAGACCACCGCCGCCTCCCACACAACAATACCCATATACGTAGATCACGGGGGAGATATCCCCGTCCCGTCCCGTCCCGCCGTCACACTGTAAATTGATACCAAATTCGTGTTTGTAGTCTTTGAAACTTAACTATTTTATGTTTTTGTAGTTCTTTGTCCCCCCTTTAGTCAAGTAAGCCGCACCTATATACATAATCCCATATCGAACGATATGGGACACCACATTTATTGAATATAAATATCACCCAGTATTATCGTATTTGTAGTTGAAAACTAATTGTAAAATTGTATTTTTGTCTAATTTCTGTATTTTCACAATCAAAATTTATCACACACTATAAACCAACACAAATGATCAAAAACTATAAACAAACAATACCTGAATCTCCTGAAAAAACAATCGAAAACCAAAAATACCCCTCGAAAACCCATATAGAAACTGCTCGGAGCTGCAATCGAACGAAAACCAAAAATCGAAAATGTCAACGTGGCTGGAGGACGACTTATACGCGAAGCCAAGGTAAAAATTTGTATGCCTGTTCTTGTGTGCGTGTGTTTTAATTTATACCAAAGCCTGATCCATCGTAACCCTTCTGCCAATGCTTGCAGAGATTCCGCTCTCAGGTGCGGCAGCGGGGTTGCGATAGGTCAGTTGGTTGGTGCCAAGTGCCTAGCACTTTCCGCGTGACTGCGACGAGAGATTGTGAAAATTTCGACCGAACACCGATATCCCTCCATACACATAGCTCTCTTTCTATACACGTATTAGCTGTTTCTTTGCCTCTGTCAACACAACTCCTCAAGATATATATATTTAATGCTTTTTAAACCATTTGAACCGGACTCCCAGCGAGACCAAGTTATCTTAGTCTTACCCGACGGGCAAAAGGTGCGTGAATAACACTTGGGTGGGGAACAGATCCAATAGCTTGACCAACAAAAACCAACTTAAACTTAAACTCAAACTCAAACACAACCAACAACAACAAACCAACCAAACAATACTTACCAAACAAACCAATTAAAAAGCAATTTTTACCAAAAACAAAGTAATTTCGTAATGATTAATCAATAAAATAAAAATAAAAAGCACTAAATATATCAATAGTCCCCCTCCTACCCCTTAAGGCCCCCTCTGACAACAACAAAACCAACTTGTTTAACACACGAAATTACTAACATTTAACCGAAATTAACCAACCGAACCAACGCAACGAAACGAATCGAAACCAATGTCGCCGCGGGATTCCTGGAGCAGATCTACGATAGCAAGTGTCTGCGCTTTGTGGACTGGCTTCTTGAGGCCCGGCCATCGTTCTCGCCGCCGCGCCGCGATCTCCGGCCGGCGAACAGCGATCCGGGCGCCACACAGTATTACAGCCAGCGACTGGACAATCTTAATACGAAATACGACAGGTTGCTGGAACAACTGTCCCAGAGGCTAAAGACAGCAATCGAGGTGAATGGCAGTGATGGTCTGGTGAGTAACACAAACTCCTCTTGGAAGGATCCGTTGCGAGGTGGAGCAGGAGAGCTGCTCGCGATGATGTCACAGTTTATTTTGGCAACAGATCGTTGGCTAAGGTTGGGTCGTTATCATAAAAGCAGGGTTAAAGTTCAGTAAACGAGTTTCGCTTTCGCTTTTTTCGCGTCGCGTCTAGTGCCTAGTTTTCAAATGCAAATACGAGTACGTACGTCTCTCTCTCTCTCTCTGTGGTATCATTGTGTCTCCTCCTTCATCTGTGCCGTGTATCTCTCTGTGTCTCCTTCGCTGTCAGTGTCTGTATCTGTATCTGTTACCGCTGGCAGTATTATTAAATTAACCTTCAGAATCGGTGCACGCTGACACAAGCGGCTGCGGCAATAATGACATCACATCAGATGCCGCGGATTGACCAAACACATTCTGTCAATGGCCAGCGAGCGAGTGAGTGTCAACGCTTGAAATGTTGCTGCCATAAATCACGGCTTGATTAATTTATATAAAAATTTTAAACTATTTTTTGCTTTTCGTGACTGTCAATTGATGCAGCAATTTGTTTAATGTTCCAAATATATAAATAAATATTGCGTCGCTGGGCTGCATTGTGTCAGGAGTTTGGCTTTCGTTTGTTTTTTGTGTTGTTTTTAATTCCAAAACAATAAAAACAAAAACGTCAAAGATAAACCATTGCCATATTGTCATGTGGCTGACCAATTAGGCAAATTGGAGACAGATTTCAAATTAAGAATGACGACGACGAATTCTATAAATATTAATGAGGCCCATACAGCACTCGTATGGGTTCCTATATACCTACTCCGAACCGAAATTCAATAGCTGCGGGGGGGACGTCATCAACGTCTTTGTCGCCATTAATGATTCCATCTGTCAACTCTTTTCTTTTTTTCAAAATATTAGTTTTTTCTCTTATTTTGGCCATTTTGTTCAACTGGTTTTATTTTGGCGTCGTGCGATCTAAGAGGAATTCAATTAAAAACGTTGATTATCTTGGCTGTTTAGTTCCAAAAGAAGAGTGGGCCGCCTGCTGTTTAAATAAGTTGAGTGTAAATATTTAGCTGGCAATTACCATAATGAATGAGCAGAGTAGGGATCGCCGGACACGATGTAAACAGAAGTTCAGTCAACTTTCAGATGATTTACTAAGAAGAAGTTGTAATGTGATTTATTCTGGCTTCTTGAAAGGTTAACCCATTGATGTAAACATCAGTTTCAGCGGTTCCTAGTTCATGGACTTTAATATCCCAATTAATGTTTAGCATTCAAGTTGTTCAGTATCTATTTCTCATGTCGTAAACAAGTTCACGCCGAGCCCCATGTTCAATGTAATCCCAATTTGTTTTGGAGCCTCTCAAAGGTGTTTTGCCTTCGCCGAGTGACATCATAACTGCTCCATTACCACTTCGCCTTCAACTCAAGCCAACTTGATATGCATAGCAGGGGCGGACAGAAGCACAAGCTCCGCGGCTGGCTTAAGTAGACTGGATAGCAAACTATGTATTTTTTGTTATTTAGAAGGTTAGATGGAAACTGGTTTTCTCGACTTCGGCTCGCCAAAAATAAAGAACCCAAAAGATCAACAAGCTCCGGCGGCAGGAGATACTTTGTTCTCGACTTCCGCATATTGTTTTCGACTTTAATTTGGAGCCAAACTCCGTTGGCAAATCCCTCTTTACCTCCCAGAAACCTCTGTAAACGGATTGTTTATCATTTTGGCGCAACAGCTGGCGGTGGGAATGCTCTCCGGAAACTAGCCGGCATTTGTGGAAGCTCTTGTCCGCTCTCTGTCTCTTTGCTGCTGCTGCTGCTGTTTGGCCTCTAAAAAGCTCGCTCTCCTCTGCTGGGCCATGGCTAGAGATTCTCTCGGTGCCTCCATTCAGTTCCGAAAGCGACGTGGTTGTGTAACGACGCAACCGAATCGCGTATCCGCTGTGTGTGTGCTGTGCCGGTGAAACGAAACTAAACAAAGGCCAAAACCTTTAGAACCTGCCGGATTTGTTGGATTTTGAATTCCAATACGAATAATACGTGTAATTATGTTCGAATAGATGTGATAAATAAATAAATAAATAAGCTAAGGAATATTCATAGACTCTAGTAGACATCCTCGCGGAGAACGCGTTGCCCATACGCCGCATGGGCCGACATGATGTCACATACGGAAAGATAGAAAGTGTGTCCGTGTCTCTGTGGTGGTGCCTTCAATTGAATGCGAATCGTCGTGGCCCGCTTTTATTTAATGCTAATAGACATTCAAATACACATTTCTATTTCTTGCGAACCTTAAAAAGTGCCCGCAAAGAGTGGGTTTTGTTATATAGTCGCCGCCGAAATGAAGTCACTCGAAAAGCAACTCAAATATAAACGAAACGCAAACACAACCGATTCTGGCTGAGAGTGTGAAAAAAACCGAAAAGAAAATAAATACATTATTAATATAGCCTTGAATATGTCGCAAGAAGAATCGGAATGTCTGTCTGTTTTTTTGGTGTTAATGAAAATAAACGCACACAAATTGGAAAAAATAAAAGCCACAATTTTGGTAGTGACTCAGCTGGTTTCAGCTCGTTAAAAATTGCATAAAACGAACAACGAACCATTACCTAGTGCAGTTAAATAGCGTTAAACAGCGCCAAAGTCCCCTAACAAAATAATAATAATAAATCGAGGCATTTCTCTCCGCTCAATTATTTAGTGACTTGCCTGATATATGGCTTCCTATCAACACCGGAGATCGCCGGAGTGTCAGGGCTGGCGCTAATCTAATCTATGAGGTGCAATCCATCAGCGGCGATGCGATGTTTGGGGCTAAGCGATCAGTTCCACGTTTTCCGGGGACAGTTCATTAAAAGCCCTAAAAAAGTGTGTTGTTTCTTCGACATGGCCCTGCCTGCACTTTTCCCTCTTGCTCGATTATCGATTAAACTCTTGCCGCAGGAGCCAGTGCTTCTGTGTGTGCCTTCTGCTATGTATAAATATACATACATATATATGTCTTATTTTATATATATTTTTAGCGGCATTCTAACGATAAATCAGGAATGAAAGCGAGCGTTTTTTCGGGGTCTTTGCCTTTGCCTTTGCCTTCGCCGAGCTATAAAGGGAGGCGCCTCTATTTTCGTGATGCGGCGAAGGCGAGGCCCAAATGCAGGCTGCAGCATGCGGCACGTCGAAGCTCTTGTGGGAAGCTTTCCTCTCTCTGTCACACTATCGTTGCCTCGGCTTTGCTCGGCAGGGCTCTCCTTTGCCCTCATTTCGTAGCCGGCACAACGTGGCGTATTAGTCATGTTATCAGTGTCAAGCGCATCCGAGCCCAGAATCCATTTAATCTCCTCAAGCAAACCCACTCGAGAAGCCATTGAGAAGTTGGAATTTGTGTGCCGCACTTTGCACACTAGTTCAGCTTCAATTCGCAGCTCGAAAACTTGTTTCATTTATAATCAAAATAAATATTCGCCTCTCTGATGACATCATTGTTCTCGTACTCGAACTCGCACTCATATACATGCCTGTCGGTGTGTGTTGGTTCCTGAATGCGTGTTTTTGTTAATTATAATTTATTTGTTGCTTCTACCGACTCTAGGGCGACCTTGAAAAGCAGCAGCAGCAGCAAGGGAATTAGTTGTTTGTTTTTTTCGAAAATGCAAATCATAAACGACGATCGCTTTTGGAGAGAGGCACTTTCCTCTAATTAATGACTTCATCTGGTAAATGATACTTCACCGGAATACTACAATGACGTCAATGCACTTAAAGACCAAAGCTATGACCTGCACCCATCTGTCAGGCATTTGCCATTGAATCACTCTGTCTGTCGGTGTTCATAAAGATAAAAATTAAATTAACAGATGTACCGTCCGATAAAATGTCTTGGAGATACCAACAGCTACAAGAAAGCAGGCTCTTTCCATTCCGAATCATGGGGATCCCTGCACTCTTGCTCAAGTTTGCACTGCGTTGTTTGCAGAGCTGTGGAGGAGGTCACCCTCTCTCCCTATATACAGCGTCATTTCTATTTTCATAAAGGCTTTGGGTTTTTGCTTTTTGTGTGTGTGCGTTTATTTTTTTTTAGTTTTTACTTTTATGTGTGCTTTATTTGTGATTTGTGTGCTTCGGTTCGGTGCTGATAATAATAATGTGTTCCCTGTGTGTAACCGAATCCAATGAGTGGGCTGAAAAGTGAATCAACGAGAGAGTAGGCAGGCTGGACACTTTAAGTGCCAAGATTCCACTATGGCAAGCCAGCTCCATGAAGCATTGTTTTATAGACTCCATAGGAGTAGAAGCTTCTTAGACCCGAAGCTCTATTATTTTTAGTTTGCTTTATCGTCGGTGACTTTATCTTGCGACTACGTATCATGCTCACGCATGCCATAAACACATTCCACACTGTTTGCGACTCCACGGGCAGGGCAACTTCAAAGTGACGCGTCTTTATGTCCATCGTAAATCGTATCCGTAAATCGCAAATCTCTAATTGCTTTTGTCACAATTAAATCTCGCGCAGTGTATTCAAGAAGCCCCCACTAAGCCAACGAATCAAAACCAAATTGCTGACTATGATTACTTTGTCGAACTGAATCAAACGAAAGCCTTAGACATGTCTCAGCATAGATCGGGTCGCAAGGCGACCAAATCCAAAACCCAGACCGCGACCACAGCTGTCCAAGTGGCAGAGGAAAGTGACTACGACTTTGCGTTCGAGTTTCAGGTAAAAAATAATCCATGCACAGCTCCTCCTTCTTCTCCTCCCCGCATCGCAAAGACCTTCCACAGCTAGTTGTTTCTCTGTTTTGCCCAAAGAACTAACCGAAATCGCTTTTGTCTTGACATTTAGCAATACGCTGAGAGTCTTCAGAAACCGCTCAAGACCTTTAGGGTTGACTTCAGTGCGGGCAGCGTGCCAACTGGCGATGGTTACGCTGCGCGCCAGGAGGATCTCTATACCACCACCTACAGCACTACACAGTAAGTATGAATAAAGCAAAATGACTTGGGAATATGGATTCCTAAGATTCAGAATGCAGAATCTAAGGGTTCCTCCTTCCACTCACTTTGCAGATTCAGCTCAACGAAGACAACGAAAAGCTCTACGAAGAACGTCTTCAGTAGCGATAGCTTGGATGCCGCTAGTCAGGAGGTTAACAGCACCGCTGCCAACCTGCCCCAGTCGCAAATCCAGTTCAGCGAGATTAGAACGCTCAAGCGCACCCAGCAGTTGGGAGGCCAATCCGTGCTGGATATCGCCGGAATCCGCGATCCTCGCACCGGGCGCATCCTAACCGTCGGCGAGGCCATCCAGCTGCGGATCTTGGACGTACGAACCGGCGAGATGTTGGTGGGCGACCGCCGCATCAGCCTGGAACAGGCCGCCGAGCAAGGCCTGATTGATGCGCAACTGGCCCGCCAATTGCTCCAACCGGGAGCGGGACGTGATGCCAGCGGACGGGAACTGTCCCTGCTGGAGGTTATACAGCGCGAGATAACCGAAGCGGAATCCGGCTATGAAACGGCGGAGAAGCGGATCAAGGTAAACACTACCGTAGAGCAGTCGCCTGAGGCGACGCTGGGTTCGCCCGAGAATCCACGCAACATTGCCGACGCCATTACCGCGGGGAGTGTGGACACTAAGACCGGCCTGTATCGCGTCAAATCTGGCCAGACGATCAGCCTGGCGGAGGCCTACGAGCGTGGCTACCTCATCCGGCACGAGTCGGTGACAATCAAGTCGAATGCGCTGTGCCTGAGCGATGCGATTTCGCATGGTCTGGTCGATGGCGCCGGCTGGATAGCGGATCGCAACTCTGGCGACAAGTTCCGGCTGGACTCGGCCATTGCCAATCAGCTGATCGACGCGAGTGTGCGGGAAGTGGTGGACGCGAAACGCGATACGAAGATCACACTGCAGGAGGCACTGCAGTCGGGCGTCCTTAATGCCAAAACCGGTCGGTACGTAAACGAAGTGACCAAGGAGAAGCTGACATTCGCGGAGGCGCGCAACCGTCAGTTGATCGTGAAACCGTACACGCTGAAGGACATCTGCGATTTGAACCTGCTCGACAAGCAGGCCCAGATCACGAGTCCTATGCGGCGCGAAAAGCTAAGCATCATGCAGGCCATTGAGGCCGGTGTGCTCGACGGGAACCAGCTAAAGTGCATCACCAAGCGAAAGGGTGAACTGGTCACCCTTCAGGAGGCCATTGCCGACGGCATCGTCCTGCCGGCAGAGTGCAAGTACCGCGACTTTATGACCGGCGAGCTAATCAGCATTCCGGAGGCGGTGGAGCGCGGCCTCATAAGTTCGGTGGCGCAGCGTTCGATCTTCGATATTGACGGGTTCAAGGATCTGAGGAGCAATGACTATGTAAGCTTTAATGTCGCCCTCTCGCGCGACCTTTTGCGTCGCAAGAGCACAGGCTTTGCCTTAGAGACGGGTAGGGATAGTCTAGTGCCAATAGAGGTGGCCGTGGGCGAGGGTTTGGTGCGCCAGGAGGTGTACGAGATGTTTAGCCGCGGCATTGGGGTTCACAATGCCAGTGGCAAGGAGCTCAGTGTCTTTGATTTGGTCTATCACAACCTGATTGACCCGAAGACGGGCTACCTGCTGGATCCCAAGACAGGGGAGACAGTGCCTTTGGACACCGCCATCGAGCGGAAGTTTATCACTCCCGAGGGAGCTCTGCTCCTGAGCAGCTTGCTCAACATTACACTGACCACGGAGACGGTGACGCGGACGATTAATCGGTATGTGACAATCAGGGCTGGTTCCCAAGAGCCGGGAGGCGAAACTGTGCTGCTTACTTTCACAGAGGCAGTACGTCAAGGTTTCATCGACGAAGATAGGCAGCTTTTCAAGGATCCCAAGACAGGCAATGTTTACTCCGTGCAGCAGGCGCTTAACTACGGCCTGCTCGTGCCGGACAGCAATCAAACGGTGCCGGAGCCAACGAATAGAAAGAAAACAAAGTCCACGATTACCATTGTGACCAAGCAGATTATACCAGAAGCTGAGCCCATCAAGCTAAACACCCAACACACCAAGTACGTGGAGAAGTCGGTGGAGATTCCCATTTCTCAGGAGCTGGTGAAGCCTCAACGCGTAGTCTCCGACTTTATCAACATGGAGAAGAGCAGCTACATCGAACAGAATGTTACGGAGCGTCAGATCATGGAGCTGCCACCTGGCGGCTGGCGACTGAAGGATGCAATCGAGCAGCGACTGTTTAATCCTGATACTGGCGTGTTCCATGTGCAGGGCACCGATCGCTTGGTCAACTTCGAGGAGTGCATTAACAGACAAATTATCAATAATCTATCGGTTTCAGTTATTGATCCCAGCACTGGCGACAAGATCTCCGTGCAGTCAGCCTTTGAACGTGATATTCTGGATAGTTATGGGAACTATACAAACAGCAGGAAGCAAATCCTGGGCATGCGTAGTGCCATCGACGAGGGCAAGATCATTTTGGAGACTGTGCCAGCGACAAGAGGAGGCACTCAAAAGACAATCCTTCGTATTACTCGGGTTAATAATATGCCAGATGTTCTAGAGGTTTCCACACCCCTGAAGGATGCTCCGCCCAAGTTTGTAGAGGTGCTCACCTGCCAGCGAGAACTCGCCTCTCCGGAGCCCCTTCAAATTGCACCTGGCGCCATCTACGATCCGTCCACAGCCCTGGTGATCTTTACACAGAGCGGGGAAACGGAGAACATCTTCGATGCCGCCCGCCAAGGACTAATTGACGAACAGCTTATAAAGATTATTGATCCCACGTCGAAGCAACCCATTTCTGTGACGGAGGCGATAGCTCGCGCCATATACGATCCCAAGACAGCGACGATACTCGATTCCGAAGGACAGCCAGTTGACCTGATTACAGCCACCAAACTGGGACTATTGAGTGTAGTTGGTGCCCCATTGGTTGCTGCTGAGGGAGCGCTGAGAACGGTGCGCTTTGTCACTGATCCCCGAACGGGTGAGCAAATTCCCGTGGAGGTGGCCTATGAGCGAGGTATAGTGTCACGGGATCAACTGCAACGCGGGCGATCCTTTGACAGTGAACCATCGACGACGACGGTCGAGGAAAAGGTGGTCGTTCTGCAGCGAATGCGAAAGATTATCCTGAAGCCAAAGGATGCCCAGCGCAAAGGAATTATCGATGAGGAGACCTGCCAGATACTCGAAAACACTAGCAACTTCACCAATCCCAAAGGCGAGGTGGTCAACATTAGCGAAGCTCTGAATACAGGACTTATTGATGGCCGTCGTGGTAAAATTATCGACCCCCAAAGCAATCGAGTGCTTAATTTCCGCCAAGCCGTCGAACAGAAGATACTGGATCCCGAGCAGACCAATCACATACTTATGCCATTGGCCAAGAGCTTGTCCGTACCGCGGTTGGCGGCTCAGGGATTAATTGATCCCCAAACTCAGACTATTGTACATCCAGAGAGTGGGTATCCACTAAGCATCCACGAGGCTATCGTGTGCGAGGTCTTGGATCCACAATCAAAACTGCATAAGCCTGAGAAATGCACCCTGGAGGAGGCTATCACCAAGGGAATAGTTAACGCCGATGATTCCACATTCAGCTACAAGAACAAGACCCTCAACATCACTGAAGCCATTGAAGCTAAACTTTTCGATCCCAGCTACGATCAGCATAAATCGAAGGTGGAAATTCCGCCGGTGGGAATGATCTTCCCAGTGGCAGTCGAAAAGAGCCTAGTGGAGCCGTCAAAGCGTGTGGTTCTGCATCCTAGTACGAAGAAGGCATTGCCTATTAAGCAAGCCATCGAAGAAAACTTCATTATGTCCATTCCTTATGCTCCCAAGCCAGATGCCATTGAGGTGGTACCTGCCTTGGAGCGGGGTCTCATCGATGTTGCAGCCCAAACGCTAACGGTCCCAACCACTGGAGAACGTCTGCCCCTACGTCAGGCCATGGAAAATGGTGTGCTGGTTGTAAAACATCTTTCCGACTTCGTGGTAACCCA
This sequence comes from Drosophila kikkawai, assembly GCF_030179895.1. Classification (NCBI taxonomy): domain Eukaryota; kingdom Metazoa; phylum Arthropoda; class Insecta; order Diptera; family Drosophilidae; genus Drosophila; species Drosophila kikkawai. Next base: position 25,488,192 of record NC_091728.1, on the reverse strand, counting down.
GAAACCCATTCCCAAAACAGAGATAATGGAGACTGTTCGAGCCGTCCACACCGTGACTACCAAGACTATTGAACTGATGCAAGGATACGTACTCATCTCGAACAACGAGGTGCAGAACGTGACCACCGGCGAAGTATGCAGCTTGGAAGAAGCTAAGGAGCTTGGAATCTTGCGTGAGGAGTCCACAACTCGAGAGACCAAAGCGGCAGCGGGAGATAGTCCAGAAGCTGTGGCGACCCTCCCCACGAGCAGCGATCAAACCGTTGTTGTAGAGGAACGAACCCAGACAGTGGTCGTCAGCTCGGACACCCACAAGCAGGAAATGCAAGTTGTCAGCACGACGCAGTCCACAAAGGAAACACCCATTCCAACTGTAATCGAAAGCGATGCAAAGAACAGCAAGGAGCCGTCAAAGACTTTGCAAAATGTTAAGGATGCCGCCAAGATGGGAGCACTAGGAGTTATTGCAGCTCCAGTGCTGGCCGGAGGAGCCCTCGTAAGCGGCGTTAAGAGCCTCATAAAGTCTGTGAAGTCCCCCAGTGAAGATGCCAAGACTACCAAAAAACCAGAAAAACCTCAAAACTCCTTTATAGACCAGGAGCGCCGCAATATGCCACAGCCGCAACAAGTGCCAAGTGAGGTAGATAATCTACTCAACGAAACGGAAAATTTTATAAGCACGACAACAGCCAACTTTATAGCTAACGAACAACAGCAGCAGGGAAAGCCTGAGGAGCTTTCTAAGGTGGAGTCAACGAGCGCACTGACTACCACAACAGTCACAACAATTACTACCTCAAAAACAGTAACAGAATCTGGTGATCTTAAACCTGTTTTGGTTGAAGATATTAAGACCACCACTCATGTGGAAGAAAAGCCAGTGGCGGAGCAAGCCTCTAAAAAGCCCAAGGAAGTGCCAGAAGAAGAAATTAATACGGTTCAAGTAACTGAAACTATCACTACAGTGACAAGTAAGGAGGCAGCTTCGACACCAGATAAGACAGCTCCAACAGAAAGTACTCCGCAGAAAAATGAAGTGGCCCCAGAGCCAGTTAAGAAAGAAGTAAGTCCCAAGCCAGCACAGAAAGAGCCCAGCCTAGAGCCAATTAAGGACAGTACTCCTGAAGCTGTTAAGGACGCGACGCCTGAGCCGGTTAAAAAGGAGGAAACTACTGCCGAGCCAATTAGAGAGAAAACTCCAGAGCCAGACAAAAAGGAGAAAACTCCCGTGCCGGCTGATAAGGAACCTACTCCAGAAGCATCTGCAAAACCAGAACCGAAACCAAGAACTGCTAAAAAGAACGAGATATCAGAAATTCAGCCACCTTTCACAGTCCCCCTGGCTCCATTCGCTGAAACTACCTCTGAAACAAAGTTTACGGAAGTTACAACCGAAATTCAAGAACCTGTGACAAGTTCGGAAACTATTACAACTATTACAACAACTGTGAGAACAAAAGAAGAGCAACCGGCAATTCAGGAAGTTACAGTCACCCAAAAGTCGGATCCAGAGAAGATCATGGATACCCAGATCAACGAACCAATCATTCAAGAGCCCGCTGATGTGGATCATCCCAGTGAGATCACTGATGAACACCCTGCCACAATTGTGCTGGAAGAAAGAGGAATCACCATTGAAGAGCCAACAATCACGGAATCAACAGTGACAACTACAACCATTACTACAACAACTACAACCACTGGAAATGAGGGACAGCTGCCACAGGAGACTGTGGTCACTGAAAAAGTGAAAGAGACGCCTATAGAGGAACAATCTAAACCCACTGACACAACTCAGACAACCGAAATTTTAACAACAAAGACAGCTATCATCAGTAAAGAGAATCAACCCCAACAACCTGATAATCTCGAACAGATTAGTCCACCTGCTTCGGACAAACATCAGTCCGTCGTTGATTTTATTGAGCGTGAAAAGGGTCCTGGAAGTAGTAGTAATATCATGCAGAATGTCAAGGATGCCGCTAAGTTAGGCGCTTTGGCCATTGTGGGGGCACCTGTTCTTGCTGGCAAGGCTTTGGTGGATGCCCTGAGCACAGAAAAGACACCGAAAACAGGACAAAATACGTCCCAAGTGGTAACGGAGTATGTAGAAGAACTACCAAGTGAAGCGTTCTCAACAGGCACCACTACATTAACTACCAAAGTAACCACTACCACGACCACAATAACGACAACAAATGCAGATGGTACTCCGGAAGACGAGGCCCGAGATGTAGTTGAAATGCCAACTCAATCTGTAGAAACCAACATTAAACGAGAGGTGCCAAAGACTCTGGCCATAGGCGATGCTATTTCCCAGAAACTAATCAGCCCCGATGAGTGCCAGGTGATTGTGGATGGTGAACAACAGTCTCAGACTGTCTCGACACTGCTCAAGGAAGAACAGCTTAGTCCTTTGGACGAAGTGCAGATCATTGACGACAAACTTATTGTGTTGCAACAGATAACCTACCTGGTGGATGTAGATACCGAACTGACGGTCGAAAACCTGAGCGAGCTGAACATCTATGATCCCGAGAATCAGTACTTTATTGATCCCAGCACTGGGCAGAAAGTTTCTTTCCACACCCTGGTCTTTGACATGAACATTTTTAATCCGGAGACCATCTTGGTGAAGAACTTCAGCACTGGCAAATACGAGACACTCACAACGGCTCTAGAGCGTCCTCTGCTGGACAGGCACACTGGACACATGGTCGATCCCAAGACAGGCAAGAAAATTCCATTCTTTGAGTGCATAGCTCGCGAGTGGATAATCCGCTCCAATCCCGAGGAGCAGCGTCCATCGGGCATCGAGAACGTGACGATCGATACTCAGACCGGGCAGGTGGTGCTTGACGATGGTCGGGTTTGCTCTATTGTTGAAGCAATCAACAGTGGCAAGCTGGACATTCAGTCGATATCGGTGCGCGACCCAGTTAGCGGTGAGGTAATTCCCCTGCGTATGGCAATTGAGTTGGGGGTTGTGGACATGCAGGCGGGCACTGTTATAGACATTCAGACGCTCAAGGAGATTCCTATGGAGCTGGCCTTCCAGCTAGGCTTTTTGGTGCCCGGCGCACGTAAGCCAATCTCCTTGGAGGCGGCCGTTCGCAAGGGTCTGTATGACCCCGAGACAGGCAAACTCTTCGACTCGGAGAGTCAGAACCAAGTTGATGTTCAAAAGTCTATTGAAATTGGTCTAGTAGACCCGAAGATATCCTTGATTGTGGATACAGTAACCAAGAAGGAAGTAAAGCTGGACTGCGCCATCGAAGATGATTTGGTGCTGCCCGCCACAGGTCAGATCAAGGACAACAAGAATAACACACTGGTGCCCTTCGATGTCGGTGTGCAGCAGCGTCTGCTGAAAACAGACAGCGTCACCTGGAGCCTGCCGGAGGTGCTGCAGCGTGAGTACTACATGCCCAGCACTGGCAAGGTCCTCAATCCAGTTACTGGCGAGGAAATTCTCCTCCAACAAGCCATTGAAATGGGTTTCGTGGAACTGGACACCACACTGGTGAAAGATGCCGATCACGACAAGATCGTTCCAGGCAAAGAGGCAGCTAAAGTTGGTCTGCTTGATACTGTCCGTGGCACGCTAAGTTCGCCCAACATCAGTCTCGACGAGGCGTTCGTCAAGGGCTATCTGATCAGCACAAAGAAGCCGCTGTCCCTGGTTGATTGCCTGCTGCGTGGTCTTTACGATCCTTCGACAGCCAAATTCACCATCGACGACAAACAGCTGGACCTTAAGTCGGCCATTGCCCAGAAGCTCATCAATCCAGAAGAGCTGGTGCTGCTTGACCCGAAGACAGAGTCTATCATTTCCATAACCGAGGCAATAGCAAAGGGTTATCTGGACCCGATTGGCGGATATGTGATCAATCCCTATGCCTCCACCAAGTTGTCCCTCCACGAAGCCCTGGAGAATCGCATTCTCATTCCGCCCAAGCGCAAGCGCAGCCTGCCAGACGCCGTCTACCGGGGTCTGTACGATCCCAAGACGGGACAGTTTAGCAATACGGTGACCCGCGAGAAGCTCACAACTGAACGTGCCATTCGTAGGGGCATCCTCGATCCCGATTCGACGGTCGTCAATGTGGGCTCAGGCCAGATCATTCCATTTGGGGTGGCCACAGAAACCGGAATCGTGGACAGTAGGCAGGGAACGGTGATGGATGCCGATGACAATCCAATTGACTTTAAGGAGGCCTTCGATCGCGGTGTCTTGGTGGAAGCCAAGAAGCCACTGCGTCTCATTGAGGCTGTGGTCAAGAACGTCTATGATGAGATTGATGGACACTTTGTGGATCCCAAGTCGGGAGAGAAACTAAACTTTGCCGAGGCGCTGAACACCAACTTGCTGGACGAGCACAGTGTGCAAATCAGGGACTTCAAGACGGGCCTTTACAAGCAATTAAACCTTACGCACGCCAAGGACACGGGCATTATTGATGCTCACAACTCGAAGCTACTGTACAACAACCAGACAATGACCCTAAAGCACGCTTTCGACATTGGCATTCTAATGGATGTCAATGCGCCTATCAGCATTCAGCGGGCCATCCATCAGGGCTTGTTCGATGACAGGACTGGCAAGCTGAGCGATCCCCGTAGCGGTCGGCAGATCACCCTGCTCGAGAGCATGCGAAGTTTCGTCGTCAACCCGCACTTGCCGTGCTACTTCGATGAGCAGAATGAACAGATGTACTCACTGAGCGAGACCTGTCGCAATGGCATAATCAACCGAAGAGAGGGTGTCTTTAGGGAGCCGGGCAGCAGTAGCTTTGTGCCTCTTGGGGAGGCCCTCAGCTTGGGTCTAATTGTGGACATTGAGAACGCCGGTTTCGGTCTTTACGAACTTCTGTCCATGGGTTTCTATGATGTGAATACCCGCAAGGTTCTTCACCCGGTCACGAATCGCAAGCTCAACCTGAACGAAGCATGTGTCGAGGATGTGGTTAGCCTGTCTTCCAGTTTAGTGAAGCATTACGAGAGTGGCAAGTACCTGCGACTGGCGAACGCCATCAAGGAGCAGCTTATCGACGACTCTAGGGGTGTCTATAATTTGGACAATGAACAGCTTGATTTGCAGGCGGCTAGAGCTCGGGGTTTGATTGTTTCAAATCGACGTCTCCTTAGCCTTGAACTCGTCCTTCGCCAGCAGCTCTACCGTTCCGAAACGGGCAAGTTCTGCGATCCAACAACCGGCGAATATCTCGATTTGATCGAGGCCATTCACTCAGGCTTTATAGATCCCGCGACGACCGTGTTTAAGAATCAGCTTACCGGTAAGGAGTTTCCGCTAACCGAAGCCATTGAGAACGGGGACATTGACGTGACCAAGGGTAGGGTATTTGATCCCAAGTCCAAGTCTGCCTTCAACTATGACGTGGCACTCACGCGGGGTATTCTCGTGACCGTTGTGCGTCCGCTGACCGACCGCAGTGAGGTGGTTCGCCGGCAGGACAGCGTCGAATTGTTGGGACAAACGCCCGTGAGCGTTGTGATAAGCAAGCCGCGCGAAATGTCTCTCGAGGAGGCCATACGATATAACATAATCGATCCCAAGACCGCGCTCGTTCGCGATTTCGATAACTTCAAATTTCTGCCGTACTCCTTGGCCGTGGAACGCGGTCTCGTGGACACCACCAAGCGCACACTCGTGGATCCCAAGGCCCTGTACTTTGCCTTCGATCCCACTTTAATTGTTTACGTCCGAGAGCTGGTCACCTTTGACCAGGCGGCCGAGTCCAAGTGCTTGGACTTGCAGACCGGAATGCTGACCTATGTGCCAGCCAGTGGACCGGGATCCGCACCAGTACCAGCACCAGCCAACGACGACAGCGCAAACGACTCGCTGACTGTCATCGAAACGCCCAAGGTATACACGCTCAAGGACGCCGCCAGTACGGGCGTGATCGATCCAGATTCCGCGCTGGTTAAGGATCTGGCCAAGGCCAAGTTGGTCCGATTGCCGGAGGCCTTCCGCAAAGGCCTAATGGATGCGAACAAGGCGAATGTACTGAACACGCAGACCTCCAAGCTCTGCACGCTGCAGGAGGCCTACGAGAGTGGCCTGATCTGCACGCCCAAGCGATCATTCGGTTTGCTAGAAGCCATCACCTTTAACCTGTACAACCCAACCAACGGCTGCCTAGTTGATCCCTTCCAAATGCATCCCGACATCATTCGACGCCGAAAGTTTACCCTGGCCGAGGCCATTGGCTCGGGTCTGGTGGATCCCTCGTCGACGGTGGTGCGAGACCCCAGCAGTGGGGTCATTGTCCCACTTACGGCTGCCATTGGCAGCGGGCTGATTGATGCCACCGAGGGTCGTCTGACCGATGCCAATGAGCCAAAGAATAACATTGACCTGGTGAAGGCCGCCGAGAAGGGTCTTCTCCTGCCGGCAGAACAGAGGGTAAGTGTCAGTCCAGAAAAACTGGTGTACTCTCTTTCAATTTCAAAACCGAAACCGGAAACCGGAAGACGGAATTGCGAATGCAAATTCACTGAAATTACTTGCAAGAAAAATTACAGCAAAATTATTCTAATTCTAAATTAAAAAGCTTTGTTCGTGGCATGTTTTGGTATATATTATTTACTCTATCGATACTGATTTCGATTTTTCGTTAAGATGTTTTTTGATCAGCGCGCTGTTGTCTATCTAAAACTTTCTCTCTGTCTATCTCTGTAAATCTATATCTCTGAATCTAAAACTCGATCTCATCTCTCAGACTAACCAAGATGTGAGCTTTCCAAAACGAAAAAAAACAATTCAGCATTCTTTCTTTGCAAATCATATTTATTATTATTATTTTGCAAATCTCTTATTATTGCAGCGCATGGCATTCAGTTTTATACATGTTCTATATATCGTATTTTTCGCTGAGCTCGCGACAGCAGCCACAAAATAATGCAATATCAGAGTCAGCAAGTACATCACTGATCACACATCCATAAAACTCGTACATCGATAGCGCTTTGTCAGGCCGAAGAGCATTATGTCTCATACTCCTCCGCATAAATGACGTCGGCAATACATAGGACAACATGTTCAATACATTCAATATATATATACTCTATCGACTTGTCTATAACACTAGCATACGAATCTCTCTTCCATTCGAATTCGCACACATACACATACTCCTTCTCGTCACTTTCTCTCTTCTGTACTCTATATATACTCCACATAGTGTATCCTTATCCTAGGCAGTATATTTACGTAGGATTGTTATCCTTGCCAGACCAAACTGTAACGATATCTCACCGATGGTTACAGTTCGGTCTGATCTTAGTTCCTATTCCTTTGCTCTTAGTTTTGGACTAAGGTAATGTTTCCGTTTCCAACCCAGGCTTTAGTTTAGTTTATTATTTTTTACATCTTTTTTAAATACCAATTTTCTACCTATTTTCAGCATACAAATATTTTTTACATATATATTATTTCGTTTGCAGTTTTTGATTAAAAAAAAAAAAAAGAAACCCAAACCGAATGCCAAACAAAAATTAACACTAACCGAAAAACCAATAAAAACCAAACCCAACCAAAACCAAACTCCATTAAACCGTAGTTAGTGCATATACTAAAAGTAAAAACAACTCGTAGTTGCTAGTCCCCAGTAGTAGTGCTCGTCCCTTCCCGTAGCAGTAAACCTTGGTGTTTGTATATGTCTTGATTATAACTCTGGTTTATGTTTACCGCTTTTATTATTCACAAACTACTTTAGTTTTAATGCCTGCTATAAACAAAACCGCTTATGCCTTATGTCTCTGCTTCAACAACCAATGTGTATTCTTTCAGCTATCGTTGTGTTTTATATATATATATTTTGTGTTCCATTTATCTATCGACATTTATATATATAGACGAAGCCCATGAAATCTTTATATCAACAAAACCCTCTATTTAGCGACCCGTATCAAGCTAAGAAGTTCTCTTTTTGTTCCTGCAAGATTCTAATGAGTTTATTGTCTTTGCCCTCCGCGATTCTGTGCCCATGTAGCAAGCAGTATTCGAGAAGTTCAACATGTGCGAGGAGAATGTGAACGATCTGTTGAAATGGGTCACCACTGTTGAACAGAAAATCTCAAGTGTCGGCGGACCTCGCGAGAAGATCGATGAGCTGCGCAACCAGATTAATGCTCTCAAGGTGAGCACGCTTGGTTGAGTCTATTGGATGAAATCTCAAACACACTTATCTTCTTACAGCAAATCAAGGACGAGATCGAGTCCCAGCAGCGACCAGTGGCCACTTGTCTGGAGCAAATTCGTCAGATTGTGCTCACCGGTGGCGATGTTCTGTCCGCCCCCGAAGTGACTACCCTAGAGAACTCTGGCCGAGAGCTGCGTTCCCGTGTGGATCGTGTCAACGATCGCACTGTGCGCCTGCTCCGTCGCCTGGAGGCTGGCCGCGATGAGCTGACAAAGCTGCGCAGCGAGTTGGACATCTTCTCCGACTGGCTGCAAGTGGCTCGGCGCACGCTTGAGGACAAGGAGCGCTCTCTGTCAGACTTGACGCGCCTGCCCTCGCAGGCTGACTCCGTTCGGGAGTTTGTCAGCGACGTGATTGGCCATCAGGCCGATCTGCGCTTCATCACCATGGCCGCCCAGAAGTTTGTGGACGAGACCAAGGAGTTCCTGGCCATTCTCAACGATTTCCGAACCTCTTTGCCTGAACGACTGCCCCATGTGGAGCCGCTGTCCAGTGCCGAGAGTCCCATCCGACAGGAGGTGTCCCTAGTCTCGGCGCAGTACAAAGATCTACTGAACCGTGTCAACGCTCTGCAAGATCGCGTCTCTGGCTTGGGTGGACGTCAACGCGAGTACCAGGATGCCCTGGACAAGGCCAACGAGTGGTTGAGGAGTGTGCACCCACGTGTCTCACGCATCGTCTCAGAGCCGATAGCCGGCGACGCGAAGGGAGTCCAGGACCAGATGAACGAGGCCAAGGCTCTGCACAACGAGCTGCTGTCCAGCGGCCGGCTGGTGGACAATGCCCAGCAGGCGCTCGACAATCTGCTGCGCAGTCTGGGTGGCCAACTCAGTCCCATGGAGATCAACCAGTTGGAGCTGCCCATTGCCGATCTGAAGAACAACTACCAGCAGCTGTTGGACAGCCTCGGCGAGCACTGCAAGACTCTGGACAAGACGCTGGTGCAGTCGCAGGGCGTGCAGGATGCCCTGGACAGCCTCGTGGGATGGGTTAACCAGGCAGAGGACAAGTACAAACTGAACCTGCGCCCTGCCTCGCTCATTAAGGAGCGTCTGCAGGAGCAGATCCGCGAGCACAAGGTGCTGCTGGCTGATCTTCAGTCCCACCAGGCGAGCATCGACAGCGTCCAAATCTCGGCCAAGCATCTGCTGGCCAGCGCCTCGAATGCCCGCATTGCCAAGAAGGTGGAGTCGAATCTGAACGACGTGACCGGCAAGTTCGAGAAGCTCTACGAGAAGGCCAACAAACGTGGCGAGTTCCTGGACGACGTGTACAACCGGCTGAGCAGGTACCTTGACGAGATCAGTACTGTGGAGCAGCGCATGGCCAGTCTGCAGGAGGCTCTTGATAGCCGGGAGACCAGCCTGCTCTCCACCGAGGAGCTGGCTCGCCGCATGAGCGAGCTGTCGCGCGAAAAGGATCAGCTGGCGCCGCAATTCGAAGATTGTGTACGCAGCGGCAAGGATCTTATTGGCCTGCGCGATGTCACCGATACCGGAGCACTGCGTGACCGTATCAAGGCGCTAGAATCTCAATGGCGCAACATCAACATCAGCATCGATGAGCGCGCCAAGCTGTCCAAGCAGAAGGCCGAGCAGCAGCTGGCCTACGAGGGCCTCAAGGACCAAGTGCTCTCCTGGCTGTCCAGCACGGAGGCGCGCGTGAACGGCCTCTCGCCGGTGGCCATAGATCTGGACAGAATTAAAAAGCAGCACGACGAGCTGAAGCCCATATGCAAGGACTACCGCGACTATGCTCCAACCATTGACAAGATCAACGACATTGGTGCACAGTACGATGCGCTGATTCGCCCTGAGAGCCCAGCTTCGCGCAAACGCTCCACCTACAGCCCGATCAAACGAGCCAGCCCGCTGCGCCGCATGTCCGGAGACGCCAGAAGCCCCAGCCCAACCAAGGGGGGCATCCTGTCGCCACTATCGACTGGTTCCAGTGGATTCGGTAGCCGCAGGTCCTCCCAGGACGGTTTCCAGCTCTCGGAGCTGTCTCCAGTGCAGCAGCAGCTGAGCGAGATCAACAACCGCTACGGGCTGATCGGCGTCCGCCTCAACGATCGCCAGCACGAGCTGGATAATCTGAGCGAGGAGCTGCGCAAGCAGTACGAGAACCTCAAGGGACTCGCCCAGTTCCTGGAGCGCATTCAGCGCCAGGTACCCAAGGAGTCCGTTTCCAACAAGGACGAGGCCGAGCGCTGCATTAAGCAGGCGCGCAAGATTCTCGAGGACATGTACGAGAAGCAGAGCCTACTGGACACCACCAAGGCCCAGGTCAAGGACATTCTGCGCCGCAAGTCCGATGTCCCCGGAGCCGAGCAGCTGCGCCAGGAGAACGACAACATCCAGGAGAAGTGGAAGAATCTCAACGACATCTGCAAGAACCGCATCGCCTTTGCAGAGAAGCTACGCGACTTCCTGGACACGCATGGCAACCTGAAGAACTGGCTGGACAGCAAGGAACGCATGCTGACGGTGCTAGGACCCATCTCTTCCGATCCCCGCATGGTCCAGAGCCAGGTGCAGCAGGTGCAGGTGCTCCGCGAGGAGTTCCGCACCCAGCAGCCGCAGCTGAAGCACTTCCAGGAGCTGGGACACGACGTGGTCGACCATCTGGCCGGCACTCCCGATGCCCAGGCCGTCGAAGTGAAGCTCAAGGACATCCTAGGCAAGTGGGAGGATCTGGTCGGCAAGCTGGACGATCGCGCCAACAGCTTGGGCGGAGCCGCCGATAGTTCCAAGGAGTTTGATGCGGCCGTCAATCGTCTGCGCGAGGCGCTGCAAAACATCAGCGATAACCTGGATGCCCTGCCCTCGGATGGGGATCACCAGGAAAATCTGCGCAAGATCGAGAATCTGGAGCGTCAGCTGGAGGGTCAACGTCCGCTCTTGGCCGATGTGGAGCAATCTGCCGCCACTCTCTGCAATATTCTCGGCGATCCCGCCTCTCGTGCCGATGTCAATTCTCGTGTGGCTGCCCTGGAGAAGCAGTATCTGGCTCTCCAGAAGAAGCTGGACACCAAAAAGGCCGAAACGGAGGCGTCGCTGCGCGACGGTCGCCACTTTGCCGAGAACTGCTCCAAGACCCTTGGCTGGTTGGGCGGAGAGCTCTCAAACCTGACCGACCGCCTGCTGGTCTCTGCCCACAAGCCGACGCTGCAGCACCAGATCGACACCCACGAACCCATCTACCGCGAGGTGATGGCCCGCGAGCATGAGGTCATAATGCTGATCAACAAGGGCAAAGACCTGTCCGATCGCCAGCAGGATCGCGGGGTGAAGCGCGACCTGGATCGCATCCAGCAGCAGTGGGAGAAACTCCGCCGCGAGGCTGTTGATCGCCACACGAGACTGCAGACGTGCATGGAGCACTGCAAGAAGTATTCGCAGACCTCGGAGACGTTCCTCGCCTGGCTGCGTACGGCTGAGGACAAGCTGGCCGATCTCACACCCGGCGTGCTGTCCAAGGCGAAGCTGGAGACGCGTCTGCGCGACCTGCAGACCTTCCGCAGCGAGGTTTGGAAGCATTCCGGTGAGTTCGAGAACACCAAGGGTCTGGGCGAAACCTTCCTCACCAGCTGCGACATCGACAAGGAGCCGATCAAGGCCGAGTTGCAGGACATACGCGATCGCTGGGAGAGACTGAACAACGATCTAATTGCCCGTGCGCATGAGATCGAGAACTGCTCGCGTCGCTTGGGAGACTTCAACGATGAGTTGCGCAATCTGGATCACTCGTTGGGTCGCTGCGAGGACCGCCTCGCTGCCCACGACGCTTTGGGCGGAGCTGCCAAGGATCCAAAGCTCCTGGAGCGCGTTAAGGCCATTCGCGAAGAGCTCACCAATCTGAGCAAGCCGCTACAATCGCTGAAGGCCTTGGCCAAGGACATCAGCGCCGAGGCTCGGGCCGCCGGCGGCGATGCCGATCACTTGACCAGCGAAGTCGACGGCCTGGCCGATCGCATGTCTGAGCTGCAGGGACGCCTGGATGATCGTTGCGGTGAACTCCAATCGGCAGCCACCGCGGTCTCGCAGTTCAACGAGCAAATGAAGAGTTTGGGCATCGATCTCAACGATCTGGAGACGGAAATCGAGAAACTTTCGCCCCCGGCCCGTGAGATCAAGATCGTTCAACAGCAAATCGACGATGTTGGCAAGATCCAGCATAAGCTGGATCGCCTTGTGGGTCGCCTGGAGGATGCTGACCGTGCTGCTGACGTTTTGGTGGACGCAGGATTCGCTGCGGACACCACTCAGACCCGTGAGCAAATCTCCACGCTGCGCAAGACCCTGGGTCGCCTGGATAACCGAGTGCGCGATCACGAGGAGAACCTCCAGGTTACGTTGAAGGCTCTCCACCAGTTCTACGACATCCAATCTCAGACTCTGGACGACATCCAGGACGTCAGCGACGAATTCAAACGCATGAAGCCCGTGGGCTCTGAGCTGGATCAGATACGACGCCAGCAGGAGGACTTCCGCAACTTCAGGGAGCGCAAGGTTGAACCGCTGGCCGTGAACGTCGACAAGGTCAACGTGGCTGGACGGGATCTGGTGCGTTCTGCTGGCAGCGGTGTCTCCACCACGACCATTGAGAAGGATCTAGAGAAGCTGAACGACCGCTGGAACGACCTGAAGGAGCGCATGAACGAACGCGATCGTCGCTTGGACGTGGCGCTGCTGCAATCTGGCAAGTTCCAGGAGGCGCTGGCCGGTCTCTCCAAGTGGCTCAGTGACACCGAGGAAATGGTGGCCAACCAGAAGCCGCCCAGTTCCGACTACAAGGTGGTCAAGGCCCAGCTGCAGGAGCAGAAGTTCCTAAAGAAGATGCTCTTGGATCGCCAGAACTCGATGGGCTCGCTGGCAAATCTCGGAAAGGAGGTGGCCAACCACTGTGAGCCCGTCGAACGGGCCTCCATTGAGAAGCAGCTCAACGATCTGATGAAGCGATTCGATGCCCTGACCGACGGCGCCGAGCAGCGTGAGTTGGACCTGGAGGAGGCCATGGAGGTGGCCAAGCGTTTCCACGACAAGATCAGTCCCCTTGAGCTCTGGCTGGACAACACAGAGCGTTCGGTGAAGGCCATGGAGCTGATACCCACCGACGAGGAGAAGATCCAGCAGCGCATTCGGGAGCACGACCGCCTGCACGACGAGATCCTGGGCAAGAAGCCCGATTTCACGGATCTTGCCGATGTGGCCGCCCAGCTGATGCATTTGGTCAGCGACGAGGAGGCCGTCAATCTCGGCGAGAAGGTCCGCGGCGTGACCGAGCGGTACACCGGTTTGGTGGATGCCAGCGACAATATTGGAGCCCTGCTTTCCGAGTCCCGCCAGGGACTTCGTCACCTGGTCCTGAGCTATCAGGATCTGGTGGCTTGGATGGAGAGCATGGAGGCGGAGCTGAAGCGCTTCAAGTCCGTGCCCGTCTATGCTGAGAAGTTGCTGGAGCAGATGGACCATCTGCTGGAGCTGAACGAGAATATTGCCGGTCACGCATCGAATGTGGAATCCACGGTGGAGTCCGGTGCCGAGCTGATGAAGCACATTTCCAACGACGAGGCCATCCAACTGAAGGACAAACTGGACTCCCTGCAGCGTCGCTATGGCGACTTGACCAACCGCGGCGGAGATCTGCTGAAGAGCGCTCAGAATGCCCTGCCGTTGGTGCAGCAATTCCACGAGGCGCACAACCGCCTGGTCGAGTGGATGCAGAGTGCCGAGGCAGCTCTGGCCCCCAGCGAGCCCCGCCAGGCGGATGTGCTCCGGCTGGAGGGAGAACTGGCCGATATGCGCCCCATTCTGGACACCATCAACCTGGTGGGTCCGCAGCTTTGCCAGCTGTCGCCCGGCGAGGGTGCTGCCACCATTGAGAGCATTGTGACCCGGGATAACCGTCGCTTCGACTCGATTGTGGAACAAATCCAACGCAAGGCGGAGCGCTTGCATCTGAGCAACCAGCGGGCCAAGGAAGTGACCGGCGACATTGACGAGCTGCTCGAGTGGTTCCGCGAAATGGACAGTACCCTGCGCGAGGCCGATCCGCCGGCCATGGAGCCGAAGCTGGTGCGTGCCCAGTTGCAGGAGCATCGTTCCATCAACGACGACATCTCCAGCCAGAAGGGACGCGTGCGGGACGTGACTGCTGCCTCCAAGAAGGTGCTTCGCGAGTCCCCGCAGAGCGAGAACACTGCCACTCTCCGGGAGAAGCTGGATGATCTCAAGGAGATCGTCGACACTGTGGCCCAGCTGTGCAGCGAGCGCCTGGGCATCCTGGAACAGGCTCTGCCTCTGTCGGAGCACTTTGCCGACTCGCATCAGGGACTCACCACCTGGCTGGACGACATGGAGCAGCAGATCTCGCGGTTGAGCATGCCAGCTCTGCGCCCGGATCAGATCACCCTGCAGCAGGACAAGAACGAGCGTCTGCTTCAATCCATTGCGGAGCACAAGCCTCTGCTGGACAAGCTGAACAAGACGGGCGAGGCCTTGGGCTCCCTAGTTGCCGACGAGGATAGTTCCAAGATCAATGAGATCCTCGACACGGACAACGCCCGGTATGCTGCGCTCCGCCTGGAGCTGCGCGAACGCCAGCAGGCCCTGGAAAGCGCCCTGCAGGAGTCCAGCCAGTTCTCCGACAAGCTGGAGGGCATGCTCCGCGCCTTGGCCAACACCGTGGATCAGGTTAACCAACTTGACCCCCTTTCCGCCCTGCCACAAAAGATTCGCGAACAGATCGAAGACAATGATGCTTTGATGGACGATCTTGACAAGCGTCAGGATGCCTTCAGTGCTGTCCAGCGGGCCGCCAATGATGTGATCGCCAAGGCCGGCAACAAGTCCGATCCCGCCGTGCGTGACATCAAGGCCAAGCTGGAGAAGCTCAACAACCTGTGGAATGATGTCCAAAATGCCACCAAGAAGCGCGGCAGCTCGCTGGATGACATCCTCAGCGTGGCTGAGCCGTTCTGGAAGCAGCTGAACAGCGTTATGAAGACTCTGAAGGATCTGGAGGAGACTCTGTCCTGCCAGGAGCCACCGGCGGCCCAGCCGCAGGACATCAAGAAGCAGCAAGTGGCCCTGCAGGAGATCCGGCACGAAATCGACCAGACCAAGCCCGAGGTGGAGCAGGTGCGTCGTCACGGTAGCAATCTGATGAACATGTGTGGCGAACCGGACAAACCCGAGGTGAAGAAGCACATCGAGGATCTGGATAACGCCTGGGACAACATCACGGCGCTGTATGCCAAACGCGAGGAGAATCTCATCGACGCCATGGAGAAGGCCATGGAGTTCCATGAGACCCTGCAGAACCTGCTCAAGTTCCTCACCAAAGCCGAGGACAAGTTTGCTCACCTCGGAGCCGTGGGTTCGGACATTGATGCCGTCAAGCGCCAGATTGAGCAGCTCAAGTCGTTCAAGGATGAAGTCGATCCGCATATGGTTGAAGTAGAAGCATTAAACAGGTAAGGAATTGCTTTCATTCTCCGCGAATCACTTTAAATCTCTGAAATATATAATCTATAATTTTCCATTGATGCCGTGTGGTGTCGTATCGCAACGTGTGAATTGGCAGAGGTCTCCAAAGGCAAGATAGTTTCCAAAATTCTCTCGTTCGTTCGTTCGTTGTTGTGAATATTGAATAGTGTTATTAAGTGCCTGCTAATGCTGCTGCAGAGAATCCAGGTCCCTCTCTGGGATCTCCGAGCTGAGCAAAACAGGAGCATGTTGTACCTGTTGCATGCAATGCAAAACAAGAAAAACACAATACGTTTGCCACGAACTCTTATTTTTTGCGCTTGCTTTTGCCACACCTGTTGTTTTATACAAGTTTCTCCAAGTCCCCTATCTAATCCCTGGTGGGTTTTTACAGACAAGCTGTGGAACTGACGGAACGCACTTCACCCGAGCAAGCGGCATCGATCCGCGAACCCCTTTCGGTGGTTAACCGACGCTGGGAGGCTCTACTCCGCGGTATGGTCGAGCGCCAGAAGCAACTGGAGCACGCATTGCTGCACTTGGGTCAATTTCAGCATGCCCTTAACGAGCTGCTGGTCTGGATCAACAGGACAGACGGAACTTTGGATCAGCTGAAACCGGTAAGATGGAATACAATCAAAATCTTAAAAAATTAATACTTATACTTGGGTTGCACTGTCCAGATCCCTGGCGATCCGCAACTACTGGAGGTTGAGCTGGCCAAGCTTAAGGTGCTGGCCAATGACATCCAGGCTCACCAGAACTCAGTGGACACGCTGAACGACGCCGGCAGGCAGTTGATTGAAACGGAGAAGGGCTCCGTGGAGGCGTCCACCACGCAGGAGAAGCTGCGCAAGCTGAACAACGAGTGGAAGCAGCTGCTGCAGAAGGCGAGCGACCGCCAGCACGAGCTGGAGGAGGCGTTGCGCGAGGCCCACGGTTACATTTCCGAAGTCCAGGACATCCTGGGCTGGCTGGGCGATGTGGACGCCGTGATTGGTGCCAGCAAGCCCGTCGGCGGACTCCCCGAGACCGCCACCGAGCAGCTGGAGCGCTTCATGGAGGTGTACAACGAGCTGGACGAGAACCGACCCAAGGTTGAGACGATTCAGGCTCAGGGCCAGGAGTACATCAAGCGTCAGAACCAGATGAAGGTCTCCTCAAGCAACCTGCAGCACACACTGCGCACGCTGAAGCAGCGCTGGGATGCCGTCGTGTCCCGGGCCTCCGACAAGAAAATCAAGTTGGAGATCGCCCTCAAGGAGGCCACCGAGTTCCACGACACGCTGCAGGCCTTCGTCGAGTGGCTGACCCAGGCCGAGAAGCTGCTGTCCAACGCTGAGCCCGTCTCGCGCGTGCTGGAGACCATCCAGGCGCAGATGGAGGAGCACAAGGTGCTGCAGAAGGACGTGAGCACCCATCGCGAGGCCATGCTGCTGCTGGACAAGAAAGGAACGCATTTGAAGTACTTCAGCCAGAAGCAGGACGTCATCCTGATCAAGAATCTGCTTGTGTCCGTGCAGCATCGCTGGGAGCGAGTGGTGAGCAAGGCCGCGGAACGCACCCGCGCTCTGGATCACGGCTACAAAGAGGCTCGTGAGTTCAACGACGCCTGGAGCGGCATGATGCAGTATCTGCAGGAGACCGAACAGGTGCTGGACCAGATCATCGAGGAGGCCACCGCCTCCAAGGAGCCGCAGAAGATCAAGAAGTACATTGGCAAGCTGAAGGAGACGCATCGCCAGCTGGGCGCCAAGCAGACCGTCTACGATAGCACCATGCGCACAGGCAAGAATCTGATGGAGCGGGCGCCCAAGGGCGACCGTCCGGTGCTGGACAAGATGCTGCTGGAGCTGAAGGAGCAGTGGACCCGCGTATGGTCAAAGAGCATCGAGCGCCAGCGCAAGCTGGAGGAGGCGCTGCTTCTCTCAGGCCAGTTCAGCGATGCTCTTGGTGAGCTCCTTGACTGGCTGAAGAAGGCTAAGAGTCGCCTCAACGAGAACGGACCCGTCCACGGCGATCTGGAAACGGTCCAGGGTCTGTGCGAGCACCACAAGCACATCGAGCAGGATCTGCAGAAGCGCGCTGCTCAAATGCAGGCCGTTCTCAAGACCGGACGCGACCTGGAGCGCTCTGGCAACAACCCGGAGGTAGCCCGCCAGCTCGACGAGATGCAGTCAATTTGGGAGGAGGTCAAGAGCGCCGTTGCCAAGCGCGGCGAGCGCCTGCAGGTGGCCCTGGTCGATGCCGAAAAGCTGAACGCCCGCGTCCAAGCTCTCTTCGACTGGCTGGATCATGCCGAGCACAAGCTCCGGTATGCCAAGAACGCGCCCGATGACGAGAAGGTATCGCGCGAGATGATGGACATGCATATGGAGTTCATGAAGGATCTGCGCATTCGCGAGCGCGAGAAGACCGAGACGTTCGAGTACGCCGAGGACATTATCAACAAGGCCTATCCGGACGCAATTCCCATCATCAAGAACTGGCTGTCGATCATCCAGCAGCGCTGGGAGGAGGTGCGCCAGTGGGCCATCAATCGCGAGTCGAAGCTGGAGCAGCACCTGCAGTCCCTCAAGGATCTGGACGATACCATTGAGGAGCTGCTGGCCTGGCTCAGCGGACTCGAGGGCACACTGCTGAGTGAGTTTCCATAAAGGAGCCGAGGAGTATTGGAAGTTAACTACCTTTTCCCGCAGACCTGAAGCACGAACAACTGCCAGATGAGATTCCGCCAGTGGAGAAACTGATTGAGGACCACAAGGAGTTTATGGAGAACACGGCTCGCCGTCAGAACGAAGTGGATCGCGCGTGCAAGCCCAGGCAGTTGCCACCGGGTGCCAGGAAGCCATCGCGAAGCGGCAAGACGCCAGTGTGAGTAGACTCGTAGGGAGTGGACTGCTGTATATAGATATAAACCCCGTTGTTTATTATTATTTTGTATATTTATTTTTGCAATTTTCTTTTTTGTATACTCTCTTTCGTATCTCCACCTTATTTTGCTACAACTATTCCAAAACCAAATCCCCCGCAATACGTCTTGCACACCTATTACTCTCTGCCTATCCAAAAACCAAAAACCACACCAACCAATCAACCAACGATCGATAGTCGGGGCTCCAGTCACGATCTGCGTGAGCAGTCGCCCGACGGCACTCTGAGGCGTCAAAGGTTTGGCCGCAACTTCTCTATATGCAACACAACATACTATAATGCCCGCCTACTTGTGTCCCATCCACTGGCCTGTTCATTGGCGAATGTGCGCTTGCTCACCATCCCATCCTCGACGAATGGTCTTAGTGTTTGCCTAACATCCAAAACCCAAACCCAACCCCAAAAGTAGCGCTAAACCCAGTAGCAGCTAACGCACTCAAGTCATACCAAAACTAAGCACTCTCCAGCAACCCGAAAACCCACTTCTGCTTAATCACGCTGCTTAATAAAACTTATGCTTCCCCCAAACCTACTCACCACTTTTAAAATACAACTCGCTGACTATAAATTCTCCTTCTTATCCACAGTTTCAAGGGATCCCGCGACCAGGGACTCAATGCCCGCAAGGGAAGGTGAGTCCATCATACAGTTCAGTCCCAGAATAGATAGATTTCAGCATGCTAATTTGAAATTTTTTTGTTTTCAACTTTTTGAAACTACTTTTTGGAAATGCTGCTGCGTCTACACTATTTAAAATGATTATACATAAATCTCTACTGTACATGTTATGTTGAAATCTGTGTACTGTCCGTGTTATTTTACTGTGTATTGCGTATTTTGTTTCGTTACTTTACCATTTTGTTTTGTCTCTTTTTGATTCTACTTTCATCTCTGCGCTACTCCGTAATCGTTGCTCCTCATATCGCTCGAATATCAAAATGCATCTTGCCGCTTTATTTTTACCTCTTGTCGAATGTCCAAACTCCAATTGTCTGAGCAGTCGTGTCACGCCCACACGTGACACGCCCGACAGAGATCGCTTGCCGCACTACGGCCCCCGATTCTCGCCAAGGTAAGTGGTAATCATCAGGAGTCATATACTCCCGTTAATCGTGCATGTGCCCAGTGTTTGTTAGTAGTTCGAATCGTCATATACCTGCGTGTTTGAGCCTACATTAAAAGAGGAAATCTACTGACACTTTACACTTCCATATATATAGCACCTCTGGACCTGAACTGGACTTCCGTTCGCCGCGCGCCAAGCTCCTGTGGACCAAGTGGCGTGATGTCTGGATGCTCTCATGGGAGCGCCAGCGTCTGCTCAACGATCACCTGTTGTATCTGAAGGATGTGGAGCGTGCCCGTAACTTTAGCTGGGACGATTGGCGCAAGCGCGTAAGTATCCCAACGGGAATATATCTTAAAAATTGTAAACTACGGATTGTTTATCACGGTCAAAAACATAAAATCTTTAGTTTTACATTAAGAAGTGTTCCAATTGATTAAATTTGAGAGAATCTAGCATATTCTAAAACAGATTTCAAAATATTCGAGTGTAAATTCGCCGAAACGACAAAAAGGTTTGTTTTATTTTAATAATAACTTCTACACCAAAGAACATGTAAAGTATGGTGGAAGAAAATCCACGTGCGACATGTCCGAGCGATAGAAATTAAACAAACTAAATATCTATATTTCTGATTGAAATTAAAAGCAGAAGAGACGGACATTAGCGCATGACGTTTTATCATACGTTTTCTTTTACTTTGAATGCGTACGAATGTAGCATTCGACATTATAGAAATACCCATATATCGAAAATTATCGCATTTCATTTTAAAATATCAATATTATCGATACATTTTGTTCACTCGAAGTTAGAATATCGCTTTTTATCGGCTTTTGCCGCAAATATCGACACAGTATCGATGATTGATATTGTCTGACATTACTTGGGCAAACTAACATACATTTCATGCCTCACTTGCAGTTCCTCAAGTACATGAACCACAAGAAATCGCGCTTGACGGATCTGTTCCGCAAAATGGACAAGGACAACAATGGCATGATTCCACGGGATGTCTTCATCGACGGCATACTTAATACGAGTAAGTTACTAATATGAGTACTCCTCTTAACCTTTATAACCCCTATAAACCTGTCTTAATTACCTAGAATTCGATACCTCTGGCTTGGAAATGAAGGCTGTGGCCGATCTCTTCGATCGCAATGGCGAGGGTCTCATTGACTGGCAAGAGTTCATCGCTGCCCTGCGCCCCGATTGGCAAGAGCGAAAGCCGGCCAACGACTCGGACAAGATACACGACGAGGTCAAGCGTTTGGTCATGCTCTGTACGTGCCGGCAGAAGTTCCGAGTGTTCCAAGTCGGCGAGGGCAAGTACAGAGTAAGTTTGATATGATGGCAGTTCCTTGGGCGATGCTAGCTAATGCGATTGTCTTTCTCATCTAGTTTGGAGACTCTCAAAAGCTGCGCCTGGTCCGCATCCTTCGCAGTACTGTTATGGTGCGCGTTGGCGGCGGATGGGTGGCCCTGGACGAATTCCTGCAGAAGAACGATCCTTGCCGCGGTAAGTTTGGCATCTGCTTAAACAATAATCAGCTATCCAAGACACTTGATCTTATTGTGTTGCGTACACACACATTTTCGAAATTGTTGGACTTCATCCATGCCACATCAGTACGAGTCACATGTACAATCCATACAATACTATTCTAGCGTAAACTTGTAGTCCGCATTTTAAATACTTATATACATATTTCACCCCAGAATCATGCATTTTGTCCACGCCCAGATGCTGTGCATCGTTTGATCATTCCATTTTAAACGCATTCATACCACATCTAGGTACAGTTGTGCTTAACAACTAATTATGCCACATCTATAATGCCAAATAATAATAATAATAATACCAAACGGATATGGTCATTTAACCAAAAACCAACAACCAACCAACCAACTATAAACTACTGTGCCTAAAAATTTTACTAGCAAAAGAAACATCCAGGAAATTAAAGGAGGAGAAACCTAAACCTAAACCAGTTCTGATCTCATTATTATTAATTCTGGTCCAAAAGTTGCCTAAAAATATAGCTAAACTGAAATTAACAGTGTCCATTTGCAGATTTATTTGTTATTACTTTTGACATCCAGCCAGCTCATACGCAATAACCAAAGAATCCCACAAAAATCAACAGCTGAACCCAGAACCCTAAGAAACCCACAGCTCAACTTAGCCACTCGGTTTCTGCCATTAGCTCTACTCTCATGCCCATCTTTGTCGCTTCGATTCCCTAACTGCGTAACACACACACACATACCAAAGCTGCTTTCCCACTGTACCTTCTCTACCTTTGTAGTTAGCTAGTGGTATTAACCAGGTTTCTCCAACTATTGTTTAGTGTTAGTCAGACTAACCACATGTATTTACCTGTATACCAGTATTTAAGCATGCTTTTATTTTAACCCCAGTTTTGCTTTTCAACTAACATCCGCTTTATTTGTTCAACACAGTCCAGCAAGCTCTGTTAACTAACAGAAGCTGTCACGACTGTACTTTATGTCATGCATTTTACGTTTAAAGTCTCGCTGTGCGTCCTATTTGTGCAAAATTTTGTACATTTAAAATTTGTTTATTAATTTGTGTTATTGTTTTTTCGTTTTTACTAATCTAATTTTATGTTTTACCCCTTTTTCTTTTTTCCGAAATGGTTTCCTTTATTAAACCAAAAAATCGATTGATAACCGATCTTGATAAACCGATCCCGAAAAATATAAACAAACATGTGTAATCTTCGCTTGCGCTGCCCGCTCCACGACCACGCCCACGCCCGACTGCACCCGCCTGTGCCCACAAAAAAAAACCACACCACAAAATACTAAACCGAAACGAAACCCGAATGAAAATTCCAACACACGAAAAACTGAAAAAAACCAACTGTGACAAATACTTTGCGGTAACAAACTTTCGTTGTTATTTGTTTGTTGTTTATATGTTTCGCCCTACAACAAAACATTGCAAACATACCCGTGTGCGCCTCTCTCTCTCTGTGTTACATACAAACAAAATGCCAAATATACATACATATAATGTATATACGATGCATTCACTGCAAACCGCTGCTGCAATCGCTACCAAAAATGCCACTCTGTTTACCACGGGAGCAGCCAAGGGACGCACTAACATTGAGCTGCGCGAACAATTCATATTGGCCGATGGCGTCTCACAGAGCATGGCCGCATTCACGCCCAGACGTTCCACGCCCAATGCGGCCGCCACTGCCTCCTCCTCACCCAATGCCCAGAATGGCGGTAGCTCCAACTTGCCGCCATATATGAGTGGACAGGGTCCCATCATCAAGGTAAATCTAAAAGAAAAGAAATCGACAGTAACCGAAACTCCCCCAAAAAATAAACCAAAGGGTAACCTGCTTTCAATTTCCATACGAATCAAGGCTCAGTTGGAATGGATAGTTACAACAAATTTTTTAATTTCTTTATATAAATATGTACTTCCGAAAAACCTTACCGTAGTCCAAAGCAAATGCGTAGCACAGTAGGTAATTGAATCGATATTTTAACTTTGCCATTTTCAAGTCTATTTCCATTGTTTATCCGGTTTATTTTTTTTAATTTTCGTCATAAATTTAGACGTTTAATTATGTATAATTTTGTTCCTAATATAA
The DNA here is from genome assembly GCF_030179895.1 of Drosophila kikkawai. NCBI lineage: Eukaryota > Metazoa > Arthropoda > Insecta > Diptera > Drosophilidae > Drosophila > Drosophila kikkawai. The sequence goes on along the minus strand of NC_091728.1, from coordinate 25,464,836 downwards.
TTTTCAGCCTAAAAACATAATTTTAAGCGAAAGTGCTGTACGTAAAAACTATCCAATCCATTCAAAAACTTGCCGTATTTTGAATAAATTTGTATAAAGGAAACCAGGTGCAATTACGCTAGGCGGTTAATCACAATGAAACCGATTCTTGAAAACCTTACACCGATTCATCCATCCATCCATTCATCCCAAAACCCTGCAGGAGGCACAAGGTAAGTGCTCCTTTCCTTCCTGTTTCTTTTTTATTTGGGCTTATGTGTGTGTGTTGTTGACAAAGAAAAGCTCTCGCTGCTGCGCGCCGCCGACTCTTGATTTTGTTGTATCTGCATGAGAACCGAATACAATTCGTATCAATCAATATGTACATATATGTTGTGGATTTTTAAGAATATTTTTTAATAGCTTTTGCGGCCCTATTTAGTTGATGCTGGAGTACACCCCACACTTTGATCATTCAGCAATTGAGTTTAGGCCAGGTTATCAAGTTGTTAGGTTGTTGTTTTGTGGCCTAAGTGACCAAATACCGTTTGCCAGCTGCCATTGGTCTGTCCTTTGTTGGTTAAACGTATCGAATTTGATTGATTCCCTACCTAGCCGACGAACACTTGGCCGAACTAATGCCAATCTTTGAGAAAATCCGCGCTCAAGACCAGGTTCCATGCGCCTTTCCCATTCACATGGGCGCCGGCGGCACGGTATTCGTTCGCTGCAATACCAGTCGCTCGGTGCCGCTGAGTCCTCATGTGCTGCATTGTCATCCAACAACACACTGGGTAAGTTCGACAGGAGGAGGAGCAGAAGGAGAAGCTATTCCAGGAGGATCACCCGCAGTCGGTTCCATTTAGAGGGGATGAACTAAAACGAAGCACCCGAATTTCACTGATAATATGCCTATATTTTTATGCAGGTTCGCGAGCGTTCCGTTCGCTCCATTCCCATGTCGCGTCCATCGCGATCCTCTCTCTCGGCCAGCACACCCGACTCTCTGAGCGACAACGAGGGCAGCCACGGAGGACCCTCGGGTCGGTACACGCCCCGCAAGGTCACCTACACGAGCACGCGCACTGGCCTCACGCCAGGAGGCTCACGCGCCGGCTCTAAGCCAAACTCGCGCCCGCTCAGCAGACAAGGATCGAAGCCGCCGTCGCGACAAGGCTCCACGCTGTCGCTAGATAGCACGGGTAAGCAGAAGCCCCTCAAATATGGCAAGCTCAGTTAATAACCATTGTTTTGTTTTCGTCCTTAGACGATCACACGCCCTCACGCATTCCGCAGCGAAAGCCGTCGACGGCCAGCACCACTAGCGGCACCACGCCGCGTCCGGCGCGTCTTTCGGTGACCACCACCACAACGCCAGGCAGCCGTCTCAATGGTACCAGCACCATCACCCGCAAGACCGCCTCCGGTTCGGCCAGTCCAGCGCCCACAAGGTAGGCTTTTAGGTGACAAAGCAATCACTGCTGAGATCAGCGGGGACCTCGATGGGGCGGGATGTATTCAGACACTCTTATTAATTTATTATTTTTATTTCCACACCGTTTTCGGTTGACCACCGCATTAACTCTTGACCAACGAACACCACTCACACAAAAACAACCAACAAAACATCATGAAAAAATAAAAAACGCTAACTTACAACTACAATTGGCATTTGAACCATTTTTGAAATTTGCTTGAACGCAACTAAAAATACAACTAACTGCGAAACTTGTGTCTGAAACCCCTCCCAAAAAATATATATACGTATGTAAAACAGCAACGGAGGCATGAGTAGATCATCCAGCATACCAGCACTAACAGGCTTCGGCTTCAAACCAATTAGGTAATACAGCGACCCTTGACATAATTAAACATAATTTCATAATCATAAGACTCTAGGCTAGATTTAAGAACAAGATCTCATGAACTGCAGGCATAGGCATAGCTATGGTTGTGGTTTACCTTTCGCTAACTTTTGTACTTACTTACTACCCCCATCCAACGAAAGCCGGCCATCACGGATACCGATTAAGATACCCTCATTCGATTCCAAGTCAACATCGCCCACCAGCTCGACTACGAATCCAACCAGCTTGGGGTAAAGTTGATAAGCTTAAAAACCTCCAAACAACAGACATTAACTAGTCAATTTACCAACTCAGAGTCTCTACTGCTAGTAGCAAGTAACTATGATTTATACTCGTTTAATTATTAATTTAATCGTTAAGTTTCCTTTGTTTGTTCAACCAAAGAAAGTTTAAAGAATAAGATGCGTAACGACATATTAGCTTTTGTACTCGATACTTTTATGTGCGACGCATTCTATTTTTATCAGGGCACGTAATCATTATCAGTGAAAAAATAGAAATCAATGTTTAATGATTATCCATTGATTTTAATATATTTTACTTGTCAATAATAATTATAATTTTATATTTACTTAATCGATCAAAAAATAATTATTATTATTTCGCTCAATGTGATATATATTCTTTCTAAGAGGTTTCTTTTAATTAAATTTTACATGATCCTATAAATCCTATAAATCAAAAACAGACGAATTCAAAAAAAAACAAAATAATATTTTTTTCGAGCGATTAAATAAAACTCAGAAATTAATAATTAAAATTGGTTTAAAATATACAAATTTAGATTTCATCAATCATTAATTATCTTGAAAGAGCATCCAAATAGTAGCCGACTGGTATATTTCGTTTTTTTGTGCGGCTTTTTCAAGTGAATGATTTTTTTATTTAAAGAAAATATTGATAATCATTATTTTTATATTTATGCCCGTTGTGCATCTTATACTTTACATTGTCTTTGGTTCAAGTCTTCCTTCTTTCCGAGCATGTTTAATGATTATGTGAATGTCGTCCATGCCATGAAACCCAAAACCAAAACGAAAAAACAATGAGCTTTCGACTAATGCTTAAGTTTGATTTAAATTTCGTTCTCCTTATGTGTTATATGAACTTTAAATTGTGTATAAATTGAAACTAACTCATATCATGTTAATTCTGTGCCTATAGGCGGAACATCAGCGGCAGCTCCACGCCATCCGGCATGCAGACGCCGCGCAAGAGTTCAGCAGAGCCGACATTCAGCTCGACAATGCGCCGGACATCGCGCGGCACCACGCCGACGGAGAAGCGCGAGCCCTTCCGGCTATGAGGTGGAGACCAGAGGATGAGGAAGCACAGGAATGCCAATATCTAAACCACACATCTTTACGTACTAACTACGCACTGAAGTTCTAAACTAAACTACACACAAACCCCCTAAAAATTCCTGAAAATGAGAAGTCTACATTAGCAATGAATGTAGCAGCACACAGTTTTAAAGAGACTAACACTACCAAGTGCCCTAAAGGAGTGGAGGATCCGAGACAATTTATAATGTTTATATACTATAATATATATTTTGTAAAAGACACACAGACTCAGATACAAAGAAGGATTACTGCAGACATATAGCTAGCACACAAAGTTGATCAGAGAAGCAACCGACCTACTTACGAGTACTACTAATACTAATACTATCTTTTGCTACTACTAATTTGTAACGCCCACTACCCTAATTCGCTCTAGTTGTACACACTACTAGTTTCCAAAATTATGATTTGTATATACTTAAATAGAGGAGAGGAGAGAGAAGCAAGCGTAAATTAATGAAAAATACACTCCAAGTGCTCTAAGGCAATTAAAAAATTATAATACGAACAAGGAAACATATTGAAAAGAAAACCTAGAAAAAAAAATACAAAAAACACATTCGAATGAAAAGTCGGCCGTCGCCTTTCTGTTGCACCCCTAGACTCCTGCGGTCTCTATCGGAATCGCCAGTTCGATGGATGACTGTGGGACGAGGGGGGTCGTGGCAGAGGGTGGCACGGTCAAAAAAATAACTAAAACCCCGTTGAAAGAGGATTAAAATTTGATTTTGTTCTGTTATTATAAACTAATAGAAAAGTGAAATTGTAAGCCGCGTAAAGAAATGAGAAACAATATTTAATTATATACTAAAAGTCATTACTGTAAGTTTAATTAATTAATTTAGCTGTTAAGCATGAAAGCAACCAACACAGATTTTTTGTATTGCATACATATTTTGTTTTTTATTTGCAATACGGCAGAGAATGAGGGGAAGAAGAAGAAACGAAGCCCCCGGTTATATAAATATTGTAAAATACTAATACTAAATTATTTTGTTGTACGAAACGAAAGAAAATGCATTAAAACACGTTTTTGTAATTCTATTCAATTAAAACAAATTTAAATGCGAAATAAAAACATTTACAAAAAATAACAACATAATTACAAAAGCATTTCAATTGGTGGTCCCCCGGAAAGCAATATACACAGAATACACAGCGTTTGACTTCCAAATTCGATTTACGTTTTTATTAAAGTTTTCTCAATAGTAGTATTCATTATTTGACACATTGAAATTGAATTTTCGATATAGTACGGTTCGATCTCTACTTGGTTTTCCTACACAGAGACACTCAATTAACTGTGATAGTTATTAAATATGTGTGTGCATGCTAATGCAAACGCCCTGTATGTCGGGCTCCTCTCCATTCACTGACTAGAAATGCCGCTTAAGCTGGGTTCTACGTTTCCTTTTGTGCTGCTGGCTGCCAGAGAGGGATCTACATATATTTATGCTAAACTTCAAGGTGCTGCTTGCAGATTATGCGTAAGTGGATATCAATATCATCATCGTCGTCGCAGTCTCCGGGATCATCATCGCAATGCTGTGTGGTGTCAACGCCAGCGCTGCCAGTTGGTGCTGCTAAATACATACAGGCTCGCTGTCGCTAGCTATCAAACGCCCTACTCACTCAATCTTCGTCGTAATATCGATTCGGCTCAAGGCCGCAAGTCTTGTAAACCATTACAAATACATCATTACAGTTAAGATACAAACTAAAATATCGCCTCTAAGTATTACAATCGAAATTAGCTAACCCGGCTCGCTAAAAGCTAAAGCTAACTAAACATAAATACATACATACGAACGTAGGAATTCACAGAAATGAGTGCGCGCGCCTCACGAAACTAATTCTGGGCCGTTCGGGCTGGGGGGTGCGGTTGGGGGTGCTTCATTGTATATTAGCAGCATGGCAGCGCAATGGGTATCCGGCTGCCCATCTCTTCCGGAAGCCATCGTCACCTGGCAAGTCCGGAGCTGGCTGTCTGGGCCTTTGCCTGCTTGCCGGTCCCTGTATTCGATGAAGTGTTGCCTCCGCCGCTGGCCGGGGCTGCGCCTGCTCCAGAGTTCTGGTCGCGATCGCGATCAGCCCGATGATGGCCGTGCTGATGATGGTGGTGGTGACGCCTTCCGCCACGATAGTGCCGTCGATTGTGGTGCTGATAGTTGTTGTTGGTCGGCTCCGGCGTGATGCGTTGTGTCTCCTGAACCACGGGCGCAAAGGTGGTGGTTGTGCTAGTGGTGGGTTTGGCAACCTCCTCCTTGGAAGGGCCCTCCAGCTTCCGTGCAGCCTCCGCCTCCTCGCGACGCCTACGGCGACGTATATCCTCTTCGGTCTCAATGGAGATCACGGCAGCTCCATCGGTTTTTACGTCGATGATCGCGCCACGGCTCTTCTGCTGCAAATACAGCTGCGACATACGCTGCTGCATCTGGCGCAGCTCCTCGGTCACCTTAAAGTCGGGGGCATTGGTCAGCTCCGACGGCGGCATGGCGCACTTAAGACTGTCGGAATCGTCGCCGATGTGCTCCCGGCAGACGGGGCACAGGGCCTGGAAGGGATCGGCGGTCTTTTGCAGCCAATTGGGCAGCTTGTCGAACTCCTCCTGGTAGTTACGCCTCAGGGCGTTCAAGTGGCGGGCCAGACAGTAGCTGTGCAGGTAGTGGAAGCACTCGGTGCGGGTGAACTCATCGCCCTCGGCAAATCCATACAGACAGACCACGCACTGGCCGCTGGGCAGGTTGCTGCCGGTCAAATGATCGCGTACCACCTCGATTAGGTCGAACACGACCGGAAAGCCCAGCGACTCCTTGATCTTGGCGTTGCAGGCGCTCCTGATGGCCTCCAGCCGGGCGTCGTCCAGTCCCCGCGGACGCAGCAGCTTGAATGTGGGACTCGCATCCGGATAACCAGGCGTCGGGTACACCTGCAAGGTGACGCACACGTACTGCTGCTCCTCCTCCTCGCCGGTCAACGGCAGCACCGTCGTCTCGATCAGATCCACCCCTCCGCTTCATTGGAAAAAAGAAGCTCGGTTTAGTGTTGCAAACACAGTCGGCCTGCGATTCACCTACCTGGGCGTGCGTTTGATGCAAACATCTTCCATGAGGATTGCCTCCAGCGACTCCACCTCGTCTTGTAAACTGCGAGAAACCAACAAACGTCACAGGATAGCCAGGATTTTTCCATGTTATCTGTACTTACGCGTCCATTTGGCCAGTATTTAATTCAGTTTTTGAGTTTTTCGGGGATTTCTGTAAAAAATATCGATTTGAGACACCTAAAATTTTGCGACAAACACGGCGACCGTTCGCCGTTACTGCGAAAATACCAAGGTGCGGGTTCTCTAACGCAAAAATGCTAGTTTAAATGGAGATAAAATAGATTAGAATCGTGACAATAACATTATTAATAATACAAATAGTCCAAAGAGCAACATATAGGCGTTGTAAGTTAAAACATGTTATGTGCGAACTCTAAAAAAAGGAGAAATATAAAAAATTGTTTACCAAAAGCCAGATGATCGGTATGTCCGATAACCGGTCATCGACGACTCGTGAGTCCAGGGAGTCGGGTAACTGAGTCCAATACGGAACTGGTTCCTTAAACCGGATGACTCCAAATCGGAACCAAAGTTTGAACCCGAGAAATTTTGAGTGGTTTTTGGGATTAAGAGAGGCTTAGGAAAAAGGCAAAGGTGAAGTAAAGGGCGAAGATCCGTGGCAGCAGGCGGTTCGATTAGCAGCAAAATTACGCAATTGAAAAAAAAAAAGAAAAACGAGTTTCTACCAGTGAGTTGTGACAAGATATTCTAGTGAGAACAAAAATCCTAGTCTAATTAATTATAGCATATTCCGGAGTGAATAATCCTGGACCAGGAACGATATTTGGGAAAAAAAAACAGGAAGATCAGCCACCAGGAAGAAGACGACTTTTCGAGGAGAAAAATTGGCCACTCCTTCCTGGGTGGCCACAGGTTTTTATCCCTAAATATAATTATCAAAAAAACACATACAACCGCCAGCAAAAAAACAAAGGAAATGTAGCTCACAGAAAAATATAAAGTAATTTAAGTCATATTTATTCAACATATCTGTTAATTCATCTAAAACATTAATCGTCACATGGTTGTTAATTCGTATTTATTAAATTATTTATTTATGTATTTATTTATAAATGTTCCTTGTATGAAGTCCTTCGGTACCGTGGGTAGGATATTTCTATGTTAGAATTTAAGACAAAAATGAAAATATAGTGAAGTGATCGAAATGAAGTTCGAGTAGACATTCGTGTTGGGGGGGATGTGATGATTTGAGCAGATGCGATCCACTATAACAATTTGGGAGATGTGTCGGAGGATACACTCATGGTTGGGAGGGACTCCAAGGACTACGGATGAGCCAGGTAGTCCAATCCAGAAGTTACAAAAATCCGTTGCCAAAATGTTAGCCGTTGTCCAAGTTTGAAATTCCGTTTTGTTGTTGTTGTTGTGTCTGCTGCGTGATATATTTGTGGTCGTTCCCCTCCTTGAGAGAGACTTTGCCTAGCCGGCAACGAACGCGCGAAAAGCAGGACATAACAAATGGCGCCCAAAGAAAATATAAAAAAAATTAATGAAATGGAATCAAAAAAAAATTAAAGTCAAAAGTAACGTAAATAAATAAGTGAATACACACCAGGATTATGTGCCGGGAGAAGTAGAAATCGGAACCCCGCTGTTTGGACCATGAGCAGGCCAAAAGGTCAAACTCAGCGTAGCCACAGTGCGGAATATTCCGAGAATTTATTTTTCTGCAGAGCACAGTCCGTTGAACCACTAGAAGTGGACCCATGACCGATTAAGCACGGTTCATGCGAAGCCAGACTAGAAGGTGCACCGAGCTTAAATGAAAAGAAACAATTATCCTTTTTAATATGTTGTCTGTCAAAAAGTAAATTTGTAATAACTTATCTAAGTCTGTTGTCTTTGTTTGGAATTGTTGTGGTCCATGTACACGGGCAAGAAGGTGTGACATCGATGCCCAACAGTTGCAAGCGTAGGCTGAAAAAAAAGGAAAATTAAATTAAATTAATAAAGTTTGAAAAAAAAAGATAAATATATTTACAACGGATTAGGAACTGAAGGAAAGGAGAGAAAAGTTAGTGGGTAGTAAAAATAGCGACGTCTCATCCCCCCCCCCATAGTAGAAAATTGTGAAGGAAGCTGAAATAATAAAATATAAATAGAAAAGAAGTTAGGGTATGCAAAAGAGTGAAAGGGAGAGAATACAAATCGGAAGAAAACTGAGGAGAAGTTTGGAGTTCATCCGGAATAGGGTACCAGCAAGTATGACCCCGGCAAAAACGCGATCACAAAGCAACCAAGAGGAGAAATTGGAGAACGTATCGGCACCCGAAGGTATGGAATCGATAAGGGATCAGACTCAGGAAGGAATGGGAAGTGGAAGTCCTGGAGAAGCAAGCGGTCACCAATCGGTAGGCGGAACCGGGGCCATACCGAAGGCTCTCCCCTCGGAGATAACGTCAGGAGTCAATGCAGCATTGTTTCAGGCACATCAGACGTACCAGGTGGGAATGTCATCAGAGTACGATGCGTTCAAACGGCAGATGCAGCAGGATATGATGCAGTTCATGAAGGACATCAACGACTGCATGGCGGAGTTTCGCCGAGATGTCTTGAAACAGAACGCAGCGGTGCAGGCATCTACGCAGGTTCGGCAGGCTCAACTGCAACAAGTCACACAGGGACAATGTCAAGTTTCGGGTACGCAGATGCAGCCACTGTTAGGGGTAGCAACACAGACGCTGTTAAATCCATTGCCACCTTTCGACCCGAGGATGCTACAGCAACCTCCACCAAACATGGTGCCGGGGTTACGACACCAAATGGGATTCCCGCCGCCAAACTCTGGGGCGTTATCCGAAAAGCAGGAGGTGAATCGGCACGCTTCAGAAGGGTTTCGGCAAACCGCCTGGTCGACGGAGCATGAGCAAAGAAGAGGGAATGGGTCTCACCCGACACCGCCAGAATATCCTAGTGGAAACGGGGGGACACAGCAAAACGCCAATCCAGGACAGGATCCGCGACGAACAAGCGGGGCAACAGGTGATTCCGTGTTTCATGTAGGTCAGCTGCGTAAGTGGGGGCTTAGTTTCGACGGAAGTCCAAGGAGTATGCCAGTGTCTGAATTTATTTTCCGCCTCGAGCATCTCCAGCGATCGTATCAGGTGCCGTGGAAGGAAGTCCTAAGGGAATTTCACGTATTAGTGGAAGGACAAGCCAAGGAATGGTACTGGATGTACGTGAGATCGACGGAGAAGCAAGAGTGGCCTTACCTGAGATATGCACTACAGCAGCAGTTCCAGAGTCACCGATCCAATTTCGAGCGAGAGTACGAGCTAAGAGAACGGAAGCAGAAGCCAGGAGAAACCATAGAAGTATACATCCAGACCATGCTCGCTCTCCGATCGCGACTAGAGATGCCGTTTTCCGATTTTGATCTAATAAAGGTGATAAAGATGAACATTAGGGATCAAATTTCGAAAATCATATACCCGATTTATATTACCAACCTGGATCAACTCCGACACGAATGCCACGACGCGGAAAGAATCCTGGCAACTCGATGGACCAGACAGCCAAGCAACTTCGAAGCTCACCGGGGATATAAGGATCGTCCGAGGGTAGATGAGCTTTGTCCAGAACCAATCGGAGACGAAAGTGAACCTGTGGATCAGGAGGAAGTGGAAGCCTTAACGAGACACTGGGAGAACCTCAGAGAACGACCGCCACTTACCTGCTGGAATTGTGGAACCGTTGGACATGCATTCAATGCGTGTGAATCGGAGGTGTTGAAGGTTTTCTGCTTCAAGTGTGGACTCCCAGGAGTGAGGACTCCCAGATGCACGCGATGCCAAACGGGAAACGGTGGGAGGAGAGTGGTCAAGAACGAGGAACCACGCTCCAATCCGTTTGCAATGAACAAATGAAATCCTCGTCAAATTGCATGCCTAAGGATAAGAATAGCTGTAAGGAAAATAAAATTAGTAGGATTCTATTAAATATAAATAAACCAAGCCATAGCATGAAATGGTCGGAACGTGAGCCTATAGCAGTACGAGAAGCAAATTACCAAGAGGTCCGAAAACGTATATGGGGAACACACAGCTCAGAACAGCACATTTCTCCGAAAGTCGCAAGAGCCCGCAGAAGAGGTCAGCAGCGGAAAGCGGAAAGAAGGATGGTGTGTTCGGCCATCAGAGCTGCGGTGGAAGGCGATAATAGACCATTCGCCCAGGTCAGGATAGAAGACCTGGAGATCGTGGGGCTTTTGGATTCCGGGGCATCAGTCAGCTTGCTCGGGGAAGGTTGCCTAGAAATAGTGGAAAGGATAGGACTGAGATTAGAGAAAGCGCGATCGATAATGAAATCAGCAGGAGGTACGCAGCATCGGGTAGTGGGAAAAATTCAACCCAACATCTCGTACAATGGGATAACACATCGATTGCCGATACTCCTTTGTCCTTCCTTGAAGCAAAAATTGTATCTTGGGATAGATTTCTGGAGGAAATTCCAACTGGCACCAGAGGTAGTGGGTGTAGAATCCTTACACCAGGTGGAAGCCGAAGTCATGGCCAAAGGAGAACCGATAGAGGCACATGTTCTAACCCCGAAACAAGCTGAACAGCTGGAAGAAGCAAAAGGACAGTTTCTGACATACGAAAGTCAAGGATTAGGACTCACCAAAGTGGAAGAGCACTCGATCCAGTTAGTTGAAGGAGCCGTACCCATCAAGGAGAGAGTCTTTCCAGTTTCTCCGGCAAAACAGCAACTACTGTTCACGGAAATCGATGAGATGCTGCGACTAGGAGTCATCGAGTTAAGTGAAAGTCCCTGGAATAACCGAACGACACTGGTACAGAAACCTGGGAAGAATAGACTGTGTTTAGACGCGAGAAAATTAAATACACTTACAGTGAAGGATGCTTACCCATTGCAGAACATTGAGTCGATCTTGAGCCGAGTAGATGAGACGATTTTCATCAGCAGCATCGACCTGAAGCACGCCTTCTGGCAAGTCGAACTCGATGAAAAAAGTCGTCCCTTAACTGCTTTCACCATACCCGGAAGGCCACTGTATCAGTTTCGACGGATGCCATTCGGCCTGTGTAATTCGGCTCAAAGGTTGTGCAGAGTAATGGATAAGGTAATCCCACAGCGTCTCCGCAGCCACGTCTTCGTTTACTTGGATGACTTGCTGATGATATCCAAAACATTCGATGAACACTGCATTTTGCTAAAAGAAGTGGCCGAGTGTTTGAGTAAAGCAAATTTGACGATTGGCCTACACAAATCAAAATTTTGCTTCAAATACTTGCGATATTTAGGATACATCATCGGTGACGGGGCCTTGCGAACAGACCCGAAGAAAGTTGAAGCGATTTTGAAAATCGAAGTGCCCAAAAATGCGCGACAGCTACGCAGCTTCTTAGGAACCGCAGGATGGTATCGCAGGTTTATCCAGAATTTCTCCGGACTCAGTGCGCCGCTCACCGACTGCCTGAAAAATAAAACCAAATTTACTTGGACGGAGGAAGCGACTATGTCATTTGAAAAGCTAAAGAGAGCACTGACCTGTGCGCCCGTATTGGCTCATCCAGACTTCGGGAAACACTTCTGGATCCAGTGTGACGCCAGCCACGTAGGAATTGGGGCAGTGTTGTTCCAACAGGATAGAGAGGGATCGGACCGACCAATAGCTTTCTATTCGGCGAAGCTAAGAGGAGCACAACTTAATTACAGCGTGACAGAAAAAGAGTGCCTCGCAGCCGTAAAAGCAGTGGAAAGATTCCGGCCGTATGTGGAATTGATGCCGTTTACTATCGTGACCGATCATGCAAGCCTTCAATGGCTCATGACACTCAAAGATTTGAACGGAAGACTGGCGCGGTGGTCATTAGCATTGCAGGCATTTGATTTTAACATCGAGCACCGGAAAGGGAAAGACAACATCGTGGCGGACATGTTATCTCGACCGAACGAGGCCGCCGAATTGGAGTTCTTCGATTTTGAGACAACGGAGTTTGAGAGTCCTGAATATCTGGAAAGAATTCAATTAATTGAAGAACAGGGAAAAGATAAGTTTCCGGACTTACGTGTGGAAGAAGGACTTCTCTTCAAAAAGACCAATTTTTACAGAGAAGAAAGCGACGAGTTTGAATGGAAACTATGGATTCCGGAAGCTCTGACGACAACTCTAATCCAGCAGGCTCACTACGGCGATATGGCAATGCACGGAGGAATGGGAAAGACTTTAGCGAGACTCCAACAGATGTATTATTGGCCCAAAATGGTAGTTCAAGTCCGAGAATTCGTGGCAGCCTGTGAAAACTGCAAGGAGAACAAACACACAACGCAGATAAAACGGCCAATAATGGGAAAGGAAGTGCAGACGGATCGACCCATGCAAAAGTTGTACCTGGATTTCCTAGGAAAATATCCGCGATCCCGCCGAGGAAATACAATGCTGTTCATCGCACTAGACCATTTAACCAAGTTTGTGTGGCTGAAAGAGATGCCGAAAGCCACATCAACAGCGGTGATTCGATTCCTGCAGGAAAATATATTCACCCAATTCGGAGTTCCAGAAACAATACACACGGACAACGGTAGACAGTTTATCTCCAAGGAATTTGAGAATATGCTGCAAGAATACGGAATTACGCACTTGAAAACGGGGAGATACGCACCACAATCCAACGCTTCGGAGAGAGTGAATCAATCCGTGTTAGCAGCAATTCGAGTGAACGTTCAGGACGACCACACACGATGGGATGAACACCTGGCCGATATACAAGCGTCACTGAGGTCATCTGTACATAACAGCACCGGAACGTCTCCATACTTTGCCATGTTTGGACAGCATATGTTCACACATGGGAAAGATTACTCGCTTGCTCGCAAACTGAAGGCTCTCAATGAAGCGGAGATAACCCAATTGCCCAGATCTGAACGACTACAGCTGTATCGGGAGAAAATAAAGGAAAGAATACATCAGGCCTACGAGAAAGCTGCCAAGACCTACAATTTAAAAGCACGAGAAATTCGATACTCACCGGGACAAGAGATTTACAAGAGGAACTTTATACTGAGTGACTTTAGCAAGAATCGAAACTCCAAGTTTTGCCGAAAGTACACTAAATGCCGAGTAACTAAAGCGTTGGGAAATTCGTTGTACGCTTTGGAAAACTTGGACGGCAATCCTCTGGGAGTTTTCCACGCAAAGGACCTTAAGCAATAGTGCCCGGCTAGCAAATCACTCATCTGGCATGAATCTCAGGGATGTGGGCGATGGCCTACGTTGGGCAGTACAACGCATCACGGACGCACATCCTCCACTCCTGTTCCGAGACAAGCGTCGGAACCGTAGTGTGCTTGTTATGTGCGAACTCTAAAAAAAGGAGAAATATAAAAAATTGTTTACCAAAAGCCAGATGATCGGTATGTCCGATAACCGGTCATCGACGACTCGTGAGTCCAGGGAGTCGGGTAACTGAGTCCAATACGGAACTGGTTCCTTAAACCGGATGACTCCAAATCGGAACCAAAGTTTGAACCCGAGAAATTTTGAGTGGTTTTTGGGATTAAGAGAGGCTTAGGAAAAAGGCAAAGGTGAAGTAAAGGGCGAAGATCCGTGGCAGCAGGCGGTTCGATTAGCAGCAAAATTACGCAATTGAAAAAAAAAAAGAAAAACGAGTTTCTACCAGTGAGTTGTGACAAGATATTCTAGTGAGAACAAAAATCCTAGTCTAATTAATTATAGCATATTCCGGAGTGAATAATCCTGGACCAGGAACGATATTTGGGAAAAAAAAACAGGAAGATCAGCCACCAGGAAGAAGACGACTTTTCGAGGAGAAAAATTGGCCACTCCTTCCTGGGTGGCCACAGGTTTTTATCCCTAAATATAATTATCAAAAAAACACATACAACCGCCAGCAAAAAAACAAAGGAAATGTAGCTCACAGAAAAATATAAAGTAATTTAAGTCATATTTATTCAACATATCTGTTAATTCATCTAAAACATTAATCGTCACATGGTTGTTAATTCGTATTTATTAAATTATTTATTTATGTATTTATTTATAAATGTTCCTTGTATGAAGTCCTTCGGTACCGTGGGTAGGATATTTCTATGTTAGAATTTAAGACAAAAAATGAAAATATAGTGAAGTGATCGAAATGAAGTTCGAGTAGACATTCGTGTTGGGGGGGATGTGATGATTTGAGCAGATGCGATCCACTATAACAATTTGGGAGATGTGTCGGAGGATACACTCATGGTTGGGAGGGACTCCAAGGACTACGGATGAGCCAGGTAGTCCAATCCAGAAGTTACAAAAATCCGTTGCCAAAATGTTAGCCGTTGTCCAAGTTTGAAATTCCGTTTTGTTGTTGTTGTTGTGTCTGCTGCGTGATATATTTGTGGTCGTTCCCCTCCTTGAGAGAGACTTTGCCTAGCCGGCAACGAACGCGCGAAAAGCAGGACATAACAAACAAATCCCTGGCTTTATTAAACAGAAACATATTTTTAGCCATCGCATAGCTAAGGTCACACCGGCCGGCATAACACTTTTGTCAATTTTAACCCTCGAACGGCTGGAAATCTTAGGTAAATAATGTTGCGTAGAACGCTTCTGCCTGTGAAGTCCGCCCTCTGGAGCCGGCAGATGTCTGTATTGGCCAGGTCCGTGAAGTACACACAGCACGGCGAGCCGCAGGATGTACTGGAGCTAGTGGAGAGTGAATTGCCCGACCCGAAAGACAAACAAGTGCTGGTGAAGATCTTGGCGGCACCAATTAATCCAGCAGACATAAACACCATCCAAGGTGAGCTGAAGCACGCAATGGAGCTCCTTTAATTCCCCGCTATTTATCCCGCACAGGCAAATATCCCGTAAAACCCAAGTTTCCAGCTGTCGGCGGCAACGAGTGTGTGGCCAAAGTCCTCTGTGTGGGTGAGCAGGTCAAGGATCTAAAGGCCGGCCAGCATGTCATTCCCCTGGCCACCGGCCTGGGCACTTGGACCACCCATGCGGTGTACAACGAGGACCAACTGATGGCCGTGTCTGACAAGGTGGGCGTGGCGGAGGCGGCCACCGTTACGGTGAATCCCTGCACGGCCTATCGCATGCTCAAGGATTTCGTGAAATTGTCGCCTGGTGACACGGTCATCCAGAACGGAGCCAACAGCGCCGTGGGGCAGGCGGTGCATCAGTTGTGCCGCGCCTGGGGCATCAATAGCATTGGCATCGTCCGAGACCGGCCGGAGATTGCCGATTTAAAGCAGATGCTGCAGTGCCTCGGGGCCACCGCGGTGCTGACCGAGGCAGAAATCCGCACCAGTGACATCTTCAAGTCTGGCAAGATGAAGAAGCCTCGCCTTGCCTTCAATTGCGTGGGTGGCAAGAGCGCCACAGAAGTGTCTCGACACCTAGACCACGGTGGTGTGTTGGTCACCTATGGCGGCATGTCCCGGGAGCCCGTCACTGTGGCCACCGGGCCCCTTATCTTCAAGGACATTGCATTTAGAGGTTTCTGGATGACGCGCTGGTCCAAAGAGAACTACAGCTCTCCCGAACGCTCCAAGATGTTCAAGGAAATCTTTGATCTCATGGAGCAGGGCAAGTTTGTGGCCCCCACCCACGAGATGGTGCCGCTAAAGAACTTCAAGGATGCGGCTGCCGCAGCCCTGAACTTCAAGGGATTCACTGGCAAGAAATACATCCTGGACATGAGCGAGTAACTGTGCAACTGGAGGCTGAGCCTGCGGCATTTTTATTTACATGTAAAATTGTTGCCTACTGTGATTCAATACAACTTAGACCATCTCTACCTCGTTCGCCTGATACTTCAGCTGTAGGGTCATGGCAGAGGGCGAGGTGATATCCGTTACCGTCAACTGCTGGCCGTCCTGCAGGCCCAGTTCGCCCAGCGACTGTGTCAGGTTCTTCCGCGTGGCCTCCTCAATGCTCTTCACCGTGGCCATGTACAGCGTTCGCTGCTTTCCATCCTTCATCACGGTGGTGAGCGCTGGGTTCTTGAGCTGGAAGCGAGGCGAGTCGCACAGCAGCTTGATTACGTCCTCCAAAGTGGTGGTATTTGGATCTTCCACGGGCAGCGGCTGGGGCGTGTTGCTGCAGGCCAAACAACCTTCCGATTTCTCAGCCTCGTAGGTGTAGGTGTAGATCCCGTCCAGATCGTTGAAGTTCAGGTAGTTGGACATGCTGTCGTAGCAGCTGGTGGCCAGCTTGAAGATCTCCATGGCGCAGGCGGCAGCTATTGCCGCGTTCGTACTGGCCACGGCGGGAATAATGTGCTTGACGACGCCCTGGACCAAGCGATAGGTGATGCCGGTGATGTTGAATTCGTTGGCTCGCTCTAAGGCGCGTTCGTACACCCATCCGATGTGCTGGGGATCGTCGCCGTCGAGTGGGACGCCAAAGGGGCTCTCCTTGTCCCACTGTATGATCTTTACGTATTCAATGCAGTGCTCAGGCAGTCGCGGTGTGTTTGCAATGGTGCACAGTGGATAGTTGACTTGCGGTGGAAACAGGTCCAAGGTGCACTCTATGCAGGCTGTGTAGCCCGGCAGAATAACGCGGGCATTGCCCTTGAATCCCTCGGTGCCGCCATCTATCATGGGTATGATGGAGCTGGTATCTATGGTGCCATCGTCCTCATATCGCAGCATGGAGAGCAACATGCCGTTGATCCAGCGGCGGGCCACAATTGAGTCTAGGCCGCAGACAATGAGGTGGAACTGCTGGTAGAAGGTCTCGTCGAAATCCTGAATTTTCTTGAAGTGTGGGGTCACCCGGCAAGTGGGCACTCGTCCGTTGACAAATCGAGCCGCACACTCAGCTTTGGAGGACCCTATGTCTGTCCGCCGGAATAGGAACTGTCGGTTCAGATTGGATAGCTCGATGGTGTCCATGTCGATGACGTGAAGGTTACCGAAGCCCATCAGAGCCAAATCCTTGAGCAACTCGCATCCCAGACCGCCGGCTCCGATGATCAGAACCTTGCACTTGGTCTGCAGAAACTCCAAGTTGTCAGGCGACGACGAAAAGTCGTCTTTGCAGAAGGGTCCCTCGCGCTCCAGGACATTGCGCAAAGCGTTAAAGCGCTTACTTTGGAGAATCACAGTGGGATTTGGCGAGGGAACAGACATTTTCGATCTCAAAGCAAATGCAAATCCAAGAAATGGTTTCCGCGGAAACCGTAGGACGTTTTGCAGCACTGTTCGATTCAGAGTTGTCGAGTATCACGATTTTATGGGTTGTCACGATATGTTACAAATATTAAATTATTTGTTTAGTTGACGTATGTTTTAAATAAACTTTGACAGTAAATTGTGTATTCCGGAAATAAAAAAGCTAAAGGTTAAATAAGGAAACTTCACAACTTCATAGTAGCTACAACAAATATGTATTTAATTAAATATTTAAGCTATGGTATTTCTATGAGTAATAAATAATAATATATTTTGATTTATTTCACACTATTTAAATCTATATTTTTTATATAATTTTGTAAAAAAAAAATCAAATTTAAATAAGTCATTAGTTTCAGTTGTGAAAGCTTTTCTGTGCTGATATTTATTAGGCCAATACATCTAAATGCTGAATTAAATATTATTTTCCAATGCTATTATTAATTTATAAGGATTTATTGATAAATTGGAATATTTAAGATTCTTGGAAATCTTTGGATTTTTTTTAGCACGTCTCTAAAGAATACTTGAAGTCGTCGATATAAATAAAAGTATATGTATATAAACAGTACCAACCAAAGTAAAATGAATTAGAATGCGAGGAATTTTAGTTTCTCTAATTTTCTTTAATTTTTCTCTTTGGGCATTTGGCCCAGAACACGGCGCATGGTGGTATAGGCTCCCAAGAGCTAAAAAATAAAACAATAAAATTGAAGTAGTCGTTTTTATTAAATAGTAGCAATTTGAGAAAATATGGGACAAGAATATTCAGGAAAAAAGTAACGAGTTTTTTAGGCATGCTTTACTTTACAATTAAAAAGAAGTAATGAGAGTTGCAACGAAAAACTATCGCCAACAAAAGCGCATCAGATTAAAATGTTGCTCTGTGGGAACACGAGTTTCATATCTGCAAAAAAATCCCAACTGTTTCACAAAGATGCATGATTGAAAATATCGGCAATTAAAAACAGCTTATACGATATTTTTATTATATATTTTTTAAAATATTGACTGATTGACTAAAAAGAGAGTGTGGCTAAAGTTCTCTAAATCAATGTCAAATATTGTGTTGATTTTGTTAGAAAAATCACAGCTCGTTGCTTTTTGGTCAACGACGCGTTGGTTATATTACGAAATTTAGCTCTTACTTTTCCCATACAAACTGCTGAAAATATCAACTAACTATCGCGATATCTTGAAGATATTTTCAGTAATTCAGTCAAGGGAATCGATTTTCGTTAATATTAGTACCAGGCTATTTTATGGTTTTGTTGACATGTTTGTCCATGTAAAAACATTTCTCTATACATTCTTCATACCGATATTTTCGCGCGTACTTGACGGCTCTACGGTGTTTTCGATCGTTCGGCAAACGGTCACACCGCGGGAAGGCGTCAATTTGAAAACAACGGAACCTGAAAATTTTATCGCGTCCTTTGCAGCGTGCTTCCTTCGCCACGCATTTACTGTGAAATTAAAATAAAATTATTGTGGAAAAAAGAAACCTAGGGCACGGGCTCGTGAACGTGAAATTGCATCCGTAGCTATAGAGATCATACGGAAAATGGAGCTCTCCGCCTTGGCGTCGTATGATGATCTGCGACGCTGCATGCAGGTACTGACCGACGGAACGGCCGAGGAGGGTGAGTAAATGTAACCGGATGCGGTACGAGTGAGAGTACCTACAACTGCGTTGTCGCCATAGAGTTCCTTCGGTTCCTGCGTATCTTCGAGCATTACCAGGAGAAGTGCGCTGGCTACGCGGCGGAGACGGCAAGGATCCAAAGCGAGCTGGACAAGTCGCTGACCAAGATGGGCGATCTGGAGGGCAAGCTGTTTCACGCCCGTCGTATCATTGATACGGAAATGAAGGCCCGTCGCCAGGCTGAGCACGAGCGCGACGCCATGGAGAGCAAGATCATGGCAGTGGCGGATCTGCTGCGCCACGAGCGCAATCTGAACAACGAGACTCGCGACAAGCTGGCCTTCCTTAACACGCTGCCCTCCTCCAGGAAGCGGAAATCCCTGAATACAGTTCGCGAGGACAAGTCGTATGGCGACATCAACTCCACCGGCTCGCTGCTGTCCGATCTATCCATCACGCACTCTGAGGACGACTTCCTGGACGTGCGCAGATCCAAGTCCTGGCGTGAGCATCGTCCCTCGCTGCCCAAGAACCCAATTCCAAGTGTGGGAAACAAAAGATCGCGCCTCAGCTCAGGACTGAATGGCAGCATGTCGGTGAATACTCCAACCACGACGACCAAGACACGGCGCTCGGGCGCCGGTATCGGAGTGGAGCAGCACACTGTGGACGTGGGTCAGGGCGCTGAGCGCTTTTGTGCCACCACCAAGGTCACCATACCCCAGGACGGGCAGGGCGTGATCCGGGCAGAGTCGACCATTGAGTCCCTGCCGTTAATTGGCGGCCCGGATAGGGTAGGCGACGGCCTGTCCTCAACGCCGCGTCGCTCGGTACTAAAAGAGCCAAATGCTCCGCCGCTGACGCCTCTGAACAAGAAGATTCCTCTGCTGGCCGCCGACTCGGCCACTCCGACCCAGCACCGTCCGCTGATGAGGAAGCACAGCTTCACCCAAAAAACTTTCTTGCGCGGCGATAACTGTGTGCAGTGTCAGAAGCGGTAAGCCTAACGTTTTCACAAAAGTAAAGTACATTTTCAAAAATATTCCCTGTCTTTGCAGAATTCGATTTGGATCAGTTGGCCTGCGTTGCCGGGATTGCCCGGTACGCTGTCACCTCGACTGCTGGTATCTGCTAACCGTCAGCTGTGTTCCTCAGACGGGAACGCCCACAGCCAAGACGCTGACCGGCTACGTCAGCGACTTTGCCCCGTCCATTGCACCCATGATTCCGGCCCTGATCGTGCACTGTGTTAATGAGATCGAAGCACGTGGCCTCACCGAGGTGGGCCTGTATCGAGCCTCGTCATCGGAGCGCGAGTACAAAGCACTTAAGGAGCAGTTCTTGCGGGGGAAGACCACGCCTCACTTGGGCAACACAGACGTCTATGTGCTGTGCTGTTGTGTCAAGGATTTCCTCAGGTCCCTGACAGAACCCCTCATCCCGACCAGCCAGTGGAAGGATTTCGCCAACGCCGTGCAGAATCCGGATGTCAATGCGGCTCAGGATATGCTGTGCAAGTCGGTGAAGCAGCTGCCGCAGGCCAACCGGGACACGCTGGCCTTCCTCGTGTTGCACTTCCAGCGCATTGCCGAGTGTCCCGTGGTGCTGATGCCCATCGATAATATCGCGCTCATCTTTGGCCCCACCATTGTGGGCTACTCATCGGCGGATCCCGATCCCCACGCCATATACACGGAGGTCTTCACCCAGAAGCAGGTGATGAAGGCGCTGCTCGAGCTGTCTGCTTCGTTCTGGGAGCAGTACATAGCCATCGACATGACCGCCACGCCAGCGACAGTGCTTAAGCGAGTGCCCAGTAGCAAGCACGACTTGCTTTCGCTATATGGTAAGTTATTTATATTGGGGTAAAAAGAGATGCCTTTTCTAAGACACTGTTTCCTTGCAGCCACTCCCTTCAAGGGCGGCACCATAAAGAAGCGCAAGTTCTATGGCACGCCGCCACCTCAGTCTGCGCACAAGAAATAACGGGGCCTTTCCGCCCTTGGGAAAGCTTTTGACGTGTTACTTAAGATTAATTTAAGTACTTGCAGTTTTTTGTTTCCGGCCACAGCAATTTCCGAGCTGTATTTATATTTCGTACCCCACTAACCCCGCCTAGGATATGTTCTTCTTTATAATTAATGCGTTCAATTATAAAAAAAGAGCACTTTGTTCTAACTAACATGAGTATACTCGCCTTGAATGAGAAATAAAGTAAGATATGGATTTTGAAAGCAGATAAATAAAGTTTTAATTCTGTAAACAGTTTACAACGGAAGCGCTAGTGCAAAATCAAAATTATATATGGGAGTTTAGCCTATCTATAAAATGAAATCAGCTCGGCTTCTACCAGCCTCACTGAATACACGCAAAGCAATAATCAACGCCGCTCAGAAAAGCCCATGACATGGGCACAGCTATCGTCATATCATCATCAAACGGGTTTTCAATACCCCGATAATAATACCCTCTGGCCACAACATGGAATCCGGCAGTCTGTTTACAGAAAGGCAGTAGTAATGTTCGACGATCGTTCTCTCCAGCTGCTGATTCTTCTCTTCCTGGCGGGGATCGCTTGCTGCTCCGCATCGCCAAACGCTACGAGATGCGGCCATCGATGCGACAGCGGTGAATGCATTGAATTGGATCAGCTGTGCGATGGCAAGGCCGACTGTTTGGATGCCTCCGACGAGACGAAGGGCATGTGCGAGAAGGTCTGGTGCCCGGGCTACGGATTCCGCTGCAGCTACGGAGCGTGTGTAGCCAACACGGCCGTGTGCGACGGCACTCAAGACTGTGTGGACGGGTCGGACGAGGAGGGCTGGTTGTGCCGAGCGCAGATGCAGCAGGCCAACTGCGACAACTGGGAGCTGTACTGCTCCTCCGGCCAGTGCATGCCCTACTCTAAGCTTTGCAACGGCGTCAAGGATTGTCCGGGCGGCGACGACGAACTGGACTCACTCTGCGAAGGTGTCGTTATACCGACTGCAACTGCCAGGTCAACTACGGTGACCACTGAACCGAAAGCCATTATCAATTCCACGACGGCCATTAGGCGGAAGCCAAGTCCCCTTGAGGAAGTTAAGGAGTGCGTGGTCCCCCAGCTGCCGAATGTGATAGTTAAGCATTTTGGCAATGCCGTCCTCTATGTAGGCTCAAAGGTACCCAATGGTACTCGTATCTCCTACGACTGTCCGGCGGATCACTTTCTGAAAGGAGAGCACGAGAACCTTTGCTTCGGATCGACGTGGACTGAAAAGTTTCCGTACTGTGAAAGTAAGTAGGGATGAGGAGGAAGAGCGATCTTTAACTATATTTATTTTACGATTTTCATTGTAGCCCCCGCAGCATTCGTCTTTAGCCTTGTGATAACCATTTTCTCCTTCTTGATTGTCGTCTTGCTTTTCTTCATTTGGCGGGTTCGACGGGATAACAGCGGCAGGCGGCAGAGAGAAGAGCACATATGGTTGGTGGAGACCACTACTGCTCATCCACCAGCACAGCCTGACATACCAAAGGCCTAGAAATAAACATTCATGTTTAAGTTAATGTAGTGATAATCAACAAAATAATGAATTATTTGTGTGGTTGTGAAAACGAAATGGAAAATAAGTTCGTCTTCTACCTGGACTCCTCTGATTCGTTCTCACAGGACTGAAGGAGTCCCCTAAGCTATGAATTTGTGTAGATAAACAGATTATAGGGCATATGGCTATGATCTCCGTCTTTGCCGTGACAAGAAGAATAAATCGAAAAGTGTAAAACAAAGTATCTGTTCTAGTGTATTTTTCGGGCATTGCTTTTTCGAACACCTGGGATTGGGCCCGTAAAAAATCAGTAAAAGGTAAGAACCTTTTAATCTTCTAGGTTCCAGGCTCAACATAACCATTCTATTCCTTCTATTCTAATAGGTTTTGAATTGGTCTCTGGTTGACCCTAATATGCAAAAACGATTTAAAGCGGAATACGAGCTGAATAGGACAATTGTTAAAGCAAACGAAAACATGCCTATTTATTTTGTTCATAGCTTATTAAGTTCAATTCCAGCCAATGGAAAGCCTTCGTCGATGTCAAAGCTAAATTTTCTAATTATTAATAATGTAAACTACGATATCTTTGCTTAAAACATTAATTAAACTGAATATAATTAAATTTTTTTGAATATAATCAAATTATGTGTAAATACGAGACTTTACATTCACAATTTTTCCCCTTAGCAATGTCCTTTAAACCGTTATCTTTTCCATTCTTTTTTTGGGATGCTTGGGCATAAATCAAGCTAAACGATAAAAAAATAAAGAATATTTATATATTTGTTTGCTAGTTAAATTATATTAACTAATCCTAATATAACTTAACCAATTAATTTCACATCGGAAAACTTTGCTTTACTAATCATGATATTGTATTTAAAATTTAAATTAAATTAATCTTAATTATTGACGATTCCTTACACAATTCTTATAAAATAGAGCAACATTTTAAGCAAGACGGCTGGATCGACTTTGTTGTTAATGCTGATCAAGAATATATATTATTTAAAGGATTTTAAATAAAATTATAATACCCTGGAAGGATATAACAACAATACAGAATAAAAATGATAATAATCCCGCTCGTCGCTGCTTCCATTTTGAAAAACCGCCAAGATACACTAATCACTAGCTCTTGGGATTTTCGTTCTACAAACGTGCGTTCACACTGCCCGCCAAAGCCCCCATATTGCTCCAGTGCTCCAACGCGTAAGTAACCTTCTTAGGTGGCTCCAGATCGAATTCCCCTTTGATTAGATAACGAATTGTACTTGCAGCCGGTGTCACAGTCCTCCCGAAAATGGCAAACGTTGCTAAAATCTTCGCCTCCCGTGCCCAGGGTTTGCTGCAGGCAGCTGCCCGGCAGCCACAGGTGGCCGCCCGCTTCAGCAGCTCCTGTAAGTATAGCTGAGATTTACACAAGATCAAAGTCCACGCGGTCTCCACTCCACCCGGCACTAGAATTCCAATTAACCAGATGCCGGCTACTCGCCAGAGATTATGGGTATTTTTCCACCGCCGGTCCAAAACATTGATTGCGTAACAACACAACGATCACCTCATGACGCTCACCCCTCTATCTCTCTCTTTTGCTCCTCTACAGCGACCAACACCTGGGAGTACATCAAGACCGAGGTGGCTGGCGAGGGCAAGAATGTGGCCGTGATCACCCTCAACCGCCCCAAGGCTCTGAACGCCCTCTGCAACGGTCTGATGAAGGAGCTGTCCACTGCCCTGCAGCAGTTCGGCAAGGACAAGAGCATCGCCGCCATTGTCTTGACGGGCAGTGAGAAGGCCTTCGCCGCTGGAGCCGATATCAAGGAGATGTTGCCCAACACTTACTCGCAGTGCATCCAGGGCAACTTCCTCAACGACTGGACCGAGGTGGCCCGCACCCAGAAGCCCATCATTGCGGCCGTCAATGGCTACGCTCTGGGCGGTGGCTGCGAGCTGGCCATGATGTGCGACATCATCTATGCCGGCGACAAGGCCAAGTTCGGCCAGCCCGAGATTGCATTGGGCACCATTCCCGGAGCCGGCGGCACTCAGCGTCTGACCCGCGTGGTTGGAAAGTCCAAGGCCATGGAGATGTGCCTCACCGGCAACATGATCGGCGCACAGGAGGCCGAGAAGCTGGGTCTGGCCAGCAAGGTGGTGCCCGCCGACCAGCTGCTCGCCGAAGCCGTCAAGCTGGGCGAGAAGATCGGCACCCACTCCAACCTGATTGTGCAGCTGTGCAAGGAGTCCGTGAACACCGCCTACGAGACCACACTCCAGGAGGGCCTCAAGTTCGAGCGTCGCGTCTTCCATGCCACTTTCTCAACGGTGGGTCTTGCCCCGATACGAAAAGTGTTATGTAATCTTATTTGATTTGTTTATATTTTCCAGGCCGATCGCAAGGAGGGCATGACTGCCTTCGCCGAGAAGCGTCCAGCCAAGTTCACCAACGAGTAAGGCTCTGGATGTCGTCCTGATCCCTGCCAGCCGCCAGCATTGCATTTATATTCTTGTAACAAAATCTGTTGTTTTTTGTAAGCAATTAAAAATTTAATCGTGATAACATAAAACTTCAAATCGGCAAGACTGGCTGCCAGGCCGAGTGTTATGTATGCTTGCATACAGGTGGTTCCCCACCCTGGCAGTCAGTCTCTATGTCCAGGAACTCCTCTAATGAAAAGAAAAGGCGTGCATGGACCACTTCCGAGGCTTTGTATATTTCACTTGGTGATAATTGTCCGAATCAGAGGACGGGCTTGTTGAAAAGCTGTGCGGGAAGTCTCGATTTTGTCCTGGACTGAAGTCGTCTTCCTCTCCAAAATCGAATCCTCCCCGCATTCTTTTCGACCCACAGTACCTCTTAAGCTGTCTGCAATCGGTGGGGGCACAGCTACTTTGCTCACAGGACCAAGGGAAAAATTCTTCGCCGTTTTCTTGGCATGTTGGTTTACAATGCCAACGCTTTCTATGAGGACAACATTGCTGGTAGTTTTTATGTCCTCGCAACGCTGAAGGAGACTGCACTTCCTGAAAGCGATTGCATTTTTTTGGAATACCGGACGACTCGTCTCTTTCCCAGCAACACTTAGCCCTGTGGCGTTTCCCTTGCTCGCGCTGGGCGCAACAGGCGCACTGCTGTCGCACTTTATCTGGACACTGCTCACAACTCAAACTGGTGTCACTTTGGTGACATTTCCCTGTGGCCCGACAACACTTGCGTGGGGTTCTCCTGGTTTTTGTATAAATCTTTCTTCTTTCTGAATTTGGCATTGGATATATCCATCTTATCAAGTCTGTTTTTTCGTTCCCGGATGAGTGCGATACGTGGAAACATTTTTTCGTCTTTGGATCACATCGGATAGGAATAGGTTTAGTTGGCCATACCGTTCGCTGGAATTTCACAGAGCACTGCTGACGCACTTTGCCTGGGCACTGCTCACAACTCGAACAGGTGTCACTGTGGTGACATTTCCTTATAGCCCGACACCCTTTGCGTGGGGTTCTCCTGGTTTTAGTATAAATCTTCCTCCTTCCTGAATTTGACTTTGGGCATAGCCATCTTCTGAAGTCCGTTATTTCGTTCCCAGAGGAGTGCGGTATGTGGAAGCATTTTTTCGTCTTTGGATCACATCGGATAGGAATAGGTTTACATAGCCACCGCTCTCCACTTCGATGGACTTTCGGGCTGCCCTCACTTTCTGTGGAATATCTAGGACAGCATGTTCCACATTTTCTGGCCGAAGGCTTAACTGGGATCCGTTGTTTATTACAGTTATGATATCCATGTCGTGGCTTCTCCACTTTTCTGCAATAAGGAGGGTTGACTGGTCTTTTGGTCTTTAAATGGGGACAGAGAAATCTAAGTCTTTCGTCCTCTTTTTCCGACAATCTCGACTCTTTCTTTTGTCCTGGTTCTTTTATCCCCGGTTTCTTTTTGGACCCGCATGGGTTGGTTTTTGTCTGCTTTCTTTCGGCCGGAAACTTACAAACCGAAATTCGTATCTTATTCTTTTTACAAATGCCAGAATGCTTATATTCGGTTCGAGTTACCCGTGGCTTCGCTTCAGAACGTGGACAAGCATTTAGAATTTTCCAGCAAATGCGAGTGTTGTCAGGACTTACCTTCCTCGATTGGTTGGTCTCTAAATGGTGGTCACAACTGGGTTGAGCAACGCTCCGGGTGCATGGGGATACTTTGCAGGGCAAAGGTTTTACACTATTATCCGGACAATGGCCTCTTATTTTCGGTATGTTGTCATCTCTTTTAGCCAATCTTGACCCTTTTTGATCCGGAACGCTTGTCGAACACTTAGAAATCGCAATGCGAACCTTCTTCTTTTGACAAAAGTCCGAATTGAATGCGGGTTCCTTGGAACAAGGTCTTTTGCTAAGAATCCCTTCCACCGAGTGCTTCTTACAGCCAGAACTCTCTAACGCGATCTTTCTGCAGGTGGGGAACTTCTCCATCTTATTGTTACCATCACTGGGGGTCTGACTGTATCTGCTATGTCTAGAACTGTCATTCCGTGGAAATGCTCCCCGCCAACCTTGCATGGCCTTGAAGAACGCAGTGTTGACGTATTTAATGAGGAGGTTTTTTTTTGGTTTATCGGTTGGAATCGTCGGGATTGCCTCTTTACCAGAAGGGCAAGTACACATTGTCGACTGGTCTGTGGAATTTATCAGCTGGGAAGTTTCATTCAAGTGTGGCGGTTTAGGAACGGAAGGACTGGATGTATGTGGCGGTTTCAAAACGGAAGGATTGCAGGTATGCAATCGATGATTATCAGTTTTCGTTTCCATACTTTCCTGCAAATTATCGTTATTATTTAAGTCCTTCGGGCTTCTCTTCTTCTGGTAGGTGTTGCAACTACAGTCTCTATCTTCTTCTGTGGTAGAGGGGAACTCCAGGTTATCCACTTTTAAGAACTTTAGGGCTTTTGCATTAATATTATTATTCTGATTACATTTCTTCATGGCGTGCCGCTTCTTATTACGCTTGGTTCTGGGTGAAAAGGGATAACGACCGTGGGAGTTTGGTTTCTCTTCCGATCTCAAAGGTGCAGGTGGACCAATCACTATCTCTTGTCCCCGCAAGAGGCGCTTGCGATACTCCAGGCCATCCTTTTCCATATGGTAGGGGAACTCCAGGGGGGCGGCGGTATCGATGCCCGGACGCATGTGACGCCTCTTGCCCTTTGCATTGTATTTGTAGTAGGAGGAGTTAATCCTGGGGCGCCTGCAGTTATGCAGCAGATGCTCCCCCATCCTGGCATGGTGTTGCTGGAGTAGGCCCAAGAACTCCGGGGATACACGTTGTCCCGGAACAGAGTGAGAGGTCGCCATGAGATTCCGTTGCCGTATGGGAACCTGCGAGGTAGAGGAGCACTTTTTGACTGATGATGCCCGTGTGCCCAGATACCACTCAGCCGCTTTGTCATCCACTTCGTAGTACTTCGCACTCTCCATGGCCGAGCCGAATTGGTCGCCTATCTCGGTTTTTCTAGGAGGATCGCAATTCAACGCCTTTAGGCACTGACGCTTCTGGGTGAGAAAATCGTAGTAGGAAGTGCAGGTTATCTGTGAGTTCAGCTTATTGACTTTTGATGCATTTATTATTTTCATTGTGAAGGGGGCAATTTTGTGTATAAAACTAAAACGAAATGTTAAAAAAAAACCGAGAAATGGATGTCAGAATCAAGATTACAAAAATCTCCTTAGTTACACTTCTTAGACTAAAAACACTGAAATACCCTGAAGCGAGAAATATTCTTTGGATCATCATAAGATGTCAAAATGCATTCTTTTTCTAATGATTCTCCAAGGATTATTTTTCTCCTCAAGGATTTTGAGTAAGAGATATGGAGTATTTAAAAATTTAGCAGTATTTGGGACACCATTCCTCGAAATTGTTATGATTCAAAGCTTCCTTCTTTCTTTCCATTTCCCGTATTTTGTGTGGCTTGGTCTTCTGGATGAAATCAGAGTCCGGATTTGAATATTCTGCTGATTGTGAAGGACTCGTATGAGATCAATATAAAAAGTAGACAATCTCTTACCATCGAATGTGTCACATTTCTGTGTCTCATTTGCTGTCTCTGCTGGTGCTTTTGGCTTTGTCTGCTGCTCATGAATATTGCAGCATACTTTTCTCACGGGTTCATGTTCTGTATCTAACAACTGCTGGTTGGAGTTTCTGTAAGGGCTTTCAGGAAAGTCAAAGAGATCCGGCTTTTTGGGTTTCTGCTTTTTCTTTATCCGTGCTTCCTCCCGCGGGTGCATTTTCGGAAGCATTTCGATGTTTTCCCTTATAAAATCCCTTGGTGGTTTCGGTGGCTGAAAGTCCTCTCGGATGGCCACGTACTTCATCAGCTCCTGGATGCGTGCCTGCACGGCGGCCTTCACCTCCACCACAAACTCCTCCTGATATTGCTCTCGCCAGGCATAATCCTCGAGGGCTAGGTGCTCGAAGTGTTTAACCTCGTCGCGTACCGATAACAGTGAAACGGAACTACTTTTCCGGGTTTTCTGCAGCGAACCCGATGTACTTTCTCTTGGCTTCAGTCTCTGCTTTGATAGTGATGTTTTCTTCTCCTTATCTGTCCTTACAATGTCAGCGATTAATTCGCTTAGTGTCTTATTCAAGTTTGGATCCTGATTTTGATCGGTCTGGTAGTCCTCCGGCACGGTGTCGAACATGCAGTCCTCCGGCATTAAGTCATCTTTATCCCTACGCTCCACCTCTGCTGCCTTTACCGGTCCTTGCTCGACCTTTACGTCCAGCAAGGACCGGGCAAAATCCGTGGTGCTGATGACGGAACCTCTAGGCCGGCCGCTCTCTGATCTGGTCCAACCCGGCTTTGGGCTTATCAGGCTGTGGATACTCTTTCTGTCCAAATAGCCAATCAAATCCTTCGAGCCTCTCCGCTCCACTATCCTCCAATCCGGCTGCGAGTTTCTGATGTAATAGTCAAACTTTTGCAGTCTTAACTGGTTCTTGAAAAGGGATGGGCGATATCTTCTTGAGGACCTTATAGAGGCCCTTTTGTTCTTGTCCTGTGAAATTTGGCGAAAAGAAGGGGGAGCCTTTGGTTTCAAGATACTGCTTGGCAAAGCACTATCGTATTGATCGTCCGATTTCACGGTTGAATTTTTAAAGGCTTTAATGCCCGGTAATGCCGGCATTTCTTGATGGGCTATTCGGACATCATTTATTTTGCTCACCGTGACCTCTTTTTTGCTCGGCGTCTTGGACCTTTTGGAAACTCTGTTGCTAGACTCGAATTTGTATTTCAGTCTACCCTTTGTGGATCCGGAAGAGGACTTTTCTGCTCTCGTTATTTTTGGGAATACTTCGGGGATAGTGTTATCCTTGCCCCTTAGCATTTTTTGGAAGTGTTCAGTAAAGTTTGGTCTTATATCACCGCTAGGCATGTGCCTGGATTTTTTGCTTTTGTAAACCCCGTGATTAGGTTCGGATTCGTCTTGTTTTCTCTTGTGAGATCCGGAAGAGGATTTTATGGCTCTTTTTATCTCCGGGAATATTTTATGATGGCTCATAAGAGCCACATTTAGTTCTGGGTTAGTGTTTTCTTTGCCCCTTAGCATTTTATGGAAGTGTTCTGTAAAATTTGGTCTTATATCACCGCTAGGCATGTGCTTGGATTTTTTGCTTTTGTTAACTCCGTGACTAGGTTCGGATTCGTCTTGTTTTCTCTTGTGGGATTTGGAAGAGGATATTATGGCTCTTTTTATCTCCGGGAATATTTTGTGATGGCTCATGAGGGCCACATTTAGTTCGGGGATAGTGTTTTCCTTGCCCCTTAGCATTTTATGAAAGTGTTCTGAAAAATTTGGTCTTACATCACCGTTAGGCATGTGCCTGGATGTTTTGCTTTTGTAAACTCCGTAATTCGGCTCGGATTGGTCTTTCAGTCTAGACTTGTAAGGCTTTCTCGCGTTCTCCTTTTCTTCTATTTTTAAATTTATTTCTTTGTGGATGTTCTGACGGCTCAAGAAAGTAGCCATCCGTTCGGGAATCTCAACGTTCTTTCCTGTAATCAGATTATCAAAGGGCTTTGACATCTTTGGCTTGGGCATAGCCTTAGCCTTTACCTTCTGCCTGAAGTGCCATGAAAACTTAGCTCCCACACTGGAACTTATATTTTTTGGATTCTTAACAGGTAAACGCTGGCGATTTCTAATTGTATAAAATATGGGAACTTTCACAGCCTTAGCCCTTGGCATTTGTTCAAAAGGATCAGAGAGAGGAACGGTTTTATTGACAAAAGCAAATGAGCCATTCTGGTGCTGATTTTGGGGAGTGGACTTATTCTCTGAGTTTCTATTTTTCACATTCTTTGCAGGTAGAAGTAAGCCGGTGACAAGCTCACGAAACCTCTCATCAGTCCTGCTGTTCCGGTTCTTCTCATACTTTCCTAGGGGGGTGTTTAATACTTCATCGAGAGGTACTGAGCGTACTTTCTTCCTTTCCTTGCCAGTTCTTCCTACCCTGCTAACGACCTTCATGAGGTCTGTCTCTATCTGCACGGGCGTTGGCTTCTCTTGATCATTTTGACTTTTTTCTGGTTTCCTAAACACCTGCTCATTCTCCTTCCTCCATTGAACAGTTTGCTCTTGATTTTGCTCCAAGAGCCGTTGGAATTTGTCCCGTGCCTCGACTTTCTGGATTAGATTCTGCCACATAGCCGTCATGTACTTCTCCTCCTCTTCCTTGGCCCCATCCTGAAGTATTTTCTCACGCTGCTCCCGCACATTGGGCTTTTTCTTAGCAAAGAAGGATCTCTGGGCGACCGGAGCTCGGTAGATTTCCTGTAGCCTGGCGTAGGATTCTCCAAGTGAAGATTTACTTTCCGCGAGTCCTTCATATGGGCTAAGGGTCAGGTATTTGTTTCCAGAGGCTTTAGTTCTTCTTTTCCTGCTTTTACAGCAAACTTCAAAGGCCAATTTATCGGCTTCAATTTCTGTGCAAATATATGGATGATCGGGAATCTAAGAAAAAAATAATGATAATACAAATTTTAAAAGACTTTATTAACACCTTTGCTTATTTGGCTTATTTGCTGTAGTTTAAAAAATAAATTCATTTTGAAACTTTAAGTTTCCACCATCTTGTAGTAAATTGTAAATAATTTTATAATTACCTTCGATGATGCCCACTCATCCCTGTAATTTAGTTTTTCCAACTTCCGTTTCATCTCCTTGTAGCACTTTGGCTGTCGAGGACAACAATTACATTCGTTGCGATTCCTAAAAGCCGACATAATTTATTTATCAAACACAAGTAATTTGTTGCACAAAAAATCAAAAATTTTATTTATTTTGAATTTAAAAGCAAGGGTGGGGTCACACTGGCACCGCCTAACAGCGCTGTAAGCGGCAGCCTAACAGAGTTCTGGAAAGCGAATTCAGCATTCGCCGCGCTCGCCAATTCGCTGCACCTTGGCGCACTTTTTTTTTTTACGATTTTGGACGAGTCCTGCGCGTTGACAGTCGAAACACCGTTGAGAGCGTAGCTGGCGAAAAAAGTAAAAGTGAAAATCTGGCCCTTGAAATTTCTGTTCATCAATTATGCATTGATTAGGACAAAAGCAAAACACGGTGACATTTGGCAAAGCAACGGAAAAGTGCATTTCGAAACCAGAGTTGAGAGTTTCCCAACAATCAACATTCGCACGGTGCCGTAATATCCATAATTGCGAGAAAAGAAAAGAAACTTACACACACACACACTCGGTGTAGACACACACAGCAGTTCTGTGAGTGGGTGAGACTCATTGCCTTGGCCCCACGAACCGAAGCCAGCGTTCGATTTTTCACAACAAGCTGCGAAAACGCCACTGGGAAAAGCTGAACCAAACTCGGAACTGAACTGAACTAAAAACGCCAATAGCCAATAGCCAGCAACATGGACATGCTCAACCAGATACTCAGCATCAACAACGGTGGCGCCTATGGGGGCGGTAAGGCGGGCGGCGCCTTCGATCCGGTCACGTTTGCCATGAAGCCCCAGGTTGTCATCCGGGCGCTCTGCTGGGTAAGTAGGACTCCGGGGACTCCGGTTGAGTGCTCCGCTCGGGGAAATGCTGGGATTTCTCGGACCCCCGAAAGCACACACGCGCCACTCACACGACTTGATGATTATAACGCTGTTTGCACGGCACTTAAGTAGTTTACGAAAGTGTCCCCAAATAGGGATTCATGAATTTGGGCTTACACTGAAAACAACAGAAATGACTGTGAGAAATTGGAAAAGAAAAGAAAACCATTATAATCAATTTCTTATCCAATTTTTTAAAGCCTAATAATCCCTTTTTAAAATAAATATTTTTAGTCATTGGGGTTTCATTAAATACATAAACTACATAGAAAGCCCCTGTCATAAAAAAAACCCATTAAAAACTCTTGTAGATTTAATCTTTCTCCTAATGCTCACCATCAAAGAGGAAAGCTGGACATTAGAAAAAGACCCATAAACTGTACGTGACATTCGTAAACTCGTAATCCCCGAATGCCACAACGCATAAACGTAGTGACAACGCGGAAGCATAGGAATAGTGTTCTGGGATTTGTTTACCCGAGTGTGCCAGGGGCTTAGGTGCGCTCCATTAGAGGGGCTAACCGGGATCAGCTGCAGCGACGCCATAAAAACTCTCACGCCCATGAAAGCTTTATAATTAAATGTCGTAAAGGACCCAAGCGGCAATTGACCACTGGCTCAGGACTTGGAACTTAGAGGACTTTATTGTACCAGCGATTTGATGTGCGTCAGCCAGTGAACAGGGAAATATGCGATAACAGAGTGGCGGGTAGGGGTTAGTTTGCTTTCCATTTGTGTATACGTAATATTTGCCCACTCTGCTGACCAAGGACACTTGGTCCTTGCGATTGCAATCCTCCAATGCCTCCTCCCGCCCTCCGGCATTCCTGGCCAAACAAACTAAACTTGGCCTTCATTCCGCGAATTGGGTCACAAACATAAGTACGTGTCTGCCTCGTTGTCTGTGTACTTGAACTTCTTGTTGCTTGTTGCACCTGCTCAGGAAAATCGATAGCCGAGAGTGGGAGTTGAGAAAAATACATAAACTAAGTATTTACGCTGGTAAGGAGGTGTAACTTTTTTATTGGCAATACAATTACTTTGATAATCCTATAAATTACAAGAATTAAGACAAGTCTTAGGAGACTATTGGTAGCCGGTTTCCTTAGCCAAAATCAAGAAAACTGATCAAATCTCAACTTACCAGAGATACATTTCGCTAAAGACCCTATGGCTTGCGAATAGTTTTGAGTGAATTGAATTTTTAATTGCCCATTAACACAGCTTAAGTGTTGTATTCGGAATTTTTAATATGCAAAGTACGCTCCCTCACTTAAGGAATTTCTCCCATTCGATAGCTCTTTTCAGTCGTCGTCTTCGGCTGCATATCCTCCGAGGGCTGGACGGAGAAGGACGGCAAAGAATACTGCCTGTTTAGTGGAGACGGAATGGCCTGTAAGTTCGGCAACATGGTTGGCGTCTTCGGGTTCCTTGCCTCCATGGGCTTCATGGGAGGCGAGTTCCTGTTTGAGCGGATGTCGTCGGTGAAGAGTAGAAAGCGTTACGTCATGGCTGATATGGCTTTCTCGGGTAAGCCCCTCCGTCCAATATCCTTAACTAGGACATCTGATGGCAAGGTTCTCTTATTGCAGCCTTCTGGACCTTCATGTACTTTGTGGCCTTCCTGTATTTATGGTCCCAGTGGAGCTCGTCGCCCCCGCCGCCTCTGGGCATCGGAGCTGGCAGCATGAAGACCGCCATCTGGTTCTGTCTCTTCTCGATAGTCACCTGGGTTCGTAGCCATCATCTCCTGTCAATTGCTGAATGTTAATGTAGTTTTCTATTAATTCTTTATTCTTAGGCCCTATGCGCTCTGATGGCCTACAAGCGGTTCCTGATTGGCGCCGGCGATGAGTTCACCTCGGCCTTCGAAACGGACCCGGCCAACGTAGTGCACCAGCAGGCCTACGGCTACTCCATGGACAATGACAATGATCAATACAGCGCCTCGCCCTTTGGTCAGCCGCAGCAGGGTAAATATAGGACTCTTTACATTCCCCCTTACATACCCTTATTTACCTACAAATAATATAACTGCTAATATATATAAATTCTGTAGGAGGTATGGAGCAGCAGCAGCAGTCCGGCATGGAGTACCAGCAGCCCACCTACTAAGGATTTTCCCCCACTTGCTCCTCCGTTGTCCACAGAACACTTACTTCGATTTTGTAGTGCAAATGGCAAACGTTTTACACGACTAAACAGCAAACACACCAGTTGGCTTTACCATATACACCGATGTTGAACATATAACAAAAGTAACAAAGTAACAGAAACAATAAAGCAGTTGGTTAAAAAGAGGAAAGCATACAAGATACAAATACAAAGTCAAGCAGTTGCAGATACAATGCCACGCACTTGCTTTAGCTACCAGAGGATATATAAGGATTTGTCGGAATAGTATGAATATATAACTCGTAAGCTAGCCCCCTAAGTTGAGTGTGTGCAGTTTTTTGTAGTGGAAATTTGTTGCAATATATATATATATATATACAGATATACAACTAGTTATGTATCCCATATGTATACATATACAGGCTACCAGTTGAGGAATAGTTTTGTGTATTGCCTACTCGATATTTGACATGATATATGCTTTTAACGTTGTTAGTTATTTAGTGTTTACATGTACGTACTTATTATATATAATTTCGGTTCGTGCCAGGCCCTGGTCGCCTCGATCAGCTATAGCTAGCAACCGAGGGAATCCACGCAGACGAGATTTTTTAGATAAATTTACACACAAACGCAGCAGCATCAGCAATTTGGTCAGAAACAGAACGCTATTCCGAAACACTCGTGCCCACTGCTCAAGCTACATATCCAATAAACCGAATCTGGACAGCCCAACACATACGAGTCCTGCGGCCAGGGCCGGAGCTTGATTAGAAGGACAACAATAAACGCCAAACAATTTGTAAATTGTAAACAGTAATCATCACAGTACACAGTAAGGAACCTAACCTGTAACCACAGTATTCAGGTGTTTTCAAACTAGATTACCGCAGGCATTACGGATTCGCTTAAATGTGTCTAAGGCTTGCTAAAGGCCCATTGTTGCCCCAACTCCCAACCAGAGATTTGTATAGTAAATAATAATAATAATGCCGAAGAAATGGAAATATATGCTTGTGTGTACAATACCCATTACGCATTGCAGGGGTTGTCCCATCCGCTGGAGAGGCTGGGTGCGATCGCTCCTTGGAATACACTCAAATATCAATGAATGTAAACATATTGATTACATAAATGTTCACTTAGTGCAGCAACTTGCGATAACCTACAAATGTATTTGTTAAATTAAATACTATATATACATATATATTATATATATTACGGATTGTATATGTCATACGAAGACCCCTGCTGAAAGCCACAAGCGGACAGGTATCTCAGAGCAAATATACAAATATAAATTAATCATGTAGAATTCGTGTGCGTTACAATGATAGACAAAGAAACCAAAAATTTAAATTTACTCATTTCAAAAACTTAAGGTCGAGATTACAAAAACGCCGCCAGTGAAAGAATGCGAAATTAGCATTTGCGAACACTATTGTAACAGAAGAACTCCTCAAACAAGATCCTTAAGCAGAAAACCCTCAGATTAATATAAATACATATTTTTAAAAACCAACTAACAGTCAAGTATTTTTATTGGGTCCCTTCGTTTACTTTACAATTCCTTATACTTTATACACTACATCAGTTTGAAAAGAAGTCTGTTACCTCTCTGATTAATTTTTGTTTTTTACTGCTATTCTATGAGAACTTCTTCATTCGAAGAATTCGATTTCTTTGGTGGTTTAGCAGGAAATGTTCCAGGTAATTTCGTATTAACTGGTTCTTCTAAATCTTCAATCTGACGAACTTCGTCGGAGAATTCTATATCTAATGCTTCAGGTTCCAAGGTCGTTTCTGCAATATATAATCCGGGTTCTTCCATATTCGGTGGAAACCAAACCTGCTGCGACCCAACTTCCACTAAAGTTTCCTCCGTTTTGTTTTCCGATGGTTTTAAATTAGCCGGAAGGATATCTGGATTTTGACTCTTAAGCTCTTCAGAAGTCCAGTCAGACCACCCATTTGTACTCTCCTTGTAGGAAACCTTTCCTAATTCGTATTGGGCATTGTGCTCCTGAATCCTTTGCCAGTTGTCACAGAAGATGCTCCGACGTTTCTCAGTTTCGACATCGTTTTCATATTTTGGGGTGTAATCAATCTGAAAATCACATTGGTTATTATAAGTAAATATTCAAAACCTATTAACCTACCAGGAACTTCTCCCAGGCAGCCTGGCACCAAACCACTTTCTTATCGTTTTCAGATGCGTC
This sequence comes from Drosophila kikkawai, assembly GCF_030179895.1. Taxonomy (NCBI): domain Eukaryota; kingdom Metazoa; phylum Arthropoda; class Insecta; order Diptera; family Drosophilidae; genus Drosophila; species Drosophila kikkawai. The sequence continues at coordinate 25,427,733 of NC_091728.1, read as the reverse complement.
CGTTTTCACAATATAAGTGTCAGGCGATTCATTATTAGCTGGAAACCAGTCTTCCTGCGACCCTATTTCCACTATAGCTTCCTCCGTTTGGTTTCCAGTTAATTCTCTATTTGCTGGTTTCTCTATCAGGCTTTTTTCTTCAACTAGTTGTTCTTCATTCAGTAACTTTGGTTTCGGAGGTGCAACATATGCTCCATGCTCTTCCATATTTGCCGAAAATCTATTCTGAGATTCTTCTGAAAACTGGGCTTCAGCTGGTTCAGTTTTGTTTCCAGGTGTATCCATATTAGGAGGAAAGGAGTGTTCTTGCATTTTCTTCCACTCTTCAAACGTCAAATCAGACCACTGGTTAATGCCCTTCTTATGGGACACCTTTCCCGCTTCGTATAGCACATTGTGCTCCTGAATTCTTTGAAAATTATCACAGAAGATGGAGCGCCGCTTCTCAGTCTCTTCATCATTTTCGTATTTTCGACTAAAATCTGTCTGTAAATGGAGATAATTAAAATAAATGGATATTCAAGACCTAGTAAAACCTACCAGGAACTTATCCCAGGCACCCTGGCACTTAATCCCTTTCTTATCATCTTCAGATGCGTCCGTTTTCACAACATATGTTCCGGGTTCCTCCGTATTAGGTGGAAACCAAACCTGCTGCGACCCAACTTCCACTATAGTTTCCTCCGTTTTGTTTTCCGATGGTTTTAAACTAGGCGGAAGGATATCTGGATTCTGACTCTTAAGCTCTTCAGAAGTCAAGTCAGACCACCCATTTGTACTCTCCTTGTAGGAAACCTTTCCTAATTCGTATTGGGCATTGTGCTCCTGAATCCTTTGCCAGTTGTCACAGAAGATGCTCCGACGTTTCTCAGTTTCGACATCGCTGTCATATTTTGGGGCGTAATCAATCTGTAAATCACATTGGTTATTATAAGTAAATATTAAAAACCTAATGAACCTACCAGGAACTTCTCCCAGGCAGCCTGGCACTTAATCCCTTTCTTATTATCTTCAGATGTGTCCGTTTTCACAACATATGTTCCGGGTTCCTCCGTATTAGGTGGAAACCAAACCTGCTGCGACCCAACTTCCACTATAGTTTCCTCCATTTTGTTTTCCGATGGTTTTAAACTAGGCGGAAGGATATCTGGATTCTGACTCTTAAGCTCTTCAGAAGTCAAGTCAGACCACCCATTTGTACTCTCCTCGTAGGAAACCTTTCCTAATTCAAATTGCGCATTATGCTCCTGAATCCTTTGCCAGTTGTCACAGAAGATGCTCCGACGTTTCTCAGTTTCGACATCGCTTTCATATTTTGGGGTGTAATCAATCTATAAATAACAATGATTATTATAAGTAAATATTCAAAACCTATTAACCTACCATGAACTTCTCCCAGGCAGCCTGGCACTTAATCCCTTTCTTATTATCTTCAGATGCGTCCGTTTTCACAACATATGTTCCGGGTTCCTCCGTATTAGGTGGAAACCAAACCTGCTGCGACCCAACTTCCACTATAGTTTCCTCCGTTTTGTTTTCCGATGGTTTTAAATTAGGCGGAAGGATATCTGGATTTTGACTCTTAAGCTCTTCAGAAGTCAAGTCCGACCACCCATTTGTACTCTTCTTGTAGGAAAACTTTCCAAATTCGTATTGGGCATTGTGCTCCTGAATCCTTTGCCAGTTGTCACAGAAGATACTCCGACGTTTCTCAGTTTCGACATCGTTTTCATATTTTGGGGTATAATCAATCTATAAATAACAATGATTATTATAAGTAAATATTCAAAACCTATTAACCTACCAGGAACTTCTCCCAGGCAGCCTGGCACCAAACCCCTTTCTTATCGTTTTCAGATGTGTCCGTTTTCACAATATATGTGCCAAGCGATTCATTATTAGCTGGAAACCAGTCTTCCTGCGACCCTATTTCCACTATAGCTTCCTCCGTTTGGTTTCCAGTTAATTCTATATTTGCTGGTTTCTCTATCAGGCTTTTTTCTTCAACTAGTTGTTCTTCATTCAGTAACTTTGGTTTCGGAGGTGCAACATATGCTCCATGCTCTTCCATATTTGCCGAAAATCTATTCTGAGATTCTTCTGAAAACTGGGCTTCAGCTGGTTCAGTTTTGTTTCCAGGTGTATCCATATTAGGAGGAAAGGAGTGTTCTTGCATTTTCTTCCACTCTTCAAACGTCAAATCAGACCACTGGTTTATGCTCTTCTTGTAAGACATCTTTCCCGATTCGTATAGCACATTGTGCTCCTGAATTCTTTGAAAATTATCATAGAAAATGGAGCGCCGCTTCTCAGTCTCTTCATCATTTTCGTATTTTCGACTAAAATCTGTCTGTAAATGGAGGTAATTAAAATAAATTTATATTCCAGACCTAATAAAACTTACCAGGAACTTATCCCAGGCAGCCTGGCACTTAATCCCTTTCTTATCTTCTTCAGATGTGTCCGTTTTCACAACATATGTTCCGGGTTCCTCCGTATTAGGTGGAAACCAAACCTGCTGCGACCCAACTTCCACTATAGTTTCCTCCGTTTTGTTTGACGATGGTTTTAAACTAGGCGGAAGGATATCTGGATTTTGACTCTTAAGCTCTTCAGAAGTCAAGTCCGACCACCCATTTGTACTTTCCTTGTAGGAAACCTTTCCTAATTCAAATTGTGCATTGTGCTCCTGAATCCTTTGCCAGTTGTCACAGAAGATGCTCCGACGTTTCTCAGTTTCGACATCGTTTACATATTTTGGGGCGTAATCAATCTGTAAATCACATTGGTTAATATAAGTACATATTCAAGACATAATGAACCTACCATGAACTTCTCCCAGGCAGCCTGGCACTTAATCCCTTTCTTATCATCTTCAGATGCGTCCGTTTTCACAATATATGTTCCAGGCGATTCATTTTTAGCTGGAAACCAGTGTTCCTGCGACCCTATTTCCACTATAGCTTCCTCCGTTTGGGTTCCCGTTAATTCTCTATTAGCTGGTTTCCCTATCAGGCTTTCTTCTTCAACTAGTTGTTCTTCATTCAGTAACTTTGGTTTCAGAGGTGCAACATATGCTCCATGCTCTTCCATATTCGCTGGAAATTTATTCTGAGATTCTTCTGAAAACTCTGCTAAAGCTGGTTCAGTTTTATTTCCAGATGTCTCCATATTAGGAGGAAAGGAGGGTTCTTGCATTTTCTTCCACTCTTCAAACGTCAAATCAGACCACTGGTTTATGCTCTTCTTATGGGAAACCTTTCCCGCTTCGTATAGCACATTGTGCTCTTGAATCCTTTGCCAGTTGTCACAGAAGATGCAGCGACGCTTCTCAGTCTCTTCATCATTTTCGTATTTTCGACTATAATCTGTCTGTATATTGAGATAATTAAAATAAATAATTGTTGAAAATATGAAGAAGCTTACCAAGAACTTCTCCCAGGCAGTCTGGCACTTAATCCTCGTTTGATCCTTTTCAGATGTTTCAGTCGTAGGTTTAGCCTTGTCAAATTCAGGGGCAAGGAGAGGACGTTGTTTATCCTTCCACTCTTCAATGGTCCAGTCAGACCACTGATTTATTTTCTTCTTGAAGGATACTTTTCCCGCTTCGTATTGAAAATTGTGCTCCTGAATCCTTTGCCAATTAGCGCAGAATATGTTACGACGTTTTTGGGCCTCCTCATCGTTTGCGTACTGCACACTGAAATCAACCTAAAACATATTTTAATGGGCTGCAATTCTGGGAAGACGTTATCGCCAAACTCACAATGAACTTTTGCCAATCGGCCCGGCATTCGGCTTCTTCTTGGAATCCAGATGGGAGCTCAACCCCTGGAGTAGTTGGTGCTGACTCAGTCCTATTATTCCCGACGGTTGCTTTTATTTTAGGTTGTGAATCACTTTTAACTTCGGTTTGGTTTGCGGAGGCGGGAGTTGTGGGGGCTGCCCAGGCCGCGCCCATGAGATTCGCAATCAAGAAGGCGACAGTGGTGAAGTAAGCCAAGCTCATATTGCTTACTTTTCGCGTACTGAGCCGCAGGCTTCGAGGTACTACCTATAAATACTCAGAGCAATCATAGCGAGCAGAGAGCAGAGAAAGATTCGATCCAAGCTGCCTGGCGATAAGGCATTTATTTATTTCTTTTTTAAATTGACTCTCTTTTCGTTCTGGAGAGCATATTTCAGGTGAGGCATGGGGGAACTTACCCGTTTTGTTTATAAATGAGAGCAAAATCGTGATAGGTACACTGGTTTATGCGACATATTCTTTCATGAATTTAACAAAGGCTAACTTTCGATCTTCCTTCAACTAACATATTTGTATCACATAGCATATTTATATTCACAGTTTTCACAAGATTCACAATGTGATTGCAAAAGGAAGCTTTGAATGCAGCTTTGAATGTTTGGTCAGAAAAATACAATATTCTAAAAATGCAATAAAAAACCAAAGGTTTTGGATGTCATGGCCCAGATTCGAAGCCACGACTTAATGTTTACTAGAATCAGGTGACAAATGTCGAATATCTCCTACAATTTTACTAAGCTTGTGTTCGCCAAGTCAATTGATTTTATATTTATAGTTAACTGGTTTAAAAAGTTGGTTTTTATGATATAAATAACCTTGTCTGCCTATCACCTTTAAGATTGCAGAAGGTATAGAATGCAAGTCTCTGAGAAATGGCTCCTGAAAGTCAAATTTATGCTGATCAAAAGCTATAATCATATCTGCTAAATAAAGTCACTGCATAAACTATGCAGGTAAATGCTTTATCATTGTGTACACCGAAATATTGAAAGGCACTTTCATGTTTATTTATGACCGAGTGACACATCCCGGACCAAGGCACAAAAATTGGCCGGATGTCGCCACCGCAACGCTACAAACTAGAGTAACATAGTTATAAATTCGTGGTTTTGTAACTGACTATACTATATATCTATGGCGTAGGCTAACTACATAGAGATCGGGTGGAATCTCTACAAGATCGGGTAGCTGCACTCGCTGGCGATGCCGCAGAAGCCGCCAGCGTTGCGGATGAGTCGCATGAAGCCGCCCTCGCCCCAGTTCTGGGAGTATGAATTCTTGATGATCCAGTAGTCGCGTCCGTTCTCCGACCCGTAGCCCACCACAGTGACCGAGTGGTTCACCTCGTCCTGGTTGCAGGCGTCGTCCTCGTAGATGCCGCCGCCGTACTGCTCGAACGAGATGGTGTCCGCGTTCATGGAGCAGGCCAGTGGCCCCAGGGTGGCGATCACCTCCTTCATCTTCTCCTCATCGCCGGGCGTAATCGTGGCGTAGTCGCGGATCTTCACGATGCTCTCCCTGGGTGGCCGTCCGGCTGTCTCGTTCTGACGGCACTGCATCTCCGACTGCGTGTACGGGTACTTGCTGGCCAGCGTAACGCCATGGTCGCGAATGTACTCGAAGCCGTACTCCTGGAAGCCACCATCACAGCCCATGTTACCGTAGTCGTCGGCACAGTCCACCAGGTTCTGCTGCGACAGTGAAGGCAGCACTCCCGTCCGCCTGAAGATGTGGCCCTCGAGGGCTCCGGTCGTGGCAAACGACCAACAGGCTCCACAGCCGACGCCCTGGAAGCCGGGCGGGGTCACGCCTCCCTTCTCGCGCCAATCGAACTTCTCCGGCAGATTGGCTGCGGTCGGACTACGGGGGCCAGTCACAAAGTTGATGTGTCCATCGGTGTACTTTCTGAAAGGTGAAAGGGGGTTAATTGCTGTGGCTTTGTGTGGGTTATGCAAAAATACTCAATTAACGGCTGTGACGAGGCATGACGATCTCAAATTGCATCACATGAAAAATTTTTCTTTTACTTTTTATGAGTTAAAATCAAAAACTACTCATTTTCTACTTAAACTGTTGTTAAATATATATCTTTCCACAATTTATAGTAGTAAAATCGCTTAGTAAAATTATGCAGAATGTTTGAGGGTTTGAAAACCATGAATATGCTGCCAGACACATTTTTTAGTCAAGAAAGGAAGCTAACTTCGAAACGCTGAAGTTGTATACCCTTGCAGTTTGCACTTTGATCATTAAGAATCGACTCATTTTGGTCAAATAAAAACAAAAACTAACAGGAGATAAAAGATGTATATTTTAACATAGCATATTATTAGGGTCTGATCAAATTTCAAAAACATTAAGAAAAACCTTTTAATCGTATAAAAAACAATATTTTAGGTCAAATAAGGATTCACAACCTTTTGGAAATTTTAGCAATGAGTATGAGTATATGTCTAACTACAAGTATATATTCATACTCATTGCTAAAATTCCAACACCCTGCTAGGGTATAAACAAATTTGTCTAATGTAAACTTTTTCTCACAAAGAAAATAAAATAATAATCTATAATTTTTTAAATAAATAAAAGTATAAGGTAACGCAAAAAAATGTAAAACCCAATGTTGTAAAGTGAACAGTCAGCTAAATTATAAATGATGACCTTTTCAAGCTGCAGACTGAATCATATGTTATACTAACTCTGCCAACTAATATCGTTGTCACTAAATTATTCAATATCATAAGTCAGAAAAAAGTGTTTCATTCAATATCAAATTTCCTTAATTATACCCTTGCAGGGTATTATAATTTCAGTTAAGGAGACGTTTCCGACCCTATAAAGTAAATATATTCTTTATCAGCATCAACAGCCGAGTCGATCTAGCCATGTCCGTCTGTCCGTCTGTCCGTCTGCCTGTTTCTACGCAAACTAGTCCCTCAGTTTTAAAGCTATCTGAATGAAACTTTGCATATAGTCTTCTATATACTCTCACTGCTATATATGTCGGAACGGGCCGGATCGGACGACTATATCATATAGCTGCCATACAAATGTTTGATAAATTTTTAGAAAAAAAATTATAACTTTTCTGTTTTTCAATATTTTTGCACAATTTTTTAGATATGGCCATTATATTATTTCTGAATTTTGGTAAACATTTTATGAAAATCGGATGACTATATCATATAGCTGCCATAGGAACGATCAGGAAATTAATAGAAAAAAAATTATAACTTCGTTGTTTTTCAAACTATTCTACTCTGAGATATAAGCTTTCTTTATTATTCTAGAATTTTGGTATAAATTTCATAAAAATCGGACAACTTGATCATATAGCTGCCATATAAAGCGATCGGTAGATGTAGAGAAAATGTAAAACTGTAACTGTCAAACTGTAAACATAATAAGTATAGGTAAAATGTAATGAAACTCTGTTTTGTGAGTCTTTTCAGCATTTAAATCTATAATATAAACATCGAAACCAATCTGCAAGGGAATACAAACTTCGGCGTGCCGAAGTTAGCTTCCTTTCTTGTTTTATATTTAAAGTTAATTTTCTAAAGGATATTGATGATAGCTCTAAGATGAATTACCTAATACTTTTATGAGTACACATTGTTCCCTACATACTTAATTAATTAAAAGAAATACAAAATTCAATTGAGAAATACCCTAAAATGCTAATTGAATTCCCGGAATAAACAAGACAATAACAATTTAATTAATGCGCTAATAGAAGATAAAATTGCCCAAGTGCGTTATGACTCTTTTTACAAATATTTTGAATAAACAAAACAATATAATAAGAAATTGCTTCTTACCCAGTCACACGATAAAAAGGCTTTTGTTTACTTGCGATAAACTAATTTTGGGAAATAACTGAGATAATGGCCAGAAATGGAATCTATGCTAATATCGCTAGTGAATTAGTTCAGCATAATCTCCGTCGTAGGCCCGCAAGTTACAGATTGGTTAGCGCCCACGAGAAGATATTAAACTGTAAACCCGTTTAGGAAATATGAGTTAGGTGTTAATTATTCCATTCTCGAACTTGGGGCTCTCCTTATGCTATTTGCTATTGCGTCACGGCATGTCACGTGTTAAAAGCATACTTACTCGCCGGATTCGGACACCTTAGAGCCCAGCAAGGTGCCGATCTCCTTCCTGGTCATATCCGCCAGTGGATTGACACTCAGGCTGAAGCTCGCGATGCCTGTGTCAGCGTTCTTGTTGGTCAGCGTGATCAGCGACATCTTGGCAGCGAAGATACTCTCGCGGTAAACGCGCTCCTCATCGCTGTACACCTTGCCCGTCTGCCGCAGGAAGTCGTCAAAGTTTCGGATGTCGCACAGCTTGGGGAACGACTGCAGAGTCTGCAATGAGACAGCACCCAGCAGGGCCAGACCCGTCGCCAGCTGCAACCACATCGATGGGCACATCCGCATCTGCATGAAAGCAAAAAGAGTGGAGAGTGTTAGATAATCTCTTGGCCAACACAGTCCCCCCTCCTCATCATCCCTTTCCCACTCTCCAGCCTCATCTGTCAACGTTAATCGCAGGTGAATTTGGCCCATTCACCTCGATACGAACCATCTTCCGATAGGGCTCGTGGTTTTTTTAATGGGGAAATATAGGGAAACCCCCACATAAATATATTTCAATATATTCATGAGCATTATAAAATCGAAGATCTCCCCATCATGGCACAAAATTCTCGCGAAAAGCTTTATATCATAAACCTTATAAAGTTAAACAAAAAATCTATAATAAACTGTTTGAAACTAGAACTTTTAAAATATAACATAATTAATAATATTAAAAACCCAGGTCGAAATTTCCGTTAAACTTTCTTATCTTCCAATTCAGCTTGGAATTTTAATAAATATTGCAGGCTAGAAAAAAATTTTTTTTTGATTAATAATAAAAATAAAAAAAAACCTACTTTAAAAGGGAAACCCAAAAATGAAAACCAATCATACTTTGTCAATGTTTTATTTAAAAAAAGAAAACATATTTCCTGTAGAAACCCGTTAATTGGTTTTCATTTCCAACCTGCATGTATGTATATTTTAAAGAAGCCCAACAACTTGATGATCAATTTAACGAAAAACTACATGTCCGACAATTTAATGGTATTTATTTGCTCTCTTGGTATCCCGCAGATCATCTTCTTCTGTCGGCAATCGGCCAACTTAATTGGTAATTAATCACCCGTTGGCTTTAGCCCATGTCTTCACTTCTGCGGAACCCAGCTCCCACATCGATCTCAACTCAGCTTAGCAGAGCATTCAGTGTTTGCTATTCCGAGATGCTGTTCGCCAACCCGATCGCTGATGACATATGCATCATCATTATCGGTTGAATAATCCCATTTGCATATGCTTAGCATATGGCCATTGGTGTCTCATTAAAAAAGATACAAGCCCTGCATTGGATCCGCTCGATATTCGGCATATACATCATTTCGGACTGCTGGAGCTCTCCTTTTATTTCTTTTTGGCTTAGATTGCCTGGCCGTGGGCCAAATGAATCTAGATTAGGCAACCGCAGGCCAAAATTTCACTTTCGATGCCAACACCGATGCCGTAAATCGTAAATATCCATCACATGCTGGGCCTGGGTGAAAGGCGAATACTCCATTTTCATTCATCTCTGATGAATTTCTATTTGAATGTAGTCTTTAATTGCAATTGTGGTTCTCTTGTATGCTTGATTTGATATTACACCGAAAATTCGATATCTCGAGATGAATTTAATTGGTTTTTTTAGGGTATTTTTATCTGAGCATGTGTTGTATTAATTTTAAATGTATAAAAACCTTTTTAAATTCTTTTCTATTAACATTCTTTACTACATGAAAATTGTTAAAAATTGTTAATTTTTTTTTTTTGTGGTTTAAAGTCACTTTATTTAAGGCTCTATTGTAGTTCATATTTTCTTTAAGATCTTTGTCAAATAGGTCTTTATTTCCATCTTGGAATTTCATGGCATTTTATGGATGATCTAATTATTGGTGGGATATTATACTCAAACATTGTTAATAAAACTTCACAAAATATATAGTTTTTATTGTTAACTATGTAGCAGGTGTTACACAACAAGTGTTGTATTCTCATTTAACTTGTTTTCGGTGTAACGAAAAAGCACGTTAATATCACAAAAAACACACACGACACCCATATGTTGAAAGCATGGCTCAATCACCTTTTACGACTTTATGGTAAAAATATCTTCGGCGTTCAGAAATCGTTGCGAAGATGGCGCAGACACGAAGACCGGCGAGGTTATAAGCGGCTCTCGACCCGCACACCTCGGTTTTATAGGGTCCAGGCAGAGAGTCCGGGCTCAGACATCTGGCCAAAACCAGATGAGCGCCAATTTGAATCATTTTTGAGAAAACTAAAAACGTATTCGTCTTCATTTGGCAGGCTGGCTTTCTGGTTTATGGTATTATAATTTGGCCTGTCTTAATTTTATGCATGTTTGGTAATTGTTTGTTGGCCAATAAAAACTGTGTCTAAATATATTAATTCATCCGAAACAAGGAGAAAATAGATAAAGTGGAATGTAATTAATTGATAGGTTTAAATATAGTTTCCAGTATTACATGATCTATACTCCCCAAAACTAGTTTATTATTTATGAACGCATAACCACAAAAACAAAGAAATGTGCATAATATATCAGGAATTGTAAATATAACAATGAATTATTTATATTTTTAAAATTTCTGTTTCAGTGTTTTATAAAATATGTTGCTGAAAGGTATTTACATTTAGATAAACTGTTTATTGTTATTATCAGCACTTAATGTCTCATAACTCTTTGTTTTGTGGTTATGATAATATAGATTAACCAAATATGTAAATATCAATTATATCATTTAAATAATGGCCAACATACTAGAGCTATGCATTAGCATGAGAAAAGCTTTGCCAAAATGTGCCATTTATTAGCAGTTCAATTAACAGATTATTAACTGACTATCAAGTTCATTGACTGGAGGCCCACTTTTGCAGACTTCCAAGAATCTTCCCGTAAACCTGTTTAAGCCGTCGATTGAAATTGCCAAACAGCTCATTTAGCACTTCGCCTGTGTACATCAATTTGGCCAAGACAAGACATCAAACGAGCCTACTAAGCACCATGTTGCAATTTTTATGGGCGCCATGAAAGTATGAATGTGATTAGTCAAGCCTGGAGAGAAGACAAAAAGCCACAACCGGTGACGATAAGTTGGCATTAGAGACAACGCTTTTACGATGCTTAGGAGGGGTAGTACCAAATTTTTGAACTGGGCCAGTGATGACTTCGAATTAACAGAGATACGAGAACCCAGCGAATCGCAACGATACGAAACGGAGCGCATTTGACAAGTTTATTGGACAAACAAAGCGCACCCAGACTTTTTCCCTCTAACGGGGGCTTATCGAGACCACCGGACCCGGACCCATGCTTACCAGTACCAGTACTACTTCTATATCTTGTCTGTAGGCCAAGTGCGAATTCAAGGCCCCGTAGAAATCTATTTGCACTTTTCTTGCGAAAGTAACTCGGCATGGTAAACTTCTATTTGCTTTTGAAATCAGAAGGAGAGTTCCCGCTGGCTATAAAAGGCCATTCCGTGGTTCTAGCCATCATCAGTTGCCTCGATTTTAGGTTTTCGTCATGTTCAAGTTGCTGCTCTGCTGTCTTTTGCTGGCCGCCGGTGGCGGATGGGCTTTTAATCATGGCCAGGACTTGGTGGACTTCAATGCCTATGCGGTAAGGGATATACTATGTACATGTTTATTATAAATAATACTGTACTTTAATAATTTTACATTAAAATGTTTGCCATGTTGTTCTGTATTTTTAGACAACCTTTGACAAGTCGTATGTGTCAACTTCGGCTCGCAACTTTGCCAACTACTATTTCATTTATAACCGCAACCAGGTGGCCCAGCACAATGCTCAGGCGGATCGGAATAGGAGCAGCTACCGCGAGGCAGTCAATCAGTTTTCAGACATACGCCTCATCCAGTTCGCGGCCCTTCTGCCCAAGGCTGTGCCCCTGACCACCTCGCAGGCCAGTGATCCCCCGACCACGCAGGTGGCATCGAGCTCCTACGACATCATTTCCGACTTTGGACTCACCGTGATGGTTGAGGATCAGGGACAGAACTGCAGCAGTAGCTGGGCCTATGCCGCGGCCAAGGCCGTCGAGATTCTAAATGCCGTCCAGTCGGCCAATACTGCCCCTGCCTCACTCTCCGCCCAGCAGCTCATCGATTGTGCGGGCATGGGCACCGGCTGCACCACCCAAGAGCCGCAGGCAGCCCTAGACTATCTCACCCAGCTAACGGACTCGTATCTGTACCCGGAGGCGGACTATCGGAACGACAATATCTCCAAGACACCGGGCATGTGCCAGCCTTCATCCTCGGTGGCCGTGGGCGTGAGATTGGCCAACTACTCTGCGGTGGCCGATGGCGACGATGACGCTGTCATGAATTACGTGTCCAATGGATTCCCTGTGATCGTGGAATATAATCCGGCGACCTTCGGGTTCATGCAGTACTCCAGCGGTGTGTACGTGCAGGATACGAGTGCCCTGACCAACCCGAGGAGCTCGCAGTTTCTTGTCGTCGTGGGCTACGATCACGACACAGAGACCAATTTGGACTACTGGCGGTGCCTGAACTCCTTCGGAAGGAGGTGGGGCGAAGACGGCTACATCAGGATTGTGCGAAGGGCCAACCAGCCCATTGCCAAGAATGCCATATTTCCCAGTGTCCTGGCCTAAAAGGAATGGCGTCTTTTTACTGTAATTTCAGCGAAACGAATCTTAGTTTAGAAATAAAGTGTACCTTTTCACTACCATTAACATATCCTCTAACATATCCTTTAACTTTTATGATGGCATTACAAAGAGAAATTCCCGAATACTGGCAATATTGGAAGTTTTGTTTCTTTCGTGAAAGCTTTTAGCTTTGATGTCTCCATTTATTGAATTTGTTCTTTGTATTTAGTTTATTTATTGATTTTTCATCTACAAGCGGAGCTTTACAGACTTAAATGCTAAAAATTAACAAGTTCACTTTATTTTCTTTTCTTGTTTTTCGCATCTTTATTTTTTGCTCATGGATTTTATTCTATTATCTCTGCTGTGTTTGGTTTTCTGTTATAGTTTTCTTGCATAATATGTTTCCCATACTTGTTACTGTTCTTTTCTTGTTGCTGTGACTCGAAAGTATAAGAAACAAATGGAAATGAAATTGATATAGATTATTATATTAATGGCTATAGAATATTCGGCTCAGCCAGCGCGGGCGAAAGCTTTTCTGGTGTGTGTTCATTCAGTGAATTTAATTTGTTGCTTACTTAATCGAGAAACTCTTTTTTAAGTTCCAGTAACTTGTTTGAAAACGTTTTGTATTATCGTTATCTTTTATTATATTTCAATTTCATTAAATAGTTTGAAATATATGTTGTATTTTCGCCTTTTTTGTTTAGGTTTATCTTTGATTTAGAATGTCTTCCCGTCGTTAGTGAAGCAAAGCTCAATGATATGATTCACGCAGAATGGTTTTTGGTTTCTTTTTAATTGTTATTGGAATACGTGTTTAGTGGTTTTATCGTTGCGTGATGTTTGTGGTTTTCATTTTTGTTTATCGGGGTGTGTGCTTGAGTTGTAATTTGTTGTGATAAAAATTTTAAAAATTTTTTCGATGAAAAAAGAGAAGAAATCAGAGAAAAGAAATTTATTATAGTTGTTTAGTTGCAAAGTCCTAGTAGTAAATGGATTATTGATTTGAAATTGTTTTTTGCTTGTCGTTTTATAATTTGTTGTTGTTGCTTTGGTTTTCTCAATTAAGATACAACGGCTAGTGTTTTGTTATTCTCGTTATAAATTAAAATTAGTTAGGTTTATCTACATATGCTCACGCTTCCATTTCGGCCTTGTCTTATTATCTTTCCATATAATTCTTAATAATAATTAACTAAATAATTGTAATGTGTATAATTTATGCAATTCTTTTTCATGTATATATATATAATTTTTGTTTTCTACACAAAATTATGTGTTTGCAACTGCTTTTCTGTTATATGTTGGCTAGTGTCTTCGGTTTATTATGATAATCTTGCCATGCTTTGTGTTGACTGTACCTCTGTTGGTGTGTGTATGCTTGTTGGGGACACAAATCAAACTGGTTATGCATTTTCCGTCTAAAGTATTAGGAAGATTTATTAATACAAGCCATGTGGTCGATTCCACTTCCCCAAGACTTTCGCGGAGTAAATGGACCGTACTTTCGGAGAACGCTTTCGGAAACGGAATCGAGATCATGGATAGTAATTACTTGATTTTTGTTTTGGTTGTATGAAGCTTAAAATGGACAAATGTGATTTATTCCCTTTCATGGATTCTCTTTCTCTTCCCTTTTTTTTTGTAAATAGTTTTCTTCCATTTATTTAATTCATATATATATATTTTAATATGTTCCTCTTATTCTCCTTTCTATATAAATCAATTTTCTGGTTTCATGTGAGTTCTGAATCCTAATTATTGCAAATTTTATGCACTATGATCATCTTTAGAATTTTTTCTCATAGGTTGTGTGAAGGGTTTACCTTCTAGGGCTACCCTACCTTTTTATAGGTTTCAATCAAAGATAAACTAACATAATAATTTGTGGGTCGAATCGAATTTAAATAAAAATATAGAAACATCGCTCATCTCCTGCGAGAATTACATAACATCTTTAGGGTTTTAAGATCGAAACATTTATTTTTTCAGGCGGAGACATATACTGGCAGTTTGTTTGTATTCTGAAAAAGTTGTTCAAACCAAGCTTGAAAATTTGTTGATTTATTACTGCCCCCAAAGTGGTTTCTTATTATGTGTGTTGACTTGCACATTATTCTCATTATGTTTACGCTTACGAACACATTAAACTAAATATTAAAGTAAATTATGCAACTAAATGAGCATCAACTGCAGATCTGAATCGGAAAACCATTGTAAACAATCTCGAAAACAATAAGTACGGTAAATTAACTCTGTGAAATGCTAGGAGTAGCTCAATTTACGAGCTCTGGAATCGTATTGTGTGCCTCGAGTTCAACAGAATCGCCAGTCCGGCGGCAAAGACAACGGGCAGCATCATCCACTGGGAGATCGGCGAGTTGGCGCCGTTGCACAGATCCTTGGTGCAGGAGCAGTAGATGGCGGCCACGTCGTGGGTTCCCGAGCGCTTCACGCACTCGGCATCGGTGCGCTCGTCCGGTATATATCCGCAGCCACGTACGATGCGGGTCTTTCCGTAAACTATTATATATATCAGATTAATGAGAGCTTTTTGGGATTAACTTCTCCTACTCACTTTTCTGCACGGTTTTGCGGCACAGGGTGGGCTTGTACTTATCTTTGAGGTGCTCCAGAGGCTCCTGTTTGCTGCAGTTCACCTCGCCAATGGAGTACGGCTCGAAGGGATCGCCGCAACGAGGATCGAACTCACTGTTGCAGTCATAGCACATAAGGGCAGTGGTTACTATAATATAAGGGAAAGTGGTATTATATATTATTAATTCATATGCATAAAGTCTTATTAATGAAGACTTGTTAATAAAGTTTTTAACTGACAACTAACGTAACGCTTGCAG
Organism: Drosophila kikkawai; assembly: GCF_030179895.1. NCBI lineage: Eukaryota > Metazoa > Arthropoda > Insecta > Diptera > Drosophilidae > Drosophila > Drosophila kikkawai. Next base: position 25,412,279 of record NC_091728.1, on the reverse strand, counting down.
AAATTAAACTATATCAAAAAAATCTTTAAAAGGAGATTAAATCTCGTCACATTTGTTCTTTTCATTTGTCTATAATGAGTTCTATTGTAAGAGTATTGATGCATATATACTTTATTCTCGATATACAAAAAAATAATAATACTAATAAAATAACGGATATTGGTATAATAAAATAAACCTTTTATGTATCCTGTATACTTTTATGGGCAATGGAAATCTATAACATCATTAAATAGAAATGCTGATTGATAATAAGGCGTCTTTGGGTCGTAAAAACGTAAAGTTAATGGTATTATAGGATGCATTCAAATCGTTTATTACTTTTTTTTTATGGAAAAGATGATATTCAGAAGATATTAAATTTAAATTAAAATGTTTAAGCGGACGTTTATATTTAATTAAAAATATATTTGTTTTTGATACTGTTTGGGGAAAAGAAGTCCTCAAAATAGATATAGACAAATGAAAACGGACAAGAGTGCATTTTTAAGAGCACTTTCTCCGATCTACGTAATACAATATATGTATGTGTGCGCACGTGTGTGCATATGTGGTTGTGTTTTATTTTGCATTGCATAAACTTTGGGGCTTAGCTTACCTTGTATGCAACAAAGCATGCCTAACAACAGCAGCGTCTTCTCCATGAGTGGCGACATTTTGTATGTATTTGGGTTTATTGAAATTAATTATTTATCTGCCTTTTTTATGGATATATCCACACCACGCTTCGTCTCGTCTTTCCTCTGCGGCGGCTGCGGCTGGAGCAACAATTTGTTTGCTGGCTGTTCGAGTTTCGCTTTCGTTTGACAATTTTCGTGGCTCTTGCGATTTGCTACATTAGCATGTTAGCCTAAAAGCGACAAAAGGAAGACGGCGAAAAAGGTTTAGAGACTTTTACCAACAAAAACAACCCGAAAACAATTTGCTATTTGCGAAATATTCACATAACCCGACTCACTGTCGGACTGACTGCAATGGAAAGTGAAAAGCGCCTTGGCAAAAATAAACTCAAAACTAAAAGGGAACGGAGAATGACGGCGACGAAGAGGAGAGGCACAAAGTGGGACGCAAATAGGAAAGTGCAGGAAACAAAAACAAGACGAGTGCAGTTGGTTGGGGCGGAAGTGGGTGGGAAGGGGGGAATGGCGAATGCGCATTGCAATTGCCGCTAGAGGTCGCTCTCTTTCTCTCTCTCTGCCGAGATGATGACGCGCGCCATCTAGCGACCCAATTAGTTTGGCTTGTGGAATGCAAGTGGGAGCCCGTGTGGAACACATTCGAATGCAGAACCTCGTTGTTGTTGTTGTTGTTTTTCCATAAAGTTTTGTGCACTTTTTTGTAAGATTCCTCTACTTGCGTTCGACTGGCCATTTAATTGGATTGCAATGATTGCTCAAACGTCCCTCACGCCACCGCCCCCTTCTGTATGAGCCGTCCAGGCGATTGATTTTCCCAGCGAGCGCGCGGGTGTTGTGGGTGGAACGTAATTGCTAACGGTTCTCGGTAGCTAGGTAACAAATAACCAATGTCCCCGTTAGAAAACCACCTGCCCCGTTCTCGTATTGCCTCCCTGAGCTTTTAATAGTTTTGTCATCGTTTGCGATTTGCGGCCAAATGGCTTGATAGGCCGCCGATTTCAATTTATTCTCCACTCGTGTCGTGCAGAAGTGGCTCCGCTGGTCTTTGCTCGGGATTTTGCGATTTCCTAGCGAACCTAATTAAATTGCATTAAGCTGGCCTACGAAAATCAAATTAGGATCAGATTAAAGCTTTAATCATTCCCAAAGACAATTTAAATCATTTAAGAAAAACATAAAAGCTTATAAACTGCTTTGGCTTTAAAATGTATTAAATACATTTGGAAAAATATGCAATGAAAATTCATTGTAGGGATCGGACTTTTAGGGTAACTACATAATCCTTAAGGTCCGCACATATCGACATTGCATTTGTACGTGAATGACCAATTTAAAAGTGGTTAGATATGAGAAAAATAAAAACAAAATCTTCATTCTTTCTTGTACAAATTGTGGGTGTGGAGGCAGTACAATTTGCTTTGTAAGTTATATCTTATTTGGGAATTCATATATCTTTTGAATATATTCTACATTTGTTTCCAACTTTTACAAATTAACACAAGGCAAATAATTTTAAAAATGCTTTGAAATACTTGATTCAAGTTAGATGTCGTTTTTAGCATAATAAATCTTCTTAGTAGCACTCCAATCGAAATATTTTTGATTTATCCCTACAAAATCAATTTAAAATATACTTGAATAATCCATTATTTTTCTCTTCATTGGCTAAAACATACAAATAACAACCCTTTATAAGGATTTAAATACGTAATTTCCTGGCCACTGAAGTAATTGCATTGTCAGCCCATTTCCGGGACCACCCGGCGTTCCTTCGGCCATTTACGGCTTACCACAAGAAACCGGACCCCGCTGATCCCTGTAATAGAGCACGTAATCGGCCGGAGTGCAATGCACTGGAGGCCCAGCAAATGCTCGATTCTAGAGCACTGACTGCAGTTGGAAGCAGTCTATGGAAGACAGATCCGAGTAAGAAATATTACGCATACGCCCCGTTCTACCCAGCAAATTTGGGTTTCTGGCACAAACACAGTGGGCATGCCTGTGTGTGTCCATACTTCTACATACGTAAGATGGCTGGAACTGGCGAATGAAAAGCCAATCAATATTGTAGTCAAGGGGCCGTTGTCATGTTGGCCACTCACTCAATCACAACGTTGCTGTTTTTGTTGGCCAGCACTGACAGGCGTAACGGAAGAGTTTAAATTGACAGGTTATATATGTGTACATATAAATGTATGTATATTTAGGAGGGGAAATGGGAAATCTGAATGGTAACTTGATTGAGTGGCACTATTTTATGTGATTCCCCCATAAATATCTGATGTGCAGTAGTTGCATGTTGCCAGGCATGCAACACTCTGTCTCATTTCTGCAGTAACTCCCACTGGGGAAATTCAATAACTGACCTAGTTCAGTGCCTCCCACTTTTCCCTTAGTCGCTTCTTTTTTTTGTTATCAACTGTCGCCGTCTTTTGGTATTTCCTGCGGGAAACGCTGCCAGTTATTTTCCTGTCAGGGGCTTTTCTTTAGGCGCTTTTCCTTTGTTATTATGTAATAGTCAGACAATTGGCAGAAACACGAAACTGGCAGGCATATCGATTTAGCCATTAAAAAAAAGAAAGAACGAACAGGCGAGGGAACGAACAAAAAATGAGTAGAGCAAGTGGCATGAAAAAGTCGCTCAGGTGGCAGAACAGGTAACTTATCATGGGGTTGGGTCTGCATTTTCGTTGTGTAATGCAGCACAACAGAAGACCTCGAGGATTAAAGGATTCCCGTTTGGGTCTTTTGTGGGCTTAGCTTTTACATTGCTATTTGATAAGCTTCAAATGTTGAAGGTTAAGGTCTTTACTGGTTATATATATCCGTTAATAGGCAGTTAATAATAATATATTATCTTCGGCGTTATTCCTATAAAGTCCTTTCACTGACCAAGTTGTTTGATAATCACTTATGCACTCTGCTTCTCCGTTGTTTTGAAGTCACTTTTCACTTTTACTTTTGCTATTATATAATACAAGACCCCTTCCCCACGTCGGTAAGTTCCTTTTCTGAGTTTTCAGCTCTTTAAATAATAGTCTTCTTTTTGAAAGGATTTTCTTTTAATTTTTTACGTAAGAGTGGAGCTGTTGGACTGCGGTATTTGCCTGGCTCTCGAACTATTTCAAGCTGATGACACCAAACTGTGAAAATGAAAAGACCCCGAAACAGTTGAAAGCGAAAAGAAAGCGGATGCAAAGGGCTCACCGAAAAGGGGTTGTGTGGGGGGCTCTACGGGGTTCTGACGGGGGTGGCCGCGGCAGCGGTGGGTGCGATTTCAGTGCAAATTCTCTCGCAAGGACGAAGCACAAAGTCAAAGCGACTGAGAGAAACTGGGAGAAATTAGCCAGAGAAATGAAGAGAATGAGTAGCAGAAAGAGTGAGTGACAGAGGGGGTGGGAAGCAGGGACAGAGAGTGAGAGAAAGAGAGAGAGAGCGCCCTTTCGAGAAACCCAAGCGAAAAAAGTTGAATCGATACCGACTCGCGCCACAAAAGCGGGATTATCTAATACGGCTTAATTGCCCGATGTGCCCAGAATCGCGATTTTTAATCACTTCCTCTCGATTTCATTTGGCGTCTACCTTTTTGTTTAATCGTCACACAACCGAATTTGGACACAGTGATCGGTTCTATGGCAAGGATTTCCCTTTTGCTGGACTCTGATGCGGTCACGCGGCGCGATGCAACCCCAAACACGTTGAAATTCTTTCTGCTCCGCGAATCCGAATCCGAGTCCGCAGTGCAGCTCAGCTAAGCTAGCCTAGCATTTGAAAACAGCTATAAAAGCCAAATATTTGTGATGGTAGGAATCTGGATTAGACAATTTGGGGATTAGGACAAATTACAAATTTGTTTTCCAGCTCCGCTTCTTAAAGCACGTTTTTAATTAGATAAAAAAAAAAGAAACTTCATATTTATTACTACATAGACTATATTAATTGAACGGAGTAGTCTACTAGTCCCTAGAGCTATCTGCATAAAGTTTTGCAGAGTCTTTTTATTATTCTCATTATTAAAAAGGTCAGAACGAATCGGACGACTATATATCGGACTATAGAAAAATATAACAAATAATTGGAATGGAATAGAATAAAAAAAAAAGTTTACCTGGCCTTTTCGTTAACATATCATATCTCAGAGATAAAAATCTACTTTACTCTATGGATCGAGAAGTCGGGTTGAAATTTAATTAAAAAAAATAAGAGTTTAAAAGTGCTTTAAATAGCTAACAAATTGTTAAGAGTTGCAAATGCTGAAAACGCAACACTGGTCCCTCAGCTGTCGCGAGACTGCGCACTGGTGACCGGAGCCATTCCAGACATTTTTGAAAACTAACCGGTCTAGAGTGGTTCTGCTATCGGCGTCAATTTCTTCGCAATTTTCACACTTTTAAACCATAAATTCTTTAAATTTAAAATTTAATTTATGCTGAATTGCATATGTAAATATTTAGAAAAAGAATACAACTTTTGGAACCAATATATTCGAAAGATCTTTAAAGATTTATATTAAAAGTCTGCTCTCCATGAAAATAAGCAAGAAGCTTCTTTAAATAATGGTACGAATAAATCAGTTTTTTAATACTCAATCAAATTAGATTCAATATTTATAATAATATTATTAATAGTACATTTCCCGGGAAATGTTCATTAAAATAAGTTCCCTATATGTAGTTTTGTTTTATATCTATTCAATCGTCTAGCCTAGATTCGGTAAAAAATCATCAATAAATATAATCAAGTGAAGATATTAGTAATACCTTTTTATTAACCAACATAAAACCTAATTTAACCTAGTCAAAAAACAGCATCAACTCTTTATAGCCGTCATTATTTGGGACCAAAATGCCTGAACCTCGGGGTCCTGCATCAGAGCCCTTTTTTTAACGCTCAACACCATATTGAGTATATCGGCGTTTTTGAAGCGATCCCTGCTTGAGGATTTCATATCCGGGGCCTCTGGAGAACAGCCGTCCGGGTCCTGGTCGTCCAAGGGCTCAATCTCAGCCGCGGGACTGCCAAGTTGTCCAGCTGAAATAAATACATGTATATAGAAGTAATCCTATTATATTCGATCAATTCATTACTCTTCTTGAACTTAGCAGTCTCCGTCTTGGCCTTTTCCGTCCGTTTTTGATATGGCTTTCGTTGTTTTGGAACCTCTTTTCCCTTGCTGCGCTTCGAACTAGTGGCCATGCTTGGATCTCCGGGCAATAGTTCCGGACTTTCAATGGGAGCCTCTGAATCCTGTTGCAGCCGTCGCTTGACATGCAGATTTAGACGTTCCTTGATGTTTTGCTGCTCCAATTTTACCTGAAGATGCGATTCGGCCATGTTTCCAAAACAATAACAATTGCCAGTGTTACCTGCCCTCGAGAGTTGAATTAGACCAAGAAAAGAGCATTTTTCATTTTTAACAATTTTTAAGTTTAAATTAAAATAAATTTTTTACAATTATATTAAAAATGTGTAATATCATTAAAATACACATTTTTAACCGTTTCATTGTATAAATACTATTCTTAAAATGATTTTGCAAATATATGCCATATCAATGAACAATTATAAAAGTAGATAAGACTATTCCGTATTTTCCGTAAGCAACCTGACACAATTTAAAGTAGTCCCGAATTATTTAAAATTAAAATTATTTATCGGCGCTTTAAAACACTAGTTTTTCGGGATTTTCGGCAGCGCACGGCCCGACCAAGTCGCCATATTGGTTTCTGCAGAAAAGTTAGCAGCACCAAACGTGAAATTTCAGTTCGGCTGCATCGCAGCAGTGAAAAATAGAGAAATAACGCCGTAAGAGTGCCAGCAACCGCCTGAAATTATTGGAAAAGTGTAAATCAATGAACAATCCAGCGATAAATCATTAATTTAGCTTTAAGCTAGCGCGCAAAGTACGGGAAATCAGCGTTTGCAAAAATTGTACCCATCGCGTCGCCATTGGAGAGAGTGCTTGTGTGTGTGAGCGTTCTAGTATTGGTGAGAGCGCGCGCACAGCGGGCAGCGGGTGCCTGTGAGCGAGAGAGAGCGAGTGATTGTGTGCAAGCGAGAGCGAGTGTATTTTTCTCAGCCCACATGAAAAACAACAGTAACAACGCCAGCAAAGGACCAAGAACAACAACAGCAGCAGCTTCAACAGCAGCTACTAGAAAGGGAGCGTTTTAAACCGAGTTATGAGTGTCGCTGCAATGACTATGGACGATCAAAGACCCTTGATGAACAGTTACGATAAAATGCCCCCGACCAAATACGAGCAAAATCTGAATATCCTTAATAATAGCCAAAGCGGCGTAGGCGGTGGCGTTGTTGGTGGCGTGGCCAGCTCGGGTCCCGCCTCCCCCACGCCCTCCGGTCCAGAGGAGTCGTCGCAGCAGCAGCAGCACCATCATCACCACCATCATCCGCATCATCATCACCATCACAATCAAAGCCAGGATCAGCAGCAGCAGCAACAGCAGCAGCAACAACAACAGCAGCAGCAGCAACAACAGCAGCAGCAACATGCAGCTGTTGCAGAGGCTGTTGCAGCCGCCGAACAACGCCAACGCTTGCTCGAAGGTATTATGCATATTTTGGTACACAAAAACAGCTATCAGTGATCGCAGAGATCATCTGATCTGTATACTCCCCCTATATACTACATACATGCAATAACCAGATACCAAACCAAACGAAAGTGTGTTTCTCGAAACTCTGTTGTGTATAAATTGTATAATATTTAAAAACTACTCCCCTAGTTGCTTTCGTTTATTCACTGTCAAAATCAAAACATAACAAACACCTTGGGATTCTGCTGTGCAATTGAAAATTGTTTATGAAAAACACTCGGTAAAGAACTCCACACGTGTGTGAATCCGATCAAATCGAATCGAAGCGAACACTCTTTTTAACGAACATTTAGCGGCGTTTTTTAGTTGTATTTTAAGTTATTTTTTTTCTAACCCTATCCTTATATTAATGAATGTGTGAACGTGCTGCAAATAGACACCTCAAAAAAGTATTAAATCATTATGAATAAATGAAATATGAAATCAAAAAAAGAACTTTAAAAAATAAATAATCTAAAAGCCATAAAGAAGTGTGTGCAGTGTTGTGCAAAATGAACAATCTAAAATTATATTAAATTATATATAAAACAAAGCTAACAGCAACAAATAATCAGTTAATATATCCAATAATACCTGTAAGAAATCTTTCCAAAGCAAACCTTCCCAAGCTAAGAAGTTCAGATATCTGATAATATAACAAAAAAACATAATATGAAAAAAATATATTAAAAAATAGCCAAATCATAATTTACTAAAATAAGAAAAATATCAATGTTAAGGTTTCAAATATCTTCGCCGTCTTTCCGTCGTCGTCGTTGTCTTCTGCGCTGTGTACAGTTTTCGTTTTGCGACCACTTTTCGTTTTGCTTACGTGCCAGAAGAAGAAGAAGAGGTAGGAGAGAGGAGAATTAGAGAAGCGGAGAGCCAACGTGTCTCTGCCCCAAAGCCTGTCCCCCACGTAATTTTTCCCTTTGCCCCCTCTATTTTTCTCCCTCTCTGTCTACCATTTTCTCTCTTGCTTTTGCGTCGACGTCAACAATAAAATCCAGAAAAATAATAAATAAGCAAAAGAAAGTTTATAACAAGTGCCAGTGTGTATAACCGAAGAGAGAAAATAATTCGAAATTATTTTTCAGTTCCAAATGCAAGTGAAAAAGTGAAAGAACTTTGCAGTGTGTTTCCAAGCTAAACAAACAAAAATATTTAAAAATATATATAAAAAGGCGCCAAAAGCTGATAAATGTGTGTGTGGGATTGGGAGTGTGATAAGATAAGCCAAGCACCAAAAAGTGCGATTATTTAACAGTCCTTAAAAGTTGGGTAAAATGCCTTTCAATTGATTAATGGACGTTTAATGGGTCTCTAATTTATCAATTAACATGTAATGTGGAGCACTCACACTCACACACGCACATTTGTTTGTTTCGGCCAAACAAAAAGCCATTGCATACATAAATAATTATTTACTCGTTCAAATCAAAATACGTGTTTGCACAACGACGAAAGAAAAAGCAAAAGGCAAAAAGCCATAAAAAAGTCATAAAAATGCAACAAATAAAAGTCAATAAACTTTTTGTATGACAAAAGAGTGTTCGAAAATGCTAAAAATGCCAAAAAGCTAAAGCTAAATGTAAATGTATATAATAGCGAGCAGGGGAAAAGAAGAGCTTTTAAAAAGTTCTCCCAGCGCCAGCTTTTTCGAGTCGAGTCGAATCGAGTTCCCAGCAGCAGTGTGTGCGTCGAGTTTTTTGCAAGTGTTTTTCAAAAATATATTTTCAGTTTTTGCCACAAAAATCACCAGTTTGTCGTTGTCTCGTTGTTTTCCCCACAGTGCAAGCAAAAAGCAAAGCAAAAGCAAAAAGCGTAGCAAAAATGCCGGGAAAATTCAATTTAAATCAGCATTTAATCGAAATCGAAATGGAATTATCAAACGCAATGCTATTCAGTTCAATGTCAATGCCAATGCAAATGCAATTGCTGCATATGCAAGAAATCAAAATGAAAACGCATCCCCCCCAAAGCATCCCCAGCCTTCAACAGTACGGGATAGCAGGTGCAGGTGGTGCAGGTGCAGGTGCGGGTGTTGTGGTTCAAGAAGTGCCAGAGTTGTCGTTGAAGTTGTCGAAGCCAATGAAGAAATCGTGTCCAAGTTCAAGTAGTGGTTGTTGTAATGTCGTTGCCAATGCCGCCCCCCGTGACCAACGAAGCATCGAATCAGAATCAAAATCAGAATCGGCCAGAGATTGACGACGGGAGGAAGCAGCAGCAGCGTTTGCCACCGACCATGTCACGAACTTACACGAATGATTGCAAAGCATTGGTATGATTTCGTATTAAGTTCCACCTTAAAAAAAAACACACAATTTGCCAATTTAACGAACTTGTAATATAAATAAATAATAAATGTCGTGAAAAAAGAAAAACAAACGAAAACTGAGTGGAAGATAGATCGCTCATTTGAGAAAACCTAACTAAACTAACACTTCTCTTCCTCTTCGCTTCACAGATGAGATCGAGAATCTCAAGCTGGATCATGTCCGCATGGGTCAGCAGTGTGCCGATGCTCTGCGCCGCGAGAAGATCCTCATGCGGCGGCTGGCAAACAAGGAGCAGGAATTCCAGGACTATGTGGTACATTACTCCATTCTTGCACACAGTTCCCTGAAGATTAATGATTTCCCATCCGCTTTTAGAGCCAAATTGCCGAGTACAAGGCCCAGCAGGCCCCTACTGCTTTGGCCTTGCGCACAGCCCTTCTTGACCCAGCGGTTAATCTCCTGTTTGAGCGCCTAAAGAAGGAACTGAAGGCCACCAAAGCCAAGCTGGAGGAGACCCAAAATGAGCTGTCCGCCTGGAAATTTACACCGGACTCTAACACCGGCAAGCGGCTAATGGCCAAGTGCCGGCTGCTGTACCAGGAAAACGAGGAGCTGGGCAAGATGACCTCAAATGGCAGGCTGGCCAAGCTGGAAACGGAGTTGGCCATGCAGAAAAGCTTCAGCGAGGAGGTCAAGAAGTCGCAGTCGGGTATGTTAAACTCATTAGCTTCAAGCTTTAAGGGATTCCATTTAAATACACCTTTTCAACTTGCAGAGCTCGATGACTTCCTACAGGAACTTGACGAGGATGTAGAGGGCATGCAAAGCACCATTCTGTTCCTGCAGCAAGAATTGAAAACCACACGTGATCGCATCCAGGCTCTCGAGAAGGAAAACTCTCAGCTTAAGCAGGCACAAAGCACCAAGGACGAGGTTGTTACAATGGCGGCAACCAATGGAAGCGGCAACAAGACGATACCCACCACCCTGGAGACAATCGATGAGAACGCCTGTCTGGCGAGCAAACCTTTGAATTCAGACATTTATAATGGTTCCAGCAGCACCAACAATGAACAGAACGTGAGCGGAGAACATGCGTCAACAGCGGATGAGGGAAGCAATGGCAACGGAAATGCAGCGCGATTGGCACGCAAACGGAATTATGAGGAGGAGCCTGCGCCAGCACCTTTGGTGCCAGTCGCAGTGGCCTATAGTGTTGAGGAACCAGCGCCCATAAGGGAAGTGACCGCTCCACGAACTCTGCCGCCCAAAAAGTCCAAGCTACGAGGCCTAGCCACGCGACGCAACTCCCAGCTGGAGGAAGAGCATCAGCCAGTGACGGCCGCAGTTACATCGGCGGTAGCTGTCCCATTGATTCTGGACAATTCGGGGACGACGGCTATGACCAGCGAGGAAGCGGCCCCTGCGGGAACAACTAGTGGAGAATCCGGAACGGTTGTGGGAGTGGTAGGAGTACCAGCTGACGTCACCGATGCAGCAGCGCCAGCAACACCGGCTCGCATCCTGACACGACGTCGATCGGTTCGTATGCAACAGAATGGCAGCGGAGCCGTCGACTACTCAACCTAAGCGGAGGCCCAACTATTTTCTAAAAAAGGGCATTCTTTATGATTTTGTCATATCGATCGATAATTCCTGATGTTTACTTTTGTGAATTGAGATTTTTAAGAACAGAGAGAGACTTCATTTATATTCTAATCTATCTTAATCTTTTTATTTTTTTACATCTTGCGTCTTGTAAAATACGTTAACAATTTGGTTTGCATGCAGCATAGGCTTACAGGATATGCTAATTATATAGATGTCACTGCTATACATATGATATATAATTATGTAGAACCACACATACATATGAACGAGCTAAAGAATGAGGCATAAAAGCGGATTTCCAATTTATGTTTCCCCAAACTGGCAACTACTGAAAAGAAAACACAATAACAGAAAAACGAAAACTTGGACAAAAGAGAAAACAAAACTCGTCATTTAGCTAAATTAGATTTTAATTATAAATGTAAGGCATTTTGTAATACTTACGATGAAAGTTGTGTAAAATACTATAAACTTGTGTTAAAATAAATTGTTAAGCATAAATATTATGTCAAAAGAAACATTGTCTTTTTATTTATTGTTATTAGGTTGCAACGTACTGAAAAGGCAAGAATAAAAAAACGCTCGCTCTCTTCTTTAAATATATATAATATATCAAATTTAACGGTAAGCCCTTGTTTGCAATTGGATCGGGGATTGGATTTTAAATCGATCAGAATCCAAAAAAGTATTAATTTGAATTAACAACGAGCATATTGGTTTTTCATAATAACGCTGGGGACAATGTTAGCTTATAGCTCTTGCTAAATATTTGCAAGCGTTGATTTTGAGCATTTGCCCGAATTAATAATTTTAGAAAACCGAAGTCACTTCCGCGAAGAGCTGTTTATACACTGATTTCACCGAAGCGCCAGGGATTATTTTAATGAAACAAATTAAAAAAAAAAAACCCATATCCATAACGGCACGCCGAAGTTTGTATACCCTTGCACTTTGCAATTGGATCATTAAGAATAAATCCATTCTGGTCAAATTAATAGAAAAAAACAAAAGGAAATATATAAAAGTTGTATATTTATACATAGTATATAACCATTAGGTTTTGATAAAATAAAGAAGAAGAAAGTTTAATCGCATAAAAAAACTATATTTTAGATTTTAATATCTAATATTTATTTATTATTAAGAATGGGAAATATCTGCCATTATAAATCTATATCCTTACCTCTGACCGGATAAAGAGTGTTTTTAACGATATCATAAACATTATAAATTTAAATGCTGAAAACACACATAAAACAAACGTTTTTATTACATTTTACAGTTTGAGAGTTACAGTTTTACACTCTCAGCTTTCCATTTTTCGGTACATCTACTGAATATGGGAATATCTCAAACACGAAATAAAAATACGATGAAAAACAACTAAATTATAATTTTTTTTTTTTTTTTTTTCAAAAAATTTGGTCGATAAATTTTATGGCAGATATATGATATAGTCGTTCGATCCGACCCGTTCCGACATATATGTATAGCAGTGAGAGTATATAGAAGACTATATGCAAAGTTTCATTCAGATATCTTTGAAACTGAGGGACTAGTTTGCGTAGAAACGGACAGACGGACTCTAGATGTCTCCTTCACTGCGTTGCAAACTTCTGACTGAAATTATAATACCATTCAAGGATATACAAATTGTTGGTAACTGTAATAATTTTTAATTAAAAACATATATGTATAACATAACATAACATTTTTTTATTTGTACTATAATTATAAGTGTTGATGTTATGGTTTAATAAAATGTCATTCAAATACTGGAACAAAAAACCTACTGGAAAAAGAGTACCGTTATAACACAATACAAGTAGAAAACCGCCGTTTTTTTCATAATTTTATTCCCAAGCTTTTTAGGTGAAGGGAAATTAATTGCTGAGTCACACCAAAGGAAACCGCGAGTTCTTGTTGTATCTGACAAGAATCTTCATCCAGCAGAGACTCCAAATCCGCGTCTTCAAACTTTTTCACAGGACCCGGTCGATCCTTGTCTTCCACGTCATACTCGCCATTTTTAAACTTCTAGACACGTTCTTTCACTTATACACGATTCACCATAAGTTTCTACAATCATTCGACGCGCTTCAGCTGCCGATTTTTTCGAATTGAACGCGAAAAGCAAAATCTCCAAAATGATAGACAATAAGAATACACGAACGAGACAATGTAGAGTTGTTGACCGATATTTTAGCTCACCACTTGGCGTTCCCAATCAAAATTTCTCACCGTTTGGTGAAGGTGGCACCAACCAGGTCGAAAACGGCGGTTTTCTACTTGTACACCCAATAATATAATAGTACTGATAAAATGCATTAATCGTGAATTTTTTTTAAATGCTAGTATGCCGTATATATGCACCGCATCCTGGAAATGCCCATATATACATATATGTATAGTAGTGAAAAAGTCGGAAGACTTTCTGCAACTTAGTGACATTTTTTCGAAACGTTTTCAAGCTTGCGACTTAAAATCTTTTGTACTCCTGCTCTTAAAAAAGAATTACAATAGTTGATGACTAAGGCGCACGCCTGGATGCTAAACTTGACTTTATCGATCATATACCATGCATGGTGAATAAAACTTTGTTTGGATTTATCAAACGATGGTCGAAGAAATTCAATTACCCATATGTTAAAAAGTTTCTATAAATGTACTTATTTAGTTCGTCATACTAATCCATATTATAAGGATATTGCGTTTGGAGTCCTACTTAAAGAATTGGTTCAAAAAAGCAATCTTTTCTTTTTAAACTGGGATGCAGGTTACCTTCGTATTCTTGTAGACACCTACTAATTAACGCACCTTCTTTAACTAACCGTAGAACCATGCTAGGTATTTCTTGTACTTTTGCTTCATATCAATCAGAATTTAGCAGATTTATTTAAAGGAAACACGGATATCTCAGGCCACCAGGGCCATAATACCATAAGCTACGTGAAATATCATATTATATGTATATCGATACCATGTACCACTCTGCCTTCCCACCAGAAGACAAAAACATTTGGTTGGATTTTCGAAATTATTTTGTGTTTATTATCAGTTTCTTCTTTTAGCACATTAGACAAATGGTTTTTACTTGTATTTGATTGAATTTGAAATATGTTTATGTAATGTAGTACAATTGTGGCTGTCAGCGAGTGTGTATTTTGTATTTGTATTTCCCTTTATTTTCGTTTAGATTTTGTTTCATTTCGTTCGTGAGGAGAGTTGCAGTTTAAATTTGAGTATTGAGATCGGTGTAGAGGCATGCAGGCGCAGGCTTGGTATAAGTTTGATATTCGCTATCGTTCGTTACCCTATATATCATCGTCAATCTGAATATACAAAATGAATAAGGAATGGAAACAACCTGCGAGAGGATTAACAGAGTTCAGTGGTTAGTCGCATCTAAAAACGCGTAATGAGTTTTAGTATTAAATAGTTAATAACAAATTCTAGGCAGTTCGAATGGCACAAGTTGATTACACTACCATGGGCGACATAGGGGGCTAAAGCTTAGCAAGTTCTGCTCCAGAGATCCTCTCTATCCCTCGGCTGAGAGTTTTGCCTTTAAGATGTCGTTCGAGTTTGTCTTGGTATAAATTTCAACTAGTCAATGTTTAATTGTAGTATTAATAATAATTTAGTCACTAGATGCTGTTTACTTGCTTGTTTTTGTTACTCAATCGTCTCCGTTCTCGGCTCAGTTCTGTGGCTCGTATCAAGTAGTATTTTTAGTAATAAAAAGTTGATTTATCATTTTTGCTTTTCTTTTCTTTGTCTTTTTGGTTTTTGTAGTTTCTTCTCAAATATGTAGGTACTTGTGGGTAATGCTAGGTATCGTCATCATCAGTGTATGTATATAAAAAACAATGCGTTTAGATTTGGTTTCCGTTTCTGTCTTAGTGGTTTCCCATCCTTTAACGAATTTGTCTATAAAAGTATGTAGTTTTCTCCAAGGCTAATCTTTTCTGTTTCGGTTAGTTTCGGTTCGGTTTTTCGCCGGGCTAAGCTAAGCAAATATACAAAAGCTACTTAAATTAGCTAGCATGTATGGTTTGTTGGTACTGGGCGTAGTACTCGTAGGTATGTATGTATATATCGTATATAATGTGTGTTTGTGTGTGTATATATATAATTAAATGGTTCCATTATTAATTCATCGCCTTTACACCACCGATAGGTTTCCTTGATCCGTTCTTTAAACATAAACTCGTAGCTAAGTGTTACTTACAAATGTGGCCATCTTAGATTAGGATTAACATGCACACCCCACACCTCACACCTGCACACATTCACGCGCACACACACTCGCGCATACTATCACACAGGCACACTTAACCATGGGCAGTAGTCGGCATTTATGGTGGTACAGTGTGTGCCATAACTTTAGTCACCTCGCTGGGCTCTGGGCTTATTTCAGCTTATCAGATCTGGTTGCGAGTCGTTTAAGGCCGTTGTTGGAATTTTTGTTTCAGTTTCATGTACACAATAAATACATATATAATATATATATTCTGTCCTGTCTATTGGAAGGTCTACCATAAGCCCAGCCCGCCGGCGCACACTGTCCGTGTTCACTGTGTCGTTCCGCTTTCAACAGCAAACGCAGAGGTCGAAACGGATACTTGTATTTAGCTACTTAAGGTCTAATTTGGAAAAGTTTCTCTAGGTGACCGAAAAATATTGAACTGCGCTCAAGCGTTAGAGTAAAAAATTTCCATCTCCCTCGGATGGCCCTTCCGTATATAATACAAAAACATATATTGCCTAGATCTAAGCTAATCCCATTGTGGGCCGCCGTTACAGCCAGCGACTCAGTATGTGGCAGAGGAGCAGGAGCCCCAGATTCGCGTATACGGAGCAGGCCTTGCCGCACAGCTTGATGCTGCTCTCCTGGAGATGGCAAACGAAATTGAAAGGAATAAAATATATTAGATTCTGTTCAGATAGGAAATGGGAGGAGGAAAGGGCTAGCTGAGCTCGTCATTAAATTACTTCCGAACTGGAATTAGCCTTTCTATTATATACCCCTGATTGCCAGCTAGCCCACTCCTTGCCACAAGAAAGCCAAAGGACTTACGTTCGCATGCCGACTGATGCAGCTCTGGGGTCGCACGCGATTGAACTCCCGGGCCTGCTTGAAGCAAGCCAGCGAGTCGTTGATCGACAAGTGGTAGTCGATATGCTGCGGATTGACTGTCAGGACGAGCGTGGCGTCCCGCGGACACATCTGGTCGATGACCAGCAGAATGAGGTTACTCAGCGGAATGGGCAGGACGACAAATGGCCGCTCACATGCATGGGCTGTCATATTGTAGACAACGTTGTCCTTCTCGTTAAACAGCGTGTACAGCTCACGCTTCATATCGCAGGGCTTGAGCCGCGTTCGGTGGAGTGTCAGATACCGCAGCCAGTGATCATCGTCGTTTTTCTTCCCATGGCCCCCATTGCCATTGCCGTGGGCATGGCGCTCCGGCTCCGGCGGCGGCGCCGGCGGTGGCTCTGTATCATTGGAGTCGCCGTACATGTCCGCATAGTGGCTGGACACTCCCGGCGCCCACTGCAACAGTTGTACAATATACCACAGCGCCGTATGCAGCAGCCATTTGCCCACGCGCAGTAGATGGAACAGCGGCTGAAAAAGGGATCATTAGTTAGAGCTCAAGTTAAGACGATCCTCCATGGTTACAGAGGTTCGACTGCCCATATATAAAGCATATTCTTCATACCGAAAGCAACATGCTAGAGGCATTGTTGTCGTTCTTGGACTCGAAGCAAACCGCCTGGTAATCGTAGACAACAACCTTCCTGTACACATTCTCCTCCAGCAGCCGCTTCATGATCGCTCCGTTTACCTCCCCGAAGAATCTTCCCGTCTCGTGGACGCGGGTGGAGATGACCACATAGCCATTGTTGTCCAGTATGTAGCAGTCTTTGTCATCCACGGCACAGGCCTGTAAAGAATTAAAGTTGGGAATAATGGAGTGGGTGTAACCAATTCAAATTAACTCGCGGGAGGCATCTTGTTATTATAATGTCTTTGGTATAGCACTACTCACATTGCCGGTGATGTTGTGGAAGAGTTTGTAGAGTGCCGAGTGCTGAAACTGGAAGCCAACAACTGCAGCAGGTGCCGACTTGCCCCCTTCGCTGTGAAAGACGGCATGACTGGCCGTGACCAGGATTTCCGAATTGCTCTCTGCAGATGGAGTTACGGAAAGGTTAAAAAAATGTAATACATTTTTAATTTGGGTTGCCTAAGAACGTCTCTTTAATTGATTTGCTTGTGTATCTGCTACACCGCGGGAATCATATAAGTGATATTTATTATCTAAGATCCGGTTCTTAAAATCTGATATCAACTCACCACCCGCATCGAAGGGCACCGAGTAGACGAAGCTTTCGTCCCGCACAAAATGCTGGTCGACGGCGCGCTTGTACCAAATCTCGTCGATGGCCCGGGTGTTGTTTTTGCTGAATGTCTCGCTGCAATATTTATATAGATATACCATTGCCGTAACTAATTTTCCGCAATTTTCAGGACTTACCCAGCCCCAGATTCTTCGGCGTTGTTCGAGTGGAACTCGTGCCAGCGGGTGAGGCCGCTGTGGGTGGCCAAGAAGGCGACAGTGACTCCGAATCGCTGCTTGAACTCGTGCCTGTGCACAGAACAGATAGAAATGTTACCAGACCAAGGGCGATATGATATGTTATTTAAAAGAAAGAAAAAAAACTTAGACTAGTTAACAGGATTGAGTTTCGAAGTTTACTGTTCTCTTTACCTTGGCAACAAACCCATTAGAACGGCTATTGGGCTTGATGCGCTTGTGCTAGATTCGTGAGTGGTTTGGTATTTCATAATGAAGAGGCATTATGTTTTGTGGTATCAAGAGGTCAATAGATATTAAGAGTTCGACATGTATATAGTAGAGTAGAGTTGTGGGTGCAAAAATTCAATATGAGAAAGACATTAAACGACAGCGACCAGGAGGACGACAAAGAATCGGTATAAAATGCAAATAAAAGTGAGAAAAAGAAGGGCGTACACAGAAATAAAAAATGGTTAATATGTGCTGCCATGGCGTTGACTGTACTGGAGGTGTCTGCCAAGTCAAGCCTAGCATGGCTATAGATCCCCGAACGAGTCGCGAACGTCACTTACGTGATCTTGTCCTCCATGAAGCTGGTGGTATTGGCGTACCAGTCGGTGGCGTGGGCATCAAAAACGAGGGCCTGCATCAGCTGCCGATCGCCTGAAATCCAAAGAACACGGTCAAATCGGGCCTAATTGGTGGTGGAACATGACCAAGTAGTGGTCGCAGTGGCACAACTTGCTTTAGAACATTTTATGTTGGTTTAATAAAGTACTTTTGGCTTGATGTGAGGGACATATTAGTCCTTCGTGACATGCAACAACGATTTAAGTGTGCAAATTCCTCAGCTAACTACGGAGTAAGTCAATAAGCTACGTGGTAATCATACTTATGTTTGGAATTTAAGGTTACAATTAATATTTTAACTGGCCCAATCCATTTGGTATTAGTTCCCAGAGCAGTTATATCGATCATAGTTTACACGCGTCAGAAATACGATTTTCGGAAAATATAAATAAATAAAAAATACGATTTCCACTCCTTCTGCTTTCTCAATGAAGTGATATTTCGAAGATTTTACAACGCACTGGCTACGGAAATTTTAATTTGATGTATAATATATTACTTAGGAGAAATTCAGATCATTTCCACGTAAATTTATGTTCGAAACTAATTTATTTAAGTTTGGTTCACACTACTTAATATCCCCTGAAGGTGCAGGTGCTGAGGTTGGAAATGAGGAGAACTGTGAGTGCTACTGAAAGTGCGTTTGGATATTATGGGGGGTGCACACAACTATGACTGTGACTGTGATGACTTTTGACTTTCGTTACTCACAATAGTAGCTTTCTTTTTCATTGATTGATGGATAGCGGCCAGTTGATGAGTTGTTAGCTGTGAATTTGCATGAACATTGAAATCGCAATCGTAATTTTCGCAATTCTAGCCGTACAAAAACGGAAGAACAATGAACACAAAACGCATAACAGAGTCTGGGAAAGCGGCTGCTTATCGAGGCGATCGATCGAGTATCGAAAATAAAGGTTTGGCTTGGGACTGGCTATAGTCGGGGTCCTAGATACTTACAGAACATGGCAGCAGCGTGCTCTGGGGGCATAGCACTCCGGCTTCCCGGCCACCGCCAGCCAGGCTCAGACATGCGCTCGAGAAAGTACAGGAGTTCTATCTCTGGCGTCTTGAATGTCCTGTTGCTGTGCTTGCAGAATAGCCTGGAAAGTGCCATAAACCTCGTGAGTTATGTGTAGACATTTATAATGGCTGGAATAACTAACCAATCTGGGTGGATTTTCCATTTCTTGCCAGCAAAAAAGCTGCGCAAATTCGTGCCCTCGACATTCATGCGATGGATCTCCTGATCGGTACGAATGTCCAAGCGACTGACACCATACTGCTCCGGATAGGAAATGACCAGAGTGAAAGGTGTCTTCTTGATGGCCGTCCAGTAATATTGGCGCTTTATGCGAGTCACCCGTTTCTATAATTAATAATTATAAAGATATAAAATGGGCATTGATTGCTTTTATAATCTCACGAAGACCAAAATAAGTATATATCGTTAAAAAATTGCATTATAGATATATTTTTAAGCGGTTTAAAATTCCTATTGATTTTTAGACTTAAATATTTGGGAGCTTTCTTTTGTTAGGTTCTTTTTGTAAAAATTGCATTGGAATAATACTTACCATTTCATCGAAATGATTCTTCACCAACATCCATTTGCTGCCTGTTGATTGATTGATTATAGAATCTCTTATCTGTTAAGATAAATATGACAAAAATAAGTTATTTGTTCAGATAAAATTAATTAATTAAGAGTTCCCACCGTCATCAGCACTGGATTAAAGTCTCTGGCGGGTCGATCGTCATCCAACAGCTCGACTTCAATCATGTCAACGCTATTGTACGAAGGCTTCAATATGTAGCCTTGGAACTGAAATTATTTTATAAATTAATAACCCATTTCGAGTGAACTAAGCAAGATGTCTTACAATTGGACGAAAGTCTGGATGGAATAGTATATAACCGTTGTTGGTTACTATAAACGCATAGCCATTCACGCCAAGCTAAAGAATAAGTCATTAATTAAGACATAGTTTAAGTTTCAAGCATATAGTTTATACTATTTAAGCTTACCGTGAACGGCGACAGCAGCTTTTTAATTTCATTGATGGGCACATCCGTGCCGGCCACGCCCAGGATGTTGGCAATTCTTGTCTGTGCATGCGGAGAAGTTTTGAGATATATTTAGAGGGTCAAGTGGGGTCAAGTGAGTGGAAACGAAACATATACACAAGTCGGACTTTAAATGTTTACAAGTACAGAGAATTTATAGTTAATGGTAATTGGTTTGCATGTTAATCAAATACTGAAAAATGAATTTGAAATTTGAATTCGATAAATGGCATTGCTAGTAAAAAACGCCGTAGGGCATCTCAAAGTAAAATTCAAAGATGGAAATCAAAACGGAAACAATGACGAATGCAAATATGAGAAGCATCGTTTACTACGCAAGAACTTACGAGTACAGTCAAGAAAGTCGATTTCAAAGATTTAAATTTTAGTTAGTTTTTTTTTTTGCCTTTTTTTGTATTGATGTTTACAAAGAATTTAGTTTAAGCGTTTTTTCTGTATTTTAGCGGCTAATTACATGGCTAGCAGAGTAGTACTAAGAGCTTATGAGTACGTAGGCAGTGTGTGTCAAAAACTAAAATAGTTAACTTAAATGTTAGAATCGGAAGACAGAAAATCAGCGATAGAAATAGACGAAACGTAATGTACAATTTTCTCGTTTTAAAAACTGTACAAAAAACTAAGATTTTCAACAGAAAACGTGTGAAAGAAGCTGTTTTACACGTGTAGAGGGACCATTCTCCACGGAGAAAGTACAGTTGTGCGTGTCTGTTTGCGTTGTTAGTGTCTCGGTGTAAGAGTGTACAGTGTACAGTTTTTATACCCTTCACATAAGCATATATTGGGTTTCTGTTTTTGAGGCCGGGAATCCACAGAATCCTTGTTTGCCACAGCGAGTGAGGGGAGAGAAAGAGTTACAGAGAGGAGCAACAGACGAAAGGATTCGATCACAGATCGTTGAGTATTTTTTTGGAGCAGTATTGCAGTTTTGGAGTGTCCATTCAGCGAAGCTTTACACACACAGAGTTACAGAGAGAGTAAGAGAGAAGGTGCCGGAGAGAGTCTTAAACTAGGATTGCAAAATTAAATCATTCGGGGTTAGTACCAAGCTCCTGATCGGACAGGCTAGGAAATCATAAGCATTGCATTGCGGCCATGGATTCGGGGTGGTGGCTCGGAATTAGGCATTACACAAATCGAAACGAAAATGAAAACAAAGATTTCGAAATACTTGTGGGGGTGCTGGAAGGAAATCAGGTGGAAATCAAAAGCAGAAACAAATTTTGATCAAGTCAGACATGCGGCTCAGAGCGACAATCAAAAGTGAAAATATATTGGGGGGATTTTTTAGTTTTTGCATTTTGCTTTAGAATTAGAATTTGCAGTTGTTTTTGGGGGTTTGATTTAGATACAATTTACTCACAACTTGAAGGTTTATTTTCGCAGCCGGATTTATATCGGTCGTTAGATTAATGAGCTGTGAATTCGTATTTGTAGTATTTAATAAATCAATTTCTAGGAACGAAAGCAAACTTAAGTAGGGTTATTCTAGGGGCGGGTGGAGTGGGCGGCGTGGTGGCGTTGGTGTCGGTGGGCGGAAAGCGCGACGGGGTGCGTACAAGGGTCCTGATCCTATTCAATCTGATCTGATCTGCTCTGATCTGGTCCTGTCCAGCAGAAGGGTATAAAAACTCCATCGAGATGTGTTCTTGGTTTAAATATCTATATTTATATATAGAAATTGATCTGTTGTGGTTGTTCTTGTGTGCTCTATAGGTCCTCAGCAGCAGCAGCCTAGGGTTTCTCCGATTTTAGATCAATGTTCCATTTTACTTACTAAACATCAATGGGCGTCTAACGTTTGTTTGTTAGGGAGGTTAGAGGGGGTACGGGTTGGGGCTACCAATTAGCGCTATTGTCAATATATATTGTATATATATGAAGAGTCTAGTCGATCGCGGCTCAACCCAATTTTTCTTAGTGAAAACAACAAATGGTAAATTCTACTACTTCAAAATGCTAGATAAAATGTACTATTTATATACGTTAAGTAATCAACTAGGCATAGCTATAATTCGATAATTTGTTATAATAATTGATATAATGGTACGAGTACGGTTACGGTTATATTTATATATAGAGAAAATCAATATAGCTAGTTAGCGTTAAATACTGGACCAATTCAAATAGATTTCGTTATTGTTACATGAGAATACGTTGGATTTGGATTTGGATTTGGTATCGAACCCAGTACGTGGTCAACTATAATGTCAAAAGGTTGCTAAAGAATGCCATGGTCCTAGACCATATTAGCTAGTTTTATATACGAGTTATAGTAGTTAGTTATAGTATATATCGGTTAAATATGGATTAGGTATGCATGTATGTAGCGCAAAGTATAACAAATTGTTTACTTTTTATTTGGATATATATATATATATACGGATAATATATATACGAGTATAGAGAGCTCGATACGATATGCAATTAATTGGCGTATATATTAAACTTCATCAAGAGCAGTAAATACGTTATACGCAAAGAATTTCGTTCGAAATTTATTAAGTTTGATTCGATTGTTATTTGTTAGAATTTGGCATTATAGTTTGTACCTCACGTGTTTGCAATTCCCAGAGTGCTTCATTTATTAAAACTTCTTCGGTGATATTCTGTGGTATATAGTTGTGTATGGTTTGGTAGTAGTAGTAGTAGGTAGTAAGTATCGTGTTATATATATAACGCATAAATTATTAATACAGTAGTAGTAGTAGTAGTATAAAGTGAGTTGTTACATAGATAGGTTCAGATTGGTTTGCTGTATTTCGATTTCTTGCTTCGATCGTTAATGTGTTTGGGGGCGGCTGCTGATTCTGATTTCAGTTTTCTTTCTTTCATTTCCGCTAAGAATTTTGCAGTGCTAACTCGCTTGATAGAGTTCGATTCAATATAAATATATGAATACTCAGGTACCCCGGTGCCAGGGAACACCACGAAAGGCATTTGCATTGATTCTCACTTACCGCGTTCTCACGTCGGTCGTAGATGGGCATCGAGACGGTGGTCATGAACTGGTAAACATTCGAGTCCACAGGCTGGTTCCAGGTCTGAAATCAATGGATAAAAGCACATATTAGGAAATGTTTTAGCGACTTGAAATAACATAAAAATCAAAATCATAGATTTAAACCTCTATAAGCTTAAAAGGAAGCTCGAGCCAGCTATGGCGTTACGCATCTTATTCACTTATAATGTCTCAGAAAGAACTTACCTCCTTCATTCGTCTGTACTTCCGTCGGTGCATCTCGCTGGGCTCCAGCATTCGGTCGTGCACCTGCCAGTATTCTAGGACATCCGCTTTTTGGTACTCGCACTGATTGATGTCCCACAAATAGTCGGAGAGCTTGGTGTCCTACGCACAGAGATCAGAGAGGGAAAGGGAGAGGATGAAGTGTTTTTGGGGGAGTTCTTCGCTAACCAGGAGAGTCACATAATGTGATGACGCCACTCTGGGGCACCACTACCCACCTCGATGTCCGCATAGACCTGGGACCAAATCACCGGATGATCGTGCCTACCCAAGACCAGGGGACGGGCCATAACTGGAATGTAATTTAAGACCATCTCGCGCACCTCGGCGGTGTCGCTGAGGTGGACATAGTAGCCCTGATTCTCGCACGCCATCCACCGTATATCATCCCAATTAGCCACCTCTTTGCCAATCAGGTAGGTGAACACACGGACCGGCTTGTACGGCGGGTCACGCCAATTGTGCAACTCGAAGACCTCGCGATTGTTCTCCGGCGCCCCGTCGCCAATGATCATGATCGCCTGATTGCACTGCGCCCCGCGCGACGTCGACTTGGTATCTTCCAATATCTCGAATGCCTTTGTCAATGCAGCGGTATAATTGGCAATCGATTTGGGCTTAAACGATTCAATCCCTTCTTTCAGTTCACGTATGTTGCCCAGATTCGCCTGGATGAATTTCGAAAGTGTGTTGGTTTTTGGGTTGTGTGTTTTTTTGGGTTACCGTGTTTTGTTATCGTTTTTGGTTGCATCAATTGGGTGTGTTTGCGATCGATCGAATTTGGAATTCGAATTGCGATTTTGGTCGTGTTTGTTGCGGGGATAGACAGAAATCAAATTGTTAATTATAAATTAAATTTAAATTAGGCAAAAGGAAAATTGATATATACTTGAATGAGTGTCTCCTCGAAACATCCGACCACTGGGCTCACTTCCTTATCAAAGGTGAAGATGTTCACAAAGTCATTTGTACCTAATGTATCGAGTATCGTATTGACAACATGCTTTGCGATATCTAGCCTCTGTCCCAACATTGAACCGGATCCATCCATCAGGATAATGATATCCTTCGGACTCGTCGCCGCCTCCATATACCAGGAGCGTAGGCGGCAATCGTATAGATCGACCGGTACGTCCTTATTCCACTTCGATGCAGGGAATTGACGCATAAAGCCAGTCGAACTGCCAAAGAATTGCCACGACAATGTCGGATCGTTTTTGTAATTGTCGCGGAATATCTGATCCAAATTCTCCGACCACTGAATTGCTTTTATCACATCCGGTGCTGTGTGTGGTTTGTGGTGTGTTTTGTATGTTTTGTTCGAGGTTCAAGGCAATGAAACGGAAAGAATTTTGCAAAGAAACACAGATTAGTTGGCCTCGACTTGTGCGGACTTAATCCTAGTCGTAATCTATCTCCTCCTCCGCGGACGTTACAGTGACAGATGGTGTGTTGTAGCAGTTGTACTGGGTTCGTGTGCTGGTGGCTCAAGTTGGGTGTTGTACGGTTTTTGGCAAGCATTCCGAGTGTTTTTCGGCAGTGCAGCCGGAGCATTCGCATTCGCATTCCCATTGGCGTTGGACCCGGGCGCGACGTCAACGTACGCATTGCACAGCCAGCGGCCCCGGCGGAATTATACAATTTACGGATCGGCTCTGACGGGAACGGATCCCATCTCGCGAAGCATTAGGTACGGTGGGGTTTGGGCCGGGCAGCGCAGTGCGTTGCTTGACACGTGCACGCGTCCCTCGCACGCATTGACGCAAGCGGTTTGGAAATCGAAAAAAATCAAGAAAGGGATTCCTAAAACTGATTCGATTTGATTTAGACTGATGGATTCAGTAAACGAAGCAAAAAATATTCGTTATTTCTTAACTATTTTTATAATTGAAAAATTGTAAAATGTTATTAAAAGTGTGTTCTCATTAGAATAACATTTTGCATAAGGTCATGACTGTGATATTTTGATCTATGAAAACTATCTCTTATTTATAATTCCCAATTAGTTCTAGTGTTTTATTTTAATATTTTCTTCCTTTTCCTTCCTTTTTAGCTTGAATTTCCAACTAGTTTCAGTATTTTAATTCAACATTATTTTCCCAAAGTTATTTTTAAAAACTGCATGGCTTTATAGCCCCAATAAAAACCAAATCAAAATGTAGAGTTTGTTTCAGGAATCCCTTCGAGGAAAAAGAGGCGCAGCGTACGGCTTATATGGCATACAGAAAAAAAAACAACGATTACGGGCAAGCGAGCTAGCAAACAGCTAAAGAGCGAGTGAGCGAGCGAGCGACAGAGATAGAGAGATAGAGCGAGCTAGCTAGATGCGATTTCTGGGTACTACTTTTAGGTAGCTAGACTGAGACGGAGAGTGTTTGGTAAGTTTTTTTACTGGTGTTTGACTCGAAAAGCATTACAAAGAGTCCTGATCTTATGCTCCAATTGGATCGAACGATAACATTTCCTTAAAAAGTCTTTCGAATAATGTTTACAAATTAAATGGACTACAAGAACAATTAATTATCAACATTACAAAATTGTTTCATTAACTGTTCATTATATCTTTCGTCTTAAATGACTTATGTATATGAACCGGCGAGTTCGATCACAAAAGGTATAAGAACAGGACCTTTCACACAAATACAACAACAGGCCACAATTACAGTTACATTAGAGAGAGAAAGAGATACACAGAGACAGAGTGAGAGATAGAGAGAGCGGAGAGAAGAGATACACGGATTATGGTGATGATGGATTATTCCAAACCTCGATCGAACACATTGACCGGCACGTGAACCGAGCTGACACTGAAGTTGACTGGAGTGTTGTGGAACTCCGGGCGCGGCTCCAGAACCACCACCTTCGGCTGCACGTAGATCAGCGGCTCGCCAATATCCTTGTCCATGTCCGGGGCCGGCGTGGGTATGGGCGGTATGGGGTCGCCGGGCTCCAGCATCTCCTTGGCATTGTAGTAGGAGAACATCTTGTCCGCCATATCGTTTTGGTGCGACAGAGCCGTATTCTCAGCCGTGTCCATAATGCGCTGAATATATGGTGTTCCAGATTGGTTAGTTTCCTGAATGGATTAAGAAATATGGTAGCAACATACCCGCACAGCGCTGACCTTCAGATCCATCATCATTTCGATTTCCTTGGCCATCGAATCGACAATTGAGGCGCCATTCCGTGATACCACCTTCGCGTCCTTGAAATGCTGTTTAAGGTTCAATAAGAGATTAAACTAACTCATATTTTAAGGGGTTTTCAATGGGTTCCCCTAGCTTTGCATATATATTATTCCTGTTTGTATGCCGTTTTATTGTATTACTTCATTATTATTTACAAAACCATACTGTCTTTGGCATTCCCTTCTTTGCCCAAAGCGGAACCACCCCGTTAAACCCATTTGGAGGCCCCAGTGGGGCCATCGACAAACACATTTACATGCATAACGAACATTATAAGCAGTTGGCGCCAATGCGCTTGTAGTCCATGTGTGAAACAATTTCATTTGTAAATCCAATTGCGCTGCCTAAAAATAAATTACCAGCTGTCCTGGCCACTGGCAGCGCACTGACCTCATATGGGCATGGAGACCCTTAGGCGGCCAAAAATAAGTTTTCCATCGTATTAGACCTTATTATACTCTTCTTAGAAGATATTATAATTATATATGTGAATTGTCTATATATTTTTTGATTTAAGTGGATTAAAATCTAGGTATATATCTATTTTGTTGTAACAATATATCTGATATCTGTGTTAAATCAAGAACATATGAGCATTTACGATTTGACCCACTGCCTTACATTTCCAAAACTTCACTTTTCTGTCTCAAAACTAATTATTATTACCCCATTGTATAGATTTTCCCAGGGCATTGAAACTTCGGCCTACTGCCTTAGAATCTCAGCTTTACATTTTTTATAATTGCCGCTCGGGCTAGCAGCCTTTAACCCAAATACGGAGCCGAAGCCTCAGCCTCAGAGAGACGTCAACAAGGAGCGCACAAAAACAGAACCGAAAAAGTGGAAAACGGGAAACGTAGAACGGAGAACGAGGAAAGGGAAGAGGTGAGCAGGGGAAAAAGCGGAGCGGCGGAAAAATCAATAAAATGCTCTTTGCTCACATTTTGAACCTCCTTGCGCCTGGTGATGAAATCGCCCAGATGAAACAGCTCCGTGCCCAGTTTGTCGGCCCACGAGTGAACGCTGGATGGGTGGGAAGATTGGGGATTACTGTAGCATTATCCCTGGACAGGATATATCCGTTACTCCGGCGAAACTCACAGATTGTAGTTGATGTTCTCGGCTGGCTGCAGGTTGACGCACGGGGCCAAGCAGACCAGAACGGAGAGCAGGCCGAGGCAGAGGCGCCAGCAGGCCAGGAATCTGGTTAGGAGCCAGGCCATGGTTGCCCCGGATGGCCCGATACTTGCGATCTACTAACTGCTGATGATGACGGCGGGGGTCGATCCAGCGGGAGCGCGACATAAATACCAGGCGATGCGTTTTTCGTAGCCTACTTCGCTGCGGCGCTCACACACTCACGCACTCGAGCTGGCCACACACATATCCCGTTAGCCCGTTAGCTCGGTTCTGGCCACCTGCCTTGGCCCTTCGCAAACATATCCCCCGATCTCCGGCACTGGATCACTGCTATATTGTGTATATATTTCACTTTTCCCTAGGCACTGGGTCGGCTCAGCATATTCTGTCCCTTGGAATTTTCACTAGTTTTCAATAATTTTCTCCGCGAGCCACCACTTTTCGGTGTGTGTGTGTTGTTGGCCAGCGAAAACTTTTCTCTCTACACTGTCGTGGCCCGTTTTGACGTTTCCCTGACATTTCTGGGCCAGCTTAAAGCTCGATGCATGGGTTTCCTTAAGTAGGAAGAGGACGACCCTAGTTCGTCCTCAAAAAGCATTCTCCGCACTCTTCTGGTCGCTCAGTGCGCCTGCTCTGACGTTTGGCGATTCTGCGCTTGGGGTTTGTTTACCTCGACGGGCGTTCTACAGGTGTTTGTTTACCTGCCGTGTTGACATGCGTGACCTGCCAGCTGGCCGAACATATGTTGCTCGTTGACAGTTCTGGGAATTCCCGAGCTTTCCACAGCCAGGCTTTTGCGCGAGAGAAGCTTGACTGCCGTTGGCCGGAAAGCCCATTCAAATTGAGTTGGTAAAAGAGTTCAATAGGGGGATTATCAGTTGATGATGCTAAGTGGTGATTCGATTTGAAAGATAATGTAATGCAGTTTACACTTGAAGTGCTTTTAGCATTCTATTTATGTATATGGATATGGTCAAATAAATACAGTGGCTCACAGCTAAAAGTATGCAGTGCATACTTTTAACTTTAAACGCCCATAGCGGTAAAACTATAAGGAATATTGGAATAAACAAGGTGCCAAATGAAAGATTAACTTATTTAGAATACGGTAACAAAATCATTTATTTTCAAAAACGGCTTAAACACAAACAAAACTTTAAAAATGAAAAATACAGCTTATATTCAGCTCACAGCTTATTTTATGCAGTCTCAAAAATGTTCAAAAAATAAGGAAAAAACTCAAAAATATAACGTTTTTAATATTTGGTATGGTAACCATTATTGTCAACGAAATCTTTCAGCCTTTTCGGTATTGATTCAACCAATTTTTGTGTGACTTCTGACGAGATCTTTCCCCACTCCTTCATTAGGGCATCTTTTAAATCATTTTTGTTAGAAATATGGTAATTTCTAATATTATTATCCAAAATGGCCCATAAATTTTCAATAACGTTGAGGTCCGGTGACTGAGCCGTTGTGGACAACGTGAGGGCAATTGTACAGCAACCACATCCGCACAATTCCAGCCTTGTGCTTTGGATCATTATCCTGATTAAAGCGGAAATTGACTTTTATTCCAAGATCCTCGGCACTTTGGACCAAATTGTCCTTTAATATTTGAAGGTATGCTTTTTTATCCATTATCGATTCAATAAAAGTCAGTTTTCCAGGGCCAGCAGCTGACATACGGGCCCAAACCATCACGCTGCCACCGCCGTGCTTTACCGTTGCCTTCAGGTTCTTTGGTTCAAGCTCTGTATTGGGCTTCCGCCATACATATATTAAATTTTGATTCGTCTGCAAATATCACACTTTTCCAGAAGTCGGGGGTCTTGGAAAGGTGATCTTTTGCATATTTTAGGCGAGCTAACCTATTCTTTGGGCTTATGAATGGCTGTTGTGCGTGGACTCATTTTAAAAATCGCCTATCTGGAGTCGTTGAGATTAAGAAAATAAAGAAGAATGGCAAAGCTAGCAACGCCAAAAAAACGGAAAAATTCCATGGAATTTCCAGCGTAGTTACTGAGAAAACTAACTGCATAAAATAAGCTGTGAGCTGAATATAAGCTGTATTTTTCATTTTTAAAGTTTTTTTTGTGTTAAAGCCGTTTTTGAAAATAAATGATTTTGTTACGTTATTCTAAATAAGTTAATCTTTCATTTGGCACCTTGTTTATTCCAATATTCCTTATAGTTTTACCGCTATGGGCGTTTAAAGTTAAAAGTATGCACTGCATACTTTAAGCTGTGAGCCACTGTAGGTACTTCTTCATGATTGCTCGTTTTAACTACATGAGGTGAAGCGTTCTTATCCGTGCTTAAAATGTTTAAGCTGATTTCTTCCTGAAAATACTGATGAGAGTTAAATTTGTTTTTTTTTTTTTATTAATTTAATACATGATGAAGTTCTAATAGAATATGTAATTTAGCTATGGATTTCTATTGCGTGCTTTTCCAACTACATCGCTCTCAGCTCTTTCTGCCAGAAGTCGCTCCTTTAGTAAAGGATTCCAGATCACCTAAGAGGTTGAGAGATGGCGAGCTTTTTTTAACGTGGTGTCCCCAGGAGGCCTAATCCACAGGTGGGTAAGCACATAAACTTCGAGACAGATATCTTTTTTAGCGCCTGAAACAGTCTATATTTAAATGTCTACTGAAAGGTGAGACCTCTATCACCAGCTGCAACAACATGGATATCGTATCCACCTTGGTGGATATCGCTGGGTAAGACCTTTCTAGGAAGCTATTGGGAATTTATAAACTAACCCCTTAAATTGCCACTTGGGATTTTGGTGGCTAGGTCGCGACTCAGCTGAGATGTCAGCAAGAGGAGGACCTGGAGGAAATCAAATACACTTCTGCCCACAATTATACCACACCCCGAAAATTGTACTTTCGTCCCTCGTAGGAAAATCTGGAAGCATATTACAACAAAATCGAGTAACCTTCCAACTAATTGCCCAAAAAATTGTACAAAAATTAAGAAATTTAAAAGTGGACAACAATTTGATGGCCGTTGTGGCAGACGGCTATTCAGTTAATTACACGTTAACTGCTCATATCCCAAATGTCCCTCTCCTATGGGACGCTTTGCATTGCAAAGCAGCTTTAGAGAAACAATTCCCAAGCCATATAATAAAACTAAATTATTTGTTTAATAAAATGTACTCGTTATTTAGCAGATCAAGTTTTATTGATGAAATACTAAAACTGAAATCTGAAGTCCAAAATTTCTGCCCTTCAATGCTTGAAGACACACTCATAAGGGAGATATCGAAAATTGAGGTACTTGGTGAACAATATTTTACTTGTTGTCCAGAAGACAATATCTTCGATGTCAGACTTGCGAACAACGATGCTCTTGAGACAACAGGGCAAAAGTGGCAAGATGCGTTGCGCGAGCCCATAAAGGCATTCCCGAGGCAAATCCAACGATCGAAAGAATTCTTTGCCTACTTAATAGGAGCTATGGCCACAAAAAAAAAACGCGCCAAAACTCTCACCTCCTGGGTGGCGTGGAAGAGAGTTTCTTGCCCGTATAGTTGCGTCGCTCGGTCTTGCCTGCAGTGCTTCCTGTAAGTCAATATTCTATATATTCAGCTCATTATAGTCTAAGGGCCACTCACTTTGGGCTGCCACAGGAATAGTCTCTCCGAATAGCAAGAAGCTTGCTTCTTCCCCAGTCCTAAAAGTTAACCATAGCATAGTCCGTGCGAAAGCCTCGTCGATCGATGGCGTAGATGATATTCGCTTGGCATTCGTAAAATCCTGGAAAATTAGAAATTGTGAAACAAATCAAATTAATAAAACAACCAGCCAGATGATTATCAATTTAGAAACGCCAACGCCAGCGCCTTCCAGATCATTAGGGCCACCCCCTCTGGGGGGTGGCAATATTTTGTAACTGTGGTTGTCGTATCCATTTTGTCCAGGGTCGAAACGTACATGAGGGCCCTTTGGCCTCGGTTGCCTATTTTTACTCCAAATGGTGGAATTACAGCCAAATCGACGAACAATTATATTTTTAATAATTATATAAAATATTTATTAAATTAACAGTAAGTGTTAATTTTGCAAATAAGGATCTACTTTCTTTTTATGTAGTACCCCATATCTCAATCGCATACGTCCAGGTTGGCGTTAAAATTGCCTTGAGCAGCAAAACTTTCGTCGAAGGCTGGAGGCTTTTGGAACTCCCGACATCGCCTCAGGCTCTAATATATGTTGATTAGCCTGGTAGGCCTACTGGCGACAAGCTGTGTGTGTTCCGGCGCTTCATCCAATGGTGTCGACAGCCACATAAGTGGTGGAATCGTCGGCGCCTGGTATTCAGCAAGTGGTTCTCCATCTCTGTCTTGTTCCGGCGCTTCATCCAATGGTGTCGACGTCCTGTACCACATAAGTGGTGGAATCGTCGGCGCCAGCTCTTCAGCAAGTGAAGGCGCTGCTTCACGAATCAGAAACCACGTCAGTGGTGGTGGCCCCAGTCGGGCTGCTGGTGTTGGCGCTGGCTCTGGAGCTGCTTCCGGTGGAGCTGAATTTTCCGTCTGAGCCGCAAATTCTATAACAACAGAATTTTTAGAGACTGCAACCTTTGCGCAAAACATGTCTTTTAAAAGTGAACACACCACAAGCACAAACTAACCAATTAGTTAACCAATTTGAGTATCTGGACTTCTACTCCTCCATTGTTGGCGTCCCAGCACTTTTCGAGAGCACGGCTCACGATGGGTAGGTTTTCACTTTTTTCTATGCGTCAAGGGCACGGCCGACGACATAAAAGTCGAAGAGGAAGAAGAAAAGGCTGTGAAGAGGCGCCAAAGAAGCGCAACACCAAGCTTCACGAGTTGATGGAATCCGACGGATAATGTGTTACAGTGGATTAGGCCTATTAGGGAACGCGCCAATCACCCTACCTCAATGGTGGTGCGGATATGGGCATATCCACTGTCGCTGGACGTGGCCTCGTTATCGTCGTCGTCCTTGCTGCCACCGCCACCACCAATACTATTTCGGCTTAGCCTAGGAACGGATTTCCCCGCCTCTACTGCGACGATTATTACTTGGATTGCCGCCCATCACGGCGCGCAGCTTGGCCTCCAGACTCCTGGCCTTCTGGTCAATTGCTTCCTGTTCCCGCTCCAAGACCTCCTGCCAGTAAATGCAGAGATGAAGTGTCTATTAACAAATGCCAAACTCGTTAAGGTCTACTAAAATATCGAGACTTATACGAAGGCCCTAGATCTTCCAAGAAATAAAGACAGGTGATGACTCCTTGTTGCTGACTTACCCTTTGCTCCTTTTGGAGGACTTGGACGATCGACGGCCGAAAACTGAATAATTCCCAAAGGCTGGAGCTCGCCAATCTGAAAACCATTCACAGGTGTCGTAAAGGTCGTAAGGTTTGCACGTTGCGCAAGTAGGTGGCGTTAAAGTACGCCACGTATAAAAATCACCGTCGCACTGCTTGCGAGTTTTAGAACAAACGAACACAGCGCCAATAGATGTGAGCGGCTAAAATCGAACTTTGCACTTGGCATTTGAGACGGCAGGGGGCGTGTTCGAAACCGTCCCAGCTATATAGCTAAAACGTCCCAGCTATATAGCTAAAAATCTCAGCTATATAGCCAAATCTAGCTACTAAACGCACACCTTTTTTTTTCGTCGTTTTCAACACATAAACGTGTTCCACATGCACCTTCAATTTACCAACACTTCAAACACACTTTCAAGAAACTTACGCCTACTGCGATTTTAAAAATGAGCCTTTTAGATTTGAATTTGTCGTACTTTTCAAAGCTGGGGTTCCAGGACTCGTGGATCCTGGACATTGTGGACGATCCCGCCCGCCCGAGCGGGGTCTTGTTCAACAACAATGCAATGACCAAAATGAAGGAGGCATCTGCAAACAGGTGCTTCTACCTGATGCTGGACGTCATCCACATTAAATCGCTGAGTATATATCCGGAATACATATATTACATATATATTATGTGTAGTATATACGTGTAGTATTCCTTGCAGCCGGTCGCCGCGCACATGATGCTGATCCTGGCCACCACGGAGGACGGCAGAATAAACCAGGTGGTGGTATGTATATAAAAACACATGTATACATGTATATATATAAATATTTTATATTATATTATTTCTTTCACAGAAACACAAGCAATTTAACGCTACGGAAGTTCTCGACTGCCTCGAATGCGTCCTTAAAAACGTGTGGGAGCAGGGCCTGCACCAGCTGGGTCTCGTGGCCGACGAGGGATTCCCGGTGCTTACTGATCACCGGCACCTGCAAAACAGGTTGACGGCGAAGGGCCACGTGGACGTGGTCCTAGAGGACGTGCACAAGTCGCCCGTCTTTGAGAAAGCCGACTACAAAGAAAAATTCGAGGTCATACGAAAGGTTGCCAAGGACCTGCCCAAATCGCCATGGAGCAGGACGGAGGCGGAGCTGAAGGTGTTGGAACGGGTGGTGGTCCTCCGTTTCGATGTGCTGGACAACCCCGTTCCACTTGCAAGTCGCCAATAACAACCTTCTGGAGCGGGTGGGCAGGAAATTGGCCACGGTGGCGTCGGCCATAATGGCGGAGGCATTCAGCAAGAACAAAAGCCTCAAGGGGCAATTACTGGAGACCCATAAGCTCCTAAGAAGGGTCATGTGCCTCCTGTGTCTTATAGAGAAACTAGACATGGTTTAAAATTAATAATAAATAAAATTTAAAATAAAATTGATCGATTTGGTCCATTTTTTTTCGTCGTTTTCGACACATAAACACATTTACCAATATTTGTTGTGTATACAGTTTGACAGTTGCAGTTTTGCATTCCCAGCTTTTCATATTTTATACATTTCCCGATTGTTCCTATGGCAGCTATATGATATAGTTGTCCGATTTTCATAAAATTAAAAACGAAATTCTAAAATAATATAAACTGACCTTATCTCAAAAATTATAAAAATATGTTGAAAAACAGCCAAGATATAATTTTTTTCTAATAATAGGATTGACAATTATTATTAATTTCCTTTGGCTAAAATTATAATATCCTTAAAGGGGCTTCGTTTCGTTTTAAATTTATTTTACTATATTATTTTAATTATTTACATTTTTTTTATTTTAATGCACATAAATCCATAATTTTATATGATAATTTTTATCGACTTTTCTAACGATTGCCCTGGGCCGTTTTTTGGCGTTTACCGACACTGTAAACGATTTTCGACACTAAAGCGTGGCGTCGGTATCGGAATAAAAATAAAGACATTCTGCAACGCCATTCAGGGCGCGCAAGTTCAAACGCTTGGCATTGGAGTTGTGCTGATCCATATTCAGCATAATGATGGTATAGGCCAGACGGAAGGTAGCGTCCACGTTGGCAAAGGGCCCTTGGTTTTGATTCTTTCATTGATAGGATTAAAGGATTAATATATATATAAAATAGATTATAGAAAGACTTACATGCCAAGTATCACAGAAGTGTTCCAGCACCAGAAAGATCAATGGAGCCTCGCGGAGCAACCGGAAGGTCTCCAAATGAAGACGCAGCGCCTGGTCCACTTTTAGACCTGTAAAGTCAAAGGAGTCCAAAAAGTCCATCTGGATGTTCGAGTCCGACATTCTTCTTCTTCAAAATATATTCGCCAATCATATTCGTGTCCAGGCCGGGATTCTCGCGCAGGAACACGGCCACCTGCATGGGATCTAGCTCGGCATTCAGGGATTCCATGTTTTTGGTCGCCGCAAAGTTCCGCTCAATGCAATGAAAGCGAAGATTTTAACTTGTAGCGGCGAGCAGTGTTGCAAAGGATGCGATAGCAGAATTATCGATAAGTCGCGCCAAAATCGATATTGAATATAAATCACGTGGAAAGTTGAACAATGGATCCAAAAAATGTAAGTATTAATTATTTTAAATGCATATTAATTACTTAATATCCCATCTCTTCTCTTTTCAGGCAGCGCTTATCCTAGATAATTTGAATGCCGCGCATACAGACAATAGTCTCCATATTTGCGGTAAGTTTAAAAACTTAAAGAAGAAGGAGGTATCTGCAAACAGGTGCTTCTACCTGATGCTGGACGTCATCCACATTAAATCGCTGAGTATATATCCGGAATACATATATATTATGTGTAGTATATACGTGTAGTATTCCTTGCAGTCGGTCGCCGCGCACATGATGCTGATCCTGGCCACCACGGAGGACGGCAGAATAAACCAGGTGGTGTACAGCAAGGTGGTATGTATATAAAAACACATGTATACATGTATATATATAAATATATTATATTATATTAATTCTTTCACAGAAACACAAGCAATTTAACGCTATGGAAGTTCTCGACTGCCTCGAATGCGTCCTTAAAAACGTGTGGGAGCAGGGCCTGCACCAGCACCTGCTGGCCCTCGTGGCCGACGAGGGCCCGAACAACGTGCTCTTAAGGGAGGCGGGATTTCCGGTGCTCACTGATCTGCAAAACAGGTTGACGGCGAAGGGCCACGTGGACGTGGTCCTAGAGGACGTGCACAAGTCCGTCTTTGAGAAAGCGGACTACAAAGAAAAATTCGAGGTCATACGAAAGGTTGCCAAGGACCTGCCCAAATCGCCATGGAGCAGGACGGAGACGGAGCTGAAGGTGTTGGAACGGGTGGTGGTCCTCCGTTTCGATGTGCTGGACAACCCCGTTCCACCTACAAGTCGCCAATAACAACCTTCTAAAGCGGGTGGGCAGGAAATTGGCCACGGTGGCGTCGGCCATAATGGCGGAGGCATTCAGCAAGAACAAAAGCCTCAAGGGGCAATTACTGGAGACCCATAAGCTCCTAAGAAGGGTCATGTGCCTCCTGTGTCTTATGGAGAAACTAGACACAGACACCGGCATTGTTTAAAATTAATAATAAATAAAATTTAAAATAAAATTGATCGATTTGGGCCGTTTTTTTCGTCGTTTTCGACACATAAACACATTTACCAATATTTGTTGTGTATAAAGTTTCACAGTTGCAGTTTTGCATTCCCAGCTTTTCATATTTTATACATTTCCCGATTGTTCCTATGTCAGCTATATGATATAGTTGTCCGATTTTCATAAAATTAAAAACGAAATTCTAAAATAATATAAACTGACCGTATCTCAAAAATTATAAAAATATGTTGAAAAACAGCCAAGATATCATTTTTTTCTAATAATAGGATTTATAATTATTATTAATTTCCTTTGGCTAAAATTATAATATCCTTAAAGGGGCTTAATCGATTTAAATTTATTTTTTACTATATTATTTTAATTATTTACATTTTTTTGCTGCCCAAAGCAGCAACAGTTTACATCCACGGCGACTACTCAAACATATGTCTAGTTGTGATTGATGCAACCCGGTCCCAATTCCCCGATGACTGGCAGTTTGAGGTATGCAAAGGCATTACAGCCTCACGGGCTGGTAACTTTGAGTTTGCGAAGAAAGCCCACGCTTATCTGGGACGTCTCTCGGATCCGGATATAATAATGACCATTTCCTGTGGCGATATCTCTGTTGCTCTGGATAACATGGCTTATATGTTCTCACCCACTGAGTTTAGACAGTTGCACTTAAAGGCCAGTATCCTGGCTACCTCGCGATTCAATGGTTTCAGCTGCTATCCCAATCCGGAGCCAACAGAAAACAGGAAACACATATTTGGTCCAGTCGCTTTCAACAACAAAGACGAAATTCTAATAGGGGATTACGTAGTTCCTGATTTGGCTAAGATGGCGGCAGAAGAACGACAAACCCGACTTCAGGTCCTTAATATTTGGAGGTGCGATCCTTTAGGATTCCTGACCCACAACGCTGTTGATTTGCAAGGGGACCGCAATCCCAACTATCCAATATCCCAATACAGACTTTCTACCAGCACTAACGACTTGAGAATTCTCAAAGCCTGCGGAGCGTTTGCCCGAGGTCCAAGTATTGGAATACCCAGGGACTTTTTGGACACAACCTTGGGATACGCCTCTGTGATGCTTGGACTTACTAACTGGTATTTGGTGGACATGGGATGTACACTGTTCGAACACAATTACATTTCACGTTATGAGGGTTATTACACGCATCTCGAATTTAAAGGCATTTGGGAAAAAATAACTTCTTTATTTGTGATCGATTTTGGGGAGATGAATATTAATTCATTCCTGGAGGAAAGCCTGAAAAAAGTTGGTAGGATAATGAACTTCAGTCAGCAGGAGGAATCATTGGAAGCGGACTGGACAAAGACACACTTTAGCGGTAATGTTCCTTGGTGGTTTGTTGGGGCTATTGCTGCCACATTTGGGCAAAACTTCAAAGTAAAAGCACGCGTCGATTTTAAACAAAATGAAATAGGATGGCGGATAAATGCAGAAAATAACGAGCAATATGATCTAGGCATTCTTACTGCGTCCAGCAAGTACGAACAGAAAGTGTTAAGGAGTCGTGGGCCCTATTTCCCCATACTTACCACGAAATCGAATGGAACGAATAGTTTGACCCATAACATGATCTCGTGGGACATGAACCGTCTGCTGGATGGAAAAAAGTACGAATTATCTAATATCTGTCACAGAGGAAACGTTGATTTCAATGGAATCGTAGAACTAAATATCCTAATTTTGCCAAAAGCCTATGAGTATGAATCGGTAAACGCTTTTGTAGCTTGCGACAACAGAATCATGGGGGATGATCCAAATTATTGGCCTCAGGTTACAGGTCTGGAATTGTTCTATATGGGCAAGGATTATCTTGATTGGCTTGGAACGGTTCCAGAACTGCAGGAAGAGATGGAAGGATCAAGACCATTGATACAGGACACATATCCAAGGCACTGTAATTAAAATTAAAATGAGTAAAGAAAAAAAGAAAAGAAAAGAAAAGAAAAAGAAAAAAAAAAAAAATCCGCCAATTGGCGGGGTACTATTGATCTGGAGCACACCGCCAAGCCTGGTCGACCCCCATCAAACAACAGGCGAAACTCTACGGTCTGGCCCTCTTTATATAGGGCCTGGCCGAGGATTAGTGTGCCTGCATTATTGTGAGAGATTTATCCTGTTTGGTGTGACCATCGCAAGTAAGAATGTAGGCGGGCGCGCCCAAATGATTTGAATTTGCATGGAAGAAAAATTAAATTTTTAATGATCGCCGCAGCCGACGGGGATGTTAATGCTTATATAAATATTTAATATTAATTCGTTAAAATTATTTAGGCGACATAATATTTTAGTTTCTAAAAGATGGGCAATCGTTAAAATTTATTTTTTAAAGATTTTTACCGCCTACCGCAACCGGTTAAGCCAGGATGTTCTTGAGAACATGTTGCTGGTCAAGTTAAATCCCAGCTTTTTGGATGTGGCCATTGACACCTTGCCACTGTTTGAAAATGAAAATGAATAAGTTTATTAACACTCAAACTGTTTTTATGTTTTTATTTTAATTAATTTTGTTTTATTACTCGCATTTTTTATTTATTCAGGCCTGCTGAACCTGAAACGCCACGAAAATGTACTTTTTATGGCGTTTAAGGATTTTCTTTGGTCACACTGGACAGCTGTTTGTAAACAAATATTCAAAAAAAAAATATTAAAAATATTAATAAATATGGCATTACAATGTCCTTTGGCTAAAATTATAATATCCTTAAAGGGGCTTCGTTTCGTTTTAAATTTATTTTACTATATTATTTTAATTATTTACATTTTTTTTATTTTAATGCACATAAATCCATAATTTTATATGATAATTTTTATCGACTTTTCTAACGATTGCCCTGGGCCGTTTTTTGGCGTTTACCGACACTGTAAACGATTTTCGACACTAAAGCGTGGCGTCGGTATCGGAATAAAAATAAAGACATTCTGCAACGCCATTCAGGGCGCGCAAGTTCAAACGCTTGGCATTGGAGTTGTGCTGATCCATATTCAGCATAATGATGGTATAGGCCAGACGGAAGGTAGCGTCCACGTTGGCAAAGGGCCCTTGGTTTTGATTCTTTCATTGATAGGATTAAAGGATTAATATATATATAAAATAGATTATAGAAAGACTTACATGCCAAGTATCACAGAAGTGTTCCAGCACCAGAAAGATCAATGGAGCCTCGCGGAGCAACCGGAAGGTCTCCAAATGAAGACGCAGCGCCTGGTCCACTTTTAGACCTGTAAAGTCAAAGGAGTCCAAAAAGTCCATCTGGATGTTCGAGTCCGACATTCTTCTTCTTCAAAATATATTCGCCAATCATATTCGTGTCCAGGCCGGGATTCTCGCGCAGGAACACGGCCACCTGCATGGGATCTAGCTCGGCATTCAGGGATTCCATGTTTTTGGTCGCCGCAAAGTTCCGCTCAATGCAATGAAAGCGAAGATTTTAACTTGTAGCGGCGAGCAGTGTTGCAAAGGATGCGATAGCAGAATTATCGATAAGTCGCGCCAAAATCGATATTGAATATAAATCACGTGGAAAGTTGAACAATGGATCCAAAAAATGTAAGTATTAATTATTTTAAATGCATATTAATTACTTAATATCCCATCTCTTCTCTTTTCAGGCAGCGCTTATCCTAGATAATTTGAATGCCGCGCATACAGACAATAGTCTCCATATTTGCGGTAAGTTTAAAAACTTAAAGAAGAAGGAGGTATCTGCAAACAGGTGCTTCTACCTGATGCTGGACGTCATCCACATTAAATCGCTGAGTATATATCCGGAATACATATATATTATGTGTAGTATATACGTGTAGTATTCCTTGCAGTCGGTCGCCGCGCACATGATGCTGATCCTGGCCACCACGGAGGACGGCAGAATAAACCAGGTGGTGTACAGCAAGGTGGTATGTATATAAAAACACATGTATACATGTATATATATAAATATATTATATTATATTAATTCTTTCACAGAAACACAAGCAATTTAACGCTATGGAAGTTCTCGACTGCCTCGAATGCGTCCTTAAAAACGTGTGGGAGCAGGGCCTGCACCAGCACCTGCTGGCCCTCGTGGCCGACGAGGGCCCGAACAACGTGCTCTTAAGGGAGGCGGGATTTCCGGTGCTCACTGATCTGCAAAACAGGTTGACGGCGAAGGGCCACGTGGACGTGGTCCTAGAGGACGTGCACAAGTCCGTCTTTGAGAAAGCGGACTACAAAGAAAAATTCGAGGTCATACGAAAGGTTGCCAAGGACCTGCCCAAATCGCCATGGAGCAGGACGGAGACGGAGCTGAAGGTGTTGGAACGGGTGGTGGTCCTCCGTTTCGATGTGCTGGACAACCCCGTTCCACCTACAAGTCGCCAATAACAACCTTCTAAAGCGGGTGGGCAGGAAATTGGCCACGGTGGCGTCGGCCATAATGGCGGAGGCATTCAGCAAGAACAAAAGCCTCAAGGGGCAATTACTGGAGACCCATAAGCTCCTAAGAAGGGTCATGTGCCTCCTGTGTCTTATGGAGAAACTAGACACAGACACCGGCATTGTTTAAAATTAATAATAAATAAAATTTAAAATAAAATTGATCGATTTGGGCCGTTTTTTTTCGTCGTTTTCGACACATAAACACATTTACCAATATTTGTTGTGTATAAAGTTTCACAGTTGCAGTTTTGCATTCCCAGCTTTTCATATTTTATACATTTCCCGATTGTTCCTATGTCAGCTATATGATATAGTTGTCCGATTTTCATAAAATTAAAAACGAAATTCTAAAATAATATAAACTGACCTTATCTCAAAAATTATAAAAATATGTTGAAAAACAGCCAAGATATAATTTTTTTCTAATAATAGGATTGACAATTATTATTAATTTCCTTTGGCTAAAATTATAATATCCTTAAAGGGGCTTCGTTTCGTTTTAAATTTATTTTACTATATTATTTTAATTATTTACATTTTTTTTATTTTAATGCACATAAATCCATAATTTTATATGATAATTTTTATCGACTTTTCTAACGATTGCCCTGGGCCGTTTTTTGGCGTTTACCGACACTGTAAACGATTTTCGACACTAAAGCGTGGCGTCGGTATCGGAATAAAAATAAAGACATTCTGCAACGCCATTCAGGGCGCGCAAGTTCAAACGCTTGGCATTGGAGTTGTGCTGATCCATATTCAGCATAATGATGGTATAGGCCAGACGGAAGGTAGCGTCCACGTTGGCAAAGGGCCCTTGGTTTTGATTCTTTCATTGATAGGATTAAAGGATTAATATATATATAAAATAGATTATAGAAAGACTTACATGCCAAGTATCACAGAAGTGTTCCAGCACCAGAAAGATCAATGGAGCCTCGCGGAGCAACCGGAAGGTCTCCAAATGAAGACGCAGCGCCTGGTCCACTTTTAGACCTGTAAAGTCAAAGGAGTCCAAAAAGTCCATCTGGATGTTCGAGTCCGACATTCTTCTTCTTCAAAATATATTCGCCAATCATATTCGTGTCCAGGCCGGGATTCTCGCGCAGGAACACGGCCACCTGCATGGGATCTAGCTCGGCATTCAGGGATTCCATGTTTTTGGTCGCCGCAAAGTTCCGCTCAATGCAATGAAAGCGAAGATTTTAACT
Source organism: Drosophila kikkawai (assembly GCF_030179895.1). Taxonomy (NCBI): domain Eukaryota; kingdom Metazoa; phylum Arthropoda; class Insecta; order Diptera; family Drosophilidae; genus Drosophila; species Drosophila kikkawai. The sequence goes on along the minus strand of NC_091728.1, from coordinate 25,369,690 downwards.
TGTAGCGGCGAGCAGTGTTGCAAAGGATGCGATAGCAGAATTATCGATAAGTCGCGCCAAAATCGATATTGAATATAAATCACGTGGAAAGTTGAACAATGGATCCAAAAAATGTAAGTATTAATTATTTTAAATGCATATTAATTACTTAATATCCCATCTCTTCTCTTTTCAGGCAGCGCTTATCCTAGATAATTTGAATGCCGCGCATACAGACAATAGTCTCCATATTTGCGGTAAGTTTAAAAACTTAAAGAAGAAGGAGGTATCTGCAAACAGGTGCTTCTACCTGATGCTGGACGTCATCCACATTAAATCGCTGAGTATATATCCGGAATACATATATATTATGTGTAGTATATACGTGTAGTATTCCTTGCAGTCGGTCGCCGCGCACATGATGCTGATCCTGGCCACCACGGAGGACGGCAGAATAAACCAGGTGGTGTACAGCAAGGTGGTATGTATATAAAAACACATGTATACATGTATATATATAAATATATTATATTATATTAATTCTTTCACAGAAACACAAGCAATTTAACGCTATGGAAGTTCTCGACTGCCTCGAATGCGTCCTTAAAAACGTGTGGGAGCAGGGCCTGCACCAGCACCTGCTGGCCCTCGTGGCCGACGAGGGCCCGAACAACGTGCTCTTAAGGGAGGCGGGATTTCCGGTGCTCACTGATCTGCAAAACAGGTTGACGGCGAAGGGCCACGTGGACGTGGTCCTAGAGGACGTGCACAAGTCCGTCTTTGAGAAAGCGGACTACAAAGAAAAATTCGAGGTCATACGAAAGGTTGCCAAGGACCTGCCCAAATCGCCATGGAGCAGGACGGAGACGGAGCTGAAGGTGTTGGAACGGGTGGTGGTCCTCCGTTTCGATGTGCTGGACAACCCCGTTCCACCTACAAGTCGCCAATAACAACCTTCTAAAGCGGGTGGGCAGGAAATTGGCCACGGTGGCGTCGGCCATAATGGCGGAGGCATTCAGCAAGAACAAAAGCCTCAAGGGGCAATTACTGGAGACCCATAAGCTCCTAAGAAGGGTCATGTGCCTCCTGTGTCTTATGGAGAAACTAGACACAGACACCGGCATTGTTTAAAATTAATAATAAATAAAATTTAAAATAAAATTGATCGATTTGGGCCGTTTTTTTTCGTCGTTTTCGACACATAAACACATTTACCAATATTTGTTGTGTATAAAGTTTCACAGTTGCAGTTTTGCATTCCCAGCTTTTCATATTTTATACATTTCCCGATTGTTCCTATGTCAGCTATATGATATAGTTGTCCGATTTTCATAAAATTAAAAACGAAATTCTAAAATAATATAAACTGACCGTATCTCAAAAATTATAAAAATATGTTGAAAAACAGCCAAGATATAATTTTTTTCTAATAATAGGATTTATAATTATTATTAATTTCCTTTGGCTAAAATTATAATATCCTTAAAGGGGCTTAATCGATTTAAATTTATTTTTTACTATATTATTTTAATTATTTACATTTTTTTGCTGCCCAAAGCAGCAACAGTTTACATCCACGGCGACTACTCAAACATATGTCTAGTTGTGATTGATGCAACCCGGTCCCAATTCCCCGATGACTGGCAGTTTGAGGTATGCAAAGGCATTACAGCCTCACGGGCTGGTAACTTTGAGTTTGCGAAGAAAGCCCACGCTTATCTGGGACGTCTCTCGGATCCGGATATAATAATGACCATTTCCTGTGGCGATATCTCTGTTGCTCTGGATAACATGGCTTATATGTTCTCACCCACTGAGTTTAGACAGTTGCACTTAAAGGCCAGTATCCTGGCTACCTCGCGATTCAATGGTTTCAGCTGCTATCCCAATCCGGAGCCAACAGAAAACAGGAAACACATATTTGGTCCAGTCGCTTTCAACAACAAAGACGAAATTCTAATAGGGGATTACGTAGTTCCTGATTTGGCTAAGATGGCGGCAGAAGAACGACAAACCCGACTTCAGGTCCTTAATATTTGGAGGTGCGATCCTTTAGGATTCCTGACCCACAACGTTGTTGATTTGCAAGGGGACCGCAATCCCAACTATCCAATATCCCAATACAGACTTTCTACCAGCACTAACGACTTGAGAATTCTCAAAGCCTGCGGAGCGTTTGCCCGAGGTCCAAGTATTGGAATACCCAGGGACTTTTTGGACACAACCTTGGGATACGCCTCTGTGATGCTTGGACTTACTAACTGGTATTTGGTGGACATGGGATGTACACTGTTCGAACACAATTACATTTCACGTTATGAGGGTTATTACACGCATCTCGAATTTAAAGGCATTTGGGAAAAAATAACTTCTTTATTTGTGATCGATTTTGGGGAGATGAATATTAATTCATTCCTGGAGGAAAGCCTGAAAAAAGTTGGTAGGATAATGAACTTCAGTCAGCAGGAGGAATCATTGGAAGCGGACTGGACAAAGACACACTTTAGCGGTAATGTTCCTTGGTGGTTTGTTGGGGCTATTGCTGCCACATTTGGGCAAAACTTCAAAGTAAAAGCACGCGTCGATTTTAAACAAAATGAAATAGGATGGCGGATAAATGCAGAAAATAACGAGCAATATGATCTAGGCATTCTTACTGCGTCCAGCAAGTACGAACAGAAAGTGTTAAGGAGTCGTGGGCCCTATTTCCCCATACTTACCACGAAATCGAATGGAACGAATAGTTTGACCCATAACATGATCTCGTGGGACATGAACCGTCTGCTGGATGGAAAAAAGTACGAATTATCTAATATCTGTCACAGAGGAAACGTTGATTTCAATGGAATCGTAGAACTAAATATCCTAATTTTGCCAAAAGCCTATGAGTATGAATCGGTAAACGCTTTTGTAGCTTGCGACAACAGAATCATGGGGGATGATCCAAATTATTGGCCTCAGGTTACAGGTCTGGAATTGTTCTATATGGGCAAGGATTATCTTGATTGGCTTGGAACGGTTCCAGAACTGCAGGAAGAGATGGAAGGATCAAGACCATTGATACAGGACACATATCCAAGGCACTGTAATTAAAATTAAAATGAGTAAAGAAAAAAAGAAAAGAAAAGAAAGGAAAAAGAAAAAGAAAAAGAAAAAGAAAAAGAAAAAGAAAAAAAAAAAATAATCCGCCAATTGGCGGGGTACTATTGATCTGGAGCACACCGCCAAGCCTGGTCGACCCCCATCAAACAACAGGCGAAAATCTACGGTCTGGCCCTCTTTATATAGGGCCTGGCCGAGGATTAGTGTGCCTGCATTATTGTGAGAGATTTATCCTGTTTGGTGTGACCATCGCAAGTAAGAATGTAGGCGGGCGCGCCCAAATGATTTGAATTTGCATGGAAGAAAAATTAAATTTTTAATGATCGCCGCAGCCGACGGGGATGTTAATGCTTATATAAATATTTAATATTAATTCGTTAAAATTATTTAGGCGACATAATATTTTAGTTTCTAAAAGATGGGCAATCGTTAAAATTTATTTTTAAAAAATTTTTACCGCCTACCGCAACCGGTTAAGCCAGGATGTTCTTGAGAACATGTTGCTGGTCAAGTTAAATCCCAGCTTTTTGGATGTGGCCATTGACACCTTGCCACTGTTTGAAAATGAAAATGAATAACTTTATTAACACTCAAACTGTTTTTATGTTTTTATTTTAATTAATTTTGTTTTATTACTCGCATTTTTTATTTATTCAGGCCTGCTGAACCTGAAACGCCACGAAAATGTACTTTTTATGGCGTTTAAGGATTTTCTTTGGTCACACTGGACAGCTGTTTGTAAACAAATATTCAAAAAATATATTAAATATATTAATAAATATGGCATTACAATGTCCTTTGTGGGTTAAATTCCATATTACGGGCTTCCCCTTGACAGCCCCTATCAATACCACCTTTTTCTTTAAAGCCTAGTACTCTGACGAGAAAAATCCGCTGTATAAATTTAGACAGCGGCCAAACTTCATATAAAAAAAACGGTGTCGAAAAAAGAAGAAGAAGAACTTTTAGCCACGTCGTTTTTTTCGGTACTCTGACGACGAAAATGATATGGAATATGGAATATGGAATTTAACACACAAAGGACATTTTAATGCCATATTTATTAATATATTTAATATATTTTTTAATATTTGTTTACAAACAGCTGTCCAGTGTGACCAAAGAAAATCCTTAAACGCCATAAAAAGTAAATTTTCATGGCATTTCAGGATTTTCCTTAATTTTTTTTGGTCACACTAGCTCGGTAGCGAAATAAACAGCGATTCCGCTGTCTAATTTAGACAGCGGGTTTTTCTCGTCAGAGTACTAGGCTTTACCTTTTACGGTCGGTGTGACCTAGAGGTCTGCATGAATTAATTCAAAACGGCATATGAGACATTCATATCTCAGTGAATTGAATGAATTCGGCTGCGAATTCCACTGAATTTGAGTGAATGCGTGCGCCGTCGTTGTACTCACAACTACACACTCACACATAGGGAGAGCGAATTGAATGCCGACAGAGCCGAATACAGAGAATGAGTATTCGTTTACGTGCGCTTACAGTGGGAAACATATTTTTTTTTTTTTTTTTTTTTTTTTTTTTTGGGTTGAGGAGGGGGAATGCCTCACGCATCTTCCCATTTGCCGTCGCAAAAAAGAGTATGTGGGGCTTGCACCCACTAAGCCCCCCCCCTCGTCGTTGGCCGTGTTTCCACCTCGGAAAAGCTTTCGCATTACTTCGAGGTGGCGCCAGTTAAGCGCTATACGCTCTCATCTTCTAACTGCGTCCAGGTTACCCAGCTGTCTCATCCAGATCAGGCTTCTTTGCTCGAAGGATGTTCTCCACGAATCTTGCGATGTGCTTCCATGCCGCTTCGCTGCCAACCATTTTTGTCACAATACTTTCAGGGGTTATTGTCCCAACCACTTCTTCCAAGGACCTGCGCGCCGGTCCGAATTTTTCGCATTGAAAGATGGTGTGTTCAGCACTGTCGATCTCCGCATCTCCGTATATGCATCTGGCATCTGTTCTTTTCCCTATCTTGTGTAGAAAGGAGGCAAAGTAGCCATGGCCTGTCAGCATCTGCGTGACGTAGTAATCCACGTCTCCGTGTTTCCTTGCGGTCCATGCTACCAGGTTTGGTAGCAGCCTAGCTGTCCATCTGCCTCTCCCTTCTGCTGTCCATCTTTCCTGCCATTGTCGGAGGGTTTCCTCTCTGGTCCGCTCGATTAGTGTCCTCGTCGTGTCTCCATCTTTTCGTCTTTCGTATATCCTTTTTCGCGCTTTGGCTAAAAGGTCGATTGGTATCGTGCCTGCAACTACTAGTGCCGCCGGACCGGATACCGTTCGATACGCGCTCGCGATTCGTAAAGCCATCGTTCTTTGCACCTCCTGTAGAGGTTTTGTCCTGCAGGCTGTCTCAAGGGTCCCTGCCCAGATCTCGCATCCGTACAGCATGATTGCGTGGTTTATCTCCATTAGAAGCTTTCGTCTTGATGGTAATGGGCCGCCCACGTTGGCCATGAGTCTGCTAAGCGCCTTTGTAGTCTCGGTCGCTCTTTTCTTCGCCCCTTGTATGTGTGCACTAAATGTTAGTTTTGAGTCAAGTTTTACTCCTAGGTACTTTATGACCTTCTGCGTCCTTATAACATTTTCCCCTACTCTCATATCTATTTCTAGGGGGATCCTTCTCCTGGTAGCTAATAATAGCTCCGTTTTTTCATCCGCAAGTTTTAGATCGTGTGAGTTCAGCCATCTTTTTACACGTATCATTACTTGCGTCAGCTTGCGTTGTGCATACTCGGTATTCCGCGCTGTAATGACTGCGACTGTGTCGTCTGCGTATCCCACGATAGTCGTGTCCTCTGGGATGTCTAGGTGGAAAATTTCGTCATAGCTGATGTTCCATAGCTCTGGTCCAAGTATTGATCCTTGTGCGGCTCCTGAAGTAATCTGCATGCATTTCTCCCCTGCTTTTGTTTGATACAGTAGTCGTCGGTTGTCAAGATAGTCCTGTATTATCCGCATCAGGTATCCTGGGATTTGGAATCGTCTTTTCAGAGCATCAATTATGTTGTCCCATCTAACGCTGTTGAAGGCGTTCTTAACGTCCAGAGTGGCCAGGAGCACTACCGGTCTCGAGAAGTGGTTGCCCTGTTGGCTGCTGAGAGCTTGGTTCACGACTTCTTGGATTGCTCCAATGGTCGATCTTCCTGGTCTAAATCCATACTGCCTCGGGGAAAGACCCCCTCCTCTTTCGATCGCTGCTGCTAGTCGTGGCTTGACCAATTTCTCTAGTAGCTTCCCGGTTGTGTTAAGCATGCATAATGGCCGATAAGCTGACGGGGTTAGGGGGTCTCCCTTGCCCTTGCTTATCAGGACCAATCGTTGCACCTTCCAAATGTCTGGGAATTTCCCGCTGGTAATGCATTCGTTATACATATCCAATAGGATATGGGGTCGGTTCTCCGCGATCGCTATTAGGGCTTCTGCTGGAATGTTGTCGGGCCCTGGGGCCTTCTTCCCTTTTAAGGTTTTTGTCGCTTTCAGTAGCTCGTCCTCAGTGAAGAGCTCGATCTGGTGTTCGGCTATAGGTGGAGTAGTCCTTGCTATGCTATTTGTATGGGCGGGAAATAGTGCTTTGACTATTTGGTCCATTTGCTCTTCTTCTAGATCCGGTGTTGAATTTCTTGTTCTGAGCTTCTTCATCACGATTTTATATCCGAGCCCCCATGGGTCACTATTGACATCGTTGCAGAGGCGTTTCCATTTCTCCGTTTTGCTTTTTCGGATGGCAATATTTAAATCCTTCTTGGATTTCTTAAATTGGCTCTCTTCTTCTGTAAAGATCCCTCTCCGTCTAGCCCTCGTAAGGCGGCGTCTGTTTTTTATACACGTTTCTCTGAGAGCTTTTATCTCTTGGGTCCACCAGTACGCTTCTTGTCCTTGTCTGCGACGATTGCCCATTTTTGGCATTGCAGCGTTGCAGGCCTGCCTTATGGTTGTCATGTTGTTGCTGATTATGTTACCGCCTCTCTGTCGGTTCAGCCTTGCGTCAATTTCTCGAATAAGCTTTCCTTTGTCCAATCGATTAGCGTTCCATCCTTTCCTCGTTGGTGCTAATGTAGTCACTTCGTTTTCTGCTATGTCAAACATAATATAGCAGTGGTCACTTCCGTTGTAGGTATCAAGGACTTTCCAGTCGGCGATTTTGTGCGCGCGGTTTTCTGTCACTAGTGTTATGTCGGGGATTGTGCCCACGTTCCCTACTCGATTGAATGTGGGTATTGCACCTACATTTGCTGTTAGCATCCCGGTTCTTGCGGCCATGTTTAGGACTCTACGGCCTCGAGAGTCAGTTGATGGCATACCCCATTCCTGAGCTCTTGAGTTAAAGTCCCCAGCTATTATAAGGTTTCCACCTATATGCCTTGCGTTGTCTTCAATATCTTCAAGTTTCGTCTGGAAGGTCTGAATGTCGTCACTTGGGGTCAAATAGCAGCTGAATATCGTCCAGTTTCTAATTTGTGTGATGACGTGGCATCTTCCTTTTTTGTCACTTCTGTGTGGAGTCGTGGTGGGGTCCGGAATCCATATGGCCGCCGTCTTTGTGTCGTCTTCCAGCCAGAATCCTTCCTCCCGTTTCTTGTATTGTTCGCTTATGATAACAACGTCAATTTGGTTTTCCAGCACGATTTGGTGCAGTAGGTCATTTGCCATTCTGCTTCTATGCATATTTGCTTGAAGGATCTTCATGGCTTTCCTTTTCTTGTCACGCTGGGGCAATGCGCAGTCCCAGGGAGGTGTCCAACATCGCTCCTGTTCTCTGCTGTGCAGATACAGCATCTTAGAGCTTTGGTGCAGGTCTTTATTTTGTGACCACTTTCACCACATCTGATGCAAAGGTCTCTCCTATCCGGTCCTTTGCAGTCCTTTTGCAAATGTCCAGCTCCAAAACACTTGAAGCATCTCTTTATGTCGAGACACCGCTTCACCCGGCACCGGGTCCACCCTATTTTTATCCGTTGTTCCGTCAATATCTTCGTCGCGTCTTTCATTGGTAGCGTAACAAAGGCTCGTCTTTGTTCTGAGCTGTTTACTCCCGTCAAGTGTATTGTTATTTCCTGCCTTGTGTCGCCTATACTTTCTCTGATTGATGAGATTATTTCGTCTTCTTGTGTGATGCTATCAATATCTCTAATTTCTAGTTTGACCATTTGCCTCATGGTCTTCACCGATCCACACTCTTTAAGGGTATCTTTAATACTTTCACATAATTTGTCCATTTGGCTTCCTTTGGCAAGTTCCAGGAGCATGTCGCCTGCCTTCGTTTTTCTGACCGATACTATATTACTGCCTGAGTCCTCTGGTTTAAGAGTCTTCCGCAGGTTGCCCAACACCTCAGCATAGCTCTTACCCTCTGCCGGTCTGATTAGGACGGCTTCTGGGCGAGAACGCATTCTTGTGCTAGGTTTCTCTTTATTTCCCTCAGCTCCATTGTTCCTTATATGTCCGTCTTTAGTTTTGTTTTCTTTTTTCCTCTTCTTGTATGTGACCGTCTGAAATCCGTCATTTTCCTGTTTGCTTCTCACCTTCTTGCTCATCTCCTGAGCTGCCGGGCTACTGGCTGTCCTCTTCTTTAATGTCGACACGGGGGTTTCGCTCGCTGTGTTGCCAGATACGTATTCGTTGGCCTTCCTCGTTGCCTTTAGGCGCTCCAGTTCTGCGGTTTTCCAGCTCGATCGGTAGTTTTCCATGACATCGAGGAGCTCACTCAGTTCTGAGGTGCCATCCTTGACGTCCATGCTGATGTTTCTTTGCTTTTGCACAGCGATCTTCATTTTCCTTAAGATAGCTTTGCACTCTACCAAGGTCTTTTCTTCTAGAGCCTGCATCTTGTAAATCAGCTCCTGTCGTGGGGAGCTTGACGTCGTAGTCTGTGTATGCAGAGGGGTCTGTTGCATCGGTAGTGGGGTTGCTCCACTTTCATCTTCTGTGTTGACGCTGCCCGCGCGGTTCGGATTTTGGTTTGTCGTCCCCGTCGCGTTCTTGTCTGGTGATCTTGTCATCATGGTGCTCTTCTTGAATGCATCTTCTTCATTGTCCTTTTTCCGTTGTGTGTTTATCATCTTGTGTGAGTGGGTCCAAACTCTAAGCCGCTATCTCCCCGCATATGTGCAGTAGTCCTAGATGTCCCCATGGGTCCCTATGCAAGCAGTGAGGTCCATGCGAGGGTTGACACAGAGCTTCATGGGCGTCTGTGTACAGAGCCAGGACAGACTCTAGGCAGGAATCCATTCAACTGCGCCTGCACCACCGAGCCGTCGGTGTGCGTCTTGAACGTACTTAGAGACTTGCTAGGTTTTATTTGGACGGAGGCGAATGAGGCATTGTCCTGAAAGCCGTTTCTGCCAGATGTCACTCTAGCTTACTAAGGTAACAGAATGCCGCTTTCGTCAGCCCGTAATCGTCGAAATCAAAGAGTTGTGTCCTGCCGTTAGTCCTTGTGATATCTATGGTTGTGCCGTGACTAGGGATCGCGGGTGTGTCAGGCCCGTCACCACCGATTGGGGTGCCCTTGCGGGAGTGGGAAACATAATTTGATGACATATAATTGACTTCATTAATTTAAACTTTTTTCTTTAGTGTTTGTATTTGTTTATTTATATTATAACTTACTTATGTACTTATATATATTATAATGTATGTATATTAGAGTGTAAGAACATTATTTTATTAACACTTTCCGAGTTTGTCGATAAACTGCAACGTTTTTCGGTTATTAAATTTTTAGCATCTGAAAATGCTCTTTCGGAAGCCGCACTGGTTGCTGGAATGCAAAAAATTTTGCAGCTAGTTTTGTAGAGAAGTGGAAACATTCCTTTATGATCGTTCCACCATTTAAGGCAATCGAAACCGTCAACAAATATTACATTTGTGTTACAATAGCTATTTACTTCTTGGTCTATTTGATCAATTGATGAGATACCTTTTCGGACTTCTATGAAATCATCAAATGCATCATCAAGCAAATTTTGCGATATTTGATTGTTTTCGCTGACAACCTCATTTAAGAAAAATCGAGCTATGATTTCCTTGCAGTCTTTTATAATATTAATTTTCTCATTTTCCGAAAATTGGAGCAACTTATTGGTTGGTGGAAACAAAAACAAAGCTATTTTATGAAATTTTGTTAAATATGGTGGAATTGTCTCGGAAATATGATTAAATAAAACTAATTTGACTTTTGCAAGAAGATCACTATCGGCTATGTCTGGTTGGCGTGACTTTTTTAGTTTATTTATATATGGAATTGTTAAATGTATTGTTGGATATTTACTACCTTCCAATTTTTTTGTTATCTCTGCAAATGTTTCCAAAAGACATGTAATAGATCTTAGTTCATTTAAATGAATTCTTTCTATTCGAATAGTTTCATTTTTTTCTTTTAGAATGTTGGTGACATCTATCCAATTTTCTTCAATGGATTTCAGGACAGTAGCTCTTTAAGGAAATATTAAAACTAGTGTTTGAGCCAGATTTTTTAAAATACTTGACCAATTTGCTGCACTCAACTATCATTTCCGACAACTCTGGTACTGTCTTCACAGACTTTTTAATAATATTATGAATAAGGTGATTGATGCAGTGAATGTGGTCGTAGGCTCGGAAAGCTGCTATCATATTTGAACCTCTATCCGTTACAATCACGGGAGCGTCTTCATCAATGTCGCAAGTAAAGTGGTGCAATACTTCTTTCATCTTGTCACGAACATTCCCACCTTATATAAAACAAAAGAATAATTAGTAAATTGGTAAAAGTCACAATATGTTTAATTACTTGTGCAGGCCTCTCCTTTCATGCATTTAACAGCTAGCAGACGGTTCACCAATATACCGTCCTTTACATAATGAAATGTACAGGACAAGTACGATAATCGCAAATGATTGTCTGTCCAAATATCACTAGTAAGTGCTTATCCATTGCATTTATATTCTTCAATATCTGCTTTTACTGGCTCGAAGTGCATTTGGTACAGAGATGCAACGTTCCTCGATATTGTAGTAGAATGCGGCAACAGATTGTCGACGTCCACGTTAGCGCCATAGGTAGCTCCCACCTGGATCAGAAACTTGCTGAATTCTTTTAGACCAGAGTCGCTGATCAACTTAAATGGACGACAATTTTTGATAATCCATTCAGTGGCAAGAGTGGTGGCCTCCTTTTTTGTATCAGGATTAACATTGATTAGTTGTAAGTTGTTGCTTTTATTTGAGTTAAATAAGTAACATTTATGCTTTACTATATTGGATGTGCTTCCCGTATATTTATAAGTGGTAAAACATAACTTGCACGCCACATAATCCTTGATTTCTCTTCCATTGTTGTCTATAACACCAGCAAATGTATCCCACACCTTACTTCGACCTCTTTTTCCACTTAATGAGTATATACCGCTCAAAAGTTTTCCCTTCAAAATGGAAGGCGAAATTTCGCATACTGTTGGCTAAGAAAGTTGATTTTCACTTAAGGGGGGACATCTGAGTAACTTTTTTTAAAAATCGAAAAATTTTTTTTTTGCTTAAAAAACTCTTTAGGGTCTTAAAAATAACATACCAAAAGATAGAGTGCAGCAAATATGTCTAAGTGTCGAAATGTTCCATTCTGCGGCGATGCCTCTCATGTAAATATATACGATTTTAAAACTATAAACGCGTTTTTCTCAAAACCACTTTTTTTGAATTGGCCGGAAACCTAACTCGAACAAATCTTAACCGATCGATCTGAAATTTTGACAGTATATCCAAAATACCTTTGTCTATCGACACACGTAGGATTTTTTTTTATTTTTGCTTACTTTTTTTTTATCAACAATTTTGTGACGTTTTTTTCTCATGAAAATTTAAAATTTTTTTTAATCACTCACCATTTTGCAAAATATCAAAATATCGAAAAAATCCTACGTGTGTCAATAGCGGTTGAGATACAGAATCTAACAAAATTTTAATTTTTTGTTCTAGATCAAAAATTAAGGACGTTAGGTTTCCGGCCATGGACCCCTTTCAAAAAAATAGGGCCGACGAAAACATGCTGCACAGCCGCCATTTTGTTTTCGATTTATTAAAAAAAAATTTATTTTGTAGTTCACATCTAACATTAAAAAACCTACTTTAAAAATTTTCGATTGGCTTTTTCATTTAGCCAAAAAAAATTCCTGATAATCGGCTATTTTTTTGCCAGTTACTCAGATGTCCCCCCTTAAGCTAGGGCTTTGCTTTAAATGTTAACATCGGACAACAAACCTTTATTGACAAAATCACAATTCAACGTTATTTAATAAACCATTATTGTTAGTATCTAAACTAAACACTCACATTGGACAGACAATTAAAAACAATTAATTTATTTAACTACACACAAATTTTTATTAATATAATACACATATAATTACTTACATTTTTATCTTCACAACTTTGCGAACTCATCGTGCCGAACGCTTGCAGAAAAGTAACACGCGCTGCGCAATATGACTGCGCAGTCGTTGTATTCTGAGTATTCTAAGAATTCTTTGCTGCCTTCGTTCATTCATTCTGTTTTGCACACGCATTCACTCAATTCAGTGCGTTATGAATACTCAAAATTTCGCAGAATTGAGTACAGAATGAGATGCGAACTCGATCAGCTGAATGCGTTGTACTCAAAAATGAGTACAACATTCAGAAGTACTCAGTGAAGCTTATGCTTGAATGCGGCCATGCAAACCTCTAGTGTGACCGTAGTCGTATTACCAAAATATTCCAAGCAAAATGACAATATAGTTGACTCTTTCTAGGTTCTAATGAAGTAGCTAATTAATGAAAACTGCATTACAGTATCATATGGGCATAACTGTTATTTTTATGTTTTATTTGAAAACATCGATGAAAAACATCGATGGTCCCAAACATCGATTGTTTTCCAGCTCTAGTTTCTCGCGAGCAAGACTGGAGGAGTACTTATGCCGCAGAATGGCTTGACGTATTGTTTCGTGCGAAACAACATGGTCACACTCTTCATGAAGCTCCTTGGCAAGAGTTCTCGTCTAAATTTGAGGATTTTGGAACAGCTTTCTCATAATTATCCAGTCTGATAGTTCTCCAATCTACTTTTTGCGGCTGCCTCCATTTGTTTTTTTCCAGTTTTCCTTCGTTTTCCGCTCGATTTATAACATTCTGGATGGTTTTCCTGGAAACTGAAAACATTTCTGCAAGCTCCTCAGAAAAATTTTATGTTTTCGCAAATTGTCCCTTGCCAAGCACCTTCTCTTGAAATAAGTTAGCTTATTCCATTTTCTGCATGGCAGCTCCTGCAATTAAATGTAGTGTATGGGCAAAAAACATATACACAACGGCATCGTTTATTTGTTTTGTTTTTTGGCCGTCGCTGCCGAATTCTGGTGCATTCCCGAAACTTTGCATTATTGACAATTGGGATGCAATCCTTTTTGGCTCAGTCAGTACTGCACGTAGATGATCCTTCATGTTTGTAGTGTTTCCACACGTTTTTAATATTTTCGCGCATATTGTTCATTTAACAAAGCGACATATCTCCGCGCGGAGTTATGTCGTTTGCAAGCGACAGTTTTCTCGTTTTGGCGATAGGTCGATAAGTTCACCGCAAAAAGTTATCGCCCAGGTTGCCATATTGTTGGTGGACCTAAACAGCCAGTTAAAAATACCTATAAAATATAAATGAATACATTAATAACTTTAAAGGACCGCCAAAATGGTTGTTTATGAATAATGCTATTTAATGTGATTACTTAAATGGTCCAAATTAACCAAATAATTATTTGAGACCACCGGAATTAAAACTGTGAAAAGTGTGGCAGCATCTTAGGCGCCTAGATTTGCTTAACTCTAGCATTTTTTGCTATTTTCTGGCTTAGAAAAAGGGCAACTGTAAATATAATAGTCAGTAATTTACGTTGTTTGCTTATTACCAAAAACACAAGTTAGCTGCTTGAGCAGTGAGACACGATGAAAAAACGAAACATTCCGATAGCAGAAATTTGCCGAAAACCGGAGCAGCTAAAAACAAAAACGGTTCGTTTTCGCCCAAAACGAAATCGAAAAAATTTTACGATTACCGGAGCAGGCCTGATTATGTCGCCAAAATAATTTTAACGAATTAATATTAAATATTTATGTAATCATTAACATCCCCGTCGGCTGGCGCGATTCTTAAAAATTAAATTTGTTTCCACGAAAATTCAAATTAAACTCATTTGGGCGCGCCCGCCCATGATTTTACTTGGAACGGTCACACAAACAGGTAAAATCTCGTAGAAAAGTTGCAATCACACTAATCCTCGGCCAGGCCCTATATAAAGAGGACCAGACCGCAGATTTTCGTCTGTTGTTTGATGGGGGTCGACCAGGCTTGGCGGTGTGCTCCGGATCAGTAGCATCACCGTCAATTGGTCCTTGTTAAAGGATTTTTGCACCCGGTCCAGCTTGTCCGGGTGATGGTGCTGTTACGCCACCTGTTGCTGTGCCGTTTCAATGCCAACCACAATCCGATCCTATTGCTTTTTAATGCTCACTACAATCTGATTCAGAGTTACTTATTAGAATGTGATAATCTTCTTGTAAACTCTAAGTCGATTGTTGCTGCTACCAACAATCCCTTCTTGCGTTTGGGTCCGTTAATTTCAACCTCCTTATCTATTTCTTTTATTGAAGATTTTATTGTATTTAATTCAACTGTATTGTTAATTGTTGCTGCTGCCAACTCTGCCTCAAAGTTAAGATCAATTTCCTTGATTTTTTTTTGCTTTTCTATCTGAATGGAATGAATTCATATGTTTTGAAATACTTTTATGATTATTGGATACATTGCACAATTGCACATATCTATTTTACAATAGTATTTTGGACCATTGGAGTTTATAATTTCTTGTTGTTCCAATGCCCTTTTAATTTCACTTGAGCTTTCCAAGTTGTGGTTATTACTTAAATGTTGTATAAATTCAATACCGATCTCCGATTGGTTTTTGACGTGCTCTGCCTCCAACTTCTTTTGAAGGTTGCTGAAATTACCTTTTATGTTGCTCAACTCAGCCATAAGACTACCGATCTCCGATTGGTTTTTACCGTGCTCTGCCTCCAACTTCTTTTGAAGGTTGCTGAAACTGTTTTCAGACTGACTCAGACTCAGCGGCTGGCTGAGCATAGGTGGCAAATTGGGCGGCAGGTTGGGCATGGGTGGCAAGTTGGGCGGCAAGCGTTTCAAGCTGAGTGGTAGGAAATAAATAGTGAAGGATGAGAGGAAATTATTACTGTGCTGCCGGATTGGTTGCTTGCATGCGTATTAAGTGGGTTAAGAATAAAGTTTTTATCATAGGAAGGATATCTACTTTATATGTTATGGGGCGAAACTAATGGTAAAAAGTATCTACCTGAAAATTAAGCTGACCCAGCAAGTCAGCACTTTTCACGTCATCACGGATTAAGTTATACAATAATTAGATTCAGAGTAAGTAAGCGTCTACTAGTATACGACGGTAAACTCTGGTTTGCATCCCAGATTAAGGGTCCATTCTGGCTAAAAGTGTGTGGAATATCATACTAAAAGGGAGGCATTACAGAGGAAACAAAACTTTAAACGCGTTTTCTCGAAAACTACATTTTTCGAGCTGGCGACCGTAATATCTCGGTCAATTTTTAACGAATCGTAATGTTTTTTTTTTAAATACGCGTAATTAAAATGTCCATGGAATAGGCTACAACTACATAGATAGCTTATACATTGGATTTTTAATCAACAAAAAAGTGAAGAAAATTTTCACAAAACAACAAAATGGCGGGGCTTCAAATTTTTTTTTATATTTTATTGAATTTTGATAAAAGTAGCCTATTCCATAACCACATTCATATTAAACAAGATCATTTTTGAATTTTTTGTTTTAGTCGATTTTTACGTCCTGCAGAATGGTCACCAGATGGGTTCCTTTTTTGGGCATGGGCTTACGTCGCCCTGTGTCCTGCTTCAGGACATGCTCAAAAAATTTTGAAATTTTTGCTAAATCACCTTTAAACTATGATAAATATATGTAACAAGTTTGAACTGTCTATGTATTTTCCTTTGTTCACAAAAAATTCCTGAAAATTGTCTATTTTTTGGCCCAACTAACCAGAATGGACCCTTAAAATATAAAAAAAAAACTCAAAAAATATCGATGATAAATGATAATTATTTAAAAAAATTATCACGATAAAAATATTTATTTTTTTGCAAAATATATCGATATTTTGATGTATTTTCGACATCCCTCTTTTGGACTTAAATTTGACATACTT
Organism: Drosophila kikkawai; assembly: GCF_030179895.1. Taxonomy (NCBI): domain Eukaryota; kingdom Metazoa; phylum Arthropoda; class Insecta; order Diptera; family Drosophilidae; genus Drosophila; species Drosophila kikkawai. Next base: position 25,353,324 of record NC_091728.1, on the reverse strand, counting down.
CACAAAGCTTTCTTTCCATTCCCAGAAACACCAACAATTCAATGCGATAGAGATCCGGGACTGCCTGGAGTGCGTCCTAAAAAGCGTCTGAGGGGAGGGTCTGCATCAGCACCTGCTGACCCTCATAGCCGACGAGGGCCCGCACAATGTCCTGTTGAGAGAGGCGGGATTCCCCGTAATAACAGATCTGCGCCACCTTCAGAACCGGATGACGGCAAAGGGGCACGTGGACGTTCTCCTAGAGGACGTCCATAAAATGTCCGTTTTCCGAAGAACGGACTACAAGGCCAAATTTTCCCGCATCAGAAGGATTGCTAAGGACCTCCCGAGATCACCTAATAATACCTAACATATCAGGATTTTAGTGGCACTGACTTTACCTGCATCACGTTCAGCCCCGATTTGTCCAAATTCAAGATGGAACGCCTCGACGATGATATTGTGGATCTTATGTCGCGTCGTGCCTACGATGTGGACGCTTCCTTGAAAGTAGTTTCCGTCTTTCTCAACGGCAACAAGCTCACGGTGAAGAACTTTAAGGACTACATTGATCTGCACGTAAAGAATCCAGATGACGGGCCAGTTATTAAGGTCGTACACGAGGTGGCCAACGAGCGCACTATGGGCAAAAAATTGATTTTTTTGGAATCAATTCTAATTTTGAAGATACTTGTAAAAATTTTTTTTGCTTTTTGCGGAATTCTGTTAATGTATGTATTAATATTGGGATTCGGATCCACCTTTACATCCTTAAAAAATGTTTGTAATTGTGTATCATGTATTTTGAAACGACGATATATCGTTCCAATCAGATGCAGGTAATCTGGGATCATTGGTATCGTGAGAACCCGCTTACACTGTACATTAATTACATTCTGATCGCACACGATCCCCATTATATTCTGATGTACGTTTAGACTTTTCGCTGCGTTAATCACATCTGTTAGGTCAATAGCGACCTGATCCGCGCCTAATTTTTTTCCATTTCCGGATATACGAACAGAAAAAAAAAAACGGCTCAATTGGCCGTCCACGCTCGTCCCCATTATTTTTAAAGCCTTATAATGTTTTTCGACCATAAAATGTAGGTCGTCGAATATTATAAAAAATGGCTTAACAAAATCATGTAAATTGCTAAATATTGACAGGTAGCCTTCGTCAAGCTCGCTCTCTTCTCAGCTCTTTGTAAGCGATTTTCAACATATTCTGCGTTCAACAGGCCTTTATATAAATTTGTGATTCTTAGTTTTGAAAAATCAAAAGAATTCTGCGGAAAAAGTAAAAATACCAAAATAAATGCCACGGAAATGACAGGTGGGGAACTACGACATTACTAAATTGCCAAAAAATCTACAAAGCGATGTCGTCGTTTGAAAAATTAATTCTTAAAAACGATAAGGTTATTGTAACCAAATTTAATGGCGATTTGCGCCAACTCGCCCACTTGGTCTCTAAAAAACCAAGAATGGACCTAGTGGGCAAAAAGGAACCGAAGCAGCGGTATCTGCGGCATCCGCATCCGGAGCCGGAGCAGCCGGAGCTGGATCAGCAGGAGCCGGAGGATCTGCTGCTGCAGGAGCTGGAGCAGCAAGAGCCGGAGGAGGAGGATCTACTGCTGCAGGAGCTGGAGCAGCAAGAGCCGGAGGAGGAGGATCTACTGCTGCAGGAGCCGGAGCAGGAGGATCTTTTTTTTGTTTACCGGCACTTATTAAAAGCCAACCAGTGTGGTAATTGCTTTCAACTGCGACGCCACAACTGTGAGCAGGAGCTGGAACGTCACAAAATGTGCGGGGAAGGGGAGCACCCATGCCCCTTCTGCCCAGTTGTGGGAAACAGCGACAAAGAGCTTCGCCGCCATAGATGCTCCAATTTATACTCAAAAAATAAAGACGAAACTTCAGCCGGAGGAACTAGCCCGTATTGTCCTGCCCCCGAAAAGGCAATACCGGTACTTCGATAGCTTCACGGATTTGAATTTTAGTTAAAAAAAAATATAAAAAAAATTGCACATTTTTTTATTGTTTTTTTTTTTTTGGGTGGTGCAGACACGCATTTATTAAATTAATTACTTACGTTTTCGGCCATTTCTAAGAGTTTCGACGAATTTCGACGTATTTTTAAGTTTTAAAGTGTTTTTTGTTTTCACTTTTTAAGTTTTACAGCGTTTCGACGAATTCAAGTTTTTTGTTTCACTTTTTAAGTTTTAAAGCGTTTTTTTCACTTTTTAAGTTTTAAGGCGTTTTTTTTCACTTTTTAAGTTTTAAGGCGTTTTATTTCACTTTTTAAGTTTTAAAGCGTTTTTTTTCACTATGTTTTTTGTTTTCAGTGACGTTTGGAAAAAAAAATTTAATTAAAATGACAATATTAAGCTTTTAGCGAGCTTTTAAAAACCTTTTAGCGGTCGGTAAGGAACAAAGCAGTTTGTCAACATAGGTACCTCCTTACCGACTTCAAGCAGTGCATTACACCTCCTTACTCACCGCTGAAAGCAGTGCAAAATTTTATATTCCATACAGCACCATCTGTGGGTAGTTTACTGATATGTGGATTTATTTAGTTATTTATATGTTGTAAAAGGTATTATTCTATTTTTAGCCTATTTCTTATTATGAAAATAAAGTATTTTAATTTTATTTTATTTTATTATATTATTCATATTTATTTATTTTATTTTGTTTTAGAACAATTATAGCTAAAACCGTCTTAGCTATATAGCTAAAAATCTCAGATATATAGCCAAATCTAGCTACTAAACGCACACCGTTTTTTTCGTCGTTTTCAACACATAAACGTGTTCCACATGCACCTTCAATTTACCAACACTTCAAGCACACTTTCAAAAAACTTACGCCTACTGCGATTTTAAAAATGAGCCTTTTAGATTTGTCGTACTTTTCAAAGCTGGGGTTCCAGGACTCTTGGATCCTGGACATCGTGGACGATCCCGCCCGCCCGAGCGGGGTCTTGTTCAACAACAACGCAATGACCAAGATTAAGGAGGCTTCTGCAAACAGGTGCTTCTACCTGATGCTGGACGTCATCCACATTAAATCTGTGAGTATATATCCGATATATATATATATTATGTGTAGTATACACGTATTCCTTGCAGCCGATCCCTGCACATATGATGCTGATCCTGGCCACCACGGAGGACGGCAAAATAAACCAAGTGGTGTACAGCAAGGTGGTATGTATTAAGGTAAGGTATTTAATTTTTTTTTTCGTCAATTTTTTTTATTTTTAAAGTTCAACATCTTTAGAATATTGTGTCCAAGTTTTACATCGATCAGAGTAAAATTGACGAAGTTATTATGCGGAGTTCAACGAAGGTCGGTTGGTGTTCAATGCATGGGAATCACAAAGTTTAAAGCGCTCTCCAGAAAAATTCAATTTTTCAAATCGGTGTACACGATTACAGAAAAACTACTGGACCGATCGATTTGAAATTTGGCACACACATTCTTTAACTAATTCCTCAGGTATTCACGTCGGCCTTTTTTTAATGTTTAATTTTTATATATTTTTAAATTAAGAAATAACGTTTTTTTTTTAGTCAAAAATCGGGTTTTTGACTTTCAAATTTCCTAAAAAATCACAAAAAAACTAAAAAAAAAAAAACGCTTCCTGAATACCTCGGAACACTTATCCTTTAACGAATGAGGTATAATTTTTTTAGATCGGAGTATCCTGTGGACTGTTAGGATGTACACCGCAAAACAACTTTTTTTGGAGGCGACTCGGGAGATTCCCTATAACTTCTCTACCTCTAAATATTTTTCAATGCAAAATTTATCAAAAATTATTCAAATGTGTTATTATATGGTATTTAATTCATTAAGCTAACTTTAGCCGTTCCGCCACAAATTTTTTTTGAAAAGTGGCCTTTTTTGCACCGAATTAACCCTTCCCCCCCCCCCCCCACCCCCTTAATTTAAAAACATGTAATATATTTCTTTCCTTTCACAGAAACACAAGTTATTCAACGCAATGGAGGTTCTGGACTGCCTGGAGTGCGTCCTGAAGAGCGTGTGGGAGGAGGGTCTGCACCAGCACCAATGTGGTGTTGAGGGAGGCGGGATTCCCCGTGATCACGGATCTGTGCCACTTGCAGGACCGGATGACGGCAAAGGGGCACGTGGACGTGGTCCTAGAGGACGTCCATAAAACGTCCGTTTTTCAGAAAGCGGACTATAAGGACAAATTTTCCCTTATCAGGAGGATTGCCAATGATCTGCCGAGATCCCCATGGAGCAGGACGGAGGCGTAACTGAAGGTTTTGGAACGGGTGGTGGTCCTTCGTTTCGACGTGATGGACAGCCCGTTCCACCTGCAAGCCGCCAACAACTTGTTGGAGAGGGTGGGAAGGAAATTGGACACGGTGGCGTCAAGCATAATGGCAGAGGCTTTCAGCAAAAACAAAAGCCTCAAAGGGCGATTACTGGAGAGCCACAAACTCCTGAGAAGGGTCCTATGCCTTGGACACCGACACCGATAATAATAATTAATAATAATAAATAAATATAAAATTTAATTTATCGATTTGGGCCGTTTTTTTTTTGTCGTTTACCGACACTGTAAACGATTTTCGGCACTAATTCGTGGCGTCCCTTGGGCCGTTTTTTGTCGTTTACCGACACGTAAACAATTTTAACACTAATTCTGGCGTCGGTCTCGGAATAAAAATGGAAATTGCTAAAAGGCTCTGTTTATATTTTAAAGACATTCTGCAACGGCAGAATCCCACCACCAAACACGAAATCCAGAACGCGTTGGTGGAGGCCGACAAGGCCTATATGGAATTGTTGGAGCGGTTGGACGAACTGGTCAGGTCGAAAGTGGCATCCGAAGACCTGAAGAAGTTGATCCCCTCGCTCAGGATCAAAGCGTACGCCTTGATTAAAAAAAAAAAGTATCGGCCTTGACGCTCCTGAGAGAGGGGTTGGATACGGGTTCCAGCGCCAGCGGGATTTTGGACTTTGCGGCTCAGGCGGATGATATAAAAAAAAAAAAAAAAAAAAAATAAATAAAAATAATCCGCACCAATTGACGGTCATGCTACTGATCCGGAGCACACAGCTTGAGCAAATGATTTGAATTATAATTTGTGTGGAAGAAGAATTTAATTATTGATTTTCTTAAAAATAATGTGCTTATAGCCACATGATACTCTAATGCAGTTTTCATTAATTAGCTACTTCATTGTAGCCATATGATACACTAATGCAGTTTTCATTAATTAGCTACTTCATTAGAACCTTGAAAGAGACCACTATATGTGTAATTTGGCTTGGATTTTGCTTGGATTATTTTGGTAATACGACTAGGGTCACGCCGACCGTAAAAGGTAAACAAAAAAAAGCCCTATCAATGCCACTTTATTCCTTCAACTTTCCCTCCATTAGGGGTGTATAAATTAATCAAATGTATTATTAATACAGCACGATATCAGCTGTTTACTCTCTTGAACGTCGTCGTCAGAGTATTAGCAAAAACGACGAGGCAAAAGGTTCTTCCTCTTCCTTTTTCGACACCTTTTTTAATATGCAGTTTGGCCGCTGTCTTAATTTAGACAGCGGATTTACGAAAAAAGTGTATTCGAATATGAGGAATAAAAATTTTTTTAAGCTTAATTTTTCTATTTTTTTATATTTTCCTTACATTTAGGGTAAAGTTTTCTGATTTGCTTTGACATTTTTATTAACCTATAATTAAATTAATTAATAATTATGCATGTTTTACGTACTTATTTATTTTCTCATTAACGTGTCTTGTCGTGAATGGCCAATCACGCTGTGAACGCCCGCATGACCACCTCGTCGGTGATGGTGGTTCTTTTAAATGTTAAATATAAAATATTCAGGCCTGCTCCGGTAATCGAAAACGGCAAGATTTTTTTCGTTTTTGAAAACGAGAAATAGGTGTTCCGGTCATCGAAAACGAAAGATTTTTTCGATTTGAAAAACGGGCACCTTTTTCTGGCCGGAATGAAAAGTAAATGGCTTTTTTTATATGAAATCAGATCTTATTTACAAAAGGAAAAAAATAGTTTACTATAGTTTAATGTTTATTCCACCCCACCACAAGATCATTCTGGCAGGTAGTTATTTTATAAAAAATTTATTTCTGACCCCTCCTCAGATTTGACAACCAAATTTTTCCCGTGTTCAACCAGTTTTCTCGTTTTGGCGATAGGTTGATAAGTTCACCGTAAAAAGTTATCGCCAAGGTTGCCATATTGTTGGTGGACCTAAACTGCCAGTTAAAAATACCTATAAAATATAAATGAATACATTAATAACTTTGAGGACCGCCAAAATGGTTGTTTATAAATAATGCTATTTAATGTGATTACTAAAATGGTCCAAATTAACCAAATAATTATTTGAGACCACCGGAATTAAAACTGTGAAAAGTGTGGCAGCATCTTAGGCGCCTAGATTTGCTTAACTCTAGCATTTTTTGCTATTTTCTGGCTTAGAAAAAGGGCAACTGTAAATATAATAGTCAGTAATTTACGTTGTTTGCTTATTACCCAAAACACAAGTTACCTGCTTGAGCAGTGAGACACGATGAGAAAACGAAACATTCCGATAGCAGAAATTTGCCGAAAACCGGAGCAGCTAAAAACGAAAACGGTTCGTTTTCGCCCAACACGAAATCGAAAAAATTTTACGATTACCGGAGCAGGCCTGATTATGTCGCCAAAGTAATTTTAACGAATTTTTTTTCCACGAAAATTCAAATTAAAATCTTTTGGGCGCGCCCGCCCATGATCTTACTTGCGACGGTCACACAAACAGGTAGAAAAGTTGCGATCACACTAATCCTCGGCCAGGCCCTATATAAAGAGGACCAGACCGTAGATCGCTGCCTGTTGATCGACAGCGGTCGAACAATCACGAGTTTCAGCTTCCACCTTGCGTTAACTCTCGTCAACTTGTAAGTTTCATTCCGCGAAACACACATCTACACTTTTTAGTTGGGGCATAAAAACAGCAACAACACATTGAAATATTGGACAACACAACACATATAACAAAAATATCGAGCTTATAACTTTTTTGACATACCATGACTTATTAATTCCACATTAAACTGTTTTAATTTGATTCACAATTGTAAAGTTATTAAACTGCAAAGATCGACAACTTTTTCACGCTTTTTCTTTAAGGTGTGACCAGAAATCTATCTTTCGATTTCGTTAAGTAAAAGTACTAAAAATAACATTTAAAAATGTTTAAACATTATATTTGGGGTCCTGAAAGTTTTGTTAATCAGGTGGAATACTTTTTTTTTAATACAAAACAACAAAAAAAATGTAAAAATGCCAAAATTTCGGACTTTTTGCCCATAGTGGAGCGGTGGGAAGTGGCCTGTTGTCCTTCGTACCGCGGTTTCCAGCAGGTCTCGTTCGTGAACTCGATATGCACCTACAAGGGCGGTCGGCATGTTGACCATGTAGTTGACAGTGTCATCAAGCAGCTCATTGAGGTTCTGAAAAGGAAGAACAAGGTTGAGTTCCGTGATTCCTCCAGAGACGTGGACTTGGACTTACTTACTTGGCACTTACAGGTGGCATCAACATTAAACCCTTCCAGGTGCGCAACCATCTGTGGGTATTTGTCAATTGCTTGATTGAGAACCCAACGTTCGACTCTCAGACCAAGGAGGACATGACCCTGCAGGCCAAGAGCTTCAGCTCCAAGTGCACGCTATCCGAGAAGTTCATTGCCAACATGTCCAAATCAGGCATTGTTGAGTCTGTGTTGGCTTGGGCCAAGTTCAAGGCTCAGAACGACATTGCAAAGACGGGCGGTCGGAAATCGAGCAAGATCAAGGGCATTCCCAAGCTGGAGGATGCCAACGAAGCGGGTGGCAAGAACTCTATCAATTGCACGCTCATCCTAACCGAGGGAGATTCGGCCAAATCGCTTGCTGTGTCCAAGCCGCCAACAACAACTTGCTGGAAAGGGCAGGCAAGAAATTGGATCCGGTGGCGTCAGCAATAATGACCGAGGCTTTAACTAAGAAAAGCCTCAAAGGGCAATTGTTGGAGTGTCACACTCTTGAGGAGGGTCGTGTGCCTCCTCTGCTTATTGAAAAAATTGGACACCGACATTGTTTAATAATAATAATAAATAATTATGAAATAAAATTTATCGATTTTTTATCGATTGCCCTTGGGCCGTTTTTTGTCGTTTACCGACACGTAAACAATTTTGACACTAATTCGTGGCGTCGCTCTAAAGATGGAAATTGCCAAAAGATTGTTCACATATTTTAAAGACATTCTGTAACGCCAGAATCCAAAAACAAAACAGGAAATCCAGACCGCGTTGTTGGAGACCGACAAGGCCTACTACGAATTATAGGATCGGTTCGACGAACTGGCCAAGTCGAAAGTGGCTTCGGAAGACCTGAAGAAGTTGATCCCCTCGCTCAGGATCAAAGCGTACGGCTTAATTAAAAAAAAAGTATCGGCCTTGACGCTCCTGAGCGAGGGGTTGGATAAGGATTCCAGCGCCAGCGAGATTTTGGACGACACAGAACCCGACATAGATGACATTCTCGCCAACGCCAACGTAGACGAAATTCTCACCAGCACCCCGGATGAATTGGAGGTTATGGAGATGGAGAACGTCATGCAGGAGATGACGACGGACAAAAATTCGTCTTTGTCGAATCATTCCAAAGATATGGACTCGTCCAAGGATACCACAGACGGTATGGATGATACTGTGGAGGAGGCGGGAGCAGCAGTAGGCGGGAGCAGAATTAAATATGAATGCGCACGCTGCAAATTGCCGTGTAAGACATCGTCTTGAAAAATTAAAGGTCAGTTAGTATTTATAAACATAAAGAAATTTAAATGGTCCCAGTTGCAAAGCAATAAAAGATAAGATGTTAAATAAACAAGGACGGATATATTTATAAATAAGTAAAAAAAAAAACAAAATTAATAAAACACATTTAGAAATTAATCGACAAAAACCAATTTTAAATATTTTTTAATTCCGCAGAAGAATTTTCCGTGATTTTTTAAAATTTCCTCGTTCTTTTATTGTGAAAGCAGAAAAAAGTTAGAAACAGGACCCCGAGCAAAAAAAAAAGAAAAAAAAAACTATTTTTATTTATATTTTTTTAATGTTTGCGTGAAATTTTAAATTATTTTTAATGTTTGGACGACTATGTTCTATTGTTCCCATTGCAAAATCTTCTCCATGAGCATATGAATTGGTTAGATTGTTCAAAACCACATTGGATGAAATGCATTATGACGAACACAAAATCATTATCAGCGCTGACAAAAGACCCACTGGTAGCCATACAAGACAATTTAATGCTGCCACTATCAATGAAGTCGCAGTGCTGATTGTTAGCGAGAATGTGGAATCACGCGGTATTGTTCTCAAGCGTCGGGATAACGGCCAATTGACTCATCGGTCAATACCCGTATCACTTCAACATAAAGATGGTCAATCCAACGACAGGTTTGTTTACAAGTCATCACTTCCTTTTGATTCTACAACTAAGTTTGAATTCAAATTTTAGGAAAAGATAGGAATAAGAAGGTCAGCTCTATGAATTTTTTTGCGTATCGATTGGTGATGTTTCAACAGTACTGTTTCGACATGTACGTGAAAGTAGAAAGGGAACGTCTCAATTTCATTTGTTTTAATCAGTCGAAGTTGGGGCGAGATAAAGTTCGCCGGGTCCGCAGGTAAATATATAAAAATTATTATGTATTATAAAAATTAGGTCCAACTAAATGTAAATATTACAAATTAAATATTATTTAATATAGTTTTTATTTTAAATCTTAAATATCTTAAATATTTCGTTGTTCCTAAACTTGCAAATTTTTTGGTAATTATTTTTATTATTTTATTTCCAACAGGAAAATATAACTCTAACGGACGAACTCCTAATGAAAACCTTCGTTTTCAAAAACCACTGTCATTAAGAAACTGAATAGGCAAAAAAAAAAAAAGCAGAGCTTGATGCCGGGTTTTTGGCTATATACAGCAACCTGACTTATTTTGGCACGAAGCCATATTTTCATATCTTCGATGAGCTGCATTTTAATGTAGTGGGCAAAGAATTCAAGGCCTTGACCTTCACGGGCACAGCTGCAGACGGGCGTGTACCTCGGTTTCTGTCAGTCAGATTGGTAAGTTTATGCAATTATTTCACATAGAAAAACTAAAAGATTTTTATTTTCAGATGCCCAGATGTGAGCTCCTAAGCTCCCAACGGATCCCATAGGATCTGCTGAACATTATAGACGCGGCAGAATGCCAAAGGTACTACGGTCAACAATATGTGGGAAAATCGGCTATCATTGGCAAGTCGATTATTTGCTTGCAATGCCAATTTGCAGTGCTCTGGTCACGGACCAGGCGAAAATCTACGGCCCGGCTCTCTTTATATAGGGCCTGGCGAGGCTTCAGTGTGACCGTCATTTTGTACACGATTTTACCATTTTTGGTGTGACCGTTGCCAGCTTGAACAAGTAAGATCGTAGACGGGCGCACCCAAATGATTTGAATTTTAATGTGGGTGGAGACAAATTTCACAAACTAATGAATATAATATCATGAAATTTTAACAACTGTCTTTTGAAGAGTAGTATTAACTGAAAAAAATATGGCTCCTATAAAACTAGCGCCATTAATGATATTAATTTGTTATAATTTACCACGTTTTCCTCTATGGATTTTTGAGATAAAAATCGTAAATTTATGTTAGAGATACATACGTGGTTTTTAAGATTTTTTGTTTACTGATTAGTTATTTACCTGATTTTCTTCATCATTTTTATTTATCTTCCTCTTTCTCCTTCTTCTCCCAGGTGGCAAGTACGTCTTCAAGGATACAAGGACCCTATGAACTGACCATTCCCCAGGGCAATCTCTTCTGTGAATCTACGCGTGTCTTAAAAAATATTAATTTAGTTACATGTGTCACTGTAAAATCCTTGCCCTAGGGTAATCGATAAAAAAAATCGATAAATTTTATTTTAGAATTATTTATTATTATTATTAAACAATGTCGGTGTCCAATTTTTTCAATAAGCAGATGAGGCACACGACCCTCAAGAGTTTGTGACTAGGGATGTCGAAAATATATCAAAATATCAATATATCGATATTTTTTGCGAAAAAAAAAATTTTTTTATCGTGGTATTTTTTTTTATAATTATTATTTATCATCGATTTTTTTGATATTTTAAGCGGTCACACTTTTTATCTTTCATATAAGCTAACTTCGGCACGCCGAAGCTTGTATAACCTTGCAGATATTAGTTCATTACATTTTACCTATACTTATTATGTTTACAGTTTGACAGTTACAGTTTTGCATTCCCAGCTTAACATTTTCTCTACGTCTACCGATCGTTTCTATGGCAGATATATTAGTTGTCCGATTTTCATATTCATATTATAACATGGCCATATGCCAAAAATGATGCAAAAATGTTGAAAAACAGCCATGTTTTAATTTTTTTTCTAAAAATGTATCGAACATTTGTATGGCAGCTACATAGCTTTAAAACTGAGGGACTAGTTTGCTTAGAAACGGAAAGACGGACGGACGGACAGACGGACATGGCTAGATCGACTCGGCTGTTGATGCTGATCAAGAATATATATACTTTATAGGGTCGGAAATGTCTCCTTCACTGCGTTGCAAATTTCTGACTGAAATTATAATACCCTGCAAGGGTATAAAGAAAATGTTTGCTTTATAATTATTTAAGCATGTTTTTGTTATCTTTTACATAAGATAAATTTTTGTTCTGATTCGATTTTAATATAAATAAAAGCAAAAGAAAGTAAAAATAAATATGGTTTTCTTTTATTTATTAAAATATAATTTAAGATCATATGTGGGTTAATGTTTAGTAGTTATTGCTTATGCAGCTTGAAATTAAAAAAAATTATAATAAAACAAAAATATCAAAAATATTTGATATATCTATATTTATACCCTTGCAGGGTATTATAATTTCAGTCAGAAGTTTGCAACGCAGTGAAGGAGACGTTTCCGACCCTATAAAGTATATATATTCTTGATCAGCATCAACAGCCGAGTCGATCTAGCCATGTCCGTCTGTCCGTCCGTCTGTCCGTTTCTACGCAAACTAGTCCCTCAGTTTTAAAGCTATCTGAATGAAACTTTGCATATAGTCTTCTATATACTCTCACTGCTATATATGTCGGAACGGGCCGGATCGGACGACTATATCATATAGCTGCCATACAAATGTTCGATATATTTGTAGAAAAAAAATATAACTTTGCTGTTTTTCAACATTTTTGCACCATTTTTTAGATATGGCCATATTATTCTTGAATTTTGGTACAAATTGTATGAAAATCGGACGACTATATCTTATAGCTGCCATAGGAACGATCGGGAAATTAATAGGAAAAAAATTATAACTTCGTTGTTTTTCAACGTATTTTCATCTACTCTGAGATATAAGCATATTTTGTTATTTTAGAATTTTGGTATAAATTTCATAAAAATCACTATATCATATAGCTGCCATAGAAACGATCGGTAGATGTAGAGAAAATGTAAAGCTGGGAATGCAAAACTGTAACTGTCAAACTGTAAACATAATAAGTATAGGTAAAATGTAGTGAAATAATATCTGAAAGGGTATACGGCGTGCCGAAGTTAGCTTCCTTTCTTGTTTTTAATTGAATTAAGTACCGGTCGCCACGGTCGTACGGATCGCAAAAGTACCATTTTTCCAACATGAAACAAATAAAAAAAAATTGAGTTAAACCTATTTTATTGTTAAAGTTTTTTTTTGCAAATGCACTTAGTGGGAAGATAGTATAAAGGAGCAAATAAATCCGTAATAAACTTAGCTTCCTCTTATTGCTCATTGATGGCGTTTTACAACACTGACACGTGACACAATCTGAAGAAAGAATTTTCTAAACAAGCCGTAGCTCGGCTACGGTCATATGAGAATACAGTGATAACGAAATGGGTAAGTTTGAACTACTTTTCTTATTCATATTAATAATTTAACATTCTTTTTTCTTTTCAGGTAAGTACATTTTCTCGGATCGACGCAAGTTACACCTTGCCAAGAGCATCCTGCCATCATTAATTTCACTTATACATATGTATATGACAAGGCTAGAGCTGGAAAAACATCGATAGTGCCCCTACTCGATGTTTTCAATAGTGATAGTCCAAACCATCGATATTTTCGATAGTATTAATCGAATTATTATTTAATTTTTTATTTTGTATTTTAAGCATATTTGCTTTAAATATTTTTAATTGCGAGGTATGAATACAGCTGCGACAAAAACCATACAATGTATTAAGCTATTAAAGACACATAAAAACAAATAGGTTAAAAATTTAAAAGATTTTGACTATAATAATAAATTATACCCTTTTTTTATTCATAAGTTAGAAAACTTAAAAATTCTCGTATGCTTTAAAAAGTCGTTATAAGCCATTATCGTTTGCCTTCTGATGCTAAAATCGAGAACATTAAAACTATTAATGAAATACCAAACACATTTCATTAACATGTTACTGTTACATGTTACATGTTAATCTGGTACCGACTTGGTACTTTGTATTTGGGAGCAACAATTTTGAGGAGGTTGATAAAACCCTCGTTTTCAACAATTGAAATAGGCTGAACGTCCGTGGCGATCATTTTTGCCACTGCCATATCGATGCTATGTTTACGTTTTGATGCGTCCTCATACGTCTTGGCGCTCTCAAAGTACGCAGTTATTTTAGGTACAGGAATTTCTGATGATTTGTGCTCCGGGTGCTTCCTCGTGAGATGGTCTTTCAAATTAGACGTATTTCCGCTGGTACGATACGACTTTGAACATATATTGCACCTAGCAGTCCCATCTGTACCACGTGTGAAGAACGTCCACACCTCGGACACCAATGGTTTCTTTGGCTTAGTCGTTGTACTGACGTCGTTGTTGTTGTCATCTATTAAACAAAACACACAAGGCATACTACATACATATCGCGATACATCGATGGTGGAAAACAAAAATCGAGGTATCGCGCAGCCCAGCCACTATCGATAATATCGATAGTACTATCGATGCTTTTACAACTCTATGACAAGGATATTGTCCCTTGATCTTTTAACTGAATTCTGAACCTGGTCTTATTGTAAAAATACCCTGTTCAGGTAATATACTATCTCTAATTTGGAACTTCCGCATCGCACTCGAGCCTTTGTATTATTTTGTACCATAAAGAGCCAACTACTTCGTCTATCTAACTCAAACCAATATGACTTATTCTCAATAATTGATTTATACCTACAATATATGGCGTAAAATTGGTTTAAGAGGGGTGGTGGAAGGAATTTAATGACTCCTATCTTACAAAATATAAATATATACTTCACTTGTTCGTCCTATCTTAGAATATGGATCTTGCGTTGGGAGTCCTCAACATGGCGTCCACAGTAAACGTATAGAATCGGTTCAAATGAACTTCTTACTTTTCGGGTTACGTGGTTTAAACTGGGATGCAAACCAGAGGTTACCGTCGTATACTTCTAGACTCTCTACCCTCTTTTTCCAATTGTAGAACAATGCTAGATACTACATTCATCTCTAACCTAATCCGTGGGGAGGTGGAAAGTGCTGACATTCTCGGTCAGCTTAATTTTCACGTACCGAGTAGAAACCCTATATTCTTTATACCATTAGTTTCAAATTCAAAATGTTTATCAATACTTTTTATTGGTATATCGTAAGGTTTACACGTTTCGCAAGATATGTGTCCCCAGCGCTGACCCAGTCGAAGCTCCACCCACAGGTAGTACCTAGTACTTGTAGCCACCAGCTCCGCCAGCACCGCCACCGCCGCCGCCACGCGCTCCTGGCTGTGGACCCTGCGGGAACTGCGCCTCACCCTCGTATGTCACGTCAGCGTGATAACCCGTCTTCCAGTCTGCGGTGTAGCGCACGATCTGCGTGCGTCCGTCCGGCATTTGGACGCGATACTCGCCGGTCACCACATCGCCGTCGCTGGAGGCCTTGTGCGCATAGTCGTTGGCGGTCTCCGGATCCTGGACGGCGTACTCGAAGTCAAAGGGCATGCCAGGCATGTGGACGTGGTCCTAAATTAATTAAGAAAACGTGTAAGTATTTAGGGAATAATGATGATTTTTAGGAAATATATTATCTGGAGATAAGTTTGATTAACATTTGCAATTATGAACTTTAAGCTGAAAATTCAATTTTATATATATTTTCAAACTATATATAAATGGGGTTGTACTTACATCGGCTGGCTGGCCGGGGATCTGACGGGGAGTGCCAGGCGGTGCTGGTGGACGAGGTCCGGGCGCTGCAGGTCTTCCCGGTGGGCCGGGCTTCTGTGAATTTATGAAGACATTAGCAAGTTAACATATACCAAAGCCCAACCTTGCCAAAAATATATGAAATATTCTTCGTTAATCTGAAGCGTAAACGAAATACTCAAAAGTTATGAAACTATTTCGCAACACGGCATTACAAGTCAATTTAGTTTTGAGTTTAAAAAGAAGAAACCCGATTTGTTGAACTTCGCATAATGGAAGTTCACCTGCATTGTGTTATTTTCGCAACGATCTGCCATTCCGTTGGGAGATGTCTAAAGGTTAACTTCCAGTCATTTTCAACTGCCAAAGCTAAAGCCAGAGCCCTTCACCGATTCAAAATGTTGCCATCATTTTGGGCCGACATTCAGCAACATGACGAGGCAGCATTTATTGAGTTTGAGTTTGAGTTGAGCCACAGCATTCGGAGTGATGAATGCGGCGACAAATCTCGGCTGCCGACCCAAGTCTGGTCTGCTGGCCCGGAATGCTACCAAAATGATGGCCGTAATTAGTCCGTTGACGGGTATTCAATTTAAGGCGGTTTGGCCAAGCCACATGGACAGATAACTCAGACACAGGGAATCATTCAGTCTCTGAGGGAAAGAAAGAGCGCGAGAGCTTTACTCACGAATGGGGTTTTCGGTTCCGAGTAGTCGTAGCCGTTCTTCGTTGGCGGGAGGTAGGCGTTGGAGCCAGGAGCGATCTGGGCGTAGACATAGGCACTGATGGCAGCGAGGGATAAGCTCTGAAAATTAAAAGAAAACATACAGAAATTAAATTAAGGTTTTTTGTGCGAAAATAGTTGTTAACTTAAAGCTTTTCAGTCTTTTTATTAATAGTTTTCATTATATTTTGCTGAAATAACAACTAAAAAAATGACAGTAAAACCAATATTTTGTATAAATAAAACATAAATCGAAATAAAGCTGTTGGTAAGAGTGCACTGACTATCTGTCTATTTTTACATATATGGAGTCCTTCCTATATTATCGTCAAATTAGTGCAGCTTCTCTATGTTTGTGTGGTTCGTTTAATTAATTTCTTTAAAGAATTTTCTGATTTGTGTCTTATTTTTTAACGTGCAAGAAGATGGGCGACATTAGAGCAATGTCTTAAAGGTTAAATTAAGAGGGCGAACTGAAAAGTGAACGGTTGCAAATGGAAATAGAAGTAGGCGATAAGATCGCTGCTGACATTCAGCCACAGAGCAGGTGCATCTGCGGGTGTACGAATGGAAGCCAGAGCCAACCAAAGTCGGAGCCAAAACCAAAGCAGAAGCCCGAGTCTCAGCCTCCGCCAAAAACGGCTGCAATTTATTTAGAACGTGCCCGAGAGGCGTTTGCTCTACGGCCGGCGAAAAGGGCAACAAATGGCGGAGGTTAGCTGCCGACTCCTGCGATTCCGCTCTTTAAACACGGCTAATTGACACATGCACATGATGGCCATTACGACGGCCCGTCAACGCAGCCATGTTAGCCGCGCAGCTCGGATTGCAGCCATCCATCAGAGTCGGCTGACAGCCGCCGGTCAACCAGTTGCCATAATCACTTGGCCGGGCTTCTGCCTGTCATCTAATGTTTGTTTTTTTTCAATTTACATGCTGCAACGGATTGCGGAAACGCCGAAGGCACTAAATTACTCACAGCTGGAAATATTCTATGCTGGGAGACACACACGGAGAGCCATCGTTATTATCATTAGCATCCCAGGTGGGAACTGCTTTACATTGTTTGCTGATTAGCTGTGTGTGTGTTTATTAATTGCACATACGACGTGTTGGCCGAACGTGTAACTCCAGCCCCATGGGAATGTGGGTATATTTGGTCAAGGAAAGCGGGATTCCGCCTCGGACGAGGCTTTCTCATGAGCACATTTACTGGCAACTACTATTATCGCGTTGGGGAATCTAATTTTGAGGAAAACATAAATGAATCTAATCAATATTTAATGCAGCCTTGGCAGGCGATGAACATGTAAATTCCTTTTCAATTATATTAACCAGCTCACCAGCTCACCTTCACCGGCACTTCATATAAAATTTTATTTTAATATTTGAGATTTAACAAAAATTACTACAATTAAATGATATCAATAATCTTCGCTAAGCCTGATGTATTTTCAAATCCATTTTCTTCGTTTCAATGAACACTTTCCTAAGTTTTATTTTCCGTAAAACAAGTATTTGTCCTACTCACTCTCATCAAATAAGCTTAATTTTAAATTAATTAACTCCACTAAAGTTTCCGCAATTACCCAGCTGGGTGGTCCTAACCTTCAGTCAACTTCAAGTCTAAACCCGAGGCGGCAACAGACGAAAAACCTGGCCAATAAGCATGTCAACGGCGATTGTGCATGTAAAACAAATGTAATTACGGTTAGTTGGCCCAGCAACAGCAATAAAATAACGGCAAATAATTTGCGTGTTAATTAAATAGCAGGGAAAAAGAGCCGCCAAATAAATTGCGGCAACTTGACGACAGCCCCAAAATTTAATGGCCAAGAGGGAGAAGGAGCTGCAAATTGGGCAAAATGCAACGAAAGATTGAAAGAGACAGATAGTGGGTAGAGGGCAGGGAGGGAGATTCGGCAAGAGTCTGGCCAAAAAGATTGAGACAATCGGGCAACGAATCTGCTGGATATTTAATACAGTCACAGTGGGTTGTAATAGTTATCTTAGTGGATTGAAGAACATTTTTAATGATAGTTGATGATTTAATAGCAATTATTAAATAGGAATTCATAAATATAAATATTTTTAATTTGATTCTCATATGGTTATTTTGAAGCTTCCACTTTCTAAATATGTTTGAAGAACTTTAGCTCATATTATCTGTATTTTTTCAGTGCTCTAGATAGATATTTACATTTCCTAGTTTTCCGAATTTGTGCCCGCCTCCATTGCCTTGGCAACCGCAACCATTACATCTTCTGTGCGGTCTGGGCTTTGTTCTCATTGTAAGAAGGTGTTCATCGGATTGAAGGTTTGCCTTGGGCTGCCGTGGCTCGGGGGTTTCGCTCCGCATTTTTGCCATGGTCGGTGGCCAGCGGCACCTTGACTCCGACGGAACGACAGGCATTGATCTTGCCAAGAGCGGTTGCTACCAAAATAACAGATTTTTATTACTCATCGCACGCAGGCTTCCCTAACACTCCGGTCCAAAAATAAAGAGGCACGAGCCGGCTCGCATTGAAGCATCATTAATCGTGCACAAACCAATAAATTAACAATTGTTTGCTTTGTCCGGCTTATTATTAAATGGCTATTATGCTGCATAGCTACCTGCCTTCGGACCGAGTCGGGCTGAGTTGTTAATTACATCGACAGGCTCTTGGCGCATAATTGAATTTGTTTGATTAAATCAACAAGTTTTGTTCAAGCGCCTCGATAATTAATCATTGCGGGGAATCGAACATACATAGTTGTGCGGAAGTCCGCCGTCTAGAAAATGTTTGCAGCCATGTTTGGAGATTGTACTTGAGTTCTGGACAGAATGTGTCCGCCCGCCGACCACTTGCTAGGAAATGGTTGAGATTAATTACATGTTTGCTCAAAGAATACCTCGGCTTTTATTTGAAAAGCTTATAGGTCAGCCAGCATGGGATTTGCATAAATATTAAATTGTGCAAGTGCTCACATTCAGCCCCGCGCTCACATTAGATCACGACCCAGTTAACAGAATCCGATGCCAAATTACAGCGATCCGCTCAGATGCATTTATTTATGACAATTGCATTTTGAATGCGGCTTAAATGGCAAACTCGAGAGTGTCTGGAGTCGGAGCTGATTTATGGGCGGTTAGCATTTAATATGCCTGAGCCGATTGCATCGGATCGAAGCGAATCGGATTGGCCTGGCCGGTCAGGCAGTCGGTTTATGGTGGCAATAAAAATGTTTATACCGAAATGTCTTCATAAAAACCTGGCCGGAGATGCTGCCGCGCTCGCTGCATTTATTTTAATTAATTTAATTGGCCGCCCGTCAGTTTAAGGGGTTTACGGCCAGTCTTAGGCGACTTTATCCGCTTATCCCATGGCATTTTGTTTGATTTTCCGTTTCTGGGCCTGTTATTAAGACATCATCTGGGGAGGCATATGGATTCTTCTTGGGTTGCATCATTTTGGAGCGGTTGCACCTTAGACAACTTAGACTGCAGCAGCATTCTGCAACGCCCACATGGAGTCGGTGGTGGCGATGATGAAGCCTGAGGTTGGGTTCGGGTTAGGGGCTTCCTACTTGCGGCTGTGCCATGCTGTCTTAATTTATGGAATTTTTGCATTTTTTCCACATTTTTTTCACCAGCTTTTTGTATCTGTATCTGGCCGCAGCTGTTTCCCAGCAATTACCGGAGTAACAACCGAAAAAAAGTCCCCTACATAGATGTTAGATTAACATGCACTTGCAACACACGACACGACTCCGCGACGCGACTCGTTCAGTAGAACAACAAACATTTGGTTGACCTTTTCATCGCCATCTCCCATCTGCATCGCTCTGTTGCACGTTGCATGTTGCATGTTGCCAGTGCCTGTGTGGTGCCCCCAGTCGCCCAGTTTTGGGGCATTGAAATGCAAATTTGGCAAAATAAAAGTTAATGGGCCATGTGAATGGCAAGCGGCGAGAGAGCGGGTCGAGGAGGAGCCTCTGCAATGGGAAATGACTTTTATTGGCCGCTCGCAGTTTGTCGTCTCAGTCTTTTGTTGTAACAAAGTTGCAGGTCTCAGCCCGTTTTCAATCAATTCCCCCTCTTTTTTTATGCAACGTTGCCAGCTGTTTACTCAAGAGTCACGTGCCTCGTGGCGACAAGGACAATGCCAAAGATCAAAGGTTGACTTGTCTCACGACTTGAGCTCCCTGGGGATTCGCCGTTGATATGTCAATTTCCTTGAATTTAGGCCCCTTTCTTGGCTTAGCTAGTGCCCAAATTATTAGGCTTGTTCAGGCACCACATTAACCCTATTTAACCCGAATTTACTGGGTTAACCCACCCACGTTGCCAGCCGGCGCATGAAGATATTAACCTTTCAAACAACCAGAAAACAGGCGTTGAAAAACTTATAAATTACGTGTTACGACCCAATGCTTCAGGTAGTTGTTTATGGCCAGCTATGAATTTGCAAATTGTTCGCCCAACAGCCAAAACTTACTTAAAATGTTATAAAAAACAATGTGGAAGCTTTGCGGGAGGGAATCGGATAAACTTGCCAGATGATTGTAGTTTTTATCTATGATTAAATATTAATAAATTGGATTTTTAATTGAAAATTATATTCATTCTATCATTAGGAGGAGACTTAATTGCTGAAACATGGATATTTTAAAAAGAAAACCATTTCCAAAACTAGCCAAGTTGCCTAAATTGGCTAAAAAGTGGTTTTATTCAAATGGCGAAAAGCCCCAGTGAACTAATTTCCCATTTCCAGCTGCTGGCAAAAAACGCAGACCACATAACACTTTCGGGCAGAAACAGAAACGGAACACAGCAATTAAAAATTCCTCGCAGAAGCTGGCTGAAAAGATAGCCAGAGTTCGGGGCTCCCTTGCTCTTCCATATTGCGCATACGCCGCGTTGAACGCTTCGGTTTTGGTTGGGCAATTAACGGAGTCGGAGTCGGCGGCGGAGGCGGAGGCTGGGCTTTTGTAATCAGCTGAAATTTCGATTTAATTAGATTACCACACACACAAAGGCACAAATGGTTGGCTGGCTACCAGCTGCCCTCCAATCCCCTGGAATCCTCGCACTCGGAATTCTCTGGCGATGCTGCTGCACTTGCCGCTTGCTCAAGCGTCATTAATTTTTTGTTATTTGGGGTTTCTTCGCTTGGATTTTTTCCCCCATTGCCAAAGACAATAAAAACCGCACAAAAGATGCAGAAAATATCAGAAAAGCCGCAAAATTGCATACCGCCAAGGCAGAAGAATGGGTCTGAGAAGAGGCTCGCGTCGGACGACTCGAGGCTCAATTACCTAAGCATAGATCAGCTTCGAGGCAATGCCAATCGGCATCAAGCGAAATCTGGTAAATCTGCCAAATTATTTCAATTAAAATTGAATTTGTAATGCAACGCAGGGGAGAGGTAGTTCCAACGAAGTTGGAATGCGCTTTCAGGGAATTGTTTGTAAATATTAAATTTGCAATATTTTGTATGACATGTAGATATTGGAATTACTTCAACATATCCCAAACATATAGCATTTACTAAGCAGAAGAAAATATAGCTTATTTAGCTTCGGTTATCGTTGAATAATAAAGAATTCTCTATTTTATGTTAATAGAATATTATCGAAAGTCTAGAAACCTTTTAAAACTAAGTAATTCAAACTCCTTTACAAAGCGGATATATCCAAGCTCCCCATGCACATAATCCATCATTCAATGGGCAATTGTTCACACTCGAATCGCCGGCAGTCGAGCGTCGGAGTCAAAGAGCCAATGGAAAGGGTTTTGGCTCGGCATGCGATATATTGGCCGTAATCAGGCGGCTCTAATCAGAATAGGAGGCAGCATTGACCCGGCAGAAGCCAGGCAGCCAACCTGCCAGCCAGTTGCGCCTCGTTGCATTCACAATTCGCATTGGCCAAATTACGACAATTCAGCATTTGCAGAATGCAGCAGGCATCTTGGGCTCCCAGCTTGTCAGCTCATCGACAACAGAGTGCAAATATCAAACTGTGAATATTTTATGTTTGTCATTTGAAATTCAAAAGCGTGCCCGTACTGCAGTTTTCGGCATCCCACCGTCAATCGTTTCCCGAACTCTTCGTTTCCATTTCTGCTATTTTTGCGTGCGAAAATGAGCAGCTGGATCAGGGGCATTAATATGCAACCGCAGTTGGGTGGGGAGGTTTGTCAGTGGTGGAGTTGGAGGGGGTTATATTCAGCAATATCCAAAAATCTGAAGATTATACTTGAGATATGGCTTTCTTAAACACGTAAGTAAAGAAACAATTCGCTGATTTAGAAGCTTCAAAACAGAACTCACCGATTTACAAACTTCAAAATTGATTTTATCAAAAGTTTTGTATAAAACCCCCCCTGGAAAATATCAAAAGCTGTCACTGGAGTGGGCGGCTGGGTTTTTGGTGGCCGGGTAGCTGCTGCTGCCACCGAAATTAACATGTAAAACATGCTCGCCATGCTGTTCTCAAAAGCCCGGCCATTTCAAACGGCCAGCGGCCATTTGTCTATCGAGTGTCTGCCGCTGGTGGGCGAAAGTTCTGTTCCTGCTTTTCATTTCGTCTGAATATTTTTAGGGGCCAAAACAAAAATGGCCAAAGAGAAAAAAGGGCAGTAAGGAGAGGCATTGGGGAAAAGGAATCGCGCTGGTGAAAAGTCAAAAAGTTACAAGCGGCAAATTACACGCGTCTGGCCAGAGTTCCACTCCTCGTTTCCCACAGACTCTAGTTCTTTTCAACCGTCTGTTCCACCTTTTGGCAGTTATCTGCTTGGCAGGCCAGACGCACAGAGCTGGAGAAAAAGCACTGGGAAAAATATCAGGAACATTTTCTTATTTATTACAGAGAAAATATAATAATATAGTGGATTTTGAAGGTTTCTAAAGACTTTCAGAGGCTTTGTCAGAATGCTACAAGAAGAAAAACTCTTTTTTTTTAAATCAAAGCCTCTACAGATTTATTTCCCATATATTTTTATTTCCGTGTAAGTGGCATGGGCAAGGTGCTTTGGATAGATCCCAGACTGCGGGGACTTATGTCTGGTCTGCATTGCATCCAAGTGTCGCACCAACAATTTAACACGCCCCAGTTACAACAAAAAGACCAGGGACCTAGGCTCCCGTCTGTTTCACTTTGTTGCCTGCTTAAGGGCGTTTCCTCAACAAAAAAAAAAAAGGATCAATGCTTTAACAAAGGGTGAACCAAGTGAAAGTATCCTGGCAGTTAAGAGTATGCAGTTGATTGCAGGTTAAGTGTCTAATAAAGGAAAGCCTTTTTCCAGGTTGATTTTAAATTTGGTAATTATAAACTGCAGTCTATAATCTATTTTTAAGACTTTAATTCGATTTTCTGTTTAAATATTGGCAGGTTCAAGCCATATTTTCCCAAACAAATTTCTGCAACTCATGGATTGTTCAACAAATGTAACCATAGATAGATTGAAAAGTTATTTTTAGCCAAAAGCTGTCCAAGTAATAATAGGCTTTGAAGGGCTCTTCAGTTTTGACTTTGTTTTTTCCTCTTCATAAACAGTTTTTGGAAATTCCACTCGAAGAGGTGAGAATCTTCGTTTTCTGTTCACTAAGCAAATGTGTACTTTGAAAACTCAGATATCGGAAGCCGAAATGTATTCACTTTTTTTCACATTTTCCGGGGGAGAGGGGAAAAGGTTTGCCATTTTCCTCAGATGGGGCCTCACTTAGGCCATGCCTAAATGCGAGGAGGGAAAAATATTACCAACATGTGTCCCCCGCCTGCTCCTGTGAAGTGTTTAGTTGGGAACAATCAGGGAATATTGCCGCTGCTCGGATTTGGGGCCTAGTTTACGGGGCTCTCGGCACGCACAGATGTTGCCAAATATGGCATTTGTATCCGAGCACAGTACATATATTAACCGAGAGCAGAGTGGAGCTCTTAAGTGTCTTTGATTATTTGCAATTTGATCGATTTGGCGGGGGCATGGTTACCACTGTGTCCCCTTCGCCACTTGACTTTCGGATGTGGATTTGGTCTTGGATGCTGATGATGATGATGATGAGAGGATCTGTGGCGGACGTGTGGCAACTTATGCAATCGTCGAAAAAAATCAGAAAAGAAAAAGAAACAAAGCCCTGTTTGCCAGGCACTTGAAACTACTACCAGTTTTCCTTGGCAAATCCCATTTAAAGTTCCGCAAACATTTGGCCTGATGAGCTGGGGCTAAGCGAAAGCCGCAGAAGAAAAATGACATTGACTGTGGAAAAGGACACTGAGTGACCATTTGCCATATTCCTATTTTCTATACCAAGCCCGCCGACCGCCGACCGCCGTCCTGGCGATAAACAAATTTGACATATAACAAGCTTAACTTGTTGTCCTTTCCACATAGTTTCGTTTTAGCCAAAGGACCCGCCTGCCAAATCTCATATGATTTGTTTTGCCAGCTGATTTATGTAGGCTTAGGGCTCCCTTTTTTCCACCCCTCTGAATATATGGCTTTGTTTTTTATAAATACTTACAAGCAGCATGAACGACTTGAAGGACATCATTGTGTTGTTTGAATTTCGGTAGTTTTAGTGCGAAAAATGGCAATAAAGATGGGTGTGTATCCACAAGGCCGCTTGCTAAAGTTGAAATTGAATTGAATTAAATTTATTAGATTTTCGATTTTCGTTTGATTCGATTTCGATGTTGCACACAATTTAATTTCGAGTCCTTTCCGGGGGCCCCCGAGTCACTGGAGTTTTATGAAACAACTTGAATTATTTGTATTCTCTTCTTGGAGCTTACTTTCACGGGACGGGGGATGGATGGAGTGTGGTGGTGGAGTTTCAGTTTATAGTTTTTGTGTGTTTCGAACCGCACGGAGTACACGACGTTTTGAATTAGGTTAGACAATGGAGATGCGCTTGCTTTTTATAATAAACGCTCGAGACGCTGACGGTGGCGTCGATGCCGCTGCCAGCTTCGACTTCGACTTCGCGGCGTTCGCGTTGCCAACTGCACCCAAAGGTAACAAAAACAAAAAAGCGGTTTGAACAATTGAGCCAAGTCTAGCGCCTAACTTCTAGATCATCTGCCTGGTTCTCTCTCTCTCTCTCTCTCTTGGCCAGCTCTCAGAATGGGCCAGGCGGGAGCGCTCAGGTGCTCTTCTCTTCGCCAGCTAAGACCGAAACCGAGAGTGTTGAGGTGAAAAATGTTGCAGATCATGGTGCTGCACACCGAGCAACGATCATTACGATGATGAATTGGCCAGACGACGATGATCGGGCTGGTTCCACTCAGGCGGATGTGCCTTATAACAAGTACCCGAGACCTGCAAACGCCCCAAATGACTTTATTAAATAGTCGGAGCCCAAATTTGATATTTAAGCCTTTATGAAGTCTGGCGACTGTGGCCCTCGGGCGCTGGTGCAGTGGTAATCGAGACCAGACGAAAATGTCACTGGGAATGTCAGATGATAGTCTCCGTTCTGTCCCTCAAAGATATAGATATATACACACGGGCGCCCTTTCTGTTTGGATTTTGCGAAAGCAGCAGAACTCGCCGTAGAATAAGTTTCGGGTGAGAAGTACGTGATGCGGCTGCCTGGGGAAAATTGCACAAGCTGCCAATGGAAACGTGTTCATGTGGCGTCCCAATTTCCCGGTCCCGGCAGGCCGGCAGAGGTGCTGCTGCTGCTGCTGCTGCCGAAATGCAATCTATGACGTGAGGCTCATGCCAAAGAAGTCGAAGCCCCGAAAACTTATCTCATCCATCGGTGGCTGCTGCGATTGCACAAGGCTCGTGTGCCGCAGACGTGTCGAGGGCTTCTCTTCCTCCTTCCGCAAGACGACATCCGACGGCCGACGTCCTCGTCCTTCCTTCCGTCAGACGTCAAGTCCCCAGCACCAATTAACCTTGGCCATATCACATTCTTCTCAGCGGCCCGAGATTAAATAACAATTAAAAGCAATCTATTTTCGATGACTGATTTCAGAGTTTCTTCACATTTTTATATCGACCACTTGGGAGGTGTCGGTGTGTGCGTGTTTGCGCGTTATTAAAATTAGATATTCAATGTATGTGGGGGAAGCCGCCAACCGAAATATAACTACACCATAAAGGCGTACGTTCAGTGATGTCAGGTAGTTAGGTACTCGGTAAGAGTACCGTAGGAAATGTATTTTAATAAGAAAATTAATTTAATATTATTGAAATATAAATTATGAATATTATTTTTCTGGGAAAAAAATCATACTCAGAGATATAATTAAGGCATTTAATTTATATAAAATAATTTAAGAAAATATTTATTTATCATCACTAAATTGTACCTATTTACCTTCTAAGGACCTACAAAGAAAAGTAAAAACAAAATTCTTTATTTTTGCTTAAGATATTCAATATTTAACTATATTCTTTGGCAATTTATAGAGACTTCATTAAGAGTAGAATTTTTTTGGTTAGGTACAATATGCCTTAGCCTATTATTATTTGTACAATTTTACCATAATGTTATTATATTTATTGGTTATAAGTATTTTGAACTAAAAAAAGTATTATAAAATATGCTTGGTTTTCATTATTCAATTGTACCTATAAATGGATAATGTACCTAAGAAAATTATGAATAAACGGTATTTTTATTTATGGATGTGCCTTCTCAATAGATATTCGTTGGCAATTTATTAAAATATAACATTTTTAACAAAAACTGAGGTAAAAATATTCTTTAAATTCAGCGACATCATCATCACCTAATAGTAACTATTTAAACTGTTAGTTAACCTTCGATATTATTTGGCAATTTATTGAGTTAACAAGTCTTAAACATTAAATTCTTGCCAAGGCGTATCCAAGTTCGGTAATAAAATTCTTGATGCTTTACCCCATCTTACTTACGTACTTTGCGCATCACTTCTTACACCTGCTGACATCGTTCAATGGACTCTGCGAATGAAAAGTAATTGAACAACTTTTGGTTACTTTTAACTTTTGATTTCCGTGACACTTGAGGGGCACACACACTACACACCACACACCGCACACGTGTGTGTCCGTGTGTATGCCCCTTGAGGTGGAGGCAAAGTTATACAGTGTAGACTGTCAAAAATCGTCTTAACAACATAATACCCGATGCCAGCAATTGGGGCAGCCGCGGCGATCGAGCCATGTCCCACACTCCGGGCCACATTGAAATTTCTTTGAGCCGCACTCGAGTGGAGCTGGAGTGCAGCTTGTGGCAGTGGTAGCTGCGATTACGAAAAGATTTCGACTTAAAATGTAATTAGAGCAATATGATGGGGCGAATTTATATAATACAATGGAGTCAAGTGCAAGTTGTGATGAAAATTTCCTTTTGATTCCGCTCAACAATAACTTGACATCAATTGGGCAACTTTTGTTTCGCTGTCATTGCCGTGGCAGCAGCTGTTGCCGCCGCAGTTGCTGCTGCTGCTGTTGCTGCTGGCGTTGCAGTTTTTTCCATTTTCGATCATTTCTCAAAGAGCCGTCCAAAGTAATAAAGTTTTGCAAATTTCCCGCTTAATTCATCAAGTGGACACTCGAGAGAGCTTCAAGCAAAACGGAAGCAAAACTTGGCCAAATAATTCGTGGGCTTCAATGGTTGTTGTTTAGTCTTGGCCTAGCTGTTGACATTTTAAAGTTTGTTGGCTTTTTGTTGCAGTTTATTGAATTGTTGCAGCCAAGCCAGGCAAGCAAAAAAAAAAAAAGAATTAACATTTAAAAGAACAGACTCAGAAGCATTTAAAATGATTTCCCTCGAATTTGTTTTGCACATTTCGTGCAACATTCAGGCGAATCACCTGTTGATGGCGGTTACCAGTGTTGTTTTTGGTTTTTTACTGGCAGAACCCCAAACACATTCCAACCGGCTGCATAGGCGCACCTTTTTCAAGCTAAAACTGAGTGAATTAGAATAGCCAACTACGTAATTGCCGCATTTTATTGCCACCAGCATTGGATGTTGCTTCGTTTTTATTGTTGCCGCTGTTGCATCTAAATCTGGCTAAGCTTCGGCTTCTGTTGTTGCCGAATTTTCGGTGTGAGAAGTGGTCGAAGTTTTCGGAGGTCGGTTTTTTTTTTTTTGGTCCAGACTCTCAGCAGTGATTTGCATATTTTTTCCGCGCAGAGGCTAGTTTTGTTTTAGCCTTTTACTATTTATAGACTAAATGTCTTGGATTCTGATGGAATACTTGGAGTTTCCGATAGAAACGCGGTGAAGGCGCATCAAATGTCGTTCGATTTGCTTGGCATTTCCTTGGGATAATGTTTTTTATAAAAATGAAATTTAAGATTATTTTTTTGGGTTTGTTACGAAAAGAGCAAAAGGGGAAAAACCTTCAAAGTTTACGCCTTTGCTTAGCTTACTTACAAAAAATTTAAACAACTTTTCTGTGAGTTTTTCTTAAAATACTTTATTCAAAAATCATAATAAACAGGTATATTTTTCACTAGTTCTTAGTTTTTAGTTTTAATTTCTCCCGTCTGAAAATTTATGTTGCCGATGAAATCTCTCGGCGTCTGTGCTGTTCTCATTAAAAAAGTTTCTACCTAATGATCATTTTTTAAAGTTGGCAACTGCTCCGAGGATTGCATTCATTACGGCCATCTCCTTTTGGCACTTCCTTCGGATTTGATTTGATCTCTTTGCCGGAGTTTCCTGTTGATTGCTCTCATTATGCCACCGAGGAGCGCAACTGTGATAAGTTTTTCCCGGCGCTGTTGCTGGAAAAAATCTTCGGGCCAAAGTCAAGCTTTCCCTGTCACTTGCCACACTTGCCACCATTTTTCTTAATGGAAATTTTCATGCGCTTGGCTTTTCTTTAGACAAATTAAGCGAATTTTTTCTCCGTTCACACCTTCCCTCCCGAGCTGTGCATCAGCCCTCCCCCGCTCATTGTCATCGTCATCTTCAGCACTTCCGTTCATTGCACCCAAAAAATAAGAAGAGAAAACAAGAGAGCGAATATCCGAGGGAAGAATAAAATCAAGGCTGGCGAAGTGGAGGAAAAAGTTGTGGAAAACTTTGCACCTAACATAAATCACATCCCGGCTCACGCCCCTCTGTGGGCCACGCCCAGTCCAAGTCCAAGGCGCCTCGTGTGGGTGAGTGTGTGTGCATTTGCATATTCCAATTTTGCATTTAATCAATTTACACGCAAAAACACTGGGAAGTAATGGAGGAGGGCATCGCCGGCTCTTGCTCTAGACTCTAGACAATTACCGGAATCCTCTCTGACATCGGCTGCCTCGTCGCATCATTTATCCTTGTTAATTTTTATTTAGCCTGCTCAAGGAAAAACCCTTTATCCCTTGGAAAAACGGAATCCCTTATTCTTCCCACCGCTGCAGATCCTGAGCGATTGAGCAGTAACCTTCTCTGACTTGTTTACGTGTTGCCTGCGAGGCGCACGGACACAATGGCTGCAGTTGCCCGGAGGCGGATAAGGATTCGTCCAGACTCTGTTGGTGGCACCTGCTGTCCATCCGGCGACTAACTGCCTGCAACGGAAGGACATCTCTGAATTAGACAGCCGTCCTGCACAGACAGCTATTAACTTTCAGTCAATTAAATGCGATTTAAATCGTGCTAATGAAAGGTTTCAATTACACGAGGCTTTATTTTGAAGACTGTCCTAGGGAATATCTAATATATATTCGAAAGGAATTCAATATTATGAAAATAATCTGATTTAATATTTGTTTTCGTTTTAATTTGAGAATATTTTCTACCAAACTCCTATTTCTTCTTCAAAACGCAATTTAAAAATCGTAAAATATGTAATCTAATGCTATGGAATAAATTGTTTGTATTGTATTTTCTAATATTCAGTTTCTATATTGAACAAGTCAAGTTTCTGATAAATATTCTAGGGAATTAAACAAATTAAACATTGGTTTCTGTTTGGTTTTTGGCCATATTACACTTTTTATATTTAGTTTATTTATTTTGAAGCTTAAAAAAGATTTAAACAAAGAAGTTAAAGACAACTTTTTATACTGCAGTTAGCTGTGTTAATTAGTTGATAATTAACGTGAAGTATGCTTAAGGAAATAAATGTCAATAAAACTAAGTTTCAGCTACGAACTGACCCCCTGACAGAAGTTCATCTAGAACAACTTGCTTATTATTTCCGGAACTACACACACACATACATCGGACTCAGGTTCAAGAAGGTTTGCTTTGGGCAATTAAGAGGAGCATTTGGCTGAAGAAGACTCCAATGAATTTGGAAAACTCTGCAAATGGCTCTGCCAAAAATTTCTGATGCCAAATGTTCGCACATTTCGATCGTACGAACATTTATCAAAAACAGGGGGCGACGGCATTTGGCCAAGTTCTGAAACAGCATTAGCCACGCCCCTAAGCACGGCCCTCATTGCTTATCAATTGCAATGTGAGCCCACCAAAGTTGGCTCCATAACTTGCTGCTAAAAAAGAAAACACCAAAAAACAGGGGGAAAATAAAATAAGCGAAAAGCAGAGGGAAAATCCGAGGCATTTAACTCGCAATGACAGCCCCCTCGGAGCCCCTGGGCGGCCCACTAATGGTCAAAACTTATCGTCAAACTTAAATGGGATTTTATTATCGTCGCCAAA
Source organism: Drosophila kikkawai (assembly GCF_030179895.1). Taxonomy (NCBI): domain Eukaryota; kingdom Metazoa; phylum Arthropoda; class Insecta; order Diptera; family Drosophilidae; genus Drosophila; species Drosophila kikkawai. The sequence goes on along the minus strand of NC_091728.1, from coordinate 25,322,678 downwards.
AACTTCAACTTCAACGCTCTTCCCCCAAGCCCCTGCAACCTCTCCCTGCTCTTGGCGGGGCCTGAGAATGGGCTTGGTCCCAGAGTTTTCGAGTCGCGAGGGCGTGGAATATAATTTTTCTCTGCGATTCTTTGACGCTTTTTTTGCCACGTCTAATGCGCTGATTTATATATAATACCATAATTATCATGCACTTGGTTCTCATGGATTGCGGCACCACCACAACTGCTATTTTTGAGGTCGCCCCACATAAATCTTGTCAAAATTGTGCATTCTTCTGTACTTTTGTTTTAATTAACTCGAGAATTGCTTAATTACCAAGCGAAAAAAAGAACAAGACAAAAAATTGCACAGCAAAAGTCATAAGAAGTGCAGCAATGTGAGCGACGTGTGCATCTCTTGGCCCGGTCGCATTGGCAATTAATGTCAATCAAGCTGCTGAGATACAACCAGCAGCCTGGCAAGGCGATCCGAGCCATAAAACCGCAGACTCCCGCTGCACAAGGAGAACGAACGTACGAGCGAGCGATTCTGAAAGGTGCTCCTCACCGGAGACCAGAAAACGAATCATCTTCATACCATTTAATGTCAAAACAATTAAACTATCGAAAATTAGAAACACAAAAAGATCATGTTCCAAATTTTTAGAAGGTGGCACAGTGGCCAAGATGGGTAAAATAATTGGTAAATGTTCAAGAGATAGCTCCTTAACTTATGTATCTTCAAAGTCTTATGAATATTTTTAATAGTTTTATTATAATTATCCGATTTTTCTCTCATTTATTTTCACAGCTGCATTGCGACAAAATTGGATGTCAGTTGGCACACCTCTCAAAAATATTTAATTTGCGGAATTCTTTTGACGATTTCTTCATAAGCCTCATAAATTATTCAGCAGAGGAAAGAACAGCCAGCCAATAATTTTCTGGTGAAACCATAAATATTTCCATCTTTTCCGCCTCAGCCGAAGACTGGCTGTGCTCACTGTTCAGGCGGGCCACTTAAATTAGTTAATGAGCTCTGCATGAGTTCGTCATGAAAAACCGCGAAACCTTAAAACTGAAAAAAATACAAAAAAAAAGACAATAAACATAACAATATCCGCTGCAAACTCAAAAATGCAAACCCAAAAGAAGCAGAACAAACACAGAGAATAATGGCAAAAGCAATTCAAAGGTGCGGAGTCGGAAAGTGGCAAACAAATTGGCAAAACGACAGAAACAAGCTAACACAACACAGAAGTGGCCGAGACTGAAATTTGTTTCTGCAATTGCTGGCAACATTGAACTTTAAATGGTAGCAGAGAGCCCCACATGTGACTGCGATTCTCGGTCTGTGGTATTTTTTTTTTTTTTTCTATATATTTCTGTAATGTATTTGTATCTGCGATGACATCGAAACTGGAAGCCATTGGCCCGGACTCTCGGGCCAAGTACGTCACGTTGAGATGGCGATGATGAAGATGATGGGGCATAAAATAAAAGCCATTGCGATCGATCGATTTTCCCAGCAGCAAATTAATTAAAGTACAATTTTTGGAGTACAAGCCATACAAATTGCCGAGAGCAGCCATGCAGCAACACCTTGACCTTCGACGATGATAAATGGTTGGGCGAAGATCGCCAGAAAGAAATTTTGCTACAATTTTAATTAAAGCCAAACAAGCCGTTGAGCAGATCAAAATTGGTTTAGTGCCGAGTGTGGAGTGTGGATTGTTGAGTGCCTGGGTAAGGTAAGTAAAATGAAATGAAATAATATAGCCAAAGTCATAAAAGGCCAACCGGAAGCGAAAGGTCAGTGGCAAGGCCTGAATAATTGCTCGTCCAGTGCGTTAAACGCACAATAACGAACATTTAAAAGTCAATTATGGAGCAGAGCGCATCTCCGATTCGAAGGTTCGCCTCGGAATTGATTCCGTCAGTCGCCTTGCCGAATGCTGAAATGCTGAAATGCTGAAAGTTGTTCAATTTGTCAGAGACCTCCTCCTGCTGTCAGCAATTTATTGATTTCATTTTATTGCACATCGATTGAACACACACGTTAACTGGCATCTGGCTCCTTAATTTTAATTGCATTTCCATCGGCTTACAACTAATTCGCAAGTAACAATAACAATCAACGAGATGGAAATTACTTAATATCTAAGTTAGCATTTAAACACGATTCGAAATGGTAGAATGTCATTATTTGGTATTTGGTCGAAGCCGCAGAACAATGGCTCAGGCCATTGAGGGGCGTATGTTCTCTGAAGAATTTATTTTAACCAATGGTATTCTCTACGGCCTAATCAAAACGAAGATCTCATGATCGGTTGAATTCAAGGATTCAAGGTATAGAAATTCAATAAAATACAGTTTCAGACTTGCGTTCATTGTCATAAGATCTTGAAAACTTTTAGGAATTAGTAAGATATTAGACTTTTTCAAGAAACTTTATACTTTTAAAAATCAGAAAATTAATGTTGTGCAAAAATTTTAAGTTTCAGAAAAAGCTTGAAATAATTTGTTGTCTTGGCTACTCTCATTTTTCGCATAGCCTGCGAAAATCCATAGCCAAGTCAGCTCAGAACTCATCATGGAGTCTATGTAGAAGGCTCCTTCAATTAACTGGAAAAGGATCCGTGGAGTATTGCACTTATTGCACTTAAAAGTAAGTTAATAATTACTTATTGCCTAGATTGCACATTAGGCCGCTCGCTTTGGGTCTGACTCAATGCTTGGCGCCGCTCTCGAAGCTGACGTCTGCGTGGAAGCCCGAGTCGTCGGCGTGGTAGATCACGTTCTGGATGCGTCCGTCCGGCAGGAGGATGTGGTACTGGCCGCGTGTCACGCCGTGCAAGTCACGGTTCTGCTTGTGGCCAAAGTCGTTGCCGGTGTGGAAATCACGTATGCGATAGCCGAACGCATACTTTGAGGCGTACTGCTGCAGCTGCAACGAAGATGCAAAGATATTTATAAGTTGGTTATGTATTTGGCAAGATTGTTCAGTAAACCGATAAGTTGCATTCATCGAGCGGGTAGGAGGTTCTGGCTTCATCACACGCCCATATGCACATTCCACACACTGCTGCAGTGGGGAATTCGTGCGCAAGCTGAAAAGTATGCGATGCAAAATGCATTAAGCACATTGTCATGTACACTGTACAGTGAACACCGAGGGGGCGGTCACAACAACAGCGAAAATAATAAAATAATGGGAAGAGAGGCGACTTGCTGATTGAAAGAAAAATGTGCACTCAGGGTAGTTTGAAAAGGGAGCTATATGATTTTTAAGAATAATAAAATAACCTCTTAGAAACTTGGAAAATATGCATTTATTTTAAAAAACTGAAATGTAAATAATAAATAAGAGCACACAAAAATGTATTTTTAGTTAATTATATCTATTTCCATGAGTAATAGACTTTACAAGAAGTTAATTTAGATTATTTTAAAAACATTGAAAAGGGTGTCTAAAAGTATGCAATGATATTTAAAAAGTTACCAAATTTAAAGTACATTTTTGGGCACACATTTAGGCTGATTTTGTGATTCCCGTAGCTCTTACAAATATTTTTCCTTTATACTGTCCCAAAAAGGGTATTTCCCTTGCCCAACAGTTGCCAATGATGCGCCAAAAAAGGAACTTGGGGAACCATAGCTGGCGGAGAAGCTGATGATGATGATGATTGGACTGCCAGCGGAGTCGGGGGTATGGATATGGGAGCTCTGTCACTCGCACGGCTCCGTTTGTTATGCATGCGATTGTAAATTGTATCGAGGCGGGAGGCGCGTGCGTAATGAAATTTGCAACAAAATACGAGACCAAGTCCCCCCCCGGCTTGCCTAACCCCCGAAATCTGTGGCACTCTGTGTGCAGCATAGATTTCGTTTTGTTGTTGTTCTGTTGTCGTGAACAATTTGGGTTTTGCCTTTTTATTGTAAGTATTTCGCATTTCAGCAGAATAGAACTGGAAGTGAAATAAGCGAGCGTGTGAGCCGAATTTCGCCAGGATATGGCGGGGCGGATGTGGCGAGGGGGTGCGTGTGCGTTTCCGTTTCCGCTCATTCAAATGCTCGGGATCTCGGCGACAATTGTTGGCAACTTTCGCTACATGTTTTGGGCTGCCTCTCTCTCTGCGGTTTTTATAGGGCCCGGCCCCAAGATTTGTGGCAAACTTTTTGATATGTTAATGAGTTGTAAATTAAGTTTAATTAAGTTACATTGTCGACTAGATTTTACATTATTTTGTCGCCGCTTTACGAAATGCGAAATGTTATTCCGTGTGCTGCCACAAAGCAACAAAAGTTTCTTTAGACTTTAGAAAATTTATAGACCTACCCAGAGGGAAGTGTTGAGTGTCGAGTGGAATTCCCTCTTGATTACAAGCCTGATTGACATTTGTTTTAGCGAGTTTTTACTTTCAAGGATGGAGGCTTCCCCGTCCCCCGTCCCCCGTCCCCGGTTCCCCTCAGCGAACACGATGAACATAATTAATAAATTCTCTGCTCCAGCAATTTGCCAATATTTGCACTTAAATTCCATTTTTTATAGCTCCTTCGTCTCGTAATGAAATGCAAAAAATATTTCTGCAGCATTGTGGCGATGGTTAGGGCTTCATTAACAGCACGGCAAAAATGTTAATAGATTGCGATATGTCTGGGGATGAATTTGAAAAAAGTCCGCAATAAACCAGAGCAGCAGGGAAATATGCAAATTTGTGGAGAGCGTCCAGACAAGATACAAAAAACTTACTGCAAGGCTCTGCAGTTTGGAATTTCATTACCAGTTGATTTGGTTAAAGTGAACATAATTACATTGCAGATGAAAAAAGTTGAGGGGGCGAGAGCGAATGTTTGCTTTGTAAAGACAAACTCAAAAAATATTTATTCGACAATGGAATACCCGGTCGTGGCATAACTAAAAAATATGGCCTACTTATAGGGGCTATATTTCTGAAAACCTAATCTGTAGAGTATTTTCAGTTTAAGAAAGCCCTAATTTCTCAACTATTTTTACTTTATTTATAGGTAAAGCGAGCTTGCTATATATACTCCTCGTCTATCAGGTATAAATATGTATAAAGCCAAGCCAAGTGGAAGCCGAATCAGATCACGTGCCATATTGAACTGGACGGAACAGGGAGAGCTTTATCCACTTTTTCCGATGACGTGGCCAGTTTTTATGCCATCGTCGCTATGGCCATCGTTGGCTAAATAGATAGATGGATGGCGGCGAATATTTGCCTGGCCAAATATGACAAAAGTGCATTTCGGGACAAGGTTTATTGCCGGATTCGGATTCCATTGGCACTATATTTTTTCTGTTTGCATTTAACACGTTTCCACTAGCCGGGCGCATTGGCTTTTAGCGAATTGTGCAGCGGGTCGAGTGCGAAATGCAATTTGGGGCCGAACTACGTGAGTTCGTTTAGTTGCGAGTGAGCGATCAGATGGCCGAAGTATGTCCAAATTGACATGCCGAGCAGCTTCCAACTTTCTTTCCTGTCGCCAAAAGCAATAAGCCACTACCTCCTCCTGCTCCATGCAGCTGCTCTGGTAACTTAATGCGCCATTCCCACTCCCATGACCCTTACCAGCTCGTTTTTGGCCAGGGGGGTGTAGAAGCCCTAACGAGAAATGCCTTTGACATCGGACATTCAAGCTGAAGGCGTTGCCTGACTTTTATTTCTTTTAATTTGCATGTAATCAGCATTGTTTCTGCGCAGCGTCCTCGTCCTCCTCCCGGCTTTGTCATCTCATCTGCGCTCATTAAAATGTTTTTGCCTTTTGTTTGGCCTGCGGCATTGGACTGGCCTTAACCCCTGACGGTCCCGCACTCCCGACTGCCGACTGCCGATTGGCGACTGCCGACTGGCCGACCTTGCGGTTAACCCTTGCGGCCATCGGGGCCCAGGATGTTCATTATCCCTGGGTGTGGCGCAAATCATTGTGTGACTTGATTTCACTCTGATTTTCCACTTAATTCGATTTGTTGTTTGGCTGTCAGGTTTTTGCGGTCGAAACATCAAGAAACGTTGACCGCCGGCTGACAATTATAATGCCCCATGGCAGAGTCTGGGCACAAAAAGGGTTTTAAAATTAATCAAGAAAAATGAAATTGATACAAAAAATCCTGTATAAGTTATCATTTTGAATTGAATGAGTTCTACAGTCGGTAATTTATATATTTTGTATTAAGAAAAGAAACACACATTAAATCCCCGTCCTTTTTCAGTTGAAATAGAATCTTGTCTGATTATCACGGGCTAAGCAGGCTCTTAGGGAAAATATACATTTGAGTAGCAAAGACCACTAGATTTCGTTGCATTAAAATTAAATTTCCACATGACTCCAGTTGGGGCAGAGTATGCCCTCCCCCTGTAAGCTCGTTCTTAGCCATTCAAATCGTTGCGTTAGCTACCCTCTTCAATTAGCTCATGATTTGCACTCAGCCGGAAAGGATTCCCAGCTCCTCTCCGTACACTAATCCTTGTTGGGTAACTAAAGCCGCCCCCCTAGAATCCCCCAGCCATCCAAAGCCGATGCTCCCTCCGCCTCCGTTGCCCCCGAGTGTTGCGTTTATTATTCACACAATTCGTTTAAGCGCTGCAAACACCTCGTACCGAAACCCGAAAACCTCAAGGGACACTGGCAGAGATTCCATGGGTAAGCAGGGGAGAAAGGGGAAGGTCGGAGGGGGAATGTGGCAGTTGCAGCTGCATGCTCATTTAAAATTGAACAAGGACTGGAATGGGACTGGGTCCGAGCCAAATCGCATTTAAATGGAAATAAATGTTGTGTCCAAACAATTTACAAAAACCAATTTTACAATGTAATGCGTTGGGAGCCGCCTCAGTGCCATGTGTTTGTGGGTGGCGGCGGCGGCGGCGGATGTGGAGTTGTCTGGACGGGTCTTGGGGGTGGTGTGAGTTGGAGGCTGGCCAGTGTGAAAATCCCCATCAAGTGGAACGTGTTCAACAGCGTTCGTCAGGCAAATGAATGTCCTGGGCTCGTTGATGCCACACGGCAGCCATTGACACAATTGCCGAGCGACGAAACTTTTTGGCCACGCAATTATGAATGGAGCAGGAGAAGGAGCAGGAGCAGCTCCAGATCCTGGGCCAAAACCGCAGGACGATGATTAGACCAGCGGACCGACCTCCAACGAAAATTGTTGTATAATTTACCGGCGAGTGCCGGAAAATGTGCAGGGAATGGGAAATTTTAAATGCAACCTCCCACAATTTTTATGGCTCGCTTGTTAGCAATTTTCCTGCTCTAACCAAAATTGAGTTATCAGTTTGTTGGCTCTGCGCTCGGGCTGATTGCGTGACAGCTGCTCTTGCCCCCAGCTCCCAGCTTCTGCTGCTCCCTCCTCTTCATCCCTTTTATCCCGGCGAATCCGAGTCGAAAAAAATCCATCTAACGAAATGGCAGAGCAGCAAGAAAAATGTCAAACTACGTGATTTTTATGCGAATGTGACTGTCAATACGTTGCAAACATCATTGGAATAGGAATACGAATAGGAATAGGAACAGGAGCAGCAGCCGGAGCCGGAGCCGGAGCAGGAATAGCAATGGAGCGGGGACCGACTACACATAGTTTTTGCAACATTCACCCTTCTCTGCGGACAGGAATATTAGCTGCACTCGGGGTATGTGGTTTATTATGGGTAGCGAATGAAGTGAAGCTAATTTAAAGTCAACCATGGGGTCAGAGATGTGCCCAGCGAGCGGCCAAAGTTGTCAATTTCGGATGCCTTTTGTTCGGAGGCCCCACTTGCAAATGTTTCCCTTTAAAGGGGAACCAAACCCCGAACCCAAACCATCAATTGCATGACAAAGGCACTCGAAACACATTAGCAACACATGCCCAGAGGATCGGAGAGGGAAGTGAACCTTTTGGGGTCGTAAAGCACTCGAGAGAACCCTTTTGTCGAGTGATTTTCAATTCTAGAGAACCGAGAACTTATAATCGGGGAACATGTGTCAGCCGACCGGGCCGGGCTCCATTAAATAAAACTTAAATCCCAGGCAAGCTCTTTTCAACACTTGCAAAAATATGTTGCTGCCCCCACATTTGGCCAAAACGAAGGAGGGCAAAGAAAACAAGCAACAGCAAAAGGGTTGAAATAAAAATTAAATTAAAATATGTGAGTGGGAAACGGAAAATATTGCACCTGCAGATGGCAAGAAAACACAAACAGTCGCCAGGAAAATACAGTAAAGACTTGGTAACTGGAAAAATATGGATCAAAGCTTGTTAAAATGTTGGAAATTCTATTAAAATTTTGATATAAGTTTTATAATTTTTATGAATAAATGAACTAAACTATTTACCAATGATTCTGATTTAATACTTGGAAAATACACCAATAAAGTAATTTTACAGAGAGGAATATTATAGTATTTATGGTGTTTTTCTTTACCAAAATAACTTGGAAAAGTATCAGCGTTCATTTTCAAATAAAGAAGTGCATAACTTGAAGAATGTTATATATTTAGGCCCTTATTAGTGAGGCATACGATTAAGGTTAAGCCGCATTGTGTGAAATGCCTAAAACCACTTAATTTCATTCGACTTCCAGAAGTTCGGGCCACGGATGTCGGCCTGTAAGGGCCATGACGGACTGAGTGACGACCATTACCGACCATTTCGACCACAATAAAATGACAAATGCCCGAAAAATCTGACCATGTCCGCACACGTTAGAAGGAGCAGCAGATGCCGTCAAACAAGTCCCAGGACGGGCATTGCAACGGCATGCTGGCCCATCGGTCCTCGACTCCGGAAAAGTCCCCCAAAGCGGCCTAACGTCCACCTCCCACCACCCCAAACTTGAGCCTAACAAGTGTCGTTTGCCTGTCAGAGGCGGACGGACTGGACGGACAGAGGACGAGGACGAGGAGCAGGAGTAGTAGCAGTAGCAGGACCAGGACAATGTCCGGGGCTTCCCTTGGCCTGGCTTGGCCCATCATGACCATCGGGCGGCGATTTTGGGGTTTTAACAACCAGACCGACCGAGCGACAGGCAATGGGGCTTAGTCCGATGACGACAAGTCCACAACCACTGGGACGGGTACAAGGCGAAAGCCTATTAAAAATCATGCTAAACGGCAGTAAAACAATGTGTGTTTCGGCACCAGCTAGCTCCGCAGCCACAGCCAGAGCCAGTTTTCGGGCCTTGTTTACTGGAGCTGCTGCACTCTTGGCCAGCTTAATGCGCATTAACGCTAAAGTCGAGAGATGCAGGACAAGATATCCCCATTGCAATTTGGTGACGCCAATAAATAAAACGTAATCAGCTTTTCGCCCCCTGTCGTTGTCCCCGCCCGAGAATCAAATCAAATTGCTGCTGCTCGCTGCAGAATAAAATAAGAGATACTTTGGCTCAGCTCGAAAACAATTTTAAGTAGATTGGCGGCGACAACAGGCGGAACCGGAATCGGGAATAGCTTGTTGTGCTTTTTGCCTTGTTTTTGGCGATTTCAAGGAATTTTATATCATTTGAGAAGGAGTTTTGTGCTTGAAATAGAAGCATTTTGATTGAAATCTAAAATTGTAATGCTGTGAAGGGTGTATTTTGGTATACAGAGAAGTCAGAGGGTTTCTTTTTCTTATAACTATTTACGATAGGTATTTAGAAGGATTTAATTTATATTAATTTATTTATTTATATTATACATAGGTGTATCGTTTTGGTAGAGGGATAATTTCAAAGATTATAACAATTATTTTTGAGGACAATATACATATCATAAAGTTTTCTGAAGATCTTATCTTATCTAACTACATATATCTTGATCATAGGATATCTATTATAAAGGAAGTACTAATAAGGGCAGGATAATGTATTTACAAGACTTTCGTTACTCTAAAAGTCCTGCTTATGTATCCTTGAATGGTTCATGTTTACTAAACACGTTGCTTAAGTGCAATATTCCGTGATCTCAACGTTTTAACGTTCAGAAATTTCTCTAAAATTTCTCGAATCACGTAGTCCTTGACATCCAACTTCTGACAGTCGACTGTATAGCTCTGAGCCCTGTCTGATATTAGGTTCATTTTATAAGTACGCCGGTAGAGAACAGATCGTTTGTTTGGGAAGTCTACAGAAAAATTTTCTCGTATACCTTTTTTCCTAGTAACTTATACTAAATTTTCGGTTTTCCTAAAAAAAACTAAAAAAATTCTTGTGCAAAATTTAAACATCATTTCTATCGCAAAAATTATCGGTGTTGGTTCGTTGCGTTCGCGGGGATTTTTCGAAACCCGATATTTGTTCTGTGGAGTGTACACTGACCAACTAACAGCCAGTCGCCATGAACAAGATGGGTCGTTTACAGAGCTCCCTAAGGATGTCCTCTAGGGTCCTGTGCAAGGCACGCGTCCAGCGCAGCGACCCCGTTCGCTTCGCCTGCGCCGATAGCAAGCCAAATTCGAAAGGCGTAGTCGTCGGTCTCTACCAGAAGGAGGGCAACAAGGATCCGAGACTCACGCCCGCTGGCCAAGTGATTGACAACAAGGTGCAAGGTAAGCTGATGAAGGTGATCTGCGAGACAAAGCTGGACGGGCGACTAGGCCGCGGCAAGGTCTTCCACAATCTTGACCCCGATTTCGCGGCGGTGGCCGTCGTGGGAGTCGGCCTCGAAGGCATCGGCTTCAACGAGCTGGAGATGCTGGACGAGGGCATGGAGTTCGTGCGTGTGGCCGCCGGAGTGGGCGCCCGCGCTTTGCAGGAACAGGGGGTCACTCAGGTCGCAGTCGACGGCATGGACTACGCAGAACAGGCGGCCGAAGGCTCTCAGCTGGCTGTCTGGCGCTTTACGGACAACCTGTCCAAGAAGAACATGCCTTCAATCCCCCAACTGACTCTGCACGACTCGCCGGACCAAGAGGGCTGGACGAGGGGCATTTTCAAGGCGGAGGCCCAGAATCTGGCCCGCCGGCTCAGCGATGCCCCTGCCAACTGCATGACGCCCACCATGTTTGCCCAGAACGCTGTGGACGCCCTGTGCCCTTGCGGCATCACCGTCGAGGTGCGCACCATGGACTGGATCGAAGCGCAGCGGATGAACGCCTTTCTGATGATCGCCAAGGGCAGTTGTGAGCCGCCAGTACTTCTGGAGCTGAGCTACTGCGGCACCGCGCCCGACGACAAGCCCATCCTCTTCGTGGGCAAGGGCATTACCTTCAACTCGGGAGCCCTCAACCTGCGCCCGTGCAAGGGAATGGAGGAGTATCGTGGCAGCATGTCCGCCGCCGCCTGCTGCGTGGCTATGATGCGCTGCATCGCTGCCTTGTCGCTGCCCATCAACGTCACCTGCATTATTCCGCTGTGCGAGAACATGCCATCGGGCATGTCGGCCAAGCCGGGCGACGTGGTCACACTGCTCAACGGCAAATCGATGGCCGTGCGCGACCTGGACAAGGCCGGAGTGGTGGTGCTCTCGGATGCGATTCTTTACGGCCAGAAGACCTACCTGCCCCGTCTAGTGGTGGACATTGCCACGCTTAACACTGGCGTGAAGAAGGCCTTCGGCGGCGGCGCCACCGGCATCTTCTCCAACTCGCACTACATCTGGAAGCAGTTCCAGCGTGCCGGCTCCCTCTCCGGGGATCGCGTCTGGCGACTTCCCCTGTGGCAGTACTATAAAAAGCAGGTCACCGACGAGCGGTCCTTTGACCTGAGCAACAATGGTCGTGGACTCGCCTCATCCTGCCTTGCTGCCGCCATCCTCCACGAGCTGGTGCCCTGCGTGGACTGGGCGCATCTTGATACCCGCGGCACTGGCCTGATCTCCAAGTACGGACTGGTGCCGTATCTGACCAAAAAGCGGATGACCGGACGTCCCACACGTACGCTTGTACAGTTCGTCTACCAAATGGCCTGTCCGGATCTGAAGTAGTGGATAGCTGAGCTCTGTGATGATTCTGTTACCATGTGATCTGCGCGTAATTACCGAGGCGATGCGATGTGTCGCATTTGTTGTATAATTTTGTACAAGTAAATTAAAGGTTCGGCGTGAAATTCTGATAAAGAAAATTTGGCTTTCTTTTAAAAAGTAAAAATATTGAACATTCTTCTTAGACTGATTTCAGTTTATCCGGGTTCCCCACAAACTTCCTCCCTTCCGTCTATTTCCAAGCGTCTAGTCACTTTCAACAGACACAGATACACACGCTGCACAATTCGCATCTTCAAGATACTTTTCTGTGGCCTTTTGCCTGGCTGCGCCTTACCTTTCGGTTGGCCAAAGGAATACAGATAAATTAAATGCAAGAAACCCAACCCGGGATCCTGCAAAGTTTTTCCGCTATTCAAGAAAAAAATGTTAATTCCGGGACGCGTGTGGAGTCGAGTGCATTTTCCTGGCACACGCTTCAAGTGCTTGAGGTGAGCCAAATGAATATATATACCGCATCAGCTGCTCTGTAGCGATATCAATTGCTTCAGACAGCGCCGAAAAATATAGTGGCATCGACACTTAAAAATAAAAATATATAACAATTTTAAACTGAATCTGATGCGAGGCGGATAACATTTTGGACACACTTTTAATTTGAAGACATAAGGAAAGAACTTGGGTATAAAGGAAGCTCAAAACATATTTGGTTCTTCTTTGCAGACCTTCAAAAATTCTACTTTTGAGGAACAACTATTATTAGAAGTTCGAAAGAAATGTTTCTAGTACGAAAATATATAATATAAATAGTTGAACTCTTGTTTAAGTAAATTTAAAGGAAAACAGACAATTCTCTCCGTGTGAGCTCCAGACTACTGTCGGAAGGGATAGTACTATATCGTAATGAAAGACGAAGTCGTTTGCATTGCTTTTGTGGCTGCGTTGCCAGGTAGCAGACGCAGCCAGGGACAGGTTCGGGGAAGGACTCTGGCTAACGACATTGAAAATGCTTGTCGAACTTGAAAATTATTCGATTAAGTGCATTACCGGCGAGACATGGATCGGCAATCAAACAGAATTGCACACAGACTCCGGTGACTCGGGGAGACTGCTGAAATTCGAAGGGTTGCATGGGGCGGCGGCTTGGGGATTCCCATTGTTGTGACTGGCGCAGTGGAGTGTCTGCTCCCATATCCATTTGGACCGGGTCCTGGTCCTCGTCCTCGTCGTCCTGGAAATGTTCTAGCCCTGCACCCCACTCTCGTGTTTGTTTGTGGCTGTCTTATTTATGTTGATTGTGTTTTTGCCTATGCCAATCAATGAGGCACGCTTTCGGGGAGTGCTAAGCCTTTTGTGGAGCGCCCCAAGGTATGCTTTAATTTAATGCATTCGGGGAGCTCATTCTTCATGGCTACAGTGCGGCCTCTACTAGATGAACTGTCTTACAGTTATTTTGAAGCACAAAAGGGTTGGAATACGAATGCTCTACCGGTATTTGATGCAAAGTTATATAGATATTTTTTATCTGTGGCATATGTGTGCCAAAAATATACATATCTCTTATAATTTCGATATTATCGATATTTCCACTTTAAAACTTATCAAGTTTCGTTTTAAATTCTGATTTTTCTGACACAAACACTAAGGGGATAACTTGCCGATATGTAAGCGATATTATTGATATTTCAATTTTAAAACCTATCAAGTTTTATGTTTGAAATTCCGATATATTTACTTTAAACTTGCCGATATATTTACGATAATTTCCGATATTTGACATTTCGCTAAAGGCAGAGAGTGCAATATTATGATGATATATCGTACAAAAACTATCATGATATCTAATATTAAAATTTTTACTTCGAATTGATTTTAAATTAACTTAGTCTCCAAGATGTGATGCTTTAGGGAAGTCCACCTGCACTCGATTATGTTCCAGGGGTAATTAATTCTAAGCCTCTTAAGACCCCAAACCTAACTCCCTACTCACCGACTTGTCCTCCTGGCTGTGAACAAAGTGCAGCCCATTCACGCCCTTGTCCGCATCCAATTCCGCCGGCAGCACGGTGGCAACCAGTCCATGATGATGGTGCTCTAGAGGGTGTTCCAGGTGCGGATGCTGGTGCTGGATTTGGTGCTGGATGTGATGCTGAATCTGAGGCTGAATCTGGTGATGTTGCTGAATCTGATGCTGGTGCTGGAGTGTGGCCACTGTCGGATGGTGAACCACATGCTCCACTGTAGTGACCTCAGGCTCCTCTATATGCGGCACACCCTCGTATCCATTGGACAGTCCATGGCCGTGAGTGTAATCAATGTAGGAACTGGGCGTGGGCAGCTTGGTGCTGGATACAGGGGGCAGCTCCTTGACGTCGTTGTTGCCGGGCTCGATGATGGGCACATACTGCTTGGTCTTGGCCATTCCGATCAGTCTTCCCGGCTGAATACCCAGGTGTCCATGCTCTGCCAGAGTCTTGAGAGTGGGGGCCGGGGACGCACCTTGTCCGGGGTGGAAAAGGATAGGGGCTGTGCTGTCCTGCGGACGATCCGCCAGATGCTTGCCCTGCCGCTGCAGCTTGGCCTGCATTTCCTTGGCGAGCAAGTAGGTCAGTCCATGGATCTGGTCATCCGGCGACTTGCCGATCAGCGTGGACAGCTGCTGGAATTCGGGCAGCTGTTTGTAGTGCTCCTTGAGGCTATCCGCCGGAGCATGGTACTCGATCTTGATCAGCGGCGAGGCCTCCGGCTGGACTTCGTACTGATACTGCTGCTCCTGGGGAGTGCCATAGATGGCAGGCGACTCGGCCAGCAGGGGATCCGGCTTGGAGGGTCTGAACTGCGGCACAATAACGTCCAGGGATTGGGTTGGCGGCGGAGCCAGTTCGGCGGTGTAGGTGTGGTGCACCTCCTCCACGGCCACCGTGGGAGCTGGGACCACTTCCTGGACCACAATGGGCTGGGCAATGGTGGGAGAAGGAGCTACGTAGTTGGGCTTGTACACATACCGCAGCTGCTCCACCACGGGCACCGGCTGGATGTGCACCTGGACGGGAGCTGGGGCCGGGGCCGGAGCCGCCGAGGGTTCCGCTGTCTTGTGGATATACTTGACGTAGTTACCCAGGGGCTTAAGCCCGTAGGCCACGGGCTTCGCCTTGTAGTGCTCGTAGTCGGACTTCTGGGCTGGCACATACTTCACGTACGCCTTGCCGCCGTGTCCATCCTTCATCAGATGGCCGATGACCTTCTGGACCTCGTGGGGCAAAGCACTCAGGGATTTCTTGGTCTTCACATGCCCGGAGCTGAGAGGTGATTCCTTGTAAACGTACATCCGCTTGGTCTCTGCCGTGGCCTCACCCGTGAGGATATCGTTCTCCTCCACCTTGGGCGTGGTAGAGTCCAACTGGGTCTTGTTCTTCGAATGGGTTTCCATGGTCAGCAACGTGGGCGTCTCGGGGAGTAGTTGCTTCCCGGATCGCTGGGGCAAGGGCTTAGCATCCGCCAACTCGAACTTGATCATCTGCGGAGCGGAGCGCTTGGAGCGCTTCGTCTTGCGGATCCTCACTTGAAAGGTCTTCTTCCTCGTCTCCTGGGGTCTGGACGACCTGGTGGCCTGACTCTGCAGATCCAGGGTTCGAGCCTTCTTTATCAGCTGCGCTGTAAGTGGATCCGGTTCCCGAGCGTCCGTCTCCTCGAAGGGAATCATCTGCACCTTGAACTCCGCCGGCTGTTGGGCACCGTTTGCTGAGCGTCTCTGGCGACGGGGTTTCCGTGACCGAACGCTCCTGGTGGTGGCCTGGGTGGCGTCAACGACTGCTGCCGGGGTGGTGCTGCTCTCAGGAGCGGGACTTGGACTCTCCTTCAGGGCCCGGGCATGATACTGGCGCAGAATTTGCTTCAGTTCCGGACTCGGTTCTACGGCATCTGCCAGCTCAAAGCGCAGCATCCGCGGTGCTGTAGGCAGTTGGCGCTGCTCCCGCTTCACCCGGGGCTGGCTGTGGACGGGTGACCGAGTCTCGAGCTGCTCGTTATACTGATTGAAGGCCGCCAGGTAGCTGTCGTCCGTGGGATTGTCAATGTGCCGCATGCTGCGAAAATTGCGCTGATCGAAATAGCGTTGCATGTCCTATTAACAATAAAATATATATTATAAACAAAGCTAAAAGGATGTGGTTGAAACGTACTTCATATGTGGAGAAGGTTTCCAGGGTGGGTAAACGCTGCCAGGTATCCGTGGCCTGGATTGCAGTCAGAATCACTGCCAGGACCAGAGACTAAAAGAGAGAATATATTATTTATAGGAGTTTGGTTAATGAATATTGAGCTTTCTTTGGGCAGAAATGTTGTTTCAAAGGAACAGTTTAACATAAATAAATATTTGTATATGATCCTTCTAAAAGTAAAAAAAAAACTCAAATGCTTTTGTAAATATTAACAAAATATTTTCTATTCAAATCGTAGGACACACATAACCATTTACCCGATCTCCATGAGCAAATCTACACTGATCACGCAAACATAATAATTTATTTGACACTTGCGAGGGTTGAACCAACTTTGGTTTACATATGCGCCCGCCCAGACCCATAAATAATCCGAATATGTCCAGCTGACCACTTGCTTTTTGGTCGTCTGCTGACTTTCACTTTCCACCAGGCCGCATATGGACGGAAGCTGCCGCGAACCTGGCTAAAGCCAGCTCGATTCTCGGCTTGGATTTAAGCTTCCATCTCTTGGGGCGAAAATAAATAAATATAAAACGAGTTGCGCACGCGCCTAGCGTCGTGGAGGTATTCTCCTCCGATCGGAGCTGAGTTGGGTGTTGGATCGCCTGGCCCGGCTCATTCATGCATCCACTTTCACGTCAACAGGTTGAACTTGGCTTTTATGGCCATTAAACTCATCGATTTTCGATTTCAATTGCTTTTCTTGCACTCTCGTTTTACGTAAGACCAATTACGGTGCTGGGATCGGTCCGAGTTGTGATGCAACGCGACCAGCTGTATCATTAACTTACATTTCGCGACGGACTTCGATAAGAAAGTCATGGAGGAATTTCGATGTGGTTTTATTGCACATTAAAACAGAAACAGGAACTAAGGTTTTGAAAACTATATCTGCTTGAAAAGAGCTTAAAAGGTGCAACATTAAAAAGCATAGGGACAAAATTATAGAAAGTATGAACAATTAATATTTCTAAAAAAATCAGTAAGAACTTGAGCCACAAACCAAAATTCCAGTAAATTACGACAGAATATAGCTTTTTCTTTAAGGGAGCTTCAGTAGTATTTACTCTTGGCCCAAACAATCATAGAGTTAATGCCAAAATGTCTTAATTTTGAGATCCCATGGACCACAGGGACTTATCTCTTACTCGCCTGCAGGCCATTTAACTAAGCCCATCGAGGCTAAATCCAAATGAACTGTCAACGGTCGTTAAAAATGCAACCGCGTAAACATTTAACGGCCGTTAAAACTGCGCCTGAGTGAATTTTTATGAACTTTACCAACGTCAACGGCTGTCTCCCCCGCGGCCCAACCCCTTTTTGGCGCCGTTTTTCCGCCCATTTCCCCCGCTGGCTGGGCTTTCCTCCATTCGCACCGTCCAACATGCCGGCCTAGCGACCTGCGAACTGCATTTTCCCCACCTACCAGTTTTCTATACTCAACCTCAGACTCACACAGTTGGGTTGCATAAAATTTTATGTGCCTTCTATTTAACACTTTGGCTTTGGGTTCTCGGGATACTTCCTCCCGTTCAGTTTATTTTCCCGCCCGGAAGAGTGTCTTTTCATTTCAGTTGGGACACGCGTTGGATTCGTTTTAAAATTCAATAGAAAGGAGCGATAAAAATTGTTGCTATTTGCGTTTGTTTCTGTTCCCGTTTGCTCTGCCGGATTTTATGGCCTTAAAAGTGCTGCGAAAACTAGTTAACAATTCTTTTACGACCCGCTAAGAGGCGATGCAATCGGAACGCTCCAAGGACATGTTCTTCTTCTCCAGCGTCGTCTATCTGCATTGCATTTGAAAAGTTTGCGTTTGTTTTGACATTTGTTTGGAATTGAAACTTTAATATTTGCTGGAGCTCGAGTTTGATTAAATTACTATTTTACTTGTAAATTTATTTACAGGACGCACTTATTGTTTCCACAATTTTTAAGAGCAACAACGTTTCCTTCATGCCGTGACCAAAAAGTCAAAAATAAATATCAAATATAGAGCAAGTTCTAGTTGTTTGTTTGAAGCAAATAGTTTGGACACAGCACTTAAATCAGGAATGGCTGAGAAGAAATATTTGCCTTTTATTATTGCAATTATATTCTAATAAATATATTTGGTACCAAAAAATATGGAAATACATTAAACAAGTCTTTAAATTCCTCTGTGATGGAGCTTTCTGTTGAAGAGTTTCCTGACTATCCAATCAATACTGTGCTATATATTTCCTTTCTCCCAACCCAAACGCAACGTTCTCATTCGCTTTTTTTCGTGTCGGGCAGGTTGCTTCATTAAATGGTTTCTGTAATTGCTGTTTGGCCACAAGTTTGTATAATTGTTGGCTGCAATATGCGCTTACGGCTTCCTCTGTTGTTGCATGCAGCAAGGCGGAAAAACGTGGCTCTGGCCCGGGGTGTGGGCCAAGACCCAGACCCAGAAGCAGAGCCAGACCAAGACCAAGGCGCAGCCAAGACTCCAGGGGAAAAATGGGAGCTGAGCAGGCAAAAAGACACAGCTTGGGCTAATTGTTGGCAGTGGGAGCCGTGGAAGTTACCAACTGATTGTGGCTGCAGCTGCAGCGGTGGCAGTTAGAACCAGTTTTGGTCTTTTTCTAGGGCCGAAACCCAAGGCAAAGTCAAGTTCAATGCACATAAAAGACTTGACTTGGCAGTGGTAAAGGCGGCAGCTATGTATGAGGGAGAAGGAGGGGATAGCACTTCCTGGGCCACAAGGAAACTTCGGCTCAAAAGAAATGCAAGAAATGGCAGCAAACTTTTTCCATCCACTTAAATTGCAAATTTCCAGTTTCGATTGCAAATGTTGCTGCATTTTCCTTTCGTCCGGCAGTTGGATATGGATTCCAACTGCGATTCGGTTAGATAACCATAAAGCGGGCCCGTGCCGAGGTCATAAAATCAAGAGAGCTTTCCACAAAGCGAAACAATCAATGCCAGTTGCGTAACGAATTTTTCCGAAAAATAAAAGGAAGAGCACGGTAAATGCAAACAAAGAGAACGCATTGGAAATATTCGCATTCGGTTTATGATTTTTATGGCCGGTAATTAAATGAGTGCCGCAAAAAGCCTGGCCCTGGCCCCTGTTTCCTGGCTAATTGAAGTTCAAGTGCCTGCGCCTGGAACACGAAAATAAATTATTCGCAAAATGTGCGTGCCAAAAATAAATGAAATGAAAATAAAGACACACAGACGAAAAACTGTGGCAGGCCATATGGAATGACTGGATCGCCCATTTCCTGCCGCTGCACCGCTGCCAGACAGTTTCCCAGGCCATTTTCACCCGAAGACTTTTCCCGGCCGCTTGTTGTTTTCACGCCTCAGTTGGCCTTGCCGCCTTGTTGTCTGTTATTTATATTAAAATTTCAGAATGATGAACCCTTTTCCACTTACCATTAAGGTGGGGCCAGCGCCGCAGATAGCCATTTTCCTTGGATAATGTCGGACGTCGGCGGAAGTTCGGCCAAATGAGGCGTCAAGTTGCACGTGGCACGTTGCACTCTTCGCGTTTCCACCAAAGTGGCAGCTCAATTTGTAATTGTTGTTTAATTTTTCGGTTTTTCTCCCACGGTACTTTGCTCAAGTTTGGTATTTTTAATGCAATTTAAAGCGAGTCTTTGTGTGTTTGAACTTTATTGTTTGTTTGGCCTGAAAGAGTGTTATTAAGAAGAATTTGTTAAGTGTGTTGGTTAATAGTTGGCGTTGCAAATAAATTGAGGGCTTTGTTGTTGCTATCTAGGACTATGGTATCTTTTGTTTATAACAAATATAAACTCATAACTTTTGACAGAACTGTCAAGTATTTCTTTTTTGAAATCCTTTCTGAAATGCCAATACATAAAATATCTATGTAAAGGTGATTTAATCCTTTTTCTCAGCAAAGAGTCGTGTTCAACACTTTAACTGATATATTCTGACAGTATTTATTCCCGAATTTATTTCAATAAAACAAAGTTTCACTTTCTTGGAATATTTAAAAGACAATTCTTTTATAGTTCATGGCTCAAGTTTTGTACTCCCGTACGTACATTTTCATTTAATTTAATTTTTAACTGTTATTTAATATTCTTGTTAGCTAGCACTTTTACAAAATGTAATGGAAGTTTTTGCAGAAAATAATATTCTCATATCCTTTGCGGAAAAAACTTGTAACTTTGTCTTTTAGCTTTGTTTAAACTTGCTCGTCGCAGTCCTCTCTCTCCCGTTCGTTTCTCATTTATTTAATGCGACTTTTAATTTGAGTTGGGTTTTCGTTTCGTTTCGTTTCGTTTTGCCTTGTTTACATTTGGCTGTTGGAAAAACTGTGGAGGGAAAACCGCACGCTTGCGCGCTGCTGCTGCAACTGTGCCTCGAATTTTCGCGCCACTTGAGTTTTGTGTGTGTTCGCTGCCTCGCAGTTTTCACGGCGACAGCCAGTTTGTTTTTGTTATTCTCGTTGTTGTTGCTGCCATTTCGCTTTTCCCATTTTCCTTTTGCCAACCGGAGTCAGTTTAGCCGACTTGGCCTGGCCTGGTCTGGTCTGGTCTGGCCTCCATGGTGGGGGCTGCTGCTGGCTCGTCTCATATTTCGTTTTCGTTTTTCGTGGATTTTTGCACATGCAGGGCATAATAAGCCAGTGATTAAATTTGCCACGCTCTCAGAAGGAAGTCGAATTGGGGATTTGTCTAGGGAAATGGATTTGCATTCGAATATGCAATGGGAAATATGGAAATGATCGGGGTCGCTAGTCAACTATACCATAATGGAGGTACCTGTACCCGAACAGGAAAGTAAAGTCTCAAAGATATACAGCTGTGTTCACGGAAATAGCAGTGCGACAGAGGAACAACTTCAAAACGTTTTTTTGTACATATTCCTTTTTGCAAGCTGATCTATTGCACATTGTTTTTGTAAAATGGAACATAAAGATAAGAATCGAGAAAAAATTCCGTTAGATTTGCTCTATTTTTATGTTTTATTGATATTTTTTCACATATGCAGCTCGTTTTGGCCGATCACTGAAATAGCAGTTTTTAATTTTCTTTCGCAAAAAGTGCCGAAATTTCTTTTAATTTTGTAAAAAATTACTTTAATTAAGGTCGTTATTATAGTTTATACTATAATACACCTTTACAACGCAAAAAAAATTATTTTAGTGGGCGCAGGACCTCACTGCTCCATGAGAGAAAGATATCAGATAATTTAGCCTAGAAAGAAGGGGAAAACATGTAAAGAGTCTCCAAATCTTTCAAATTGTTCTTTTAAAATAGTTTATAAGTCATAAAATATGAACCGAACCCAAAAAAAACGGGGTACGATTCGCAAAACCCCAATTGTACAGGCTCGACGCGTACTTCGCTTCAGCAAAGCTCGTCCTTTTGCATCCTCTAGGGATATATGAGCGGGAATTGGCATGGGAATCAGTCATGGGACCATTCGCCGGGGACTTATTGAATAAATTTTAGATTCGCGAAGTCCATGGAAAATGTCACTGCTTGGTTATAGGCATATCAAGGCCAGATTGGAGTTCGCCAATAGCCCCTTGAACTGCCACTTTTCAAATGGCGTAATATCCTTTGGACAAATGACTCCAAACTGGTTTTATTTGGTGGAATAGGACAAGACAATATGTCCGTCGACCCCCAAATAGATAGTACCCCCCAAACCATACGCTGAAGACAGTAAAACACGGTGGCCTAAAAATCATGGTATGGGTATACTTTTCATACAACGTTTTAGGTCCCGTAAATATGATCGGTGGGATCAAAGACCATTATGTTTATGTCTAAATATTAAAAACTGTCTTGCAGCCGTATCCTGAGGAAAATATGCCATTAATTTGGACATTTCAGCAGTACAGTGACCCTAATCATACCATCAAGGTAGCCAAGGAGTGGGTTCTTAATGAAAAAGTGGATGCAATGCCATGGCCTGCACAGTCCCCGGATATAAATCCGATCGAAAACTTATGGGGGACATCAAGGGCTACTTATTAAAGAAGTTTCCGACTTCTAAGATGCAGCTTTGGCAATTTGTGCAGGAGGAATGAGGCCATATTCCCCTCAAGCATTGCTAAGACTTGGTGGACTCCATGCCACCCAGGTATGAGGCTATGATAGCTTCTAAAGGCTATTTAACAAAATATTAGATCATAGTCAATTGGAATTTAAGAAGAAATAGGTTTCTTATACGATATTTTTAAATTTATGAAGAATTTTAGTTTTTCACTGCTATTTCAATGATCGGCATAATATAGACCTTTTTTGTTGTTATTAGCTATATCTTCTAAAAGGTTTATGTTACCTAAATTAAATGATTGTGGTATTGTTAATAATTAAATATACTAAGCTTTTATGAAAAAAAAATTTATGAAAATAGTGTTTGTAACAGGATTTTCCGATCTTAAACGTGCAGGTCGTTGGGCACTGCTATTTCCGTGAACACAGCTGTATGTTGATAAAAAGGTATTAATTGAATAAATTAATATCGATAGCAGATATTTAAAATGCATGATAAAAAATGAGAAATCAGGAAACAAAATAATGAAGGGTATATAATTCACTAAGATTGTTGGTTACTTCAGGCTGAAAGTATATTGAAAACAACTTCCTAGTACATTAAATGAATATGTTTTTTAGAGCATCTGATATTCGCTTATTTAAATTTAAAATTTCTTAGCCGCTCACTTGCTGTTTGACTTTTTGCTGGCTGCTTTTCGAGCTGCTTTTTTGGCCATGGCTTTGGCAAGGCGTCAGCCAACTTTTGACCATCAACTTGTGCACAATATTTGCTGTTGTGCTGCTGCTGCTGATGACAAAAATGTTCAAGTTTTTCTTATATATCTCTCTCTGCATTTTTTGGCTTTTCTTTACGACCAGAGTGTGCGTGCGGATGGGGATAAAGCCGGGCTCAATGCCGACGTCATGGTTGTATAATTAATTTATTAATGGCAACTAGTGAAATGCATTTCAACGCATTTCCTATAAGCCATGATTATGTGATTTATAGGAAGAACTTATCCCCCGAGAGGGAGAAAGAGGGGCTGTGGCGGTATATGATGATTGGGCCATGTGAAAGTTCAAATGGAGTTATTATGCAACAGGCGCGCGGCCGCAGAAACCGCGATTGCAACTCCAGCACGCTCTCGGGAAGTCTCTTGGAATCTCCAAATCTCCGAGTTGCAGAGGCTCAGAGTCTCCGAGTCTCGGAATCTCCAACTCTTCCAAGTCACGCACGCGCCGCCGCTGATGAGGTAGCTGACAAATTATTTGTATTTTATTTTATTGCAGCCCATGGTGAGACTGCAGAGCTCCGAGAGGTCGGGCTATCTAGTCGAGTGCATCAAACTTGGGCCTGATGCTGAGCTCCGATTCGGGGATTTTTGGCCATGATTGTGGGGTTGGTAGCGGAGTTGGTGGGCGGTGGGCGGAGGGCGGGTCTTGGCACTTTCACATTTGTTTTTGCGGCAGGAGGCGGGCCTATGGTGTTGAAATTGAGTTATTAGAGGAAGTCCATGTAAGCGAGTCAGGGGTGTAGTCTAAAGGGGGTTTTTAGAGTAAGATCAAAAAAAGAAAACAAGGCAACAGTTAAAAAAGATTTAATCTTTTCAGGTGTTCAGCTTTTCTTATTTGATTAATTTAAAAACCCATCCCAAATGGTCTTTATAATTTTTTATAGTTTTTAATCTTTATATTTAATCTTGCTAAGTTTTTACACAAGTTAAATACCCCTGTTTTTTATGTTTTGTAACTCCAACTCTGTCTTATTCCTTGGGCAATGTGCCAAACTCCTTCCGAAAGCCACATAATTGCTGTAATCGCGGTGGAGACTCATCTCGTAATAAATTCAGACACCTGAAGATGCGCCAGAGAAGTGGACGGAGGAGGAGCTCCACGGCTCCCCCACTGAGAAACCCCTCTTTGGGCCACTAGATGCGTCGGCAATTGCAGCTGCAATAGGCGGAAATCTCACACAGAAAGTTGCATTGCGGATGCAGTCATCGTCGCCGGCTCCCGGCTGCAGATCCATGGTGCGGAAGTTTAACCAAGTAACAAAGTGACTCCGAGCCCGGATCAGGGGCAACAATTGTTGGCCAAATGTGTGCGATGGATGCCATTGGATGTTCCAGTTTTGACAATGACCAAGCCCGCCACTTAATTGCCACTCAAATAGTTCGACTGGCGCGCAGTGTAAAACTTGGACAGTTGGTCATTTGGTTTTGAGGAAATTGCCATCGATGGCGATACGATCGCACTGAACGTTTTAATTGACTCGCTTGCAGCTTCCTTCATTCGCCAGATCAGGATCTGAAGCCGGAGCAACTCCTGTTACTCCTGCTGCTGCCTTAATTGTCCGACACTTCCCGTTTCGCGGTTTGCTTCCCATCAGCCCATCCTGCAGCCCCATCCATCCTGGCCGAGGCCCAGACCCAACGCCAAAAGCAAAGCCATAGCCAAAGCCATAGTCAAGCCAAGCCGCCTCGACTAGACCAGGCCGAAATCTAATTACGCCATCGCAGCCAGAAAGCCAACGAGCGCAGCAAATTGACAACACAATAAACAGGCGGTGAGGGGAGTGGGACTCCGGAGGTTTTCGGGGTGTCACACATGTGCGACAGTTTCTGATTTATGAACACAATTTCCACTTTGACAATGAGCGAGTTCTCCAGCTCCTCGTACACAGGGAAAAACTCGTAGTACATCGTAACTTCAGCCAAGGAATAAACCCTGAGCCTGAATATTTCTTACCTAGCATATTCTTTCAGTAGACAATTTAGATTTCGATTTTCCCCCAGTGTGGCTTCCCACCAGATGAGCCAGCTCCCCCGCTATCCCCATGCTGAACCCATGTCCGGACTCTGACCCGGACTCTGCTGTTTAGGGAAACTGGAGCTGCTATCTGGGAGCGACAATGCCGACCGAAACTGTTAGTTTATGAGCGGGAATGCCATTCCACCTCGGGTCTAGGTGAATTATGTTAATTGAGATTCGGTGGCCGATAGTCCAAGGCAAAAGCAGAAGCAGAAGCTGCAGCTGCGTCTCGCCTTCGATTGGACTCCGTTTAAGACATTGACCAGGCCATTTCTGGCCATATTTCAGGGCTTATCTGGGCCTGCGATGCACATAAAAATCAACCCCAAGTCGGTTGCAGATAAGAAGCCCGAAAGAGTTTTCCTCGGCAAATGCAAAATGGGTAATCTGTGGGAATGGTTCGAAGGCGACGGCCCCGAATGCATAAATTCTGGCAGTCAAAGAGTTCTTTTATTGGCCAAAAAACCTAAGCGGGAGTTGGCCATATAAATAAATCTGGTAAATGCGCTGCATTTTGTTTTTATTTCTCGTTTTTCTCACCATTAATGACCCTGCCTCAATCAAAACTGAGGGGAGAGATGAGACCAGAGACATCCCCTACGACGAAGTCAACTGAAAACTCATTTAAGGCTCCATTTCACAATGTGAAAACAGTAAGGCCAGTAAGGGAAATGGAAAATGGTAGATGGGGGCGAGATAGAGACGAAGGAGGCTTTCCATGACAATGTCAGAGAACCGTTCGAACGTTGCCTCTTCGAGACAATTTGCCACTTTAATTGCCGCAATTTTTTGCCCATTTTTAAGTCAAATTCACTCGATGGCCTCCTCGCTCGACTTGGCCCGAACCGAGCTCAGTTGCTGTCTCTTGTGTTGCCGCACTCTGTTATCGTTGTTATTGCTGTTATTGTTGCTGTGGTCGAAGTTGGCCAAAAGGGTGCAATTTGTGTGTCTGTATGTGTGTATGTGTGAGTGTTGCTGGCCTCATGTGTCGTTCCATTATTGTCTGTGTCCTCCGGTCTCCGCACTAAAATGCTTTGTAATTGCAAACAATTTGATATTAAGTACGATTTCTAATTGTGCGAATGATTGCTTTTCATTTTGGGGGCACACTGAGGTGAGAATGGAGGAAAATTGTTGAGGTTCCAGGGAAAATATTTAATGGAGAGCGATACAGAGAATTGTCAGCGTGGTCCATTAATAACTTTATTTATTCTTCGGGCCAAATCCTCTGCAGGCGATCACAGGTCCAAGTCCTCAAATTAATTAGCCAATGGCCAAAATGATAAATATCCAGTGGCCCCCGTGGCTAATCAAATGCGGATACAATAAACCAAAATCACTCAGTGGCCACTGAATATATAATTAATTAAACTTTTATCGCCACTAGCGAGGACAGCCGAGAGCTCGGGCATTTAATTTGCTTTTATAGCAAATCCTTGTTTTATGTGAGCCCCCAAAAGCATAGAGCTCTCTCTGAGAGAGATGCGAGATGGTGTGGTGGACCTCAAGAGAAATCCGAAATCTTTTAATGCCGCACACAAAATGGCAGCCGCAAACCGACAAAACTAAAATATCACTCATACGCCACCGACCGCCCTCTGTGTTGGCCCGGCCAGAAGCAGATTTATGCGCGTGCTGCATTCCATCTCCATCTCCATCCCCGCCTGGATCCGGAGAGATGTCCTTCGCCCGGCTCCTAATCTAAATCTGCATGTCAACTCGAAGACCGCATAAATCACAAAATAATCCCAAAGTAAAATACCGAATCCAAATGGCCAGATGCCCCCCGCTCCGCTCCCCCCGTCTTTCCGCCTTTCGGCTATTGGATTTGGGCGTGGATGTGGTTGGGGCGACGGCCGAAGGGCGTGGCAAGTGTTTTGGGCTCACATTAACTTCAATTGTCTTTTGTCTGCGACCACGCCCCCAATTTGGCTGGGGTTCTTGTAAATTCAGCTTGACAATTTCCAACTGGAAAAGGGAGTGGGAATGGGAATGGGAACAGAGGCTGCCATTTTGGCGTCCCTTTTTGGTAGCTTCTCACATGGGCTTCCAACCCCCCCAATGGCGGGCACTTCCGATCGGCGGCGGTGCAAAGTGTAATCCAACGGAATCGCATCCAATTTTATTTAAAATTGTTAAAACACCGCTGCCTTCACTCCACTAAAAGAGAAGAATCTATAGGGTTTCGGGGTTCGTTGACTTTACTTGAGTAATCGATAGATGACAATATCTCAACAAATTCCATTTACCTAATGAATTTAAGAGAAAGCTTTTATAACGACCTGAGAACATGTGTTATTTATAAAACAAATATTTAAATTATTGTATTATTTTTAAATGACTTGGAGTTTAATCTAGGGTATTCCACAAATCGAAAAACCCTTAAAAAGGAGTCTTTAATTAAGTGCAAATAAATCTATGATTATGTTTAAAAATATTTAACCTGTAAATCGCAAATATTGTTTATGGATATTTGATAGTTTTAAAAGGCTTTACTAACTTATTTATAGATTTTTTTTAAAATCTAGGAATCCAGAACCAACCATAACACATGTAATTTATCTTTTTAAAAGCGAGTTCCTTCCAGTAAATAATATTAAATTATATACATCTTGTAAAATATATAAAAAAATTGAATAAGTTTTTTGGGTTAGTGTATCTAAACGTCGCAGAAATCTACAGACCTTTGGTATGTTTTATTTTCCCAGGGAATGAGAACGGTTTGCAGTGATTTGCTTTATCATTTGTGGTCCTCGGGCATTGTACAATGTGTCGTCTGTCGCCTGTCGTCTGTCGTCTGGGTTGGATTTGGTTCCAGCTTTACGGTCTGGATCTGAGTCTGAATCGGAACCTGGATTCGGATTCGGAACGGCCAATGCAGCTAATGCTGATTTCATTTGTGTTGTCCCCTCTGCCAGCACGAAGGCAAATATTGTAAATGAGACTGCGACAAAATCGTCAGACAAAAGGCGGCCGCGGAACAAAGCTCGGCGCTGCCAGCACACGAATAAATATCTCTGTCTATACATATTGTAAAAAGCTGTTAACGGGCCACACACACATTACTGGGGGTAAATGCAAAATGAAAAAGATACGGAAAAAGGTAAAAGGTTTCCCTATAAAAGGCCTGGATTTCCGCAAAACAAAAGACCCAGAAGCGAGAGTGTGGCGGCAGCCTCCCCTTCAGGCTCAATTGAAATAATTAAGTGTCAAAATGGCGCCCACTCTCACATGAAGAAAGGAGAAGGGGAAAAAGAGGGATTTGGGCGACGGGGAAAATGATGTTTCGTAAAAATTGCTTGGAAAATGTAAAGTAGGGTGTTTCTTTTGCGGTGAATGTAGCAGGACACGGCAAGAAAAAATTCAAAGAAATTTTGTTTTATTTGTAAATAGTTTTTTAAAAATAAATACTAATAAATAATTCAGTTTAAAATAAAGTAATCGATGGTGGAAGGAAGGAAGGAAGAGTCAGTGTTATTTCTGTAGAACCCCCCTTATAAAGACTTCATATACTTTTTTTCCTGCATCACTTAAAGCTTTTCGCGGCGACATAGAGTATAAACAGTTTAAAGCAATTGCTGGCTGAAAGCTGAAAGTTCTGGGCCGGATGAACTGGGCGAGGTCTGCGGATTAGGGGAGCACTGCACTTGACACGACCGCCTTGAGAAGGGTCGTTAAATACTTAACTATTGCGTCAGTCGTTTGGGGTTTTTGCCGCACAAAGCAGATTATTCCGGTAATGAGAATCTAGATAATGCACACCGAGAAAGCTCTGGGGTTCGGGGGCCCGGAATTAAGTTAGGTTTTGAGAGTCTCGGAGAAGCCGTAAAGTGAATTTGTGGCGTCTCTTCGGGGGTGAAGTGCGAGTGCGTAAGCGCATTCAATATTTCTTTGGCCGAGATTTTGCAATCTAAATAATTTGCCACAAGCAAACAAGCACTCCCCGCTCTTCTGCTACAAAATAAACACTCGGACTCGGTGCCCCTTTCCCCACATTTTCATCGAAAACACGAAAACTTTGCCAATATACTGACAGCAGTAGCAGTTCCAGTTGCCAGTTTGCAGTTAGCAGTTTGCAGTTCTCCGGCTCGCAAACTAATACCCTTTGACCCCGGAGCCCGGAGCCCGGGTCCCCGACCTGCTGACCGCACGCATGCTAAAAGTGTGGTTGCCCCACCCAGCAGGTGTGGGCTCGGTGGCGCTCCGGTGACTTTGTGGCCCCGCAAAAAGTTCCTGCCGTAGTTTGTTGTTCTTGGCCGTTGTTTTTGACAGAAAATTGCCAGGAAATGCGCTTCCAGTGCGCCAGTGTGCGTGTGTGTGTCTGGATGCGAAGAAGCCTCCTGCCGGGAGCCTGGAGATGCTGCAAGATGCCAAGATGCCAAGATGCCAGGTAACAATACCAATACCGACTGCACTTACCTCGGCCGCAACGCAACGCAGTTATGCAATCACAAAGTTGCCACCGCCACCACCGGCCATCGCCATCGTCATAGCCCCATCGTCTTTGCCACTGATTGAAATTCCTTGGCCGGCTTCTAATAATTTTCAGCATCATCCCGGCAACGGGATCACAACTTGGGCCCGGATAGTTTTCATCCGAGTTATTGTTATCACCATCAAAATCATGCTCCTTTGCTGGCATCATCATCACAGCTGGAAGTCAGTCATCTGCAAGTGAACCTAGTGCTTGTCTTAATACTCTATTTTGCTGTTTGATTTGTTAAAAAAATATATACATCTAAACCAAAGCTGTATACTTTAAAGAACAGAGACATTATTATGGTATTTAGGAGTATCTAAATATATTCTATATTAAATAAATAATATATATATTTCTTTATAATATTTCCCAAGTAATAAGAGTATCAGAAACCTCATCTTTTTGAAATTACCTTTTCAGCTTGTTCTAATTATTGTTGTTGCTGGCATTGTTGTGTATACAATAAAGTCTGTTGCTGAGCTTTCGCCCACAGACTTGCCAATATTTTCCTTCCGCATTTATTCAAGCATCGCAATTGAGGTTTTTGATTAGTTTTTACTCTCCCGTTGCAACTGGGGAGCCATTGATTGCGTATTCTTATTATTGCCGTGCTGAAAACCGAGTCCATCTGGATTTTTCCCCTTTTTTAATATCTCGAGAATGTGTTGGGAAAATGGCTGCAGAGGCCACTCCAACAATAGATTCTTAAGGGTGGAGAAAAAAAGGTAATGATAATAAACTAGGGCTTATAACGAGGATTAGAAATGCATTTACTTAAAAAGTTTATAAGCTTAAAAGCAACAAGAGAAGAAGGGAAATAATGTAGATTAATGAAATCAAATTTATATTTTTGACTGAAGATTTATAGTCATTATTAATACATGAATACGTAAGAGCTCGTTTTCCTACATGTTTTTTACAATAGTTTGTTTAAAAACTTAACTATTTTAATTGAATACTTTTGGGCTTTGACTAAAATATCATCATGGAAAGCTTTGCTTCATCTAACATTTACCAGCCTTAATGACTCTGTTAACAGACTGGTTTTCCGTTTGAAACCGACTCGATTTTGTTGATATTTCGATATATCCCCCGACTTTGAGTTCAATTCTTTGTCCAGAATATAGTTTCTGGCTCTTGGTTTTTCCAATGCGGCAAAGTTATGACTGTTTGCATTGTGAGTACGTGCAGACGACTTGGTTCCTTTGCTGATTGAATGGAATTTGTGCCGGCTTCCTGTTTGTTTGAGGTTGTCGCCTGGTAAGTGTTAGGAGTTTTTGTGAGCTGCCAATGGCAAGTTGAAATCCCAGTCTAGACGTCATCAAGGTGTGTGTGGCGCTCAAATATTTGCCAGTCTTTTAAACTCACCTTTAGCTATTTGGAGATCAATTTTCCAGCCGCAGGAAATTCCGCCCATTAGCGGGTTAAGCGATTCGGAACTAACACTTGTCAGGGGCAATGTCAATAAGGGTACCCTGGAGCTTAACCAGTAGATTGGTGGTGTAGTCTGTATTGCATTTTAGGGTCTTGGTTAACAAGGTATTCTCTTTTTTATAGCAAAGGAGGATACACTCTAAAGTAGCTAAAAATTAGTATGAAATTTATAACTGTAGTAATATATAATATATGTATACCAATTTCTTATGCTTACATTTAAGTACTTATTAGTTGGCCAAAATCGTAGACAATTTATATCAAATGTTTATTAAATATTTCTGAATTAAAGCCTTCCTTCTTGCTCAACCTTTTAATTTCTAAGTTGGAGTTAAAGATATTATTAAGTTTTTTACGAGTTTTCTGCATTTCCTCCCTCGATCTAGCCTTATCTTTGTGTGCTTTTGACATTTTTGCGTTTCATTTTTGTGTGACAAGTTTTCTGTGGTTCACTCGGGGCCACTTTACGGCATGTCAGCTTCATCTGCATAGCAGCCCCCATTTTTTGGGGGGTGTGGTACAAGGGGGTGGACCAAGGGTGACGGCCTATTTCACACTTTTATAGAACATTTTTGCCAATTGTCTGGCGACGTTCCGACGTACTCGTGGTTAGCCCGGTTCTTCTCTTCTTTTTTCCTGATTCATTCGCTTTCTTCGCTGCGGAAGTTTGCGCAATTTCCAAAGCGGAAATGCAATTTTCGGTTCAGCTGCATTTGTCTCGCAGTGCCACGCCCTCGCGCCCCCTTCGGCCGCGACTTGGGCGGCTTGCCAACACATCGTATATCAAATGCAGAGTTGGCAGCCCCTGACAATGACATGCAGCGAGCGTTCAGCCAAACCAGAAAAGGCCGACAGCTTTCCGGGCGGGTGCCGGTGGGTAGTAGTGCTGGAAAATCGGCGGAAAATGGGTGGCATAGGCGCTCGCATCGCTGTTCGAAAATAAAAAGGCCAGGTCCTGCAGCAGCAGCGTGTGTCACGCCTTTTGTGGCCAGATCGTAGAATTTATTCGCTCTCTCTCTGTTCTTTTGTGCCGAAAGTACTTTTATTTATTTGCATATAAATTATTCAATTGTTCCCTGGCTTATCTTTCTTGCTGGCTGGCTCCGCCCTCCGTTGCCCGCCGCTGACCCCCCGGCGGGGAGTCTATCAAAATTCTGAATGCATTTGCAATTGCAATCGCAATTGATTTTTGATATCTCTGTGGGCGTGGCACTGAACAATTTTTGATTTACGATACTGCACTTGGCAAAAGTCGGGCTAAATTGTACACTGGCCAGTGTGAAAAGGGGCGCGGCTTAAAGAGAGAGTTCGATTTGCTGTTATTTAACACGCATTAAGAAATTCTGCTGAGCTCACGTACTGCTCCTGAGATTTATGGGAAAAAGTGCTTCACGAAATGCATAAATAATGTTGAACTGAACTGGAGAATTATTTCCACAAATAATTATGAATAAAAATGGTTATATTGAATAAGATTTCAATTTAATCTGCATTTGATTGTGTTGTCATAATATTCATTATCAGGTTGCAAGAATCTACTTTGTTGCATATATATAGTAACTTTTCTACGGCCATGATCTGCATATGTTTTTGTTATTCTTGAATTTCAGCCGAGTTTTCGCCGTTTCCGTTTCCGTTCGACACGTGCGCTAAACGGTTTGTCTGTACTCGTCCTCGTCCTGCCACGCCTCGCGCAGCCCGTCGCATCCTTCCAGATGTCAAATGTCAACTGCAGCATCGCAGCATCGGCCTGCGAGACGTGCTCTTCTTGTTGGCTGCGCAAACATTGGCAAGGCTCTTATTTTTCTCCGGCGAAAACACGCCTCAATAACATTCAAAACTCGAGACGTGCAAGGCCTTGGCTTGTCACCGGGAAATACTTGTATCTCCTAATATCTGCTAGGCGCTACATGTGTTGTAAATTTATTAGCTGTCATATAAATCTTTGCGCTCGGCCACCCTTCTGCGAAACGTGTGTGCCCTGGGTCCGGGAGGGGGCCGTGCCTGTTTACGGCCAGATAAGGCATTCGGAACGAACCCTTCTTCGGTTCCTTATTTTCATTTTTCATTTGCATAAATACGGCTCATACTTAAGGAGATTCATAATATTTTTTGCCCCGCCCCGCGCCCCTAATTGGGTACAGTCCCCTCGTCCACGGTCGACTGCCGACAGGGTTGTCACTGTCATTTGCTTAATTAATATTGCACCTAAGCGCAGGCCATATACCATATATCTTTGAGTTGAGTTAAGCATCTATGTGCAGACAGACACATGTGTGTTTTTCTGGAAGCCGAGCCTCGTCGGCAATTTTCTAAGTGCCTGCGTAGGTATTGTCTTGGCAAGGACTTTTTCAAGGACTGTTTACACAGCAAATCAGAGTGCTTTGAAAATAGAGCAGAAAAGGTAGCTGCTGCGAAGGTTCTTTGCTTTTCATTGATTTTTACCACCAAACAATATAGCAAAATTAATTTAAGCTGTAGGTAAGTGTATAGTAAGATAAGTCTTTCTGATAGCAGCAAAGTCCGTAGTCTCGTTAGCTTCTTAAAACAGAACAAATATAAAATAAAGTTAAAATATTTATTATAATTTTATTAAATGCATTGCTTTAAATATGTTACATAAATAGACAATAACTACTATAGCTGTATATTTTGGCACGCTTTTTCCTCCGATCTCCCCTTGGCCGGGAGCTCACTGCGACTCCGATGGCTCTGCCTGCTTGAGGGGATTACCCTTGTCGTCGATTTCCATGGAGGGCACCAAGGGGGGCTTGAACCCATACTCCAGCTGAAGATTGCGCCCAAAGTCGGGACTGCGTTTCAGAGAGTGCCCGTTGCGCCAGCGCTGGAACTCATCGAACTCGTTCGAGAGCGCGGAGTCGCTGCCTCCGCTGGAGGTGGTGGCCGGAACGGGGCCGATGTACGACTTGACCATCTGGGTGGGAGCCGAGGCGGCGGCAGTAGCGAGATCGGCGGGCAGGGTGTTGTATATGTAGCGGGCGCCCTGAAGCCAAGGCGAGCCCAGAGGCGGTGGGGGTGGGCGAAGGTCGAATCGCATGTCCGCCAGACTGAAGGTGGCCACCTTGGGCGCCTCTCCTCTCACCGGTTTCACCGGCTGCTTGGCAGTGGCCACGACTGGCTTGCTCAGCTTTAGGGCCTTGGTCGCAGACTGGGAGGCAGGAGCTGGGGGAACCTTGGCCGTCAGCTGTGGGAGCAACTTCTTCAGCATCCGGGTGTAGTAGTTCTGCAGCACCTTCGGCGGAATGTGGGCCACGGAGTGGGACCAGGGAGTCAAGGCATTGGGATGGCCATGATGGCCAAATGGCAGGGAGGAGTGACCCGGCGGCATGGGCATGTGAATGGCCACGGGTACGTGAATTGGGATGGCCATTGGACGGTCCACGAACTTCTCCACGATCTTCTCCACATGTACTGGTTTCTCCACAATGCGTTCCACCTCCACGGGCACGTGCTTCTCTACGATCTTCTCCACCACGGTTGGCACGGGATAAGGTACCGCATGCTCAACAATGGTCTCTACAGAATAGGGCCGGTCCACGAAGTGCTCCACGTGAACGGGTACGGGCACGGGCTGGGGCACGGCATAGGGTATGGGAATGTGCTTCTCCACCACTTGTTTCAGCTTTTCCTCGGGATAATGAGGCTCATGATGCTCCAAATAATGTTGATGCTCGTGATGGGGATCCTGAATTACTGGATGCTGCTCCTGGTGAATTACTGGATGATCCTGGTGGATTTGGTGTTCCTGATGAACATGATGATCATGTTGAATCTGGTGTTCCTGATGAGCCACTGGATGATGATCGTGATGAACTTGATGTTCCTGGTGAATGACCTGATTCTCCTGGACATGTTCCTGATGAGCAGGAGCGTAAACGGGTCCCGGATGAACGGTTTGCTGAGCAGAGTGACCCGTATCCAAGTTCACAGCGGAGTGATCTCCCACCTCCTGGGGAGAACTATCGTATTCCACGTGGATGGGATTCTTGGC
The DNA here is from genome assembly GCF_030179895.1 of Drosophila kikkawai. NCBI lineage: Eukaryota > Metazoa > Arthropoda > Insecta > Diptera > Drosophilidae > Drosophila > Drosophila kikkawai. The sequence goes on along the minus strand of NC_091728.1, from coordinate 25,287,846 downwards.
CAGAGAGGCGTAGCTCTTTGCCGGAGCAGGTGCAGCCGCTATTGCTGGTGGGGCAGGCGAATGCAGATAGGGCTGATGGTAGATGGTTTCGTGCTGTTCCACCAAGCGCCCATCCTTCTCCGTGATCAGTTTGTTGTGGATGTTCACCGACTTCTGCACTTCCACGAAGGTATAGCCATTCGGCTGGGACGAGTGAGACTTCGCCGGGGCCGGAGCATGTTGGACGTGCTGCTGGGAGGGCTCAGCCGCTGCCTCCGATACGTAATCGTGCGGAGCTGGATGATTCACAGTGATGTCAACTCCCGGCTCGTGTGGCGCATGAGCGTGGGCTGGTGCGGGCGAGGAATGCGGGGGAGTGGGAGTGTTCAGGGTGACAAAAACCAGGCTGTTGGGAGTGGCGGAGACTGGCGTGGGACCCGCATATCCAGAGTAGTGATGCACCTCTGGGGAGGGGGAGGAAATGGCCTTGGTGTGCAGGGTCTCCAGCGGCTGATGTGACTGTTGTTGTGACTGCTGGTGCACCTGGCTGAGTTCCTGTTGGTATTCCAACTGGGCAGCAGGTCTAGCAAAGTGTCCGGCGTAATCTCCTTCATTCGACGGCCGTGGACTCGGTAGCTGGGGAGGATTTTGCACCTCGTAGTGGAAGCTGCCCTTCGGCAGCGGTCCTTCCCCGCTGCCCGAGACAATGGGCTTGAAGGATTTCAGGAACTGCCTCGAGGGCGCCTCGTGGCCCTGATGACGCTGCTGGAACCGCTGCTCGCTGTGCGCCTGGTAGTGATCCAAGGCGATCTGTGGCTGTATCTGTGGCTGGGACTTCTCCGAGGTTGCCTTTTTGAAGAGATAAGTATATTATTTAACCACAGTTTCTCTTAGGAGCTACCTACCTTTCCCTCTCCCTCCTGGGATTTACCCAATGTGGCGTCATGAACGATGTGCACATTGATCTCCTGGTCCTGGCCAGGACCCTTCTGGTTCGCATAGCTCTCAATGCCGTTGTGACTCGGAGCTGGCAATCTCTGCTGGTAAGCCTCACGGCCCACATGGCGTGTCTCCGCTATCTGGTTGTCTTCGATTTCGGCGTTCTCCTCCACCTCTGCTTCGTGTTCTCCCAGAATCACGATCGGAGCACTCTCGGCTGCCACTAGGGTCTCGTTGTCATCTCCCTCGGGTCGGAGGAGCACACTGGGCAGCACGGGAGCAGCCACTGCCGCCCGATTGATCCTTAGCAGCTCATCCCGAGAGATGTGGTTGCTGCCGTCGCGGAATCCCGGCTCCCGGATCTGCTCCACCACGATTTCGGTGTGTCCGGGCCTAAGCTCCCGACGGTACTCCTTTGTCACCGTGGTCTGGTAGCTGTAGTAGGTTTCATTCGGGGCCTTTGCCACAGTCGGAGTTTCCGTGGTGGCTGCTTCGGTGGTGGTGATGGCCTCCACTGTGGGTCGCACCACCGCCTTATTGGTGGTGGTGGCCGTAGTGGTAGCAGCCTCCGTGTTGGCGTCCTTTCCGCTGAAGCGGAATATGTCCGAGAATCCGTTGGGAAACAGATTGGACAGGACTTCATTCACGGTGTCTGTTCGGGAGCGAGTTATGGTCTGCTGAATGGGCTTTTGGCGACGCACCACCTCCACGGGCAGCTCCTCGTTGACCTCGAACTGGATGTAGCCATGGCCATTTGTGGGCGAATCTGCATCTCTGGGAGGCAGCACCGTGGGCAGGAAGCCAGGAACTCTGAGGCGAAGTAAGGGTGTTACAAGAGCAGGGTAACTTTAGGGTAAGCAAAAGGTGTCAAAGGTGTTAAAGAAAATTAATTTACTTAATAATTGGCCAAGAGAAAATTTCGTTTGACTTTCTTGAACACCTGAGGACACTCGAACTTGGCAAGTTTTTATTGTGATCTCTCTTACCCCACAAACTCCGCTACCCTTTCCGTAGTTAGCGTTTCAAAATCCGGCTCCTCGGGCACTTCAGTGCCCAGGCTGGGGAAGCCTTCGATGACCTCGCTGGCGACGGATGTCTGCTCCTCTTCTGGCTGCTTATTAAGCTGTCAAAAGCGACGCTCATTGCCTGTCAAAATCTTTCACTAAACTCGGACTCACCTCCTTGACGCTGCTGCTGTCACTCAGAAGAGGGCCTCGGGTCGCATTCTGGGAAGCGGGAGTGGGATCGGGATTGGCAGTGGATGCCGATGAGGGGGCCGGCTGGACGAGGATGATGGCCAGCAGACAGCCGAGCGTCGCCGCTGTCGCTAGCAGTGGTTGTTGGCGGTGGCGGGGCCACATGGAGCTGTTGCGGAAATGGCCAAAAGCAGTAAAGAGTTAGCGGAGGCTGGCAGAGAGGAGTGTGCTGTGTGTGCAGTGTGCTGTGGTGTGAATAACCCCGCAAAGCACGACAAATTCCAAGCGAAACATTCGGAGGAGCAGCAGCAGCGGCAGCGGCAGCAGTCAAGCCTGTTTTGGCCCACTCCAAAGGCAATCCTCCCGACTACTATGGCCACTCACTTGTCGGGCTGTTTGATTTCATCCGATACGATACGTCGCTGGATGATGATTTTTCCTAAGTGGCTGCCTTGGCACTTTGGCGCTTTTCTTTCTCTTTCGCGGCGACCGAGAGATTTTCCCTAGAAAAGTTGTTGAACTTGACGCAGCGCTTGCGTTTGCGTTAGCGTTCGCTTTGGGCTTATGTCATTGCTACTGGCAACGTAATGAATTATTAATTAGGCCCCCGGAGCAGCGCCTCTCCGCCTGCCATTTAATTTGGAAAATTGAAATTGATGGCATTTAAAATGGTTCGTACGGGTTTTCACATAGTTTGGCCGCCGCCGCCGCTGCCAGTATTTTGATGGGCATTAAATATGCATGCCAAAACATATTTCACCTGCAATATTCATCGTTAAGTGGCCTTGGGTGCTTTGAGCCGGTCCCGTTCGTGGCCGAGAGGATGCAAGAAAGTGGAGCTTTAGGTAGGCAAATTGTTGCATTAATTGGGTATGCAGATAACCATCTGAACGGGCGGCAATTAAATGCTGCACTCACACACACACCGAGCGAGGCCTAGGCAAATCCTTTTTGATTGGTGTTTTGAAGGAGCCGAGCTGCAGCTTGTAGTTGTCGAAAATAATGCCGTTTTCCTTTATTAGTTCTATCAGCTCTTCGTTCGGCAGCAAATCACATGCCAATTTCAGCCGCTCCTAACTCAATTTGCACATTTAAATGGAGCTTTTGCTCATTTCGCACAATTTCCACTGTTAAATGGGCTTTTAAACGGTTTCGCTGCCCGATTCGATTCAGTCATTCATTTACCTGCATCCATTAAGTATTCGCGCGACGGGGGTGGCCTTTATTTATGCCGACGGGATGATGCGAAAACACTCAATTATTTATATTGATTGCGCGTCCAATTAAAACGCACTTATAATCACTTTTCTATTCGATTAAAACAATTGCAATTCTCTGAGTATTCCGATGGCACAAAGGTTGTGGAATGAGTGTTCACTGAGTGGTTTTTCGGTGCGATGCCGCTGCTTTCTGCGACCCTGCCAGCTGCGCGTGCGCGTTGCGAATGAAAGTGAAACCGTCTTGCACTGAGCATTTCGTTTTCTTTTCGTCGTCGCCGTCGTCGTCGTCGTGGGTTGCAAGTTGCTGTCGTCGCCGATGTTGCTGCTGCAGCCTCCCCAGATGCTGCTGCCGATGTTGCTGCGATCCTTAAAGTGTAGCATAAAACTTGTCCAGCCGGCGATTGCGCAAGAGCCACCGCCGCCTGTCCGTCTCGCTCGCTCCTCCGAGGCAGTGACATTTTTGCTTATTTTTTTTATGGCTTTCTACGGCGGCAGCATTGACCCTGCCAAAAAATTGCAAAGACAGCCAGCGCGGGAAAACAGCCCAACTGGTTTTTCCTGCCAATGACAGGGGCAATATGGTCAAAGCCCCGCTGGGCCCCTCTGGGCCAAGAGAAAGCCCTTAAGGCCCTGACACAGATGCATCTCTCTGGCTTCTTGCTATTCCCTGCCTCATAACGCGCTCGGTGCAATTATCGCATTTACCCTGCACACCTGCCTGGTTCGATCACCTGCGAACGCATTGTTTCCCTGCGATTTCCGACGCTTCCCCTGCCATTTTCATTAATTTTTAATGAGGCGGTATTCGCTCCGGCATCCGAGGCTGTTGCTGTGGAGCGTTTGACGTTTCCAGCTGATTGATTAATGTGGATGCGGTTTTGCACTTGCTTTTTATTCCTGTCTGATTTATTAAAATGCGACTTTTTTATTTATGCTTTGGTAATTCAGTTTATTTATTGCATATTTAATGATATCGTTTTTCTCTTTGAAGATATATTTTTATGGCCAAATTATTTGAGTTGAGGAATTGAATGAATTTAAATGGAAATAAATTTAAACGGCTTGCCGATTGACCATTGGAATTTGGTTTGATTAAAATGCAAAAGAAATTCACCTGAAAGACATGGTTGTTTTAATTTAAAATGGACATCCAGAATTTATAATTTACTTAATATAAAACATTTCAATTCTTGAAGCAACAATATAAATTCAATATTCAATTCAATAAACCAATGGCAATCTTATAAATGAAGTCATCTATTGAATATAGAATCAACCTAATTAAGTGTAGAAAAGTAGGGACTTGTATATTTTATAGCCAACTAGTAGCTCCATGAGATAAGGAACATTACAGATATAGAATATGTTTTCCACATAAAATACTTATAAATGTAAAGTGAGCTCTTTATGATGCTATCATATGGTACGTCGCTCAAAAAATATCACCAAAATATCAGCGAAATGTGGGGAAAGCGGGCGTTCTATTAAGGCTAATGCCGCCATTACCTCGCAGATATAGATCCAACGATCATTCGGGTGTGATTTATGGCTTCCATAATCGGTTAGCTTCTTTATCTGTTTGCATCTCATTAAAGACATGTTGCATGCCTCATGCACACACATTTGGACTTTCACCAAATGCTGAGCAGCAATGGAAACTGAAACTGGAACTGGAGCCGAGATCACTGCTTTTCGGTTGGCATTTCCTCCGGCCTTTTCCGCCACCAGACTCGCACCAAAACTCGGAGACAATTATGATGAAAAGCGATTGCATAAGCGAGTGGCGGTGCAAATCCAGAAAATCCCAAGCCGAGAGCTGCGGGGAAATTGCCATGACCACCAGTTCGGACCACGTCGAGTCCCGCAAATTTTTACTTGGCTAATTTTCGCCGGATCAGCATTTGGGGAAAAGTGTAACAGAAGTCGCCGGTTGGTTTCCTTCCGCCTGGAAAATAAAGTCAACTTGTCGATGGGAAAAGTCCACGCCACTATTGCCGCATTTACAAAATGTTCGAAAAGTTGGCAAAGGAAATCTTTCAGATGCCTTGACCGCAGCTGAAATTGGACGATGAAAATGAAAAAAGAAATCGCAGAAATTGCGGAAAAATCTATTAAAAGCAATTCGCTTAATTTCATTTGGCGGCCCTGCTCATATTCAGCCATTGTGCTGCCCCGAAAGGCGCATTCGGGCGGAAAAGGCGGCTAATTAAGTGCGCAGGGCAAATGAAATATGAGTGAAAAAGGTAATTACAATCAATGGGTCCAATGGCGGCCTCGGTGGGGCCTCAGACCAAAAGCCAATTTCATGCAACAATCAATCAAAAACAATTTTTAATTTTGCGTTAACAATTTTCAGGCTGATCTGCTTTTTTCTTCGCGCATTCATTCATATTTTTTGCCACGCTTTTGGCTGGTTGGCTGGCTGGCTGGCTGGCTTTCCTTTCGTCCGTTTTAACTGTGTGAAGTAAATTGGAAAATAAAGTTAAAATTAAAATGCATTAATTGAACTGTGAAATTTCAGGCGAGCGTATTGGGGGTGGGAGTGGGAAATTATGGGCGCCCATCGATGTGCAATGAAAACGATTTTAATTGTCAGCGTTTTAAGCGCGCTTAAAGTCGCGACAACTTGACAGCAGGATGATAATATGACTTGCATTACCATATCCCTGTTTTCGTGACCATTTTTAAGCCCATTCGATGTCCAAAGATATGCCGGGGCAAGGCACTTCCCCTAATGCCCAATTAGGAGATTTCTCCAGCTGAGTTATCGCCTTTACGAGTGCAAAAATACATTCCCAGCTATATGCCACTTATCGGGCCATATCTACCAACATCTGTCCTGGTCCCACCCATTTTTCGACTGCCTCTGGCCATTGCTGCACTGCCACAGACTGGATCCCGCTCTGGATTTCGGTTCCTCAACGATGGCGCCTCTCATAAGCAAATTGAAACATGTCGATGTATCGCCGGGCGGTGGCTCCAATTGGCGGCTTTCGGAGCCGGTTCCAACTCGGTTCACACTCGTATTTGACTTTGGTCCGGCCAACAATTAAAACGAAATGCGCACAGTAATGCCAATTGGCGATTGCGGATATCTGCCGCAGTGCCAGTGCCCGGATGGCAGGGGCTCGGGGCTACGTAGAGGGGACACGATGCCCATTAGTTGGGGCACCTTTCGCTGTGGCGCGTGCGTCGACATTGGCCACCGCAGTCACCTCGCTGCTGGTCACTGTCATTACTGGCGAACATTACAAGTTTATTCCACTCGATCACTGCTCGGGAATTTTGATTGATAAATTACACTGCAAAAAGTATGGCAGGCGAACAAGCATTAAAACGCTTTAATCATTGGTTACGGAGAGGGAGGGAGAAGATGCGATCTGTTATATAAAGATGTATATTATTCAAAGTGTCCTTAAGATATAGTATTTGTTGATCCCATTGTGTAGGTTGTTTAAGCTTTTTATGGATAAATTGTACATTGAACATCCATTCTGTTTGATGTAAATCTTCACTATTTATTCATTTCTCCAGGCCCATACCCATTTCTCTCGGTGAACCCTTGTGTTAATGCAACCATTAGCCTCACTGTACCGTACGCCCCCGCTCGAATTCGTCGTAATCTCGCTGGCGCCTCGGCAATTCGAAGGCATTTCACTGTCATTAGCGCCCGAAACCGGCCAGGTTATCGATGGGGCTACCTGGCTGCGCTGAAGCGCTGGTGCTGTTCGCCAAACAGGTTGCCCGACGACTCTTTAGGCCAAAAAGTGTAGCAGCCAGGTCCACACACACAGAGTTTGGCCACAGCAATCCTGCGGTGTCGATGTACTTTTGATTTCCAACTAATAAACAAGAGCCGCTCGCTCCGTCCCCTGACTTTTCGGCGTTGACAACGCAACTCTGGTATTGGGCCAATGCACCAAGCCAACCAACCAGGCACCAACCCGAAAACCGGAATCTCCTTCACGCAAATCGAGCCGAGCCTGCGGTCACCCAAAAGCCGAAATCGCCGCAGTCCGGCCTTTCCCTTTCGTTGGCCTCTGATTGATATTTATGCAACTGCAACTGCAACTGAAATTGCAACTGCCACTGCCACTGCCACTGCCTCTGCAATCTGAGAGTGCAAAAGCGATGCTGGATGCCAGCCATAGCCAGCGTGCTTCATTGGCATTCCGTTCAGGTCGGGGTTCAGCTTGCCAATTGCTCGGCAAGCTCTCACAAAAGAAGCAAATGTTTGGTCGAAGTGCGCGGAATGGAAAGTGTTCTGGGGTTAAATTAAAAAAAAAAAACTTTAAAAAATATTTATGAAAATATATACTGCCCTACCCTTGGGTTAAGTATAGCAACCTAACGAACAAGTTAATCTAACTTATGAACTGCAACCCTAAGTACTTTTTTAAACCCACCGAGCAACGCTGGTATGCTATTAACTTTGTTGTTAACTGATGGTTTTGCTGGCTAATTTTTCCGGTTAATGCAAGGCTGCTTTTTTTCCCACCCATTAGCCACTTAAGAGTATCTGCTGGTTGTTTTTCCCCGGCGCTTTTTCCCCATTGCAGCTTAATGACGGGCGTTCCTGGCTGCTGATCGATTGTCAGTGTGTGCGGGCGCCGACTCTCTTGCCATACTTCCCCGCCCAGTCCTTGGACCACGTCCACCCGCCCAGTTAAAGAGATTTTCTTTTTGTTGCATTTCTCTGCTTTTAAATTTTATTTCATGTCCATTTTCATTTCTCTGTGTTGTGTGTGTGTGTGTTTTTGTTGGTGTTGTGTCTTTGTTGGCTGCTGTCCTCCGCTCCGCCTCCCTCGCCACTCATTTTTATCTGCACTTTTATTTGCATTCTCCTGGCTTTTGTCTTTACTTTATGCTAAATTGGCTATTTTGTTTTGTTGCTTTGTCACTTAAACTTGTAAATTTGCTCGACCTCGAGGCCCCCGCACCTGGCCACTGCCCACTGGCCACTGGCCACTACTGGCCACTTGGCTTGCTGGCTTAAATGTAACAGTTTGCTTGGCCGTGGTGGCCCGACCCTTGGCAGGGACTCGGAGTTATTGCTTTGCTGGGGCAGTGAACACGGGGTCGCTTAAGAGTTAGTTTTTGATTCTGTTCTCGGCTTCTCGGCGTCAGTGGCGCTCTCCTCGACTCCTCGACTCATCGGCTGAGGTTTTGGCCAGCTCCGAGGCCTCGTTTACGGCTAAAAGTGTTTCTTGTGGTTGTTGTTGGTGGTGGTTGCTTACATTTCTCTTGGGCCTATGACTTATATATGTAAACCGTTTCTGCTTATTGTAACACGTATTGTATTTGTATTTGTATTTGTTTTCGGTATTTGTATTCATTATCGTAATGGTAAGGGGTTATTAGTGAGTCCTTCGCCCAACACTATGCACTACAGATGAACACTGTCCCCCGTATCATAATTACTCATTGGCTTAAGATTAATTTGCCACATTTGGTTTGTGTTGCACTTAGGAGCTAATATTTTCTTTAGTAATATATGTGGTTTGTTGCTGGTTGGCTTCTCTTGTTATAAATAATATCCTGTAAATATTACCAACGCAATGCAATGAATCATAAATACAGTACGCACTTGACCATTCAATTGTCCAGTAATTATTTTGTTAGTTAACATGACGACGTGTTTGTTTGCTGGCTTTGTTCGCACAAATACTCGCAAACCTAAGCTGACGATAAACGCAAGGAGGAAATCACTAAACTCAACTATACAGGGGCCGCCCACACTCGGATATTCGTCGGGATTAATTAATCTCAATTTAAACTTATCATTTTACAATGCTCCGTGATCGCTTTGCCAGAATTCTTGGAACTCCGTAACGGTTTCTCGCTGTGTGGCTTAAATTGGCGTTAGGTTCTTCTAAGTATTCTTGTTTTTACACTGATCTCTTAGCCTACCGATATATATATATTTATACGTATTGCGCATAGGATATAGTGTAAGTGTAGCTTAGATCGACTATGAAATAAATTACAAAAGCGTGGGCTTTGTACAAAAAATCCTTTAGCATGCAAACACACATCTGCTGATCAATAACTGAAATATTTTACAATAGCTGTCAATCAAGTGTTTAAGTTTAAGTGCCCTGGACTGTTATATTACATTTATAATGGCTTCATTTTCTCTGGAACTGCTACTTACGACACTTGAGTGGCGTTTCCTATGTGGATTCAAACAACATTTAACACTTTTAATAGTATATATCGATCCTCTCTGGGTTGAGCAATTCGCTACTTGAACATTTATGTACAATTATCGCTTATGTGGAGGGTCTTCAATTGGTTTTTTGGGGCTGTATAATGATATTTATTCGTGTTACAAAAATATCCGTGTAGTAAGGTGAAACGATTTGCTTTTGGTCCGTTCAAACGATTGGAAAACCATAAGAAACTATAAGGTGCGGTTTAATCTGTATAATATAACGCAACTCGTTTATATTTAGACTCTTTTGATAATTTGCTTAATTTCATTTCCCAAAATATCTTACAGTTTATTTGCTCGGGGCAAACTTTCAAATGGAAGGAATTTGTTCGTGCCTGGTAAGTATTACTTCGTCTCTTCGCCTCCGTTTACATTTACAATTTTAAACTATAGGTTCTCCCTCTTCTCTCGTGCTTTTAGTTCTAAACATTTTCAAAATATTTAACAAAATCAGTCGCTTATCTCGATTTCGATCTCGATACCGATACCGATCCCGATCTCGATCTCTCTTCGCTATCGAAAAGGAACTTAAAGTACTCGTAATAATCAACTTTTAACAATGTATTTCCAAAAGAATTGTAAACCTTTCCTCATGATTTGGCATTTACGTTAAGCGCACACACATACACATTGACATACAGCGATAGGGTTACAGTTACACTTCCTACAGTTAATGTTCCTTTTACTGCAAGAGCAACAGTTAGAGTTACTGTTCCTGTTACTGTTAGAGTTACAATCACCGTTGCAGTACTTCCAGTAACAGTCACAGTTACCGGTAAAGTTACAGTTAAATCTAAGGGTTACAGTAAAAATATTGGAATAGCTTAGGGACAAAGAGTGGTTGTCTTTCCAAGAATCTGAAAGGTGTTTGAGAGTTCAGATCGTCCCCATCGGGGGTCTTAGCCTAGGGCAATTTTGATGCTTGGCTAAATCGGTTACAGATACACATACATATAGCTATATAGAGTAGTAGTTGTGTCGCATAGTCCACGCGGTAATGTCGAGTAATTGGGTAAGTCCATACATATGCTTAGCCAAAGGGGTTAGATTACATAGAACATGTGGTGTGATGTGGTTTGGTTTGCTTCGTAGTAGTAAACGCTCCAGGCAGGCACTCCCCAAGAAATCATTCACTCCGGCTTCCATTCACACTCAACTCTCAGTCACACAGATGTCCTAACTGACTTAAACCTAATGGCGGAAGCCGAAACTAAGGGCCAGGGCCACGATCACGGCCGGAACCAGAGGCCCACTGCCGGAGGTGCTGTTGAACACGGGAAAGTGTATCTGCTCCGGCCGGTTGAGCTCCTCCTCCTCGTCGTCGTCGATGGCATTGGACAGCTGTCGATGACGCTTCGTGAAGTTCACGTTAAACACGGCCTCGGCTACGCCGCCGGGGGACGAGACGATGAAGTAGAAGGTCCTCGGAACCCTCTCGTGCATGCTGACGTACGTGAGGCGCGCCTCCTTGCAGAAGGGCGTGGGCAGATCCTGCAAAGGGAGGAGAAGCGGTTATAACTCCAGGGCGTCAGGGCCACTCTATGGGATAACTCACCTTCACCGAGTAGGCCAGCACCGTGCTGCCGTACTGATTTCCGGGCGTGAAGACCCGATCGCCGTGCAGCCAGCGGGCGGCGTGAGCTGGAGGATTCGCACAGAACTCAACGTTCAGGTGTAGCGGCGAGCCCGGATAGGCAACGGGCGTGGCATTCAGGGCCATGGCTGTGGGAGCACCTGGAAATAAGTCAGGAATTTCGTATTAATATGATTCCTTTAAGTTAAAATACATTTAAATAGGAAATTTCGATTGGGTTAAGCTCCTATAAGTCATCTTGTAAGTACAACGAGAAATTTACACAATTTTGTGGTAGCTTTCTTCGACTGCAGCAATGAGAAACGAGAAGGATTAGTCCCGCAGAATTGCTATTGGAAACTTTTGCGAATCTGATTCCCAGTGGGCGATGGCATTGCCGCAGCCTTGGCTCGTTAGCCTGCTCCCTGGGAACTTTCTGCACCGAGATTCCCTAAGCAAACTTCTGGGTAAGCCGGGCTACGTCGCACTTCGCACATGCTAAGCCAATTCCGGCGCAACTGTACTCCGGCGCCAAGTTTGCCCCGCCTCGCAGCCTCGCATCAGCTGCAATTAAAGGCAGGGCGCAAAAGTTTAGTGCCGCCGTTACCGCTGCCATCAGCATTGCCATCGCCACTAATTAAAAGCGTATCACCCGACAAATGTGCCACTTACTGCCACAGCATCCACCATCACCAGCCGCCACCCGAGCGCCCTAAAAGCCCTCAAGGCCGATCTGCACCTCTGGCAAAGCTGGGAAAGCGGTGAGCGTGGTGTGGGAAAAATCAAAATAAATAGAGGACAACATGTCGAGGGGCCAAAGGAAAAGTTGGCCCAAGAACGCTGAAACTTCATTAAAAAGTTTGCGCCAAAGCGAATTTTGTGGAACTTATGTGGGCCCAATGCCGAGCCAGAGTAGGGGATTATCTCGGTGAGATGCTAAGGCCTGACGATGTTGGCCAACACTGCGACAATCCAATTAGACACATGTGCCAACCCTTTCTGCTCTTGATCTCGTTCTCAGCCTCAGCCTCAGCCCAACCCCCGGGGAGGGCGCCTCTGCTACTGTTGCAGAGCATATTTAATTATCGAGAGAGGCTCGAAATTTTGCAATTTTCCCCATCATTGGCCTGAGATAGTACAGACCGGCGTCGGCGTCAGGGGTGATGGCCAAATAAACTTGGGCCGCAATGGCGACCCTGGCAACCGAAATACAAAATGGTCGAAAGTGTTAAGTGCAAATGAGTGTTGCAAGGGGGCAGACACAAACAAAAACAAATCGAAGAACCACTCGTTCGACACTCGCAAATTTATAACCAGAAAACCCCTGGGACCTGGGCGACTAACTGTAAAATCAATTAAAGCAAGTGCGGCAGGGTTGCGACTCCTGCCAAATTATGCGTTCAACGCCATTTTGTCGAGCCCAGGACCCCGGCCTCTCTGCCCTTCCTTGCTTGGCAAAACCCGGGGAAAAAGTGTAATTTATTTGACAGCCAAAAATGATTTTTGCATGAGATGAGCGCTTACCGCTCCCCTTTACTCGGCTCTCAAAGAGATTTAAATTCTATTTTGATTTGCAGCCAGTGAACCGTGTGCCAGAATTTTACCCCCGAGACCGGGACACGGGTTCCAGGTGGATGGCTGTCGACGGTGCCCCCAAGGTCAGTGCTTTGGTCATTGGTGCGACTTTTAATTTGATTTCCACGCCGTGAACCCGGGGGCGCCAAATAGAAATGGGTTTTCAATTGCCCGCAGTCGGAGAAGGCCAAGGGAGTGGGAAATCGGCCTCAGAGGTATTGGAAACGCTAGAGTATTCCTTCTCCAAATACTTGGATGCGGCCGGCCAATCCTTGATAAAGCTTGCGAGAAAACAACAACATCATTGGGAAAGAAAAATAGCTGGGACGACTCAATTTGTGGACCGAAAAGCAAGGCAAGAGCAAACAATAACAAGACAGAAACAGGGACTGAAAAGTTGTGTTCCCCCAAGTAATTGCAGCTCGCGAATGAATACGAAAATTCAATTATTTTCGGTCATTATTTTTTCTTTCTTACTTTTTTTCGAGGGCACTTTCCAACACTGTCTGGTGGTCCCTGTCCCCCCCCCCCCACAGTTTCGCCTGCACGCAAACGCATTTTATGCATTCGCGTAACAACAGCGAAGGGAGATGGCAGGAAAAAGGAGGACATCAGCTTTCGGGGACGTGCAATCAATGGGATGAAGTCAGTTTCGAGTTCCTGGACTCGTCCCCCATCCTACCGAAGTGTTGCAAAACGTTTTCCTTGTTGGTGTTGCTGTTGCTTCTCTGTGGATACTGCCTCACCTCTTTGCAAAGTTTCCGCACAAAAGGCAACTACGAAAAATTAAGTTAACTTTTTCGGGCAACGGGAATTGAGTAATTTTCAGCCGTAAAACTTTATTATTTCGGACGCAGGACTTTGTCTGCCCCGCACCACTCCCCAGTCCCCCTCCGTTCTTGTTGCAGCAATTGTAGAACATGCAAAGTTGCTGTTATTGTTTAAATATTTATTTTCAGCTGTTGCAGCTGTAAATGCTGGCAGGAAAAGTTGTCTAGTGCCCGAAAGTGGGCAAAAACATGCAAATTTCATTGGGCAGCGCGGAAAGAGGAACCGCCAAAGCAACTCTTCAGGCAATGGGCCAAAGCAACATGTAATTACATTAAGCCAGTCGAATTTCGCAACATTTCTGAATGGTTTCAAGCGGCTTTAGTCGCTGGTCTAGTTTAGAAAAGGAGTGCTTTGCGAGGAGGAATAAAATAATGTACAAGCTACTACTGCCTGAAATAAAGATCACGGTTTATATGGGTTAGTCAGTACATAGAAACTGATAAAGCAAGGCTTTGTTAGCTTCAGATGAAGGACTAATAATACCCATTTAAAACACACACCGAGTTAGTCATAATTTGTAACCGAATTTCACTATAATATTCCCCTCGAATAACATTTTAATGAACCCATGAAAGCGCCAAAATGCCAATGAAATGCCAGAGTTCTTTAGATTAGTGCCTGCCATTACAGGTGAGCGGCGGTTGAAACATGCCCAGGGGCCCAAGACTCCGGCTGAGATTCCGATTCCGGCGAAGAGTCCAGTTAAATGTTATTAAGTATGCAGGGCTCCGGCGGAAGGGCGAGGGCGGAAAACGCTAAGATAACAGGCAATCCGACAGGCAGCAAGTGAAAATAACAATCAAAATATTCAATTATGCAATGGTAGCCCGAGGAGCAGCACGGCCTGGACCGGGATACGGCCACGTCGGAGGGGTGCGAGGGCCCCTGGCTTGCTTGCTCCATGTTGTGCCCCTGAATAATTAATAAACGTTGTGTGCACTTAATGCAAAAAGCTGCAAATAAAATTACCAACCGCCGGGACAAAAAGCTGCCGGCTCGTTGTGTGCTGAAATCATTGCCGGCTCGGCTTGGCTCGGTTCGGTTGGAAAAACAAAGCGAACTGGACCGGAGCGAGGCTCAAATTGAAATTACGTGCCCGGGCTGAGCAATCAAAGAGGGATTAGCGGCTGTTTTTGCTTTTAGTTTGCCATTTGTCACCTGCCAATTCAGGGTCCGGGTCCCGTTCGACCTGGCCAGTGCCCACCTTTGAGCGCTTTTAATTGAATTTATTGTCGCCGAGGTGGTTGCTGAATTATTGATTGCCGCGATGACAAGCTAACCCGGCCGAGGATGCCGCTCTGAAGCAGGTCCGAGAGCCTTTCAGCTTTTCAGCATTTATCTTAAGTTTGGCAACTTTTGGGGCCGGCCAGCCTAAGCTGCTCAAAAATTAATGAGGGGGCGTTGCCGGTGGCGTTGGTATTTAGCCGAAAGGTTGCGAAACTTTGCCAAGTCATCTGCTGTGTTTGTGTGGTTGGCCGTGGGTTTTGTCAGTCGGAGCACGCGTTTTCCTGCGGCTCAGAGAATTTTCAATGGGTTTTACCGGGGAATGCACTCGAAATAAAAATGTGAAGAAACGTGTTAATTGGGAAGTGAGAAGCCTTTGCTTCTGTTTGTTATTTATTAGTAAGATTATGTTAGGCATCTATGATGAACAAGTGAAAGCCACGATCACGATCTTGGTTTTAAAGCATACGGTTCTCCAGCTGGACAAGTCGCTGGCTTACGTCCAGGGCCAGGTTGGGATAACAGCCCGCCATGTAGGTGAGAGCCTTGGCCCTGCCCCGCAGATGCCGCAGGACGCCTTCTCTGTTGGCGTACTCAGTTTGGTCGTCGTCGGCGGCCTTTAGGTCCACGTATTCGGCGTACACAATCTCCATGGCGGCCAGCAGGACACTGGGCAGCACCTTCATGATCTCCGTACCCATGATCTTTAGATGGGACATACATTTGTCCGCCTCCAAGCTGTTGGAGGGTATTAGCCGATTGGAATTCAGAACAGCCGATGCAAGACGCATTTTGCCCGCGTGATAGTAATCAAAGAACTGCATCAGCTGCGATAGCATCTTGTAGGTGAGCATCACATGGGCCTTCACGGTCGGATTGCGGTCCGTAAGCACAGAGTCCAAGTGCCTGATGACTTTGCCCAGTCGCTCCCGCAGGCCACCGGGCCGCGTTATCTGGTGTATCACCTGGGAGAGCAGGGAACTCACCAGGCACATCGCCCGCTCCACCTGCCCGGCTATAAGGTAGAGTTTGACGGCCGCCTCGTAATTGGTGCGGCTGGACAGCTCATCGCCCGCCATGGCGGCCAGCGAGTACTTGTCACAGTCCATAGAGCTGAACTGATCCAGGACGCCGGAACTGAACTGGTGGGAGTTGACCCTATCCTCAACCCCAAAGAGTAACTCCAGGGTCTGGTCGTCGCACTTCTCCACAATCAGGTCGCAGAAGCAGACGACCATGGCATTGTGGCCTTCCTTGGTCTTGAAGTGTCGCAGCTGGTAGTAGTAGTGCAGGGCCTGGGCGGTGTCTGACTGCTCGAAGCACTTGGTGTACATGATGATCAGGCGCACCATATTGAGGCGCTTCATCGGCGGTGGGTCGGTCGACTCGCAGCTCAGCAGCGGCTCATGGGTGCAGCTGGGCGTCCCCAGCAGACCCTTCTCGTTCAGGGCGATGGCCATGTGGACGGCGTGTGATCGGTTGGACACGGTGCGGGCCAGGACCTCGATGGCGGTCTCAAATTGGCCGGTGAGGACCAGGATTTCGAAGTACCGCGGCTCCGTGGGGCTGTCGATGAAATAGTTCTCACCGTATTTTTCCAAGATGAGCGACTGGAGGCCGGCGTAGGTCAGCTGCTCAGTACAGTAGTCCCCCCTGTCCTGCCCCTGCAGAATTGACAGTTTCAGCCACAGGAAGTCGTCGGACTTGGACATCAACTCCGGGTGCAACTCGTGCGGATCGCAGGCCAATACGATGGCATAGACGGCCTTCTTGTAGGGATCACTACAGTGGCGCAGCCTGTCCTTGTACTCGAGCTCCAGCTGCCGTTTGATCGTCTTGGAAGAGGATTCCGAGTCCTGCTGCAGCTGCTGAGCCATCAGTTCGAGGAGATCAGGGCAAGTTCCAGATTCTTTGAGGAACTGTACAGCCGCATCGGGGTCTCCACAACGCAGACTGTAGTAGACCAGGGGCCATAGCGGCCTGCCATTCACCACGTCCTGCATCCCCGCAAGGGAATGGTGGAGCTGAAAGCTGACACTCACATAGGAACGGACCAGGTTGTAAACGTTGGGAATGCCGCCGCGCTTAGCAATGGCCAGGTTCTTCTCGGTGAACTCAATCATGCGGTTCTTGTAGCGGCGCTCCAGAAGAGTGCGCGCCGGCTTGATGAACTGCATAGTGGTTTGGCGACTCTGTATGGGATCACTATTGGGCGACAGGGACACCCCCTTGGTCATGTACCTCAGCACACTCCACATCTCGCGGACGACCGGATCATCGAAGGCCAGGCTAGCGAAGCGCACCATCAAGCTAGGCCGCTGGTTGAGAGACTGAACGTCGGAGCAAATCTCCTTCGCGTAGAGATGCTCGAGGCCGTTCAAGCGCGAGATTGGAGCGGGCGTGTCGGGCAGCTGTGTCGGCACCCGGTGGCATTGGGCTTCGGGAAAGTCCTGCTGGTTAGGACCCACCATCGAGTTGAGCAGCGCTTCCTTCTCCATGCCCCAGTCTGCGTAGACGCAGTGCCACTTTCGATGCTCCACGGTTGAGTATACATCGGCCTTGGTCTCCTCGATGACATTCAGGATGGCGGTTTCTCGTTCGTCCTTGAGGGATTCCCTGATATCGGTATCCACTAAGGGATGGACTGGCTCAAAGGACTTGGGCACACTCAGCTCGTCTAGTTTCTTGATTAACTTGGGCAGGTCCACGCCCTTGGAGCCGAGCAGTTGGTGGGCAGCCAAATTATTGGAGCCGGATTCTGTGACACGCGAGTGCAACTCCTCGGTGGCCTGAAGCAACTGCTTCAAGGTGCGGTCCACGTGCGGCAGATCCGTGGCCCCGGTCTCCCCAGCCAAGCGTTCTGCCTGTATTACAAGATCCTCCAGGTTCATGTCGGATAGGATAGGCAGTAAAAATTCATTTTGAGGAAAACTAAAAGACGAAAGCACGTGACAGACGGTGGTAGTGTGGCCAGCTTGCGGAAATGAAGAGAGCTTTCCAGAACCAAATTGAAAGAAAATATCGTTTTCCCACACTGGTATTTCCAGTGAAGTGTGACCAGAGCTCTTTTAATCAAGTCCTATCAGCACCATAGCATATTCTTGCAATTTTGTTTAGCAAAACATAGTTTTTAAGTGCTGCGAACCAATAAAGACATTTTCTGTAAGCATTTAGGTAAGCTATTTATGATTATTATTATTATGATATATTTTGGAACTAATGGGCACACTTTGAAAGGCCAGCCGAAGAATTTAAACTGGCGAACTAATGAAATATTTTTTGACTTATAGTGGTTTTTTCTCAACGTGTAGGCATAAGCGGACTTGCCAGTTTGAGGACACTGATGCTTTACTTTTCCTAATTGAAATCCCTTCAAGTATGTCGACTTCAAAGTCAATTGCTTGGGGACAAATGCACTGCTCCACAAAATCTGAAAGAGGAGAACTGGACCAAACAAACTTTGACGCTGTGCGGTGACCTTTAAGTGGCGAAAGGGACAGAGATTGATATATGTATACGCTGGAGGTGGAGTGCAGCTCCGACTATATCAGCAGGGTTATCTTAATAAGAACACGCCAGCTTACCAGCTCTGGCTTCCATCTATTTTGAGGACATCTATGCAGTATGTGTGCTCGCTCGTCTGAGTGTGTAAATATCTCTAACCCAAATCTTGAAAATTTACAAAGCGCGCTTCCATAGCTGCTTCTATTGCTCCGCCCGCCCCCTTCGCCTCTTTTTCGGCGTTGTCAACACAAATTAAGCTAGCATGTAGGGCTGAATGCACAGTCACAGGTCTCCGGCCCCGTCTCTGCCACTCCTCCGCCGTAGTTTACGTATTTAAATATGCTCTTTCACTTTCAATATCAAATGAGTGGCTGGTTGGCAACTTTTGGCTGGCAGCAAGATTGCAACTTGCAGATACGTAGATACTTCGGCAAAGTTCGCCGTGTGTCGGTGCTTCGGTGTGTCTGTGTGCGGATAGGACTAAAGTTTGGATGAACAGCTCTCCGTATGAAACAGCAACCCAATTTGGAGACCCTGTCGCCTCCGCCCCTACAGTCGTTGCAAATTGCACAAGTTGCCAAAAATCGCTTCACATGTGCCACTTAAAGTTTTCGGTTTTGGCTCGGCCCCGTCCTGTCCTGGAGCCTGCAGCCTGCAGCCTGCAGAATGCCAAACTTGCAAGTTGGCAGGACTCCCCTATGCCAGCTCTGTTTTCGGCTCGGGCTACTACCTGCCACTTGTAAATTTAATAAAATTTTGCATTTTTTGTTTATTTGCGCCCTGCCGTGAAAGTGAGATGTTGGAAAACTTTTAAGTGATGTTGGTAAACACACAAAATTACGGTTAAACAAGAAGAAAGTGAAGTTGGGAGGAAGGGAGGGTGCCAAAGTTTGATGGAATCGAACGTTCATTTTGTGTGTTGCCAAAGCGGTGGAGCTCGTCAAACGACGGCAACACTGGCTGGCTTCTTGACTCTTCGCATCGATTTTAAGAGTAGCTCTGGTGAGTTAATTAAGCAACTGATTAACCAACTAATAGGGAAGTAAGGAGCACAAAAACTGGCATGTTACTCACAGGGATATCATACAAAGAGTTCTTTAAAATGATTTAGTAACTTCACTAAAGACTATTCTTTTACATTCTAGTTCCCCCGCCGAGAACTTTAAAATGGTTTCCTTAAATTCCTGCTGGTAAATAGAAAAGTGTTTGATGAAATCGAATGTCCATATCGTGTTGCCCATCAATTGTAACCACAACAGGGCTAGCGCCGGGATAAGGGGTTAATGGACCCAGTCCCATACAAACATCCCTCGGAACCTGACGGCACCTGGCGCCAGGACCAGGACTCGGGCAGGACCCCTCCGTAGGCGCCTGATAAAATTCAGTGTCCGACGGCGAACGGTGCCAATGTTTGCGGTTATGGAAATGCCAGCCCCAATCCCCCTTTTTTTGGGTCACCCATGTGGGCAGGCCTATGCTTTATGGTCTGACATTTGACATTTTTATTAGCATTGTGGCGACGGCGTTTAATTACTTTGCACGCTGCGAACAATGTCCGGCCTGGCCGTTTATATATGCACTTCCTGTCCGTCGAAATGCAATTAAAATATGCATTTGAGTTATGCCAGGCCTTTGGAAACGTAAAGTACGAAAAAATAAGGGATTCTCGAACATGCGTGGACAGCTCATTACCATTTAAAACGTAATTTCCCCGGCTGTAACGAGGCATTAAAACCCAACTAGCTCCGTCCGCTTGTCTGCTTAACCCATTAAGATCATTGCCTTGTCCCGGGAAATTAAAATAGCCAGCTTGTTCCCCGCTCTCACTCCGGCCAATGTGTGCCGTAATCCACTTGAGGCCAGCATGCAGCGGGGTTGACATCCTTGTCGCCATCAGGAGAGACTCTTGGCCTCTCGGCCTCTCCAGCCTCTCAACAGCCGCTTATTAGTTCGGCGCAAAACCAGCAAATGTGGCTGCCGCTGGGCACAATTGGTGGCCGGGTCGCGAAGGGGTTGGATTGCCACTTGGCCAGCGCCCCTCCTGCTGGCACCACTCGATGTCTTGTGGCGCGGAATTTGCATGCTCGAGCACGGAAATCAGCTGCATTTTGCTAATATTTGTACGGGGTTCTAGGGTAGTGACAGGGTATACTCAGTTTGTGTAGATTTCTGTATAAAATTTTAAGAAAAATTGTTTTCCCATTTTTAAAATTACTATTCGAACGCAAAGTTTCAGATTAATATTAATGTATGTGGGATTGGTTTCCTTTTTAAATGAGAAGTCCCACTAGTTTTAAGTTTTATTATAGTATTTAATGATATTTTATAGTAGATAGTTTAGTTAAGTATAAAGTGATCGTTTACATGTATTTTAGAATAGTTTGAAATAGGTTTTAGTTGATTTTAACTTCGTTTTGTGACCGTCGTAAGCTCGCACGTCTTTTCGTCGTTGTCTCTCGTTCCGAACTCCTCGCTTTTCACCCTACGTCTCTCCTTCTCCTGTGGTGTGGTGGGTTAGGTGGAACGGAGATGCCAGACCCATTCCCACAACTCGGCCATCCTTCTAGACATTCGTCCCGAATGCATTGCTGTCGTCGTCCTTGGAGCTCAGACAAGCCCATGGCTTCATATACTCGGCACAGGTAGTAGTATATCTCGGCCCATCAGCAGATACAGTATCTTTAGAAACGTCATACGTATCTTTCGGCTTCACCTTGGTAACGCGGTACGGACCCAGATACTTTGGCTTTAACTTAAGTCCGCCACCAAGTTGAGTACGCTTTATGGCAACCAGATCGCCAACTTTGTATTTCTCTGCAGGTCTGCGTCTCAGGTTGTACGAGTGCTTATTCTCGTCTTGCATGACAAGAATCTGTTGCTTGGCTGTCTTCCGTATCTCGTCTCTTTGATCCTGAAACATTTGGATCAACTCCTGATGAACGATATCTTTTATATGTACGTCGGTTTTAGTTCGCATCTTTACGCCTACTAGTAGCTCAAATGGAGTTGTGCGTGTACTTCTACAGTACGTTGAGTTAATAGTTTGCTGAACACTGCTTACAAACTTGTACCACTTGCTAGGATCTTCAATCGATAGCTTCGACAATACTGATACAATTGTAGCATTCAGACGTTCGACCTGTCCGTTTGCTCTTGGAAGTCCAGTCGTTACAGCATGAAGTTCGATGTTCTCGTTGGTACAATACTGCTTAAACTCGTCGGATGTAAATGCGGTACCACGGTCAGAGATGATTTGCGCAGGATTACCAAAAATTGCGCTTTGAGCCTCCAGTCTAGCGATGACGTCCTTTGTAGATGTTGATTTCGTTGGATACAGCCAGCAGAATTTAGTGAATCCATCAATGACTGCTAGAATATGCTTATACGCTTTATGAGTTGATTCGAGCGGTCCTAAGAAGTCAATGTGAAACGTTTGAAGTGGCTCCGCTTCCTTCGGCAAAGGATGCAACTCTCCTTCCTTTTTTCCAAGCTTGCGGTTAGAAACGATGCATGGAATGCAGCATCTGATCTGTCGTTGTATTTTCTCTTCCAGTTTTGGGATAAAAAACTCTTTGGCGATGATTTCTTTCGTTTTCTTTACAGAAAAATGTCCTTTTTCATGTGCTTGCCGAATAATTTCGCGTTGAAAGGCTGGTGGCACAACTATCAGCTCATCGTCGTCCACTAGCTTGTACAGGAGACCAGAATTCATAAAGAAATTATTGTGACTCGGCTTCTCATTCAGGATGTCAATAATAGCTTTCAGCTCTTCGTCCTGCGACTGAATGTATTTCAATTGGCTGTGCAAGGTTTCGTCGGAGATCATCATTACAGGGTATCTGCTTAAAGCGTCAGCATGGCGTATACGCGTTCCAGATCTGTGCTCAACATCAAAGTTAAACTCTTGCAGTTCGAGAATCCAACGAGCGACTCTAGTACACACTTCTCTCTTCTCCATCGTCTTGGTAAAAGCATTGCAATCGCTAACCAACTTAAAGCGCATACCTAGGAGATAAACTCTGAATTTTCGAAGAGCTTCAACCACTGCTAAGATCTCTAGCTCGTAACTGGAAAACTTTCGTTCGGCTTCTGTCGTTTTCTTACTCATGTAATAAACTGGATGAATAAGACTATCGTTTGGAGATTTTTGAAGTAGAACTGCTCCGAAACCATCAATCGACGCATCTGTATGCAGCTCCGTTTCGTGTTGTGGATGAAAAATCTTAAGCACCGGCTTCTGCGTGATCAAGTTTTTGAGTGTATCAATAGCAGCTATCTCTCTTTCAGTAATTACGAATTTGGAGTCTTGCTTCAAAAGATCAGTCAGGGGTTTCGCGATGATTGAAAAGTCAAGAATGAACTTCCGAAAATATCCAACTAAGCCCAGGAAGCTCTGCAATTGCTTCTGGTTTATCGGAACAGGGAACTTCGTCACGGCTTTGGTCTTTTCGTCAGATATAGTAATCTTTTGGTCTTCGATCACGTGCCCTAAAAACTCGATTTTCTTCTTCAGAAAGCAGCATTTCTTGAGATTGATCACCAACCCAAATTCTTCGCATCGTCTAATTACTGTTTTCAGATTCGATACGGCTTGTTCTTCGTTTGCAGCAGGAACTATAATATCGTCGACATATGGGATTGCTATACCAGAACGAGTCAAGTCTCGAAAGATAGCGTTAACGTGCCTTTGAAATACGCCTGGGGAATTCGTGAGGCCAAATGGGACTTTTAAGAACTGGTACTGGCCATTGTGGGTTACAAAGGATGTAAACTTGCGACTATCCTCCTCAACGTTTACGTGGAAAAATCCGTTTTTCAGATCTAGCGTGCTGAATATTTTTGCATCTTGCAGACGGTCTAATTGGTCTTCAATCAAGGGCAGGGGAAATAGATCTCGTACAATTACCTTGTTAATCCTCCTGTAATCGATACATAGCCTTGTTGAATTATCGCGTTTTTTCACAAGAACGACCGGACTGCTGTACTCAGACTCAGACTGTTCAATAATACCGTCTTTAAGCCACTGCTCGACTTGATCATCAATGATGCATCTCTCGGAAAATGCGAATCTACGCGGACGCGAGTGCACAGGAGTGTCGTCCTTTAAAACGATACGCATCACAACGTTGGTTGACTTCGTGTTCATCGGCTTATAGCTTTTAATTAAATCAGTTACTTCACGCTTGGCTTGGAAACTTGCACTTTCGTCAATATTAATGCTCATATTTTCTTCATTTTCCACGTTGATTTTCATTAGCGCACCTATTTCCACATCAGAGTCATGATTTTCTGGATTTTTGATTTTTATTCCGTCGCGATTTATTTGAATTTCCGCATTGTTACAAAATTCTGCCCCTAACACAACTTCAACGTCCAAAAAATCAGATGAAACCACCAGAAAATTTTCTTGAAACACCTGGCCGTCAACTTCGAACTCTTCTTTGAATGAACCAAACGGTTTTACTCTGTTTTGATTTCCGAAACCGACAAGAACAATGTTTACAGCACACAGCTTTGGCTTCTTCAAACTAATGTACGTTGTTTCACTTATAATGTTGTATTTGCTGCCAGTGTCAATCAGGGCTGTATACTGCGTTTGCTTCATTGTAATCTCCTTGCACATCGATAATTTTTCTTCGGAAACTTTACGCGTATTGCTCGAATTTGCTACCGGTTCGATTTTGCCAACAGGACAGTCTTTCGAAATATGTCCATAATTGTTGCAATTAAAACACTTTCGACCGTTGCTACGATTAGAACACTGAGCGGCTGTATGTCCAAAAGCACCACAATTAAAGCAATTCACTTTTTTCGGCACGGTTACATCTTTATGACCACCACTGTCTTTCGCACCTGAATATTTCAGCTTTTCTTCCTGATATTTCGATTTTCCAGATTTTTCGCGAATTTTCTCGTAACACTTCAGCTTGTCTTTAAACTCCTTCATGTCCTTCGCATTGTACAATATTGATTTATTGACACTTAAATCGTTTATGCCATCGATCACGTACTGCATAAGCGCACTACTGTCTACACTGCCACGGGAAGCTATCTCTTTCATTTTGAGGAGATATTCTTGCACGCTCTCACTGTTCTTAATTTTTCGCTCGCACAGCATTTTATGTACTTGAGCACCGTTTACTTCCGTTTTAAACTCGTTGATCAGGGCATTTTTCAACATTTGCCAGCTTCTTATGCCACGCTCACTCATTATAAACATTTTAGCTAGCCCTTTCAAAGACCGTTTTGCGAAAATAAATTTCTGAAGATCATCCCAGTACATGATCGAAGCCATATCCTCAAAATCATGCACCCACACCTCCACTGCCAACGTGTCGTCACCGTTGAATGGTCTAATCGAGTCCTCAACATCCCGGAAGTTAACCGAAAATCGCGGCGTACCCGTGCCAAAACTTTGCACTGAGCTGACGTCATTATTATCGGACGCGACTGTAGAGGCCTTGACATTGGCATTGACATTGGTATTCTGCTTCTTCCTTCCTTGTTGTTGTGTGTTGCTTCTAAAAGAGCGAAAATCCTCCTCTTCGCTGCTCGCACTCATTGCTTTGCTATCAGCTCTCTCTCTCTGTCCTGCTCTAGTTCTCATACAGTTCTGTATACCACTCTCTTCGTTTTCGTCTTCTTCCTCATCTTCGTCATCTTCTTCGTCCTCTTCACCGATATCTTTCAGCAAATTTCCAGACCGCAAATTCCGAAAAATATGAATCATGAGGTCATCCTTGTCATGTTGGAGTCCCAATATATTGCAAATTACAGCAAGATCGTTGTTGGTCAAGTTCTCAGCTACGTACGAAACTTTTTGAGCAAACAGATCATCCTCTTCCGTAAAATCGAATCCATCGAAATTACGCAATCGTTTACGATTATGCCGATCGCCGTTGTTTTCATACACAAACATGTGCAGAAGGTCTACATTCTTTTTCTTCTCCGTTTTCAATGCCTGCAGCACCACATCAAAATCCGCTAGTTGAGTCATTTTGTGTGTATTGTGAAATACGTTCCTTTGAACACGTCGTTGCACGTCGTTGCTTCGCTACCGTTTTCGTCGTTCTTTTCTGCCCGTCGTTTACATACACTTATGCGTCGTTTTAAATGTATGCGTGCAGATCAGCGTTGTGTGTGTAGCGTCGTCTTCGTTTTGACCCTGCAGTACCACAATTCATCAATAGGCCTTTTCATCAACAATTCATCAACGCGCCGACTGCGACGTCGACAGAATCGACGCTCTGCCGACTGCTACTTGAACCCGAACTCCCTTCGGAGACCCGAACTCCCTTCGAGTCCGATTTGTCGGTGCATGCAAAAAAAAAAAACAAAAACAATTTGCATGGGCTTCGTTTTTTGAAGTCCGAAACAAAGTAGAAGACGCAATTAAAATAGATTCTCGAAGGTTCGACTCCATATTTTCGGAGCAGCGGTTTTCGGTTTCGTCTTGCTTCTTCTTATTCCCTTTGCATTACAAGTTGAAGTGTTCTCCACTGCAGAAGTGTCGTGTGTTAAAAATGTTAAGAAATCAAATAATTCAATAATTACGTTCCGGGCCATATTGGAATATAAAAAAAGGTGAGTAAAAAGATTGTTCTTAATGAAATAGAAGCCTATAAATGTACATATGTATATTATTTTATTTATTATATGTATATAATATATTATATTTATATATGTATGTATGTATTTTCTTTTCAGACTGCAGTAATGGCCAATATATTGGGTAATTTTATTTAATGAAATTATATTTTCCCTGGATTAATTATAATTTTTTCTGTAGATGCAATTTCCCAAGTGACTAAAACTGAGCCTCCAGAGAAGATACTGCGCAATAAATTTGGTCTTCATGAATAGAAAGCGGAACACCAAGGATCAAAAAGACCTTAAGGCCTTTTAATATATGGATGTTTAATCTTAATTTTTAATATTTGTGTTTTAGTTTTGGTATAGAATTAGTAAGAATAAATCATATTAATAAAAATTTAAGAGTTTTATTTTTATATATGAAAAAAAAAATCATCAACAATTCATCGATGAATTGATGATGAATTGTTGATTAAAGGCTGATGAAATGTTGATGAATTGTTGATGATTCATCAACAATTCATCGATGAATCATCAACAATTCATCAACATTTCATCAGTCTTTCATCAGTAATTCATCAACAATTCATCGATGAAATGATGATTAATTGTTGATGAATTGTTGTTGATGAATGCCTATGACATGCCCATGTTAAATTCATCAGTAATTTGCATGGCCATTCATCGATGAATCATCAACAACACCCCTTCGGCTATTGATGAAACGTTGATGAATTGTTGATGAATGGTACTGCAGGGGAATTTCACAATTCCTCCTCTCGCTCTTACATACACGTATGCGTCGTAGTGTGTGTGTAGCGTCGTCGTCGTTTTTAATTTCACAATTTGAAATTTACACACTTTTTCATCAATTTTTCGTCGTTTTAAATCAGTTTTTCATCGTTTCTTTAATTTCACTTTATCACGTAGGTTGAGCCCCCATATTTGTGGGATTGGTTTCCTTTTTAAATGAGAAGTCCCACTAGTTTTAAGTTTTATTATAGTATTTAATGATATTTTATAGTAGATAGTTTAGTTAAGTATAAAGTGATCGTTTACATGTATTTTAGAATAGTTTGAAATAGGTTTTAGTTGATTTTAACTTCGTTTTGTGACCGTCGTAAGCTCGCACGTCTTTTCGTCGTTGTCTCTCGTTCCGAACTCCTCGCTTTTCACCCTACGTCTCTCCTTCTCCTGTGGTGTGGTGGGTTAGGTGGAACGGAGATGCCAGACCCATTCCCACATGTATATTAGGACCAATCTAAAAACAAGGTTATCCTTAGCAAATTGGGATACCTAACAGAGTAGTCGCAACACCTTCAGTTTTCTCACTTATTTCCAGCTGAAGTGCGAGCCGGTCAAGTGGCGGGAATTAGTTTTGATTTTTCAGAGAGGCCACACACACAAGGCTGTCGGCTTGTTTTACTGCTCACATCCGGCGGGGTCGCAAGGGGGTCACGAGTGGGCGGTGGAAGGCCGGACCTCTGACGACATTGCGACGTCTGGTGGCGTCTATTTGCACAACTTTTTCAGCTCATTTCCGCTGCAGCTGCAGACAGGCGACGAGGGCCCAACAGCGCCCAAAAACACCCACAAAAGTCAGCATACTCCATCGCTGTTGCTGTCTCGCCTGCACTCGCCCGGTCTCGCTCTGGCCCAGCCAGGGAAATGGCCAAAAATGATTTCTGCAACTGTCTGAAAAGTTTTACATGCTGCCTTGGTGGCCATTTTTTAGCTTCACGGGGTGTTTCTGATGACAAGTTTTTGACTTCATATTTTAACTAACGACTCCGGACAGACAGACGGATGGAGAGACAGCAAGAGGGAGACGCTGGGCAGCACATATGAAAAATTATAATTTAGTCAACAATTTTTTGGGGGCTCCATTCTACGGAGAATGTTAGTGTGTGTTTTGCTGGGAAATTGAAGCGTAAAAATTAATGCTTGAGTGCATTCTGTGCAAAAGACAACACACACCGACAAATAGAGGACGAAAGGACGACACAAAACTGTTGACAACGCTGCAAGGACCAGCCAGGATACAGTTAGCAGAGAGTGGCCAAAGTTTTGGCATTGCTTTCGACGAAATGTTTTTCTTTGAGTCTCTCTATCTCCCCGAGAAATTACTTTTGCAACTGCACATCCTTTTTGGGCTGGTAATTAGGCAGGGGTGCCTTCGAATATTTGCCAGCAAATCAATCGTAAATCGAAGCGAGTGCCGAACTGGAATCAAATTATTATTCCCAAATCCCAAATTCATACTTCAAAGTACCATATCTTTGGGCCCGTCTGCCTATAACCCCCGGTCGGTGGTTAAACTATTTACCAATCTACCAGAGACTCCCTTGGGCTTTCGTTTTTGGAAAATGCCATAAAGAAAGACTTTGAAGTCTCGACAGTGGGTTTAATTTTCATTTCAATGTATTTTTTGCGAGTGAGGGGAACAACCCTCGGCAAGTCCGATTCGAAAACGTTTATCTAGGGCTCAAGATCGCTTTCGGGCGGAGTTGCGAGGCATTTAACATGCAATTTGACGCAGCTGCTGCGAAAATTCCTTGCCGAGTTTAAAGCCTTGTCGCCGGGCGCAATAAATTGCCATTTAAATGAGGCACAAATGAAAAGCATAGAAGGGGGGCGCTGAAAAAATTCTTCCGCATATTTTATGAAATGGAACCCTCAACAAAATAAAAGAGAAACTCAGAACTGCGACCTAATGAGTAGAAACAAAGCCATATTTGCAGGCAAACGCGCCAAATTCCAAAAGCAAATTTGCCAAGAAGAAAAATTACGCATGGAAAATGAAAAAATGCGAAAATATTTCCTTCTCCATACGTTGATCAAAAGCGCGGCGGCGGCGAACATGCATATTACAAATTAGCATGCATAAAACAGGGCCAAGAACGGAGTGGCCAGGGTGGAAAACTCGCAGGGGGGTGGGCGTAGGTTGGGAAATTCGAGTGTGCCAGCGCATAAAGCAATATTTATGTTCCCGTATCGCTTGAGGGGAGTTGCTTTGGAGTCGGGGGGCTACGTTGCTCGTTCTAAATTAAGCGTGGAATATGCGTGGAGAAGCTTTTATTAAAACAGGCCGAACAACAGGACTCCGGCTCTTATTGTACTTTGCCGGCTCTCAGGGTTCCTGGTTTTTGATTTCCAGCTCCTTTTCCTTAGATTGTAATGAAAATTCCGCAAGTAATCATTAGGCGGGGAGTTTGGCATTGCCAAAAGGGAAGCCCCTTCAACAGGGGATACACGGAGGTGCCAAGTGGTGGAAGGAAACTCGGCAGTAGGTGGTTAAGTGCCTTTGCATTGGCAACTAGTCTTGAATATGATTTAATATAGGTGAATTACCACTTATATCAGCTAGAACAGCCTTAAAAGTTATGCAACAATCAAGTTGGAGCCTGCAGATTTCAGATTTCCCCCTTAAAGATCATTTAATATTTAATTTTCAAAACGTCCAGTGGCAATCTTCATTAAAATGCACTTTGAAGCCGCGCAAAAAGGGAATTGCAGGCACTTGGGCAACTTTTCGCTGCATTTGTTTAAATTACATAAAATTGCAATGCATGGCAGGAACAAAAAGCGCTGGCAAGAAGGCAAAGTCTACTACTGAGCTACTTTTGCCAACTGCCAGTTAACATATGCAGAGCTTGACACGCCCCTACGCCCACCAAACACACACCAGTGCGCCAGGACACCAGCACACCAGCACACCCGCACACACACTGTCAACAAGAAAACGCCCACATAAAGTTAACGACAGCGAACGGGGGCAAAAAGAAACCGAAGGAAAAAGAATACAAAAAGTGGCGAAATTGTGAGAGAAAATTGTTATTTAATTTGTGTGAGTGCTGAACATTTTTGCAGCTGCTGTTGCTCAAGTTCCTGCTGCAAAACTTTTTGCCCAGCACACGCACTAAACTTTAACACAAGCATAAATTTGGGCGCACCCACACACGCGCACAGGGATACCCGGGATCCTTGTAAGTAAGTGCACTTTGCATTGGGGCCGCCGCGAATCCTTTTGGCTTTCTTCAAAATTCATATGCACATTTATTTTATTCGCAGCCCGCCCCTCAAGCAGCTGCATATGCAAGTAGGTGCTGCAGCCTCCCTCCTTATTTGTTGCATAATTTCCACCCACCAAGGGCCGCCCACCAGGCCCCAAACGAAGCGTAACGGCAACACAGACTGCAATTTCAAGTCACGACTTCATTAGGCGAAAGGAGCCAGAACAGGCGGGGGAGGGGGAATCTTTCATATGCATAATGAAGACCTGCTTTCATCTCGGCCTCGGACTAATCAAAAATGTCAGCGAAGCAAATGATTGAGGCCACTGCTAATAATCCCTTTGTCATCGCTTTCTGGCCCCCTGCCATTTGACTTGGTAATTATGGCTAGGTATAAGCGATGAGCTGCCTGTTTGAGGAGCGATTACAAGGCAGTTGCTGTCGTTATTGGATGAAGCGCATCCCTGCTCTCCAGCTTTTTTCTTTATCGTCTTCTCGGAGCTCGATTCTCTGGGCGAAACTTTGCAGACAGCAGCGTGGGAAACTTTTTCCGAGTCGCTCTTTGTATTTTGTTTAATTTTAGAAGCAAACACAAATAGTGGAAGTAACTAAAGAGTCCCAACTCCTTTGCCACCGGGCTGTGAATTTAATCTATTGTATGGCTGTCCCATCTCTCTTTTACTTCTTTTTTCCTGAGCGTCCCATTCTGCTCCTCCGTTATCCTGTCGTCTTTGACTGGGAAGCCTGGGAAGCCTGGGAATCCTTTTGCCGTCTGGCACTTGATAAATATGACTATTTCACGCTTCCCCCTGTCAGCTAAACCCAGCTTACCCCATCTAAACCCATCCGCTGGTAGAGTCCTTGTTTATTTGCCTTAAGTGTTAGCAGCCACGCTTGTGGCACCCTCCTCCCAGCTACCCTTGCTGAATTTCCACTTCCTTGGCTGCTTTCGTATTTTGTTTATCTAGCACTCAATTTCGCAGTTTTAATGACAAACTGTCTTACCTTGAAATTGCATGCGGGAGCATTATAAGTGTCTCCATTTCGTGTACAACACAGCCCCACACTCGGGTAGGGCCACCCACTCCTTCGCTCCCGAGAAGGACTTTGTTTGATTGCTTAGCTTGGCTTGGCTTGTCCGGAGATCCGGGGAGCCACAGTGTGAGCTGAGCTCTTCATGTTTGGATTGCACTCGAGGGTAAGCCCGGGCCAGGTCCTCGCTCTCATCTTCATCCTCTGGTCCTGGCAGCACCAGTCACCCCTCGATCTCTCTCTCCGCTCGACCACTTGGCAAGTTTTATTGTCTCAATGTCCACTTGGCTTTCGCCTCAAGACAACTTAATGCGCTGGAGAACAGCAAGGGGCAGGGGCCCGTGCTGAAGGTGAAGCCGAAGCCGAAGATGATGTGAAGTCAAAGCTAACGCATTTTCCTTAATTTCCGGCAGCATGATTTCCAATTTTTCTTTCAAATTCCCTTGCACTTGTCGTATACTCTGGCAGGGGACAGAGACAGTGACAGGGGAAGCCAGCTGATTGGAATTGCCTTTTGCAATGTCATCAATCATGCGTCGTTTTCCACACGCCCAGGCAAAGATTTTGACAAGTGTCAATGCGACAAGGAACGGGCGATAAGCCAGACTATAAAAGCGCACAAAAACCGAGCGACGGGGAGCAGAGGTGAAAAAAGAAGCGAAATCGTTGGGGAAAATCACATGCAAAGTAAAATGTCGAACTTCTGACAGCAAGAAAATAAAACTTTTCATTTGTTTTCCTTGGCTCTGCCGTGTCCCGAAACTGCTGTCAAAGTTTTTAATGTTTTTAACTCCTCGCTGTCACCTGAGTTGCCATCCATTCGGAAGAGCCGCCCATCGCCCGCCCACCGAAAAGTCATCCAAAACTGGGCCACACCCAATTTGCGGGAGTTCACTGCTCCAAGGTGTTGCAGGTTCATTCCATTGATTGGGATGCCGGGTCACTAGGGGATTAAACAATCCGAAGCTTAGTTTGAGCAAGAGAAGTAAGTCTAGGAAAAGTGTGACCAAGAGATGGAAGTGTGACCATCTTTAAGCTATAAAAACCACAAGTGACCAGTACAATATCTTATATATAAATTTAAATTTGTCTAGCTAGGATAACAAATATTAAAGGAACCCATTAAAATTTGGGACATCAAGCTAAGAAATCTTGTAAACTCACCCTTCACTGACACCGTGAGGCTTTGCAGGACCTCCAGCTTCTTCTTGTTGGCCGGCGACTGGCCCACGCACTTGTACATGCCCGCGTCCTGGTACATGACGTCCTTGAGCGAGAACTGCCCGGTGGGCTGGCTGCTGCCGTAGCCAAGGCCACGCAATCGGGCCGAAATGGGGTCCAAGTGCGACCAGCAGCCCAGAGAGCCTAAAACGAGGGAGGGAGACATGAAAGCCATTGCATAATTTAATTAATTGACTTCCCGGGAGGTCGCGAGAGACGCGGCACTCGGCACGCAAGTTTTAATTTCTTTAATTGATGCGTCGCCGGTCGAGCACTTTGTCTATTTTCGTATTTGGCCAAAAGTGAGCAGAGTAAATTGCACGCATAATTAATTTCCAATTGCGCTAATTAATGAAGAGGCGCCCAAAAGGCCACGACCGCGGCTCGTTTCGATCGAACGAAAGTAAAATGTAAAATGTAATTACAGCCCAGACGCATTTGTCATTCTAAATGGGCCACGAATGCCCGAAAGCCCGTTTCCTTTGAAGTTTTTGGCCAGCGGGAAGTCGAGAGAGTCGGGGAGTCGGAGGAGGTTAGCAACGGGGTTGGGTTGGCTTACCTTGCGGACACTGCAGAGTCACCGCTCCGCCCAGCTGCACTTCCAGCTGCCCCTTGTTGGGATTGTGCGAGGCAGCTGCCACGGAAACATCCTGATCATCCGGCTCCGAGGTCACATCCACCGAATCGTCTGCAAAGACACAAAAGACACAGAGTACAGAGGTGAGTTAAAGCTGCAAGCTCCAGGCCACATGTGGCCCCTGCACTGGAAGCGAAGGGGAATACTTTAAAGCTCAAGCTCATCTTGGATACACCCAAGGTACAGCCTCAGTCGAATTTTTCTTCCTGTGCCAATCTCCGGCTCTGTTGTCAATTGTCAAATGTGACAATATTTCAATGACAGAGGCAGCAACAAATTGCTGACGCGACGGGAACACCTGAGTCACTCCGCAATGAGTTGTCACTTCCGTTTTGATGCCAACTAAAAGTGAAAATCGCTGCTCAGCTAGCTGGAAAATTGCCCGAGCTGCAATCTTCTCCTCGCCGCAAAATTCATAAATACATATATTTTATGGTCGTTTCCGGGGGCGGGAAGAGCCCATAACGATGCTTCATTCTAATTTCGGAGCAGGCAGCAGGCAGCAGGCCGGAGCAGAAGCAAGGACGAGGCGCATATTTTCCACTTGCCTTGCCAGGCTCTGGCTTTAAATTTCAGCGCGTCCTTTGTGCGGCATACTTTATGGCGCCGTTCATATTACGGTATAAATAACAATTTGCCCTGACATGTGCCTAAAAGTATGCGGCCCGCCTCCGGCCAGGTCTGCGTCTTTTGTCTGCGGCCGGATATCGTAACAATAAGTTGCCAAGTGGCGACCTGCCTGGGAGACAAAAAGAAAAACCCAAGAGCTGTAAGCTGTAAGCCCCACAAAGGATGCAAGTGTGGGTGGGAAAAAGCCTCAGAATCACCTCGAATTGCTGCTTGGACTCCTCGAGGCGACCATCAAATTAGCAGACCCAAAAGTGAGCCGCACAATTAACAGAAACTACTAATTACCGGGGGCCCGCTGGCAACTTTAATCGAAGGGAAACCCCCGAAGTAGCGCGCAGCCGAGATTTGCGAGGGGATTGGGTTGCCATAAAGAGAGACCACGTTGCTCTCCAGCTACAATTAATTGTAAGCTCCTTTCGCCTCAGAGACCCTTCGTCGCATGTCAATCAGCCGGAGGACACCCCTCGGCCCGGGTTTTATTGCTGACAATAGCAAAAGTCCTCCCCTCGGCGAACGGGGCGTGTTACTTAGTCAAAATCACGTAGTTATAAAATTTTTTATTGCCCGACACAAAGGCGGACAAAGGCGGCGTCGCTCAAATTGACAACTTCAATGGCCAGCAGGGGGTGCGGAGTGGAGTGGAGTGGAGTGGAGTACAGGGAGTGCTCTAGTGCAGCTTTGACAGAAAGAAGAGCCCTCGCAGTCGCGGGGACTCTTGGCGAAAATGTCTAATGAGCTCAGCTTGTCCCGGCCCAACTGACAGACATTTGTCATTGGCCAAAAGCCGGCGGCGTGTCTTGAGGCGATGCGATAAGGGAAGTGTCTGAAAGTCTCTACAGAGAGAGGAAATATCACCGAAAATTTGACATTAATCTCTTCAGTCTCGTACAGTTTAAATTATGAAGTTAACGAGCCCATTCCGGTTTCGAATTTCGATCAAATTACGTGGGATTTTGAGCTAAGAAGGAAATTTAAATCTAGAGTTTATAAAGAAGAAGAGATATTGTATCCTAGTCCTGTTCAAGTTCGTGATATTTATATTTTTTTCTTATATTTATTTTTATTTCATCATTGAAATACAACTGACATTACATTCTTATTGTGTAAATACTTGGCACCAGATTGTCAAGCGAAGTTTATGAAGCTGTATCCTTAGACTAGAGTGAGATATCGATTCTTTGCTGCCCCCGAAAACAAACTCCTTCAATATTTTCCCAAGTTTTCCACACACATTCATAATTTCCAGCACTTGTTTCACGCATATTTTACTCAATGGCCATTCATAAAAGTGTCCGCCCACCCTGGGGGAAAACCAAGGAGAAAACAAATAAACAAAGGCAAACAAATGGGCATCGAGTACCGCCCATATGGCGACACCGAAGAAGATTGAGAGCGAAGCAAAGAAAGGCCTGCCGAAGGGGAGAAAGTGATTCTTGTGCCATATCTTGGCATCGGGCCGGGGCACACTCGAATAAATCCCAACTCATAACAGCGGCAAATGTGAAGGGCAAACAGCAAATAGTAATGCAAACAAGCCGAATCAATATGCCGGGGAGACTGACTGAAGAGCCAGCGAGCGAGCTCGATTCCCGCCACCAATCATTAATCATGGGGCATCATCATCAGCAGCCGAGAGTCCTGCCAGTTTCAGGGCCGCACCCGAACCCGAACCCTAACGGAGTGTATCGAGTCCCCGTCAATGTGTCGACACATCTTCCCCTGCCCGAAGGAGTGTGAATATGACGGGTGAGTGCGATCCATAAATCCTTCAACAATAGCTGGGAGAGTTTCACTCTCGATACTCGGCGTTTTTTAGGGGGTTAAGTGCCGAAGGTAAAACATTAAGTTCCGATAGAAAGGGTATCCTTCAGCACTCTTTTTTGCTTTGCAATTTTCATTAGCACTCCTGCTCCGCACCACGGGATTAATTTCCATTTTTTTCAGCTCCTCCTGCTCTCAGTCTCCGTCTTCGTCCGTCTCCATCTGCATAGTTAGTCATGAATATGAAGGAGGCCGACGAGATGCAACATCATCATCAAGGCGGCAAGAAGCATCATCAGAGTGGGGCAGGCAACAATCAGCTTAACTTACAGGCTGCATAAACAGCCAGCGGAAGCTGCGAGCAGCAGTAAACTTGGCTGGCTGTGATTGCATTTGTGCTTGGCTCGGTTATAAATTTTAATTTTTCCCCCCGCTGCGCTGAGATTTTTCAAGACTTTCAGCGAACGAACACGCGATTAATTTGCAATGAGTTGAAATTGAAGATGATTGCAGTGGATGCAGTGAAGGGGGATTCCCGGGGAGAACACTCGATGATTGGATGCCATGGATGGCTATGGAAATTATCCCGAGTGAGCTCATACCGGAGATACCGCCCGAGATACGTATCCATAAAAGATAATCTCTCTCCACAAATTTACGTTTATGCCGTCGAAAGTTTGCGGCCATAAAAAATGCTTTACTCAAGGACATTTGTCGGCAATGAGTTTTTAATATTTCTTTAAGTTGCCCAAAAGCATGGGGCCCGAAATGAGTTTTGCGTTTCATTTGAGGCAACAACAAATAAAATTTTATTGAAAATCTTTGCCGACCCTCGGACCCTCCACACACACAAACACACACCACACACCGAAAACATAATCGCCGGCTATAAAAACAAAGGCAGCAAACAAAAAAACTAATAATCGTGCGCGCCGATAAACACAGAAATTTAGCTCGGCCAAAGGACAAGGACAAGGAGCAGGACATGGGACCTGGGCCATGGGACATGGGACATGGGACATGAGGGTTCGTTGGGGGGTTGGGCGGAATAAACAATAAAGTTAAACCGCGATAACCAGCATGACAAAGGATAATGGATAACAGGGGCCCCCAACCAGGACAAGGACCCTGCCAATCGGCGTAAGAAATGGCTCGCAATGAAAATGCTTACGATAGCGTGTAGAATTAAATTTTATTGTAATTCGTAATTCGCCTTTAGCCCAGCTCGAGTGTCCTTTTCCCAGAGGAACTCCTCGTCGTTGTCGTCGTTTGTGCTTTCCGTTTGTTTTCTCCTCCTGAGCGAGCGAAGTGGTTGGCCATGTGGCAGAGTCCTTTTGCCGGTGGTTTCTTGGTGGTGGAATGCATTTTCACGACAGTTGGTTGCCCAAATTAGTTCAGGGCGAGGCGAATGCAATTTGCACATGGATTCCTCCGGCAGGAGGGTTAACCGCAAAGGCATCTCTGGAGGATCGGATGGCGTTTTATCACCTTCCTGGGACTGGGAATTAGCCCAGGAAATCTCTGTGATCATATTTCACTTAAAGAACGTAAATCTCCCATCGTTTTCTACTTTCCTTTTCAAAATATAACCACTTTTCTTTGTTTAGTTACTATTTCCAGTAAGTCAAAGTCTTGCCAACAACCCAAACCGCACTTTCTGGCACAAATCAAACCATATATGAACTTTTTGAAGGACCTGCTGAACTCCCCTTGGCTTGACTTGGCAAACTTTCACTAATTGCACATTGTTGGCCCGAACGCCGTGCAGGCCACTCAACATTAATTAGCCTCAATGAGAACTTTAACTCATTAATGAGGCTGGCAAACAGAACTTTGGCCCATGGCCGGGCTTATACTTGGAGTGTACCTGAGCGGGCCCTTAGCTGGGGTCGGGGCCTGGCCCACTTTGGACCAGGATCCGCCTGGATTCCCAAGCCCGGCCATCACGTCACGCTCGCCGCTCCTGTTGACGTACGTGTCAAATTAGCGACGTTTTAACAAGCTCGCCGTGTCGTGTGTCCTGCGTCCCGAGTCCTGAGTCCTGCCTTCCGACGGGCGATTCAATCACGCAAAAGTGGCCGGCGCAGAAAACTTTGAGCAACTGCGTCAAATTGCCTACTTTTGTTGGCCGCCATGTGCCACCTCCGCCGCTTTTCTTGTAGCTTTTGGCTGGGCATCGCTGATTGCTTTTTCATTGCAGTTTGTCAGCGGTGTCCTCGTTTGTTGTCAACAGCAAAGTTTTCCCTTCGTCTGCTCCTGCTACCTGGTGGCATTCGCTTCCATTTTCCAGCTCAATGGCGGAGCGATTCGGAGGAGGAAACATATCGTCAGCAATTAAGCCGGCATTCAAACGTCTGTCTGGGATTTCGGGTGGTGCTCCTTCTCCCTCTTATCCTTGCCGGAGCTCAAATGCGATTTATCAGTTTTTTTTCGACTTCTATCTCTCTGGGAGTCTTAAATTTTCGCCGGTTTGGCTCAAAAGTATTTGCCAGCCGCCATTTATCATGGGTCGGGCAGCTGTTTTATAGTTTATGACAGGCGAGTCGTGTCCTTCCCTCTACTATATCTTATAGGTATTTCCCCAAATTTCCCCCGCACATGTGGAAGGAAGGTCCTCGCCGCCGACGCCGCCTGTTGTCATAAATGGGGTTCGGATGCCGACTGTTGCCAGTTGGACTTGCCATTTCGGCAGTTTGCTCCCGAGTTCGATAAAACGTTTTACAAATTGATTTATGTGCTTAACATGTTGCCAGCTCAGCGTCTCTCACAATTAGATTTCGCTGGAAAATCGGAAAATCCGGCGGAGGAAAAGTTTCCTCCTTGCGGCCCCCATCAATCATCGATAATGTCGATGGGGCCTGCGATGCCTCCGTCACTTCTTGGCCTCTTCGGGCTCTCAGCGTCGGCTTTGTTTTTTTTCTCCTTTCTGTTTTTATTAATAAAGCATTTGTTTTCCCCATAATGAGCATCGACAGGCGGCTGTCAGGAGTGCCGAAATGGAAAAATCCCTCCCCGGGGACCCCCCCCGGGGGAGCGTCCTCCTGATCCCTGCGTCGGCATAAAAAGTGGCAACACTTTGTCAAGTTGTTATTACCAATATTTTATTTCATTTTTTTCGTTTTGTCTAGTTGGGTTCTCTCTCTTCCCGCCATGATTGATGACGGATTGTGCGGGGTGGGAACGAAGATGGATTTCGGGGCGTGGCAGTGCATTCCGCGAGTATTTGATCCCGTTCTTCCTTCCCTCCTCCTGCGATTGCACTTGCCACCTAATGAGGCTGCAAATGAGTTTTGGCGAGCTATATAATTTGATTTTCGCTGCTGGTGCCGTGCTCTTGGGCGTATTTGCACACACAAAGTGGGAGAGGGCGGGGAAAATTCAATAAAAATATTTACAAGCATTAACACGCATTGGGCGCATAAAATGCCGAATATCCCAGCCCGCAAACGAGAAAATATTGACAGCAAAATGGCGCGTAAGCATAAATACTAGAGGCAAGGACAGGCAAGGATGGGGCATAGACAGGGGGTTGACAAGCTCTCAGCCACTGTCAGTGCCAATGAAATTTGCCACATTTTGCATACGGCAGCAGGGTGGCGCCACAAGGCGCCTCTGACAGCGCGAAGAACATCCCCGAAAAATCACACCGAATATTGTCCTCAGCGCCACGTGCGAGTGTCGTAAAATGTTCGCCGATTTTTTCTTTTTGCCTTCTGCCGAACGGGGGTTATAACAAGTAATTTTACAGGCGCAAACTAATGGCCAAAATATTATCACGCGCCATTTTTGAGGCAATTTCACGCATACGCGGCCTAATTTACGGGTGTCTGATAGTAGAATGGTTCGGGCCGGAATACACCCATGCTCTTGCTCATACTCACATCGCACGCTGAGGTAATAGCCAATCGACGAGTACTGGAAGTTGAGGTGCCGGGACGTGCACTTGTACCAGCCGGAGTGCTCGCGCCGTATCGAGGTGAAGTTCAGGAAGCCGTCGCCCGTTTGTGGCACCTGCAATGATCGGGAAAATTGGCAAATCAGAAAGAGTGCTGACACTTTGAGGGAAAAAATAAATACACACACACACACATAGAGAGAAAGGAATGGAAAATGAGTTTGGCTCGTTATGCGTAAACAATTTTTGGTAATTAAGGCAAGGCAAATAGTTTCGGCCAAGTTTTCCCTTAGCCGAACTTCTCGAGGTAGCGACAACTGCACGAAAATCCATTTAAAACTTGCTCCTCAACCGAAAATCACACAAAAGGCCGAGCTCCGCCGATGGCGCTGGCCTACGTACGAGTCCCCCACGATTTTCTCCACTTTTCGGAGTTTTTCACACACAGAGAGAAAAAAAAAGAAACTACCGAATTCTTTAGGGTTTTAAAAACACTTGAAAAGGTGTCAAAAAGAGTGCTACATTGAGTTTTAAAAGTATTGCATACTTCTAGACACCTTTTTAAAGGATTCAAAGACCCTAGTGTAAAATATAGGAAAAACTAAATAGAAATTTATAAAAAATGTATTCATTCGGATAGGTAATCTGCATTTATATAGTCACTAAAAATATAAAATACTATTATTTTTGGTGTGAATTTTAAGAACAGACTTACCGGCGTGTCACCATCGTCCTTCTGCCAGCGCGGAGTACTCGGGGGATTCGAGTCGACGTCGCACTTGAGGCTAACTTCGATGCCCTCGCGGAGCGGATAACCGAAGCCAGGTGTGCGCGAGATGGCGAAGGAGGGCGTGTCTGCAACGGGGACAGATGGTTATTTCGGCTTGGCTTTGGCTGCAGATTTTCGGCACTATCTCCACTGGAGACGGTGGCAACATCAACAAAATAGTTTTTTAATTAAAAAATTACTCAAAAAAGAAGATGGGGTACAAACTCGTGGCAAGAAGGAGAAAGTTTTATAATTCAACTAAATGCAAATGTTAGGCGGTGAGTGGTGGGCCCGTCTGTCCTGGACAGGCGAAAGGTAAATAAGAATGCGTAAATTGTCACTCTGAGGTGATTGGATTAAAAATTGCTTGATGACTTTCGGTTTATAGTGGGAAAAGGAAAGGAGAATCCCCTAAAGTGTAATATAAAGTGGGCTGCATACTTTTAGGCAGCTCAATAATACATTCTTATATCTCTGATGCAAATTAATGATTTATAACACGCTTGTTTCTTGCCTAATTGACACCAAACCGGCAACTGATTAATTAAATGTGCAGTTCAACCTGACAGCATTCAATTACCAGTGCCACATGCCAATTAGTTCCGGTCTCAAATCAGCGTTTTCAACAAAACTTCAGTTAGTTAGCGGCATTGATGCCGCCATGTCATGTCCAAATACTGCGCCATCCATGTTCGTTATTCTTTATTGCCGGAGCCCGCCGTGGCACATCTCATTTCGTTTTGTTCGAAAGTAATTCGATATACGTTTCGAGTTGCAAGTCCGATTTCAATCCCAAACTGCCAATCAGAAAGCCATTCAGTACATGTCAAAAAGCCATCGACAAATGTATATCTAAATGTAAATGTAAATAATGGGAACGTCCGGCCGGACTGCCCCCTTTGATGTGGCGAAGCCAACTGGTCGCCCGGCCAGACATGTGCTCTCTCCTATTCAATGCATATTCATAGGCATAAATCAAATGTTTTTTAATTAGTGCTGGCCATTTGGCCGGCACTGGGCCTGACCAGATGGACCAGGAAGAATATGCTGCCCAAATGGGCCTGCATTCATTTCAATCCTTTCAATTTTTCGGCGCATCACTCGCTTTTGTGGCCCTTTGTAACTAATACAATTTGATTAGGTGCCCGGAATGGGTCTGCAGATGCCAGGGGACAAATGAAATTTGTTTGTCGGTTGTTTGCCCAACTATTCCATGAAGCCTCGATTCCTGGCCATTTTCCTGTCGAGTGTCCCTTATGGGCAGGGGCACACACGGTGTGTGTAAAAATACTAAAAGGGGGCACAAAGGCTGGAAAATTGTTTAACTTGTGCCCGGATTGTTTTCGCTCGGACTTCAATCAATTATTGCGGAAAATATGTATTTGAAACAATCGGTTGTCCGCCCTTAAATATTCATATTGGCATCTGTGGAAATTGCTCAAATTAAAAGCAAATCTCGGCCATAAAAAGCCCTAATTTAAATGGAAACCCAAATGTTTTCCTTTGAATTGCTGCAGCTTGAATTGCCGAGCTGCTCCCGATGCCCTGTCCTTGATTTGTCTGTCAACTGTCTGCATAAAAATGCGCAAATTAAACGCAGTCACCATTACAGATACAGATAAGGATACGGATGTGCAGGATACAATGTCTATGGCCCGGCAAATGCTTTCATGTGTGTGCTTTTTAATTTATACAAGGGGAGCACAGGGCGGGGAGCGGGAATAATAAAAGGAAAAACGGGACGAATCAGGACGAACTTGTTCCTCCTTTTGTTGAACCCGGAAAACGATGCGGTTGTTGTGTGAGGCCTTGTGCTGTTGTTATTGCGGTTTTTGCAATTTTCATGCCTGGCCAAAGCCCACACAAACCCAGACACACAGCACACAGGACTCGTGGCAGGACTCTCTGCCATGCAAATCCCCGCACGGCTTTTCTATATTTTCCAATCATTTTCATGGGCTCTCCACTACCTGGGCATTTGTCATGGCATTATGCGGCTTCACGGGCATTAATAAAGCAAATAACTGCGGTACATCCCCTGATCCTAGTCCAGGCGCTGATTGAGACCCTCCGCCAGGACCCGGCGGCCGGAACGTGTGTGCGGCATTTGGCTGCCAATTAGTGCTAGTCTTCCAATTGTCGCCTCGCCTCATCGACCGATCCCCCGTCAGTGAATTTCACTCCGCCTCCAGTTGCGCCACCTCCACTTCCGGTTGCGTCACTCTTGCGGGCCCGCCAGGATTCCAATCTTTATTTCCCAGCTTTGTTGTGGCTTCTGGCTATGCATGCCCCTGCCTATGGACAGCACTAGCACCGGTCTCCTTTGAAGTGATTTCATCGCTAGTGCGGCTCTAGTATTCTCAATTGGCAGTTGATGGATGAGGCGGATGAGAGTCACTAAGCAATCAATGGCAGTGAAAGGTGGTCGATTTGGACTAATCAGAGGGACACTAGGTGAGTGCAGGGCCTTCTGACCTTGCTATAGGAACAGAAATGAAACTTTTCCCAGTAATTTATTGTTTTTTAGTCAGATTTGCATTAATTTCCGGTTAAGGATTCAGAGCACTAGGTAAGTGACTTTAATGTGGCAAATAACGAAATATACTCCCCCTACATATTCAAATCTGCATTCATTCCCAGTTTAAGAATCCTATGTATTTATTTTTATTAAAATCGGATACCCATTCCCTCTGCTCTTATTGCCATGGAAATTCTCGCAGTTGAACTCTGACACCTGCTTAACTTTA
This sequence comes from Drosophila kikkawai, assembly GCF_030179895.1. Classification (NCBI taxonomy): domain Eukaryota; kingdom Metazoa; phylum Arthropoda; class Insecta; order Diptera; family Drosophilidae; genus Drosophila; species Drosophila kikkawai. The sequence goes on along the minus strand of NC_091728.1, from coordinate 25,245,293 downwards.
AGCTAATTGAGAGCCCAGCAATCCTCTCGGCTTTCGACTTTTCTCCCTTCCCTGCCATTCCCCGACTCCTTTATCCTTGCATTCCAATTGTACGTAGGCGTCCTTTTCTCAACTGTCGCCCTTATTATGTTCATCTGGGCCAGGTCCTCGCCGTCGCGTCGCAGGGTTTCATTGCACCGCCTTGATTATATTTTTCTTTCTCCGCTTTTTTTTATTCGCTCACACTTTCAATTAATATAATTTCACCTTTGCTTTCATTTATTCCGCTGACTTTGTTCGTTGCAGCTGCATAATAATTTTCTGACGCCGTTTTTTTTGTGCTCTCGGCCCGACTCTGACCCGTTCTCTGGATGCTGCTGCCGTGTTAACTTTGGCAATTTAACTTTTCAATCAACATTTACTTTTTGGTTTTCACTTTTATTTCAACCATTCCACTCTCGTTTTCGGCCGTGTACTCCTGAGGTAATTAAACAAGGTGGGATATTCACACTGTGTTTGGCTTTTATTAAAAGTTTTTGTGGGCCGAGAGCCTGGTGATGGCTCACTGACATTTATTTGACATTTGTTGTGCAAAGTCACACAGGTTGGACTTGGTAAATAATTGAAAATGTGATGGGGGAATCAAACTTAAAAGAGTTTGGAAGGGAAAACGTGTTATAAATCATGAAATCATAAATATTTAGATAGGTAGCAAACCAAAGCTTTATCTGGGCTTAGGCGGACTTTTATCTTGAATATGTTGCCAAGGATATGTATTTTCTAGTTTTCTGGAAAACTTACATTGCACATCCAGGAGGAGCGAGGCATTCTGCCGAATCTTCAGCGTGGGGTGCTCCATGACGCACAGGATCCGGGCGTTGTGGTGGGCTCTGTACACCGCCGGCAACCTCGCCTCGCTCTTGGCCCCACTGTTGATTTTGTAGCCGTTCTTGTCCACCTAAAGAAGAGAGAAAGGGAGGCGGTTCGCTAAAAAATTCCATTTCAATTTGATGCTAAACACTGGCAAATTGGGCCAAATGACAGGGGGATTTCCATTTTCCGTTCTTCAGTTTTCCACGGAGCTCGTGGGCGGTGTGGGCAGCCAATTAGTCAGGCCTGTTATCAGCGCGACATCATTAATTTAAATTAAAGTCCAAGGGCAAGGGCACTGCCACCCACAACGCCGCCCACCTAGCGCTCCTGCCACCCGCTGTGGCTTTTGCATGGAAATTTTGTTGGCACAGTTTTCAATCAATCATCCGGGGCGGTCGGTGGGTGGCCATGCCTGGGCCTGTGACCAGCCGAACACGCAAATTTGTGGCATTTAGGGTCCAAGCGACAAACACCCCAGACACTTACACACACACACACCCGTCTGTGTGTGGGGTGGGGTGTGTGCGCCTGACAGGTGGCAGTGAGTGGCAAGTGGGCGGAGGGAGTGCATTGCTCGACCGAAATGTCTGCTTTTCATTATGCTCGAGTGCAAGACAAACAAATTTTGGCACAACCGCAAACACCGACCGGCCGCCACCACCACCCACTTGGCCGCCAAGTCAGCAGTCCGGAAGATCCGTTGTTTGAGCCCCCGAGGAGAGGGAGCCGCACCTAATGTGTTTGCCGGCCGGCTGCGGTTTGCTCATCTTCATTCGGAGCTCCATTTGGGAAAGCTCGCCACTTGTCACTCAGCGGGTTCAATGGATTACATCCAGCCGGCTTACCTTCTCGCCCTTGATCTCCTCCAGCTCCAGCACCTCGGCGGACACCTTCTGGGCATGCCTGTCCACGCCGGGGCTGAGCAGCACCTCCCAGGTGAGCGTGGGTCGGGGATTGCCGCCCTCGCTGACGCAGGCCAGGTTCAGCTCGGAGTTCTCCTTCACGGGCACAAACAGATTGCTGGCGTCCAGGCGCCGTGAGTCGATCAGCAAATACGGTGGCTTGGGGCGATCTAGAGTGGGTGAGATATAGGTAAAATTAAAAAGAGCTAGTTTAGTAAGTAAAATAATCTTAATAAAATATTTTAGAAATATTTTAAAGTTCCCAAATTCTCGATTAAAGTTTAAAAAAGGAAGCTATTCGAATCCCTTAAAGTTCTAAAGTTTTAATAGCTTTGTTTTTCGGAAACTTGTTTTCTTTTTCTCAGTGATGGCAAAGTCATAAAAGCGAGCATTTCGCCAGGAGCCACATTCCGCAGTTGGCCCGGTCCCCTGGCCGGGCTAATTTGGCAGATGAAACGACCTTTTTAATATTTGTCTAAGCTGTTGGCCAAGTCGTGACAGGCGCGGCTGATCCCGGCCGAGAACGAGGAGGAGGAATAAGCTCCCTCTCGTTGCTGTGAAAATGGATACTCACCCAGGACGACCAGCTTGACTGGCCGGGCGTTCTCCGTGTAGCGGCGCGTGTTCTCCGCCTCGCACTGCCACTTGCCGTCATCCTCGAGCATCACGTTGGTGATGGTGAGGGCGCCGTTGGCCTCCTTGATGAAGCGATAGTCGGTGACGCGCGAGGTGCGGTCCATGGCGTGCACCACCTGGAAGCAGGGGAGAGAGCAGAGAGCAAACGTTAAGGATAGTGGCAAGGATGCGGCGTTAAAACTAATGCCCGTCGCGGAATTATGCAAAGCGCCTTTTGAAACTTTTAATGCAGCGCATTAAATGGCCATAAATTCCCGCGTTAAATGCAATGCTCCGCCGCCGAGTGAAACAATTGCATTTAATGTTTTCATATCCATTTATTTACACTTGGGCTTCGCTGGCGCATTTTATTACATTTCGCATCAAACAAGCGCAATAATGACAATTAAATGAGGACTGGGGCTGCCCCACACATGTTATCCACTGGTAATGTGGCAACAATGAACTGGCGGCGGCGGCGGCTTAAAACTGTTGCCAATAGTTGTTGGCCAGTCTGCGCGGGGCTTAATGCAAACGGGAATTTATGTGCGCATTCAAATGCCTCGGCCGCAGGGCAGGAATAAAAATTATGAAGAGTGCAACAAAAGCAAAAAAAAAAAAAAAAAACCAAAAAAGGAGATGCCACAGCGGGCACACATATTTATGTGGAAATGTTTCGCACGCTTAATGCGTTTAAGTGCCAATTAAATGTCTGGCTAAGAGTGGGAGAGAGCGGACGGGGGAGGCGGCCATAAATGAAACGCAATTTTAATTGCATTTGCAGGCAGAGAGATTAACTTTTGGGCTCGGATTAAGGAGAGCTTTGGCCCGAGGAGCAGCGAAATACCCTCACCATTCTCTATACATTACTGAATCTACTCTACAAATGCTTCCTTACATTAATTTCTAGAGTTTCATATGTAACCGAAAATGCTATCATTCAATATGCGGTTATCAGTTTTCCAAAAGTTCTCTTCAGGGAAAACATGACAAAACAACTAAGGCCATATTGATAGAGAAATAAAAATAGGAAAAGCCGGGAAATAGAGACTCTGCGCATACAAAGCGAAACAAAAAATGTAAACAGAATATTTGTATGCTGCACTTCCGGTTCCGTTTGTGCGTTCGCCATTTTCAGTTCTCTCTGTTTCGGTTTAGACCCGCCGCTTACGATTCTTTTCGATTCGTTTCGTTTATATTTTTCAAATGCAGTGCAAATATTTATGCGTATATGAATTTCACCCCTCCCTTCCTCCCCCCAATCGGTGTATGTGTGTGTGCGTGAGGCGACTTCCGGCGCGCATTTGCCGCAGTCGCCGCAGCGGCCATTTGCAGAAAATTTATTAACCAGCGACGCATTTGACTGGCAACTGGCAAAATGGCAAACTGGCAAACTGGCAAGTGGAAACTGGATTCTGGATTCTGCGTGGCTGTGCAGCGGGGCATTCAGCTGGAAATTTATGAGGTCGATGGCGATCCGAGGCTTTTTGGCATCCACATCCACATTCACATCCACAGCCAGAGCCAGAGCCAGAGCCAGATCCAGTGCAGTTCGAGGGCCAAGAGCTCCGGCTCATGTCCAGGCCTTTGGCACCTGGTCGGGGCGAGAGTGTGAGGCCTGGATTTTTCCTGGTTTGGCAACATGGCCGCCGGACAAAAGCGTTAAATGAGCGTGGCAAATCCTTGTTTACAGCGACGAGCGTTCGCCGGATTACACGCTCGATTGTTTCGCGACGCGCCATTGTTGCCGCCGCTCTCGTTTTTGGGGTAATTATGAATTCGGACGCCTTTGTTGTGCCCCGGCGAGTGCGGTGTGTTGTCAGCTGCCTCGATTCGCATAAATTGCTGAATATTTGAAGGCGTGCACGCATAACTTTGCATAATTTGGGGCCACGTTATCGGTCCGCTGCAAAAGGTGGTCAGTGGCAGCGGTGGGTTTTGTAATTTTCTAATTGCATTGTTGGCCAAACTTTTTGGCAATTCGCGATTTACATTTAATTTTGCCCAACAGCCCTGTTGTTCATTTCCACCGATCTGAATGCGTGCATAATAATGCAAATGAATATTCTATTTTTTGCCTCGTTCGGGCCACCGTGTTTTCTGTTGAATCTGTTACTATACCCTTTCAATATTTCATTTATCTCGCAGCGCACACACAGGAAATAACATAAAGCCCTGTTAAAGTCGATAAAAATGCGAATGTGAAGAGCAAAGCTAATATAATAAACGCCCCCTTCTGGGTGCATTCTCCATTGACGTTCGCTGACAATTAGCTTCATGCCTCTCCCAAAAGAAGGGCATTCCTTCAGCTCCGACCATTCCAAACAGACGCTTATTTCCTTCAAGGGCCTCCGCCGAGGAGCACTCCCTTCTGACTGGAGAAATGGCTACTTATATCTATCACTTGCTTGGAATTGCAAAAATCTTGTCAGCCAACATTGCTCACTGACTGTCGCGCCATCCGCCGCCCAATTCCCCGCGACGACTCGGAGCTGCTAACTTGAAATTGCTTTCGGCAAATATATTAGCCTCTTGATAATATTCAACAATAAATTCCTTGGCACTCACACTGGCAGACACAGGAGCCGGGGCTGGGCAGGACAGGACGGGGCAGAGCAGGGCAGGGATGAACTCCTTTAGCCGTTGTTCCCGCTCGGGGACTCTAATGCATTGTGCAACGCTCTAGAAAGTACAACAAAAGTCGCTCATGTTGCAAGCTGTCAGTGCAACACTTGTCGCATGTCATTGCCGCAGTTGCAATGCCATCGAGTGGAGTGAGAGCTGCAACTGGAGCAGAGTTCTAGTGGGAGGGAGGCTGTGTCAAGCCCGAGTGCAATTGCCGGGGAGGGCTTAACGCAACTGGGGATAATCACAAACTATATATATATTTCCGCACACCAGGAAACCTAAAGCCCTGCTTCGGTTACAGGTTGCCCGAGTCCTCATGTGTGGCCACTGGGTTTCTTTTGTATGTTGCAGGTTGCTACGAGGTCTATCTCTTGCTCTTGGGTTTCTTCTAGAAGTTGCTATTTGGTTTCTAATAGTTTGTTTTTACGATACTTTTCAGTTCGCATTTTCTCATATTTATTGCTGTATTTTCTTCTGAATTCTGCATATGGCTTCTTTTACTACAACTTTAAAAGGAAAAGAGCATCCCCAGGTCGTTCTACTGTCTCCGATTCGCACTCCACACACTAGCACACACATTGTTGCCGCATCATTGTTGTAATTGCCGCAGCCTGCTCGTTACTGTTGCCCTATCTCCCATCCTCCAGGATGCTGCTCATCCCATCCCTCTTTGCTCTTACACATGGCTGGCTTTTGTTTTAACACAACTAATACAATTGCACCGCTGGGAAATGCGCTGCAATGGCAGCCAGAGATCCCAGATCCGAGATGCGATGGATGTTGCTGCTGCAGCTGCAGTGGCGTTGATTTTATTTGCCGTTGTAGCACTCAGAGCCAGAAGGAGCAGCAGCAGCAGCAGTCGACCAGGGCCGACATTGTAAGTAACTCAATAAAGTTGTCAAAGGTACAAGGCAGGCGGCGTGTTAGCAACTTAAGCCCCGCTTTCCCTGCTTTCCCGCCGCGCTTTTCACTCCCACTAAGTGGCACCGCATTGTTGCTCATTTTCATTTGGGATCTCTGGGGCTGACTGATTAATTTGCCGGCTTGATGTGATTTACGCTCTCCGTTGCAGTTGCATTAAGGCCTTCCTCGGGGAGAGCAACTTGTCTATTAATGGAGCGCCTTAAGTTCGCCCCTAATTGACTAATGGAGGCTTATCGGGCGTCGCCGGATAAAATTTATGTTAGCCCGCAGCCGGGAAGAGCGGGTTTGTTGACCTTAAACCTGAGCCCCGGCCCATAAATAAGTTTGCAGCGCCACAAAGTGTGCAACAAGGCGGCTGCAACCGTAAAACTCCTATTTCAGCTCACTCTGTTGCCGGGTTAAGGTTTATGTCTGGCAATTGTCGCCGGGCGCAAAAATATGGCACTATAAAGCCAACAAATTGCCAGACAAGACAAGGTGGCGGCGGAGGATGAGTCGCGGCGAAGAAAGCTCTGGATCAGGTATGCCCAACCTTGGCGACCGAGCTTAAATGATTGCGTCGAGGGAGTTTTTCTGAGGATTATAGATAGAACATATCCACTTACTGGATCAATCGATAGAAAACTTCTTAGTCGAAAATATCAGTTATTTCGGTCAATAAATTTGAGAAAAATAGTGAAAATTCATTCTATATAAATCGGAGTAAGTTACATACTTATTTGGGACTAATCGAAAAAAGTAGGAAAACAGACAGTACTAATGGACCTTCCTAAAACGATGATCTCTTAAACACATATAGACTTTCCACCTAACTAACACATTACCTAACATTTCCTTGTCTATAACCTATAACACCCCAACCCCTACAGTAACAGTTAGAATAATGTACACAAAAACTATTGGTAAGAAAGACACATTGTTGGTATTGACATCACCAGCTCTGTTAACGACCCATACAGTTTCCTTTCCGTGTATTATAAAATACAAAATATGGAAAGCTGAGGCACACCCCAACGATCCCTGGAGATCCACAGGACTTGACAGTATGTGGCGAGACATTTCCACTTTCGATGCGAATGCAATTGGATAGCCGACGTGCAGGCAATCCCGGGTTCAAGCTGCTGACAGGCAATTTAGTGGCTTCAAACGGAATCTAAAGCGGAATGCAAATGCAAATAACAACAAGTAGGCAAACAATCGCAGTTTCCGGATCCAACAATGTTGGCCTGCGTTGCCGCAAGAGTGCAACACTTTTCGATACCGACTGCATGTTGCTAGTTGCAGGTTGCAAGTGCAGCAGCAACAGCAGCCACTTACCTGCCACAGACAAGAGCAGCAGCAGCAACATCCACAACAAATAGCTCTGGCACGTACACAAAGTGGCATTGCTGCTGGTAGTTGCAACTATTATTTGCCCATCAACAACTTGGCCTGGCAGCGTGTTGTATTTACACCTGAGCTGGAGTGGCGTGCACCTCGGTTATGGCCCCCACACAAACCCAGACATATTTGCCCACAACCGGAGGCCGATGGGGTTTGGAAAGCCAAATTGAAGGTTCATAAAGTGTGTGGCTGAGTAAGGGGCCGTTCCAGGGCACTATCTCTCTGTGCGACTCCTTTTTTCGCACAAAGTGTGGGCAAAACATGCTTGCAACTCGGCGAAACTCTGCAAACAGTTATAATTGCATTACGCCGAGAGGTTTTTGCTGGGAAGTGGGCTCACAGCCGTTAGCGTTAGCAATTACAACTCAATAACTTTCGGCTCGGCTGGCGGGGGAAGAAGTTGCAGCTCATGTTAGCTGCCGGCTGCTGTTTTCTGTTTTTTGTTTCCCGCTTTGTTGCTAACAATTTCCATCAGCGGGAGCAGACTGGTGGGCGTTCTGGCATAGCAAAAAGTTGTAATTAGAAGCCCTCGTCGCTGCTGCATAATGAGGCAATCGAGCAAGAAGCGCGACCCTCGAAAGATGAGCTCTGCCAGCACTTGCGACATCAGAAACTATCAAATAATAACGATTATCCTATTTGCATAATGCGGCAGTTAAGCGACAAAGGACCAGACACCGAGACAGACACAGACTCCGAGACAGACCCGGACCCGCAGCAAAAGCCCTGCCACTCGAGACGTCTCGGCCGGAATAAAAATAAAGCCAGGAGCAGTCAGGCAGTCAGACAGACAGACAGATAGACAAAGAATAAAGATAGAGAGAATGGCGGAGGGGAAGTGGAGTGGGCAGGGGACTGCAAAAGGCCAAGAATGCAATTAAAGTCAGCACAAGTTGGCAGATCCTGACAGCTCGAGAGGGCTCTTCTCGGGGCGGCTTGGAACTAACTCACCTGGCCGTTCTTGTACCACATGCTGGTGGCAATGTCCAGGTCCACCTCGCACATCAGCTTGATCTCGGAGTGCTGCTCGGCATAGACCACGGACATCTCCTCGGCCTCGTAGGGATTCGGCGGCACTGGCCGTAGGGGCAGCACCCGCGGCTCCAGCGGACCCTCGTCCTCGTCGTCCTCCGCCTCTTCGCGACTCTTCCGCGCGAAGAGATCCCGAGTGCTTGTGCCGCTGTCGAACTCCTCCACATCGTCGATGATGATGACCGGCTCCTTGGGCTTCGGTTGCAGGTCCTCGGGTGCCAAGTGGAGCGTCGAGCGCGGCCGCTTCACCTTGGTTTCGTTAAAGTAAGAACTCCTCCTGGTGGCCAGGGAACTTGAGCTGGTGGCCTGCACGGTGGTGGCCACGGCTGTGGTGGTGGTGCTCGTTGAGCTGGAGCTTAAGCTGGAACTGGAGCTGGGTGGTGTGTATATCGCATCCAGGTCCTCCTCCTCGGTTTCGCGGCGCTGACGCCGCTTGGCCTCCCTGTGCAGCACTGCCCGATGGGCCTGGTGATGGGGCTTCAGCTGGCCGCGCCACTTGGCCCACTTGGCCTTGGCCTTCTGGCAGTTCTTCGAGCATTTTCCCGGCTTAGCACTACTGCCGCGGTGGTCAACTGCCGCGTCTGCCTCGGACTCGGCTGATATGCTTAGCCAGCTGTTCCTGCTCGTGCTGCTGCTGGTGATGGCTTCTCGGCGCTCGGCGGGCTTCGTCCTCTGCAGTGACTTGGCGTTGATGTTCTGCGGCTGTGTGTAGGTGGTACCTGTAATTGAGAAGGAGAAAACCGATTAGGAAAGGCGAGAAATGATTTAAAATCATTTAAAAATGTGTCTAAAAGTCAGGCTTCTATTTAAACCAAATATGGCTTTGCCCTGTAGGATTTCTCATGTTGAATTCGCAAGGAGCAAACGAGAAATATTCATATTAACAATGTATCTGCAAACACTCTGTTTGATCTTTGGCGCACTTATTTGCACTTTGCCAGTTGCAACCCAGATAGACTTAGGATAGAGGGAAAAATGGCTCCAGGACAGGAAGCGTGCTGGGATGGGAGTATCAATTACATTGCCTTGTGTGGCATTCCCCAGGACTCATGCATTTATTTACGAAATTTCGTAAGTTGCCCCAGCAGCCAGCCAGCGGCATCGATTGAGAAGCCGAGAAGGAGTCGAACGGTGAAGGAGTGTCCTTTCGACATGTTTTCCCTATGCATGCAAATCCCGGCCTAATCTGCTGCACATTCAAAGCTATTTTCATGCCTAGGCCCTGTGCTCCTCTCTGTGTTCGTGTGTTGCTCTTTGACAACTCTGCTTATTGTCTGCCTCAGATTCAGAATTTCCAACACCCCCGGTCCACCCTTTCTCTGTTCCCGGTTCCCTGTTCCCCGGCACTGTTGTTGTTTTCCTGCTGGCACTCCTGTTGTTGTTGATAAATTTACACAAGTGTATGACAAGCTTTCAAATGGTAATTAATATTCATCTGAGACGAGTGCCGAGGGAGGGGCGTGGGAGTTGTCGGAGCCGGAGCGGGGAAATCCCCTATCTGAAAAGACAACTACAGGCTGCCCTTCCCCAGTTTTCTATGATCCGAAAGTCAACTGTAGCCGGCAGCAATGCATATCCACGGGGAGAAAATCCTACACTTAATGGAGATCACGGAAATATAAGGGAATGAAAATAATTTGTATAGAAAGGAAAACTGGATAAGTTTGTAGGGAACTAGTGTCTCACCCTAGTCTCTTAAGTTTGGAGCTATCAAAATTAAACTTGGCCGATAGTCTGACTTATTTGCAGTAAAAATTCATCAACTGCTTTCAAAAGGTATGATTAAGCTTTTATTATAATAAAGTCAGAGCACAGATCAACGCATCGAATTTTGTATATAAAATTGATGGTTTTAATCCTGGAATATATTGAAATATTAACGACTTTAGGGAAATCATTTGCTTTCTAGCTTTTAGAGGACTCCAAGCAGTACTAAAATATTTTTGAACCCTCCCGAAGCTAGCTTCCTAGCTTGTTAGGCATGATTTCTCTCGGTGCAGGAGCCAATGTCTGTGGTTAGCTGACAAAAGCAGATCCAGACCCGGGAATAGTCTCGCAGCCCTTTCTTCGCACTCCTTAGCCCTGGGGCTTTAGCCTTCATCCTTTGCCTTCTCCTTGCTTCTTGCCCCACTCTCTGTTCTCCTTTCTCCATTCTTGTACACCCCTTTCTCATTGTCTGGCTGGCGCTATTGTCTTCCAGCCCTTTTCTCGTTTTCGGGGCGTTACTCATCTCTCCCCGCTGTCTGTCTGTCTGCTGGCTTTGTGTTTGCAGCTAAATTAAAGTTGTCATTTTTCAAGTGAACGCACAAAAGTATGCAATGCGCCTAATAAATTTCTGCCTGGCATATCCTGTTATTCGGGCGAGGCTCCTCCGCCGCTAGGCTCGACTTGCATAGGCATAACTAAGGGAGGTGCTACGGGGTTAGTTATGGAGTAGTCGTAACTCCCTGCAACACACACAGACATGCTGTACACACACACACACACTCCACACACTCTCTATGAGATGCGCTAAAATGTTTTCACAACAGCTTAAAAGTCGGCTACACTTTTTGCCAGAGTGTGTGTGTTCGCTCGGTGTTTGTTTGCATGCGCTGCTGTATTTGTTGTTTGTGCTGTAACTTAAGTTGTAAATGAAGATTGCGTCGGAAATTGCACAGTCTTCACTGCCACGCCCCCTCTGGTCCTTCGCCCCCCGAGATGTGCGTGCAAATTTAATGAAGCTGCCACACACACACACCGACAACCACCCACTTCGGCACTCACACTCTGGCAAACACTCGAGCATGCTCGAGCTTCAAGCTCTTCTGCGGCATACGCTGCGCCGCATAAATTTCTGGGCGGGAGCAGGAGCCCGGAGTGGAGTGGGCTGTTTGACAGTTGATAAAACACTGCTGCTTCTTGACAACAATCAAACGTGTTTTCCACACTCTGCTCATTAGCCCTCGAAGGGCTTCAGTGCCTTAAAGTTTCTTGATTTGGAATTGGAATTTGTATTGCTATAATAACCCCTGGATAATATAAAAATATATATCAAAAGAGGGAACAATAACGGCCTCCCTGACCCGGTCCAGACATAAAACATCAGATGTGACTTGACCAACATTTCAATTTATGTTAACATAACAATACCTTCTACACCTCCCTAACACAACTCGGACATATTATAAACTTGATTTTATTTTGGATTAGTTTGAGATTTTTAAAAGTAAAGCAAACAGTACGCCAATCTTAATGAAGACTTAGTTTATTTTTTTTAAACAGAGCATACTTTTAGACACATTTTTAAATGTTTTAAAATCACATGTACTTATACATGAAATAACCACTTATTCCTATAATTTTTACTACAAATATGTATTTTAATTTCTGTAATTTTTTAGAAACAAACCAAATAAGTACCCCCCATTTCAAGCCCACAAATTGATTGCCTTGCTTGAGGCGCTGTCATCCGCTTAATTGGATCGTTTTTCGAACGTTTTGCGGAATAATATTAAAACCAATATTATTCCGCAAAGCGTTCGATTCGCCCACATAAATCAGGCTGTTTTACGCAATTATTGCAAATAATTTTTTACACGAAAATCGCTCAGCTTTCCAGGCATGACAATTATGGCATTCGATGCGACGGGGCGAGCTTATCAATATGCAAAAAAGCCGTGTCCCTTTTATGGACTGGCAAACCGATGCCCGCCTAAGGGCGGATCGGACAATCAAGCTCTGACATAATTACATGCTCGTACATTCGACTATAGGCGTACATATGTCCCTATATGTCAGCCCGATTACGGGGGCGGTGGCGTGTGAGAGGGGCCACTGTCACATTTAACTGGCAAAAATTTCATCGATTTTTTTCCACGCATTTTTTCGCGTTTGTCCCCGGCCAACATGCAAATGACATCGAGTTGAATTTCATTTTGTGCCACTACGGCTTTCCTTTATTGCATTAATTCAACATTCATTTAATGCACTCGACTCGGCGTGTTTGTGTTGTCTTTAATAATATTATTCTGTGTAAGTAGCTATCGGAATGCTGAGGGATTGCAACGGAAGGAGCGGTTTACTCTATGCAATCATAAGTTGTACGTTACAAGCAGGCAGCATTGTCCTTAGCTTAGTCCTTTTCTAATTAACTCCTGCCCCCATTTCGTCTGCCTATTTGCAAATCCGAGTGTTTACTTTGGCCTTTGACTCCTGCACTTGGAATAATAATACAGGGAAAAGGACTATATTTAATAAAAGAGAAATATATCTGGACTTTGATTGCGATTTCTTGAGAAGAGTAAAGCTGCAAGCATTTGATTATTATTTAATTTTGCTTATACTTTCATCCCTTCCCGTGGCAGGCACCACATTTTCTCTCTCTGCACGGGCTCCCCACCCATCTGGCTCAGAAACTCGTGCTGAATCACGGACCAAACATTAAACAATAACTCGCAAAGGCAGTCAATACCCTCGGCTCAACTTAACTCGACTCGGTTCGGTTGCATTTCCACCCCTGCCGCCACTCTTGCATTTCCCATTTCCCGCTGCCCTGCCCTGTCAACAGAGCCCCCTCGTTATGCAAAACATTCTGCCGAGTGGCGGCGTGCGTGTGTGCGTGCGAGTGCGAGCCCTGCACTGAGCGTTGATTAGGTTAATGTCCTTAAGGCATAAGAACAGCTGGCAGTCCTCGTCTCCATGACCAGCTCTGCTCCGCTCTCGCTCCCCGCCACCAAGCCGGTCCTGAGCAGCTTATGGTTCGCCCGCTCTCCGGCTCCGCAGGACATGTGAGACGGTTGTGGGTGCAGCGAGCACCTGGGCCAAAAATGGAGAGGCAACAGCAGCTACTGCATGCACCCGCTTGCCTTGTGCATTGTGTTTAAGTTCCACAACGTCGACAACTTTGCCAACCGCCACTTAATGCAAGCGCTGAGCTCGGCGCGTCCTGGAGGGGGGGTCCTGAGCCGGGGCGGAGCGTGCTCCGGTGCGGGGGCGTGGCACGACTGCACTTTGCCTGGTGTGCGGTGGCGGCTTTTGTGGCAAGCCAGCAAACAGCAGAGGCAAAGGCAGCGGCAGGAGGAGGAACAGGGGGACCCCCTCATTACTGCCATTGGCAACTAAAAGGCTTTTAATCGCTCCCGAACACTCTCTCGCTCACCCTCTCCCCCTTTCCCGTAAAATTATTGTGAGAATCTAGATATAAGCTCGAGTTATTCCTTGCGAAGGTTGTCGAGAATTAATTGACATGTTGCCACATATTGCCAGCTTCAGTGAATTTGATAGGGTGCAGGATATAAATTGCTGACGTTATGGACTAATTAGTATCCTGCCGCCAACTGAGGCATATCCCCATATAATTTTCACCCATGTTACTAAAGTCCTTGGGCTCTGCTCTAATTTAGCCTTGATAATGAGACCTTCTACTAGGTAGAAGACTATGCCTTTAAGTTCGTTGAAACATCTGGGCTTACTTTGATTGGGGCCTACTTTAAGCCAAGGTTCATGATGAAACTCCTTGAAACCTACGTGATGCTTTTTCAGCCTCTCTTTGGCTAAGTGGTCGAGCGAGTTGATGCGCGCTGCATTGTTTTTTTATGATTATGCTTGTGACCTTCCGAGGCCACTCGCCCTAATGTTCGTGGCTAATGCCCGGCCCACATGTACATAGTTCCATCTCTGGAGCCCCTGGAGTAACCGCATTCCTTGGAAGTGCCACATCATTGCACAGGCCGCATGTTGCTTCACTACACACACACAAGGCACACAAACAACGACAGAATGCGAGGACAATGTCGGCGACATTTACACAGTGTCAACTATAAGAGCGGGACGCAGGACGCAGGCAGAGGTAGAGGCCAGGTGCAATTGGTATCCTTGGGCCAGGTGCGTTGCCTGCTCACTCCCTGCGCTGTCTCTGCTTTGCAATTGTGTCAAATTAATTGTCAACTGTTGTCGCTCCGCTCCACTTCACTCCACTCTCTTTCTGGCACACACACACACAGTGTGTGCCGCCTGTGTGTGCTTTGTGTGGCTGTCTCTGTCGTCTGTTTGATAAATTGCATTTAATGGCTGCCGCCAATTAAGAGCAATTTTTGCTGCCGTTGCTGCTCGGCATTTTTGTTTTTGCCAGTTGCCAGTGTGTCCCCTTTTATTTAGCCCCTGTTTCTGCCTCTGCTCGGGCAGTTGCTTTCAATTTGGCCCGGCTGCAGTTTTAAAGTGACATCACAGCCACAGGAGCCGGAGCAGCTCCAGCTCCAGCTCCGGGCCTAATAGAAATTGATAGCTGCCTCTGGGCACAGCTGACCACGTTCTCCGGCCATATTTCTCACTTCAGCACGCGCGGCGGTACAAAAATTAGATAAAACATTACGGGACTACGTATATTACGTATATTAAATGCAAGAAACTCGCTGCCCGGGTCATTTGGCATCTATAAAAAAAGGAAAGAAAAGGCTGAGGCCCCTATCTGCCGTTTCCCCTCGGTCTTTGCCGTTTGCTCCTATTTCTGCCATCACGACTTCTTCTTCGGTATTATTTATGTCGCCGGGTGACTCTGCCAAAAAGGTCGCCACTTTGTCCCATCAGCCTCTGCATTGTCGTTGGCAGGGGTATTTATGTTTTGTTATCGGGTTTGTCAAAAAACGAGTGATGCCCAAAGGGTATGTTGAATGGGATATGAGAGGTGGAAGATCTTTAATTAATATATAAACCTTAATTTTTAATGATATGAAGTATACGTCTATTGAAAATTAAAGGATTTCTTTCTACTTTAAATTATTAGTGCTCCTTAGAATCAAGTCTTTAAATAGATCAAAAAGCTTAAATATATACTCTAGTGACTCTTTCAGTCGAAGGACAAAAAACTCCCCAAGTGACAGGGTATCTCGAATTGGACCCATCGGAGATGTTCGTCTTGCGCCATTCTCTGCTGATGCTGATGCTGCTGGTCATTAGGCGTAGCGTACTTAGCGGCTACGTGCTGTGACCATCGCCAACCGCAAATTAAGTATACGCCGCGTTGCGCCACCGACTCGCCAGTTGCCAGTCGGGAAGTATGCTGCAGTTTCGCTTGGCCCGAACAAACAAATGCTGAGACAACAAACAAGAGCCGAGCAATAGGTCGATGGAAGAGGGGAGAGCGGAGACCAAAGAGCGCTGGACAAAAGGGGCAGCGGTTCCAGAGCAGAGCAGAAGAGCAGTCAAAATGCCAGCTATGTCCTGACGGCTCTTCTATGCGCTAGCAAGGAGCTCCGTTTTGTTTGCGCGTCCTTTTGCCTGTTTGTTTGTTCACTTTTGGTCCGCTTCCTCCTCGCTGGCTCCTTCTTCCCCGCGGAGCCTGAATTAAGCGCCAAAAAATGTGCCCGGCACGTAAATAACTCCACACAGTCGCGTTTGGGGCGCTTGGGGAACGGGGAGCACAGAGCGAGGTGGCACGTGACCAAATTTCGATGGCAACTTTGTTTGGGGATGCGCTCCCGACTTTATCATGTTTTCATTTCGCGGCGTTGGCTTTTTAATTTGTGCACATTTACGGAGGAGTGGCATTTCCTATATAATTTTTTGCTTGCCGATGTGAGAGGACTCTTTTTTAGTGTTTTTCGTTATTTGCCCCTCGCTGCAGTAGCAAATTAATGCAAATAAAACGAAGAACCGTGCAATAAAATGTTGCCTGTCCTGTTGTTGTTTTTGTTGCTGCTGCAGAAGTCTGCAGCATAATTTATTTACTTGCGCTTTGACTTTGCCGCTTTCGGTTGTGCAGCAGACTATTTTTTGCCATGTTTTTGCGGGGCATTGGGAAATGCGCAATTAAAATGATAATTTTCCACAGTGGCACCACCACCACCGTAGTCCTCGGTTTCGGCTGCAACTGCATTTCGCACGTACAGTGAATTATAACCTGCCGCATAAAAGTAAGCTATAATTTAGCGCTTAAATGATGCGTGCTCTAGCCTTCCTGGCCATTTTCCTGGGCCATAGTTCCACTCCCCCTCCCAGCTCAGCTCTCCTCCCCCTAACCGGACTGACTTTATTGCATTCCTCGCACTCGACCATTTTTTATGTGCTTTAATTAATTCGCCTGACCACTGGCCCAAAAAGGGGAGGAGTGGGCGGAGAGCTAAGCAGGAAAACACAAAAAGGCAAATCTTATTAACTTTGGCAGACCGCCCTCTCCTTTCCCCTTCTCTTTCCCCTTCGAATGGCTCACAAATCCAATAAGACAGCAGAGGAGCTCACAAAAAATTCGCATTCAATAAAAATCAATAATCGGAGAGAGGAGGGGAAAGGAGGAGAGCCTGATGAAGAAATAGCCGTAATGCTTTGCTTATTACCTTCCAATTCATTAAATCTGCCGTCAAGCCGACCAACCAACCACCTTTTTCCCTCCTCTTAGCCCGGATTTCAGCCAAGTGGTCAGCCCTTTTCACTTTCGCATTGACGTGGAAGCGACCCAAGCTTGGGAGATTTTTCCCAGTATTTTTTCTCCGTGGGATTGGATCTGGGCTGTATGTGAGTTTTGATTGTCTCTTCGGTTCAGTGCATTTCTTTTTTTGGCTCGAGAAATTCGAAAGTTGCCTACGGAATGTGATGGATGAGGGTGACGCATTTTGGGTAACAATGGAACTTGGCTAAGATATGCTTAATGATAGTGATACTAGGTTAAGGCAAAGATATTTTGTCACTTATTTACACTACAAAAAAATCACATTTATTACTTATTAGATCGTTTATAGAACGAAGCAAATGATGATGTCCCACATAATTATATCATTTTTACGGTGTGAACTTGCCATCAGCTTCTATTTTATTTCCATGGGCATCGTTCCAGCTCCCATTTAAATCAATAAATCACTCGAGCCCCCAGTTATTCGTTGGCCTAAGCAAAAGCATCATCCATTTGCACACACACACATGCTGGGAACTAAAACTAAGGCATCGAGACAACAAAGCCCGAGAGCGACCCATCCGATTCCGATTCCTGCTGCCGGCTCGGCACATTCAATCATTTTTACACCCTCCAGAACTGGGTCCTATCAGGCGTAAATAATCAGAAACGCTGGCTAAATAATAAATACATGTGTGCGAGTGGACTGTCTGCCGCTTCCTTGGGCCCCTCGGTCAGTCCTCCGCTGACCAATCAACTGGCATTAATGGCCAGTCCCAGCGAGGCACTTAGACTCACTTCGAGAGGCATGAAAAATGATGCAGCCACCCGCCGTCCGTTCACCTTGCTCAAGCAACATGAAAATAAATATTAAATAATCATTTATTTTCACACAAAAATACAACAAAAAAGTGTGTGCTTTTTTTTTCCTTTTATTGTTTGCTTTTATGTTTGTTTGCCTTCACTTGGACACCCGCCGCACCACGGTGCGTATGCGCGTTATGCCATGAGAGGCTGGAAACGCCTTCTTAACGGCTCAGTGCATTGCATTTGCTTTGGGTGCGAGTGTATGTGTGTCTGTGCCCCGAGGAAACAGGTCAGCCTACGGCAGGTTTTACGGCCATATTAAGTGTGTTTTTTTGCCTTGACAAATGTACTATTTCTATATACTTTCAAATTAAAGGTATTTTCCCAAAAATGTATATTTTTTTCTGACTTTTATAGCAACATTATTGTCTATTGTCTATTGATTGATTTACAAGAACAATAATTGCTAGCCAAGGAATGACATTTTATTAACAAGTTTTACATTCAATTTAAGTGATTTTATAACGAGTGAATTCATTCACTTTCGTTGCATTTGAAAACAAAAGCAATAATTTCCCACTTGCTACATTCCTCGTGCCAGGCAAAGCCGCAAAATGTGGAAAATTGTGCTAAATGTTATGCGAAAATGCACAAAATGCCACGGCAGGGCAGGGCAGGGCAAGGTGAGGCTGAGCTCTGGAAAGCAGGTGCTCGACAAAATAAATTTTAATAAACAGTACGCATACGTCAAACGGCTACGCATACACGTCTCTTCGCCACACACACTTGTGCACGTAATTGGCGTCAAAACAATTAGTAGCATTTTACAGTTTACAGCTCAAAGTTTACAGTTGCTGCACACCCTGCCCACTGAGCCACCCCCCCGAAATATATTTCGCACAAAACTGCACACAAAACTATGCAGCGGCGGCAAATGCTGAAACAAAAGCTGACGAGCTGACTAAGTGGCAAATGTGATGAGCTCTCGGCAAGAGCGGCGGCAGAGACAGTCAGGGACGTAGACAGGTGCAGCGGCAGGTGCAAAGGTGAGCAGCTAAACAGGCGAGTCGGTGAGGGCAACAGTTGGCAGGTGAGCTGCGTAAGCCCGGGAAGCGAATGCCAAAAGCGTTGAAGCTTCTGACACACTTTCGCAATGGAAATGCATTTGACGAAGAGAATAGGCCACCCACTTGGCTGTAATAAATTACGGTAATTCAGAAAACTCTTAGCAAGGCCGGAAGAAGAGACAGGCACAGGGTGTTTGGAAATAAAATACATAAACATTGTGTGAGCCAAGTAGGTGCAACTCCCAAATTTAGTCTTTATAAAGATTTATTGAATAATTTTATTTTACTCTTCAAGGTTTTCCATATTTAAGCCACCTTAAACAGTAACTGTCACCCTGTATCTCCCAAGTGTAAGAGTCAGGTATTAGCATACGCTGAGCAAAGAAAGCTAAAGCCTCGCCAGAGAAATGAGTCAAAGGAAGCTGGCAATATGTGTGTCGCAATTTCCGTTTGAAGTGCACTTCCTGGCAGCTCGCAAATGTCATGCAAAATTCCTGCTGCAATTGCACCTGCTCGTCAAGGTTGCTTCGCTGATTGCCCTGCATAAGTTCTCTCTCCCAGCTTTCCCACTTTTTCCACTGGCTTAATGGAAAAGTCGTGTGCGCTCCGTCAGAGGGAAATATGGGTAGAGCATGTGTGGCCCACTTGGAGCGACAGCGTCGGTTGATTTAAGCAGCGACATTTCAGCGCTTTAACCGTTCGATATCAATATTCCCCATAACCCATTATAAACAAACTGTCGAGCTTCCGCTTAATTTCATGTGCTGACGTCCTCTCTCGGATTCAATTTTGCGAGAAAGTTGCAACAGCTGCTTGCAGTTGAAGGAAATCAAATTGAATAAAAAGTTTCTTTCTGGCCAAGTGGCCCCCGGCTGCGGCGGCGGCGGAAGTGCCAGGAGTAGGACCACATGGCGAATGCTTGATATTTCGCAAAGGATGCTCCCCCCACAGCTCACAGGCAGTGCCACCGCCGAGATGACAGGCAGCAACTGGCCACTTCAAGTGCAACTGTTGCACATCAAACAGACATCAAAGTGTGCAAACATGATGGAGAGACAGCCAAGTGGACACGCCGGGAACGCGAAGAGGACCAGCTAGATACAGATTGCAACTGCTATTGCGACTGCAGTTGTCGAGACTTTTTCCCAGAGAGCTCTGCTGAAAAGGTTAGCGGACTCCCAAGCTGGGAGTGTGTGTGTGCTTGAGCACTCTACACAAGCTCATCAGTCGTCATGGCAATCATGCACACAGAATATTGGAGAGAGGAGTACATCCGGGGCAGCCTGGCTGTGGCACTCGAAGATGCCTCCAATCTCACCGAGATTCCATCAACTTGAAGCGTGCAACTCGATCGGAACTCGGTCTCCTCTGTCGAGGTGACAAAAGCCAGAAAGTGGGTCGTTGAAATTGATCGGAGAGCTTGACCTGGCGCCCCTTCGGGCCTTATTTGCTCGGTTAACAAGCGAATTTCCATTCCATGGCTTCATTGCCTTCATGGCCCCTCCAGCCGAAGCCAATCTCGTTTCCATTATGCCGCCCTCTTCCTTGCACCATGAATCTGCTCCGAAAGCGAAAACATAATGAAAATAATTTGCCAAGAAAAGTAATAAAGTGGCAGCCTTGAAGGCCGCAAAGTACACACGTGCAGAGGGAGAAAAATAATGGAGGAAATCAAAAATCCCAGCAATAAATAAAATCTTAATTAAAGGACAGTGTGTGTTGCTACAGAATTCAGTGTTTTCAATGACTACATTTGCTTCTTAATTTCTTTCACTTTTAACTCCCGAATTTTCCCAGTGTCCTGTATGCATGTCTGGGTGTCTGGGTGTGTGCCCTGCATGTATTCGTGTCTCAATGGCGCTTTATTGTGATGTCGTTGGTCCTTCGCTCGCCTCGTATTTGTTTAGCCCGGCATTTTATTTTTACTGTTTATAAGCTGACAAAATTGTTTTTCTCCTTTCTGCTCCGGCCTGCCGCCCATTAAATGATCCGACCCGGCTCCTCCGTGGAGGGTCGTCGTGAGCCGTAAATGGGCCAATGCTGCGGCTACGTAATAAAACGAGAGCGAACCACAAGCAATAATTGGCCAAGGTCCGTTTGGGGGATTTTTGATGGCCTTGTCTTGTCACTGAGGCGAAATTAGTTCCCAGCTGCGTGGTATGATGGCCGAGGGCGCCTCCCCTTTGCCATCTTCCGTTTCCCGGCTTCCTGATGCGATTCCATGCAGCTGAGTGCAGAGATGATTCCATTTCCCCGCGGCCAGAACGGCTATGCGTGGCCGCATTCTTCTCTGATTAAATTTGGAGTTATGCACTCGGCCGTGGTGCTCGCTTCGCTGGCTCTGACTGGCCAAAAGGAATCGAGAATGGGAATCTAAATGCGGCAAAAAGGCATTCCATATCTATGTCAGTAAGCCATTGTTTTCAATTTCGATGTTAGCCATTGTTCTGCCACGGTTTTCTAGTTTCCTGAAGCCGGCTTTCGTGTTCATGGTTCTTAAATTGGTTAAGCCTTAAAGCCCTATTTTAAGGAAAAATTGCTCTCTGGTCACCATCACATTCATCCTGCTGGCCATCATGCCATAAACTTAATTATGGCAGAGCCAAATGAGCAATCAGATGACACTTGCCAGCCCGCCCGCTTAATTAACATGCCAAAATGCCGTAGACGTAAGGTGAAACTCCGGTTCATCGCGATTTTTATGCCTCACTCTTAACGTGGCAAGACAAAAAGTGAATCAAAAAAATAAGTGCCGGGCCTGGCTAGAGCTCCGCCAGTTGGCAATACAATTTGCCGTGACAAATGCGGCCATAAACAAAAATGGCGTCAACGATGCCGCGCCACAGACGCCGCTCTGCCATTTTCTAGTGCATGCGACGACAAAATGGCTGCCACAAGAGTCTGGATGAAAATTTCATTTCCCAGGCTGCGATGGCGGCGGCGGCGACCTTTTACGGTATTTATCACACGCGAAAACCCGTCTGCCAACTCGCTTTTCCCCGCTTTTACCCGCCCGTTTTCGTTTTCGGTAATGAAATTTCGCTTTAGCAATTACGGGCATCCCCGGGCCATGGCCGCGATAACTGGGGAATCGAGGGTAGCCGGGCTAAGCCGGCTAATAGCTTTTGAGGCTGGCTGGATGACTGGCTGACTGGCTGGCTGGCTGGCTGGGTGACTGACTCAATGGATGCATAAATTATGATGGGAGCGAGTGCACCCTCGCGCAGAAATCAATTCCAGGCTTTGGGCCAACAAAACAAAGCGTGTGGCAGCAGCATAATAACGGAGAAAAATGCAAGGAGAGCCGGAGAAAACAAAAACACAATTTATAAAAATATTTTCATGCCTTGCAGCTAAAATGTTATTAAAGTCAATAACATAAAGCCGGGACAATTCCTTCTGCCAGGCTCTCTCCCGGGGTGAGGGCGAAACTTTGTCAAATAAAAATAGCTTACAAATAAAAACAACTCGAGGCGGAAAAATAAAAATCATCAGCGAGGGGGGGATGCTGAGGGAAGGAGGGCGAGGCCAACAACTGACCAAGGCAATGTAATAAAAATAAATAATGGCTTTGACAAAAAATAAACGATGGCTGCGAAAAAGTTTGAATATTTATGAGTTTTTTATGTGCCAACAAAGGAGGTGAGCCAAGAAAAAGTCCGGCATTCGGTAGGGAAACGGAAAGAGGAGAAAGAGAGAGTTATGGAGTGAAAGTGGGAACTCCTCTGCGTTTCCCGATTAATTATGCCGCAGTCATCGATAACAGAGTGATTTCATTAAAGCAGTGAGCGAGTCAAAAAAAGGGCTCAATTGTTTATTTGAAAGGAATTGGAATGGAAAATAAACAATTTTAATTGGAAATAATATACCGAAAGTCAATTCAAACTAAAGCCCCATTCACACCAGTGCGTTATAGCGATAATTTTAATTTCGATAGGTAGCTCAGTTCGGTGTAAATATGCTATAAACCATCAGAAATCGATAAATTTACATTCTAGACTGACTTTTGGCACCAAGAAAAAAGTCATTTGGAAGCCAATTCCGGTCCGAATCAGTTTCATTTTGCAACAATCTTTCTAAGGAATATAAATTCTCGAAAATGGAATCTCTTGCTCAGACCATGTCCGTCGAGGCCATTGCCGCGATCAAGGCCAAGCGCCTGGCCATGAAACGCCACGACAAGGATGCCGCCGCAAACGCCAAGCGGCTGCAGCGGGAGAAGCAACGCCAGGTGGACGAGCACCAGGTGAATGTGTGCAAGCGAGCAATGGAGCGCGAGCGGCAGCACCGCCCCTTCGAGGACAAGCTTCTGGGCGAGAAGGAGCTGCCGGGCGTACTCCGTACGCTGGCGCTCGTCTACGACGTCCATACGCGTCGCCTCCTGTCCAAGAATTATGCCGGACCTGCCGAAGCCTCGGATCCGGAAGAATTACCAGAGGTCCCAGTGGTGCCACCACAACGAAATCCACCGGCCAATGATTTCTCGTCGAGATATAATCGCTATGACCAGGAGAAGTTCCTCAAGGGAAAGGAAGCCTTTGGCATCAATCCGCTGGGTACTAATCTAACGAAGAAGAAATTCGCTAAGGAACTAGGGAAGGTGTCTAGCAAGATCGGCAAGGAGACAAGCAAGGCGATCGCCAAGGGGACCGACAAAGAGATCGCCAAAGGGACCAGCCAGGAGGCTACCGCAAATGTGCCTTCATCCAGCCACCGGCACAGCACTGGCGAGAAGGCCAGACGCCGCTCGACGAATGATCATCGACCCATCATCGTGGTGCCGGCGGCCCTGACCAGCCTAATCACCCTGCACAATGTCAAGCAGCTGCTGCAGGAGATGCGCTTCGTGTCGGTGGACCAGGTCCGCAAGTTGGGTTTTCAGTCCGCCGAAGAGGTCGTCTTGGAACGCCATGTCCAGGTAACCGTTACGGATCCTTATACATTTAATATTAAAAGCCATGCCTTTTTTAGGGCCAACTCGTGCGCTACAGGGTGATCGACAACGTGAAGCGACTGAAGGCTGAGGAGTGGCAGCGGGTGGCTGCCGTCTTCGCCTTGGGACCCCAGTGGCAGTTCAAGGGCTGGCCGCACAGCGGCGATCCGGCTCCGATTTTCCATGAGGTGTGCGCCTTCCACTTGCACTTCAAGGACACGGCGCCGAGCAAGGAGCTGAGCAACCTGCCGGTGCACATGCTTGCCCTGCCGCAGCACGAACGGCACTTGGACTGCGGCATCCTGAAGGAGTTCTGGAAGAAGCTGGACCACCACATCGCCGTGCGGGCCAAGCAGTTTGCGTTTATGAAGCAGAAGTAGGGCCTTTTCCGCACATAGAGATAGAGATAAGCGGGAAAATCAATAAATGAAATTGAATAAGCCAGAACAAAGGACGAAGGACAAAGACACACGGCTCGGCGCAGCACGGCACACATGGGGCGGTCCTTCGATAATAAAAAGTGAACGGGCGCATCAGAAAAATATATCACGTATGTATAAAAATCATATAAAAACGCTGCGAAAACTGCAAACTTGGCAAGAAAATTAAGAGCACAAACAAGTCGGAAAATGGGGGAAAAGGAGGCGACTTGGCACGCGTGAGACAAAAGCTAAATGACACACAAAGGAGCAGTTGTGTGTGTGTGTGTCTGTGGGTGTACTTATGTAAGTCACTGTGCGTCCCACAAAACGTAAAACTGTCAACGATGTTCAGAGTGATGAGGCAACTGAAAATGGGGTGGCAATAAAGGCAGCTGCTGTTGGGGACTCGCTAAGGAGAGCGGTGAGCGCAATAAAAATCACTGGGAAAATGGCAATTTTTATATATACACACATACTCGTATTTAAATAAAATGCGTGCCAAGGCTCCGAGTCAGTGAGCATGTGTGGGTGTGGGCTTAAGAGGCAGGATATGAAGCAATTGGCAGGCGATAAAGGCTGTCAAAAGGAAATGCACTAAGCGCTTTAACAGTGGACCGAAAAGGAGGGAAGTCGTGAAAATGAATCGAAAGTCTCTAATAATGCTAAGAAAAAGCTGTAAACTCTTCAAAGACTATAATGTTGTAAGATACGTAGCGCCATTTGATTTTTCATGCTCAAATTTGTATTGTAGCCTCTAAAATTTTGTTAAGAGCCAAAGAGAGCGCTCCGGACCCAATTGCTTTCTCAAGCATTCTAGATCTGTCTGTCTGCAAACGTCTATTTTTCAACAGAAGATAAATTATTCAATTGTTAGCGCCTAATGCATCTTATAACATTATAAGCTCCTGCTTACAGCATTCCATTCCTTAAGCTAAATAAAAGCTAAAAAGTAAACTAATTCCTATACAATATAGAACTAAAATATCGTAACTATAATCTTAATCCCTATTTTTTAGTCGTCCTTTCAGCCCACTGTCAGCCATTCACTGGGTAAGTAGCCTCGAATGCCAATCTCTCCTTGGGATAATTTGCCAACTTACGCAACTCGCTGAAGACAACGGTAGGTCGCCCTCCGCCAGTCACCAGCCAGTCCACCCATTGTGGGCGTGTCAAATCGAGTTTCGTTGCCAATATTCAATTTTATAAATTGAAGCAAAGTAAAAGCAGAAAAAAAGTGTAGATAGAAATTGAATTCCGGCTAGCAGCAGAGCGAATGATATAAAATTTACACACATCCTGGCAGTCGAAGGGGAAAGTGAGTTTTCCACATAAGCTTGACACAAGGTTGACTCAAGCGATAACAGTTTGGATTACATCAGTGGCGGTGGGACGAGATTGGAGCGCCGCAATTAAGGATATCCTTTAAGTTGTGTCAGCGAACCTCCCTTTATTTATCGTTCGCAAAGTGGGAGTTGAACTAATGCAAGAACAATAAATTCACAAAACGGTTGGCCATAAATTTACGAAATTTACATTTCCCGAACGGGAGACTGGAGACCGGGGACCACGCAAAATCTGTCGCCACAGAACTGGATTCAATTGCAATTGCCATCGACAAAGCCAGCAGCGAGTCCTTTTCGCAATTTACCAACGCCAACGAATCGGACATAATTTAGCCCCAGTTGGCAGCCGAATGCTTTACATTTTGCATCCCAGCTTGATATAAATCCGCCGCCACTCTCCGACTTTATTTTCTGGGATTAAAGTGCACTCGCCCTCGTGCTCATCACATTTCTCGATGTTTTGGTAAACAAGCTTACCGGAAAAGCCAACTAATATTAATGAATTGACCTCTCCAGCTCAGTTTTCCGATCTGTGCACTGGCAAGACTTGAAAATTGAATCGATATCATCTGCTGGCATTACACTTGGCTTAAAACTGATTACACACTGACTTGAACAAGTTTATGCCCAAGTGCCCGGACACCTACACATGCGCCACGTGTCTACATATATATTTATATATATATAATATCGTTGTACAAAGTTTTTTACTTCACACCCAAGCGAAAGCTGAGCTGAGAAGCGAGGAGCACTTTGAGCCACCATAAATCCCTCGGTTGCTGTGAAAAGGAGCACTAAACTATGGCGAAAGTTTGCAGTTCAAATCAGTAAAAAGTCAACTTTAGCTTTAGCATCCGAGGAGGAGCTGCGCGTTAACAATACGGCAGCGAAGCCAAGTGGGAAAATCAACGAAAACAACGGGACGCAATCGTAGGGGAGTCGCACAGTCACACATGTCGGCAATGGCGATGACAGCGACACAGCAAGGACTAGGTCCGCCATCTTGTTTTGGCCGGGCTAGCCTTTGTATTGGCCATCGTCTGCCAATTGCCAGCCAGCGTTGAAAAGCGCCTTTGAATGCATTTGTTGTCCTAGTGCCGGAAGAGTGTTCCAAAGAGCAGTTGCTCCTGGTTCCAGTGCTTTTGAATGCTCTTTTATGATTTCGAATGAACTTGTGAGTTATTTAAATGATTTTATTTATGATTAAATTCCATGAATAGCATAGAAGAAATCCCATAAGCTTTGCCAAGTGGCATACGAAGCCTGCATGCACATGGTGGGGAAAATCTGTTGCTCCCTTGCAAACATTCATTCGCTGGGAATTCGATTTAAAAGGACGAGTCCAAAGGGGTTAAGCTGGGTGGTGTTCGGCGGTCAGCGATTGCCTTGGATCGCCCAACTTTTCAACTTGTGCCAATCAAACAAGTTCAATAACGGTAATTAACAGTCCAACGCAAAGGCAAACGCAATTGCAGTTGCAGTTGCAGTTCACATTCGTGCTGTGCCGTGCCGTGCCTGCAATTTGCGAAAAGTTCAAAGCTATTAGCATGTCGATGCTTCAACCTGAACCGATATGAATGTGAATGTGGATGTTTGGCTGCGACAGAAGTTTTCCCAACATCCAATGCTCCAACTCCCGGTTTTTCCAGCCTAATGATGGAGCTGCCCGCCATCAGTTAAAGGCTATTAGCCGGGGTCCTGCTACCAGTAGCAGGGAGGGCTAAAAGGCGACAGGCAGGCATTTCAGCCATTTAGGCCGGTCCTCCCGCATTGTCCAAGTGCTGGCCCACGCGGCCACTCGGCATGTCAGTTTTGATTGAAGCTGATGGACCCGCTGGCTCGCTAATCTGATTTAATTGTGAATGATGTAAAAGGCCACTCGTAGAGGAATGCGCATTTAATGGAGCGCTAATGGAGATGGAAGTTTCATGGAAAGTTGTCAGTAAATAACTGAATGTTAAAATTACTTCTTGAGTTCAATAATATGCTTTAACGTTGGTGTATTCCCTTAAACTGATGCTTTCACATTAGATGTTTTCCTTGGCCAGACGCCCTTTGACCTCCTCCATCTCATATGCACATAATGCAGTTACTCGTGCCTGCTGCCTCCTGCCCTCCTCCTGCATGTTTGGCCTAATAAACAGATAGTTCGCAATTGGCTGCTCCTCGCCCTTGCTCGCTGTTCTTGCCAATGCAGCAGCGGATCTATCAATTTGTAGCATTTTCAGGCTCACACACCCAGCCGGAGCCCAGACATTCGTCCGTATTCACTTACGAGCCCGACGTCCTGGAGGGGCATGGCTTCGGTTTCCTTTTTCTCTGCTCCCTTGCAGTAGCAGCCACTTTGGCCACAGAACTTGAACATGAGTGCAATCAAATGTATTACATTTTGTGCAACTTAAGCGCCGGCTGAAGTGCCGAAGACAGCTGGCGAGGAGGGAGGAAAGAGAGCTATAGCTCTATGTCGGGGGAGGGATATTTCCGCTCCTGGCTGCAATGATTTCCGGAAAAACCCGAGTCAAGGCTGAGTCTGGATGAGAAACTAAGCAGATGAGGTTGCGGGATGGGGGAGGAGGGTCTAAAGGAAGTTCAGCGCTCACAAGGACGCATACAGTGGCGCCGTAAAGTATGCAACATGCCCCGTAAAAATGGGCCAAACAAGGAAATTGCTAGAAATGCATTTTGTGGCTTATGAGCCGTGAAGGGGAAGCGAGGCGAGCGGAGAGCAGACAACCTCGAGCTGGGGAAATCAATCGAGTTTGTTCGACAAATATCCGCTCAAATGGAAATTGACAGGAAACCCGAGACTGAGATAGCCCCGTAAGCATGTAGAATGGAACGTGAATGCCCCAACAGCGGGGCAATTAAGTGTCATCGCTGTAAACGGTTTTTAACTATGACAAATTCAAATTCACAATGTTTGGCCAATTGGCCGTAATGCCCTGATTGATGACAAGCTCAAATGGGCAAAGAGGGATGACATGATATGATTATCCAACAATTTCCACTGCACAGCCAACTAATCAATGGAGAAGTCGGAAAGGCGACCTCTTTCTTTTCTGCATTTTCCACTGTCCTCGTCGGTGTCCTTGGCGTTTCTCAAACAAAGCAAAAAACTTGCTAAATTCTCCGCTCAAACAGTTCAAGCATAAAAAAAAATTTGCGAGAGAAAGACACAAACACAAGGAGGAGGAAAAGCCAGAAAAGCGGACAAAACTGGAAGATGGGCCCTGGCAGGGGGCAGTGCAAAGCAAAGAACTTTATACCTAAAAGGGATTTATTTGATGACTTGTCTAACTCGTGCCCTTCACTCTTCACACGACCCGGCCACGCCCTCACCTCCGTCTCCATTTCCGGCGCCCCTATTTTCGCATTTCCCCCGCCAGACAGACCCGTTCCCGGCATGACGTAGCACTTTTACAAATGAAGTTTTATAACTTTGCCTCCGTCTGATTTGTCAAAGAGAGAAAGAGACACGGCGCCCAAAAGTGAAATGCGACAAAATGGAATGAAATTAAATGCATTTTGAAAAATGATAAAGTTCGCCGGTTCAACAAGGAAAAGGTTTTCCCTTTGGTCTGCCATTCAAGCATCAAGCCGTCCTGTTTGGAGGCTTTAAGGACTTTCATTTACTTACAGATGTCAGGGTAACGGGGGGCTGAACTTACCTGAAATGAGAAAGAAAAAGAGTTATTTAGAGAGGCTACATTAAGAATTTAATTATATTTATTAGATACTTATTTACTTAAACAAAAGCATAATTTATAACCAGATTAGCTTAAGCGGCTTTAAGCCAGCTAATTCAAGCATAATGCGCTTTGTAGCCTATGAATATTGTTCAAAATAATTGTGTTAAGTAAACAAAAAACACTTATAATATTATCGACTAATTTATAAACATAGCACGGAATGTTGGCTTCATAAACAGCATTTTAATTACTTGCCACGCAATGAGCAGACATATTTTTTACTTTTTTGCCCCTCGCATTTCATTTGGTAAAGCAAACGGGGAGACGGATAATGATTAAAACTAACGCTGACATCGGTGTCCACAAGCTGTTGCAGCCGCAGAAAAATGGCAGTCCGGGAGGACAGACAGAAAGCGGAAAAAACTAATTTGACAAAAGTTTTGTCCAGTCGGAGTCAAGGATACCAACTGTCGAATCCTGCATGGGTGTGTGGTCCTTGTCTCCTGGTCAAAAATGCAGCAGCAGGAGCAGCAGCAGCAGCAGTACAAACATTTGCTCTTGCCCGCTGGCTTCGACTATTTCACAAAAGCGCATAATAATTTTCACAGGATATGAAAAAACTTTCAGTTGGCTCTTCCGCTCGCAGGACAACCTGCATGTGTGAGTGTCCTGCGGCATGCCATTTGAATGCCACACTTCCCCCGACCGCTCTGAACCCCGGAACCCGAGGACATCCCCTCCGTTGTCGCAGTAATTGGACAAGTCGCCGGCTAAAGTGGCGTCAGCAGCCAACTGGCCACCGCCAACAATGGCTGCAACAACAATGACACCACTTTTATTAACATTCACCAGCGTGTGTGCAGTGCTGAAATTTGCTAATTGCCACTGTTGCCTTGTCGCATTTTGTGGGACCTGCTGTCGCATTTGCCGGCAATTAATTGTTTTCCTCTATTTTGAAATT
This sequence comes from Drosophila kikkawai, assembly GCF_030179895.1. Classification (NCBI taxonomy): domain Eukaryota; kingdom Metazoa; phylum Arthropoda; class Insecta; order Diptera; family Drosophilidae; genus Drosophila; species Drosophila kikkawai. The sequence goes on along the minus strand of NC_091728.1, from coordinate 25,215,370 downwards.
AAATCTGGAAAGCAGAGCTCTACTTGCAGGTAATTATATTTGAATTTTAATAAATATTTCATTCATTCGTCATTCCTTAGATGTTAAGATGATAAACTTTAGATATAAGTTTGAATTTATATTCTTTATAATCAGCTTGTCAAACCAGGTCAATCGGTGGCATTAAAACACCCATAAGCCATAGAGTATCGACTTTCTCACAATTTTTCTGCTAGATTGGCTCCATCAGTTGGCATTGCTTCTGCCACCGTCCGATAACTCCACGGCTTTATGTCATAAAGCATCTTTTTGGGGTATCTCACGTCCTCGCTCGTCCTGGGATATAACCTTATCCCTCTTTACTGTGGCGTAATGGCAGCCGACTCGCCCATGGAGAGTCCCGAGACACGTAGATGGAAGGCGAGTGCAGTCTCGGCCACCTGCCCCAACTGGGGGAAAAAGGAAAAGAGTTCCCTGGAATGGTTGAAGTGGGCGCATAACTCACGCTTTTCAGCACCAAAGTGCACTCAGCTCTGCCTCCTTCTTCTCCTTCTGCTCTCCTCGCTGGCCGTCTCTTCGTTAAGCCAATAATAAATTTCTGCAACAATTTTGTGCCAAAGCTGCAGTTTGTCAGCATTAGCTGGCTGAAGTTTCATCCCTCCGATCGATATCGGTCGGAGATTCACCCCCATAGAATGTCCCCCCACCCCTAATTTGGCCCCCAGGGCGAGGCATAAATGTATTTATAATTAACTGAAATTCAGCCTACTCAGGCTACAGGGTACACCATAAAAACAGGGATGCTATGGGAATGGCGAATAGCTGGAAGTTGGGAGATTACAACTCCGCTTACTGTTCCCCATTCTCGTCCTTGCGTGGCAGGACAAAAGTTTCTGGTAGTCAAATCTTGGCATGTTAAGTTGTAGCTAACTTTTTGTAAACTCTCGCAAATCTTTGACGGCAAAGACGGGACTCCCCCGGCGAGAGTGTGTGTTCGTGGAACTCTTTGTGCTTGTGTGTAGAGCATTTAATTAATGCAATCAGAACAAAACTCCAGACAAAAGACAACAGTTGTGATGAAACTAAAGGAGGTTGTATTAAATATTAAGACGAAGACAGAGGCAGCAATACAATTCTTAAAAAAATGTATTAAATTAAGTGTTTTGTAGGAAATATATAGTACCATGTCGTCATCTATTGAAACTCTCGCTGGGTTCAAGGACTCCCCCTTCATAATCAAAGTCGTATATGTACTCGCAGGTCATTAGGTACACACACGCCCTGTTGGCCCTGACGCAAGTCAAATACAATTGCGACATGGCCCGTCCGCACCGAATTATCATAATACTCCAACTCTCATGGCTGGGCGCGACATCCAGTGACTCGGCCTCATCTACATGTAATCGCACATGAACACACATAATATTTACTGCTCTAATTAATAGTCACGTACACCGCCGGAGCAGGGGAGCCGAGCCCATTGGATCCTTGCGAGTGGATTTAATGAGCCCGAAGATGGGACTTTATGAGAACAAATGCCGCTCGTTTGCCCAATGAAGTGGGGCCTCATCTCAAGGCTTAAGCTTTGATTTAATTTGATTTGCAAGTTCTAATCTGATTTTTACGATCAGGATCAGAGTGGAGGTCTGGAATGGGGATCTGGAATGGCTTTGTCAGACAGTCAGGCGGTTTTATTTGATTGTGTTATCTCTGCCAGCCGCCGAAAACCAAGGGAAAACAATGAAAAACAGCCACAGCCCCGTCCCAGTCCCAGTCCACAAATCCAGGCGTGGCATTTGGAAATTCCTGTCTGGACGGGATTTCCTACCAGGCCAACGCAGCGCATAAATGCAGCCCACTGGCGGCCATCCGCCCGATTATGCATGTCCCCTGTTTCATATTGATGATGTGCCCGGCGCACAGTCCAGAAAATAAACCCAAAAATAGTTTCAGTCCGGCCAACTGAGCTGCATAGTTTTGCTTTTGGCTTTGGTTACGGGTTCAGATTTTTGGTTTCGAGCCTCAGTTTATTTCGCCAGCAATTTTTTCTTGCCAGGAAGTGGATAGTGAGTAGCAGGGGGAATGGGCAAAGGGCTACCATTTTGCCAATTGGCTGCACCCGTTTCCAGGATCTAGGATTGTGTGTGCGTGTGTGTGCGGAGGAAATCCTGGCCTGCCTCGGACTGAGCCGCCAGCGATTGCCATTTCGGTTCTAATCAATTTTTTTGATTGCCAAATGCAAAGTTGGCTGGCGGAGGCTCTGGCCCTCCGAACGACTTACGCAGCTCCACTGGCCGAGGAAAAATCCGGGAAAAACAAGCCTGCCACAACAAGCAGATAGGCTTGGCGGTATGGAAATGAAATTGAATCGGAATCGTAGTCGGAATCTGAGTGATATCCACCGGGCCAGATGCTGTGGCGTCTCCCGACCACTGGGAACAAATCTCAGCAATAATTTGTTATTTGCGTTTAATACGTTTATTCGACCCCGGGCTATTTAAATGCACTTTGATTTAATTAACATCCATGTTTGCCCCTCTTTGATCCGATTCAATTCATGTTTTTGCCCATTGTTTGTTTACTCTCTTAATTTGCAACAAATTTTTGCTAATTTTCTTTGTTTGCTTTGCTGGAACTTCCCTCCCTGCCTCCGCCGGTCCAGTGTTTTCTTCTCTTCGCTTTTTATGTGTGTTTAATTGCAACTCATTAAGCATATTAATTAAATCGCCACATTTATGCAATAAAGCTGCGGTTATTCAGCGGCAGAAGGAGAAAATAAGAGAGTGAAAAAAACGCAGCCATATATTTCAATTTTGCTGCGAAAAATATTCCACACACAGACATAAACAATAGCAGCAAATTAACATGAACGAATGGAACTTGAAAAAAAAGGAGAATAAATATATTTGCATATTGCTAAACAATAAAAAAAGAATAACAAAAAGAAAGTAAGTCGACGGACAGATACCTCGTTTGATTAATAATTTATCCTTTGTTCGTTCTTTCTAAATTCAATTTTAAATATATTTAAAGAACCTGAACCCAACTCATTTTTATATATTTATTTTATCTTTAATAATATATTTTTACAAATACTTTTCACAGGGAAATCAAACATTTAACTGGCAGCCAAACTATCACGTACGCTCAACAAAATGGATTTTCATAATGGGATTTACTTTTGATGCCGACTGCGGAATGGGGCTTATTTATAATACCTCTGGGTTGATTTACATTAAGTAATGCGCCAAAAATTACTGGCTTGTTTAAAAAAACACGACCACAATTAAATAAAACGAAAAGTAAGGGAATAAGCTGCAGTCAAAATTAAATTAATATCCAGGAACGGAATTTAATTAGTTTGCACAGTGCATAATGAGGATTTATTGTAACATATATGCACATATTTTGGCATTTCCAGAGCTTATATATCGATGATATCGATGGGTAACTGCATCTATATGGGAAATGGGACACTTTTTTGGGAGTTCTCCACGCTTGCCACACTTGCAATTAGAAAACTGTCAAAGCCAACAAATGAACTCAACCCTGGACGCCTTGTCATGCAAATTGCTGTCAGCCAGTGACATTGAAAAGTTGAAAGGAAACGCGGGGAAATCGGACAGGAGCGAAATGTGCGAAATTACCTTCATTAGCGCAGCTCCGGAGGGGAAGGGCTTGCCACGTGTTGCTCACGTAATGCACGGGGATGGTCAGGTGAGGGTTGGTGTGTGTCCTTTGCAGGAGATGTGTACATACAAAGGATTAGTTCCGGGGAAAGGGACTTTGGCGCCTGCCATCGAGCATAAAATTAAGTTGCACAAGCAGCAGCCCGGGCATTTAATATGAGGATTTTCCGGACTTAACGACCAGCGGCCACAGGTCGGGTTGTTGGCAGGAATCAGACCCCGGCTTATCCCGCCTTGATTTATGCCTGTCTGGGCGGAAACGATCAAATTAGGGGCACAAAGGCTTAGCCAAAAATCTGTGGGGTCCGGTTAAAATATTGAAACTTTAAATCTGTCCCACGATTCCATTCAATTTGCCAGGTTCGGTGTCTGGCATTGTCAGTGCGTTGCAATGCAGACATAAAAAATATTAAAATTTTCTATAAATATCCCCTGTCTGGCCCGCGGAGTGTGTGTGAGCAGCACTGCTTTCGCCGGCGAAATTTATAGCTTATTTATATAACAATAAAATAAAGAGAGAACTACACGCAGCGGCGAACAATCACCGGAATAACAACACGGCAGACACAACATGAAAATGTCGCCCGACGACTGTCGCAGGCGCGGAAAAAAGCAAGGAAAATGCTGGAAAAGACGGGGGGAAAACGTATAAAATATTATGCATGTGCATTGTCCGTCCGTGTGGGCATACAAATTAAACAAGATGCAACGCTGGGCGGGCAAACAACAGTCTCTGTCCGCCCGTCTGTTTGTCTGGCCACCCACAGACCCCCTCTCCCATTTCTGCATTTTCTCTCAGTGTCGGGGGCGTTGCCGTTGCCGCCCCAGCCCAGCTACGGCTGCTATTGTAGTGGTCGCCATTAAAAATCTCCGCCAGCTTGCAAAAACCAGGGGCAATGCGCCGATTTTTTATTTATAGATGAATAATGCTCGCTGGAACCGCGTTCGATGACTTTTTCCAAATTGAAAAAAAATCTTACGGAGATTTTAAAATTGAAGGATTAATTTGCTGACTCCAGGCTCTTATCCTAGGAGAGGATTCTTTAGGAAGCCCCCCACTACTAAGTTTTGTTCCTTGAGCAGACACTACATAACGTCTTTCTTTTGAAGAAAAACTAGATAGCTTTTCTTACCTAAAAATGACTTATAAGTGTTGAATTAAAATTTAAATTAAATTATATTTACAATACTAATATAATATTATACAAAATTCTGAATTATTAAACCATAATTCATTCAAATAATTTTGAGAATAAAAAATATTACGCTTAAAAATTGGTAAAATATTAGGCACTTCCGCGGTAATAACATTTTATTGTTCACTGCCGTTGACAAGGCAAAAACAGATGGAAAAAATGGCAATTTGATAATTTATAGATGCAACCTAAATACGCTGGAACGCTTTAATTCGAGGCATGCCACAGGAGTTTGCCATCATCCTATGCTGATTTCGACATTTTTTTGCGGGTCTTTTGCCGCTTTGAGTCTGCTTTTGTCACATTTATTGCGCCGGCATTGTTGGCATTTTGCAAATTAAACGGATTTCCGCCAAAGGCCATTTCCGCGCCACCCCCACGGCACCGAGAGCCAGTTTTGCGAGTTTGAAAAGGCATTTCAAAGTGATTGCACTTTTTACCATCTCCTCGATTCGGTTCGATTCCCACTTTTGTTCTCTTTATTTTATTTAGTGTCACTTTTTGCGTTCTGACAAATGTTTTCCTTCGTTTTATTTCACTTTTTTTCAGCCTTTGCTCAACTATTTGTTTTATGGTAATAATGGCAGAGATAGCAAAGGCAGGAGATGAGCTTGTTAAACTGTTTATGGCTACGGGTAGTATTTGTAGTAGTATTTTTTACTGGTTTCAGATCGAAAAAGGCATCCTTTTTTTTAAATTTATGGCTTCATTAATATAAGAAACTTCAAAGTAGAAAAGTATTTGTTTTTCTTACTTGTTATTAACTTGGTTTTATGTAAGCTTTATGCTTTTTTAATTGGCTTTCGCTTGGTCACGCTTTAATTTATGCCGCTTGTTAATAAAACAAATTAGATGCCAATGAACTGGAAATGGCAATTAGCCGTCACGCATTGATTTACAGATGTGTCAACGCGGAAAAAGAACGCGAATTGATATAGAACAAAATGCTAAATAAGCCAATAGAGTCCGCAATAATTATGGAATAAATTTAATTAGCACAAGCGATACGAACTTTGCAAATTTGCATGCCAAAAAATCGAGTATTCCGATGGGCAACCGAGTGCTCTGGCATTTACATTGCCAGGAGTCCCAGTTGGGGAAGCTGGAAGTCCGAGTCGTTATCTTATTATTCAAGCAATCGAAGAGCAAACAAGTGCCAGCAACAAATTTAAATATCCCCCGACAGCTTAGCGAACTCTCTGTCTGACCTTGCGCTGGCAGGGTCCTGAGGGAGCGGGACCACCCAACACCTGGCGACCGTGGCTCATTAACATATTGAATTTTAATGTCATGTCGACGGATCCCGAGTCCCGGTTCCCGCTGCCCGGCATCCTTTGGCGCTCGGAAACCACAGAAGGTACATGGAACTGGGGAAAAAAAAACATCCCCCGGACGAGCCGCAAAATTTCTAAACTACTTTTGTTTGGCATTTGCATTCCGCGCTCAAAAGCCAAAAGAAATTACTGCGGCAAAGGAAAGCGGGGAAATGGAAATGGAAATGGGGCCGAATGGATCTGCATATATTTCTGCTGAGCTGCGGAGAGCATGATTAAATGGCTGCCAGAGCTCTCAATAATGACGTCAAACGTATTTGCATTCAAATTACGATGAAAAGTTCGGGGAAAAATTGGGAAATGTACAGATGAATTTATGATTTCTGCCTGGAAATTGATTTTTAACGAGGCATGTCAAGATGATTTATGAAAAGCTCCAAAAAAACGTGAAAAAACGCCAGTTCATTATAGATCCAAGCGGGGACTTTGAAGTTCATTAGGCCAGGGAGTGGGTTGAACGCATATTTAATTTATTGCGTCCCGGACAGCGTCTTTGGCAAATTGTGTCAATAATTTATCGATATTCGGCCGAGCCACGCCCCAAACCAGTCGAAGCCCAACCCCTGCCGACATAAATCTCACTGGAAACTCCACATAAATTTCGGTCGACAAGTGTCCAGTTAAGCAGGCCGCAAGGAAAACCGCGAGTGGGAGTTTTCCGGGTGTCCAATGAAGGGTTTTCCTGTGACACAGTTTTCGGGCCACGAAAAAACTTGGCTCTACAATTTGTCACTGGGTCATTTTGCACATTAGAAATGAGCAGGCGGAAAATGGCTTGCTTTTTCTCATGCCCCCCTTTTTTCATTCTGAAAAATAATAAATCATGTGCACAAAACACAAAAGCAGAGAGTCGCAGAAGTGGTTGAATGTCTGGCGCCGGAAAAGTTCTGTTTTTCTTCGCATGTCCTCGGTGTCCGTTCTTCTGACACAGTTTTCAATTTGTGGCATCGCTTTTTTGGCACCCAACTCGCCTCTGTCTGAATAATTGCCGCAAAACAGCATAAATCAAATGCGGCTCTAATTACGGTTGCATGCCAGGTGATTAATTGGGCCGCAAAGCAGCTGCAGGTGCAGGTGCAGGTGCATCGGGGTCAGGCGAAGGAAGTGAACTCCGGCCAGGGTTAATCATTCAATTTTAATGCCATAATTTTCGGCAACTCGCATTGAAACGACTCCAGGAAGCCTGGCAAATTAAATAGCCATTAGGTGGCCAAGTGAGAGTCCTATGCAGTGACTGGCAGTCGGACTGTCCAGAGCATAATTATCCCATCTCGGCCTGTGTGCGTCCTGTGGCCGGGCTTAGCAGTGCGGAAATTGAATTTTAGGTAATTTCGTTGCATGTCATTAGGCGCAATTATGCAATAACAGACTGCAGCCAAGTGTTGATCGATGCACTGGCCCGAGAACTGAGTCCTGCCCCTGGCTTTGGTTTAATATTAGGTTTGTCAATGTTTTGCCTTTGCGTACTTTTTGGCGTTCGAGCGGAAACCGGCCACAGGCCACCGCAAATAAATGTTGTGCATTCAGTAACCTAATCAAGGGATATTCCATGAATCACTTAGAGATAGAAGCCCAACCCTTTACGTCTTTATCCCAACAAAGCTGAACTTAATTCAATGAACGAGATTTTTTGGCTGACCGAAAATCAGTGACCCGTTTTCGGTCCGACCTCAAATGAAATTGTTCGAACTTCCTTTGCGCATTTCTCAACTTATTAATTTTCCATTAAATGTTACAAGCAATTAAGCCCGAACAAGAAGCCCAGAAACGAGGACTCGGGCCAAAAATTATCAACACGTTCCGCTTATTAACTGTCTGCAAAATGTGTATTTATACCAACTCGCACATAAATAAGCTTCCAGGACCGAAATCCTTTTTGGAAATCTGTCGCAATTGTTTGAGTTATGCCGAAGGGGGCGACGGGACGGGCTGAGGAGGGTGCGGCATCAGGCAAAATATTGTCGAAATATTTCCGGCGAAGCATGGAAAATCAAAAACATTTTAGTTCAAATATTTTGCGGGCCCTTTGCGTCTGTTGCGTAAATTTTACGCTCTCCTGGATTCTGCCACACTCACACACAACCACACACGCATGACGGGAGCAGGGATGTGTGCGAGTAAGGATTCATCATGATGCGTCTGATTTTCATTTGTATTTCTCGTATTTGGGCTCAGATTTAGATTTATGCACGATGATATGCCTTAAAGCGGAAACCAGCAGCCGGAGATGGGCCTGGGACTGGGACTGGGTCGGGGTTTTCCTACATGATGGCTTAGAGGTGGCTGCCTTCTGAGTCCTGAGTCCTTGGTTCGGGACATTACGCCTCGCAAGCTGCCAGCAGCCAGCTGGGCCACTTGAAGCAATTTATGAAGCATCTTACTGACTTAGCTGCTGATTTACTCCCGTCCCGAGCTGCTGTCTCTTCTTTCTCCGTACCTCTATATGTTTATATATATCTGGCTCTCTCTCTCCCTTCGTCCTGCTGCAAGGACCTTCAGCTAGCGCACATGTGTTTGCGATTTTTCTATGAATATGAAATGGGTCCCTCCTTCGCATGTGCGTAAATAAACAAACGGAGAGGCAGGAGCAGAGCCGGCAGCCAGTGGAAATACCGGAATGCCAGCCAGGACTCCCGGAGCCTGCTAAGTCCTGCGATCGAGTGTTTACCCAAGGCGTTGCCAGCTCCGAATGAAATACACAAAGCACACTTTACGGCTGCCTTGGCTGTAAAGGAATTTAATGTGCAGTTTATGCAAAGCGAGATCCCTGCACAGAACCAGCAAGTATCCTATAAATATCCATCAAGGTCAAAGCGATGATGACTCCGATCGATTTTTAAGTTCGGAAATAGATTAATTAATGTCCAAAGACATGCAAAGGAAAGCAATGTATCATGATAAAGTGCATTCTTTTGATCACTACAAATAAAGATTTCAAATCACGTTTGGTATTTGTTTTCCCTGTGTTTACCACTGACTCCGCCGGATTAATCATAATTGCACAAAGCCAAGTGGAAGCAGCCAGGACTCTCGCTTCGTTAAGGGTATCGGCAGCCGCCGTCTGGCCCTGTGTTGTTGTCTAGCCGATGATTTGCCAATTTCGCCAGGCGCTGTCTGTACTGTTTGGCTTGTTTACATAAAAATATTGCCAAGGCGAGCACGACAAACGAAGGCGATGACGATAGCAATGACTATGATGAGGACGATGGCGGCGGGGGCCAGGGAAAAACATAATGAGGCAGACAACGGAGCAGACGGAGAGGGGGAAAAGGATAAAAGGCACTGGGGAGGGGGCCAGACTTTCCCGGCTTTGCAGTTTCAGCCGAATGCAAGTGATGGTGAAAAAATGCCAGACAAAGTGGCAAATAGACGTAAATGCGTGACTTTCACTTTGATGTCGCCAGCGGGAGGGAAGGAAGGAAGGAAGGACCTTAAACCAGACAACCGTCGATTTGACCGAAGCTAGTTCTTCATTCCGGCAAAATGCGCTGCTGCTCTGTTTGCATAGACACAGGCACGTGCCATTTCCCCGGGCTGCTCCCTCGATCCTGCCGGATCGGAAAAGCGGACAAGTGCAGCTGTAAAAGCTGCGAAGTAAGCAATCAGACATGTTTTTTCTTACCCGAGTGAACTCAAGTGCGATGAGAGTCCGAAAAACAAGACATTAAGGGTTGCCTTCTGAAAAGGCTGCAACACCGCACCTCAAGGTCTACTAAGACGAGTCAGATGCAGATGCAGAAAGTTCTCGGAGAACTGGGAGTGCCAGACAGGTGGCAGGTGACACTCCTTGGGGCGCCTTGCTGCACCGGAGAGATAGGGCGAGCGCACCCGAAAAACTAACCGGAGACATGGAAATCTTGGGCGGACAGCCGGACAGGCTTATCATGCCCGCTGTCGGGGCTGTGAAATGAGTGCAGGGCACCGGCGACCGCAGGACATGTGAGCGGGTAATCAGAACCTCAAGCTGAAGTCCTGCCACTTGCACTTCGCCGCAGACAAGCTCCGAGATAATGAAGCGTAAAGTGCAAAGAAAAGCGAGCTGGCGAACGGGGGGAAATATAGAAATGTTGGGCCAGACTTGGAAATAAAAGTTGCCCGAGCCAAATTGTGTGTAAATACTTAAAAAGTCGTTAGGGATGGTCAAAAGCAGCGGCCAGAGACACCGAACCCAGTTTACATATATATATTTATGGAGGAGAGGAGCCAGGGAGAGAGGCAGCCAAGTGAAAGACTTTTAATGAGCAGTCGAGTTGACGTCATCATCATTAAAAATATGCAAGCTGCGATTCCGATGATTGATTGGGCTCTGTTTGCTCCTCCTGCAGCTGCCATTAAGTGCGCCTGAAAGCGCGCAGCCATAAATTTGCTTAATCAAACTATTTAGCCAGCCTCTGGATGTGGCCGTAGATGCGGCTGTGCATATGGATGTCACGCAGGGGAAGTCAAGCTGCTGCTGTTACGGCTGCCACGGCTCCATTACGGTTACGGGTGCAAAGTCCGGACTCCGAACAGGGCTCGCCGTAACGAGCGCCTCACATGTGTTGCACGCTTTTAGGCGCTGCTCAGACGACACACATAATCCTAATTAATTGCCGGCATCGGCATCAGCATTCAGGCAGCAGGAACCAACCAGCAGCCGAGGCATCCTGCTGCCATCCCTCCAAGCCGCCGCCAGGGAATCCGCAGCGAATGCATTCTAGCAGGTGCATGTGAGCACTTCGTGCGCGCCATTTACCCATCGAGCATTTGTGCGGGAAAGGGGCCACCAGGTGCACCGAGAGAAAGAATTCCTAATCTTTGGTTGGGATTATTATTGATAATAAATGGGAATTGAAAAAATATAAAGAGCTTACTTCGTTTAGGATTTTTTCCGTGCTTTAAACAACACTGAAAACTGAAGAGGGATAAAATATTTTATACCTTTCTCTAAATATCCCTTAAAACTGTATTGAATATATACACTCCTTTCCAAGGCATATCTAACCGCAGGACACCTCTGTCATGGCCTGTATTTTCTCCCCGTGTGCCTGTCAGCGCCCCGATTCCCCCAGCCTCTCGATACCCCTCGTTTCGTGCCAGTGCGCCATTATTTCCTTTTGATTTGCTTTGGCTGCAAAAGTCGTGGCGTGTTGAATGTCGTTCTAGAGCGGGGCAAGCGACGCATTTCATGCACTCGGCTGAGCTTTCGAGTTGCTTAACGCGTTTGATGTTTGCTGCCCCTGCCCCTGCCGCTGCCTCGTCTCCTCTCGGGCTGTCCATAAAATTTAATGCATGCTGCGAGTGTGACAGCCCGGCGGGCCTAGGGCGTACACATACAGGAGCCCCAGTATCCCCCATAATCCTTAAAAGGCGACGACAATCCGCAGGGAGACAGCGCAGGCATTTCTTTAACTTTCAAGCCGAAAAGGACAAGTGAGGGGCTTTTGTCAGTAGACGGATAATTGGGTTTCACGCGGGGAATTAAATTCAAAGAGTTCTCCTTTAAGAACCGGAAACGCGGCCCTGCGATTGAGCTGCCGCCGGATCATTCCCGGGGGAAACAAACACCAGAGAAAAATGGCAAAAGTTTTTCGACCCGGGAAGGGGGAGCAATAAACCAGCCACAATAATCGATGCCAGAGTCGAACATCGAAGTCCTGCCCGGTTGCCTTGGCCAATTTCCCTTTGGCCAGGGAAAAGGCTTAGGGGGCCAAGACGGAAAAAAGGGACGGCCTTCCCGGAGTGTGCAACACAATTTTAATTAGTTTGGAAAAGTATTTTAATTTTTGCAATTTGAGTGCCACACGGCGTCCCAAAAAGACAGAGGGAAAAGGCTCAAATCTTGGGACCACACTCCCCCGACCGGCCCCCAAAATTATTTTCAAATTCCCGTCTTTAATGATTATTAACATTATTAGTTGTAATGAGCGGTCTTAAAGTTGGCAAATGGCAACAGAAATTCGCCGGCTATTCAAAGTGCGTTTAACAAAAACCGAGCAAAAAAACAGAAAAACAAGAGGCGCGGTTAAACAAAAAAAAGTCCTAGCAAAACGCAGAGAAAGTTGAAAAAGTTGTGAGAAATTTTTGCAATTATTTTTCTGTTTTAATGTAATAGTGGACCCGGGCTCAGCCTTTTTTTATAATTTTTTCCTGCACGTTCTACGCTTTCAAACAAAAAAGTTTTTTTAAACTATGTGGCCGGAGCCGTCTACGGATCTCCAGCTCTCCGGTTCTCCCGACTGACTGGCCAGTTTAGTGGTTGCGTCGGGCACGCCGGGAAATATGCTTTGATTTTTGGCCAGGCCATTGCGTGGAATGCAGTGTTCGAATTGTTTGGACCATGGTTTTGTGCGGACTTTTTGCACCCAAATTCGCTCTTCCCTACATATAGATTTTATTTTTGGATATGCCAAAGTTTTCAAATAAAAGGCACCGCCTTTTGACCGAAAGTTTTGCGGTTCTGGGTGGCGGCGGCCTCTCCGTTCCGTGATTAGTGATTGAGTTTGGTCTTAGCCTTGCGCCGGAACTTACCTAGAAAGAGAACAAAACAAATGGAAAAACTGTTAGTTCAAGTTGGCAACAAGGTGATGTTATTAAAGAGAGTCGGAATCAGCTTATCAGGACGCTTTCGGCTCGAATTCCCCTGGCAAAACTGACAACGAGTGAGTCCGCTTTGCGGGCTACCCAGAGCATCCCGAACTTAATTACACACAACTCATTTGTCGCACACAAAAACAAGTCCCCGAATACGCCACATGGGACTCCATCGCCACGTCGTCTGGGAAATGGAAAATCCGAAACGAAACCAGACGAGAGGCGACACGTGACACATGGCAGGGCGGGCACGTTGGAAACAGGATCCGGAGCCGAAATCAACAAGGAGCCAGTCAGCCGTGGCCCCGACTCAGACTTTTGTTTATATGTCATAAAAATTACTCATACGTTAATAATTTAAACGGATGGCTGTTGATGATGGCCAGCTCGGAGGCGTCTGCAAATTTGCTTTGGCCATATGAAAGCCTCGGCTAGCTCGGAATCAATGCGAAATGAAAACCAAACAAGCCCAAGCTCCCCACATCCTGGCGATGTCCCTGATCAAACACAAGGCCACCACCACTGGCACCACCTCAAGCTTGTTTGCTTTGATGCCCGATGATAAGTTTCGTTATCATGTCGGAAAATTCATAACCATGGCAATGACAGACATTGAGCAAATCATCTGATGTCTGTGGGTATTTCCCCACACGCTAGTGTGTGCGCAGGGCGGTGGCAAATTCATTATTTCATCAATAAAACAACACGCCAATCAATACTGTGCGATGTCCTTGCTATTTGCTTTGGCTACTCTGCCGGGCAGATACCCTTGAGTAAATATTCGGCATATGTGTGCCATCATTATATTTATTCATGAAGCGATATTAGAAAAGCGATATGGAACTTAATTTGAACTTGGGAATCTTACTCCCTTTCAATATTTTTATTGACTATGCTATGACTGCAAAGGAATAGTTTAGCCTCAAAATTATTCAGGTCTTTGAACCCAGTAGATAATAAGAAATAATTACGTAAATATTAAAAGCCATTCCTTTAACTTGTTTATTGGTTTATTCTTAAAATATTAATTTAGATCATGAATTGTAAATGGTCTTATATCACAATTGCGCCTCATCCGAATATCGTCGCACGTTTGAGCTGTCTGGCTGCTACTAAAAGAGGATATCGTCTTCGTTGAAGTTCCGTCCCAAGAAAGGCAGATTGAAAGGCAGTATTTTTCGCAGCCGTACCCGCAACCCGTTGGTTGTTAATGGAGTCAGGTCGGGGTACCGCTGCTGCTGAAGAAAGCTGCTCTGCAGCCGTGAGAATCGTTCTGGGTGGAGTCTATGTGTAAATGAACTTCCTGTACATACAAGCGACTGTCGATGGCCAAAGGATCGCTCTCTGTCATCCCGTCTCTTCAGTTTCGGGCAAACTGAAGTGATGGGATCACAGAAATCATCCTGAGAACATCCGTTCGCGAAGGTAGGTAGGCGGAAGATGCCTTTAAAGCCGGGGAACACCCTGTTCTCGTCCATATTCCCTATTCCCGATTCCTTTCTGAGTTCGCTGAGGCTTTCCGCCCAATCCGACATACTATGTTCTTCTCCTACACACTGGCCCAGACCCTTTTTGCTTTCCAGCCTTCTGAGTTTCTCCTCGGCACATGTCTTCTGCCTATCAGCCGTCCCATTCCAATTCTTCAGGTCGAGAAATTTAAATTTTCTTGACAATTCTACAGCCACGCACTTGTCTGTCTCTTCTTTCATAGTCCCGCCATTTTCTTTATTTTCGTCAGCGGACTTTGTCTTCGGGTCATCTTCCTCACATATTTCGTTTAACAGCTGCAACAGTTTCTTCATTAAGCCTTCATATTCGCAGTTATTTAGTTCGTTTTTATCATCGGTTTTAAATTTCTCACTGGGTTTCTTATCATTTTCAGCACCTTTAGTGTTTAGATCCATTTCTTCACATTTCCTTCTAAGGGCCATTTCTTCACATTTCTCCCTTAGGTCCATTTTTGCACATTCCTTTTTCCCTTTCTCATCCTTCTCAGAGCATTTCCTTTTTAGGTCCACTTCTTCACATTTCTCTTTTAAGGCAATTTCTTCACATTTCTCCTTCAGGGCAATTTCTTCACATTTCTCCCTTAGGTCCATTTCTGCACATTCCATTTTCTCTTTCTCATCCTCAGAGAATTTCCTTCTTAGGTCCACTTCTTCCCATTTCTTCGTTAGGGCACTTTCTTTACATTTCTTCTTTAGATCAATTTCTTTACATTTCTCCTTTAGGAGAATTTCTTCACATTCCTTATTCTCTTTCTCATTCTTCTCAGCACATTTCTTCCAAAGCTCCATTTCTGCACGTTTCTTTTTTGTTCTCTTATCGTTCTCCGCATACTCTTTGTGTACATCATTTTCTGCATATTTCTTCTTTAGATCCATTTCTTCACATTTCTTACTTAGGTCAATTTTTGCACCTTTGTGTATATCTTTCTCATCTTTTTCAGCGCGTTTCTTTCCTAGGCCAAATTCTTCAAATTTCTTCATTAGGTCAATTTTTTCACATTTCATTTTTTCAGCTCGTTTCTTCTTCAGGGCCATTTCTTCCAGTTTCCTCTTTAACTTTATTTGTGAACATTTCGTCCGCTGAATCAGTTCTGTAAGCTCAAGTATCGCACATTTTCTTCTAAATTCTTCTTTTACGCATCTCCCTTTAAGATCATTTATATTTTGTATTTGTTCTGCACATTTCTTCGCTGGACCTTTATTTGAATTCAATTTACCATTATCGTTAGTACCCTTGATAGGCTCCTTTTGTTCCTCATCTCTGAATTCCCTTTCAATGTCATTTTTAGCGCATTCTTGTTTAGGCTTTTCTTTGTCAGTTTTCTTTTCAATTTCGCTTTTGATATGCTGGCACTGAATCGCAATATCGTTGATTTGCTTCGCGATTGAGCATAGTTTATTATTCAAATTACTAAGTCTGCTCCTGAACATTCCATCATTGGTCTTTCGCCTTGGATCTTTACTTTTCTTTACCCTTTCTGGACAATTACTTTGATCGATTTGCCCAGTTCCTCCAGATTTCCCTCCTGATTCGTTTTTACAACTTGACTCGCAAATTTCCTGATTCTTATCTGGATGAACCTGGATGTAGTTCCTAAAGAACTCTTCAGCGATTTCACCTACATTTTTGTCTTTTTCCTGGTAGGCTTTCCCGCTTCCGGGTTCATTCATCATTTTGTTATGAACCAAAAAGAAGCACTTGGATATCATTTCGGCTACCCGAAATTGCCACTCATCTTTATCATTTAACCTTGTAACCCAATCTTTCTTGAACGATTCTTCATCAGAGAGTTCCCAAAGGCGTCTGTGGATGTCATTTTTCAACTGGTTGAAGATCGCCGCGTGGTTGTCTTGTAAAGTATTTTTCGAATAAATAATCTTCATGTCAGATTTCCAATTGGGAGAGTTAAGACTTGGCATTAGAATGCTCTTAACTTCCCCATGAATCGCCTTGCTGTTAAGTTGATCGTCGCTTACTAGGTTTAATATTTCTGGTTGGCCCATTTCCTTCTTAACATTTTGGCTGCGCCTGGTGAACTGATAAGGCATGGGTTCAAAGGGTCGTACCAGTCTATGCGCTCGCCAGCGACTAATGGTTTCCCTTTTGATACAACTCAACAGACTCTTCTCACGGGCTCGAAAGTTATCCAATGATACACGAGGCTGTGGATATTCCTTCGCAGCCTCTCCAAACTTTGCATATCTTGGTCCTGCCCTTAGCATTGAGTATTCCGAACATTGGTTTTGTCTTAGTGGAGCTTTTGGGGGAGGAGGCGAAGTAATTGATCGCGTTGGAGGAATCTTATCTAAAACTTCTATTGCCCCCTCATCCTTGCTAAAGGTTAAAGGGATTAGTACTTCCTTTTTTGATCCGATAATCTCGTTTAGTTCAACCATTGACTTTGGATCTTTGGAGCATTGTGTATGACTTAGTGTTGCTTTGGGTGTGTTTTGGTCCTGTTTATCAGTAATCGTCCTTGTTCTTATACCGCTTGTCTTTTTCTGAATTTGTGTCATATAGTGGTTCTTGTAGTGCAATATTTTTGCCTCATCTTCTGGCGACTTTACCCTTTCCAAGTCTGCGTTTTTACCCTCCAGCAACTCTGCTCTTACCCTTTTAGACTTTTCCAAGATAATGGCGACCCAATGGTTGATTGGATTCCTCGGTTTCTGGCTGTGCAGGGACTCAACTTCCTCAGAATCGGAACTTGATGGAACGTCTTTCGGTGCTTGCTTCCTTCTTGTTCGATGGGGCGATTTCCTTCTTAGCTTCACCCTAATTTGGTTTCGAACTTGCTTTGCTTCGAAAATGCCAGGCTTGATGACGTGATCTTCCACCAACTCCAGCAAGCTTTGTCTGGTTTTATGTTGCAGGAGTCGTTTGCTGCTATCCGGCACTGATGTATCCATTTTTCCTTTGACCGTGTCCTGGTGGTAGACTCGACCCATTATATTTTGCTGGCAGACTTCCCTGGGCCAACTAGATGTTCTGATCCGGATGCTGCGATTTGGCACCACAAGGGATACCTGCTGTCGAACCTGTCTGACCCCAGTAGCCGGACCTGTCCTATTCAGATCGCTGCTCAGGATATCGCAGGCCATTGGAGGAGCGGAGTGAAAGTTGGCAAGAGCTTGGGAAACTCCGAAGACTCCAGAGCTCACCGGCGGTATCGATGGACTTAGCCGGAGACCGAATAGCAAGCGCTGCACCTGCGAGGCTACGCATCTGCGAAACATGCCAAGGACTTCGGTTTGGGGCGCTGCGATTGCCAAAGAATTTTGATGGTTACTAAATAAAACAAAGGGCTAGTAAACGTAAGGCAGTCACAGGTGGTTTTATTTTTTGTTTAAACAAAGCGATAGATAACTCATGAGTGACTGAGGCTAAAATATAAATTTACTGCATACAGATTTGGATACAAGCGGAAGGCCATGGGGACTATGATGCTGATGGCATGAGCACCAACCAAACATGCACTTCACATGTTCCATGGGCCATTGATGACATTGACAATATTGGAAACAAATCGTCTAAAATGGCTTAGGCCACGGCAGTGATCGAAAGATCGATCGCCTAGTTGGCGTAACCGTTCCCCACAGCCATTTCACAGTTTTCCCTTTTGCAAGAAATTGGCCAACAGCTGCTCCAACCGGAAGACAGCGGTCTTTACTACCGCCATCGTCCGGTGAGCCATATTATCATGCCTCATGGAGTGGCATCCTTAACTCCGTAAGTGGCGTCCGTGATATTCTTGGGGTTGCCAGGATCCTTCTACAGCGATGACCAGGAATACCATAATTTCTTATTTCCAATCTGCAAAGTCTGCCTTCACTCGTAGTTTTAATAGTAATTTTTTGTTAATCTTTAGGGCATTTCTTATCCTCGTTTGCTAGTTCCTGACACTTCTCTGCCAGTTTGGAAATAAGGTTTTCGTATTCGCGGAGCATCATGCTGACTTCTTTTCTATCTTGGCTCGTTTCTCCCTTACATTTTTCCTCAAGCTTGGCGTTTAGTTCTTCGTATTCGCGGATCATCTTATCAGTTTCCATATGGTCAAATGGATCGTTCGCAACGTCTTTGCATTTCTGTAAAGGTTCATCTTGCTGCTTTTTCTTCTTTTCCGCCTCTTTCTTCTCTTTTTTTAGCGCTTCACACTGCTTTTTCAATTCTGCCTCGCCACATTTCTTTTTCATTTCCTCCTTGTTTTTTCCCCCTTCAGCCTCTTTTTTCTTAGCATCTTTCTCCTTTTTAAGCGCTTCGCACTCCTTCTTCAATTCAGCCTCAGCGCATTTCTGCTGCTCTTTCTTTTTCTTTTCTTCTTTCTCTTTCTTTTTTGATGCTTTTTCTTTCTTAAGCGCTTCGCACTGTTTCTTCAACTCAGCCTCAGCGCATTTCTTTTTCATTTCATCCTGCTCTTTCTTTTTCTTCTCTTCTTCCGCCTTCTTTTTTGATGCTTTTTCTTTCTTAACCGCTTCGCACTGCTTCTTCAATTCAGCATCAGCGCATTTCTTCTTGCTTTCATCCTGCTCTTTCTTTTTGTTCTCTTCTTCCGCTTTCTTTTTTGATGCTTTTTCTTTCTTAAGCGCTTCGCACTGTTTCTTTAATTCAGCCTCAGCGCATTTCTTCTTGCTTTCATCCTGCTCTTTCGTTTTCTTCTCTTCGTCCGCTTTCTTTTTTGATGCTTTTTCTTTCTTAAGCGCTTCGCACTGCTTCTTTAATTCAGCCTCAGCGCATTTCTTTTTCATTTCATCCTGCTCTTTCTTTTTCTTCTCTTCTTCCGCCTTCTTTTTTGATGCTTTTTCTTTCTTAACCGCTTCGCACTGCTTCTTTAATTCAGCCTCAGCGCATTTCTTTTTCATTTCATCCTGCTCTTTCTTTTTCTTCTCTTCTTCCGCTTTCTTTTTTGTTGCTTTTTCTTTCTTAAGCGCTTCGCACTGTTTCTTCAATTCAGCCTCAGCGCATTTCTTCTTGCTTTCATCCTGCTCTTTCTTTTTCTTCTCTTCTTCCGCTTTCTTTTTTGATGCTTTTTCTTTCTTAAGCGCTTCGCACTGCTTCTTCAACTCAGCCTCAGCGCATTTCTTTTTCATTTCATCCTGCTCTTTTCTTTTCTTCTCTTCTTCCGCTTTCTTTTTAGATTCATTTTCTTTTTTTTGAGCTTCGCACTGCTTTGTCTCAGCGGATTTCCGTTTCATTTCCTGATCTTTTTCTTGCGCTTTTGCCTTAGAATGATCTACAGTTGTCTTTTCTTTTTTATTTTTTGGCTCATTGCAAACTCTAGCCTCTTCGGCCGTTTTCTCCTTTTGTTTGAGCTCTTCGCACTGTGTCTTCGTTTTGGCTTCTTCGCATTTTTTTAACATTTCATATTGCTCCTTTTGTTTCTTCTCTTCTGCCATTTTTTTCTTATTTTCTTCTTCTTGCTTCTTTAACTCTTCGCACTGCTTTTTTCTCTCAAGTTCCTTCTGCTTTTCTTCCTCCTTTTTCTTCTTTTCCTGGTATTGACGTCGGCTCTCCAACATTTTCTTTTTGCATTTCGTAAGAATCTGTTGTTCTTCACATTTCTCTTTCTGTTCTCTTTCTTCGGGGGTCAAACATGGCTCTTCTTCAGATAGTTTCTTCTCGCATGTTTTTCTAAGTTCTTCCTCCATGCAACTTGTCATAACTTCGTTCTCTTTGCACTTCTGCATTCGGTCTTCTTCTTCTCGTTTCTTCTTCATTTCTCGGTTTTTTTGCTTTTGTTTGTCCGCTTCGCATTTCTTTTTCAGTTCTTCTTCAGCGCGACGTTTTTCCATTTCCTTGTCTCTTTGTTTTCTCTCTTCCTTTAAAGCTTTGCATTTCTTTTGGAAAGCCTCACTCTTACACTTTTCCAACATTTGTTTATCTTCTCCCTTTTCAGATTCGGCCTCTTCTTGACAAGTCTTCTTAATAAGTTCCTCCACTTCACATGACGTTTCGGCGAAATCGACACCATGTTTTTCGGTTAGGTGCTGAATTAAAGGACACACGTCCTTCCAGTTTTCCTGGACGCGCTCCTCAATTGGTCCCTTCGGCTTCTTTTTGGCGTCACCCTGACCTTTGCATTTATCTTCTTTTGGCTCGGGCTTTCCTCTGATATCATCGCACATCTCCTTTACTACCTTCTTGCGACATCTCTCCTTAATCTGCGCCGCAAGGCAGTCCTGGAAGCCAGAAAGTTGCTTCTTTTTCTTAGGGCTCATCCGCTTGTGGACCTCTGCAACATCGTTTAATTCCTCGCACATGCATTTCTCCATCTTTTTGGCAAATGGCGACTTAGAAGGTGGCTCGGATTCATCGGCCTGTTCTTTGGATTTCGTTCCAGTTTTCTTCGCTTCTGTTTGTGCTCCCTTTTTAGAGTCCTTGCATTTCGATTCCACGTTCTTAGAATCTTTTCCTTTCTTTTTGTCCGAACCCTTTGCTTTTGCGTCCTTTTCCTTTGGTTTGCCTGATCGTGAATTTGTTTCAGGCTTACAATCTTCATTGGGACCATTAGCTTTTTCACTTTTCTTTTTTGGCGCCTTACTAACTTTCTCTTTGGACTTTTTGGGCTTATCAGAATCTTTGCCATCAGTCTTTTTGGACTTCGATTCCTTATCCTTCTTGCAGGTTGCGTCTTCCAGAAGCTTGGTGACCTCGGCCATGCACTTTTCATTTTGTTCCCTCTCCTCACACATCTGTGCAATGGCCGCCTGTTTCTCGTGCTCCATTTCGGCCTGCTCTGCCTCGGGATCGTCGCACTTCGCCGAGTCTGCATCTGTTTTCAACTCGGAGGCACACTTCTTGACCATGTCCTTTATATGCTTCTCCTTGATCAGCCGTGCGTAGCGGCGCTTCATCTCCTGCTCCTTGCAGTACCTTTTGAGCACCTGTTTCAGGCAAGTACTTTTAATGCCCGCCATCACGCAATCCATCATATCCCCCATGGCCTTCTTCTCCTCCTCAGACATGCACTCGACCTGCTCCTTCATGCCCCTGGTCTTTACCTCGATGCACTTGTCTAGCTGCTTCTTCAGTCGAGCCGCATCCTTCTTGACCTGTTGGGCGGCGTTGCTCTTTTTTCTGGCCTCCTTGCGCTTTTGGACAGCCTTGGCGATCTTCGCTCTGTAAGCCTTAAACGTGGCGCAGTCCATCTCCGTCGGATAATCGCCGGAGTAGCGCACCGGCAGCCTCATCAGACCCACATGGAGCGTGTGGGCATGGGGCAGTCGCTTAAGGAGGTCTCTCGTGAGGCGGGAGCACATTGTTCTGTCTATAAAACTTCGCAAAGTCCCCGCGGCCTTATTAGGAAGTAAAATTTACTACAATTTTGGGTGTTTTTGATAAATTACAAATTTTGTTTGGCCGAATCGAAAGGGGAAAATTTTCCTACAAATTCGGAGATCTAAAAGGCGTCACCACACATGGTCTAAGGTTTAAAAGGGAACTATTTTTCTGTTAGACAGGTAATTCGAAGTGCTTCAAGATCTTAGAAATATCATTCGTTTCCTCATACGTACATAGAAAATACATCCCCGTAATGTTACCTGTTCCTGCTGCCAAAAAGTAGGCTGGGATGCTGTTCGCTGCAAGCACTCTTCCTGCACCGACAATTTTCCAATCTTTGCACAAACCTCAGCAATGACAACAACGCCGTGGAGCCGCAACCACGACATACTTACACACCCCTTTTCCTCCCCAGAGGAGGGGCAGAGCGGCAGACAAACAATTTTGTCGAACATAAAATCGAGCACAACTTAATTAAATGTTAAAAGCGCGACCGCAGCGCGTCTGTGGCTTCCGAAGGTGTGACTGCGATGGGGTTGCGAGAGCGGTTCCTGGCTCCGAGCAGGGACTGGAAGTGGGACTGGGAATGGGGCTGGGTCTGGGAGGAGCGTTATCACCCGGCAAGACGCTGACAGACGCTAACTTCATTTTCGGCGGTGGGCTGCTTCAAATTAGCAAACCTGTCAACTGTCAGCAGCGGCGGCGAAGGTGAAGACGACGGCAAGGGGAGTGTTTCCGAGTTGAAGTGTGGCCAGAAGTATGCGGCAGGTTGAGGGTTTGAATGTGCGGGTGTGGTGTTGCCCCCAGGCCAAGCCAAGACAATGTGCTTCAACACCTTGCCGACCTGCCACCGAGAAACTCCATTCCCCCTCCCCAAGAGGAAGTTGCTCCTCGAGAACAACGAACCTCCACGTGTGTGCGTGGTGAATTATGGCATGTCTACTTCCGCCTGCCAGCCGGCAGCCAGCCAGCCCATCATCAACGCCCCTCATTGCGCTGTTTGTAATTTGTTAATTTCCCGCATTTAGAAATTAATTTTCACTTCATGCGCCGCCAAGCAGACAACAGCAGACGTCAGACAGACAGACAGGCAGGCAGGCAGGTGAGTTTGAGTTCGAGCCTGAGTTGGCAACATGGCAACACTGTACACACAGCAAACTTGCGCCGCAATTACGAGTGCGAGTATGCCCCCCTCACCTTTGACCCCCTTCCTATCGCACTCATTGCGTATTTAAATTCCTTTATGTTGTCATTAATTTCTGCAACTTGTTCGGCATTGTCGCTGTTAATTTTTAAGCGAAAGCTCTACCCGAGCCGAGCCTGGCATGTGTTTGACACGTTTACATTTTAATTGCGCACAGGTGTACGCGGACGGACGGGGAAATGCTCATTTCATTGCCGCCTGATGTGTGCGGGCGAAAAATGGGAAATTGGGAGTGTGTGTGGGCGCCTCTGAAACTTTAATTGCTTTATTATGTCCGCCAGCCGGCAGGTGGGGAAGGTCCCAAAGAAAATCAGCGGCAAACTGGGCCAGAGTTCTGCGGTGCCTTCCAGCGGTTACAGAACTTGGTTCCTCTAAGATATATAAGGCCACTTCTGCACCCTAATTTAATTTTTTGAAAATACGAATTCCTGGTTTACAAACAAGTCTACCAGGCCTATAGACTCAGTTTTTATACCTAGCCCTATTTTGCCTAGGTTTTCTCAAAATTTAATGTTTTTAAAAATTCAAATTTAGAAAGAAAAAAAATGGCGACGATAGTGCGTCAGTTTACACGATCCGCCGTCCGCCAACTCGGACAGCCCAGGTGGAACCGACTACTCCTGAAGTCCAACATGAACTTGCACCTAGCCATTTACCAGCCAAGGCAGTTCGGCCGGAAACCCGACGATGGCTTTGAAGATAGTGAAGACCAGGAGGAGGTGAAGGCCTGCATAGATTACAAGAAGAATCCCACCATCGAGGGACACGTGCCGCCAGATTTGCCGGACCTACAGCCAGCATGTCCCCAGCTTAAAATAGCGAAGAGGCGAGAGTTCCTGAAGAAGAAGAAGTGCCAGGAACTCGAAGATAAGGAAAATAATGACCCGTGTGCTAGCTTCTCGAGGAAAAGTCTCATATGGGGAAAGCCTAAAATCCGGATCTCTTTGATCTGGCCCAAGATAATCAGTTGTCTGATGCCCCTTTTAAAGCTGAGATCCCTTGATCTAGACCTAGTATACCTCAACCAAGAGCGAACGTTCTGCAAGAAAGTCGAGCTGGAGCAAGCCTGTTTGGCTCCTGAGCCAACCCCAACAAAGCCAGTTCCACCCAAAAGCCAAAGGATGGCCAGGAAGCGCAGGCATTTCCAGGCAAAGCAAAAAAAGGAGGCGGAAGCCAAAGAGAAAGCCTTTGCCATGTTGAAGCTCGGCTCCAATTCGAACTTACAGCCCAAGGAGGACCTCAAGATCGCCAATAGCAGAGATCTGGCTGAGCAGATAAAGAAATCAGGTCCTAAGCCCTATGAGGCTTTCACCCAGCAAGCCGAGATCAAACAGCTTTTGAAAGTTATAAAGGGCAGGTGCAGGAAGAAGAGTGAATTATTCGAGAAATCTAGAGAAGCCGAGAGTAAGAAGAAAGCTGAAGAAGCGGCTCTGAGAAACAAAAACAAAATGGCTCAGATTAGGAAGCTATGCGAAGAAGCCAAGAAAATTAATGCTTTCAAAATGGCTCTACTAAAAAAGCTGGGTGATGAAGCTCAGCAGAGAACGCAAAGTATAGAAGCAAAGCCAAGAAATCAATCCGAACAGCCCGCTGCCCAGAGGAGGCATACGGCTCCGAAATGCAACACAGAGTTGCCGGATGGCAACTGAGTGGGCTCAAAGTATAATTTTGGACAACTTTTTCCCCTTTGAAAACAACAAAAACCAATTGGCTCTACTTTCAATAAAGTAAAGCAGAGCTGCCATAAATTATTATTAAAGTTGCTAACCGTTTTGGCCAGCAGGAAGAGCATTTTCTTCTTTGGTAGTAAACCACTAAGGTTGGATGGAAAACAATCCCTTAAATACTTTGGCTTCGTCTCCAGCCGGATAAGCGCAACTATTGTGTGGCCGAGGAAGTGCCTTCAGAGCCGCTAAGTACAGACTTGGCAGAACCGACAAACAATCGTGCCCGCTTGTCTTGTTTATTGTCATCCATCAAGCCAGGGCCTCCCGACGGGTAGGTGTTCTGTCTTCGGGCCTCGATTTGCGGCTAGCACCCGTGGTTAAGGCAAGGTGGATAGCTGGGCCGGTGGGAGCTTAACGAGTGGAGTTTGCTCATTCAGCCACCGAGCCGAGCCAAGTCGAGTTGAGTCAGTCCCCAGCCTCGGCCTCACTTAGACATTTTGCTGTGCATTTGCCATTGTCAACTATTGTGGCCCCGCTTTTCCGCAAAGCCATCTCCATCTCCATTGCTCTTGTAACATTTCCACAAGGTTCCTTTTTTTTCTACTCTTCTACTGCTGCTGCTGATTGTTGCACAAGGATTTGTCAAGGATAAAACACTCGAGGGCAGTCAGTCGACATTGTCGTCATTGTCGTCACCGTCGCTGCTTCATCATGATTACGTGTATGATTATGTAGCGACAGTTGTCCTGGCTGTGTCTGAATGACACAAGGGGTTGGGTGGGGTTGGTCTGGGATGGGCTTGTGCCTGGCCACACGCCCCCTTACACGTCACAACGCCCTAGCCACGTGGCACTAAGCGATGGCTATTGATTTTCCCGTAAGGATTGCAACCGAATGCGATGCTAAGTGCAGACCGTACGGCCTTGGGTTTTCTGTGGACATTGCACTGAGCAAAACCTGCGAATCGTAATCTTTTGACATTTATTTTAATGAGTTAAGAACATACATCTTGGAAATCCTTAATAAGTAGTGTTGAGCAGTGCCTCTAAGCAAGACATAGGGCCTCTCTTGTTCGAAACAGCATATTTTCAGCACTCATTTCCCAGTGTATTCCTCCACAAGTACTTATTGCTATGCAGGCGACATAAAAGCGTTGCCATATTAAAGCATTTCCGCTATATGCGACCTTGGGGCTTACATGCCAGTTCATCTATTTGCTCCATAATGTTCTGTTCTGTTCTGGCAAACATGCTGCATATACTTTATATACTATATATTCGGTGTCCCCAATTTCGCTATTCGGGGTGTCGTCGTCGTCGCAAATTCGTTTGGCAAACACATTTCACCCGCCAAATGCGGAAGGCGAAAGGCGAAATGCAAAAAGCGCGGAATGCAAAATGCGAAATGTGAAACGCCAAATGCCAAATGCCAAATGCAAAGCAGGCAGCCAGGCAAATGCGGTTGCCAAATTATATGCAACTGTGGTCGCGTGGGCGTGGCATGCGGTTAGTTAAACAAAAATGCCGTAGATGTCGCCGGAACAGGACCCCAAAAACTGGGTCAGTACACGGTCGCCAGACGAGGCAAGAGGAACTCCTACCTCGGCAGTCAAAAGTTCAACAGGGAGCGGCGGCTGCCGCTGCTACATTGTCTCGAACACTCGAGCAAAGTTTCGGTTTCACTTTGGTTGTTGCCCCGATTTTTGCCACTTCGTTGTTGTTGTCAACTTCCGGCGGCTGCGGCAGTCCTGTCCTGCCCTGGTCCACCTGTTCCGCTTGATTGTTCACAGGACACCACCAGGACTCCTGCTTCTGCTTTTGCCTCTGCTGCTGCTCCTGCTCCCTCGTCATGAAAGGTTAATGACGGCTGCTGTCAGCGCCGAAGGTCACATCTAACGCTGTTAGGGCCACCCACAGGACATCCCACCCCCGCCTTTGTTGGGTCAAGCGTGCAGCAGGTAAAAGTTTCGCTGGTAGCGGGAAATCCACAGGGGAGGGGGCATCTCCGGCCGGAGTCCTTCGTACGGACTAAATAGCAGGGCTTCTGGGAGGCGACTCCGGGGGGTAGCAGAGCGTAAAAGTTAAATGAAACGAAACACGTTAATGGCCTCCCTGAGAGGGGAAGAAGAGGAGCAAGAGAATGGAAGCTGGGGGAGCTGAAAGGTGAGAGGTCGCCCCCGTTAAAGCCACGCTCCCGGGAAAAGTGAAAACAGTCTTGCCAGCGAGTTGGCAGTCCCGGCCAGGAGAGCCATGTAATAAAATGATGTCGTTGGCTTAGTTAAGTAGCAATAAGCTGGAAAAGGCAGCCCGAAATGCGCTGGCAGAGGCGTCGCCTCTCAATCACGGCGTTTCAGGTTGATATTAAGTTATTTAGGCTGTTTAGACGGCAAGTGGAGCGCTCCACGGAGCTCCTCGGATTACCCGGCCTGGTCATTAAAGCCAAATTACGGTATATTAGGTTACCGCTTCTGGGGCGGGGTGAAAATTCAGTGGACTTTTCGCCAAAGTTTTCCGGAGCTAGCTTAAAGCCGGGAGCCCCACTACAGCGGCTAATAGTGCCACTAATTAACATCCTTGAGGCTGTGTGGTCCTGCCTTAAAGCGAATCAATTTTCCTTCCACCAAACTTGCACTCTTAGCAATTGTTAAAGCACACAATGGAAGCAGGACGAAGGAGCAGCCGAAAATAAAATACAAAAAAGTACAAAGAATTATGTATCACTTCGTTACGACTTACTTCCACTTAATTTATTTTCACTTGCTTTTACCAGCAAAGGGCGAGCGAAAGAAAAGCCGAGCGGATGGGACGGCAACTTTGTCTGAGCCCCAAAAAAAAATAAGGATAAAAATGTAAAGAAGTCGAAAAGCAGAAGGAATCGTACGATATACAGTTGGTCAATAAAGTCCGCACACATGCCGGCCTTAAAAGGATGTTTTATTTATGGCCGCGGGACAAAGGAAACATTAAATAAAGGTTAATGTGAACTTATTTAAAGGATTTCTCATAATTATTATCGGGTTTCGACTTCTTACACAAGGAATTTTATAGTTTAAAAGGTTTTTTATATTCGACAATTTTTTTTTTTTTTACAAGGGAATAGGAAACAGCAAATGGAGTAATTAAATAATTTTATAAAAAATTAAAAATTAATTTATTATTTCTGTTTATTTTATTGCAAAAGTTAAGTTTATCTCAAAGTCAACCACAAAATAACTTTTTTTAAATAAAAATTTAAAAAAAATTCAATAAATTTATTTTTTTGGGATTATAACAATAATTTTATCTAACAATCATTAAATTCTAATAAATTTTAATTTTCTTATAATTTTACTATTATTTTCAACCTATTCAAATAAATCTTAGTTAGCTAATCGACTTCTCTGGCCCACTGTCCGCTTTTAGGCCAGAGAAGACAAGGACCTCAGGCGTTAACTAACAACTGGCAACAACTTTGGACGGGCTTCCCGTCTGTCTGTGAAAAGCATTTGACTTTGCATTTGTCTGCAACTGCAGGTTGCAGCGCTTACGGCCTTCACACCTTTGTGTGGAAATGCCGGTGCTCGCATTTCCCATTTTCCCAGCACTTGCACTGGCACTCGGGCTTCGGGCTTCGGAAAACTCCTTTCGAGTGGCCGGCGCATTAATTCCCAGGTGTGCAATTTAGTGTGCGGCCAATTTTTGTCGGTCTGGACAGGAAGAGCGGCGGCAAGGAAGCCCGGCGGCAGCGGCGTCTGTTACGTGTTGACCACACGGAGGTGTTTTTTGCGGACTCCCGGTCCCGGGCAGTTCCCAGGCGCTTGAAATGTTAGGAAATTTTAAACGGAAGTTCGCGTTTTCTGCCCTTTTCGGCTCGTATTGTTAGCTGCGTTTCCGCTTTTCTGGTATTTTTGGCCACGCGCACCGCGGGCCGTTCACATTTCCGGCTAAAACAACACGGCTTAAAGAGCCGCTGCTACCCGTTTTCCTTTTTTGTCTTTAAGGAAAACTTTTCGGGCGAACTTTTACGGGAAACTTTTCAATGGACTACATTTGCTATGCCATGTTTAACAGCAAAAGAAACAAAGAAAAAATGAGAGCAAAAAATGACAGCTCAGAAGGTTAAGACGAAAACTATAGACAGCAAAATGGCGCCAGCTATAGTTTTCAGAGCCCGACAAAGGCGGCGGCGGGGAAAGGAAACTAAATGCATAAGGAGCGGGCGACTTGCGAAACTTTTAATAATTGCATTTTCCTCAAGCACATCGGCGCACATAATAAACTCCGCCTCGAACTGGACGCAGCCCGATCCCCGAGAAGCCACCACCGCCGCCGCAGTGCATCGACACCAGAGCAACAAGACAATCAGCAAAGAGATACTCGGCAGCCGTGGAGACCGGGACCAGCACCAGGCGATGACTGGGCCGCAAAAATAACCGAAAAGTAATTCCCCACAAAAGTAAACTTGAGCGCACAAAAGTCGAGTTTTAAAATAAACTTGCAGCCAGCTCTATTTTTCTTTCCATCGGGATCGGGGAGGCGCTGCCGGCCGGCGGGGGCGCCCAGCCACTTGAGGCACAAAAGGCGCATTTTCTATGAAAGAAAAGTGGCTAACTAAGTCGCCGACTCTGCAGGTCCATTCTCGCCCCCCCCCATCATCATCATCATCAACATCATGCCGCAGTTTCAAGAACCTCAAGAGCTCTGCTCCTCCGTTGTCTTTCCGATTTGTAGGGCAGGGAATACTTTCTGCTCTTGAAAATATTTTAGATCCAGAAATTTAAGTCGCCAACATTTACTTACATTAATCTCAAGACCTGCAAAAGCCTTATAATGGCTAAGTTGTAAGGAAAAACTCTTAAGCGACCTTAAATATCTCCCAATTAATTTGAACAAATAAATTATCTAAGAGAGCAAAGCAAAGGAATACAGAAAGTGTTAAGAAGACGTTAAATTTAGACCTTTAAAACCTGATTTTTTAGACATCTCATTTAGAGATTTTTAAGTTATTTTGTTGTGACTTTAAATTAAAAAAGTCCCTGAAAAGATTTCCCTTCCAAACCCTTAAAACACACACCCTGCAAAGGCATGTTAATCAAATATCCCACATACGTCGTCGGTGGATCTAAACATTTTACTATCCAAGATTTCTTTCTACAAAGTGCCAGAGAATTTGAGGAAAACTTTGTTGGGTTGTCCCAGATTTCATAACGGAATAAAAAAGAACATAAAACAGCATGGCCCATGAAACACTCCAATAATCCGGGAAATGTGGTGGATCACCATCTGATTTCATCAGCGCATCGGCCCTAATAAAATGCTAGCCCTGCCGAAGCTTCTTCACTTTATTAAATATGAAATATGCCCCATCGCCGCTGTCGCCTCGCATTATGCATTGCCATCGAGTAGGAGTCCGTGGAAGGTCCTTTGGCATGGCCGGCACGTAGCAAACGCACAACGCTTAAATACAGGAGATAAAATGCTGGACATTAAGTCCCCGAGGGCGAAGGACATTCGGTGGAAGCAACGAGCGAGCGTTCAAGGTAAAAATGCCAGGAGACGAATTTCGAACGTTATATCTAGCAAATTTCATGCTCAACTTGCGTGTGTCAAAAATGCGAAATTGAAATGCTTTAAAATTTAACATTTCCCCCCAGCCCGGGCACACATCACACACAAAGTAAGGGGAAGATGCAGCTGCCAGAATGCGGCAAGGACTCTGGCTCCGGCTCCGGCTCCTGCTCCTGCTCCGACTCCGTGTTGGTGGGCAAACATTTTTATGCAAAAATATTTTGCATGTCACTCCCATCTGGCAGGAGTTGGGCCCGAGGAGGGCGGGTCTGTGTATTTGCCACAGACTTTTTGCATGCATAACAAGTCAGCGAAGCGGACGGACGGACAAGCAAACAGAGCAAAGACCGGGGAAAAGCGGAAAAATCGGGGATAGGGCAGGGGAAACCCACGCTTACAGACACACACGAGAAAGAAAAGGCAGCGCCGGCAGCTCGCAGGAAACGCATACAAAACTTTAGCGGGAGCCGGTCGCATTTCGTAATCTTTGCAAATAAACGCGTGAAATTCCAAGGCGCACCGCAGTGGGGCATGCCGGGGATCATGGGGAACCTGGGGGAAAGGGCGATGCCACACAGTCGCCAGTTGGCCGACATGTGCGCGCCATTTTTGGCATACAGCTCACACGCGAAATTGCGCATGCAGATTAAAATTCTTGAACGCGCATTTCCGTTTCCGTTCTCTCTGTGCGTCTGCCGGGGAATATGTCGGGCATTTGCCTCGCTTTTCCAGCAGGATGAGGTTTTCCTGAGTGCTTGAATATCCACTTCAGTTCGGCTTTGGACCAGATTGCTGCAACCTTGAAGTGACCCCACGTAGAGTGGTTGGGGATATTTTATATAAAAGTTGACCCGTTCAGGGGTTGGGAGTTTAACAAGGAGATTATAATTTAATTTCGATCTTAATTTTACTATCTTTAAATGTAATATATAAGTAAATCATCCGAGTTCTTGTCATATTACTCATACGCCGTGGGGTGCACAATGGATATTGACATGCGTGGTTGTCCTCATTAAAAGATACAAGCTATAATTGCAATTTTAGCAGTTTCTGATGTGAAAAACCAACTAATTCCAAAAGGAATATAATCACGAATCACAGCATATTACTCATACGCCGCGTGGACCCAATAGACATTGACAATCGCATATTACTCATTGCATTAGAGCGGGGCAAGCGTGGGGAGCCGGGATGATTTCAGCTTATTTACAGACCATTGCCATTGATATGCAGGACCTGTTTTTGGTTGCTCGTAGGATGGCCAGGGTCAGCTTTCCTCGCTCTTGACCCTCCCTCCGGCTCCACCCCGTCCCAAAAACGCACATCAAATAAAAGAAATGGCTTTGTTTGCTGCATGTGGCATAGAATATCAAGCCGGGGAAGCGGATCCCAAGGATGCGGACGAGAACGAGGATGTGTGCTGGCGCATAAATAATGTGACCTGCCTGACTGCGATTATCTGTGAACTATTTTTCACACGTTGCCGGCATACAAAGTGGTCCATTCTTTCTGCCCCGGCAATATACGAGCTGCTTGGCCTTCTGAGGCCACTTGGCCCATTCATTTCCACATCCTGCCCAATCCGGTGGCACACACAAAAAAACGAGAACATATGTATGTGCGAAGGGTATATCTTAGCAAGCTTAGTTTCTTCGGGATACTTACATTGTACTGAAATAATGAACAATAATATCCAGAGGCGTCGATCGAATGTCGGTCTCATGACTTCATCACTTGTCCCGGAATTCGTTGGTATGGATTTTCCTTGTCCGAAGCTCAGCTCAGCTTTCAGATTGGCACATGTGTACTATTTGTTGAGGGATCTGCAAAACGGAACGGAACGGAGCATTTAATTAGAATGGAGAGCACGGCCAAAGGTAAAGGGTTTAAGCCAATTAAACAGTAGCCTGGCTACGCCACCGGCTACCTCGGGTGTGCGAGTGTGCGAGGTAAAAATCTAACAACTGTTTGCACATGAAATTAATTAATTTTCCACAAAAACTTTGTTGCATAAGGCTAGGCGGATTAACAGGAGGCGGCAGGGAGGGAGCGAGAGAATAGAGACATCAGCCAACAGGCAACATTTTCGACAGCATTTTGTCTGCAGTGTTTGGAGTGCAGGGCAAACAAAGCCGCCCGACGAGCGGGATAGAGGGATAAAGACAGACAGACAGAGAGAAAGAGAGAGGGAGAGAGTGCCACTCAGACCGTACAAAGCGTGCGCATACTTTTCCCCAACAGTGTTTCGTCCATGTGTGTGGGTGGCGACACAGGACAAACAAAATTAGCAGCAAAGCTGACGTAGCTGTTAACGAATTGACGTTGCCAGGACTCCCAGGACCCAGTCCTCTCATAACTGTGACAATCCCCTAGTCCTAGTCCTGATTATGCATATGCGAGCCGAGACCCATCAAGCAAAGGACCCGGAGAACTCCTGTGGAATGTGAGCCCAATCAAAAGTCAGTGGCAAAGTTTTCCGAGCTGCAGATTCTTCCGGTGGCCCGACAAGGGCTTACCAATTTGGAGTTGTTACGGCGCCGGCTTTCTATTTTCCGAACCTGACCAAGGACCTCGGACGACGGACGATGGTCACAAAGGTTTCGATTTACATCGAAAGCAATTTCGAGAACAAAATGTACAAGCAGGGGGCTGCACGGCACCCTCGGCTCGGTGGAGTTCACTGCCACTGCATTCAAGCGCCAACTAATGCAGCCCGAATTTGGTTGTGCGGCACCAAACAGTGGATGCAACAACAGCAGTGTGTCTGTGGCCACCACAGCACAACAATGACACAGCATTGGGCAAACATATCACGCGATCAATTTGTCAAACAAGCTGCAACAGCAGCAACAATGCAAGCTGCATCAGCAACAGAATCTGCAACAACAGCAGCAGGAGCAGCAATAGCAGCAACAAGACCATAGGCAACATCATCAGCAATATTAGCAGCAAAAAATAGTGGAAATAAAAGCAATATAATGGGATCAAAGGCCACGACCATGGAATACCCTAATACAGACTTTCATTGGTTCATAACAAAGGTACCTCACCTTTCTTTCCTTTTTTACATTTATATTAATTAATATTTATTCCAATTACCCAACAAAAAGAGGATCTAACGCTGCTCAACTGGCCATAAGAACCCCAACAAAGGCAGCAACACTAGGGGTCAACTGAGCAACATAAATGACGTAACCGCTGCCATGGGGAATACTAAACACAGAGTAGAGAATACTGAATGCCGGACGACATGGTGGAGCCAGCGGAGTGGCAAACAATCGGGGAAATCCCCACAAAATTGACAGCAGCAGCAGCGGTGACATTTGACGCACATCATCAATATGTGACTCTGCATGTTGCCACTGGTCGGGTGGTGGGGGTTGTATTTGTTGCAGCTGCTTCTGGGATACCATGACATGTCGCACAGCTGTCATTATGCAGGGCATTCAAGGCAGCCAAGTGACAAACTATTACATGCCGATTGTATGTTAACAACGGCTCCAAGGTTGACCAAGGTCCGGCTAAAAGCCCTATTGAAACCAACCATTCTTTATCGTATAAATCAAGCATATGGCGCGGGAAAAACGCAACAGAATCGGGAAAAACAACCATTTACAGCAGGTGCCAGCCGAGGGAAGGGGAGGAGCAAGCCACCACATTTTCACATTTCTCGCACGTTTGGCCGGCGAAACACTTAAAAACCGGTGTGCTCTCCTTATTTATGGTCGAAATGTGAACTGGGCATTGGTTTAAGAGCTTTAAAATGGCCCGAGATATATGGGATTTAAGAGGAGGTAAGGGCTTGGAGTTTAAGTTGCTTAAAGTTAACTTAAAGAAATTGTTTAGTAATTAAATTAAATTTAAACTAAATTGGAGATACATTTAATACTCTTCTCAATGATTATGACATCCTTCCAAATCAACAAATCAATACTCGTGTGAAACTAACAACCTGATAAACTGTGAAATTATTAGAAATGTTACTCTGGCCAGACCAATTAAAATAAAAGCAAGAGCCAAACTGAAATGGATACAGGACTGCAGCTGCAATTTTAATCGCCACAATTTTAAAGCCATCATTGGACAGCTCATGACGATGCCAGCGATACATAAACAATAAAAGCCAATGGTATGTAAATTTTACCAATTTACCGCAACAATGCAAACGATCCCTGGGATACGGCTCGAAGTACCAAATTGGCGGGACAGGACGAAGAGCGGGGGGCGGAGATTTGGCGGCAACCAGATGAAATCATTTCGTGTTGAGCTTTGTAAAACTGCAAATGTGTTGCATCCGAACATTTTCGGTTAACCGCAAAACATCAGGCAATAGAGACAGGGCAGTGGGGCAAACGCAAACGCAAATTAAATTTACAAAACCGAGCGACCGAGAGGAAGAGAGAGATGAAGGTTCATTTGCTGCTCGAATTTTTATACCACACCCAGCAGGAAAATCGCTTCATTGACAAGCTTCCCAATAATTGACACCTTCTGCCGCGGGAAGAGCGAAGGGGAAAACAATGAGTCCGGAGGAGACAGTGGGCCATCCATCTGCGGTCGCTTTATTGATTGCAAACGAAATGCCAGTGGCCAGTGGCCAGTTGCCCAGGCAAAATAAATAAAGATAAACAGAGTCTTAATTTTTCATTTCGCCATGGCGGAATTAATATGCGTAATTAAATTTTTCGGTCCTTGTATTTGCTTTTAATTTTCCAACTTTTAATTGCATTTGCTATTGGCAAACATGGAGTGTATCTAATGCATTCCATTATTACCGATTATTCCGATTCATACTGAAGCTTTTCTGTTAAATAAGCTTTAAGTGGGGCGGAGTTGGAGCTTAGTAATTTCCACCTGGGGGAATCCGACACCTGGCTCTGAAAGGTTCGAAACAATGCCCCAGCTGACACTTGTAGGTGGCCTTAATCAAAGGCAACACACTAAGCGAAGGACGAAGGGGAGCAGGAGTCGGGGACAAATGCAAAGTTAAACAACTTCGACAGTGTTGCCACCGAGTTCATTGTTCAGGGGGGCTAGGGGGCAGGGAACCTCCAACCCCATATTTGCCATTCTCCATTTTCCATCCTTTCACTATCACAATTTCCACATCGACGCGCAGCCTGCCCGCCTCTCCTCCCTCCCAACGAGCCACTTGAACAAATTTTTCTTTGTCTTCGGCGGTGCCCCCACACTTTCAACAGTTTCCCCTCCGCTTTCCCACCGACAACATGACTTATGTGGCTTGGAGCGAAACAAATGTGGAAAGCACAAAAGTCAACATATTGAATAATGATTGGTAGGCGAAAAAACGAGCCCTCCTCCGAATCCAAAGGCGGCAAAGTTGGAAATGGGTTTCCCTATATTTCCCATTATTCCTTTGTCTGCTTTATGCAAGAACATTCTGTTCTATTCTGTGTTGTGCTGTGTTTTGTTGTGAGTTCCCCCTCGTCCTGCATAATCATAGGCGATAAATTTTTGCTGCAAAAAATTAATGATGCGAGTTTCGTTGTTGTGGCCTTTATTGTTTCCGCCGGCTTTTCCTGTTCTCTGCTGAATTTTAATCGAATTTTTGAACTGCTCACATGTGTATGTGAGCCGCTTTCGTTGTAATCGATAAGCGTGTCCTGTCCGCTAAATGATTGATATCCCAGGCGAGCTCCTCCTCTTGCTCCTGAGAAGGATTTGTGATTAATCGGAAGCGAGTTTGCATTCATCGTCCGAAACTTGGGATTCAGCAAAACCCAAGAAGACGAGAGAGCCAGCTTTAAGCCAAAGCGAAGACAGCTGAATGCCAAGTCAAGCCAAGTCAAGACAATGGCCAGCAGCAGGCAACTGGCATGTTGCCATGTGGGTTACCTGGAAACTGCCGGAGAATGCCATTCGATTAGGCCAGGGTGTGCCGTAGAAGCCCCATCAGGCGATGGCATATGGCCGAGGAGGTCGTCGGAAGCCAAAGAAGCGTCGAAAAACAATCAACCAGCTAAATTGAAGTCAACAACTAGTTGCAGACAAGTTTACCCAGAAAATGACGGACTTTGGAAATATCAAAGTCTAAGGAAAAACTGAAATTGACGACTTATCGAGCAGTAAACTAATTTAGAAAATTTTTTTATTAACAAAAACTGAAAAGTAAGTAACCTTTATGCCTTAATAAATTGTCTATAAAACCAATAAAAATTATGACATTTATTTTCTCAGCTTTTGGAAGTTGTCATAAATGGTTTAATGATAGCTATAAGCAAAGCTTAATCTCTTAAAAATTTTCTCTTAAAGTCATTTATCAAAGAAAGCCGTATGTTTAGAGAAAGTAACAAGATTTTATGCATTGGTAACTAGTAATTAGAAGCAAAAAAAATTAAATATTCTAATCCTTTGTTATTAAGAGTTCAATGATAGATATTAGCCTTTAAAATATATAAATAAATAAATGTTCAAGCATAATCATCACTATGTTTTGTTTTTTTTTTTTTAAATATTTCTTTAAAATCTTTGTAATTCCTTTAAGACGTAAAATTATTAACAGAAATTCCCAGTAACTGATTTTTAATGACCCGAACATTTATTTAAAGGCTATATGAATAATTTATTGTGTTAAAATAAACCTGTGGAAGCTTTGAACTTTTCAATAAATAAATAAATAAAATAAAGTCTCATATTTCCTCTATCAACTCGAGTTAACCCAGCTCCGAACTCTCTGGGAAACTTCAAAGTGGTCCAACTCAGTGGCAGCTTTTTATCTGAATAATCTGGTGAGGAGGGCTCGATCGAAAATCAAATTAAAATTTCATGCTTTAACATTGTGTTCCAATTACTGTCGCAAACAATTTATACGCATGCCGTGGCGAGGGCAGGCCCCGAAACCAGGATCCCGGCCCAGGCTCCCAGGCTCCCAGGCCAAGAGCCATTTTTCAACCAAAAACTTTGCCCAATGCCGCTTGAGAGAGAGAGAGAGAGAGAGTGCATGGAAAATGGGAAATGGCAAAGGCGGGCCCAACGCAACCCAATTCGGGATGGCAATGCCAAACGGGTCGTTGTTATGTCATGAAAAATGCATTTTTCAGTACACAATAATAATATATGTAACACAATAAATTGCGAAACGCAAAAAACGAGATGGCGAGCAAGGGTGGCTGGGGGAAAAAATGTTATAAAATTGTTATCGAGCGCATAATAGCAAATGTTGCAAAATAACTTTTGACAAAGTGCACTCAATATCACACAGAGGCAGCTGAAGGACCTCCAATAAGGGTGTGCGAGTGTGAGTGACTGGCACAATGAAAAATCACAGAATGCCAAGGCAGCACAACTGCAGGCAAGAGAGCTGATATTAGGAAAGAAATAATAGCAGGGCATTCCATTGGGGAAAATATATCGGCACATTGACACAATTCGAGCTCGATTGAGAGTCAAGGCGATGTCAGCGTGAAAGTGATTTCGATAGTTTAGAAATTAATAATAATCGCTTTCAGTAGCACCTCCTTCTAGAGATCCTTTTTAAATCCCCATGACCTAAGGACACCTTTTCCACTCTCCTTTTAATGGATCAAAAGTCATGTATACATTTTTTCAAAGCAAAAGTCAAATTAAACTCCCATTTTCCAACACATCCCCCACATCACCGCTCGTCAACGCTTGCCACAGTTTTCCTGCTGCCTGTCAAGTCGTGGACGTGTAAACCAAATTACGGCAACACATGTGCCACAAAATATGCAACAATTTTGGGCGCAGAAACGAGTGAAAGGACCTTAGCCGAGGCACATTTTTTCGGAAAGCCTGCGAGCGCACAAAAAACTACAGCGAATAACTTGGGGCATTTTCCTGTGCCTGGCATGTCTGTGCATGCCGCCTGCTTGCCTCCCCGAAACAATGGCCTGCATATGCAGAGTTATGCAACGCGCTGCCACGAGTGGAAGTTAACCCGCGCGGGCGCCAGAATGTATGCAACTATTAGTTGCACATAGCGACGGGCAGCGGCGACAAATTCCCGAGCAGCCGCCCAGCCACGTGCGGGGGTTACACGCCACTTACATATATAGGCTATAGCCATGCCATTGTGTTGACAAGCCCGAAAATCGGGTCAGTAGTAAATCAACAAAACAACCCGCCCCGACGGCGAACAATGGCAAACATTGTTCTGCGGCTGGTGAAAAATGCATGCTGCATAGTTTTAGGTCCCGCTGATTGCCAGCCATCGAAAATGCGCATACGAGAGGCGGCCGAATTCCGCATTTATTTTTCAGGTTTTCGCGGAAAGCGAAATGTAATGAATCGATGAGCAGGCAAAGCCAATCAGCGAAAATACACGAAAAGCAATATGAAATCATAACCGGGCATTCGCATTCCTTTGTGGGTTTTCCGCGCTCTCTCTCTCTCTGGAGCTTTAAAAACAATTGTGGCAACCATTTAAAATATGCATTTAAAGTCCTTGGTGCATTTATGGTTTACTTAATGGGGATTACGGGGTTTTTAAATACCCATAAAGTAGAAAACGTTTTCAGGTCTATGGAGATTTATTGTTATTATTAAATGGCAAATGTCAGGGGTCAATCCAAAATCGTTGGGGATTTCTGGAACATCGGGCACGAAATTCAAGAAAATTTGCAGGTCTGAGTATCTAATAAAAAACAATTACTTTTAATAAATAAATATTACTTTTAGGACAATATTTTATTCAGGAATATACCCATTACCTACTTTATTATTTCTTTGAAGCAAAATTAATTGTTTTTTCTAGGATATAGTACATTTGAAATATACCTGCCATTTTGATATTTAATTTTTTATTGCTTACTTTAGTTGTTTTTAGTTTCTACTTCCTCTTTATAAGAATGGAAAATAATTGTTTTATGCCCCTTTACTTGCTTTTATTCTCCGCCATTTTGCTAGTGTAGCAGGCCAATGAATATGCTTAAGATCTGGTCACACTAATCGTTGAGCTACGCTCTCTGAGGTAACTCTCTCTCTCTCTCTTTTAGAGAGCGCCGCTTGTCAATTGTTTGTGAAACAAGAACAGACATGAAAGAAGTGTTAAACATAAGTTAAGACCATTAGTATATGTACATATGTATATATATTAGCATATAATTAATAAACAGAAATAATCTAGAATAACATCTTGTCACACTAGTTAATTTTTTATTACATTCTTTTAGATCGCAAAAGATTTGATTCGTAGCAATGAAGAAATTTTTCCACCCAACTAGTTAAATATTCCACATGCTCCCACTTCAGTCCCGCAATCTGTGCCAGGGCTCGTGATAAGAAAACATTTTCAGAAACTTTTTATGGCGCCCAACATCTCTCTGACGTTAATGGGTTAACGTAAGTGCTGCCTTAAAGCCCACATGCCAACATCAGCTATCAGCGCTTCCGTGCACACTTGAATTCACACACACACAGAGAAAGTGGGTGCTGAAGAGCAGAGAGAGAAAGGGAGAAAGGGAGGGAGAAAACGAGAGACATTCCCCACTGGCGATTAATCAATAACCACTCAGCGGCTGAAGCAAAACGATTTAATGGACACGAAATGATGGAGCTGCCCGCTGTCTCTGCGTATCCCCGCTGTGAACTCGCGCGGATGCATTAAATCTGCTGGAGGCTACTTTTAGGCGCAGGCTGTAATGAAAACGAGGCCAAATGCACGGCCCCGACCGGACTCTGGCCCATTTCGGTGGGCCTTCCAACAAGAATTTCTCATTTGGTCTTCGATTATGTGCGGC
Source organism: Drosophila kikkawai (assembly GCF_030179895.1). Classification (NCBI taxonomy): domain Eukaryota; kingdom Metazoa; phylum Arthropoda; class Insecta; order Diptera; family Drosophilidae; genus Drosophila; species Drosophila kikkawai. The sequence continues at coordinate 25,175,676 of NC_091728.1, read as the reverse complement.
CACCCCGTAGAAATGGAGATGGAACGAGTTTTGCGAATTTCCCACATTAGGCGCTGTGCATTTTTGGCTCGCTCTGTTTTTGGCAACGAGTACAGTTCCAGGTCACTAAGCTGCACACACATACAGAGATATGCCGGATGATCCGAAATCTCTGGTTAATTAAGAGCTAGCAGGGTAGCAGAAAAAAGAGTTATTTGGAATGAGCAATTAATGAAGGAAAAAAATATATCTTTAAACAATCTTGGGTGCTGCGGAGAGTAATATGTAGGTGTTTTAATCCTTTTAATAAGGTGTCTAATAGTAGGGTAAGGTGGGGTAAAGCCGACCTAGTAAATGGTTTTGGCTATAAAATGCTTATTTTACATCGGATAAAGTCGTTATATATACCAAATTAAAGGTTAGACTTTTGCGCAACGTTCTATGCATAGCACTTTATTCATACCTTTGAAAAGTTTTGAGATACAAGCGTTTTACGAAAAAGTTCATTTTTGCTATGTTCAAAAATGATGGGGTAAACCCGACCGCCTATGTTTTTGGTTGATTTAGTACAGATATAACCTAAATATAGGTTTTGCAATGATAAATCAATCAATGTTATGTTATATAATGGTAATAAAAGATAAAAGAATTAAAAAAATTAAAATAGCAAAATAATTAATCAGTATCATCTGATTCGCTGCTCAAATAGCTTGCTGGCGTTTTTTGGTTCGAGTTGAACGTCTGGTTGGCTGCGATGTTGATGGGTTTGGTGTGATTGTGGTTTTTTTTGGATTTTTTGCGTCAGGATTTACCCCACTATTTAGAGGTCGGATTTGCCCCACCACGTAATTTTTCATAAAAACGCAATTAAAAAAGAAATTATGAAAAAAAAATGAACCAAACTTATATGCACTTTGTAGGACTTTATTCAAAGAATCTGTAATGACCCATTAGTTACTTTCCACCACGACAGAAATACTATTCAATTTCGGGTTGATTTAACACTTTATTTGCGGACCTGCAATGCCTGTCCGTCAATTGCTCGTAGTCTACTAACTATACAAAAGGTTATGCAGAAGAGATCAATCGTTGACGTCGGCGCTGACTTCGCTGCTGCCGTTATCGGCCTCGCTCTTCGCCGCCGGTTCCCACATCCCTCCTTTTTTTCACCAGCTTTAATTTCAATCCTTGGTGCGAACTTGGTAGTTCCATCCCGGTCGTCTGTGCTGGCTGGTGTTCCGTTTGTCCCGTGGTTGTCAATCCTTCTGGTGGAGTCACATGTACCTGTGGACAGGAACCGGGATCGGAGTCGCTTTCCGACGGGCTTCTTATAGGAATCTTCTTTAAGTGGCTAATATTTCTGGTAAAGCGTCTGCCATCCCTTGACACAATTGCTATGTTTCCCTTCCTCTCTATAACATCGTATTCGGTAGGGTCAAAGTTTGGTGTTAGCTTATGTGGGAACACAACATTTTTTATTAGGACCTTGTCACCTATTTCTATATCAATTTCCTTCGCCCCTCTCTTTCTATCAGCTGTTTCCTTTCCCTTCTGTTTTGTGATGCAATCTTGGTCTCGTTCTGCTGAGTCTAATATTTCTCCGCCCAAATCCTGAATTCCTGGCATTTTGTCACGGATCAGCCTGTTAAACATTAATTGAGTAGGTGCAGTACCTGTGCTACTATGCGGAGTTACATTGTACATAAGCACAAATTTTTGTATCTCATCCCTATAGTTACTTTTGTTTTGAAATGCTATCTTTAATCGCTTCACTAGGGATTTGTTGATGTTCTCAACCTCACCATTTGCCTGCGGCCAGTAAGGCGGAGTTCTGATCTGCTCTATACCACAAAGCCTGCAATATTCCTTAAACTCACTACTGATGTACTGCCGTCCATTGTCCGTCCGTAGGTATTTGGGAAACCCAAGTCTGCAGAAAATATCCTTCATTACCTCGATAATGGTCGTTGAAGTTATAGAACGCAAGAATTTAAACTCCATGTACCGCGAGTAGTAATCAATGAAGACGAGTAAGAATTCGCCATTCGGCAAGGGGCCCAACAAATCGGAAGCCACGCATATCCAAGGCCCCGTTGGAAATGGTGTTCTGCTCATTGGTGCTGGATTGTTTGCTTGTGAGACTAAAAGGCAATCTCTGCAGGACTTCACAAACTTTTCAGCCGCACGATCTATGCCAGGCCACCAAACCTTGGAGCGCAGCCGACGTTTCATTGCGGATTCGCCTGGATGCCCTTCATGTGCTAACTCTAGCACCTTTTCCCGCAGAGAAGTCGGAATGATCAAACGGTTTCCTCTCAGTAATATGTTTCCGATTGTGGAAAGCTCGAATCGAAACGGGTAGAGATTATTTGATGCGGCGGAAGTCCATGAATCATCTTGCAAACAAGTAATGGCATCCACAATTTCTTCGTCAAGGATGCTTTTCTCTGCTATCTCCGATATGCTCATTGACATAGGAATTGAGCTCTCCAATACACGAAAAATACTATACTCGGCTCTCGACTCGAAGTCCTTTGTCGATGAAATGTTACACAGGCGAGACAAAGTGTCTGAGATGTTTTCCTTCCCTGCTTTATAAATTACTTTGAATTTATAAGTCTGTAATCGCAGTAGCCACCTTTCAATGCGAGCTGGTGGTTTTGATGTTGGCTTAAATATTGTCTCGAGCGGTTTGTGGTCGGTAACCAACTCAAACTCTAAACCGGCTAAGTAGTAATAAAATTTTTCTACCGCCCATACCAGCGCCAAGCTTTCTTTTTCGGTTTGTGAGTAACGCTTCTCCACATCAGACAAACTTCGGCTGGCAAAAGAAATGATCTGGGGTTCGTTTCTTTCTGTGAATTGTAGCAGTACGGCCCCTAGCGCCACCGGGCTTGCGTCGGCAATCAGACGTGTTCGATATCTTATATTGAAATATGAGAGTCTGGGTATTTCAGCTAGGCGAGTTTTTAAATCGTTGAACGCTTCTTTCTCTTTGGGGCCCCAGACGAATTTGGTATCCTTTCCCAGCAATCTCCTCAGCGGTTCTGTACGATCGGCTAAATCCGGAATAAACTTCCCGACATAAGTGACCAGACCTAGGAAGCTTCTCGTCTCCTCCTTATTTCTTGGGTCCCGAAATGACGTGATAACATCTACTTTCTCGGGATCGACACTAATTCCCTTGTCTGATAGAATGTGACCTAGAAATCTTAACCGGCGTGTTTTCCAAACACATTTTGAGTCATTCAGTAATACATTATTATCATTGAATATTGTTCGGACTTTCCTGACGGTCTCGTCATGCTCATTTTCATTTGATCCAAATATTATGACATCGTCTATGTAATTAAGAACGTTGGGGCATGGCGACAACAACTCTTCAAGCCTTCGCTGGAATATCTCCGGCGCTGAGTTTATTCCGAACATTAACCGTTTGTAGCGGAACAATCCCCTTGGAGTTATAAATGTTGTTATCTGGCGGCTGGCCTCGTCCAATTCTAATTGATGATATGCATCTTTCAAATCGAGCCTTGAGAAGTAAGTAGCATGTTTTAACTTTGTCATAAACGATTCAAAAGTAGGCAATGGGTAGTGTTCCCTCATTACCGCTCGATTGGCCATCCGCATATCCAAACACAGCCGGATGTCGCCATTTTCTTTGAAGGCTATTACGATAGGCGAGATCCAAGGGCTGTGGCCGACCACTGGCTCTATTATGTCGCTGCTTAGGGCCTCCTCTAGTTTAGATAGTACCTTAGCTTCGATGGCAGCCGGTATACGTCTCATAGGCTGTTGTATGGGCCTAATGCTAGGGTCAATTAATAACTTGACTGTTACCCCTTTCCACTTGGGAAATGGAGTAATGCACTCAGCTCGGTTTACCTGTAATCCCAATGCTAAAACGTTCAATTCGATTGCTGTTTCTCGGCCCAGTAACGATTGTTTTCCATTTTCAATTACATAGAATGAAGCAATGATCTCTTTATCTGAGCCTGTTGATATGGGAGCCTCGAACACGCAAATTACGTTAAGCAATTGGTTTGAAGCATAACCCCGAAATTGTCTCTCCGAGTTGGATCTAATGTTGAAAACTACTGCTTTGTTTACTTTCATTAATAACCAGTCAGCTTGGCTTATCAGGTTGAAACGCGAGCCCGAGTCGATGATAAGGGGAACAAGCTGCCCTCCTATTGAACACTCTATCAGTTCATCACCTTCATCATCGCTGCAAATCCGGAAACATTCTTCCTTGGTCGGTTTAATTTCAGAAGGAGCGCATTCATCTTGCACTCGCCGCACATCTATCCGTGATCGCTTGGCACCACCGTTGTTCGGCTGTGTGGGCTGTCGCTTGAGATTAGTTCTGCACTTGCGGGCGAAGTGTCCGAACCGCAAGCATTTGTTGCATTTCACTTGTCGTGCCGGACAGGTCAAGTTATTGTCAGAGTGACCCATTCGGCCACATCTACCGCATTCTGTACCCTTGCTCGGTTGCCGGAATGATATTTTATTTATTGTTTCTCTTTCCGACTTAGAAATCATTGATTGGGATTGCTTAATAATTTCTTCTTCTACTCTACAAGCTTCGATTACCTCAGACAGGGTATGCTCTTTTTCCAGCAGCTTTTTCTTCAAGTCCAGAGACGTCCAGGAGTCCATGATTTTATCTTTTAAACAAATCTCTTCAATTTCGGCCTTAGTGGAACCGAAATTGCATTTCTGCATTTGCTGACGTAACCGAATTGTAAATTTCGCGAAACTCTCACCTTCCAAAGGTGAAAGGCTCCTAAACATATGCCGCTCAAAGGTTGAGTTTTGTTTCGGTGAGAAATAATCATTTAGCTTTTGGACTAACACCAAAAATACGTCGACTTCTTCGTTGTTATCCGGGTCTACGAGAGCATCGGGCAAGGAGTAAGCAACGGTTTGCAATTGCACGCCTCCCAGATGAAGCAACTTATTCCGTTTCCTAATAGGTGTTCCAATCTCCTCTGCATCGATATATATTTGAAATGCGCGAAACCATCTTTCCCATTCGTTTCGCAACAATGCTTTCTCAATGATTTCACACAGGAAAGGTTTAATTATATTTTCACCCATTTCCCTTTTTATGCGAATTCTGAAAGTAAAATAAAAGCAAAATTTCATTCAATATCTCGGCAAACTGCCTCTGACTATGTCAGTTTATTACAAGGCTAACTGCCTTTGCCCAAACAGATTATTTTTCTGTTTATTAGGCTTCTTTTTTTTCCCAACTTACAACGTACTGTTGCTCAGTTAAACATTTTATTTATTTCCTTTTTTCCCGTGATCTATTTCACGTCTTCTAGAATGATTCTCTTGACTTGCAACCAACTGTTACTCAGTCACTCTTGTAATTTGGCTTATGTGTCTCTTTCTTGAATCATGATGATTCTCTTGACTTGCAACTAACTGTTACTCAGTCACTCTCTTAATTAAGCTTATGCTATTTTGAATCGTGGTCATCTCTCTTTCCTCTTTTTTTTTCCTTGCACTCTCTCTCTCTCTCTTAGAAATTGGTTCCGTTTACTATCTTGATCTCTTTTTTTTTCATCATCGCTTAGCTTTCCACTATCAACGAGAGCATTTACCGTATGTTGGCGGTGGTAGGGCACAATAAGAACCGAAGAACAAATGGAACTTCAGAGGAGAGAATGAAAGAAAGAGCAAAAGAAAAAAAACCCGCGACACATGTGTTTGTACCAAGTACCGCAATATCACGAAATTATTCTTGCAAATATATGCATTTAATTTGAATATTTGTTATTGCTGTTCTTTTTTTTTTTACCTCGTCGCCAATGTAATGACCCATTAGTTACTTTCCACCACGACAGAAATACTATTCAATTTCGGGTTGATTTAACACTTTATTTGCGGACCTGCAATGCCTGTCCGTCAATTGCTCGTAGTCTACTAACTATACAAAAGGTTATGCAGAAGAGATCAATCGTTGACGTCGGCGCTGACTTCGCTGCTGCCGTTATCGGCCTCGCTCTTCGCCGCCGGTTCCCACAGAATCTAAATCCACTTACCTTTTCATGCGATAACTTTGACAAAAAGAAATATCCTGCAGTTAATTATGCACAAAAATGAAATTCAAAATTGTGAAAACAAACTTGTTGTCGTTTGACCATCTCAATGTTGACTAATAAAATGCTGTCATACCACCATTTACATTGTTTTCGATGCTCTACACGACAACACTAATATTATTTTGCGTAGTGCTTCCGATTGTCGAAAACAGAGGGAGGTCGGGTTTACCCACACTGTCGGCTTTACCCCACCTTACCCTATATTTTCACCGACCTGAGTTACCTATCGAAATCGAAATTAACGCAATAACGCAAGACGCATGTTTGTACTACAAAACTTGCGTTAGTTTTAGACAGATTGTATGAAATTATTTGAAACAAAAAAAAATTACGAAAATGAACAACGACGTAAGCCTGATAATATCAGCAATGGAGCAACATAAAGATGAAGTTCATGGATTTGGCTGGTATGTCTCCAGCAACCTCCGAGGAGCTTTAAAATTCAGGAATTGCCCTGAACACCTTGGGATCCTATGCGGAATATGTACCTCATTATAGCGAGGTCCCTTGCCGTATCCAGAGCAAAAGTGATCCCTTATACATATGTATCTGTAACCTCAGTTTACTTGGCATAAATTGCTAATAAAAAGTAACAGTAGGCTAGAAAAGAAAATTACAAGTAAAAAAAAATAAAAATTTCAAAATCGTTTGAAATTTGTTAGTAGCTGGATTGGCCTGTGGTGTACGGGAACGAGCCCCATTCTTTCATTTATTTTATATTTAATAAAATTAAATTATAGCTGGCTGATTCACTTACTTTACACTTGTGTAAACTCCCAGGTTCTTTATTAATAATATTTCCAACGGATGGCTTTTATTTAACACAATTTCTTTTCTGCGATTCAAAACACGTTGTTCTTCCTTTGACCAAGATCCAAAAGTGACCGTCTCTTCATTTTCACAAAATCCAACATAAGTCTACGATCGGACTCCTATCGATAGCTCTACAATAGCTGGTCACACTAAGTCGCGCAATACAAAAATGAGGTGTTTAAACTTGTAAACAAAACTAGTCTTTCATCCTAAAAACTATCCATTGCCTCGATTAAAGTGTGATCTTTATCGAGTAAACGCTTAGAGGCAACAGGCCAAGACAAACAGTCGGACAGATAGACACGATTGTCGTCATAAATTTCGTTGAACACGACCGAAAGTTAGGGGGCCAGCAACACGCAAACACATACACACACACACACACACAGAAACCCAGAGCGAGTTTACTGCCCGACCCGCCGCCAGAAAGTAGGCAACGCCAATGGAGGAACTCACACAGGTGCAGAGCGGAAGCCGCATGAAACATGACCCTCGATACAAGCGGCAAAAGTTTGCGTGCCAAACAAAACACACGGCAAAAAGGTGAGACAGAGAAAGCCAAAAAGTCACCTGGAAAATCAGAATGGAGCAGCATGCATGGAAAAGGAAAAATGGGAAAGGAGAACGACGACACTTGCATGTGGCACGAAGCACATGAAGCAACACACCGAAGCGGCAAACATTTAAAAAAGCATTTCATTCGCATATCTACGTCATACCGGAAATTCTATATCAACGCAAATTGTTTATGGCCAAACAAGAGACACTTCTGGGCAGTAAAATGAAGAGGTAAATAAATGGGTAAACACTGGCGTGGGAGGAAATGATGACGAGTCCAGTAATACACTAAAGTTTGGTTTAAGAATTTAGTAGGGGCTTTAAGAGGAACTGCAACCTTAGAAAATAGTAAGGGTTAGCAAATATATATGGTATATTTTTTCATTTACAAAATAATTGTTTTCTTTTAACGCCTCAACTTTTTGAACACGTGTCTAGACCTCGGCTAGTTGCGTCATTTATTCGCTTGTGTAATATGATGCGCCCTTCACTCGAAAGACGAGGCCCCAGCAAGTGAAACTGGGTCTGAAATACATCGAGGTGAGCTTTTTAATAAAGCTAAGTGGATCAGGCCAAAGGAAAAATGAAAATATAAAAAAAGGGATACGGAAACACGAACGGAGCTCCCCGCAGGGGACAACACCAGAGACAAATTTTATATTTATCCATTTGCCAGCGCTTATGTGGCGTGCCAAATGAATATATAGCCAGCTATATAACTGTGTATACTTGGGGCTTCCAGCTATATTTTGCCGTATTTGTTTTCGTGGTTGTGTCGAAGCGTTTAACCCGCCATCGAGGTTAATTAAAAGCAAAGCGCGCCCAAAAACTATGCCACGAATTATGCACTCTGCCACAAACTCACAAACACCGCATACATCTATGAATTCCCAACGCGTCGGGGGGCCAGCGAGCAGAAAATTATAAATATAAGCTCATTAAAGGCTTAGTCGCTGTAGGAGGCAGCCACACACACACCCCATGTGTCCGTGTCCAGGCTCGTGTCCATTTTAATTAGATAAAATTGCATTTTGCATAATTTCAGATGGCCGCACACATCAATAAATCGAGCACTCGCCCGCACAGCATGCAACTAACTAATTTATGCCTTTGCTAATTAAACGATCCACAAAAACGTTGCCCCCAAAAATGCGGCATTCATTTTAATTGCATCGGAATACAAACTCCAAATTCGATTTTCCAATGCGTTCGAATCAATTAGCTGGATGAATATTTGTAGACTGTGTGGCCAAAATTATGTTTTCGAGTTAGCAAGGGAAATCTATGGAGATCAGGGAACAAAAGCTTTAAGTTGAAGCTAAAAGTTAGAGTTCAAAGATGAAATAATACTTTATAGATACTTTTGTTATCTACTACAAACAATGATTAAAATATGAAAATATGCTTTATGCTGTCCCGAATGCTGCAATACTCCCGGGTTGCTATCGAGACTCTGCGACAATTACCGCCTTGCCGCAACCAAGACAAACTACTCGCGAACAGGAAACAGGAAACACCCAGGCCATCGTGATGGATGGGAGGAAAGCCAGGACGGCGGTTACGACGGTGACGGCTTCAGTGGCTGGAGCTGTCAATTATAACAGTTTGCTAAAAGTTTCCGCGAGCTGCACAGCACAGCACAGCACATACACCGACCAGCCAGCGGCTGTAATTAAACAATTAGCGAGGTGAGTGCCACTTAATTAAATAATTTGCAGCCGTGCGGTTGTAAGGCAGCGAAAAAACCAACAACAACCAAAAAGTCGGGGGTCGAAGTCGCGATACCCTGCCCTACAGAGTTATCCCGAAAAGTTGGGCCCGAAAACCCCTTCCTCCAGCCGGAGGCCCCTGAAATATGACGTCTCATCAGCAGAACATGCCGGCAAGCAGGCGGCAAATGGCGACAGGTGTTTCAACAACACTTCGTGCATGCCATAAAAATAACCCAAAACACACACACACGCACACTCGGGAATACATGACATGCCTGACTTTTGTGTGTGTGGGGGGGGAGTAGTGTGGTGGGGGGAGGGAGCACATAAATGAAATTATGACATATTTAAATGGCACACAACAGGCAACAGGCTGGCTCTCCCTACTCTCGCTTCTTCTTCTTCTCCGCCTGCGCCATGACGGAGCCACTTCCGGTTCCGGTTCTGTTAGCCAAGTTCCCTAGCAGTTAACCCGGACGCGTTCATGTTCACATCTAGTTGTTGTGCCGCCTTGCCTGTATAATTTACAATTTAGCGCCATAAATGTTTAGTCGTTCGTACCACGGGGCGTATGCGGAACATTGCGTGCCTGGGTCGGGTCAAGTGCGTGTGCCATGTTAATTATGTGACAATGTTATCAAGGTGTCGCCGGCAATCGTTGGCCCAACAGTTAGATGGCTTAGATAGGTAAAGGTAAGCAAATGCCAATCTAAACGAGGGTCTGGGTGTGCATTTTGAATTAATTGAAATGGGAATTGGAAAAATATTAGCCCTGCGGGAGGTTAGTGTTGCTTGTTTCTTAAGAAAAGAAAAGTAATTTCTAAGAAAATCATAATTTGGTAAGCACATAAAAGCATGTTCATTGTACATTTTTAAACTAAAAGTTATTAGCTTAACCCACTTATTCAGAGATGTCAAATCTCAAGCTCATAAGCAGATATCAGCAATCAGTCATCCTTTTCAATCATTTACCTGAAAAGATAAAGCGATAATTTGAAATTAGCAATGGGCTTTGGGTAATGTTTTATTTATTTATTGATATATTTTTGTAATCAACGTTAACAACAAACAAGCAGCGAGCATTGACAGCTCTTTCGGCAATTTGCGTTTGTTGTCGCCGTCAGTGCTTTTTCCGTGATTCTAGGGCCCAGAGCAGAGGGCTTAAATGATTAATTGAGCGCCTCAATGTATGCAACAACATTCGGTGGGCGAGTGTGTGTGTGTGCGGTGTGAAAATCACGTGTTGAAAATGGCGTGAATTCGTCGTATGAATAGCACATAATACCCACACACACCCATACCCCACTGGCGGCAAACAAACACACGTGAGTTCGCATTTATTTTGATGTCATAGTTTTCGTTGGCAACGCGTTGATTTTAATATTTAAATAAATGCTGTCGCTGATTGCGCATACGACGCGTTGTTTGCCCACCGTTGTTTTTGTTGCAATTGCAGAGCGTGCTCGCTGGCTCGTTTGTTTGTTGTTTGCATAAGACAAATTGTATTTGCTTTCGACTTTCCCAAAAACCCAATTATATGGCCAGGCCATTTTCACCGACAGAGATTTCCCGACTGGCCCCGAAAACATTAAAAATTATACAAATATTGATGTCGGTACGAGAGTGCAATAATGTTGATGCATAAAGCCATTTGATGGTCTGCTGCAGCTGCAGCAATGAGTGGTTTAATTGAAATACATTAGCACACAGCTTGATGCAGATTCCGCAGGTGTATAAATGCTACAGAATCCAATAAATCCAGCTAAGCTGGCAAGGCTTATGGGAATCAGGTGACTCGGAGATTAAGAAAGTGTGTCGCCTGTGAATATTATTGGGATGTATTTTGTTAAAACCTCCTATAATACCTTCTCTTTTGGCTGTTCTTTATATATTTAATAATATTTTTAATTAACTTTTCGGACATCCCACTTGAGCTGACCCATTTAAATATGAAAATTTACTGGAGCCCATCTATCGAGCTCTGTAAGTGACACAGAGCCGCGGCTCTAATTCATTATTTTCCATTCATTTTCGGGGGCCTTTGCTGGGCCGAGTGCCAGGAGCAGACATACGTATTTTAACATATTATTTATGGCAAACATTTTTCGGTCAAAAACACTTGAAACCAACCACAAACGCACTCACACAGAACACAACAAAAAAAAAAGAGAGATGCGTATGCAAATGGAATATCAATTTATTATGGCACACACTCGAAAATTAAAACACAACCGCCCAGACTTTTAATTTATTAAAAATTCTATTGTCACGGACTAGGATAACAATGGGGAGTCGGGAGTCGAGGAGTGCCACCGGAAATGCGTTCTGTGTGTTCACACTTTTGCCCCTTTTTGCGGCCGTGGGAATTCCTGGTTGTCACACAATTTTTTTTTATGTCGCTGAACTCGCTCGGCAGCGGCTACTTTGGACCCGGACCAGGACCAGGACCAGGACAAGGATCCCCACAATCCGTTTTCTGCTGTTGATGCTTTTCACATGGTTTTGAATGAATGACACATAAAGTTCTTTTTATTTCAGCTGCGTTTTGTTTTTGCGACATTTTTATGAATGCCTCGAAATATTCCCCCATTCTTTGAATGCTCCCTCTGCCCCCATCTCTGGCCCGGGCTTATTCATGCGGAATGCGACGCATAGTTTTTTGCGGGTTCTTCCACCCTTTTTGTTTGTTATTGTTTTGCCAACAGTTCGGGCCACACACACATTCACATATGGGGAGAGGGAGACATGGCTGGGAACCCTTTTCAACGCAAATATGTTCCATTAGCAATGGCTCGACAACGATTTCAGTACTTTTTCGCCTCGCCTTTTGTTTTTTTCTTGTATTTTGTGCCAACTTTTTGCCTTCGTTTTGCCATATTTGCCATATTTGCCAGTTTTTTCGTAGCTGCGGCATGTGTGTTGTTTGGCTTTCTGTTTTGGTTTGTTGGCATACTTTTGCGAAATGGAAATTATAGTCTAGTGCGCATAGAGGCTGCCCTTTTAGCCATTAATTTATGTTGCCAGCGGATGGAGGTCACCCGGCCCAGAGAGCGAGCCAGAGAGGGGAAGGAAGCGGAAATTCAAATCACATCATCGACTATGTATATAATCAACTCGCTCTGCTTTCGGCCACGAAGGCAAACAACCAAAACAAAGACTCGTCCGGTCAAAACACAAAACAAAGAGCAAAAAAAAGCAACACAATGAAGGTAAACAAAATGACGGCGAATCAAGCGACACGCAAATGCAATTGAATGCACTTCTATGGCTGCTCTCTCGAAAAGTTTTGGTCAGTGCGCCATTGTTTACCTTTTTTTGTGTTTAAATTTAATTGGTTTCCTATTTAAATTGCATTGGCGAGTGGGGAACCCCCCACTGGGTCTCAATTGTTTGGCTTTGCCCCACGCCACGCCACGCCACGCTTCCATCGCCCCTTTGGACTCGTATAATTTGCCTTTGATTGCTGGCTATAAAATTGGAAAAACCCAAATAAAATTCACATAAATTGGCCTTCATTGTTCTTTGTTGTTAAGGCACATATAGAATTTCATGCACATTTATTTAGATAACCAATGGTAGTTTTTCCAAATAAAATATTTCGTATTTCGTCGAAATGAAATTGTTGCCCCGGGCCCAAAAATGGCATCTGTGTTGCAGAGATTTTCATTTGGCAGCAAATGATATATACATGTGTATTTATTTTTTTTTTATTACTCCATCGTTTTATGACACGCCCGGGGGCGGCCACAGACTTATGCAGCTCAATGTCCCTTACGCACTGTAAATTTACTTAAGCCCCGGCAAACATTAAAATTGCTCTTGAAACTGAAGTAAATACCCGAAATTAACTTTCATTATTAACTTTCTGTTGGTAATTCCAATTAAAAAGGATGCATGTGCAGAAATATATATATATAAAACTGAATGTGGCTTCTGTTTGACAAGAATAAATATTTAAAACGAAATAGTTTGAAATTCTGGCACTTGAGACGAGCTTTATGATTTGTTTTTCAAAGTGTTTGCACAAATAAAAAATGTTTAAATTAATTATTTAAATTGGTATCTTGTTACCGGTGCTTGGGGTCTTTCAATTTTCGAGTAAACAAACATTTAGTAGGTAGCCTCTTTAATATAATTGGAGTTTTTTAGAGACTTCAAACATATATTTTTCAATTAGTATTTTTTTCTGTTGACCTCTCGAAGAGTGACCCCCATATAATCTACCAATTTTCACACATGGCATCCGCAAACTCCACTCAAATGCCCAAGCCAGGACAAAGGAATAGTTGAAATAAAAATATAAATAAATTTATAACTACTTTCCCCCGAGGGCTGCCGGACTAGACGGTTCGGAAATCGACTGTGTTTGTGTCTGTCTAACTGGATAATGGAGTCGGTGGCAATTGAAGCGCATGCACTGATTCCATAAGCGTCCTCCCACGAGTGTGTGGGCCGTGTGAGTCCGGCCCAAGTCGAACCCTTTTGCCGACTCTAAGTCCGGACTAAGCGTTCGGCGTTTTGAGGGGATAAAGAATAGCAATAGAAGGAAACGCATAAAATATTAATAACGGGATTTGCTCACTGCTCCTGGCCGAACAAAGCCCAAAATACAGTACACAAACAACAGGAGCAAGCAGTTGGCTAAAACTGCTTTGGCTGTAATCCCATTACCGGGGTCAATGCGCTCACAGGACACACAGCAGCGGTCACATTGGTAGGCCTATCTTAGACCACTGAAAATAATAGTTGTAAAATATTTAAATGTACTCAACAAAGAGCCCTTTACATGAAACTTGTTTCAAAATTCCTCTAAGAAGTATATTTCCAATGGTTTTGTGATAAAAATATATGAATAAACATTGTTTTTATTATTTTTTACATTCCGAAATAGTTTAATAATACACCACTAATTTATACAATAATAAACTTCATAAAAAAGCATAAAAAAATTCTCCTAAAAATAATTCTCAACAAATAAATCATCTAATTTGTTAATTGAAAAACCTTTTTAGGATTTCTAAAATTCCTACTGAGTTTTTTAAATTTATTTGTTGTATATTTCACTTAATCGAGAGTATATCTTAAGAAAGATCCTATTATGTTTACCCCCGCTGTAGCTCCAGGACGGGTTAAATTGAGTTGGTCGGCTGAACTTCAAGGGGTGAGTCCAACTTGAGATTTCAGATTGGGGCCTGGCCCCTTTGGAGCTGCAAAAAACCGACGAAAAAATCAAAATCATGAATCCGAATCTCTAACCAATAGCCGGACGGATTGCCGGCGTCAAATGCCGGACTCAATATTCGCCGGAAAAACGGGAAAACACGGACGGCGCAAGCGGCAACAACAAGAGTTGTACGTGTAATTGAATTCTGTGGTGCGTCGTCGCTGGCGTCAATTTATTTGACCACGTATTGTGTGTGTTTGGCGCGCCGGAAGGGTAAACTGGGGGGAATGTGTGGCGGGAGAAACGGGGCTACCCTGGGGGGAAAACGAGGAAAGCGGCGGCGGCTCTGGGGGCGAGTGGTGGTGGCTCGGTCGGTCACTACGTGCGTATTACACGCCGAAAGGGTTATGGGCGTCGTAATTGTATTGGCCGGACTAAACATGGCGCTCAGTTGTCTGTCGTCCCCCTGGCCCCCCTCTAGCTCACGGAAGGCCAGCCCACCCCCCGAAGGCCACCCCCTGCGGTCTGTGCTCCACGCACGTTTCTAATTTTGTGCGTGGCTTGTTAAATTCTTTTTATTTCTGCTGCTGTTCATTGCCGGGAAATACAAGCGGCCTTCATTTGGCCAAAACGCAAAGCTCTTGGAATTTTTCCTCATTTCGCTGCTGACAGAACAAGAACAGCAAAAAAAAGTTCATTTAGCTATGAGCTGTTTATTATCCGCCGGCTGAGTTTTCCCTCTTTTTTTTGCGAGGCTGTCAACGCGTGCAGAGGCTCTGTATTATATTATCCTTTAGAAGCCGATAGCCAGAGTTCCAAGAAGCAGAGAAAAATGAAACCAAAAGGAAAAGTGTGCTTAGATTTTTAAAGCTGCTGTAATATGTCATTTTCTCTACACTTTTCTTGAGGTTTTATGTACTATACTAAGTCAGGCTTATTTTGATTAAATATATATTATCTGCATTAAATCTTAATTATTTTATTATTAATAACAACAGAGGAAGAATATATGTGCTTCTCTTGGGAAAAATGAACTAAATTCGCATAAAGCCTCAGGCATTTATAAATAATGAAAATTAGTAAATATAATAATATTAAATTTGGTAATTATTTCTGCAAGTCTCATGGCACAATTTCCTGTTTCAGTCCGTGTTTGCTCTCGTGTAGCTCAAACACGCTCCCAAAAATACACAATTTGCTGTATGTAAACAGAGATTTTAATCCGAAACCCCTCTCATCTGGCAACCGGCATCCAAAAGATACTTTTTCAGAGAAGAAGGATGCAAACAAAGCTGGAAGCTGGGAATCTCATGCATCAACGCTTAACAATGGAGGAGTGGCAGAGCGAGGGGCCGAGATTGAACCCCGCAAACACTAAAACTGAAATCAAATACCTTTGCCCTTAAGCACAATTGACATTTTGCACATGACATGGCAAAGCGAGAAAGGAAAGCCGAAACAGGCAAAGGGAAAGTCGGAAAAGCGCTCAATGGTTTGGCAGGTGAAACTCGATGCTGCAGTGCGCGCCCTCGCCCGCTGACCTCCACGAAGGGGCCGTGGTGGGCGTGGCCTGACATTATACGCTTGTTATAATCCCTGGCAACATTTTTATTGCAATTGTCAACCGGGGCCATAAAGCAGCAGCACAGAATCCTGACACCTCTGCCAGCCGCTTTCCCCGGTGCAAACCAATGCGAAGCGACACAAATTGAAAATATGACAAGAAAATTCGCTTCAGCAGCAAGTAGGTCGGAAAAGCGGTGTGTGTGAGAAGAGACCGAGAGCAGGGAAGCTGCAACTGTGGCAGTTTGCTAACTTGCCAAGAACTGGCGTCGAAAGCATATTGATTTCGGTCGGAGAGCGGGAAGTGTTTTGCCAACGTTGCCAAAAAGGAAACACGAAAAATTTAGGAAAAACTCCCGACGTGTGTGTGTTTGTGTGTGTGTGTGTGTGGCGGGGGATTGGTATGAAAAGCACATGCATCAAGGTGAAGTCAGCAGTTTCCTTTCGAGGGCGACCGGCAGCGCGCTGATGCTGCACATGCAGCCCAGCGAAGCAAATAAAAATAATATTTTATCCATGGAGCAAAAATCGAGAAGGCAGCAAGGAGAAACAATGAGCAGGGGCCAGCAGCAGCAGCAGCGATTTTCCTTTTCCGAAAATGCGTTTTCCCAATGCCCATTGATATGCGCGAACAATGAGCCAGTAAACTGGGCGCCACTAAAGAAGCCCATCCTCTACTGGGATCTGCAACTGACCCAGATACCCGTCGTCCATGCGAAAGTTTATTAGCTCAGCCAAGTTTACGAGCCGCTGCGCAAATCAGTGCCAGCGGATAGCGGATAGAAAAAATTATGGCACTTTGGGGCATTCCTAATAGTGTGTGAAACCAGAAAATTCAGTGGACTCCACTTTGCAGATTGCTGCGAAATGGATATAAATATGAAGGAGGATTTAGCCAGCAATCACGGGACTCGAACAGTCGTAAAGCGTCGCTTTCAGTGGCTTACACATAATCTCAGCATTTTGACCAGGTTTGAAACCCTTGAAGGGGGGTTTGTCTAAGGATACAACTTACAACCCAGAGACTCTTTCATTACTGAGACATAAATAGTCGTGCAACCCCAACAACATATTTAAAAAACGCTTCCAGGGAGAATAAAAAGGGAATAACTAAAGCAAACGCATTTCTAAACCCCCGAAAGAGGCTCGACTCCGCTCCCTTTTGAATATTTATAATCCCCGGGAACAGTAAGTGCTGACCTAACTTTGCTGGCTATAAAATGAAAGTTTAGTTTTCTCCAAGAACCCAACTCCCGCCGAGTCCAACTCAAAAGCCATCCGCATAATGAAGCACACAACTTGAGGTGCAGTCGTCGTCGTGGTCAGGCCGAGGCTCAGGCCCTGGCCCAAGTGGTCCTGTCGTAATGCCATAATAATATTAACGCACAAAACAAAACTTTTATTGAGGCCGTTCCCGGGCACTGTTTCGCTTTTTATGACCGTAAAAAAATGCCATAAAAATGTTTAAAGTCGGCCAAATAGGCGCTAAGCAGCGGCCAAGTGCACTTGTTGAGCGAGCGCATTTCCAGTAGCTGGGCACCTCATTTTCCCACAATTTTCTCGCTTTATTTTTATATACATTCCCCCATATATTGGTGGCGAAGTTTTGAAATAAACTTTTAGCCGCTGTTGATTTTTCGCCACATTAAAGCCGAGCGAGCTGGTGTCTTGAAAGTTCTTGAGCTCTGGAGCTGTTTTCTCAGCTGCGGCTTAAGTGGGTTAAGAGTTTGCCTCCCTAAGATGGGAGATATGTATGCACATATATATATTTCAGGGTTTATATCGCAGAAACAATCCCCGAAGCGGTGAAATCATTGCAGGACCCATTTAATCGAGCTCCTTTGGCTGGAACTTTATGGCTTTCCGGCATCTCATCACACTTAAGTAACGCGCTCCGCCCCTCAATGCGTGCAATAAAAACTAAACAAATCGCTGCCAATGGCACTTATTATCACCTCGGCAGATTTATCACCTGCTGACCGCAACAGACCAAAAATTAATATACAAATAACAGACACACACACTCTCTTGGCCGGGCAGGTAAACGACAGCCGCCTTTATAAATGGCAACTGAAATGTAACACGAGTGGTTGCCCGCCCGGTGTCTATGTGTGAGTATTTCTGGACTCAGCACTCCCGAGTGGGCGTGGCACACACAATGGCTGGACGCCCTTTGATAAATTTACTACACAAATTGAGTCGCTAAATTAGAACATTTATTTTTGCTGCCCCCCAAAAAAAAGCAAGAAGAAATACCCAACGTCTGGAAGAGAAGAAAAGGAAAAAATCCCCCAAGTGCGTTTGCCACTTGATGTGGCATCTAACGAAACCCGAATCTGCCACGCCCCCCAATCTCCTTGTCCCTGCGTCCTGCGTCCTTCGTCCTTCGCCTGCCTTCATTATTTTGGACCAGCGCATCGACATCGACTGGCTGCACTTCATACTTAAGCTCGTCCAAATCTCGAGAGTGTAATTTATTGTTATCATTTGTTTGGCCAAAAGCAACAACAAAAAAAAGGACCACCAGCCCAGCGAAGGACGAAGGACGAATAGAATACCCAAGAAATTACAAAGGGGCGAGAATATATGAAGACAACAAGGGGATGCTCTTTTTTACTTGAATAAAAAGTGGGAAAATATATTTGAAATATAAGAAATGTGTGGAATTTAGGCTAAAAAGTTGCTGTTTTATATATTTTCTTAATTTATTAAATAGGATAATATTTTCTTTAAAATGTTACAGCATTTACAGGACTATTTGATGATATTTTGTTAAAAAATAAAATTAAAATTGGTTTTATTTTCTTATAAATATTTTTAAAATATTAAATAAAATCAATTATATTTGAATAGAAATTAAAATAAATTGAAAAAAGATTTTTAAATATTAGGGAATTTAATGAAATTGTTAGCAACAATCAAATTAAATTATAGACCTGAATAAGTGTAAAGTAAGCTTCAGGGAATTCAGTTTCTTCAAAATCAAAGGCATCAAATTTAATTAAATTAAAATTTTTACAAAAGTTTACTAAAAGATTATAAATTATTAAATGATTTTTAATATATGTAATCTTAAATCACTTCAATTAATAGCTGACAGACTTTTCCTTGCAGGGTATTTAGAGCATTTCTGCTAAGAGAAAAAAATTAAGGACCCACGAATACAGCTTTAGGAAGAGGAAAGGCAAAGAAATAGAGGGCGTGGAGCATCCACACACACTCTCAAAGACACACACACACACACACACTCAGAACAAACGCGTGAGCACACACATGCACAGCATTTAGATAACTAAAGTAATTTATTTTATATGGAGGTCATGTGCTCACGGACATGTGAACGTAAATAGCAAAAGGAAGAGACACTCACACACAGACCGGGGGTGTGCAGTGTGTGTGTGTGTGTGCTGGGAAAATTACGCACCGAAACTGAGACATTTCCGCTCGGCACAAATTTTGTGCTGAGACCAGCGGAAAACAGACAGCGGCGGAGACCTGAAGCCGAAGCTGGAAAACCAGGACATGGACATCAGTTGGCCCCAATTTTATTGGCCACTTTTCGGGGGAATTAGCATGCGAATTAACCAGAAAACCAGAAACCCCGAAAACCAGGCCGGAGCAAAACACAAAAATTGAAGTCAAAGTTGAAAATTCAATTTCCTCCGCCTTTTCAGTTCCGCAACAAACTTAATTAAGTGTAGTTTTGGCACTCCCCGGGAGTGGGATTTTCTCCTTGGACTATTGAATATTTGGGCGCCAAATAGTTGGGCATACTTTCTGGCGTCGAGAAATGATTTAATTGGAAAATTGTTTAGCTAACTGCCGACAGAGAGCCGGGATCCTGCTAGAGAACTTATCAAAAATGCATTGCCCAAAGTTGTGTGCTGCATAGTTTCTGGGGCTCCCGATTGCTAATTGAGCCGAAGCGAGGCATTAAAAATGCATGACGCCTATTTTCGGACGGTCCGAAACTTAATTAAAACGAAATTTCACTTTAATAGGTCGCCGGGGGATGGCTCACACACACACACACGCACACACACACAGCTACTGCCCCAATTGGCCCATTAAGCTCGCATAACAATGATGCCAATAAGCAACTACTGGGCCATTTTACATGTGGCCCCAACAAATTATTACAAACCTAATGACCCAATATATAAATTTCAGGCGAGGGATCCCACCCCCGGACAATGGAAGCAGCGGGTGTGCCCTCCGACATCCCTTGCTGATAAGATTCTCTGCGAAGAGGGGGGGGGCGGTACCGTGGGTTTCCAACATGCAAAATATATATGTCCTGTGTTGTGTGTGTGTGCCATTATCCGGGTCCAGAGAAATGTTATAAAATAACCAGAAAACAGAAAGAAATTGCCTCTAATTTATGAGTGGAAAATGTGAGAAGAAAGCGGAAAAGAAAAGCCGCCCACATACGCATACGTCCGTGTAGCTGGTCCCCTGCTTTCAGTAGCTGCTAATATTTTACAAGAGTAATTTTTCGACATTTTTCGGCATTTTGTATATATTTTTTTTATATTTTATGCTGCCTTTATTTTCTGTTAAACTAATAGGCATTGGCCGGCAATTTAATGGCTTAGCAGTGATACAAGGCAGTCTTTAAACCGGAGAACAGTAAATGTTGGAGAAGCCCAGAGTCTCGTGTGCGTGTATGCACTCAAGTGGTTGCATTCTTAAATTGGATTAAGTGGGTTTTTACCAGAGAGACCACTTCCTCCCCATCGTTAGCTCAGTGGCAGCTTTTGGCAAGATATTCGTAGTCGCATTCTATTTTACGATATTTTTTGTGTGCTTGCCTGGCTTTCCGCTCGAGAGAACTCGAATTTAATTAAGAGCAAATATTAAAGCACTTTTTTTATTTAGTTTCAGCCAGGGCTGTTGATGAGAGTCCACAAAGAGTGAAGGGAAGGCATGGTTTAATATGTGAGTTTTTAAATAAATCCTGGAGAACTTACATAAGCTTAGACTTAGCTTTTAACTAAATTAACTTACTTTGTAGGTAAAATAAATATATTAATATATTTTTTTATTTAGTTAGTTTATCCAGTTTCCCTTTACCTATTAAAATATAGAAATTCTTTCTTACAAGTTCACTGAATAATTTCAAATTCAGTAATTTCGTGTGCATTTAAGTGTAAGTTTTATTCAACCAATTTCGCACCATATTCTTGAAAGCTCTGAAACAATAATAGAGCACTTACTTGCTCTGTCTGGCTGTAAACAAAGACGAAAGAGTAATCTCTCTTAGGGAAAAACTAAAAACACAAAATTCGGGTTTTATTTTATTTATAATTTTCAGCAGCACTAAAAACATGTTCAAAATCATAAGCAGGGAGATAGAACTCAAATATAAATAAGCACTAAGATTGAGGATAAACTACAAGAGAAAATCCCTCTTAGAAATATTCATAAGAAGAAAGATTAAACACAGAAACTGTGAGAAAAATCTTAAAAATCAATACAATAAGTTTTAAAATTTTATATAAAGCTTACTAAATAAATATATATTCCTCTGCCCGAAAAAAAAACTGGAGAGAATCCCATAAAGGCAGTCAAATTGAGGGAAAAAGTCACACCAATGAGCTGACAAAACAGTCAATCAGGGGCATTAACATGAAACATTGATAGAACCTCCTTCCCGTATCTTTACCTGAACTCCGCCATCAGCCCTGGCTTAAACAAGGTTCTTTTGCCAGGAAAACATCGCGTCACAACAACGACACAGATGAAAAGACCAGCTACGACGACTCCTGAAGGACCTCTCTTCATTCAATCAATAGGAGTTGGGCCTGAGACCGGGTGCTGGGGACTCGGGCTTGGAATAAAAGTACACAGCAATAAACATTTCATTGAAGACGCAACAAAAAACGCATGGCGGGGCATAAAACAGACTCAAAAGAGCTCAGGGGGAATGTCTGTGGGAGATCGGGGCAAATGGCCGGGAAACTTGCAACGTTTATCGGGGTAACACGAGACACTGGGACCGCCAACGCAGTAAAAATGAACCAGAAGTCATAAAAATTGAAAGCTCGCCGGGAGTATTTCCCAGCCCACAGCTTAGGGTGGGGGATGGGGGCGGAGAAAAGGGAAAGGCAACGGGCGAAATATGTATAATAAAGAAAATTGAATATGCCCAAAGGCGGTCAGGGAGCAAAACCCAAACAAAACAAAACAAAACTCTGCCACATGGTCCAGACACTCACTTTTGTGCCACGGAAAAGCAACTGAAAGCCAAAAGGAAAATGCTGCCAGCAACCCGAAAAACAAACTATGATAACGAGCATTCTCAAGTCGCAGCTACAAATACACTTTGTTTATTTATCATTACAAATGCAATTTATTCTTGGCAAGTGGAGATATTTTCATTTTAGGAAGAATTATTATTAAATACCTCTTCCAGAAATCCAGCCTATGCTAATTTTAGCTTATAATCACTGAAATACTATGTTCCATAAGAGAAACTACTATTACTTGGCCATAATACCCCTTGTTTAGGGCAAATACCATGAGCTTGCGAATAGCGAAAACCAATTTCGACGTTGGTCTTTAAATGATCCTGCTCCTGTTCCTGCCCCTGTCCACCTGCCTTTGAGCTTGTGCTTTGGTTAAAATGTAAATTTTATCTCAACGTTAAATGGCTGGCTATGGATACGGGGGATACAGTGTTAGTATCTCCTAGATACAGCCACAGCTTTCGTCGATTGCGATTTTTATGCGACACAAAATCTGTGGAAAGCGTCGCGGCTCTGACTCAATTTGATTTTTATGGCAGACACAGGCGAAGGACGAAACAAGACAAAAAAAGAGGACAAAAAAGGCCAAAACTAACGATAAGCCAAAGGAATTTACTTAGTTGGCGACATGCGAGCGAAATTGGTTGAGATACTGATTGCCAAGGCCATGGAATTGGGCTGCCAAATGGCTTTGTAACTTGTTGTGGTATCGAGATTTTCTCAAAAAAGCATACTTGCAGTTGTTAAAAAAGAAAGTTGGATATTTTTTGAGGAACTTTAAATATATATATGGAAAATATAAAATGATTAGGTCAAATTTTGAAAAATTATGCTTATTTAATCTTCATTGCCTCTAAAATTCTCAAGTTTGAATTCAGCATTAGATTAAATCACTCAATTGTAATGTGAGTTAATGAGTTTTCTTAGCTAAAAACTGAGATGTGTATATGCATTTTTAGTGGATTTATGTCTGAATTTATTTGTGTTAAGTAAGGAAACCTTTTAGATATTACTTCTTATTTTCAAATATTTTATTTTTGTGTGTGTCATAATGCCTAGGCACTGCAGTGTCATAAGGCCAACGTGTTTTGTGTGGTATTTATCAGTTGTTATATTTATTTAGATATTATTTTTCTTTTGTTTATGATTCAAGATTAAAGTAAAGTTTAAAATCTCATGACTTAAGTTTTATTTATAACTTACAGATATTTAAAGAAAATGTATTTTTAGATTGTGTCATAGCTGCCATGAGACTTATGACACAATAATAAATGGATCATATTTTATATTGTCTTGTTATTGGAGCATAAAGCTAAGTAAAATGTCTCTTGACTTAATTTTTAATTTGAATTTACAAAAAAAAACAGATAAATACAGCAACTTAGCTTGGGTTCATATAACGCCCTTGATATTGCAGGGTCATAACTTAATTTAGTTCCTTTCTGCTTGCTAGTCATTCCTAATATAAAACTAAAAATCACAAGACTTAATCAAATTACTCGATTGGTGAGCCCTTGCAGTAACACTTGACATATTTCTAAATCGGTTCAGCAAGTACTGGTACTGGTGCTCCTGCCTCCGGGAATCCGCTGAAAAATGCTCACCGTTTGCCAGAAACTTTGCAAAATTTATTTATAAACTGATTTGCATACTCCGAAACAAGGCATCGCTGCTCCGCATAGAGAACGAGAGCAGGGCGTAAGCTGTTTGCATATGCAAAACTAAGACAGTGCAAAAATGCGCAAACAAGTTGGAAGATATAGCAATTCCATATAAATAGCCGGGGGAAACTGTCGCACGTTTGCTCCCTCCCCTTCTTGCAGATTTCATTTCGATTTGGTGTCAAGACACTGAGTGCAGATCTATCTCTGGCCCTGGTATACAAGTATTTTCCCAGCTTTTCCCCCGAGCAGCTGGTCCTGTGAAATGCGCCACGTGGCCGTGCGGAGGAGAATAAAGTCATAAAATTGAATTGGTAATTTTTTGTGTTAAAAGCAGAAATTAAAATAAATTGAATTGCCGCTAAGACGGCAAGGAGGGACGGAGACCGAGAGAAGGAGCGCTAAAATAGGAAGGAAAATGCAAATGAGTCACATCGATGGGCTAAGGAGGAGGGTCAGGGATATAGGTTCGCTTGATTTTTCTGGCTCAAAATGAAAACAAAATAAAATAAAATAAAATAAAGTAAGAAAAGGACGGAAAGGAGGCTGGCAAAAAGAAGGCAGAAAATCGCTGAACAACAAGACCGAAATAAATGCATTGTTGTTGTTACGCTTTTTATGGTTGCCATTCCCAAAGCGTTCTTGTCCTTCGTCCTTCTCATTGTTCATTCCGTTGTTGTTGCCGCCGTTGCCGCCGCTGTTATTGTAATAGGATTACTGCATAAATTAAAGTATTTGCCGTGGCATCATCAAATAAGATTTGCAACGCCCCTTACCCCGGGCAAGGACACCCAACTCCCAGCACAGCCAACTCCCAACGCCGCCCACCTAACGAGCTACAATGCGCGAACATCAAAAATCGCAAGGATAAGTGCGGCGAAAACGTGGAAAAAAGCAGCAGCAGGACAAAACGGCAAAGTAAATAAATAAATGTAGGAGCACAGAGAGAGATGCCAGGCCAAAAAAGAGAGAGATGGCGAGTACAAGTGGCTGTGGGGACACGTAAAAGTAAAGTTTATTGCATAATTTTCGACGGCTTAGTTAAAGTGTAATGTAAACACAAGCGATGGGCGATGGGCGAAGAATGAAGGCTAAAAACAGGGGCAGAAAGCATGATGTAAGAGCGGCGCAAAGGCCACCAAGAGATGAGACAATAAAAGTGCAGATTATAAGAAAATATGTCACTGAATCTTTTATCCCCGCTTCGCTCTTGTCAAGGCTTAAGGGGATTTTTGTTTTATTGTAAGTCCGGGGAGATCCACTCAGAGCTAAGGCGGATATGGTATTAATTGAAAACTAAGGAAAAATATATCAGAGATAAGAGATCATCATAGTATCGAAGATTCAAGATTCAAGCAGATTTCTTAACTAATAAATCCTTTACCTTCACGTTTAGTTGGTTTAAACTTTTGAAAATACACACCCCAAAATGACTTTAATCAAAATATTTGCTTGAGCAATCTGCGCCCTTCATATTTCACTTAGCAACCGCTAAAACATAAACCGCAGAGTATGAAATATTTATCAAAAAACCGCTGGCCACCTCCTGAACCCTTGCTGCAAAACTTCCGCTGGCAGCGACAGCGAAATCACTTCGAACATTTTCAAAACTAAACTAAACACACAAAAACCGCAAATTTCATTTTGATAAAATTTTAATTTGGCCAAAAGCCCGAGCCCAAAAGCCCGAGCCCAAAGCCAAGAGCGCTCGTTAGCTCGAGAGCCGGCGAGCTGGAGGCTGCGACCTCGCCGCGCCTCAATAATTCAAAGATGTTAAGCCGCAAATTGGCATTGGCAGTGGCAGTGGCAGTGGCAGTGGCAGTGGCATTGGGGCCAAGTGGGTGGGGCTGTGGCCCACAGCTGGGTCCCCCGCGGCAGACAGGATATACATCCGGCGGGGGAAAGCCCAAAGAGCACCGACTGAAGGTCTGACACGCACGCATTAAACTCTATTGGGTGCTAATGTTTTTCCTCCCACCCCAAGCTGGCCCCAAAAATTTTCATAAATTCAGCAATGAGCTTGTCGACGACATACACACACACACACACATAGCATGTGTTCCCCTGTGTGTGTAATAAAAATACGCTAAAATGTTTGCATCACACACATAAACACGCTGCTTATTGCCTACTTCCAGGCGGAGAGCGCCAAGATACGCGCTCTTGTGTATGTGTGCGATATTTGTTGGCCATGTGTGTGGCTGTGTGGGTTAGGTGGGTGGGAAGTAGGAGATGCTGGAGGAATTGCTGTTCATTTGACTCGGCTTCCGTTAGGCGGTAATGTTTTTGTTGTTGGCCATCACTGATGTGCCTGCTACTGGCATATTACGGGGCAACCTTTAAAAATTATATTGCTGCGTCAGAAGATGTTCCCGGTTTGAAATTCGATTAAAAATGGTTATAGGAAGGTAGAAAACCATGTAAAATATAAAAATATGTATTCTGACATAAATGGATAGTTGGAATACCAAATAAAAATAATTTTGATAAATGTTTAAGGACTATAAAGTATTTTTTTGAGTAGTTTAAGTTCCCAAAACTTGTTGCAAATTGTGGTTTATATTTAAGATTTGTATTTAATTATATAATATAATAATCGATTTTTATTCGATACAATCGATGTTTCCAAAAAATCGGGCCACGTCGATGTTCACTTGTCAAACATCGATTATTTTCAATTGTTTTATATTAACAATCAGGTATTTTTATGAATTTCCTTCAATTTAAGATTTTAATTGGTGATGGCTGCAGAATAAGGAGAGTTGGTGGCATACTAGATCCATTAGAAAAAAAGATTTTCATTTGTTTTAAACATCGATTATTAATCGATGTTATTTTATGAAAGCACTCACAAACATCGATGTTTTTCCAGCACTACTTTAACATATTAGAAGCCATAGTTTAATTCTACTATGTTAGAAGCTGTCCGAAAATATATCAAGAAGTATACATATTTAAGTAAACGCAAATCAAATTAAATTACTAGCTTCTTATATTATTATTGTCATTATTCAACATTATTCTCAGTGTTATTATTATTATGATTACTGCTTAAAATCTTTACAATTGACCTCTTTTCCTTGAAGTTTCAGCTCTAAAATGTCACATTTTGGCGCTTGATTTTATTGGAAATTCAAGCAATTTTCAGTGACGCTTTCTGCGGGACAAGGGGTGAGGAGCGACCCTCTTTCCTTTTCCCATTCTGGCACATCCCGAATCCATTTGGTGTATATGCTTATGCGCGGGCTTATCGGCGCTTCAAGTAAACAGACAGGCAGCTATAAAAATTTGCATTTGACTAATGCCAAATATTCGGAGGAGACGACGGCGACGAGCGCGCTCTCTCCGATAAGCTGCAGAAAAACCCCCCGAAAAAAAAACCTTAACCCTCTCTAGCTCCTTCCTACTCCCCACCCATCCCTTAACCCATGAGTCAACCCTTGCAGAACAACCGCAGCAACAACAACAACAACAACAGTAACGTCTTGGAGGAGAGATGCCAATGCGTTTACTGATTTTTTGAGTGCGATACGTGCAAAGATTTTCCTTTCTTTGCTTTTTTCCACGCTGGTGATATGGGTGAGCCGAGAAGGAGGGGAGGGGTGTTGGGTGGTTGGGGGTGTACGCTTTTATGCTATTTCCTATTAAGCTATTTGTTGTTGGCTCTCTTTTATCGCCCTCTCTCTCTCTCCATATATCTGTTTATTCCTCCCGCTTTTCGGCATTGTGAGTTTGCCAAATTTCGTGTATGGCAGTTGCATTGCAAAAGATACTAAAAGCTCACCCCACAGATACTCTCACACATACACACACACACACACTTGTCTCGTTTATCGATTTTCTTCACCCCCTGTGGCCGCCTGTCTGCCAAGCTGCACCCTGTGTGGATTTTTGACATGCCAACGCATTTTAAATTTGCATTTTTTGGCACCGAAACTGGCAAAATTTTTAGCTAAAAGCATTAAGAGCCTGGAGAGGGAGGCTGAAGTATGTTAAAGCTCAGTTGAACAGCTGAAATTGGCAAAATATGCCAACAATAGACTTAGTTTTCGTTGGCAAAATATTGAAAAATATTGCTACGTAAATGTTTAGAAATATCTGGCGCCGAAAAATAATTCTAAAAAATGGTCGAAATTTATGGAATTGTTACAAAGAGTGCGGAAAAAATGCATGAATATGCATGAGTAAGGGCAGGGTTAATTTTCGGAGAGCAATAGTTGGGA
Organism: Drosophila kikkawai; assembly: GCF_030179895.1. Lineage (NCBI taxonomy): Eukaryota > Metazoa > Arthropoda > Insecta > Diptera > Drosophilidae > Drosophila > Drosophila kikkawai. The sequence continues at coordinate 25,147,639 of NC_091728.1, read as the reverse complement.
ATGGTCCAAAAAAATATTGTTTAAGGTCTGCCAAGAGATAGCAGAATAATTTAGAATTTAGAAACATGGAGCACTTTGGGGTAAATATTGCTCTAATTGGGTTTCAGGAAAGCCAAGCTCTTGTAGGTTTTACTTTAGGTATTTCCAGGATATTTAACAAAAGGTTTTTCCGTGTAACGAAACAGCTGAGGCCACACGTTCCTAGTTAGCAGGTTTAACCTTTAGCCCAGGCTGCCAGCTTTCCTGGATTCTGGTTCTATAAAATTTATGACGAACCATATACACACACGAATATAAATGCTGTAATAAGTCACTGTCAGGAGTTATGAGCTCGTATGTGTTTGGGCCAGCCTTGGAAGGTAACTTTTTTTCAGAACGCTCTCTGATTTATTAGGGCTGACGTATTGGCACACATTTCAGTGAGCGATCCTTGTGCAAATACTAATTAATATTTTTCCACTTTGAAATCACTCCCCCGAGGGACATTCAAATGGCTTTAGGTTTTCGGGCGATCTCATTAAGTCCCGACACGCCCACAATTAAAAGCATCCAGCCCCCCATAGATGAAATAAAAAACAAAGGAGGGAAAAAAACGAAGAAAACGAAGTTTAGCAAAAATTATTATGAGTTCTTATAATAGATTATGTCAAAACGGAACCAAACTTGCCCTGGAGTAGGGAAAATTCCCTGAAATTAATTTGAAAATATGAAAAGCGACTCGAGGAGGGTGGCTAGCTGTGAATTTGTTGTGTGTCACGTCCAGTATTTTTCGACTTTTCCGTTCAGCTATGGAAATTTTGTTTTCTTGGAGGCCATTTCTGGCAAATGGCAGCTAAGCGACGCATAATGAGGACTCAAGCCAAAGACTTGGGGACTTTCTGTGGTTGCCTCAAGGCCCCAAGGCCACGAAAAAATGAAAAGCCCCTCGAAGCGAATGTCTTTAAGATGCGGGAAAATGCGAAAGTGGAAATAAGTACGCAGCACACACACAGCGCAATTGATTTAAGCTGCTTGGCTGAGCTCTCTCTTCTCCTTTGACTGAGGCCTAATCCTATTTTTCATTAATCTAATTAAGGCTGCGTAGAGAGAAGACATTTTCGGGTAGACGAGGCCAATCTAATGAAATTATTGCCGGAGACAAAAGGCCCTGCTGGCTCAGGCAGTATCGATTAGCAAAATTGAGGTCAATTAGCCGCTGCTAAGGCATCTTTTGGCAAGTGAAAATGCTCCGAAATGTTCACCAAATTCCCCGAAAACTCTACGAAAATCCCCAAAGGTGCCGGCTGGCTATTAATTAAATTTTCGCCAAAAGTTTAAAGCGAGCTCACAAGAATCCCAAGAATTTACCCCGAAAAGTGTGTGTATGTGTGGATAAAAGTAAAGGCGAAGGCAAACATTCCCCTAGGTAATCTCGCAGCTGAAACCCTGACAGCCCAGAAATTTTTAATGCTCACTGCCATATTTAATAATAAAAAACCTTTTACACACTGCGCCAAAAAAGAAGAAAGAAGAATCTGAAAAGGGCAACAACAGACGTCCTTTGGGGATTTTGAAAGCGACTAAGAGGCTGGCGAGAAGTGCGATAAATAAGGACGAAGGGTGGGCATTCAAATGCTGGATGCGAGGCACTGGGCTGCACCGAACTAAATGCTCGGGCGCCTGAAAGTATGCTTTCAATTGCGCGCAATTTAGTGCGACAGGACGACAACAAAAGGACCTTCGCCTCCATCCGTATGTGTGTGAATGCAATTGTGCCCGCGTGTCCGTGTCTCTGTGTGTGTGTGTGTGTGCCTGACTAGGTGCGAACAAACACGTGCGAGGCGGCGCCTAAAAACAGGCAGCACAAAAAGGCCAGCGACTCCGGCTCATTGTTTGCCGTGCTTTCTGCTTTCCGCTGGGTGCTCTCTGGTCCCTACCCTCTGCTTTCTGCCTTCTGCTCTGTGATTACGATTATTATGATTATTGTTTACTAAAGCCAGGGAGTGCAGAGTACTGCAAAAAGCACGGCCAGTGTGAAGGCAAATACCACAATAAAAGTTCATAAAATAAAACTGCCCGGCACTGTGGATTTTGGGTTTCCTCTTTTTGCACAGAAAAACAAAACGATTTCATTTGAGAAATTTAAGCTCGATAGATTTTATCAGATATTGCCATAAAATTGATTTTTATCAAAAATTTCTTTTTCCAAATTGTGAGATCTTGTAGCCAGAAGAAAAATTTAATATTAAAATTCATCCTATATCTTAAAATATAATTAAATTAAAATTATTGACAACTGAAGAATAAATTAAGTTACCCTTCCTTCCTATTTTCAGTGTGTCGAAATGTAAACAATAAAATAAACTTTAAAAGGAAATGTAAGATTTTCTTGCCGTGCCGGACGTCTATTGCTTTGTTCTGTTTCGCCAACAATGCGACATGGCCGCGCTAGTTTTATGTGGCACATAAACATAGCTGCCACTCGCGTTGTTGCACGCTTTTTGGCGCGCAAAAACTTGGCGCTCGCTTGCCATTTTATTGCTTGTCTTACACACACAAACAAGCACCCAACACCCAGCACACACACACATTCACATTACTTTTGTCATCCCATTTCCATTTCCATTTCGTTTTCGTTTTGTTTTTGCCGTATTTCGCTTCTTGTGCCAACAACCTGCCACGCCTGAAATATGCTTGCTGCATACTTTTGGGCGCAGGGCAAGAAATTAAACGCGAAATAAAACACCCAAAAATAAATATGGAACGTGTATCTCAGAGGTCACAAGTGAGTTTATCGCCTTAGAATAAGATAAATGAAGATCTTTCACACTAACCTGATAATTATAAAACACTTGGCTGAATTTCTCGCTTAAAACATATCTTTGCTTGCATTCATTCCAAAAACTTATTGGTTAAAATTGTTAATTTTAGATGAAAACTCTCTTTCGACGGAAATCTAGCACTTTTCTGTCTTGTTTATCTTCTTAGTGGCTCGTTGTTTTCTATGAGCTGTGATTACTCTTTTTTTATTTGCTGGAGTTGGCGTTGGCAAATTAATGTTGCGCCTAGTCGGCCGGACACGGACGCTGCTCCGGCGGAAGCGGAAACCGGAAATTGCGCGCACAACAAGCGGGCGACCCACCGAAACGCTGGCCGCACTCGCACACTCACTCACTACACCTCCGCTTGAGTGTTTTCGGTTGTTGTTTATGTTTCGCCGGGATGAAACCGCAGAAAATCCAGCCGATTGATGCGTATTTAAGAACGCTTGAAATGCAATTAATTTTGTATATATTTTTATTCCGTAAATTTTAAATCGAACGCACTTGGCACGCACTTCACCGGCCCGAGCAATTAATGATGTTTGCCCTGTTGTTGTGTTGTCGCGTATTTGTATTTGTTGTGCATATTTGACATGTCTGCGCACTCGGCACACTCCGCACAAAAACTCTTGAATGAGTTCCGCTAATGGGGTGATTTCCGCTTTCCCGATTCGCGACTATTTTGTCTAGTTGCAGTCGCGAAAAAGTTACTACTACCACCGCCCCTGGAGAATTTTCCAAAGAATTTTACGCACGCCGCACGATTTCCCTCTGACAAGGTGTTTATATTTCTGGGTTGGGCCACGACGCACGTCCGATGCTGACGACCAACGCTCGCAAACTAACGGATGTCCCCAGCGAGGATATCCGCGAGATACATTTCAGCATCGTGTGTTATACCCCAAGTGTTATACGATTTCCAGTGAGAGAGAGTTGCGCCTTATCGCTCTTTGTCTCTCTCGTTCTCTCTCTGTGTCTCGGTGAGATTTCTACTTTCTCTCCCTCTTAGCTCTCGCCGCCGGCTTGGTTTTGTTTGGCGGCATTTGTGGGATTCGCACAGTATCTCATCATCGCCATCGCCGGCTCCCGAGATCCTCCTGAGGAAACTTAACTGCATTTGCTTATAAATTATGTCTTGGCCTGGGGTGTTAATGTGCACTGAATCGCTCAAAGCCGGCGCACTGACAGAGTGACAGTTGGACGGAGTGACACAGACTGACGGACCGACAGACTGGAGGCCGGAGCGACCGGTGTTTTTGTGCCCTACGACAAGGACACACCTGTTGGGCCAACCGAGTGCAGGTGAAAGGGTTCTGCGCACGGCAAAGGACACTACAAAATAGTTGGGGCTCATTTTGTGGGCACTTAGATTGCGGATGCAATTAATATAAATTTAAGCATATCTTTCTTAAGAAAGAAAACCAATTATAATATAAGTAATAAATATTTCTCTCTCTCTATCTATCAAATGCATAGATAGATAATCTTTAAACAAATATAAATGCAATTTTATAACAAAAACTTCTATTTTCTATAGTTTCACTGTTTTTTTTTTCTATACCTTACCCAATCATCTTTCACTTGAAGTTTGTATTTTCAAAAATACATTTTACTTCCGGCGGCACTTTATTTGGAGAGGCCTTCAAGGGTCCATTACAATGGCAGCTACCGAAATCAATTGACCCGCTGGATCCTATTTCCACTTCTTTCTTCCCTTTTCTGTCCATAAATATAGTACTATATCTTAAGCAGCCCTGTCAATTAGCTGTTTAATTGTTTTTACAGTAAACTCCGCTCGGCCGCCGGCGATGAAAGAAAAGGCGACATAAATCACGTCAGTGCAACGCCCAGAATTTACATAAATAATTGCAGGCAAGAGCGCGTGGGTCGCCTTTCGTCTATCCCAGGCTATATCCCACTATATCCACGGTACCGTCTCGCCTAAACATCATTAAAAATAAAACCAATTAACGGTTTCGAGTGCCTGTCGCCTGACAACGGCAATGGCAACAAAAACTATAATAAAGGAAGCGGGAGCCCGAGCAACCCTAGTGCGTTCCGAAAATAGTTTCAACTTTGCGAAAAATATGTGAAAAATGAGCCAGGCAAGACAATGTGCGCGACAGAGAGAGAGAGACAGAGGGACAGAGGGAGTGAGAAGAAATGTCATTGCCATTGCAGTCACACATTGTCATAATGGTGTTGTTGCTGCTATTCTTGCGGTTGCCGGAGGACCGAGAGGAGGGAGGAGACTCGAGGAGTACGAGGGGTTTCGGGTTCATTTTTCGGGTTCAACTCCAGGGGTTGATGCTGCTGCTTCTGCTTCTGCTTTTGCTACATCTGCTTGACAATTGTTGCCACTTATATACGATTTTTCTCTGGGCTAATCCCAATGCCAGAATCACAAGCGATGGTATAAAAAAATGAGCGAATATAGTGCCTCGACTATAGGATACCTTGTGGTTGGCTCCTAAATACTTATTAGTTAACTGTAATTTTCTATTTTTAAGGAGAAACGAAAAGGAAAAACAACTGCCTCGACCATAGAAAACCTGGTGTCGAGTAACCTTAGAAATCATTCGAGTAACTTTTGAAATCCTGCCACTAACCTTCAGGGAATAAAATTAAAACAAAATATTCAATGATAGTGATAAGATTTAGTTAAAAAATGTTTAAAATCTTCTATTTAGATACATTCTTGGGAAACATTTAGGATCACGTATTACCGTGTATTTCATTAACTTTTAACCTTGGAGTTACCATCGCTCAGCTTACTATTTTTATACCCTTGCAGGGTATTATAATTTCAGTCAGAAGTTTGCAACGCAGTGAAGGAGACGTTTCCGACCCTATAAAGTATATATATTCTTGATCAGCATCAACAGCCGAGTCGATCTAGCCATGTCCGTCTGTCCGTCCGTCTGTCCGTCTGTCCGTCCGTCTGTCCGTCTGTCCGTTTCTACGCAAACTAGTCCCTCAGTTTTAAAGCTATCTGAATGAAACTTTGCATATAGTCTTCTATATACTCTCACTGCTATATATGTCGGAACGGGCCGGATCGGACGACTTTATCATATAGCTGCCATACAAAAGTTCGATACATTTTTAGAAAAAAAATTATAACTTTGTTGTTTTTCAATATTTTTACACCATTTTTTAGATATGGCCATTCTATATTATTTTAGATTTTCAATAAAAATTTCATAAAAATCGGACGACTATATCTTATAGCTGCTATAGGAACGATCGGGAAATTAATAGAAAAAATTAAAACTTCGTTGTTTTTCAACGTTTTTTCATCTACACAGAGATATAAGCTTTTTTTATTATTCTAGAATTTTGGTAGAAATTTCATAAAAATCGGGCAACTATATCATATAGCTGCCATATAAACCGATCGGTAGATGTAGAGAAAATGTAAAGCTGGGAATGCGAAACTGTAACTGTCAAACTGTAAACATAATAATATAGGTAAAATGTAATGAAATAATATCTGCAAGGGTATACAAACTTCGGCGTGCCGAAGTTAGCTTCCTTTCTTGTTCTTAAAATAATATTATAAAAAATTAGATACTAATACAATATTCTTGAAGTCTAATGACCTTCCAGTTTTACTTTTGTTTTAATGCAACAACCCCTGCACTGCCATAAATACCCCCCGATGAAAAGCTCTCACAACCCGTACAAATTTCTGCAGAAAATGCAATTTGGTTTAGGTTTCGCTTTGACAATGACTTGCAGTTAAGACGCCAAACCCCGGTGACGGAGCTAAAAACTTCGATTTGAAATTAAATTTGCCACGCGTCCAGTTCGCATTTATGTTTATCCAGGGCGACTCTCTATATGTTTACCTACCAATGAACTCTCTGACCCCTCGGGACCGGGATCATCGCCTTTTAAACGTTCTTAAAAGCGCAACTAATAAGGCCTCGAAAGTGGCAAGTCATGTGGAAATACTATTGCAGCACACACACGCCAATGAAGAAGGGTAGCGGCTGCATCCCCGGAAAACTCAGATACTTGAGCCGCATACCTCAGACAACATCTATCAAACGTTTAATTGAAAAAATCATTCCATTGCCGAATGGCGGCGGCTGACAACCCTGCAAAGGCCTAAGAGAGCCGGTACTCTTCGATTTTTCTACGCTTTTCCCGCTCTCTGCGCAATGGGTTTTCCAGTGAGCGAACGATTCTCTTTCAGTTTTCCCGCCGACTTGAAAGGCATTTCATTCAGAAACCAAAACTCAAGGCGGGTTCAACCTCAAAGTACTTGTAGTTGAATAATTTCGATTGTTGTTTTTCGGTTTTTCAGGGCAAAAGTAAATTTTGCAAAATAATTTCACAGAGAAGAAAAGCAGAGAGAGAGAGAGAGCGAGAGATGAGATGGAGAAAGAGAATGCTTCAAGGCAGCGAACACAAATCACGGAAAATATAATTTATTATATCTTGCCTTATCCTTGAGCCGCAGCCAAGTATCTTCCTCTCTTTCCTTCGCCTTTCCTCAACTCCTCTCTTTTCAGTGATGTGTTTGTCTTTGGCCCGGGTCCGTAGTCCGTAGACCGAAGTCCGTAGTCCGTAGAAGTAGAAGTAGTACGAGTAGTCCTCCCCCCGAACCATTCATTGCCATTCCAGGTGCCCCACCTTATTCCCTTCACCTTGTCCTAGTAAAATTCTATGCTTAACGCCATTTTTGTGTGCGAGACACGATGACGACAAATTTTCAACGTGCAACCTGACACTGAGCTGAGATTTTCCAAATTCCTTGTCTTCACTTGTGCAGCACCCTTTCCCAGGTTTCCCTCTGCACTGGGGGAAAATCTTGCGGCGACCCAATTTGTACCTTAAAATCATAAACTATTTTTACGTTAAATTCTTTGCACATATGATTTTGAAATTAATTTAAACTTTTTAATATTATTTTCTTAATAGAGAGGTTCTCGATAGAATAGAATGAATTTTCAAAAGTCTATTATATTTGTAAATTATTTAATTATTAATAAACAATATATCGGTTTTTATCGATTTTGTAATATCTGCAAAACTGATAAATATATAGAACATTATAAAAGACTAACTCTAATTTATATTTATGGCACAGCCATATCTGTAAGATTATTCCATTCCCGAAAAGTTATCAATATATCGTATGTTATCGGTTATTGCCTATCGAGGGAATTTCTTTTAGTGTGACGAAATGATTGCTGCATGCATGCAAAACTGCCAGAGACTCCGTCGCCGTCTCCGGTCTTGCCTCCATCCCTTTCATTGCCCTTTGCCCCATCTCGCTCTGGCTCTCTGTGTCTCCAACTGCGACTCCGACATTTGAAAGGATTAGACCAGCTCATGTGTCCTGTGTGTCGTCGTGTGTGCGAGTGGGAGAGCAGGCTAGGATAGGACGTTTGCGCCAACGTAAAAAGTATTTGCACAACTCTCAAGTGGGTCAAATGATTAGGCGGCATGATGAAGTGCCTTGCCACTTGAGCCGCCTCCGCCTCCTTACATCCTTGCGCCTCCCTGGCCTCCATCCAAAAATAAACAGTTTAATGTTTTGAATGAGCAATTGAATTTGATTATGCAGGGGGCACAGGGGAAGGAGACTGTCTCGGATTCCCCACGAAAGTGAAGACCTCCCCCAGCCAGCGCCCATCGGCAAATATCTTCGAATGCATTACGTAATGGGGTCTTAACGGGTGGGGAAAATGGGGGTCTAGACATCCGACCATATACATAGATGAGAAACGTTAAGCGGCTTACGTGAAATAAGACAACACCTTACGTTGGCTTATGCTGCCTTCCGGCTGGTAGTGCCCGAAATTTGACTAGTAGGTCCTGGTAGTGTAATTAGGTTCAAGTATGTTACTGCCGGGGATTACATTCCGTACGCTTCATTATCTAGCTCAAGTCAGTTTTGGCCATATTACACCGGTTCATTAGCGCCAAAATGCCTGCGATAAGGATATGCATAAATATTTAATAATCATTTTGGGAGATTCTATACACTCTAAGGGGAGTTTATTATTACAAACTCTACTGAAAAACCTTAATGCATACTTCCAATTTGGATATATTAACATTATATATCTCATTGATCTCTTAGAACTTAAGTAAACCCTAAAAGAAATCCGCAGTTTACATTACAATTCAGATATCATCGATACAAATTGGATAAGGGATCTTCAAATGATAAAGGGATAAATTTTGAAACGGTTAAATACGGTTTACATCCTTAAATGTATATGGCTTATAATTTTAAAATGTATCTGGTAGATAATCCATCAAGCTTGGTACTTATACACCTCTTGTTATATTATAAAACACACTCATTCTCCCATTTGTACGCAATAAAATGGCGTGGCAAATTTTTATTACTTCGTCGCCTGCATATACATAATCCCAAATTATCGCTGGTGGACCTGTGCTGGGTAATATCCTTTCAAAAAACATTACATCCGAGCACCTTCAACGAAGTCCCAGTGCCAGGACCACAACTCCCAACATATTTCCACATTCATTACATGACATGAACAACGGGGACAGAAACAAAACAGGAAATTGCTACTTAAATTCAAAGCCAATCTCGGTGCTGGCAAATGTTCCAAAAATAAGCCAAACAGAAAATAAAAGATAAAAGCCGAAGACAATGGCGGGCAAAATATGGCAGGGCCACAGAGAATGGAATTGGTAGTTGGAGTAAGGGAAACTGGAGAAAAACTGGGAAACCGCCCAAGTAGCGACGACATTTAACGTTTTAAATCTGATTATTCCACAACAACTGTCAATAATGCAGAGAGTGAGGCGAAAAACCTCAGGGGAAAAGGGACCACGAGCCAGGACCTCTTCTCCGCACCCACGCTAAGCCGGGCCCAAATGAGCTCGGCGGCGACCAGCGATTTTCCCAGCCTCCTTTTCTGGGAACGATGCCCTTTTACCAACCGCAAAACGAGGCGAGAAAATTGTCACCGAAAAGCAAAAAGCGGTCTACGTCGAATTGTGTAAATCAAAAAAATAATTGCGACTGATAACAACATCAATAACAATAAGCGACGCTGCTACCCAGGGCCAGTCAGAAAAAATAAAAAGGTGAAGCCACCACGAATTGCACACAATAACCATAAAGGATAAGGGGATAACGTTGAAAGGGGTTGAGACTGCTCTGGAGGATGGAGAGGGCGTGGCTGGGCCCTGTCAAAATACTAGACTCCGAGGTCGGGGCTTCCGGTGCTCGCCGGGGTTTTGTATTATTCCGGGCTCGGTATTTTCGCCCCTCCGGCTAATTTATGGCTCACTCTCTTAAAGTTTTGTTCGAATTTCGGGCTCGTAAATCTTTTCAACACATACAAGCCGCACCGCACAGGCACTCCATAATACACTCGACTCCTGCGAGTTCACTTCACCACCGCACTTCAGAGCGACCGACTCCTACTTCAACACTTGGCGGCGTTGCCTTTATTTACTTCATATTAATATTAAGTTCATTGTGTCAAGTTGCCAGCGCCGATTCCTTATCACTTTTTCTTCCTTCTTTTTAATTTTAGTCGCGCGCAAGGACAATGAGCGAGCGATGAGAACGACACATCTCCGGCTTGTTTGTCGGGCCTTTGGCTCCGGCCCCTGGCTTGGCTTTCCTTGGCTTGGCGTCGGCTTATCTCCTGGCTGCCTGGCATTTACATTCAACGCCTGACAGCTTCTTCGGGGGTTTCCCTGTCACCCGGTGTGAGAAGAGAAGATTTTCCTTTGTGATCCGATACTTTTGAGGCTTTGCCAGCGCGCGCCTTAAAGTGTCTTAAATTCTGGCGCGAATAATTATCGAGGAAAATGCCGGGCCAACCCAGCCAAAATTTCACACAGTTCGGTGAATATTCGATAGCGTTATGATGTGGGGGAAATACACCAACAGGCGTTTCCATGAGCAGTTTTCACAGAATATCCTTGCTTCTACCAAGACTTACCTTCATTCTTCTTGTTCAGTTGCTATTTCTTCATATTAAATTTTATATTTGGAACTACCACTGATTTTTGAGACATTTTTAATTCACAAAAGAAAATGCTAAACTGTCAGTTTTAAAAACCCCTGAAAAGGAGTCTAAATAATGCAATGCAATTTTTAAAGTTCAGAATTCAGACAATTCTACATATTTTTCGATGTAATATTTTGTATATTAATTTTCTGTTTCTTTTCAGAGTGACTACACAATAATTACTCTGGGTAATTTAATTATATCCCAAAAAACCCTTTAAGTCATAAATCAACTCTCGCTGTCACAAGAATCTCTTTAGGTTTAGAAAAATGTCTTCCCTTTTCTAATATCATTCCCTCAGAAAGGCTTTGGCTTTATTATTTACCGAAAGTATCAAGTGTCTGAAATAACTCCAAAAATCTTTAATGATAATTGCCAGCAAGACATTGCCCCAACCATTTAGCACCACCGAGAGCTCTTCTCAAGTCTGTCATCGAGCACTCGCCCAGTTCATCAGGACCTGGGCGGAGTTCCCATCCACCTGGTATCGCGCCAGATGTGCTCAAACACACCCAGAGTCATCAAACAAATAGCTATATATCGTAGCCACGCTGATAATGCGCCCTGATTAAAGGCTATACATGGGCGGCGTCTGCCCCCCGCAGACCAACCTTCGGAGGGTTGATTCTGATCTGCTGACTTTCGCTTCCCATTGTGCCAGTCGGGGATTCAGGATTCAGAATTCAGGACTCGGGATTCCAGAGCCCTGCGTATTTGCATGCCGCGCGAGTCGTGCGCGTCATCATCATAATCATCAGTGTCACAGTCGCCATCAAAGTAATTGCAGCCACACTCCGCGACAATCCCAGTTGCTCCATTGGAGCGTGCTTGGAAATTATTTCACAATTTTTAATAGCTTCAGCTGGCGCCGTGACTTGGCTAATTTAAGATTTGGAAGTCCTGGGTTCGGCGACCCCCAAGACAATCACACATTTGGGAGTCCTTCCAAGGCACTTGAGGTTAACCCCAGAGAGTGTCATTCCGTTTGGGTCTTGTTGTTATTGCTAATGAGCTATATGGCTTATAGCAAGGTTAAGTTAGATCTTTAAGTGCTTGAGTGAAACAAGAAGATTCATACACTTGATTTATAAGCAGTTTAGCATTTAAACAAGGATATACTCCCTTCGGGCAAGTAAGAGTATGCACTCCATTTCCACCTAATGAAATAAAACAAAAAGCAAATTGACATTGGCCACGATATTGGACCATTTCGGCATTGAATTTCCTTGGCTATGTTCGGCAAAAAATGCCATCGCCCTCACCCACCGACCATCATCACCACCATTGAGCAGCAATTTGGAAACTTCAGCATCAGTCCGACGGCGGTTTTTATGGCATTTTGCGGCCCCCTCTTTTGGCCTTTTCGGCGGCCTGCCAACTGGCTTTTGGGCCATGGCCATTGCACATTGCGTTGAGGGAAGATACTCTTACTCTCTGTCTTCCACTTGTTCCTGTATTGTTGTCCTCGCCTGAATTAAGTTAATTATCGTGTCGCATAATTAGAAAAGTTAAGGCCAAAAACAGTACCCAAGTTGGCCATTCGAGTGAGTCAGTTTTGCGTGCGGGCGGAAAACCTTAATTTCACGCTCTTATGCGGAAAACGCATTTCAATTTCCCTAATTCCAGTTAATAACTCAACAAATACGCCAGAAGGCAAAGAACTTCTAAATGCAAATATTGATAGATACTTTGTTGAGTGTGCCAAGTAACTCAGGCGAACTTCCTCTAAATGATTATTATGGCCAAGACGATGATGCCGCACGGAGGGAGAGTGTGTGAGGGGTGTGGGGAAATAAGTAGCACGTCTAAATATGAAAGGCGCTTGGCGGCGGCGGCGGTTCCGGGTTCCAAGGGGGAGGTAAAAATGATTCAAGTCGCCTTCACTTTGCTGCCAAGCCAAAGGCAAATATTCCAAAGGCAGCCGAGACGGCCAGAGGGAGTGGGGGGAAAGGGAATCAAAAAATATAGAGAAAGGGGTAGTGGGTGGAGGGGTTAGTAAGTAACTGGGCTGACTGCCCGGGGGCATAATGACAATTACAGTTACCGCGTGCCACGCAGCCAAAGCGAGCTTTTTACTCTGGGTTTAAGCAAATAAATCCGTCCGAAAACGTTTTCCATTCCTCCCACGCTCTCTTTCACTATATCTCTTTATTTCTCCGTATTTGTAAGACTCTCTGCACACTGAAGAAAATATATAGCAAATACTTGGGCTTAAAGGTATATAAAAATAACAATTTTCATGTTGAATTCATTAAAAATGTATTTCCCATAAGATTTCTTATCAATATTCCGAAAGCTTAAGCAGTAATTATTTATTTCATCTAGTTTTACTATATAAAAATTTATTATTTATACTAAATAAAAACTGAAAAGATTTAAAATAGTTTTAAAAATAAAAAATCCATGACATAGTTTAATAACACAAATTTTAAAATTTATTTCCGTGAGTTTTTTTCGCATCTACGCTCAATGAGACACAAACAAACAGGCGGCAACAGCATCAGCAGCAACGCCATATAGACCATAGAGACCAACTCCCGCCCTGGCCCTCACCCTGGGCCCCAATCCCAACCCCGAAAACCCCTCAAGGGTCGGCTGCCAGAGCCAAGCAATTCAAAAGGGGTGAAAAAGCTAAACATGACCCCCAGCGATCCGCACACAAACAGATACAGATACATTCTACAGTCACAGCTACGGATAGATGCAGGAGCGAAGGAGCTGCGCGCGAGGGAATCTCCTTTCATGTCTCCTGTGGCGGCCATCGACCACGAAAATAAAGCGTGGCAAATACAAATAGAAATAAGTCAAAATGTATCCAAAGGGAAGCAGTATACTCGCAGCGGAAACGGAAATGGAAGCAAAGGCGGACAAGTGGGGAGGGAGTTCGCTATGTTTGTTAGGAGGCGAGCGAGTGTGTGTTCCATCTGCTGATGTTTGCTTAATGAATTGAATCTTCTATTTATATACTTCATTTTTATTTCAACATTATTATTTTTTACCACAAAAGGAAGTAACAGCCCAGACGCGAAGAGAAAAAAACAAACAAATGAAACAATTAGAATTAAATGCACCCTTGGGAGTGAATGGGGGGAAAAAAAGCGAAATCAAGGGGGGAAAGTTTACAGTAGCTTTTGGAACTTTTGAATGCTCTGTGAAGGGTATTTAGGGATTGATGAATGTTTAGAATATATAAGAATTAGGTTGATTTTTTGTTTGTGTTTTTGTGTTTTATTTTGAGCTGTCTTATTAGGGAATTTAAAGATATTAAATACTTACTCAGAAAGTTATACTTATTTTTTCTGTTAAAAGCATAATTCTTAGTATTATAGGTATTTTATATTTTAGTTCTTTATTTTATTTTCACATACCTGAAATTTCTGCACACCAACGCCGACAACAAGTAGAGATCGCAGATCCCCGATATCCTTCTATCGATCTCCCTCGCTTACTATCTATATATGTGTCTACGTATTCGTAATTGATTGCTTACACTTATGCTACATTACATTTTACAATGTAGTGTTCCTACTATGTATCTAAAGTATTGATTATTATTCAACAAAGCAGACAAACTTTATCATAATTTCTTTGTCATAAATATATACCTATCAAAAATGGAAATATTGTTTTTTATGGTTTTGGGAACAGCATAAAATGACCTGTCTTAGACCAATTTGTTTACCTTTTCAAAACTTTTATTCTGTTTTTCCCTTTGAGAACATTAACGCTTTCGAAACACAAAGGATCTGCGAAACCGCAAAACCAAATCATCATAAGTTTTATCAAGCAATCCATTTATTTCCGCCTAAAATGCCATTTCATAACCTCAAGCGGATAACGAGTAAAAAAAGCCTCCCCTATGCTATAAAAAAACGAAAGACTGGACAATTGCATTCGCTTTCGATGGAGATTCTGCGGTCGCACGCATAAATCTGTTGCTGTTTTTGATTTCACTCGCCGCGGATAATGAAATTAATCGCCTGTAATGGTTTATTGTGCGCGGCGGCGATTGCGGGGTTTGTTTCTGGTTCTGGCCGGGCCAAAAAATGGCCCCAACCCGGCCGAGGAGGAGTCAGCCAACCAAAAATGACCGACGACCAGATACAAAAATTTTGTTTGATTTCGTTTTTTCTCAATTGTCTTTCTTTTTTTAGGGGGGAACTGCAGGATCGAAAATATATTGAATTGTCATTGAAAGCCGCGTCGCCATAAATAAGTCGGGCTAATGGGGCGCGTTTCATGCAATTTTTGTGATTTAGTAGGAGCTTTTGGGTTTGAACAGGGCCAGGACCCTCGTATATCAATGGATTACTTTAAAATGGCAAAGCGACGAGCAAACTGTCACGCGTCCAAACTAATAACAGCAGCATAATCATCATAAATCCATAAAAGAAAATCGTACTAATCCGGCCAACCCCCCCCCCGAGACATTTTTGATGTTTTGGGATGAAAGGAGAACAGGAAATATCGCCCTTTTGTCTAGTGTCTGCGGCTTATAAGCTCCGTTCGATGCCACACACTTGAAATTCAAATTACTACACATTATATAATATCCTGCAGGCTCTCACCGCCCCGACACGTACTCGTGGAGCTGGCAGGACATGTTGGCACAATACGACATAACAGCGCTGCCTTGGGGCAAGCAACAAGGAAAAAAATATAAGAGGAGTGAGTGTGTATGAGTGGCCAGAAGGACGAGTTGCAAGGTACTTTCTTCTAGCTTTCTCTTTCCCTATCGCTTAATACATCCGCCCACACAGCTCCCCAACTTCCTAGCTCGGCAGTTGATTAAGAAGACATCATTTAAGTTTAAATACACATCAAACTGCAGGTGGGATAGGTGGTAGCCATACAGTGCGTGTGAAAATTACTTGTCCTTGCCGGTAAACTCAAAAAAAATTAATTAAAGGAATCTTCTTACTATATTTTGTAATGAAATCTATACTTTAAAACCTCTTGAAACAATCAAAAAGTTTGACTTTATGCGTTATCTTTGATTTATACACGCAGAAAAAATGTATAGTCTTTATGTACTTATATTTATTCAGAATTTTGTTAATTAAATTAATCGTTTTAAATATTTATTTCAACAAATTGTTACTTCCTATAAAATATATTTAATTTTACTCATTTTTAGCTTAAACTCAGGAAGAAGCTATTATTTCCCTCCATTGTTTCTCCCTGAATACCTTGAAGCTCCTGAAAGTTGTACAAAGTTACTGACTGTTTTCTTTTTACACTTTTTTTTTTTGTTGCACAGGAAACACCACGTAGCATAACTTGCGCACACAACTGTACTTTCACACACAATTTCAAGTTATAATCAGTGCTCATTATTATACCAGACACGTTTTCAGATTTTGCGTGATTATGCGCCGCGGCTCGGCAACATCTTCGGAGTTTTTGGGCAAACACGGAGGGTATACGGACGCGGAGGGGGTACGGAGGGAGTCAAGGAATTAAACTTGAAAATAGCTTAAGAGATACACGCTGTGTGTATCTAGCTAGCATGTTGCCTAGGTCCTGGCCGAGCTGGATTTTCAGAGGGCTCATGCCATAATGCTTATTGTTGTCATTTGCTCGGGCGTGGGGCGGCGAAAAGTTGGCGAAAAATATGCAAATTATAATGAAAAACTTGACACTTTACATGCAAAGCAACAAGAACGAGACTCGGAAAGATTTCCCGGAACCACTGGCCTCCTCCAAGCCGATGCGAATCCTGCGGCAGGCGATTAAGCGCGCCAAATGAAGCGCTCGCACTGCCTGCGCATTTTAATTAAGCGAGCAAGCCGAATGCGAACCGTAGTGGTAGCCCCTTGTATTTTGGCTCCTTTCTCCTGTTGTGGGTTGGCAGTAGTACCCAACCGAATTTCGCCTCCGCTCCTCACTCATCAACATTTTCGGTACGCGAAATTCCCGTAGCATTTGCATAAAGTTTTGCTGCAGCTGCAGCTTTGTTTCGCCGGGTTTTTGATTCCAGCCACAAAAGTCAACGAATGTCTTGAGAAGTTATCAGAATTCGAGGTGTCAGGCCAAATTATAAGGCTTTAAATAAATGTTCGTCTTGTGCGTTGAAGTTTCCCAGAAGATGGGTGTGTGTTGAAACTTTATTCCAAAAAGGAAAGTATGCGGGCTAACTAATTGCGACTGTGGAAATATGAGAAAATAAAGGTGGTACTGGAGATTTTATTTCCTTAGATAATAGCTAATTATACAGATTATAATTATCTTACGCTTTCTATAAATACAATACTTTTAGCCTCTTATTTGCCTAAAAGAATAAGACTTTTTACATTCCTGTAGAACAGAACAATAATCATAGCTTAACCCCCCACTAACAATCAACTTTAACAGCTCTTTTAATTCCAAAACCTCCAAGCACGAAAAAAAACTTTCTACGATTTCTTTCGCACACCCTGAAACATACACTCACAGACACACACACACGCACAGAGTCATAGAAATTATAGCGGAAAATTACCTTAACGAAAGGGCTTCCGCGAGGAAAAGGACTAGGATGAGCACGAGGATGAGTGTGTCCCTTCCGACACAACTGTACCCGCTTGTAAGCCACTTGTAGTGGCGTTGCCAGTCTGGCCCGAAAACAAAAGCAATTAGATGTCGCCAACTGGCTGACTGGGATTGTGGATTCTGGATGCTGGATTCTGGAGGTGGATGTTGCTCGCTCAGGACCAAGTTGCTGCGAGTGGGTTAAGTGTGGGATAAATGTAATTGCAAGTGTGTGTGTGTGTGTGTGGGTGGGTGGGTGGTTTGATGTGCGTGTGGGTACTGGGAGACCTAGTAAAAGTAAAAAGTTTGCCAGCGCGATTTTCTTGGTGAAACTATAAATTTACAAGCCACAATCAGGGACGCCACTGTTATGTGCGCCATCTTTTCTCTGGGCAATGGTAACAGTGATGGCAAAAATTTAGACATTTTCGAGATAAAAGGAAAGTGATTAAGGAAATTTAGATATCAAAATCGGAGAATAAACATGTATAGGCCTTTTGATATTTGAATCTTTTCTTTATTTTGTTACACTTTGCGAACTTCCCTTGCCAAAAACGCCGACAAAAAAGTAGTGATCGCAGACCCTCGATATACATCATTACCTATTATCGATATACATACATTACTTACAATTGATATAATACATTGCTTACACTTATTTTACATCGTGTTCCTACTATGTTCCTACACATGGGAGTATAGTATAGTATAGTTAAGAATGTTAAGCTTCTGCAACATTTTCCTAAATTTCATCATTCATTCCGGGATAATTATTTTTATTTCACGTACAATTATTTGGGCACTGGGTATCTCCCAGTCGGTCACTCATTTTGCTGTCAGATTTAACCATAACACTTTCTTTAGTTTTTTAGCAGTACGTTGCTTAATTCGTACTTGGGAATTTTAACAATTACTGAAAAAAAAGGATAATAACTAAAAACTAATAGCTATAGTTTTTACCCACCATTGTCTAGAAAAAGGACAAATGAACAGCTTTCGTGCGTCCTTCTAGAGTGTATTAAAAAGCGTTCAGGAGAAAGCCAGCTCGCTGCCGTGTTACCTGTCCTCGGCCAGAGAGCTGACAATTTTCAGCACTTGAGCGTTTATTTCACCGGCTCTGGTTGTTGCTGATTTTTATTGCCATCGTTGTTGCTGTTGCTCAACGTTAGTTTTGCCAACTTTACCGCCGCCCGGGGGTCTACTATGGTGGCTCGCCTGGCTGATTGTCGAGGGTTAACGTTCGGGTTGTTGGGGCATTTATCTCCACTGCCGCTGCCGTCGCCCTTAAAGTTGTGTCCCCGCAAATCCTGAATGGATTTCAAGTGGAATAAGTTTAATGATCGAAATTATTCAACGTGTGTTTTGAGATTTGGCTTTTGTGCCTGGTTTATGACCTGGCTTAAACTCGGCCCAGTCTCATGTTTATGACATGCCAAAGTTTCTGGTGCGGGATCGTGGGAAAATAAACATACTTGGCACTTAGCCTGTCTGTTTGGCTTACTACTCTTAGGTATGGTTTAAGTTTGTCTTGAGGCCTAACCCAAATATTTAAATGGGATAACGATTTGGTGTTTTCCAAGGAAATAGCCTATACATATATCAATGCTGAAATTGCAGCTATTATTATGTAACCAATGTTTCAACCAATCTAGAGCTCTTAGAAACTAAATTACCTGTCAGGCAATACAATACTATCAAAATTTTAAAATCATAAATCTCCTGTTAATTTTAATTAAGGGCGGACCAAAGCTACCCCAAGGAGGTCAGAGATGGCGAAGAGGATGGACAGGTGTGCACCTGCAGACCCCCCGACTGTGGGTGTCCACATTGCATAGCACGCAGCGCTTTCAAGAGGTTGAAAAGCAGCCCCCGGACCTGCCGCGATCTTCTCGAGGGATTAACACCCAGAAACCTAATCTTTTCCCTTACAAGCTTCACCACACCCAACTTCATGCAGCCCGCCACAGCCGAAGATTGCAGTCTGTGGAGACCCTGGGATCCAATGCCGGGAAGTGTGCGACTTATAAGAATCCGGAGGAGTATTGCTATAGCCTCGCAACTATTTTTGGAACAATTGAGAAAAAGCAATCAGCCAAGCAGTCAAATTAAGTAGTAAGAAATTGGAAATAGCAGGTGCTGTGGACATTTGTGTGTTTCTGCACTGTGAAAAAAAATCTGTCCTAATGCTAAATGAATATTTTTAAAATTTGTAATTCACATTTATACTAAAATAAAAATTAAAAACTATGGTTTATTTTTTCTAAAAAGCATTTTATAAATTTGTATGTAACTAAAACTGATTGGGAATATTAATTTTTGAATTACTATTATACAAATATATAAAAATAAAAAATATATATTTCATATAATTTTATAATATCGATGTAAAATAAATAGGAAAATATCGAAAAAATTAAATCATTCTTTTATTTTATTCTTGATTATTACAAATAATATCTGCAGAAATATAGCGCTAAATACATCTCAAAAATGTATTAAAATTTTTAAAATTAAAAGCTATTAAAGTATCGGAATGATCGAAATATCGGAACCCTGTTATGTATTATATATGTCTTTTTTATTTAAATTAATAATTAATATATAATGGTAATATATTTATTAAATGAAATGTTTTAAACTGAAACAACAAAATATTGCTTTACGCCACCTGTATCCAACTTTAAAATATCGATTAATTAGATATCGATCAATCTATGGTTTTTTTCTGCCATTCATG
The DNA here is from genome assembly GCF_030179895.1 of Drosophila kikkawai. Lineage (NCBI taxonomy): Eukaryota > Metazoa > Arthropoda > Insecta > Diptera > Drosophilidae > Drosophila > Drosophila kikkawai. Next base: position 25,127,573 of record NC_091728.1, on the reverse strand, counting down.
AACAGCATATAATTATTTTGATTTTTCTTATTATTTCATTGTTTATACTATAGTTTTTTATTCGATAAATTTTCTCTCCGTACATCAGCTGCTTCACTGGGGTGACACTCCGCATTATGACACTAATCGTATTAGTTGACTGGTCGTTAGTTAGGCGGTGCTATCTGCCCCAAATGCGATTTCCGTACAATGAGCCCCACTTCGTGCCCGTCACTGAGCTCGCCTCGTTTCCGGATTACGTGCGGCATTTTTCGTACAGGTGACATAATGATCCGGACTCGCCAGCGCCTCGCAGGCGTAATTAGAGGGAGGGAGGTGGCAAGGACGCCGACTTAGGTGCTGTGTTGCGCGGGACAAAAGATCCTGTGATGCTGTGTGCCAACAGGGAGACTTTGTAATTTAGCAAATCGGTTTAGCGAGGAGTCATCGGGAATAGGACCGAGCCGGAAAAGGACCTCTCACAAAAACAGCACGCCCTATTAAATTTACAGACATTAGCCTCTTTACTTACACTTTTAGGCGCTGCTCATTAGTTGTCGCAGGTGTTGCAGGTGTCCAGGTGTCAGGTGTAAGATGTGCAATTCCAGATAATAAACCGAAACCGACGAGGTATAAAGGGGTTTTGTCATAAGGGAGAGCTTAACGGTCAGTATGAGATGTGAGGTATACCTTGTAGTCTTTCACCTAACAATATCTCTAAGGTAATGGTAAATTAACCCACCAGAATATCTTTTTATTATTTTGAAACATATTTTCATATTTATAAACAATATTATACATATTAAATTCCTCTTTTTCTCCAAGTGCTTCCTTATAATTGAAACCCACGGATTGTATTGGAGTGAGTGCGTGGGACATTCTGGCAGGAAAACCATTCGCATTTACACATCCTCTTTGGCAATTTATCAATTTTAATCGCATGCAAATTTTATGCAGGCCCGCCATAAGACCCAAGTGACATTTGCTTTCGTTAAAGCCGGGTTCCCAATATCCCGGACGGGACAAACTGTGTGTGTATGTTTGGCTATTCAGTTTTGCTAACAACTTTCGGCCTTTCCAAGGGCTTCTGCTGCTGCTGCTGCTGCTGCTGTAACGGCTTCTACTAATCACATGGCACTCTTTATGATTGCGACCTCCGCCGCCCACTAACTCAACCATCTTGACAAACATTTGCATTTTGGCAACATAATTTTTGCTCTTCGTTCGCTCGGTGGTGCCCAAAGCCAGTAACATGGAACAAATCAAAACATTTGCATAATTAATGAGTGCGGCGAGTCCAGGGGAAGTGGCGAAATGTTATTGCCTTCTATCTAAGCTAGTACAAAAAATACTATTAGCTGTACTTATAAATATGGCAATTTTACGACCGCTTTAAGTGAAACCACAAATTGAGATTGTTAACATTATGGGGTCAGCTTAATTGTCAAAGATCTAGAGTAAGGGAACTGGCAGGAATTTTTATAGTTTTCATAAAGATGGGAAAAATCTTTAGGAAAATGTATTTATCTATTTATTCTTAAAAAGGAAATAAACTTTCCCCTGGCTCGCAGTTTTCAGTAAACAATTTTCGAACAAAATTATAACTTGTTTCTCAATATATTTTTATCTACTCTGAGTTATGGCCATTCTGTATTATTTTAAAATTTCAATTAACAATTTTTTTTAAATCGGACGAATATATTAGATTGCTGCCATAGGAACGATCGGTACTTGTAGAGAAAAATCCAAAGCTGTGGATGTAAAACTGTAACTGTAAAACTGTAATTGTAAAACTGTAATTGTAAAACTGTAATTGTAAAACTGTAACTGTGAAACTATAGCTGTAAAACTGTAACTGTAAAACTGTATCTTCAATATGTAATAGGTTAGTTAATGAAAGTAATCATTACAAATTATATTATATTAAATACTTTAAAATAATGTTTCTGAATTTTTATAAAAACTAAATAAATATATGAAATTTTTATACCCTTGCAGGGTATTATAATTTCAGTCAGAAGTTTGCAACGCAGTGAAGGAGACGTTTCCGACCCTATAAAGTATATATATTCTTGATCAGCATCAACAGCCGAGTCGATCTAGCCATGTCCGTCTGTCCGTCTGTCCGTCTGTCCGTCTGTCCACCTGTCCGTTTCTACGCAAACTAGTCCCTCAGTTTTAAAGCTATCTGAATGAAACTTTGCATATAGTCTTCTATATGCTCTCACTGCTATATATGTCGGAACGGGCCGGATCGGACGACTATATCATATAGCTGCCATACAAATGTTCGATAAATTTTTAGGAAAAAAATTATAACTTTGCTGTTTTTCAATATTTTTCCATCATTTTTTAGATATGGCCATTTTATATTATTTTAGAATTTTTGTAAAAATTTTATGAAAATCGGACGACTATATGATATAGCTGCCATAGGAACGATCGGGAAATTAATAGGAAAAAAATTATTGCTTCGTTGTTTTTCAACGTATTTTTATCTACTCTGAGATATAGGCTTTTTTTATTGTTCTAGAATTTTGGTATAAATTTCATAAAAATCGGACAAATATATCATATAGCTGCCATAGAAGCGATCGGTAATTGTATAAAATATGTAAAGCTGGGAATGTAAAACTGTAACTGTCAAACTGTAAACATAATAAGTATAGGTAAACTGTAATGAAACTCTGTTTTGTGAGTGTTTTCAACATTTATATCTATAATATAAACATCAAAACCAATCTGCAAGGGTATACAAACTTCGGCGTGCCGAAGTTAGCTTCCTTTCTTGTTTAATATACATTCTTTATTGATCTGATTTTAGTTTTAAATCAATTCTTAATGATCCAACTGCAAACTGCACGTTGTGCCAAGGTTACCTTCCTTTCGTGTTAACTTTTTAAGCGGTTTGAAGTTTTGTGAATTATTTTTTTATTTTTATACAATATTTAACAAGAAAGGAAGCTAACTTCGGCACGCCGCAGTTTGTATACCCTTGCAGATTGGTTACATTTTCTCTACATTCACCGATCGTTTATATGGCAGCTGTATGATATAGTTGTCCGATTTTCATAAAATTTTTACCAAAATTCTGAAATAATACAAAAGTAGATAAGAATATGTTGAAAAACAACGAAGTTATAATTTTTTTCCTATTCATTTTCCGATCGTTCCTATGGGAGCTATAAGATATAGTCGTCCGATTTTCATAAAATTTCTACCAAAATTCTGAAATATTATAAAATGGCCATATACAATTGTGCAAAAATGTTGAAAAACAGCAAAGTTATAATTTTTTTCTAAAAAATTATCGATCATTTGTATGGGAGCTATATGATATGGTCAACCGATCCGGCCCGTTTCGACATATATAGCAGTGAGAGTATATAGAAGACTATCTGCAAAGTTTCATTCAGATAGCTTTAAAACTGAGGGACTAGTTTGCGTAGAAACGGACAGACGGACATGGCTAGATCGAATATATATATTTTTTAGGGTCGGAAAGGTCTCCTTCACTGCGTTGCAAACTTCTGACTGAAATTGTAATACCCTGCAAGGGTATACAAATCATAAGGACCTATATATACAATTTTTTTACTATTCAGATTTGATCCTCTACTCTGTATTATATATTTGTCCCCACAAATGCTTTCAAATATCCTTTATATGATTGAACCCAAAGTCTTTCACCGTTAAGCAGTTTCAAAATCTGACGTGACATTTTTTCCGCATTTCCGGAAAGTTTTTCCTGGAAAATGTATGACTAACGCTAATTTCCGCCGTGTGATTGATACTGGCCCCCGGGCCAATGACACATGTGATCCATCTTGGGGAAGACAATGGCACACTTTGCGCAGCCAGGGGAAAGAGGTGAAGGGAAACGCGCTGGGAAATGCGCTTATCATGTAACGGTTAACAGTGAATTGACTGGAAAAGTTCAAAGGTTTCGGCTTTGCCTTTGATTTGATGGATGGACTCCTGGCAGACGAAAGACGTGTAAATAGCTATATTTTCTCTGACAAAACATATAGAAGGAATATCCCTTTGCCATGCACACAGTCGGTCAAAGTTTACTCGGCACGTATTTCGATGGCAGCTGCCTTTGCTTAGCTGGAAAAGTTAGCCAAACACACACAAACCCATGCGGAGGAAAAAACAAAATTGCAAATAAATTTTAATTGTTTTGAGCAATTAAAAATTAAATTTAAAAAATACTCGAATACTGGGCTAGGAATGGGGCAAAGGCGCACACAAATTTTCGTGCTTATTCAATTTGCGAAAATGTTTTGCAACTACGTGAGTATGAGTACTTGTGTGAGTCAGTGTTGAAATGCTGCTGCTCCTGCTCCAGCTGCTACTGCTCCTGCTCCTACTCCTGCCTTTGCTGCTGCTAAACAAATTAAATTAGACAACTTTTATTCATTCGTTTGACATTTTTATTTGTTTTCAAACTCATTTTGCGAGAGCAAAGGCTGTGGCTCGGACTCTGCACGATGGACCAGAGGAGGACAGTCGAACAATTAACAACAAATACAATTTGCCGAGTTTAGTTAAAAAATTTTACCAACTCCTCCTGTTTAATTGTTCCCGCTTTTCCCTCCGCCTCGATTGTGTGAATTTAATTAAATGCCATTTGCATACATTTTTCATCTCTCTGGGTTTTTTCCGTCAAAGGAGTCTGTCTTTGGTATTGAAATCCCAAAAATTATTTACAATTTATGACACTTTCTTTGTTTATCGAAGAGGCAAAAGAAAGGGGAGCAGAAGAGGCAAAAAGGTGGGAGATAACAACGCTTATCGATTTTTGATTGCAATCGAAGCGCACTCGGAAATGCTTGAAATTGATAATGTAAAAGCAAAGAAAAGAGGCGAAAGAATGAGGTGGACTTCAAATAGTTATCATTTACACCAAAGGCTAGAAAAAGATGTGAAAAAATGATTTATTTCTGTAAAATAAACAAGCTTTAAGAGGGACTATACAAAGTAATACCCTTCTATTTTTATCAAACATTTTAAATGATTTTAAAAGAAACATAATATATATATATATTTTAATAAGTTTTTAAAACATTTAAACTGAGTATAGGTATTTTCAAGCCTTTAGCTTACCTCTTCAAAGTAAATGAATGTAAACTAACTGATAAGTCGCAATCAACCCATCGCTCTATCGTTTCAATTGCCATCGTCGCATTATCAGTTTGTCATTCGCGGTGGCAACGTCAGACCTTCCCCTATAAAAAATTACTTTAAAAAAAGGGAAATAGAATATTCCCCGAAATATACAATCTTATCGGCAATGCCACTGAAGTTGCTGAGATTTTGGCTGCCTTTGCTCCTGTTTGCTTGCCATTTGCTGGCTGAAAGTGAGTTGAAATTGGGAAATATGATCTCGGTTTATATATAATTATTCCTTTACTTGCTTAAAAAGCCCCGCAGTGCTTTCGCTTTACTTGGGTTGGTGCCTACGAAAATCATTCGAATATCGTCACAGAGACCTGTGACTCCAGAGTAGGCGACTTTAATGACATACCCTGTGTGGAACCCTTGGTGGTTACACGTAAGTTAAAAGTTATATGTTTTTGAATTTATATTTCAGTGGAACTAGGATAAACGTAAATGAAGTTAACAATATACATATTTAAGTCTTTTTACTTCTGATTCCTTTAGTATTCACCCGTTCTATAGGAGTCAAATGTTGATATGGCTTATTGATATATTGATATTTACAGAATTAATAATCTGATTAAGTTATAAACTTTCTGAATTTGTATTCGATTATAAGAAATGGTAAAATATCGATATTATCGAAATTTATCTCAAAAATTGTATTTACTTTATACTTTATCGCACCATTAAAATATCGATTTAAATATCGATTTTCACACATTAAATGTAAATACAGAATGTATATTTTTCTTTGTATTGCCATCCGTAAATATCAACAATTTTGATTTATTGTCTTATGTTACTGTAGTGTAGTAACTTTACCAATTGTGCAAACACACATAATTAAATTTCGCATAAAATTTTGATATTTTCGTAATCGAAAATTATCGGAAAAATGTTATTTAAGCTACTTGTCTCTCCTTTTATACTGGTGCTCTATAAACAACAGAGCATCGCATCGCATATATATCTTTAAAATTCAATGTACATATATATCGACTTTCATATCACATATATCGATAAATTCAGATATCCCTTATACGTTAAAATTTATTATATTTATCTACCTTGTACTAATTATAATATCCCCCGAATAGCCAACGACACCGTTCCGGATGTGAAGGCTTTATGGCAGAATACCACCGAGGATCGGGATCAGTATCTGTGCCAAATGTCAGCCGCTCACTCGTGCGTGAAGTACTCCTACATTTTTAAAGGCGGCAGTGAGTTTTAGTAAATGTATTAAATACATTGAACAATCTCCAAGTTAACCAATAATTTCAGTTCTGAACATCACATACATGTGCGCCATGGTGAATGCGAGTAATGGTTGCTATCGGCAGACCCACGAGAACGGAATGCAGGTGGAGGCCTGCGTGTGCACCTCTCGCCTGGGAATGATACCCTGTAATGGCTGCTCAAGGCAGCGGCTGCACGATCGTGTAATGGGCTTGGCCCTGTGCCTGCTTGGTGCTTATCAGTTGCTAAATAAATTTCGTCGGATAGTTTGATCAGCAAACATATAGTAATATGTGACATTTCCTGCTCTTTGGTTTTGACAAGTTGGGCGAAATGAATGTGTGCGCGTTCCTTGTAGGCCATAGATTCTCGATTTTGGTTTTTTAATGGCCACTGACCACGCGGCACACAATGTGGCTAAATAAACTGACATAATTTATTTGCTTGGCCATTAATCAATTGCATGTTGATGATGACAATGACGTTGCTGACGATGCCTGGCCATTTCGCATTCTCTCTCGACAGATGCATTGTTTTGTTAAATAAATAAACAAAGTTTTGGACATAAATCAAGGCGTATTTTTTTAGTAAAATTTATTTTGGTAACTTGACTTATTTGTGACCGGTTCATTGAAGCCTTCATCTAATTTATGAATTATGAAAGGCACGAAATTTGCATACGCAATCCTCTTAAGAGATACCGTGCTTAACATCAAATTTCTCGCAATAATTACTTTAAACAAATAACCAATGGCCAGACAACGACTGCCTGCCTGCAAACAATGCAGGCGATAAACGCAACGCCAGGGACAGGCCAAGGGGACAATGGTGCGTATGAGCAATGCCGGCACTGGGTGGGAGGTCACGGAGTGCAGCAATCGGTGGGCAATCCCCATCGGCACAGCCGGACCATGGGCTCAAATAAACTAATTTTAATGCCTTCCATTGCGGCCAGGGCACGGAGTCCGGCTCAATTGGGATGCGAATGGCAGCATCGGGATTGGTTGTGCTCCGGTAGGTGGTTTCATCTTTTGAAATGCACAAGATATTCGCATATTTATTTTTTTGATTCCATATATTTCTTTTATATCACTCTTATTCTGAATGTGCAAAGTGCATACGTATGTATATAAAAAAGCCGAGAACCATTTGTAAATTATGCTGTTATGCATGTGTGTATATTAACACCACCCAGAGATATATATTTTATTTATTTTCTCCTCACATTTCCATTGAATTGTGTTGCTTCAAAAATCAGTTCCAGAAACGGCTTTTACCTGTGAACGTTTCAGTATTTCATCTTTCCTCTTTTTATGGATATATTTATTCAATAAATTCGGACCCAATTGACTCCGGAGAAATTCTTTCTGGGAACGCCTTCATAATGCAATTTGCACAATAAACGAAAATGCCAAAAATGCAATTGAGCTATGGAGAAATGCAGGCAAAATGGTTGGGGAAAAAGGAGTCATCGAAGAGTGTTTGGTAGGCTGAAACCGTTCAGGCACTTTAATTTGGCAATTTTATTTATAATAGCCGGCGATATAAAGCTCAGTGTTAAGCTGCCTGACATGATTGTAGTTTGATTAAAGATGAACCTATTATTATTTAACTGAAAAAGAGAAATGTTCCAAAATTTCAAGAAATTTCTTAATAAAATAAAATGATCTATTAATCGTTTTTGCAGATTAAAAAATAAGTAAGTCTATCGCTCAGCCTATACGCACTGTACTTTCCTTTGGCAAATATATACTATATTCGATTTATGCACGTATACATTAGCCGAATCATCCGATTGCCAGCCAGACCAAGCCGGGCCAGGCTTATCATTCAGCGAAGAGAGGATGGCAGTGTTAAAAATAAATAAATAAACATAATTTGTTGTTGCCATTTATTGGACGGCAGCAGCAAGTCGCCTAATATTATGCCAATGTTTATGCACTGCCCAACTTGTTGTTGGCCATTTGTTTAGCATTTTGCCCAGACAGTTTTATGTACCGTTAGATACGGAGGCATCGCCATCGACATTGGCAGCGACGTCCAACGGGTCGTATGCGTAATGCCTAGTTCGATGGCACGCTAGATGGACTATAATTTATCTGTCTGTCTCGCTGCTTGTTTAACAAGCAATAACTAAAATAAAACTGACGATAAACGAAATGTGATTAGCTCGGAAAGGGGTTTAAGTGGAGACCGGCAAATGGCAATCGGCAAACGAAGGATTAAGAAATTAATTGGTATAGTTGATTTGATTTGTGTTTGTCTTTAATCCTTTCGAAAATTCAATAAATAATCAAAGATTTATACACGAATTAAAGCTAAAAACTGGACCTAGATTGAATGTCTTGTGGCGAGAGGACTAAAATCAATTGCTTTTTTGGATTTTAAGCCGTGCACTTGGAAAAATAATATTAAAATTTAAAATAATATTAAAAATCTTGTCAAGATTGAATCAATAGATATTCTGAAGAATTGATAAAGTATTAAAATTTAGCTTTAACTTAGTCTTAATCATTTTAGTAAAGCCTATATAGTATATATAATTTATAAGACACATTGCAGCATGGTTTTCGTTAGTGACAAGCAAGGTTATTTTCCCGGTGCACACTCATTCATATTCACCGCACACGCTCAATTATTCATTCGCTATTCCTGCTTTTTTTTTGCAGTTGCAATCGCAATTTGCAAATGAACCGGATTCGGGCCGCTTCCATTTCGTCGTGTATATTTATTTTGAGCAGTTTGAGGGACGAAAACAACTCTGGGCAAGAACGGGCCAAGGAAACCGCAAAAACCGCAACGAATTTAGCACGACGCTTGACCAAAAAATCGAGGGAAGCTGTCCGGTGATGGCGGTGGCCGGGGCGGGGCCTAGATCGACTACATTTGAATTCAGCGCCGGATGGTCAACTGAAGCGTGTCAGGTTTGGTGGCAAAAAAGCACCGTAGCAGGGAGCGAACAGGAAGCGGCGGCACAGTGACCAACGAATGCGCTTAAAGCGCAAGAAGCATTCAAATATCAAGTATACGAACCGTGGCACATGACATTTCTTTGGTTAGTCTGTATCGAAATCGATATGCAAACGAAATACGCCGCAGAGATGGTCCAGGTCCATTAATTGGCAATTTATAGCAGCCACGCCCACACCACTCCCTTATTTTCACGTGCTCGCTCAAGTGAAAATTATCATTTCCAGCGAAACTAAATCTGCCGCGAAACAAAGCAAAAGGCAATGCCAGAGGAAAATGGACAGACAGAGGCACCCGCGAAATCACAAAAAAAAAAGGACTACAATAAAAAAAGGTAAAAGCTGCGGAAGTGAAGTGAGGAACCAACCATCGGGGGCGCGAGAATGGAAAGCCGCGCCAAAGTCGACAAAAGTTTAGCCGGGGACAAACCGTCCGTAGTCTGTTGTCCGTAGTCCGTAGACCCAACCGCAAAAGGCAACAGCCATCCGTAACCCTTCCCCTCGAATCGAGCCAAGCGATAGCCAAGGGAAGCGGGTTAATTCATCAGACGGAAGCGAAAGATGCCCTAATGGGATTGCAAAATCCAATAGAACCTTATTTATATCATGCTTAAGGATGGTAGAGCAGAGTTGTAACTCTTTTCTTTGATATCTGTAACCTTTTTGATTTACAAGAAGTTTTAGAGTACAAATTAAAAAGCATTTTAATACTTTATAGGAATAGATATATTATTATATTATAAAATTATTAGCCACTATAAATCAGTAAAAATTATATTTATTTTCCAACCAAATTAAAATACTTTTTGCATGCACTTATCCTTTATAATATAATGCTTAAAAATTCATATAATAAATGGACTCTCTGACATTAGGATATAACCATGAACCCAGCCAGCGATTTATCGCATTTTGCTGTGGTCGGCATTAGTTACGCTGAATTTTATCACAATTGCAATTCTTTCTACTCCAGGACACACCCCTGCCCCCTAAAACACACCAAGCCGGCAGCGAAAAAGGATTTCATTTTCATTTATTTTCTCTGTTCTCTTGGTCGGCGTCCAAAAACCAGGCCGATGGGATTGGAATTGGGCTTGGAAAGACCAAACCGAACCCGCTGCCTTGGCAACTGTCCGAATCTCGGAATGGCCAGCGCTAATTTCCACGTTCTGCCTTTAAATAATCATAATTTGGGCTTTTGTGGCTTGGTGTTACAGCGGCAGGCTGTAAATGATTAACGCTGCTCCTGGTGGTGGGTTAATGGTAGCGGCAAATGGCGAGGAGACTCTTTAAAGTGCCCTCGGTCGACTTGCAATATTTTTTTCAAGCCTGATTGCTCATTAGCGAAATTCATTTGGCTGCACTCCAACCCTAGGGGAAGTCCCGGACTTATCAGCTGCTGGGACGCATTAAGAGGGTAAGGAAACTAAGCTTATCACTAAAGAATTAAGATAAACCGAAGACGAAATGCTCTTATTTCTAAATTAGAACACTTATTTCAAAATTGTATTTTGCAATAAATATTTGTTTATTTACAAAAAAATACGAGTTTTTGTATGGATATTTTATATCTTTATTAATTTAATTTTGTAATATTATTACTATTTATACTACTACTATTTATACTATTTATAAAACACTTTTTTTTTAATATTGTTTCCCTCTTTCCATTTGTAGTACACCCTACCCTTCAAAGAGTATTTTTTCCAATTGGGAATGGCAAAAATGCTTCAAAAATGATAATAATTTCACGCCTAATGACTTGTGCAAAGTGTCGCCGTATTAAGATAGTCAGTCGGACACCCTCCCAGCGTTTCCTCTCAAGTAGCAAAAATCTTCAGCTATCTCCCCCCAAAATTGGACCGAAATGTTGGATTAATTGTCAAAAATTCCACCCAGAGAAGAACTATAGGCCAGGATGCGGAGTGGAGGGTGGGGAGACTACCAGATAGTTGATGAGCTGAGGGATGAGCATTAACCCAGTTAACCCATTAAAGCCGTGTCATAAATTCAAAGCCACAACAGGCCAGCGGCTTTTGCTTTGTGGCCTTTTGTGGGGCCAGGCTTGGCACCGTTTTTCGACTCATTAAAGCCAACTTCACGCAATTAGGCTAATAAGCCGCCCTCAGAACAACAACAAAAGGTCAACGGAAAGCCCAACGAGGAGCAGAAGGCGGGGCTGGGAAAAGCTGGAGTAGTAAAATGTATATAAAACACTTTCCTTGCTCCCATTTCGCACTCTCGCTCAATTAATGTGAACCAAAAGTGACATTTTCCAACCAAAGGGATGAGGTTGAAGCCAATAAGGACACCATATAATGATACAGGATATAAACAAAACAAAATACTAAGAAATTAAGGCAATTAAAACCATTTAATTATGCTTAAGAAGGCTTCCATAGATTCCATTCTCACGTTAATATGTTGACGATCTTGGTCTTGTCTTAAAACTTCATCCTTCCACAGGAAACCTTTAAATTTTGAACAAGCCGTGGGACATAGGGACAGAACAAACACGAAAACTTAAAGCCAAAAACAAACAATAGAAGCAATAAAAAACAGTAAAAAAAAAGTCCTCGATCATTTATGCCTCTCCGCAGGCCATCTGGACGAGGAACTGGATAACCGTGCGCGTGGGTCTGCCCGTCATGGTTTCCTTGAGCAAATACGGCAACGGATTGTGTCGTGTCAGCATGCCCACGTTCCGGTTATCGATGTGGGCCCAATCCGCACACGGCACCAGCTCGTGCAGCACGGCGGCGGCAATGCAACTGGAGGCGGGGCCCCGTCCCCGGTTGCTAATGTCGAAGCTGCGATTGGGGGTCACCAGCTCCTTGAAGTAGCGCCACAGGGGCAGACGCCACAGCCGATCGCCCGTCAAAGCGCCGGCCTTCTCAAACTGCTTGGCCACAAAATTCGAGTTGGTGAATAAACCGGCAGCGGATCCTCCCAGACCGGCGCAGACGCCATAGCCTGCAGTGGCCAGGTCCACCAACAGGCGAGGCTTGAAGGTGGTCTGGGCATAGAGCAAGGGATCGGCCATTACCAGGACACTAGCCTTGCTTGTGTCTACTATGCCCATGGTCTTGCCATTGAGCAGGGTGACCACATCGCCCGGCTTCACGGCCATGCCGGAGGGCATGTTCTCGCACAGCGGCAACAGGGCGGTCACGTTTATGGGCAGTGACAGAGCCGCCGCGGCCCGAACGGTGGCCACACAAACCGCCGCTCCGGCCATGCAGCCCCGATACGTGTGCATGCAGTCCTTGGACCGCAGACTCAGGCCGCCGCTGTTGTAGGTCAGGCCCTTGCCCAGCAGCATAATGGGCCTGTCCTCGGGCGCAGTACCGCAGTAGCCAACCTCCAGGATCACCGGCGGCTCACAGCTGCCCTTGGCCACCATCAGGAAGGAGTTCAATTGGTTGTTTTCTATCCAGTCCATGGTTCGCACCTCCACGGAAACGCCACACGGGCACAGGGCATCCACTGTGGACTGGGCGAATATGGTCGGTGTCATCTGATTCGCCGGAGCATCACTCAGCCGGCGAGCCAGGTTCTGGGACTCCGCTTTGAACAATCCCCGCGTCCAGGCATCTACGTCCGGCGATTCGTACAAATGGAGTTTTGGAATCTGAATGCGGTCCTGTCGGCGCAGGTTGCTGTTGGCGCGCCAGATGGCCAAGGCACTGCCCTCGGCTGCCTGTTCTGGGTAATCCATGGAGTCCACAAACACCTCTGTGCAGTCCTGAAGCTGCAGGGCTCGAGCCCCCACGCCGGCGGCCACGCGGGCATTTTCCATTCCCTCGTCAATCAGCTCCAGATCGTTGTAGGCTGCACCCTCTTGGCCCAAACCCACCACAGCCACAGCCCGGAACTCTGCATCCACATTGGTGAAGACCATACCCTGGCCCAGCTTGCCGCCCAGGCCAGTTTCTCGCAGCAGCTCCGATATCTTGCCCTGCGTCCGGTCGTCGAACTTCTCGCCACTGGCCGTCAGCTTGGGATTTTTGTCACCCTCCTTGGCGTACACGCCCACTACCACGCCCTTGATGACTGGATCGCACTCCTTCGCCAATCCGCGCACGATTTGCACATCACCAGGCCGGATGCTGTGTGTCAAGAGTCTCGCTTTTACTCCCAGAGACTGAGTAGTTTTGGCCACCTGAATCCTCCCGTACAAACCGAGGCTCCGCTGCAGGGCGCTCATCATGCGTGGGAAGGCCATTTCGAGAGGTTACACGATCTCTGGTTTCCGGTCAAAGGCCGGGAAGAGCGCAGTCCCGGTAGTGTTAGTCGAGAAAAATAAAACCAAATTATTGACAAGTTGTTCCTAATGAATTTTGTATAGAATAGTGTGTTGCTTCCTTTGGCTAAAACGTAGACTAACTGAAGGATATCCCAGAGGAAGGTGACTTTTTTCGGAAAGCCAACTTCAATCCTTTCAATTCCAAATAAACAATTTAGGTTAGATTTGCATGGCTAGAAGTTCTTAAACCTTTGAAATCTTTACATATTCTTAGCCTAAACAGAAATCAATGATCAAATAAATCAATCCTCATCCGAGTCGCCTTGATTGGTGGGCTTGAGGCTGCCAAAGACCTTGGCCGGAATGGCCTTTTGCTCGAAGCGCAGTTTCTTCATGACGAGACCCTCGTCATCGGTTTTTGTGGCTGCCGCCTCGGTTGCTTGGTTCTCTTGGTTCGCTACCTCGTTCTCCGCCTCGTCGTCGTCGTCCTCCTCGTCCTCGTCGCTGTCGCCAATGTCAATCTCATCGGGATTGACCACCGTGTCCTTCTTGTCCTTGGCCCCACCCTGCGTTTCTCCGCGCACAAACATTATATTGGAAGCAGCCTTCTCTGTGGGTTTCTGCTTGGCCTCGGCAGCCGCTTGGCGGGCCTTGTCCTCCAGCTGCCGCATTGCATCTGTTCCAGCTCCGGCATCGGCAGCCGTGCCATTGTTCGTATTCAAGAATTGGGCGGCCATCATGTTCACCTGCGTGTTGTAGGTGGCCTGTACGGAGCGCTTGATGCGCAGCATTTCGCGCATCGTGTCTTCGTTGCCATGGCGCACCTCGAACTCCTTCCACGTCTGCCAGAAGTCAGCAGTGATGCGGGGATCGCAAACCTAAAAAACAGCATGATAAATATAAGAAAATGGACCAAAATGTAAAGAAAACAGGCTTACCTGCGAGCAATGGGCGTAGATGGCTCTGGCTCGATCCACCTCTCCCAGCTTCGTTTCCAGCTCCGCGAACTTGACGCACATGTGGCGCATGTGCTGCTCGGGCAACGACTCGATTGCCTTCTCGTAGATCTCCCGGGTACGCGGCAGTCCGTAGATCTCGGCCGCCTTCTTCACAAAGATGTTGTACATGTCAAACATCTCATCCTCCTTCACAGCGGAGGTGGCGCGGTCGTACACTGACATGGCGTGTCTAGCCAGACCGTGCTCCTCCTCCAGCTTGGCGTACAAAAGGTAAAAGTACTTGGCGTGCTCGGCGGGACACTGATCCAAGCACTGCTCGAATAGATCCCTCGCACGCTCCAGCTTAGTGCCGCCATAACGCTCCAGAAACTTGCTCAGATAGGAGTTCCAGATGTCGTACACATTGGGCCACTTGAAGAGAGCGATTCCCTTCTCATAGGCGCGATAGGCCTCCTCGAAGTAGTTGTGCTCCTCAAGGAACATGCCATAGTTGATGATTATCTGCGGCGTGCATATCTTTAGGTCAATTATCCGCTCGTAGACTGCCTTGCAGGTCTTAAAGGTGCCAAAGGACTCCTCCAGATCGGCGTACATGGACCATACTTTCAGGGAGCGATGGAGACGCGCCTGCACCGTCTCTGTATCGTCGTGATATGCCACCTTTCGCTTCGGTGTCGCCGTGGCCCTTTGCATCAGTTTGAGCGCAGCCTCGAACTGCTGCTGACGAAGCTCCATCTCGGCCCACTCGCACCACACAGCGGCCAGATCCTCCACCTTGACGTACTCCACCTCGGTGCCGCGTTCAAAGACCACCCGTGCATCCTCCACCTGCCCATTGGCCTCGTAGAACTTGGCAAACTCCACCCAAAGCGTGTGCAGTTTGCCGACGGCCTGCTTCGGCTGCACCGTCTGCACGGCCTCCGTGTATGTGCTGATGATCTCGGCAGGCTTGTCCTCGTACAGTGTCACACGTTTGTGCCATTCGTGCACGTTGTGCGGATTCTGGCGGAGCAATACGCTGTTTAGCAGCAGCAGCCGGCGCTCCATAAGGTATTCGAAGCGGGAGAGACGCAGCTCAACATCGATGTCGTCCTCTTCGGTGGCAGACTCATTGCTGGCCACCTGCTCCATGCGTTTGTTCAGCGAAAGCTCTTCGAACTGGGCGTACTCGTCGAAAACTTGGGTGAAATCCCTCACAGTGGTCACCGTTTGGATGGCCTCCTCGTAGATATCTCTGGCGCGATCAAATAAACCTGAGCGCACATAGTAGTCGGCCAGAGAGTTCCACAGGTGGCCCAGCTGGTCAGTGTACCGCCGCAGGCCGCCACGGATGATGGCGTCCACGTTGAGTGAGTGTACCTTGTGCGGATTTTTCGAGATGAGGTCGCACAGCTCGTTCCACAGCTGATGGTTCGACTTGCCGTGCTTGGACACAAAGTGCTCGTTGTCCACGATGTGAGCCAGCTGTTGGGCAGCTTCGTCCAGCCGTTCCGCTTCCTGCAGATAGTCCACATACTCCTCGGCATCCTCGGGGAAGAGCTTCAGATAGCGGCGGTACACGCGGAGCGCCGTTTCCGGCATCTCAAAGCGGCGCACGAACTGCAGATACAGCGGCCAAATTCTGCCGTGCTGCGTGATGGGCAGTGCCCTCAGAGCCCGATCGAAGACGTGGCGGGTGCGGGTAACTCGACACTGGGCGGTCATGAAGGCGCCATAATCCATCCAGATGCGTGGCATTTTATGCATGAAGACAAGGGCGCGCTCGAAGGCGCTGTTCACCTCCTCGTACATGGGATCCGTGGGTATTTTGCCTCGCACCTGCTTCCTCCGGGTCCGCAGGTAATTGTGCCAGATTTTGTAGCTGCCGGGGAGCTCCTTCAGAGCCCTCTCGTACACCAGATTCACACCATTATTGGGCGCCTTGGCCTTGTGATCTATGTAGCGCAGCCAGTGTTTGACGGAGTACGCGTTCCGTAGAATCTCCTCTTCATACGGCACATCCTCCTCGTCCTGTGGGTAGAAATAATGTTATCAATGCTGTATTTTATGAGCTCTGCTAATAACTTACGAAATTAATCTCTATATTTAGCGATTTTTCCGTTTTCGCTGACATTTTCTGCGATTTTATTTTCACAACACGAAAAGCCGCAAACAAATTTTCTCATGCGCGTCCGCAAAAACAGCTGTTAGTACAAGGTTGCCACCTGGGTGCAATTAAAAGTAAAATAATAAATACCATAAAATACCAAATCATGGTACAAGAGAGGAAAAGAAAGTTTAAAATTAATTTTTAATTATTTGATGTTTAATTATTTGATGTTGAAATTTTAAACATAACTTTTTTAAGTAACTCCACACTTTCTTAATTTTTATTTTTTTTTTATATTTTTAAATTAAGAAATTAACTTAATTTTTTGGTCAAAAATCCGGCTTTTGACTTCAAATTTTTATAAAAAATCGGGGAAAATTTTTAAAAATAAAAACGCCACGGGAGTACCTCGGGACACTTGTCCTTTAACGAATGAGGTATAATATTTGTAGATCGGTTGATTCTGTGGACAGTTAGGAGGCGAATCGGGAGATTCCCTATAACTCCTCTGGCTCTAAATGTTTTGCAATACAACATTTATCAAAAAATTTTCAAATGGTGTGTTATTATATGGTATTTAATTCATTAAACTATCTTGATCCGTGTCGCCACAGTAATTTTTTGAAAAGTGGCCCGTTTTGCACCGAATTTTATGGGAACAACAGTTTTCAGCTGCCGATATGATCAGTTATAGAGAATCCCCTGAATAACTTTACTATGAAACAGTCAATATCAATTGACCCTAGTACCGTAAGAACGGATTAAATTATTAAAAAAGCTAGTTCATTACAGGCATATGATTCAGTTAGTTGAAATAGGTAAAAAATATGGTATATTTATTCTACGAAAATACCAAGAAAACATGCTCCTGCTATACTGAGTGCATTCCAGTTTTGAGTCTTGTAAAATAGCCAGATCTGACCATAAAATAGCTAAGTTGGCAACACGGCCGAGCAGCTGTTTACGTTTCGTTGTTGTTTTTACTGTCCAGTGTGGCCAGTTGCTGAATGAGAGCCAGTGTTGTCCTCAGTGATAAGCCCTCGAATAAGCTAGATTCTGAGAAGAAATAATCTGAAATAATTATATGTACAAAATTTCCTAAAAACAAATTCTTACACCCAAATGCCATACAAAATATTACAACAAATTGATTTTAAAGTTTTCACATTGTTTTCAGCGTAAAATGAAATAACTTTCCTTATATTAACTCGCAACATTTATGCATAAACAGAATATTTGTAAGTTGTTCTTGTTATTCTACATCCTCCGACAGCTTTAACCGTTTTTTAATAAATATACATATATCGTTCGTACAATTATTGCTAGAACTAAATGGCTATAAAGTTGTTGCAAGCTTTTCCATTTTGAAATATGCTAAATCTAGACAGAAATAAGCTAAGCGCGCATCACCGTCTGCAGATGTTTTCTTCGCTGCCGCCGATTTTTTGATTTTCATATCGTTCGCGTATTCCGCACAGTCCAATAACCGCTCCCAATAAATCGCAATAAATCGAGTTAAACCGCTCCGCCGAGAAGTTTTTGGAAACACTTTTGTAATTGGCCTGCATTTTGCATAATTTACGCAACGAAGGCAGCTGCGTGAGTGCACACACACACAGATAAATAGGCGCTATAGAGAAAGAGAGGTGGTGAGGTGGTACAAGAGAGCCATAGAGCGCAGGCGAGTTGGCAGTAGAGCTGGGAAACTATCGATAGTGGCACCATTCGATATTTTCGATGTTTTCAGAGCGAAAATTCGATACTATCGATAGTATCGTTTCTAGTACAATCTTTTTATTAAAAGCAATTAATTTATATTTTTCATATTAAATGCTTTAATACTAACAAAATAACAACTTAAAATAAGAGATCAAAGTAATACAAAATTAGGCTGAAGGAACTTTTCTGAGTTCAACTCATTTAAACAAAAATTAAATTAGAGTCAGTTGAAAATATTTAGTTGACCCAGGCATTCCTCTGCAAAAATAATAAAGCATCAAGGTTTTTTGCCTCCAGCGAAGCCCTCCGTTTGCTCATTATGAGTCCAGCCTTGCTGAACATTCGCTCCGACTCAGTGGAAGTTGCCGGAACACATAAAAATTTACGTACCAATTGCTTCATATTTGAATCATTATGCTGAAATAAAGGAAATTTTATTAATTATGTCTTCTTATGGTTAGTGCATATTGGTATAGTTACCTTCCAGTATTGGAGTGGATCTACATTTTCGTCCAAATGATTCAAGTTAAAATATTGTCGAAGCTCAACAATTGCGTCTACCCTCTTTGTCTTGGGCAATTCTTCAATATTTTGTTTAACAAATTTAAATAAGGATTGAGATTGATTGTTTTGAAGTGGTGGTGGTGGCTCTACAGCATGGAGTACGGAATCGTGTGAAAGATTTTTTAAGAGTGTCATCTCATTCTCTAAAAGCTTTTCGGCCTGTCCAGAGTTGAATGGAGATCGGAAGCCTTGCTTTTTAAATCTTGGGTCAATTAATGTTGCAATTCGCGTAATCGAACGTTCTTCATATTTCGAAAGTCTAGTTATAATGTTATCCATTAAAAATTTGCAGGCTGCTAGACCCTCACTAGACTTAAGTTCTGACTTTACGGAATCCAACGTATGCATAAGACCACAAGCAATAGGAATGCATATTGATATTGTTACTACTGTATTAGAAGATACTTGTTTAGTAGCTGTATCGAATGGAGCAAGTAATTTTGTTAGATCCAAAAGTATGTCTAATTCGTCCACAGTAAAAGGTTGTGGTGCTTTTGACGTATTTAGAAAAACTTTGCCGATAGCCTCATGCGTTTTCAAAATCCTGTCAATCATATAATATGCGCTATTCCATCTAGTAGGAACCTCTTGTTTAAGACTATATTTTGTTTGTCCATCTTGGTAGTCTCTTAGCTTTTTATATGCTATAGTACTCGATTTAAAGTAAGTCACCGTGCTTTTACATTTCGCAAGTAAAGGGACCAAACAATCTAGTTTGAGACAGTCTTGTACCACTAAATTAACAGTATGCGCAAAGCAGGGTATATTTCTCTTTTGAAGTAACTCACACGCTTTAATCATTGAGCTTGCATTGTCTGTTACTATTGCTACAATTTTGGCAGAAATATCCCACTTATCAAAAACTGCTTGTAATGTTTCTTTAATGTTTTCAGCAGTGTGGTTTGTTTCGCATCGTAGTTTATTTGTTGACAACACAGCCGTTTTCAGATCAAAGTCTTCTGTGACGAAGGAGCATGTGATAGTTATAAAGGCTTCATTTGCTACCGAAGTCCAAATATCTGTAGTAATACCGCAGAAGTCAATTTTCTTTAAAATGTCCATCAATTTAATTCTTTTTTCTGCATACTGCTCTTCCATGATCACATTTTTTAATGTTTTTCGAGATGGTAATTTATATCGAGGATCAAAAGCTTTAAGCATTTCACGAAATCCAGTATCTTCCACAACGGAATATGGTCGCATGTCTGTAGTGATGTATCGCATGACCACCCTGTCCAGTTCGGCTTTGCGTCTGGAATGCGTATCATAGCATGTAGTCACAAAGGAGTCTATCTTTGACGACGAGGACACCTCAAGATCGCCAACCTTCAACGCTGGGTGTACCCGTTTAAGGTGGTCAAACAAATTGGAAGTGTTTCCGCTAGTACGGTACACTTTTTCACAGGATATGCATTTTGCAGTCTTACCATCATTTGATCTGACGAAAAAATTCCACACTTTGGATTTACCAACTCTTGCTTTCTTAATTCCGCCGTTTTCCTCATCAGAGCTGTTTTTATCTGTTGTGTTGTCATCTAGGTACACATACATATACAAGTAACCATTACTAACATGTTTGCCATTGTTGATAAAAATATTATAATTACCTTTTCTTTTAAGGTTCCGTAAGTATTTGTCCATGCTGAGGCCACCACCACCGTTCAATTTAAGTTTATCTAAAAATCCATTTTGATTAGAAATTATGTAATATTTAATAAATTGCAGTTTCTTACCAAAATTTTCGTCAACCAAGCCTCGTGTTCGCAATATCAGTGATGTCAAAAATGCCCAGCACCATCGATAGTGACAAACAACTATCGATGGTGGCTCAGAAAAGGTAAAAAGTCGATACCTCGATAGTGCCATCGATAGTTTCCCAGCTCTAGTTGGCAGCCAAAAGGCAAAAAAATCAAAGTCTATTCCGAAACCCACTATAAATAGCTCAAAATGACGCGCTTGAAACATTTCTCAGCATAAAACGAATATCAAACGACGAGAGAATACAGAGTGGTGATAAAACGGATACCAAGTGGTAAGTAAAAACAAGAAAAACACACACGTCACTCGCAGTTAGTTGTGTGTTTGTGTGTCATCAATGCTTTTCGCACACATATTTGTTCGTTCCTGCATTGATTTTCGTTCGGACAGGTTCAAACTTGTGCGCGCCGTGCGGCATTCCAATTGGCTCGCCAAACCAAAAATCCAATTAGAAGACCAACCCCCGGGAAAATCTTTTCCCGGGTCTTAGTTGTTGTTGTTGTGCTTGCTTTAAACAGCTGTTTTCATTCGGTTCTGGAAAATTTTCCACTCCACAGAGTGCTAGAGGGTGCCGCCTTGCCTGCGGAAAATTTTTCGGGCATCTCAAGGGCCTCTCTCCCTTCTCCTTCGGAATGCAATGTAAACAAAGTGCGGAAAACCGCTTCGAGATTTTTCGTTGCCGGTTATAGCTCTCTCTCGCTCTCTTTCTCTCCCTATCTTTCCGTCTCGCCACCCACAAAAGTGGCACACTGAGCCGAGTAACAACAGCAACAACAACAAAGTTGCAGAAATCATGGCTTTCTGCAGCTTTGAGCTGCATGCAGCAGCTTTTTTCGCAGCCAGAGAAAGCTTTCTTTGTCGTTGACAAAACGGAGTTTTCTCACTTTGGCATTTAGTTTGCCAAAAATCAGGGTTAAAAGAAGAGCAAAAAGTATTAACATATGATTTTAAAGTCACTCGAATCGCTATTCTCTATTTTGCATACATATACAAAGTTACTATTATAATAAAAAATAAAACAATCCCTTAAATTACAGTTAAAGAAAAAATCGAAGCAAATAAATAAACAAACAATTCCATATGGGCAAAAAAAAAAAACATTTTGCCATGGCAACTCGATATACTTAATCTGTATCCCCACAAAATATACCCTGCCAAAGCTTATTTTTTGGTCAAAAAGCTGCTTCATATCGCCGCATTTATTGATTCCATGTTTTCCTTCTATTCTTGTTTCTATTTGCAGCCAAACAGCAACGCAACGCAACGACGCATAAACGATAGTTAATAAAAGTGCTTAAAAAGTGCATACAAATCAAATTATTTTTTTCTCTTCCCTCCGTAAAAAGTGCTTAAATCTGTCACCATGTCGCGTTCAAGTAGTTTGTTTTTTAATTTGTCTGCTAGTTTAGAGACTAAAAAACTTAATTGATCATATCTATTCAAACCACGTAAGAAAAAACAGCAGGCAGTTAAAAAGAGCAGTTAATATAACCCATTAAACCCGTTTGAAAGTGAAAAAATAGAGTTAAAAAGAGAGGTATCAAACAGACTGTTCCAGAAAAGTGCAACCTTTACATTCCGCATAGCTTTCCGGGACTCAACCCAACCCAACCAATAAATTCCCCTTCGGTTAAATTCACTTGGTGACTCAGGGTTAATCGCCTAATGGCAAGTTCGCTCAACAAGACGAGACACAGACGCAGACTGGCTGCGATCTCGTTCCTATCGAATATCTCGTTAGATGGCACCCATCGGGACACCAAATTCGGCGCAACATTCGGCAGCAGCCTGCTCTGCAACCAGAATAAGAACCCAACCTCGCTGGGACTCGGCTCAGGGGGCTATCATCCGCACTATCAGCAGCATCACCACCAGCGCAGCCACTCGGCCACGCACCACAACCACCAGAAGAGGCATCCACAGCAGCAGCAACAGCAACATACTCATCAGCAGCAGCACCAGAATCAGAATCAACAGCAAAACCATGCCCAGCAGCAGCACCAGAATGGTGGTGTCCTCTGCTCACCGCTCCTCTGCAGCGCTGATGTCCACATGGGCATCGATGGCGGCTTCGGGCTGGAGGAGTGCGCCGCCGGTGCTGGTGGTGCCAGCGATGGTGACGGGCATTTTAGTGAAACTGAAAATATGGGTCAATACCTGATGAACGTCCTGCCGGCCGCCGATCACAATCGCAGCTGCGTTGTGCCGGCCGAGAGACGCAACATAAAGCGACCGACCTCGTCGGGTCGTCAGAACCACCAGGTACCGGGCAGTGGCAATATGGGCATGATGAGCAACAAGCTCCATCAGCAGCAGCAGCAGCAAAAGCAGCGACAGGCACGGAGTTGTACCGCTGGCAGCGGGGGATCGGGTGCCGAGAGCGGCAGCGATTCGGACAGCGTCAAGATACCGCTCAAGGTGTCCAATCTGGGCAGTGGCGGTGGCGTGGCCGGTGGAGCTGGCAACAGCAAGCTATTGCCACTAAGGGAACGGTGAGTCAACCAAGCATTACTTTATAAACAATATAATTTCGTCTAAGTGTCTAGGGAAAATCTTCAACCTTTAAATATTAATTTTATAGTTTTTCCAAAAGCCTTAAATACCAAAATAATAATTAATATAAAAGCAATATTGAAATCTCCTGAATGATATTAATTTAACTTTTATGACAATCAACTTTGGGCTAATGGTTTACTAAGATGTATACAAATCTCCACTATATCTTATCTAAAGGTAGTTTTTCCGTTTTCTACAACTGCGCATCTAATTTCCCTGTAAAACCTAATAAATATTCCTAATAAATCACTAATGGTTCAGTTAAACAAAAAATTTTCCCATTACACGTGAGGATAAAGCCGTGTTGCTGGCCAAAAACGGATTGACATGTGACGTCAAGAAGCAAGATTTTCTTTCTATTAAAATGCGAGAAAATTTATTTTAATTATTTTGATTGGCTGAACAGCGGAAAAGTATGAATCATACCCATAGATCAAGGAACTTTTGTTCAATTCAATTATTCTGTCGTCATAATTGGCTTCGATTTGTCGGTTTCCCGACGAATTGTTGGTTTCTCGGGCCGTTAATTGAAATTTCCGCTTAAGTTTGCGTTAGCCAATTGACACTTGGTCTCTAATTTGCTTACAAAAGGCTCAAACGTGATGAAAATACTGCGAAAACAAAGCGGCGGAGGCACGGAAAACAGTGATCCTCCAACGCAGCTGGCTGCCAAAGTATTTATAAATTTCGATTTGTGAAATTGGAATAATGCCATAGCGTTATTCCGAAGATTTGTGACGTTTTCTGAGAGGCAGAGAGGCCGAGAGGATTTTCTTCACGTTTTCAACGCCTGATTCTGCATAATTAGGCAATGGGGCCTGTTGCTTACCGGCAAAAAAGGCGCTAAAAATAGCCCCAAAAATTTATTTTACTCTAAGTAGGGTAGGGTGAGGGTGTGGGAAATCGGCTCCATTCATCGACGTGTGCCAGCTCAATTAACGTAAATTAGAGAGCGTGCCCAGCGGCAGAGGCGGCTTCAGGCTGTTCAAACAATCCGAACAATTCAACGCAATTGCATGTTGATGGAGGCGAGAGGCGTAGTGTTCATTTAATTTTGAGCTTTTGTTTGGTGGCGGGTTTTTGTCACGCATTTAAACGACCTGTCACAGCCCCTCGATTGTTGTCAGCAGGTGAATCATGGATATTATCGTTGTACGTATCTATTATCTAGTAGTAGCCTGTCGAAGCGACACGCAATAATTACGCAATGCAAACTGCGTGTGCCAATGAGACGCTCGTTAAATTCAATGCATGGCGAATTTCGCTCGCTAAACCTCCTTGAACTTCCCGTCTTTCTTCGCGAAAAGCTTCGGAAAATGCATCCCAATTCTGTCCCCCATGGAGAGCTTTCACTCCCAATGCCAGACAAGTTTCGTTGAACTCGCTTAATTCGTCGCTGCACTCGCCGCTGCGCTTTGACAAACTGACCTTGTTTTTCCGCAGCTCTGCAGTCGCGCTCGGCTAACGCTTCGGTATGAATGAG
Organism: Drosophila kikkawai; assembly: GCF_030179895.1. Lineage (NCBI taxonomy): Eukaryota > Metazoa > Arthropoda > Insecta > Diptera > Drosophilidae > Drosophila > Drosophila kikkawai. The sequence continues at coordinate 25,102,846 of NC_091728.1, read as the reverse complement.
TATGTATGTATTATATTTGTTATTTCTACTTTGCATTTTCGGTTTCGGTTTCTTTCACGGGACTGGGCTGCTTGTGCCACTCAACTGGTGGTGTCTAACCCGTTTTATGGGGTCTCTGGGGGCTCTCTATTGTCATCGGAGAGTTCACCATACTTAGCCAAACTATGCAGTTGGCATTCAGCCAATTGGCTTGTCAGCGGCCTGTCAGTGGCATTTGGTCTAATCATTTTTCCTAAGCCAGATTGGTAATTATCAGAAATTAGAGGGCTTTAATTTTTGTGGTTGATTTTTCATCTCTCGTATTTAGTTCTGTAAAAATAGTTTAATTATTTCGCAAACAAACGTTTAAGCTTATTCTAGTTTTGCACTTAATGTAATCGAATAGCGGTTTTCTAATAAATTTATTGTTCAAATGTAGTAAAAATATGTTTTTTATTTATATTAATATCTTAGATCTACTAGTGTTTATGTTTAAGCCTCTTTATAACTTGTTAAGAAACAATACATCAACATTTTATCTGCTCAAAAACCATCTTTATTCATTTCTGTTAACTTATCTGGCGATAATATAAACAGATGGTAAATATATAAATGTATACACTTTGTAGTGATAAGATTACTTGACAAAGATCTTGATATATAACGTATAACGGGCCATATCAACAGATCTCTTAGACTCACCTGGACAGAGATTATTTAATCATTCGATAAGAAATCTCATTGACGTTACAGAGACACTTTAGGGGCACTCTGATGTCAGGTGGTAGGAAAATCCAATAAAACCCCTCAAGTACCTAGTAGTATTTTCCCTTTTCATGCATTCATTTAATGACTACTAATTGCTGTGTCATTTTGGTTATAAACCACTATATTCATGAGTCACTTGGTGAATAATATGTAATTACTGCAAATGGGTATTAAACCTAAACTTATTTTGATGTTATTTTCCTCTTAAAATTCCAAAGATCTCGCCTTTCGAATCGGCATCCAAACAAAAATATTTTTGCCCCCAACAATATTATTTTTACCCACAAATCTTCAATTGCATACATCCGCTCCGGAGTCCGGAATGGGATGGAAGAAGCTCTGGCGATTTCAGCACATCTTCAAATTGGCCAATTGTTGCAAACGAATGTATTTTGTTATTTGAAACTCAGGCATTTGGTTGGGAGCGGAAGAAGAACCAATTTTTCTGTAAAAAGCTGCGCTGGCGCAAAAAAGGGCACAACTACTGCGACGCAGTTAGAAAAATCCAAAACAAACTACTTATGTCCAGTTTTTGTTTTGAAACCTGAGCTGCTTTTGTGGAGTTGCTGATGTCGATGAATGGGAACACGAGAGAGGGCCAAAAAACGTAAACAATTTTTTATACTTCATTCATATTTTGCTTTGTTCCTCGTTTTTCACTTCCCTCTTCATAAAGAGGTTGCGTCATGGCATTAATTTGATTTAATGCCCCGCCCTTTTCGCCGCTACTGGGCTCTGAAAGGCAACCCAAGGACTTTCAGCCGGCGAAACCCAAAGCTTGGCATTGGCATTGAACTTGGCTTGGCCGAGCTTTTCTGGCCCTCATCCTTACTGCGTAATAGCCTGCTTCCTGCCTCCTGCCTTCTCGTCCAATGTCAATGTCAATGTCGGGTCTGCAAACCTGTCCAAACCCAGAAAATCCTCCCCAGTTCCCCAGCTCTTCCACTCCAACTGGGTAACCTTGAGGGCAGAGTTTTATGCAATCGACGACGTAATAAGAACCGGTTTCCCTTGTTTGTTTTCGTTTTGCACAGCTACTTGTGCGTATGAGAGGTTCTAATCCTTGAAGCCAGGAAAAAAAAAACTTTGTTTTCAAGGTCAGACTCTAAAGGACTGTGCCCAAGCCTTGAGCTGAGGGGTGGAAATATGTGTGTCAGTGGTGCAAAAAGCTTGAAAGCGCACAATAGATGCAATTTGCAACTGCATTTTAGTTTACATAACAGGAAAAAAGCAACCCCTTAAACTCTATTTAGCTTCAGAACGGGAAAAAACTACTTGATTTGATTATTAAGAATATTAAAATCCAGGAACAAATACAAGAAAATATATGTAGCTGTAGCTTTCTTTTGAAAGCCTAAGACCCGCTTATTTTCTTCTCTGTATAGGTAGCTTTATGGCTGCCTACATGAAGCTTGATTTCCACGCGGGCCATGATAAGCCAGTCGAGTTCTTGATGACACACAGATACTACTAATCCATTTTGCAAATAAGTCTATATATACATACATATGTATATATTTATTGCAATTTCTTTGTTGAGTTCATTGCGCAGACTTCCCCAAAAGCAAAGACCCCGCAGATAAAGCGAGAACACGTTTCTTATCGGTACACCCTCAATGCTAATATAGCAACTGCGACTTATTATATTTATTATAATTAAATATATGTACATTTGTTCCAACTCCATCATATGATGGCCCCACTATTATTATGTTTTTTATCTGGCCTTTTTCAGTGGCTTTCGCTTCTCTGGCTCGTTTATGACTTCCACTGTATTTGGCAAGTAAAAGCGGTTAAAAGCGGATTGGTTGGGTTCTCTCTTGCCTGATATTCGGTTATTTGTTGTTATTTCCACTCTTGCCAAAGTTGTTTTGTGTATGGAAAGGCGGACTTGAAGTGAAGAGTAAAGCAAAGTTGCAAAAAAAGTCTGGTCGAGAAGAGAATATTCCATTATAGTTTTCATTGAAAGCGAGTACAGTAAATACACTTTGTAAGAAAATAATTATAATGGCTAATTTCATTTGGTTAATAACTAATAACAAAAACCTTTAATATTTGCTAATTTAATTCATAACTATTTTGAAAAAACACGAGCTTTTGTCCATAGACAAGCCGTAGGCTTCGTTTACATATGTTTTAACATATCCCCAAGTTATCCCCAGCAGTATTAACTTTGCGAAAGTATTTTAGGTGCAAGTTTTAGTTTAAATAAGTAAGTGAATTTAATATTTCCTATTCACTAGTTCTTTTTTTAACATAAAAAATGATTATATTCTTATTATAAGCCTCAACATCTTGCCCGCTACATATGACAAGGTACAACCTTACTTGAGAATTTCACTTGCCAATTTTAGGGTTGGGTTTACAATGTATTAATCTAGACAGGTTAAAAAGGTTTATTCCTAAATGTGGTATTCTTTATTTTAGTTTATAAATAATTACTGGGGAATGTATACTGTAGTTTTATAAAAGAGATATATAGGCCAGCCAGAATATTAAATACATATACAGTTTTCTATCAACAAGTACGTCTGTATTTGTTTCTTTATCGACAGCCTTCGCTTGGACTTGTAAATACACATTTTTTTGTTATTTGCCTTATGTAATTAGCTTTGACTATGTAAACACAAGTCGCTCTCTCGAGGTTTTTTTGCGCGGCCAAAACCGCTAGCGTTTTTCGGCATTCCACTTTGTGCTCCCTGTTTGTTTACAGTAGCGCGACGGATATTCTTTTGTTATGGCTCCCTTTGCTAACACGATTATTGCTATTGTTATTATATATGTTGCCTTATTTCGCACCGCTTTCGGCTGCCCTGATTGGGCCTCGAATTGCCGTGATGTGTTGCTCCTTATCGGGAACAACATCGCTTTTCGTTCCGTACGGTTCCGCTCCGAGGTAAGAGAGAGGAGCAAGAGCAATAGATTGATTATGGTCACGATGTGCGTCATTGGGATCGGAGCACAACAAATACAGAACTTAACGATAATCGGTTGGGCAATTAATTAACTTTAAAGCAACGGGTTCTTGTTGAAAGGAAATTATATTTGTTTAGCATTAATTAATATAGAAATGTGACATTTTGTGAGGTATTTTAAAAGGCGAGATTCTTATAGAAAATGGTTTTATCTTGTGTATACTAAGAGCTACTAATCGAAACACATCCATCACTAATATATATATATTTTCACCTCCGCTAATAATAAAATTCAATTTCAAAGTATTATTATAACTTCTATAGCTCGTTATTTAATTCGTCCGCAGAGTCTCATATGTCACAGAAATACACTAATTGTTACAAGTTTAGTACCTTGAAATGGTTCATTGTTCGTCTTTAGATTTTTCCCGATAGTGAAAGCGCCAGGTGTGAGAACAGGTTGAACTTCTCCTCTATGCCTCCATCTAGAGTTTTTGTTGCGTTGATTTCAGTTTGGATTCTAAAAGATTTATACTCACCCCTGTTGTTATTGTATTTGCTTTAAGGAAAATACGGTTGTTGGGCTGTGTGTGACACTACTTTTTAGTTTTATCCACCGGCTTCAGGATCTGAAAGGAGCACATCAGCGTTTCATCCACGGACATCATGGCGCCGGCATTGTCGAATTCGCCACAATAGTTGGGCGCCGAAAAGACCGTGACTAGCTGGCGCTTCGCGAAGAACTCGTAACCATCCTCGACCACCTGGTGGGCGCGGCAGATGAGATCGAAGTCATGCTTCTGCAGAAACTTGGACACCACCTCGGCACCGAAGGTGAAGCTAACGCCACGATCATTCTCACCCCAGGCCATGGTGTCTTTGTCCGGATCCGACCAGAGGAGATCGCACAGCAGACCCTGGTCGGGGACGTCGGTGGGTCGCATGATGCGCCGGATCTGGTCCATCGAGGTGAGATCGGGGCTCAGTCCGCCGTGGCAGCAGAAAATCTTCTCATCGACAATGGCCGCCACCGGCAGGCAGTTAAAGCAGTCGGTGAATGTCTTCCACAGCTTGATGCTGTAGCGGCGCTTGCACTCGTCGTAAAAGCCGTAGATGCGGTTGATAGCGGCGCACTCGTGGTTGCCGCGCAGCAGGAAGAAGTTCTCCGAGTATTTAATCTTGTAGGCGAGCAGTAGGCAAATGGTCTCCAGGGACTGCTTGCCACGGTCCACGTAGTCGCCCAGGAAGAGGTAGTTGGAATCCGGCGGATAGCCACCGTACTCGAAGAGGCGCAGCAGGTCATAGTACTGGCCGTGGATGTCTCCGCAGATCTTGAGCGGTGCTTCTAGGTCCAGCAGGATGGGCTGCGAGAGGAAGATTTCGCGCGACTTCAGGCAGAGGCCACGGATCTCGTTCTCTAGCAGCTGAACGTTCTTTCCAGGCCGTGATCCGCGCACCTCCAGAAGTCGCGATATTACGCTGTCAATATTCAGAACATCGCCCATGTTGCTGCCTTGTTTTCAGTGTAGAGAGTGCCGCGAACGATTGGTTGGGTTGGATTGCCTAAACAGCTTGGAAATTTCTAGTTTTTCAAATCTATTCGGGGAAAATACTTTTTCCAGCAACTAGTATTAAAATTATGAAAATTTCTCGTGTCTTCGCATTGAATTTTGAATTTAGAAAAGCAAAGCCAACTAGAAAATTTTGCAAAATTTGTATACAAAGCATTTATATCAATACATTATTCGAAGTTTTTTTCTTTTCAATTTTATATAAGTTAGCGTTTTGCATGCGTTTTGCCGGCGTTTTCCCTGCGTTTTGTAGGCGTTTCCTTAGCGCTTTGCAGGCGTTTTGCTAGCTGATTCTTAGCGTTTTGCATGCGGTTTTCTATTTATATTTTACCATATTCTTTGAAATATATTAAAAAAATATTTTTATATTTATTTAAAATAAGGCGTTTTGCTGACGGGTTCTCTTTGTTTTTAATAATATTTCCTAGCGGTATTCTCTGCATTTTTCAGGCAATTTCATAACATTTCTAAAGCGTTTTTTTTTTTAGCGTTTTGACGGTGCTTTCTTAACGTTTTTAGCGTTTCACTCACTGTTTTCTGGTTTCATCCGCTTTTAGTTTTCAACAAATACTTGTTTATACGAAAATTTACATATTTCGGTTTGTTTTATTTTTTTCTTCATAGCTTTTATAAAATAATAACTCAGCTTAAGCTTTCAATTGCAAAATATACAAAGACAGGGGCACGTGATGTGGTCAAATGATAACTTATATAAGAAACTTACTCCCATTATTAACATCTGTTTGCACATATAGCCCGCAGCTGATAACAGCAAAAACAACAAAGCCACGATGACAATAACAAAAGCGAGTGCTACTGCTGATACCAGCGAAATTGACTCAGTTGACTTGATTGCACACACCACACACGGGACACTAATACCACTAAACAATTAAGACAAATGGGGTAGGGAATGGAAGGGAAAGGGGTAACAAAGATAGCACAATTTTAACATACATATTTTATATTTCGATTTAGCTTTCCGGCCAGATTTATTTAACTTCTCTGACAGATGCGAAAAGCATACTTTACTTAAGGGGGTTTCCTGAATTAGGAGGCCAAAAAATAGCTGTTTTTCGCGATTTTTTTTGGAAGGTAAAGAAACGACCAAGCTTCTTGCAATTTTTGGTATATTTTTATACATATTTAAAGTGCTTAAATAAATTAAAAAAAAAAAAAAAAAAAATTCAAAATGGCGGACTTATAAGTAGTTTACTGAAGCGCCTCGTCACAGAAGTCCCTAATTGGCGGGAGAGATAACTAAAAAACTTATTGACCGATTGAAACGAATAAAGGCTTATTCTCTTTAGAATTAAATTCTCTTCTAAATAGACTACAACGGTTGTTGAAAACCGCTTTTTATATTTTTTACAGCATGTTAAAGTCAATATTGCATTTTTCGGGATAAAATATTGACTTTAACATGCTGTAAAAAATATAAAAAGCGGTTTTCAACAACCGTTGTAGTCTATTTAGAAGAGAATTTAATTCTAAAGAGAATAAGACTTTATTCGTTTCAATCGGTCAACAAGTTTTTTAGTTATCTCTCCCGCCAATTCGAAAAATGTGAAGTGGAGAAAACGCGCTTCAAAGTTCGCCAAGCGCCTGCACACCTACTGGGCGCTCCTTTGCTTTCATCTCTGTATCTTCAAAAATACTTCGAATTGGCTTCTGAAATTTTTGTGGTATGTTCTTAGATAGTTTATCTATCGTTTTAAGCAATAAAAAAAAAATCGATTTTTTTTGCCTCCTAATTCAGGAAACCCCCTTAAGCTTTTAGTACCAGTAATTTGGCAAATATTTGCTAATCAAAGAGATAGAGACTCCAAACGAAAGTCTGGCACAGCTCAGATTTACGAACTGTTATTGTGTTTAGATTGGAGGCTGATAAGGTCTTAGGGAAATAAATACAGTTTTATATTTAAAATAAACCTTATCAATCTTGGCATTTATAACTAATCGTTCAATGTAATCAGAAAAAAGTGCTTTCCTAATTTTAAATTGTTAATCTATTTCCAGTTTTCTTTTCAGTAGAATCTATTTGTTTGTTGTTTAATGTTATGTAATGTTATACGAGAATTATCGATTGAATTTCAGTGTCATGATCAGTATAACTGATTAAACTAAACAGAGACAATATTAAATGATTGATAAATGATAAAGAATTTGTATATACTTAAAATAAACATGAATAATTTTTATAAAACCCAAATATATATATAAACATTTTAACAAACAATCCCCTGTAATCCATTTTAAAGGAAGCCATTTTCATCTGAAATACATATCCAGGCCTGTTCTAGTTTCCACTCGGAAGTGAATTTGATAACATTTGCGGATTTCCCTTTAACATAAACGAATTTCCCTTGGTGATTAAAGGAATTTTTTTTTAATTTCCCATAAATTCCCAAACAAAATCAGCTGGTCGCTTTCAACAAAAGAGATTCCGTTGTCTAAGATTTGCTAAAAGGGGCTGATCAAATTTTGGCCCGCTGTTGTCTCCATCTCATAGATAGTAATTAAGCACTAATTTAAATAATAAAATCGAAGGAATAAGCATTAAGACAGGAAATAAACATTTTGAAATATTTGTAATTGCAATCAGCTGTTCTGGTGGCAAAATGCTCGAAAGTAGAGTTGCCGAGGGTTTAGAAAAAATTTCCTTCGCATAAAATTTAGTTCAGTTTGTGGATTGAATTGGCTGGTATTTTAAAGAAAAACACTTTTTCATATACTTTACCTAATAGCATATATTTTAATTGTAAAACAACATAAAAAGTAATTGTTCGAAATTAATCTTAAATATATGCCGTTTTTTTTTTGAAACGCTGACAACCCTTAAATGGTCCCTCTCAAATACGACACAGCGGCAGCGGATTTGCAATAATGTTGAAGGTTAGAATCGAACCGATTTTAAGGTGCACCCACAAAATAATTATTTATAAATCAAGTATGTTAGTATTAATTAATTCAATTATGCAATAATGTTCCCAAAACTTCAAGGAATAAAATACAATTAACATTTGTAATATACATAATCGCATTGTATTTTAAAATAATTAATTTCTGATTTTGCGGATTTGAATCCGCCGGCCAAATGGCACACGGAAAGTTTCCGTGCGTTTCGTCTGCAAATTAACAGAGACTTAACAGAGGGAAATACGAATCCGTAAAAATTTTTCGGAAGTGCACGCTAGAACAGGTCAGGGAAATCCGAATCCGAATAAATTTTGCGGAAGTGGAAACTAGAACAGGCCTGATCATCTTCTCTCTCTTGCCATGCTTTTTAATAGACTCAAATATTTTTAAAACCTAAAAAGGAAATTTCCCTTTCCATTCCATTTCCAAAAACTCAAAAGATTCTGAATCACAACTTTCGAAAATGCTCAAAAAACTATTGTTAGAATTTAAATATTGTTTGCTTTAGGCCCAGGCGTACAGCACAAGCTAGTTGGTGGAGTTTTTTTGAAACAAAAACTACTTAGAGTTGCACTCCGAGGCATGTAGCTCACGCACTGAACTCTTATCACCTCGCACACGCACACTCATTAGCGAGGCGAGTCAATAAGTTAGACGAACCACAAACACAAAGCAAACGCACAAAAATAAATGTTTGCCGGCCCTTTTCCACACACACACACACACACACACACACACACACACAGTGTATAGCCACATATAAACATTTTGGAGTCATCTTCCCTTGGCCCTTGGATGTATGTATTCCCCTCTCGTCCGACGACCTATCTTCGCAGTCAGCTTACATTTGTAAGCATGTAAAAATATATTCGGGCTGCTGCTTTCTGCGAGCCTGTTCAAATGCTCCAACTAATTAACGGGTTATGACAGCCTAGGCGCCACCTCCATCATAATATTGCCGAGGGTGGGTAGCTGGAGAAGGCACTGGCCAAGGGTTGGGGCTATTATGTGGCGTTCTTTGAGAGCTCCCCGCCTCGTGCACTTTATTCAACTAATTAACGCAGAATCGTCACCTCAAGGATTTTTGTGTGGAGCGGGAGTTTATAAAGTCTCCCTTCCCTCTCTCTGCAGATACTGCTGCTGATGATGATGGCTGTAACCTCGACCTAGACCAATTATCCCAAGGTAATCGGCCAGGCGCTCAGTTTCCACAAAGACGTCGTCGAGTTTAGTTGGCTAATTGACTTGTCGTCGTTGCTTTTATTATTATTTGTTGCTGTGGCTGCTGTTGCCGCTGCTGGCATATGCCCTTCAACCGCTGCTGCACACAAACTTGGCACATGTGTTGGTTTTCGAGTGTGTTTTTGATTTCCAAAAATACACACCAGCAGCAGCAGCAACGATAAGCGAGCGAGCAGCCACTTTGATCGCCCTTAAATACGCAAAGGAAAATCGTACTCGGCTCTGTCTGTCTTTCCATTTCTGCGTTCCTGTGAATATATCGATCATTGCATGAGGGGTGTGACGATGGGGCCCCCTGCTGCGGATCGTAAGTCAGAGGAGGGGAAGCCATAGGGAGATAGACACGCTCTCAGTGTTGATACTTTTCAGGGAAATAAATAAAATGAGCTGGAAATAGGAATTGTTTAGTAAAAGACAAGGTAATATTAGACTAGATTTAGGATAGGAAATTATAGAATCTATATATTTTTCAGGGTGAATAAACTTGTCTAGTTGATAGCATAAATAGATTTATTAAAGATTAATAATATAATTCATTTCAATATACAAAAATCAATACGTTTTATTATTTAATAAGTTTCTTTAAGATAAGTAAATACATTTAAAGTAAATATATTTAACCACTTGAATAAGTCTTAACCATATTTTGTCGGTTAACTAGCTGAGCTGCCAGTCCTAGTCTCTCTCTATGCTCTGTCATTTGTCATTGAATTTATAAATACCGAAAACGTATTTTTAAACAGCCAGCAGCAAAGCGCCTTCAAGGTCCAGCCCAGCGCGTTTTTGTATCGCTTTGCTGTTGCTTTTTTGCGCGTTTTTCACGCTACTTGAATTTTTGAGCGCCTGTTGCTCCTTAGATCACTACGATTCTAACCGATCTCTGCACATCTCTCTGTTGTCCACAGCACGTTCAGCAATGGGGCCAGCGATCAGAATTTGCAGCCGGAGCGGAGGGCCCGTCTCAATACGGCGCCGGGTATGCGCGCCGGTAACTCCAACTCAAGCATCGCCGTCGGTGGCGGCCTGAAACGCACCTACGTTCTGAGTGGATCAAGTGTGAGCCACATAACCGATGACAGTAGCACGGAGAGCCTGACGCCGGCGGGAAATTTTGCCGGCAGCTTCCGAAACAGCCTCAGCAAATCGGTGCAGATCAGCGACAGTCGGCGGGGAACCGCCGGCCAGGCCCTGGGTCTGGGACAGGGAAGGGACGAGCGAATGGTGCTGGTGTCCCGCAAGGTGCCGTTCTTTATATTCTCGGCGCTGCCTTACTACAAGGGCAAGAATGGAAGGTGAGTTGGAAGAACCTAACTAATTAATGAGCAATCCTAATGAGATTATTTCCAATTTGCAGAGCTGAATTCCGTAAGGAGGATCGTCGTCGTAGGAACCCATCCACATCACGACCATTAAGTTCTATCAATGATGCCCCCTTCGATCCATTTGATTTGCTGGGCATACAAAAGGCCGAGAGCGGTCAGGTAAGTCCAGCCAATGAAGTAATTTCTCGAACCGGATAATAATTAGACTCTTCTTTTGCAGGACATTTCCTATGGCCACCTGCTGATACCCTCGCGTCAGTACGAAAAGGAGCGCAAGAAGCATGGCAATGCCTCGACAAATCCCTCCATCTTCGAGAACCAAATGGAGATCACGAGCACGGCTGCTCTCAAGAATCATGGCATTGCGAGGTTGGTGACGGCTCCAGTTCTGCTATATCGGATCTTCTCTTTCGTATCATTTTTGTTTGAAGACACACATAATCAGTTCCATTTTGTCATGCCCATGAACCATTTTGAACAAAACATCCATCAAGAGTCATATGCGCATGGTTAGCCATACCGAACAGATAGCTTTTAAATTCAATTCCTATCCGATTCCGATCGAAAACTGTTTACATAACGCTTCATTGTCCGCTTCTCGTATTACTTGGTAATCGGAGCTTCTTGCTTTTCTCTTGTGTTCGACAACATAAAGAAAAGCTGACCAAGACCCCAGATCTGACTCATCAAGAGTGGAGCCAGCACATTTGCAACCTTTATATAACATCGAAATCGTAAGATACTTTGTATTTTGCTAGCTAGGCACAAATCGATTAACTGCGTTGTTTTCCTTTGTTTTGGTTCGGTAATCGTTGACCCAAAAAAACAAAAAAAAAAAAAATACTTTGAATACATTATGTGGCATTAACTTTTGCTAATTCATTTAACGCTTTGCACTACTTCGTTTCAGCACAAAAACCATAACCAAACGTCAAGGCAAATGGTAAATTTTGAAAACAGCTAATATGACAAAAAGAAAGACAGGCAACCTGGCTATGAAATTGGCTCTGAGACCGGCCTTTCCATAGCCTGGTTCCGTCTGCCCAAATGCTTTTAGTCCAACTAACCAATATCACCTCCCTTCCCCCACCACAAACACTGCCACAGCCACCCACTCTCACACACATCCAACGAACAAAGAGCTTCAACTAACCTGATCCCGCCTTCTCACGCTTTACTCTAACTACTCGAAATAGTATGGCTCTTGCTAACAATAATTAATAATGAATACCCCGATTTTCCGCAGGTGTTTCACGTATGAGAACAATAACAGGAACAGTGCGGCCAGTCCCACGCCAGACCTCAAGTTGGACATGGACATAGAGAGCGTTATCCTTGGCGGAGACTCAGTGCGTGTAAGTTAGGCCTTGCTTTTTAAAGATGCATGACTTCAATTTCCATGAATTTCCTTGCAGAACCAACAGTACTCGGCCAGCATCTTGGACGATCCGGAATTGATTGCCGGCAAGCATCGCACTCTGCTGACCTTTACCTCCTACATGACCTCTGTCATTGACTATGTGCGGCCCTCTGACCTGAAGAAGGAGCTAAATGACAAGTTCCGCGAGAAGTTCCCCACCATCCAGCTCACGCTGAGCAAGCTGAGAAGGTATTTATTGCAACTATTGCCAGATAAAGAGCTTTACTAATTCCGTTTACTTCCCAACATCAGCATCAAGCGAGAGATGCGACGGATCAACAAGCTGGACTCCCGCATCGACCTAGTGACCATATCGCAGGCGTACGTGTACTTTGAAAAGCTCATCCTGGCCAATCTGATCAATAAGAGCAACCGCAAGCTGTGCGCCGGCGCCTGCCTGCTGCTCAGCGCCAAGATGAACGACGTGAAGGGCGATGCTCTCAAGAGCCTGATCGAAAAGACGGAGAGCGTGTTTCGGCTGAATCGCAAGGAGCTGATCTCCTCGGAGTTCGCCGTGCTGGTGGCTCTGGAGTTTAGCCTGCATGTGAACCGGCATGAGGTGCTGCCGCACTATCAGCGGCTGCTCTACGAGTCCTAGGACTGGCCAAAGCGCTACGCCGAGAAGAGTTTCCTGGCGGCAGCGCAGGCGGTGCAGCAGCTGTGCCGCAAGGGGAGTCGCAAGTAGCAAGGCGGCTGTTCGTACTTAGCATACTTTTGGGTGTTGGGTTTTCAACGATCATTGATACTATTGCATAGGCTAAGGCGTAGCTACGTAAGTTTTTTGCTAAAGAAAAGAAACAAGAATGAAAAATGAAAAATCTAAAAAAAAAAACAAGTACTTATATCCCAAAATCTTCCCTTTTCCCCACAACGTTTTTAGACGCATAAGTGTTTATGTTTACATATATTTTCTTGGGTTTCTGTTATAGACATTTCAAAAATGAATAAACTAAAGTTAACCAAACACGAACCGCTTTATGCATTGATAAGCTGGGCGCTTATCAACCTTTTGCCTCGGGAACCGCGACTACTGTTGTTGTAACGTTCATTTTATTCAAATTTCCCAACAGCAGCGCCGACGATCTCTGCCTGTTGCCGTTTGCTGTTGGCCGCATGACCAAAGCTAGCTAATCCGCCCCAACAAGCTTGAAGATCCCACGTAGCCACGTACGATACATCCCCCAGCCACTTAATGCGCTTCGATTGAAATCGAATCGAAGGCAAGGGTTTTTCGATTTCAATGCGCGGCCCATCAATCAGAAATCAATAAATAACTGACGATCGATTATTTGCCAGCGCAACAGGCGCCCAGCGACCGGCGACAGGTGGCCGAAAATAAGAGTTCTCTATGTAGAAAATACAACGATAACCGAAAAATACGAGCCAACAACACACGTGCTGGAATGGTTAGTGGGATCTCCAGGGGGGACGAACGCGCCGTGCACATTGCCCTTTGTTCGGTTTTCGTTTATATTTGTTTTGTCAACTCTTTTGTGATAAGCCATTATGTTGTAGTTGTAGCTGCCGGGAGGGGGAGCGTTTCGGGCTGCCAGCAAAGCAGCAGAGGCCGATGTCGGCCATACGTTGTATGGTACATATGTATGCATATATAAATGTACGTAAAGATATATGTGTAATGCAATGCAATCGCATTTAGCCTTTTCGCCTTATCAGCAGTATTTCATTTACTTCAGCCTGGGTTAATTTAGACTATGAAATACCCTAATCTATATGATAAGAATATACCAATTCTTTAAGATTTTGAAAAACTAGTTTTAAAAAATATATAAAATGATTAATAGACTGAATCATAGGAACTATTAAGTTGTTAAGATCAATTTCTTTTGTTCTGTCTTTCACAATGATTGAATTAGTGATCAATAATGATCGCTAAGGTAGCAAATATGTATGTCCCGCAATATCACTATTTTGGCAATAAGTCAAAATTTATATAAGAATTTCGAAATGATTACTAGAGATGAATACTAGTAACAACTATCAAACTATTTTATGGACATAATGATAATTATGACAAACGGTTTTAAATTAAATAAGAAGTTCGAATGGTAAGTGGGTTATTGTTATATTGTAAACAAAAAATTTAATTATTATAATATTAAAAATACTTCGTTTTTATATTGTATATAATTTTTCTTTTGATTCTAAATATTTTAAATATATTTTTCTGAAAATCTAACATTTTAATTATACATTTAATGCTTAAAAATATTTATAGTGTATTTCCTTAGCTGCTTTTATTTTTATACCCTTGCAGGGTATTATAATTTCAGTCAGAAGTTTGCAACGCAGTGAAGGAGACGTTTCCGACCCTATAAAGTATATATATTCTTGATCAGCATCAACAGCCGAGTCGATCTAGCCATGTCCGTCTGTCCGTCTGTCTGTCTGTCCGTCTGTCTGTCTGTCCGTCTGTCTGTCTGTCTGTTTCTATATCATATAGCTGCCATACAAATGTTCGATAAATTTTTAGAAAAAAAAATATAACTTAGCTGTTTTCCAACATATGTGCACTATTTTTTACATATGACCATTTTATATTATTTCTGAATTTTGGTAAAAATTTTATGAAAATCGGACGACTATGTCATATAGCTGCCATAGGAACGAGCAGGAAATTAATAGAAAAAAAATTATAACTTCGTTGTTTTTCAAACTATTTTTATCTACTCTGAGATATAAGCTTATTTTATAAGTTCAGAATTTTGGTATAAATTTTATGAAAATCGGACAACTATATCATATAGCTGCCATATAAACCGATCGGTAGATGTAGGGAAAATGTAAAACTGGGAATGTAAAACTGTAACTGTCAAACTCTCAACATAATAAGTATAGGTAGAATGCAATGAAATAATATCTGCAAGGGTATACAAACTTCGGCGTGCCGAAGTTAGCTTTCTTTCTTGTTATTGTTAAAATATGTCTTCTCGCCACTGTTTCCTTAATTGAAAAAAGCATCATAAAATGTAATCATCTAAGGAGAAAAATTTAATTAAGGCAAATTTGTTGGCCAGCTAAAAAAAGCTCATTAGCGAAATTGCTTGCTCGCAGCTAGAGATACAATCTCGCATAGCAAATGACATTGGTGTCGTCCTCCTCCTCCGTTGGCTTGTCACATGTAGCTGCATAATGAGAGCGCTCAAAACTAATTAACGCGAAAGCTGAGCCGGAACCAAAGGCATCAGCATCAGCTCCAGCTCCAGCTCCAGCTACCCTGGAGAGCGACTCCTCCCCAATCAACCCCATCCTCACTCACTACCACCACTACTACTCTCTCTCGAGCCGGAGTAGAATGCTGCTGTCTGTTCGCCTGACATTCACGTCTGCCGCTCGTCCAGGCCATGGGAGTGGGTTCGGTTGGTTGCGGGAGCGACTGGAGGGTTCAACCCGCACCCACCAATGTCGGTTTATTACTCATTAGCACGCACAACTGTCCGACTGCGGAAGCCAGCAGCAGCAGCAACAATAAACGGGCCACCGGCACGAGCGTCAAAAACTTTTGCAGCAACTTTAGCTCATTTATTAAGAACAAACATGCACTGGCAGAAATTATGGTACAACTAAGATAAAAACAATTTAATATTAGACTTGGAAAATTAACAAGCCTAACTTATTTTCAATTTTTTCAATATAATTTATTAGAGAAATCTACAGATTAAGGCATACTCAATTTTTTTGTTTTTCGACTATAATTTGTTTTCTTTCTTTTTATTTACAATGCAATGCGATATTTGATGTAATATATTTAAATTCCATATTTGATGGCTTTTAAAAACAGTTCAAAGTATCATATTGACTTTATAATTCCCAACGGGTTCTAGACTTAAAAAAAGTTCCTTAGGTTTATCTCTAATCTCTAAATCTAATCATTTAACAAACTGACAGCATAGAATTTTTAGTTTTTAAATATTTAATAAAAAGTAATCTTAATCAGGTCTCTGCCAAAAATTTGTTCAAGGGAAATACAAATCTTTGACTATAGGTTGCTAGGAAAAAAAGGTAAAGGCTATCTACTTTCTTCTTAAAAACCCTTGTTGTTTTTGGCAACATTTTCTCTTAGTGCATCTAAACACACACACACACACACGCTTAATGAAACGTAACTTTTTCATTAAAATTTCGTTTTCAGTTATTAGACATTTGTCTGGGATGCCTTCAGCTGGCCCGCACCCCCTTTGTGCGCCCCCTTCTTCTTGGGTCACCCCTCGTTCATCTTGACTTTATCTTTGTGGCCAGGGCTCGTTAACAGTTGTTAGTTAGTTAGAGCAGCTGGGATTGCCAAATACACACACACACACATACACACTGAGCACACACACCGCTCGCTGCTGCCACTGATTGGATTGGAAAGTTCTTTCTGCTTTTCCGGCAGCGGCGGCGGGAACCATGCCAGGCCAGGCCCATGGCCCATGTAAGGCTTCCGTCGACCCCCAGCATTGAACTGAGAGGGCCTGGCCTAAGCGACCAATATACCATTTGCTGCTGCTGCCGCTGCCTGTGCTGCTGCTGCGTTTCTTTTGCCGCTGCCGCTGCTGCTGCTGGCTCTGCCACCGCTTCAGCCTCGGCCGGCGTCACAGTTGCCTGTCGACTGTCTGCGGTTTTCTGTGCGCCTGCTACTATGCGCCGAGTTAATTGGTTTGCAAACAAATTAACCATCGTGGGTGTGTACGTTTCCTAATTAGCAGCTTTTGTAATTAAATATGCCCGCAGCCATTCAGAGTCAAGCGATGGAAGGGGCTGAGCTGTGATGGCTGGGGGGGGGGTCTTCAAACTATGCGTGCGTTTGTGTTCCTGTGTGTGTACAATGGCATAACGGTTCACGAGACGCTCAGTGGCGCCTTCTGCCGGGGGGAGCATACCCAGTAAATGCCTGCGCCCAAATGATCCCCTTTTGGCGTACGCCTCTGCCAGACTGGATCCAGTGGAAGGAAGGAGGGAGCAAAAAAGGAGGAGGAGAGGACAGGAGCTGACGGCACTCTGAAGTCCCAAATGAAAATGCATTTTAATTAGGGGTTTTTGTTGGGTTTTTGTTTCACGTTGTTGTTGTTGCCGCCGCTCGACTGCTTGCGGTTTCATTCATTAGTTGAAACGAACGAACGGAGCCGGGAAGCAGAGCCCCAACAGGGTTGCCGAGTGCGACGAAAGGGATTAAGGAAGTTCATATTTTGACTTGTATATTTATTTAGAGAGTATATCTTAATTAATATTGTGTGTGAGGAAATAAATTCCTAGTGGTTGAAAGGTTCCAGAGACCGACAGAAAATTGTTCTGACCCGCGGAAATTGGAAAATTCAGACTACTAATTTTCGAATTTTGAAATCTTTGAAACTCTATAATATTTTTCAAAATTAAAAATTTTCTAAAATATTCGACCTAATCCTGTATAAAGTTTGAGTTATGGAAATATCATGCTAAATTATTTTCATATATCAATACCTCTCGTAAAATCAGAATATTAAATTAGCTAACATGGGGACCACCATGACAACCCTGAACGATAAGCCATCCAAATGGGACATTGAAAAAAACCCAAACCTGGTCAGTGAGCGAGGAGTAGTTGAGGGACCCAAAGGGGGCCTGGGGACTAAGGGGCCTGGCTTTTCGGGGGCCCCCAAATGGATGCAGAGCACCCGCAAGTTGTTTTTTGCCATTCATTATGAACGTCGCCGCTGTAGTTGTTGGCGCTTTATTCCGTTGTTGTTCAATTGAATCGGAGCTGGTAACTGGGGAGCCGGTAACTGGTAACTGCGAGCAGCAGCAGCAGCAGCAGCGGCGGCGGCAGAAGGAGAAAAAAGGGTCCAATTAAAAAGCCACAACAATTAACGAGCCAAGTGAGTTAACTTGGCATAAGTGGAATTTTAATTGGCAACACGAGAGAGAGATGGCTGGCCAGCCCAGGCAGAGAGAGAGGCCGGCAGGGAGGAGCGGAGGAGGAGCTGCGGAGCCGAGTGACTTGCCGAGTGCCGATAAGTGCAGTGGGCGTGAGCGGGGGGAGGGCGAGAGAGTGCTGCGACGACGCCAGCAGGAGGCTGGGTGAGCGTGAGAGGGAGAGGGAGCCAGCCAGCTCGTTAGTCCCGGAGTAGTTAAGTAAATGAGCATTTTGTTTCACTAATGAACACTAATGAATATGCCAGAGACAGCACTTGGATTAAGCGTGCCTGGCCTGTGTGCGTGTGTGTGTGAGTGTATGTGTGTGTTTGTGAGGCCTTTTGTTGGTTCGGGGTTTTGTGTTGTTAATTAATAAACACGAAGGCCCGGAGACCCCGGGTCCCATTGTGCGCCGGTATATGTGTGTGCGCCCAGTTTTCAAGGGGTTAAAATAAGCAATTAGTTGGATTTTCGACTAGGCGCTCAGCAAATGCGCAGACGTCGAGGCCGGCTAACGAAAACGAGCCAGCCCGGCCATGCCGGGCCATGCCAGGCCACGCCAGACCAGGCCGTTCTGCTCTTCCATTCGAGCCGAAATGAGAAAGTTTCAAACTGCTGCTGCCGCTGTTTCTGCTTCTGCTGCCGGCATAGCTGTCTCTTCTTCTAACGAGGCAGCGGCGCAGGAGTTAACCGCAAGAGGCAGCCGGGGGGAGCGGGGGAGGATGGGTCGGGTCCTCAGCGAGGGAGTCCAAGTCCAATCCGGCAGGTAAGCCAGCCACGCATCCACATCCAGCAGGAATGCGAAGCAGGAGGCGGACGGGCAGAGGAGCAGCACTGCAAAAAAAAACATTAGGAAAATAATAATTTCATATTAAATACACTTATTACACATAAAAAATTAATGGATAGATGAAAGTATATAGAAACCAAGAAGAGCTATTCAAAATTCCAACTATTTTAACCGTTCCTGAAAGTATGCAATGAAATATACGTTTTTTAATTTTTTTTTTATTTAAAAAATAGTTAAGTGTTTATTAGACTAGTGTACTGTTTCCTTAATTTTTGGCAACTTAACCTAATTCAAAGTTAATTCAATGTTTATAATGCTGTGTTATGGAGGAGTATTAAGTATAGTTATGTTTACATCATTTGAAATGTTTTTCATGTGATAAGTTATCTTAAATTTATTATTAATTTGATATTTTATATAACATTACATTTTAAAACATGAATAAATTAACAGTTTGAATTATTTTGCAATCCTGCACGTTCTCAGTGGCAACCTTGATTAAATGTATTTATTAATAACGTAACACAATTTAAAGATACAATAAAAGATATAAAGTATATATTGCTAATCATAGTAACAGTAGGAAATTTTTAATTTTGTTGTTAAGTGTACCTAATATTCTTGCAGTGTATGCTGTCTATGCAGAGCTTAATTGGCGAACGCTGATGACTCATCAGTGATGAGACTAGCAATTAGCATGGACACGAACCAACGTCGGAAATGAGTAATGGCCCAAAGGCAGTCATAACTTGGCTTGGAGTTGTTGGGATGGGTCAGGAATGCGCTCGATAAGATTGTGGGTGACTAGGTCTTGCCTTAAATTGAATTACTTTACTTTTTTACAGACGACTACAGCACCGTAGTTAAACTTGTAAACCGATAAAGTTAATAGATTATGCATTATAAAGTTACTTATAAAGAAAATTAGTAAAAAGTATAATTTAGATAATGCTAATACAGTTAGTACAACTTCCCCCAAACCAAACCAATTCGATTTTATAATAAACCACCCTATAAGGCTCTGAATAATAAAATGCTAATAAATGCAATACCTTCTAAGGCCAACAATAGTTTTTACCTGCAAAACGGGAAGCAATATCTCAATTATTCTTGATTATATATTTATTATTTATCTACAGAAATAGATTGCCAAGCTACCAAAAATAAATAACATTCTAATTGCGAAACACCTCCAGAACAAGTATTATTTTTTCTGCCATTTCCACAAATGAATCACGTAAATCTGCTGGAATCAAGATATATCTCCGTATATTTACATAAGACACCTATGACAGCTAGGCCACCGCCATAACTCTCCGGCAGAGCTTGAGGCTGGGATCTGCGCCATTGAGCTGCCAGACACGATGACTTTATATGGCCAAGCCGAGCGCCAAGCGACGCGCCATTGTCTGCCACCGAACAAAGTGCGAACCTGCGGAGGAGGCGACCGGGACCTACACTGAGGAAATATGTGACTTAATTTTGAAATTGTCTAAAAAAAGATTAATAGCTTCAGCTAGTTGAGAATTTTATTAATTAAATAAAATTGTATTATTAAATAAAAGCAAATCCAAAGATTCTTTATATAACTTCTTGGGAATTTTAAGTTACTAGCGCATAAGTAAGATAATTATATATTTTTTAGTTGATGAGAAATAACTCTGATAGAACTAGTTGGGAATTTCAGGGACACATAGATGGAAAAGAAACAAATAATACCTAGGGATCGGTGATTAAAATACTAAATAGATGGTTAGTAAACATTATGCAATACCCAATTAGTAATTTTTCATATTAGCGAAAGATAATGTCAGTAAAGTTATCATTTTTCTTTAATCAGAGATAATTTCTGCCTTGAAAGTGAAAGTCATTAACGTGTTATTCTGATTACCTTCATTTCTGTTAGCATATTTCTCCCAGTGCCTGAACCC
The DNA here is from genome assembly GCF_030179895.1 of Drosophila kikkawai. Lineage (NCBI taxonomy): Eukaryota > Metazoa > Arthropoda > Insecta > Diptera > Drosophilidae > Drosophila > Drosophila kikkawai. The sequence continues at coordinate 25,082,100 of NC_091728.1, read as the reverse complement.
GTTTGAAGTTGTCGGAAGAAACCGCTCTGAGACTAGCGCCCTGACGTCAGCGATTCAAATATCCGCAAGCAAATCGCGGGGGTCGGCGGCTCTCTGTGGCAAACAACCGATCATTTACATGACAAGTTTTTGTTTTTGTTTTTGTTTTTTAATTTTTTGCGCTCAAACAAGGTGAAATCATATTTTAGAATACGACCCGCTCGAAAGTAACTCAATCGTGTTTGCGAGCGCGCCGCGGAAAGATCAGCTTGACTTTAATACACTCGTAAATAAACAAGAAATCAAACCCAAGATGCCGCTGCGCAGGAAAGAGGACTATATCCCCATCAAGTGCGAGGGCTGGAATGGCAAGTTCGTCTATCCGGATGGCGCTGTCAACAATGTGTCCAAGATCCGTCGGCAGAACCAGAACGTAACCAACACCAACAACTTCTACGGTTTCAACACGGAGCCCATTGTCCTGCCCACCGAATGGGATGGCACCTTTGTCAAGAGCGGCGAGACACGCATTAAGCAGGAGCGAAATCGCTCTGACGATCAGGACTATTTCGATTACAACTCGGAGCCCACTGTCCTGCCGCCGGTCTGGAGCGGTGAGTTCGTCACCGATCCCAACGATGTGCGCTTCAAGCCGGAGCGCAACTTTTCGGATCCCAGGGATTACGCCGAGGCAGCTCGATTCAAGTTGGTGAAGAACTAAGCCCATATCCGATTCGATTCCGATCCTGTACAATTAACCCTGCAAGTTGTGTTTGTTTTGGTTTCGCATTGTACCCTAACCTAAGCGTTTGTTGTATTTAATTTTTATGATATTTATTTGTATGCTTAATAAACCATAGAAAACCAAGAAAAAATCAGACTCAGAGATGCTAGAAAGTTCCGTTGGTGACTTGGTTCGCGATTGGCGTGGGCGGCTCCACACACATTAAGTGACCTTTTATAGACAATAATTCGATCGGGTTTGCAAATTCTCAGTCATAATTATAATATTTAGAGAGAGCAACAGCGATTCAATGATTTTGTATGGCCTTTTTTGAACTGACAGTGAAGATAGCTATGATTGACAATCTCATAGATTGCAAAATGTAAATATCATGAGGAATTTCCATTGATCACAATGTGTACTTACCCTTAAAACATAACTCAACTTGAACTTGCAACTCAAACAAGATAGCATAAACTGTAAAAACACACTCATAATAATTAAAACCTCATGGTTAAAAGCTAATGTGGCTTATATTTTTTGTTTCTTCTTAGAAAATGGCCTCATTCGTTCATTAAATGAGCCTATTAGGCGCTTTCTGTTTGCAAATAGAATTAGTTTTCAAGCTTGCGCAAATATAAAAGCCATGATAAGGGGATATTCGAAGAAGTTCTTGTGAATCTTGGGACCGTAAACACTTTAGGAGCCTCGAAAGAAAGATAATTCAACGTTGTAAATTAAAGAGTGTGATTTTATTATTCGCAAAAGCCAATGCAATATGGGGAGTCACAGCTTTTGTCAGGGGAAGCACGTGCCTGATAAGAAAACGCTCTCGGAAACTGTCTATATAAGGGGTGTACCCTCGACTGATTCGGTTCACAGTCAAGATGCAGATCCAGAGGCTTCTACGAGCTGCAATCATCGTTTCACTTTTGGGTTGCGTCGTCGCCCAGGCCACAGACATCACCGACTCCCTGGATGGTTACATACACGAGAACCAGCGGCAGAACGATGACAGGTTGAAGTTCTATGAGTATCAGTTGGAAAACTTTCGAATCCTGTTTGCCAAGCAGCTGGAGCCCATCGATGTTCAGGCGGACTCAATGCAGCTCAAGCTGGAGGAGGCCTCCGATCGCCTGGGACCCATCGCTCAAATCGACTCCTGGACCAAGCAGTGCGTCCAGAACTATAGCTCCAGCCTTCCAACTATCAGCGCAGCCCGAAAATCCATTACCAGTTGCAAGAGTCCGATCAGCACCATTTTAAACTCGGCCGAAAGCACCCTTAACTTGCTGAAGACCCAGTACTCGAAGACTCTGGTGAACTCCCTGGCCAGCTGTGTCAAGCTGTATTCGACTCAAAAGCTGAACTACACGATGTGTGTGACCAAGGCGGTGAGTGTTCTCTTATCCAAGTTCTTTTTAGAATCAATGCTAATTTAATTAAAATCCCCCCCCGCAGATCGGTGACAACAATAGGTATACCTTGACCAACCAGGACACCTTTAATGCCAACATGAAAAGCGCCGAGTGCTCGGCCAATGAGAAGGTCAGAACCTCCTGGCTATGTACCTTCAAGCAGGTGTACTCCATGAGTTCTGCCGTGGAAATCGCAGTGAGACTCGTGGACACCTGCATTGAACATCAGACGGTGTGCGGCTCGGTTGCCTGCCTCTCCAGCTGTCCCCATGTCACGGGCATAGCTTTGGCGGATGTCCGGGATAAGTCCACCATCACGAATCCCTTCAAGACAGTTTCTGCGGACATGGGTTGTCTGGAGTTTAGATTCAATTGATGGAGGCTCAAGAACGAAGTAAACAGATGTAGTTTTGATGAAAATGTAAAGTAAATTATTAACTTAAATGGTAAAGTGGTGAATTTATGTTTGCTGTTAGAAAAATTTCTTTAGCAACCCCTATTTACTCTATATTTAATATATTTAACTAAAAAGAACGAAACTTTTACAAACAAACGCCTGGCCGAGGCGATAAAGTGAAGTTCCAAAATTCCACAAGCTTTTCTACGAAATAAAGAACAGTTTACTTTCAACCCAACAAACCAAAATTAAATATAAATACTTCTATTAAACAAATATTACCTGTGATATTTAATTATCACAAAAGCGTGCAGCTCAAGACAAATGCTAAAAGTCAGCTGAAAAAATACAGCAATTATTATATAAATTTTTGGCAGAAGGCACCTGCCAGCTATATAAAGCAGTTTGATTGTCATCTAAAACTCACTTAACATCGAAATGTATTACCTGAAAGTGGCTATCTGCTGTGCCATCTTGGCCACAGCGTACTCCCACAGGGAGTACAAGGAACCTCCTCTGGATGTCACTAAGGCCATGTCGGAGTTTCTGCAGCTTCACCAAAGCCATTACGATGAGAGGCTAAGGATGTGCGAGGACACAATAGACAACTTCCGGAGAGCATTCAGTAAGGACATCCAGGCCGTGAAGGTGCAGAGCGAGCTGTTGCAGGCCAAGGTGGAGGAGGCCTGGGCCTGGATAAGGCCATACGAGAAGATTGATTCCTGGCACCGTCAGTGCGTGGCCAACTACAGTGCGGTGCTGCCTTCGGTCAGCCAACTTCGGGCTTCTATGAACACCTGCGGGGTTGAGGTGTATCTGGATGGGATCATAAGTAGTGCCCGGAATAGTTGCAATAATATCAAAAGATATTCCACCTACATTTTGACCAATCACAAGAATACCTGCGAGAGAAACCACAGAAAGTCGCAATTGGGTTTCAACACTTGCCTTAAGAAAGCGGTAAGTGGGAATGCTTATTTTATTAATTTAATTTTATACTTTTATAATACGAAATCAGGTTATCCCGCTTGATGTCGAAGTCGCCAAGAGCTGGAATGACTTTCAAAGGCTTATCGGAGAGGCAGAGTCTAATGCCAGAAATCGCATAAGAACCTCTCGGCAGTGCGCCTTCAACACGATATTTACCACCAGCTACAACATCGGGATAACAAGGCGACTTGTCGTCGATTGCATAGCCAATGAACACATCTGCGGCAGGAGCTCTTGCTCAGCGAGGTGCCCCCATCAAATGTATGTGGGCGTCAAGGACGGTGATTTCAAGGATTTGACCATAAGGAATCCCAACAGGGATCTGGGTTGCTTGGAGTTGAGATTCAAGTAAAGAAATAGGTTAACATACATTTCATCTTGAAGGTTTTGTTTGGGATTATTCAAATATTTATATATGTAGGTATATAGTAGGGTGGATTTTCAATTCCGTTGGCGAATTTTCGTTCCTCCTAAAAGTATGCCACTATTTTAAATGAAAAATATACTTTGATTTTACGATTAACCTTTATTGATTCGAAGATGACTCTGTAGCATAAGTTGCTAATCAAAGTGACAGCAGGCTTAATTAAGATCCTAATTGTAGCTTATCATACATTAGGAAGCAATGGAATCAATTTGGGAAAGATAAAAAATAAGTTTGGTTTTAAGCAAATCAATTCCAAGGTAATAACCTTAAAATATTTTCTAAGTTCTACTTAAGAGTTCTTTCTCCTTTCCGCCAAATGGAACTGATATATCAGGAACCCAGAAACGAACAAAAGACCAGTAGCCCTGGAAACCCTGGCAGAATAAGATGACAAAAAAGGTCTAGACTCGATTTTTCAGGTACCCGCACGACCCATCTCTGGAATTTAAGGCAACTCAAAGGGCACCGCCTTGGGATTTAGTTCTCGGAATCTCGAATCACATAAAACTAGGGATAACTTTGTGTGGGTTTTCGACTAAAAGAATGTCTATTATCGCATTCCCACATCTGGCTGGCAGATGCGTGAGAACCTTAGATCGACATATGGTTTTTGAAACCTGAATACATATAATGAATAGGAACCCTTGGAAGATGATTCTTCGAGGTATTGTCACGGGCCGGGACCGTGTGAAATATTTCAGATGCTTGGGAAACCTTTGAAAATTTGTATTAGGCCAACAGCAAAAATGGTAAGTGAGCCCGGGAAATGTGTGGAGAACGTGTGGAAAATGGGCACGAGCAGGTAGTCAACATGTGTCGATATTTGGGAAAATGTTTGAGAACTAAGTAATCCTTTGTTTGCTCGAAATTTGGGATGTTCATGGGAACATGTTTTTTAGGATGGAGTTTTAAGCCGTGTGAAAATCTTCAAAGACTTGTCTAATTTTTTACCATTTTCAATAGGAGATCAGAAATTCAAGCAGAGAGTGCAGAGACAGATGTTATCCTGTGTTCTTCGAAGAAACTCAAGTAGGACCTGTTGCTTAAAGCCAAAAGGACATTCGCTTGGTCCTTAGTCTTCTGAGGAGAACTTAACGAGTTTCCAACAAGCCGAGAAGAATCATTTATCAGGCCAACAGCCATTGCAGTAGCTGCCACCGAAGAATGTCTTCGAATTCTACCTGCTGACGACCTGGCAAGGTGCAGCTGTTGCCCATGGTAAAAAGAATCGCATTTGTCCTTTTCAAGAAAAAAGAGGCGACGTTAAAAAACAGTTTCCGCCAAAGAAATTGATTTGGCAGCTGCGGCAGCTGCGGGAAAATGATCCTAACCTTAAGTCGTGCTAAAGCATGTGTCCTGATCGTGAGAGTTTTCCGAAATTATCAAGCAGTTGGAAAACTCCCTGACCAGGCCAACAGGAAAAACTGCAGCAGAACCGAAGTTTTCACGAAAATCCAACTACCTGTTGCCGAGGGATCTGGGAAAATGCAGCTAAGATCAATCATGGGACACCCATTTTCCGGGAAACCTGTTGATTTTAAAAAAGGGACCCTCCCTCATTGCTTAAAAAACGGTTCCTCTCAAACAAAAAAATCCTATCTTTTGGGTTGCAGCCGGAGCAGCTGTGGGAACGTTTTCATCTGCCTGGGTCGATTTTCCAACCGTGTGAATTTTCAAAACCAGATGTGATATTTTCGAACTTAAGCACCAGGCCAGCAGAGTGGAAAGCAGCACGGGTCACGGAGTTTTCCACACGAAGCGAGACAGTTGGTACCTGCCAAAGGGTCCTGGGAAACTGCAGCTGCAACGGAGCACACGATGAAACCATTTCCTGCAACCTGTTGCCTGGGAACCCAAGTGAAATGCATTTTTAATTTCGATGCGTCCGTGGGAAAATCTTCTGTCTAGGATCGTGTGAAAATGACATCATGACCAAGAAAAATAGATGCTCATGTACTAGGCGAACATATAAAATAGCAGGACACTCTACATGATTTTCCACAAGGGAACTCTGTTACCTTTACAATTACATATGTACATTACATTTTCCAGCCCAGTTGCTTTCCTTAAGTGGTACTGTGGGAACAATTTTCCGACGATCTTTAAGTCGTGTACGTACAAAATTAGATAGGGATGTAAAATCTTTGTGAGAAAATTCATTGAAGTCTTCAAGACTTCAGAAATTCTTACCAGGAAAACAGAATTTTCACAACTCGAAGGGAGTGATATTGCAAACAAAATACTCTCGGAAAATTAATTCTACCTGAAAAAGAAACAAGCCCTAGCGGTGGGAAACTTGTTGATGTCCTGGGAAAATTTGTAAACATTTTCTCAGATCAAAGATAATGGCGTGTGAAAAATCAATGAACACTTTAGGATCCCAACAGAGAAGCAAAAAGTGGTTGCTTCAATAGAGGAAACTAGGAAAATCCTTGAGAAGCACGTCTTAAAAACGACTCAGTTTTCATGGGAAAATAATTGTGGGTTTGTTGCGTGGGAATCCGTTTCAAGTGGTGGTTAAAACTGACAATTACTAAACAGGCTAGCAGAAGGAGCAACAAGTGGGTTCAGAGCCATCCCTATAATCCATAATTAAACCCAAAAACACAGCCACCGGAAGCAGCGCACGATCGTTAGGAAAGATCTTCCACCAGCAGGATCAACCGGAAGCGAAACCAATTCTTGCGGAAATTGTTATTAATGACAGGAAATGGTTTTTGTTAGCACTCGAAATAACATTTCCCCAAACAGGAAATTGATTTCTAATCTTACCGTTTGCCATTTCCTGTTCCAGCTTCCGTTTCTTTTCAGAATTGATCTTCTTTTTATTTATTTGGGATCGTTTTTTATGCTTACATATTCCTGGAACGCCGTATGCCACATGCTGCGATTTTTTGTCGGTCGAGGCGTGAGAACGTATATCGTCTTAATTAGGCATTTTCTACTAGGCAAGCAGCATCCTTCAGCCAATGATCCTGAGATCATGTTTAAGGAATAACCTGATACGCGAAACCTTAGGAAATCTTAAATCTTTTTATGGATTTCTTTTAGTTTTCTTGTTGCTTTTTGAGATTCCACATTCCCGCATATCACTTTCAATGGGCGTGAGAATGCTGGCTATATATGGAGTACTTTTTAGTGTTCAGGATCAGGGTTACAGCGAGATGGCTAGGACACTTTCAGAGGCTCCTTTCGAAGCGTTTCAATATGCAAATTCGATAAAACTAGCCTCGCTTCGATTAAAATTGCTAACAGGGCAACAGTTTTACCAGCAAGCAGGACACACCTTTGCAGTGTTTACCTGTGAGCAAGGAAAGTGCCAAAAACTACCACCAGAAACTATTCAAGAAGGTGTGTCTTGGGTCTCGCTCTCTCTTTCTGCTTAAGACATTTGCAACCCTCATGATTTGGAGTATCTAAACAAAATGTCTTGGACGTTACCAGGACAACAGCAATCTCGGGAGGAGGGAAGATTACTGCCGACATTCTCACTACACACAAATGAGGGTTGTTCTTGGGACTGGAAACCCAAGACAAACAAAGAAATAAAGAAGTCGTGCCATATCTTGGGCTCTAATAGGGAAACAGAATAAATCGTAGTAGTTGCCTGGGTAAGAACATCTTCAAATCGTCTTGATACCCAGGAGGGTTGAAAGTGTCACCTTTTTTAAGCGGCTTTCAGCAAACCCAAAACCACATTTCGAGGAAATCTCAGAGAGATCAAGAGATCTTTACTTCTCCTTTGAGCTGAAGAGCGAGAGATCTTTGCTTTGTGTTTGAGGCAAAGATCCCACAGCTAATGTGGGCGTAATCCTTTCACGGCAGGTAAAATACCTTGCCTTGGAGCGTGAGAATTTCAATCGAATTTTGTTGATCTTCCAACAGGCGATCAGCAAGCAGCGACAGCATCCATCGCTTGCTCATCTCTCGAAGTTCTTTTTTTTACGCACCGAGCGTGTGAACGAAGAGCCACAAAAAACGACAAGAAAATACTTTGGGTTGTGTGACACGACTTTGAGATACCTAGTACTAACTGTTTTGTAAGGATATAATTTACAGCATTTTTATATGGTATTTTATTCTATGATTTAAAATTGTAGTACAAAGGATGGTGTTTAAATACTTTTGAAAGACATGTGTCAGTAATATTTAATATTTGATCCTTTATTTTAATTTCTAAAGTTACAATTTAGTTGTAGAAAATGTATTTCAATAAAATTATTAACTGTTTTATTAAATTGATATGATTAATATTATTTATTCACCTTGATTTAAATAAATTTCAAAGTCCCAAGTAATTTCTGCGCACCCTTCGGTATGTATCAGCACAGGGTCTCTCCTTACCTTCCATATGTACATTTCCAAGAGCCTAATATACTCTTGTACCCTTGCAGCACTGAGTATACGTTGTGAGAAAACGAAGTTCCAAAAAACCAACAAAAACGAGAGTTGAGGATCGCGTGGGAATAAATGCCGAACCGGTGGCAGGAATGTAACGTATTTTTTCACACGGCTCCTGCAGATAAGGCACCCCTCGCCCCTCTCCGCATCGTCTCTCACAACTCTGAAATTATATGCACAGGCTTAAATTAGTTGTTAATTGTTTTCCCTGCGACTCTCTTGATCCCCGGTTCCTTTTGGCATGTGCTCGCGTGAGAACTGGGAATTGAGACACTGGAAAAGGGACCAGGAGAGCAGCAGACAGCGCTGGTAGCTTCCACTTTCCAGCCTTCGCCCGCTCGCTCTCTGTCTCCTTTCCCTTGCCGCCTGCCTTGTTGTTGGTGTTGCTTCGTCCAACGAGATCCTCGATCGTTACGTGAAACGGATGTGGATGAGGATGTGGATGTGCATGTGTGTGTGGCAGAGTGGAATTTTGTATTGCCTTTCGGTGTGAACGGGAGTGTGTGCTGTTTGTGGAGGGTTTTAACGGCCGTCTGTTTGTCGCGGTTCGCTTGTGTCAACATCGTGTGGGAAATTCCCGACCATTAGCCGTTACAAGAATGAGTGCTGTGTGAAAAAAGGAATTGGTCGTGAGAACTTTTGGTTCTAAGGCCAAAACTTCGATCAGGAAAGCAGAACGAAAGTGAAGGTGAAGGCAGCGGTGTAAAGTTTAAAGCCGGTGAATATTTGTATTTCTTGTGGACTCAAAACATGTCCAACTCAAGGGCCCATCTGATTAGAATGTGAGAGTTACAACTCAAGGGACAATCTTATTAGAATGTGAGAGTTCCTGTTGAATATGTAGAATACATTATCATGGAAATTAGAAAGGTGGCTGGAAGGTTAGGTGAAAAATGTATTTTGTAAAAGGTTATTAATTCAGAAGAAGTTAGAGTTCGAATTTTTTGAATTTGTTAAGTAAAAAATAATGGCCTTAAATACAAAAATACAAAAAAAACATATCAAACATTCATATTCTCGATAAGTATCAATATCAAAGCCAATCTAACCATTTCAGAAATTAGGATAAAGATTAATTACAATTTTAAATTCAATGTGTTAATATGTTCACCAAATTAATATTACTACAGGAAGCCTTCCGAAATGAAATTAATGCTCCTTGGCTTAACTGTGATATTTAAAAAGTTAAAAATGGGACATTTTCCCAATTAATTATATAAAATCCTTATAATCAACAAATGTATTTACTTTAGGTATTTTTAGAAAAAAAGCGAATTCATATGCCATCTCTTTAGTCATTAATATTATTATAATAAAAAAGACAAAATTAACTGAAATTGTCATAATTTCTTGCCAATTACTGATTAAAATTAAAATTTGTTCCGAAACAGATTTAACAAAAAATCAATATACATTTTATGTTTAATAATAAAAAAAAGTATCACACATAATAAAAAGTATTCAATATTTTGGCAATTATTTAGCGTTTTACAGTATTCATTTATGTGTAAAAAGTATTTTGAAATATAAAATGTATGTAAATAAAACAATAAATCCTCAAGGTTTACAAAGATATACAAGAGCATAGAGAAAGAGTTAAAGGTCACAAAAGTGTAGCATTCGAACAGGATAACATCATTGGAAAAGCAGCAACTGACGAATCCAATTCTCACAGGTAAAATGGATTTTCGCCCAACATTGAGATGAAAATCATTAAAGCGCATCCATGTATATCGAATGAACAGGAGAACAATCCCGACAGACTATTGCCAGGGAAAATGTACCTTCCTTAAAATCGTATTTACGAGAAATCTACATGAAATTAAAGAAATTCCAAAGTCAGTGAAGCGTGACCAAGATCACAAAATAAACCAGGTTAACATAAATCCCAGCAAAGGATAGAAACAAGGAAAATGCATCCCGAAAAATTACTTGCAGCATCACCTGCATCGCGGGAAACTACCTGCAGCGTCACCTGCATAGATTCTCGCTTCTAAGCCACCTACTGTCTCTATTGCAAGCCTATTCGAATGCTTTAGTTTTCATCAAATCAACCCTTTTTATTGCTATCAGGTGTGCCTAGAAAAATGTTGGGAGGAAATTATCTGCAGCATCTACAGGTAGAGCTGTTCTCACCTATGGAGTTTGAACTCTGAACCGTCTTTTAATCTCGGGATTATGTCGGATTTGCTGTTCTCCTGTTCGTATGTTACAGTTCCTAACTCTTTTCCTAAGGCTGTCTATAAACCGAAAAAGTTGTATACGTTTTTAATACCAATTTCAAAACTGTCTCTAACCATCATAAAAAATATACTTTTTTTTTATTAATATGGGAGAAGTGAAAATCAATGAAGCATAAACAATAAACGACAAAAAATCATAAGCTGCAATTGGAAATCTTTGCAAGCAGAGCAGAAAAATGTATCAGCATTATCAGGGCTTTTCCTTTACTTTTCCAGCATCCTCCTTTTCATAAAGAACCCGATTTTCCCAAAGGAAAAGCCACAAACACAATTAAAAAGCAGTCAAATGTTGGCATTAAAATAACTTTTTACAGTGTTCTTTAATGAAAAAAGTATTATTTTTAATTTTGAACGAAAAAAATACTCAATTTATATGAGGAATATTATTTTATAATTATAGAATTTATATTTAATATTTAAAATATAGGAAACTTAACATAAATAAACAAGATATAAATTTGATAGAAAGTTGTGTCAAAATTATAATTTCTTTAAATAAACAACTCAAATAATAACTAAATAATATATTAAATAAGTAACTATAATCGCATAGAAATATGGGGATTTTCACAGAAAGGTCTACTGTGGCCAAAAACCTAAAAGTTCTCAAAAACCTTGTTTTGAATATATGTAGTTACTTAAGAAAGTGTTCCAATTGATCAAACTTCTAGCATATTTTAAAACAAATATTGAAATATTTGAATGCCTTGTAGAGCAAACTCGAGTTTTCGTTATTTTTATTATGAACTTTATAAAAGAGGACTTGCCTTGGTTTGGTAATAACTGCTAACTAACATTACTCAGAGATAATAAAGTAAAGTAATTGAATTAAAAATAAAATGCAAGTCATTTTTTAAGAAATACCCATGAAAGAACTAATAATAAGCTATATGTTAAACCTTTTATCAAAAATAAAAAATTTTCTTCCAACAGTTTTCTTAATTTGAATACCTACGAATGCCTCGTGCTCGATTTTGAAAATGCCCATATACATAGTGCACGATATCAATCCTTCAATCGAAAGGGAACCCCCAAAAAACCAGAAACATCGCCACGAACGCACCATTAAGTAATTCAGTTACGCACAAGACCTGCAATCATCTTGCCGTTTTCCCATTCCCCTGCCTTGCCCCTTCCCAGCACAAAATCAAATTCCACCACCATTATACTGTTAAGGAACGAGAACCCGAAACAAAATCCAAAGAAACATCGCAGCCAAAAGTAAACATCTTCTCGGCGCCCTCAAAACTCTGTGTGCCTGTTCCCGTCCAAGACATTTACAAGCATCAAATTACAAAAGAAAAGGAAGTCCAGATTATGGGGCACGTGCCAAGAAAGTAGAGCAACCCCGAAGAAAGGCAAGGAGAAGCAGCCGCCGCCAGTCTTCTTGGTTGCTTGCTCCGGCAGCCTGGGTTCCTGTCACTTTGACAGCCAATTAGCGATCATCAGCCAAGATTATCAGCGGGAAATTATAGGGTCCCAAATTGCCCGCAGCGAGGGACACGCCTCAAGAGTGCCTCCGATCGAGAGCAGCGAAGTGAGGCAAAGCGATCCCTGTGAGTATGCATAGCTAGGTACATATGGTAAGTATGTTTTTAAACGACTTAATGAACCCCGATGTTTGTCACGATAATTCCATGTTTTTCAATAGGCTCACAGCGACTGCAGCAGGCAGGGGAGGGCCCGAAGAACGAACACCAAAGACCCTCATAATGACCGGCAGCACGCATCGAATTACAACTGCGATGATTGGGTCCAAGGAACCACTCAAGTGGCAAAAGCAGCGCAAAAGTCTGGAAAACTGGCTACTGAACGCTGCCAGCCTGTTACGATTTCACGCCGTATTAAAATCAACAGGAAGCGATCGCATCCAATTATAGAAGATACACTAGGAGAGGGGTTCAAATGTGTTCCTGTGACCTCCCTGCTCTCACCTTCTGCTGACCTGTTCAAAATCAATTAGCAAAACAAACAAGAAATCCAAACCAATCCATCCATCAAAGTCAGTCTTTGTTGTGTCGATTTCCAGGAACAGAACACAGAAGAAATATCCCTCGGGGCACCGCCTGCGGTTTAAAGTGCAATCAAGCCGAACGTGGCCATCAGGGCCACAGCATCCCAAGCGCACGAGATTCAGAGGGTCTTCTACCTTTGCTCGCCTGATCTCTACCTGCTTGAATACGAGGCCAAAGACAGCTAGAGGATCTCGGCTTTCGCTGTTCTGTTCTCCCGTTCGAATGATACAGATTTAAGCCTTTGGGCCTTTTGTCTGCCAGGGATTTGCGGTGATCTTGGCCCCTCAGGGCAACCACAAACACACATCTCACAGGTCAGAGACTCAAAATGAAAGCGAATGGGTGTGTGGGAACCTCCTCGCTCTGAGCCATTGTGTGAGTATGCTGCTGCCTAATCCCCGAGGGCATCATCATCATAAATCATAATTAGAAAACCGTCGGAGCATGCATAAAGTGTAGCAAACGAACAGGTGAACAGAATTGCCAGCCAGCTAAGATTTCAGGTCCCTGCTCTGGCTTCAATTTAACAACAACAATACCATCATCGGCAGCAGCGGCAGCATCCGTGCTATTATGTTTCCATGATGATTGCCACTGATGCGCATCGATGCATAATTTTCGAACAGGTTCACAGCAAACCCAGCGGAGGCCCGGCCCTCCCAAGGAGGAGTCAAGGAGGGAGAGCATCTCTGGCCATGGGAAAACCCACTGAAGCGCACTCGCGTGTATCCAGGGAACAGGTTAACACGACGACCAGCAGCAGGAGATCTCTAGCACCCACCAAACCAAGAAGATCCACAAACGTTGACCCAATTTTGAACTCTATTCCCATGACAGATGATGAGAACATCTGGCGGAAAATCAAAGAAGCGTAACCAAGATGTTAAAGGCGAATAGGTTGGCATAAATACGAAGCCGTTCTCGAGGGCTAATTTATTTATGCAATAGCAAATGTTTTCCCTATTATAAGTAGTACATAGATAAGTGCATGTTTGCATTTCTTCAAATGCTTGTGTTTACATAAACATTGATTATTTACTCACCACAAGCAATCCGAGTTCAAAATCATTGGAACGGAAAGACTTGGAATAAAGTATCAGGTTCACAAAATTGCCAGAGTAAAGATCGCTACAAGATCTCCTGCACATGCATTTCCACACAGGGCAGCATTGTTGCTAGATTTCCCTCTGAAAACATAAGCAGGTAGCAAGATAGAAACAAAAATCCAGAGAAGGAGAAAATTGTAAGAAAATGCTGCAGCATCATTAGACAAAGCTATATACCTGCAAAAGGTCAAAACAAAAAAATCTCCTTTTATTTCCTATGAGCTAGCTAAAATTCTTGTTCGCCTATTCAAATGCTACATTTTAGACCAGTATAGACAATGGTTTTGTAAGCTATAATGTAAATAAAACCGGCACATAAATACATAATACATAAAGGACAAGTGAACAACATCTTCTGAATAATATGAGTTTTCCTACATTTCCTACCGATACTTATATACACAAGATATTAGGATGTAAACAAGCGTTAACAAGCATTTAAGGATAACTAGGTTTTCATAAACAGAAAAAGGATCATTAAGTAACCCTGCAATGTAACTCAAAGACCCCTGTAAACTCTCAAATTGTGTACCTTTCGAATGCATCTTAGCCCAACAAATAATAAAGGTTAACAACGATCAGCCAACAAATAATCTTTAAAGGCATGGAGAAAGAGTTAAAGGTCACAAAAGTGTAGCACTCGAACAGGATAACAGGGTTGGAAAGACAGCAACCTCAGAACCCAATTTTCACAGATAAATTGTATGTATAAAGAAAATATATGAAAGGTAAGCAGCATCCCACAACAATGGGATGAAAATCATTAAAGCGCATCCATGTGTATCGACGGAACAGAAAAACAGCTCCGGCAGACAGGAAAAATGTATCTTTCTTTAAAAGCATTAAGTATTTTCCAAAAATCAGTGAGGTGTGTCGGGGAGTATGAAAATTAATAGGTTAACATGGTTTAAAGAAGGATATTTCATAATTTGATTTCATTCCATGTTGTTTCCCAATATTAGGATATTTGTTAGATTTCATTCCCTAATATCCAGAATCCAGTGAATCGTGACTAAAATCACAAAATAAACCAGGTTAACATAAATTCCAACAAAGGACATATGCAAGGGAAATGCATCCCGGAAAATTACCTGCAGCATCACCTGTACCGCCCAGCATTACCTGCGTATATTCTGGCTTCTAGGCCACCTACTCACTCTATTGCTAGCCTATTCGAATGCTTCAGTTTTCATCATATCAACTCTATTCATTAAAAAAATGATTTTTCCAATTAAATGTTCTTTAGAAATAATAAAAATCAAATTTCGGAAAACCAATCAAGTGAAACCGAAATGTGAAAATCTAACAGGTTGGCATAAATTGCAATCAGTTGTGTATGGAATTTTGGAAGGAAAATGACCTGCAGAATCTACAGGTAGAACTGCTTTCACCTGTGGAGTTTGAACTCTGAACCGAGTCTTTGATTCTGCGTCACTTTGTTGCATTTGTTGTTCTTCTGTTCGAATGCTTCAGTTTACAGCATCTTAACTCTTTCCCTAAATTGTTGATTATGAAAAAACCTGTTTTAGAAGAAGTTTTAAAGAACCAGTTTTAGAATATATCAAAACATGAAAAAAATTTATATTTTTATAGGAGAAACGAAAATCAATGAAGCATAAACAATGAACCACAGGTGAACATAAACTGCACACAGGAATCTTTTCAGGAAAATCTATTCAGCATTATCAGGACATTTCCTTTTACTTTGCCAACATTTTTCTTTGCTTTTCCCCTGCTGTTTCCCTATTCGAATGCTACAGTTTACCAGAAGCTAACCCTTTACATTAATTTCATTTTTTTAAGGAAAGATAGAAAGGTAGCAGATAATGGTTCTTAAGGAAAATATCTAGATATATATATATATATGTATGTAAAATTGTTTAAAAATATGATTTAATTTAAAATTTAAAATAATTTTTATTTAAATAGATTTATTAAAATCTTTGTACAATAAATATAATTTGAAAGGTTCTATTTCCAATAAAAAACAGCATCACAGTTCATCGTAAAGAAAATTTCCCAAATTAAAGGAAAATAAAATAAATACAATTGAACTCACAATTTATAATCTACGCAAAGAGTTAAAGAGTCACAAAAACTATAGCATTCGAACAGGCTGGCAGACTCATTCACAAGGACACCCATGTGAAAAACATTCTAAACCAAAATGTGGGTGCCGTTTCAGGTAGACAACAACTCCCTTAGAATCGAGAAAATCTCCAAGAATTTTCATGGAAAATCATTGAGCCGTGACCGAGCGGATTAGGCGATCCGGCCAGCATCAAAATGCACTACAATATTGTGGCGAAAAACTATTAGGAGAAATATTGGAGAAATGTCAAAGAGCATCTTAATCCTGAATCAGTTCCGAGAACGAAATCAATGGAGCGTGACCAACTGGATCAATGGATCAGGTTTCCAGCAAAGAAACCAAACGAAAAACTGAATCTCATCGTATATTGAATGATCTACAGGAGGGAGATAATCCTCTCCTGATCCCATTCAGCAGATCACTGAAGCGTGACCAAGCCGCCCAGGTTGTCAAAATGGGATAGTAGGTGGAAATCGTGCATTGGAAAACCGAATCCAGCATCCGAAACGAAAGTGCGATCACTGAAACGAACCCCAAAAAACCTCGCATGCATTTTGTTAAATATACAAACATTTGTATATGTATACATAAGTATGTACATATAACCCAAAGCCCTCATCGAGGTAGTGTGAGATGCACTCGGATGCAGTTGGATGCACTGGGATTTACTCGGAGGCAGGCGGCATTTGCTGCTCGCCTAGTCAAAGGTCACACTCGGATGCACAACGAAAACAGACGATGATCTGGGCTGGCGTGTGTGGGGATTAGCGTGGGAATTAGAGATCAAACGGGAGTTTGCTGTATGCATTAAAGAGTTAAATGATGCAAATGTGTAGCACTTCAGCAGGCGAGCATAACACCGGGGAAGCCCCTCACTCCGCCACAGCATCCCACTTGAACTTCCCACGCATTCCCCGAAAACACATGCTGATGTGTCGCCCTTCCGCAGGTCACCAGCAGCCCGGGAAGAGTGCACGTTTGGAGAGATTTGTGACTGCCTGGAAATGCTGTTGACCTATTCACATATTTAGAACCAAAACAAAACAAAAATAAGAAACAAACATACAAAAACACACAGTTGTTCGTCATGCTCCATGGGGGTCGGGGTCGGGGTCACCACTCTCGCTCTCTCTCCGTAAATATGTCATTGTGAATTTGGGGGAAAAACTGTAGCATTTAAATAGGAAATCATAAAATGAAGAGCTATGCTGTCAGTTCAAGAAAAACCCCCGAAAATTCCCTAAGCAGGTAGCAGCGGCCAGAAAATCCGGCCAAGCGTTCACTTTCCACACGCACTCTGTGCGTTCTTCGCGCCTAGTGAATTTCAATTAGTTAAACAAACAAGCCAGTTGTATTGTTAAACATTTGCCTTCCATTTTATTTAAACAAATTCGTGGAAAGCGGAAAGGGCCTGGGCGATCGTGTGGCTTGTGAAATCCAAACACACACAACAATGGACCGAAATCGTGGCGGAACATTTTCCCAGACAATGCAGCCAGCCGTAGAAAATCTCAGTCTTCCAGCGTAGGAGGAGACCTGCTCGGGATCTGCTCGCCTGGTGGCCAGTGTTACACTTCGCTACACTTGTGGTTACGAGGCACGGCATGGGATGCTGCAATGGCGTGACACAATCACCCCCAGGTCAACCCAACTCAACTCGACTCGATTTCTGGTCTCGCTTCGTCGCGTCTCTTGGCAACCGAAATAGAAAAGGTGACTAAGAAACGCGATCGTCGATTGCTCCTCGCCTGCTACAAGCGAAGACCTTGGCTCCAAAAAGTGGTGCAACATGTTGAAGTTGAGGCCCCAAGATTTGGAGACGCGTCTTCGGTTGCTTTCTTATTTTCGCTGTGCACCTATTCGTTTCCAAGACCTTTGACTTTCAGTTTTTTGACAAACTGCTCCCCAAAGAGACCTTGGCGACGCCATTCCCCAACCCCATTTCCATTAACTCCATAATTTTGTCGCATCTCAGGAGAAATTAATCATAATTTCGGGAAAAATTACAAAAATGTTCGATGCCTAATCACAGGGTCACAGAAATGCCGAAAAGATTGGTATTATCGCTGCATTTCTACACCAAAGTCTTCAGAGCCATCCATGTTTGTCTTTCTTGCTCGCCCGCTGTGTTCGTGGAAAGAGAAGAGGGCAAAGACTTGCCTATTCGCTCTGGCTCGCCGCCTACTCTTATTGGAAAGTGAAAAGGGCATGCCTATTGTTTCCTCTCTCCACTTCTTCTTCTCTCCCACGCACTTGGAAATAGGCCGCTGCTTTGCTTGCTACATACTTAGATACATATGTACATAGTCAAAAGTATTAATAACAAACCAATTGTTGCACATTCCAACTTCCTTTAGTTATTATTCTTTTTTTTTCATAAATTTCCCTAAAATAGTTTTCATCGCGTAGCTTGATTTATGCAGAAACTGCCCAAAATGGATTGCGAAAGATAACGGTACTTGGGACAAGGATATAAGCAAAAGAGCAGAAGCATGTAAATTGTCAAAAGTATTTACACACGTTTATTTTTGCCTCATAAGTATTTACACAAGGCAATTATTCTAGGGAAATTTTTGGATGATCGCTGTCGTTTTCTCGTTTTGATGTCTTTAGTCTAAAATACTAGTTAACTGCTTTAAGACTCGAGAAATATGTCTTCCTCTTGTCCAGAGATCGGCGGGATGTCTTCATTTGAGCCTTCTTCTGATCGTCGTGTTGGTCAAGGAAGTCGCTAGACGATTGGTGTGAGCTGTGAGACGTTCGTTATACCGACTCGAGTGCCGGTTGATCTGCTCCCGCTCCATGATAGAGTGAATGTGGAGGTAACTTGCCAATAGGGTTGTCGAAATATTTAAAAATATCGTATCGATGATTTTTTTTTTTTTTTAAATATCAAAATGATATTTGATATATCAAAAAAAAATATCGATTTATCAAATATTTTTGATATTTTTGTTTTATTATTATTTTTTTTAAATTTCAATAACCACTAAACATTAACTCACATACGATCTTAAATTATATTTTTAGATTTTTATTTTATATTTATTACTAAATGAAAGAAAACTATATTTATTTTTACTTTCTTTTGCTTTTATTTATATTAAAATGAAAGAAAACTATATTTATTTTTACTTTCTTTTGCTTTTATTTATATTAAAATCAAATCAGAACAAAAATTTATCTTATATGAAAGATAATAAAAACATGCTTAAATAATAATAAAGCAAACGTTTTCATTATACCCTTGCAGGGTATTATAATTTCAGTCAGAAGTTTTCCAACGCAAGAAAGGAGACCTTTCCGACCCTATAAAGTATATATATTCTTGATCAGCATCAACAGCCGAGTCGATCGAGCAATGTCCGTCTGTCCGTCCGTCTGTCCGTTTCTACGCAAACTAGTCCCTCAGTTTAAAAGCTATCTGAATGAAACTCCGCATAAAGTCTTCTATATACTCGAAACGGGCCGGATCGGACGACTATATCATATAGCTCCCATACAAATGTTCGATAAATTTTTAGAAAAAAAATTCTAACCTGACTGTTTTTCAACATTTTTGCATCATTTTTTAAATATGTCCATTTTATAATATTTCAGAATTTTGGTATGTTTTATGAAAACAACTTAGTTGTTTTTCAACGTTTTTTCATCTACTCTGAGATATAGGCTTATTTTATTATTTCAGAATTTTGGTATACATTTTATGAAAATCGGACAACTGCCATATATCTGCCATAGAAACGATCAGTAGACGTAGAGAAAATGTAAAGCTGGGAATGCAAAACTGTAACTGTCAAACAGTAAACATAATAAGTGTAGGTAAAATGTAATGAACTATACAAACTTCGGCGTGCCGAAGTTAGCTTCCTTTCTTGTTTTAGGTTCAGTTTCATTTTTTCCGCCGAACTAAGGCTTTAACAGTATCTTATATGAAAGATAACAAAAACATGTTTTCTTTCCTTGTCCCGATAAAAAGTGTAACCGCCTTAAACATCAAAAAATATCTCAAAAAAATATCGATAAAATATGATAATTTTTCAAAAAAAATATCACGATAAAAATATTTATTTTTTCGCAAAAAATATCGATATATTGATATTTTGATATATTTTCGACATCCCTACTTGCCAAGGCATTGTTTCTAATGTACCTCAGTAAAATTGATATATGTGCATCGTGTTTTTCTTAATTTTTTTGTAACTCCTTTATGTGACACTTTTAAATTTATTTTATTTATATAGATAGTAGATGTACAAAATGAATCAGCTTAGAAAATATTTAATAATTCATTGTTTCTTATTAAGATAATAATTTAAAAGTATTCTTCATAGAAAATTGATATATGTGCAAAAATGAGTTATTGACAAAAATAGAATTATATAAATTTGTAATATTGATTAAATGTGTTTTTAATATGAAATAGTGTCTCCTTTTATCTGCTCCAATAATTTCAACTGCTTCGGCATTGAATTAACCAAGTTTTGGAGGACGGTTATATCAATATTTGCCCATTCCTTTACTATTGCCTCCTTTAAGTCTTTTAGGCTCTCAAATTGCCTTCCGCCTCCGAAAACTTTATGTGAGAGGGTGCCCCAAAGATCCTCAATCGGACTTAAGTCCGGACTTATAGCTGGCCACTGCGTCAAGGAAATTTTTGTTTGGATTCCAGAAACCGTGAACGTGTATGGGAGCGGTATCCTGTTGAAAAACAATATTCTCGGGATGGAACTCTTGCGAAAGGGGTACCAGCTCACTTTCATTAGAACAGGCACAAAGCATATGGGAGATTTACCAAAGAAGTTAAAAACTGCCCAAACCATTAGAGATCCACCACCGTGGTTGCGTCTGTGGCAAGTTAGCTGGGGATGCCTAGGGTCTCGCCAATATTTTTGATTTACATCAGGCCCGTCTAAATTCAATTTTTTTTCATCACTAAATATGAGATTACGAAATTAGCTGTCCCAAAATTAATATTTTTCATATAGTCAAGTCGAGCCATTTTATGGCGTCGCAATAGCTTAGGTTTTAGCACCTTTGCTTCAAGTCTGAGGTTCGAGTCCCTTTTGCAGACTTGTTGCACCCTTTGTCTAGTTATTGGCAACTTCAATTCTTTTTTAATTTGGGCGTAACTCATACTTTTTACAGTTGCCAAGCTCTAATGTGTCGCTAAGTCCTGCCATCAACCTTAGGAACTGCAACTTTGCCGTCGTTCTGAGCTTAATTTTGCGATGACTTTAGGAAACTTGTTATTGTATTCCGTTGCCTATTAATTGTTGTAGCAATAACACTCACTTTGACGCCACATTCGGCCATAGTTTTTTCTCTAATCTGCTCTTCATCCGTTAATTCGGTTCTCCGTGGGATTTTAATCATGGAGTATCGTTTTTTTAACCCAGCTCTTTTAAAAATAGCCCAATATAAAATATAATTAATTTTTAGTGAATAAAATCACAAATTTAATCACTTTGTTCCATTAGAATATGACCGGGTCGCCCTCCAAACGTAAATGAAGCATATTGCACATTTATCAACTTTCTATTAAAAGTAGTTCTTCGTGTTCTTTTTTACGCTAATGGTACTACAAATTGGGAGCTAATAAAAACCCAATGTATGCAGCAATATTAGCATATATAAGGGAAAAATGGTGTGTACTTAAAAAAAAACTATCGCTATTAAAACGACAGTTATATAGAAAACAAAATTTGCACATATATCAATTTTACTGAGGTACCAAGGGGCATTACCAATTCATGAAGTTCGAGTCAGAAACCATGCTCTCAATTGGAGGCCTTACTAAAGTCATCGAAGGTACAACAATTGACTTAAACAGCAACATTTTGTTGCCAAGGCTGAGCTTGCTCGTTGGTCTAAGCAACCAGTTGTGATTTTTAAACTTAGCACAATAGGAAGCTGCTATAAATTTACCAGAACTATTTTTTCACGTATAATTATTACGTTCCCTAGTTATTTTTCTTATTCTTGACGTAAGTAAAACGTGGATAAATACTTTTGACAAATTACATACAGCTGTGTTCGCGGAAATAGCAGTGCCCACGACTTGCACGTTTAAGATTGGAAAATATTGTTACAAACACTATTTTCATTAAAAAATCTTTTCATAAAGGCTTAGTGTATTTAACTATTAACAATACCACAATCATTTCATTTAGGTAACATAAACCTTTTAAAAGATATATATACATATTGGTGTATGATATGTATGGGACCTACCTACCATGATTTTTATGCCACCGTGTTTTACTGTCTATAGCGTATGATTTGGGTGGTTCTATGTATTTGGAGGTCGACGGACATATTTTCTTGTCCTATTCCACCAAATAAAACCAGTTTCAAGTCATTTGTCCAACGGATATTACGCCATTTAAATATGGGCAGTTCAAGTGGCTCTTGTCAAACTCCAATCTGGCCTTGATATGCCAAGCAAAGACACCTTCCATGGACTTTGCGAATTGAAATTTTTTCAATAAGTCCCCGGCGGATGGTCACATGACTGGATCCCATGCCAATTCCCGCTTTTATAAACCTAGAGGATGCAAAAAGACTAGTTTTGCTGAAGCGAAGTACGCGTCGAGCCTCTACAATTGGGGTTTTGCGAGTCCCACCTTGGTTTCATTGGGTTCGGTTCATATTTTATGGGATTATAAACTCTTTTAAAAGAACAATTCGAAAGACTGGG
Source organism: Drosophila kikkawai (assembly GCF_030179895.1). Taxonomy (NCBI): domain Eukaryota; kingdom Metazoa; phylum Arthropoda; class Insecta; order Diptera; family Drosophilidae; genus Drosophila; species Drosophila kikkawai. The sequence continues at coordinate 25,059,608 of NC_091728.1, read as the reverse complement.
AGTTTCTTTACATGTTTGCCCTTCTTTCTAGGCTAAAGAATCACATCAGCGTTGTAAAGGTGTATTATCGTATAAACTATAATAACGACCTTAATTAAACTAATTTTTCGCAAAAATTAAAAAAAAAAATCCGGCACTTTTAGTGGTAGAAAATTAAAAACTGCTATTTCATTGAACAGCCAAAACGAGCTGCATGTGTGAAAAAATATCTATGAAACATAAAAATAGAGCAAATCTAACGGAATTTTTTCTCGATTCTTATCTTTATGTTCCATTTTACAAAAACAATGTGCAATATATCAACTAACAAAATGGAATATGCCAAAAAAAAAAAGGTTTTAAAGTTGTTCCTCTGTCGCACTTTTATTTCAGTGAACACAGCTGTACATACATATGCCATCAGTGAACTTAATTTTCGAGAACTCTTGGAGCTTATCGATTCCAAGAATTTTGAATGATCTTTAGCTGACCATGATTCCTGGAAATCGGGCTTAATAATTATAATATAATAATAAATTTCTTTGGAATTAAGAAAATAGATTATGCTGCAAATTTATTATTTAAAGGCCCACCGATACGACACTTTCACAATCACTCGACGTCTTCTCAGTCGAAATGAAGTGCCTTCTGCTTTCACTTGCTCTGCTCGAACTGCTGCTCTGGCACAAAGGATCGGCACTGTTACTGGACAAGAACTGCGCCTGGACCGACGACGAAGTCGTACCAACCAATACTCATTGGATAGCAGTAGTAAGAAGCAGTTTTTTTACTTGCGCCGGCACGCTGATTTCCAAAAGTGAGTAAGAGATTTTAGATTAAAGAAATTATGAAATTATGAAATAACTTGTGCCCCCTTTCAGACTATGTGCTCACTGCCGCGCAATGTATATATGGTCAGAGGGGGCCTATGTAAGTATCACACATTTTAGGGTTGAGATGAAAGTTTTAACATTTTCCATTAAGGTTTGTTCAACTGGGGGAAAGGCACTTCAATGTGAGCCGCGGTATAATGCATCGTGGTTATGGAATGCAGCCCGGTCCGAATGATATTGGATTGCTAAAACTCGACGGTGAAGTAAACTACAGCACCGGTAAGCATAATATTAGATAAATAAATATATAAATTATATTTATGTTTTTTATTTTTAAATGTATAAATATCGCCTTAATTTTAGATCACATTCGACCCATCTGCATCTTAATGGATGCCGCCTCTGTGTTGCAAAACATTAATCGATTTTCTGCCTTTGGCTGGCGCAAACCGAAGGCCGGAGACGATAGCCCAGTACTGACCACCCACCAGTTAAGGCGTCTCCCTTCGGAGAAGTGCCAAAGCGACATGCTTCCGTTGACTAACAAGCAATTCTGCGCCGACAGCGAGGTGGGCGACGGAAGCTGCAATGGCGATGCTGGAGGACCCCTAGCCGTCATCATAAATAATCGCCCAGTCCAGGTGGGCATCACAAGCTATGGCCCTAAAAGTTGCAATGGTCCTGCGGTGTACACAGACGTGACGAGCTACACCCGCTGGATAGCTTCAATTGTACGATATTAAATAATAATCACAAGCATCAAGAAGATTAAATTCCAATAATTTTTGATATTTTTCGCACAATAAAGGAATTTATCAATCAGAGCTTAGTCACTTGATCCAGCATCTGAATATACGTTGCATATATGTACATACATATGCCATCAGTAAACTAGATTTTACAGAACTCTTGGAGCTTATGGATTCCGAGAATTATAAATGACCTTTAGCTGACCATAATTCCTAGAAATCAGTCTTGTTATTTCTTAAAATAAAAATTTGCCAGTCGAATTCTGTATTTAAAGGCTAACGGATACGCCGCTATTACAATCACTCGACGTCTTCTCTGCGGAAATGAAGTGCCTTCTGCTTTCACTTGCTCTGCTCGAGCTGCTGCTCTGGCACAAAGGATCGGCACTGTTACTGGACAAGAACTGCGCCTGGACCGACGGCGAAAACATACTAACCAATACTCCCTGGATGGCCGCAGTAAATAACGAAAATGGCCTTAAATGCGGTGGCGCGCTGATTACCAAAAGTGAGTAAGTTTTATTTTTACATAGACAACATTTTGAAACAACTTGTGCCCCTTCAGACTATGTGCTCACTGCCGCGCATTGCTTATATAATCAGAAGGCGCCCATGTAAGTATCACACATTTTGGGATTGAGATCAAAGCTTTAACATTTTCCATTAAGGTTTGTCCAACTGGGGGAAAGGCACTTCAATGTGGACAGCGTCATAATCCATCGTGGTTATCCAGGGTGGGTAGGTCCGAATGATATAGGACTACTGAAACTCGACGGTGAAGTAAACTACACCGGTAAGCATCATATTTAGATAAATAAATGTATAAATTATATTTAGATATATAAATATTTTATAAAAATCGCCTTGCTTTCAGATAACATTCGACCCATCTGCATATTAACTGATGCCGCGTCTGTGCTGCAGAAAATCAACAAAGTTTTAGCCTTTGGCTGGGGTAAAACAATGGCCAGAGACCTCAGCCCAGTACTGACCACCTACCAGTTGAGGCGTCTCCCTTCGGAGAAGTGCCAGGACCACATGCCCCAGTTAACTAACGCGCAATTCTGCGCCGACAGCGAGGTGGGCGGTGGACCCGGCAAAGGCGATGGTGGAGGACCCCTAGCCGTCATAATCAAGAATCGCCCGGTCCAGGTGGGCATCACAAGCTATGGTCCTTTGGATCGCAGTCTTCCTGCTGTTTACACAGACGTGACGAGCTACACCCGCTGGATAGCTTCCATTGTACGATATTAAATAATAATCACAAGCATCAAGAAGATTATAATCTAATAATTTTTGATATTTTTCGCATAATAAAGGAATTTATCAATCAGAGCTTAGTCACTTGATCCAGCATCTGAATATACGTTGCACAATTATTTTGACAAAATCTTGGTATGACTATTGAGCATAGCCCTGCTCAAAGTCTTCATATAACGGGGATAAAATTATGCGCAAAATAAAGAAGATATATTTAGCTCTATGCATGCCAAATTTTATGCATGTTACTGTTAGCGTTCACTTTTTGCTACTTAAAATGCATGCAGACATCGAATTTTAACGCGGCTTAAGTATTTTGACAAATACTTAGAAACTAAAAAGCAAAGAAGTTTAAGAAAAAAAAATTTAATAATGAGGTAATTGGTAAAGTTTGTATTCTTCATTCCATTCGACAACTTTTTAAGTCATCTCGGCCTCAGATTTACCAAATTTTGAGGGATCTTTAAGGATATATCTTTCCGAAAGAAAATGACCTCAGATGTGATCTCCCTTTGGGTTTTTTTCAACGAATTCTTTATTTTGAGTTTTAAAAGAGGCCAGATGATCCTAATAATATTAAAGTTTAGACTTTGGAACAGCCAGTTCAAGATGGTAACGCCAACATCCTTTAAGCAACTGGTGGCCATGCGGGATTTGTGGCATGGAGCATTATCCTGTTGCAGAATAAATAATAATGATGAATTAATAATGATAATTGTTTAGCCTTTCTTTCCAGAGATAGCAAAGGATAGGCTTAAGCATTCAGAGCCTCAAAATATTATCCTTGGTTCATCAAAACGGTAGTGGGAACCAAAAATCAGTGGTCTAGATGCCCACTATAGGCAACGCATAGCTATGGTACAGCGTGACAAAGCCGTCTTCATTGCTCACCTTTGGTCACTTTTGGCACTTTTTTGGCCTCCGTACTTTTAAATATAAAGACTTTGTTATAAATCATCTCTCCAGAACTTTTTCAGCTTTTTCCACCCTTTAAGGGGGTCTTCTCATTGGGCAACATTTTTTTTTTTTCGATTTTTTTTTTTGCATTTTTTTATAGCTTGGGATGTTGTGTATATGTCCCAAAAAGGATTTTTAGAAATTCAAAATACTGAACCGATTTTCATGAAACAAAGTGGAATCGACGCAGAATTGTCACCATTCTTGGGTGACGGAACAGATTTTTTTAAAATTTTTTTTCAATTTTTTTTTACACTTAACTACAAAAAAAAGCCCAAAATCGAATTTTTTTAATGACCGCCATTTTGTTAAAAAAAATTTTAAATTATTTCCCTCCGTCACCCGAGAATGAGATCTATTCTGATTATAACCCCGTTTTTTTTCATTTCGGACGCTCTGGAGACCCTGAATCGTGGCCGCCAGGACGACACCTTTTTTTTTCGACCACTAAGTTTGAAGTCTCATTACTCTTTAAACAACCCCTCGTATTGAGGCAAAAACAATTTTTTTATTTACTTTGAACATTTTTTAATACAATAAATAAAAAAAGTTTTCAATTATTCTTTGCGTTTTCAAATAAGAATTTTTTAAAAAGGGTCCAAAAAACGGGTTTTGAATGAGAAGACCCCCTTAAGCTTTTTTGCCTTTGGAATATGTGGCATATCCTTAGCTCTTAATATCTGAAAGTCCTGTTCCCTTATGCGTCGACGGACTCTGGTTCCTCTTACTGTTTTTCACTCACTTTTAAGATCATATGCGGTGTAATTCCACTGATTTGCATCGGAATTAGGCTTCAGAAAAATATTTTTCTTTAATTCCCATAGAGAAATTCTGTCTTCATTGAGAGTTGTTTTGCGCTTAGGGCTTGTTGTTTTCAAGTTCTTTGCGTCATTATGTTTTTTGAACTTGTAAATCTGATAATCAACAGTTTGACGATACACATTGAACTCATTTGCAATTTCTTCTACTTAAATTTCTTGGTTAAACTTTACTACTATTAAAGACTTAATAAACAAATTAATTTCGCCCTTTCTACACATAATTTAGATAAAGTTTAACAAATCTTAGTTTTTTTTTTATTTTTAAATAATTAAATTATTAAATAATAAAGCGTTCTTTGAGAAATGTCCTCAATAGGTTTGTCAAAATACTTAAGCCGCGTTAAAATTCGATGTCTGCATGCATTTTAAGTAGCAGAAAGTGAACGCTAACAGTAACATGCATAAAATTTGGCATGCATAGAGCTAAATCTATCTTCTTTATTTTGCGCATAATTTTATCCCCGTTATATGAAGACTTTGAGCAGGGCTATGCTCAATAGTCATACCAAGATTTTGTCAAAATAATTGTGCCGACTAGTGTATGTGTATATGCCATCAGTGAACTAGATTTCCCAGAACTTTTGGAGCTTATCGATTCCGAGAATTATGAAAGATCATTAGCTGACAGTGATTTATAGAAATCAGGCTTAATAATAACAATATAATATGAAATTGTATGTAATCAAGAAAATAGATTATGCTGATAAATGTATTATTTAAAAGTCCACCGATACGACGCTTTCACAATCACTCGACGTCTTCTCTGTCGAAATGAAGTGCCTTCTGCTTTCACTTGCTCTGCTCGAACTGCTGATCTTGCACAAAGGATCGGCACTGTTTCTGAATGAGGACTGCGAGAAGATTGACGAGGAAGATGGACCAACCACTGCTCCTTGGATGGCCGCAGTAAGCAACGAACAAGGGTTTCTATGCGGCGGCGCGCTGATTACAAAAAGTGAGTAAAGGTTTTTATTCACTCACAAAAAGCACTTGGAAATAACTTGCGCCACTTACAGACTTTGTGCTGACAGCCGCGCATTGCATAAAAGATCAGGAGAAATTGTAAGTAGCACACAGACTAAGATTAAGATAAAAATGTAAACAATTTCGATTAAGGTTCGTAAAACTGGGAGTGTTGGACAGAAGCGATGCCTATGGGATGGACTTCAATGTAAGCAGCACCAAAATGCATGGTGATTATCAAACCCATCCAGGTGTAAATGATATAGGATTGCTTAAACTCGCCTCTGAAGTGGACTACACCGGTAAAATATATATTTCTATATTTATATATCAAATGGGAAAGTTGAAAATCTCCTCTTTTAGATCGCATTCGACCCATCTGCATCTTAATGGATGCCGCCCCTGTGTTGCAAAATATCAAACGATTTTCTGCCTTTGGCTGGGGTAAAACGGAAACTGGAAACCTCAGCCAATATCTGATGACCATCCAGCTGAGGCGTCTGCCTTCGGAGGAGTGCCAGCATGACAACATGCCCCTGTTGACTAAGACACAATTCTGCGCCGACAGCGAGACGGGCGGTGGACCCTGCAACGGCGATGGTGGTGGACCGCTGACGTCAATCGTCAAGAATCGCACGGTCCAGGTGGGCATCATAAGCTATGGCCCCAGGGATTGCAATTTATCTGCTGTTTACACGGACGTGGCTAGTTACACCGACTGGATAGCATCCAATGTACATAAAGCTTAAATAATAATAACATCATAATAAATAATAATCAAGCCTTGATAATCATAACGTTTTTTCTGACATGTTTTTGTATTAAATGAATTTATCAATCCGAATGTAAACACCCAATCTAGCACTTGAACATAAGTTGCATATGCTTATATGGATTTTATATATGGACAAAAGATTTCAAGTAATTTTTAGAAATCTTTATCTCTCAGTAGACGTAATAAAAATATTCGTGAAATAATGATTTCAAAGCACTGATAAGCTAAACGTGGCTTAAGTTCGCGAACAGCCCTCTGGACTGTTTTCAGTTGACTTGCTAAAGACGGCATTGATACTTATCATCTTGATCGCTCTTTTCCAACAGCATCGTTCGCCTGCGGGGAGTACGATCGATCAACAGAGAACAATGCCACCAAAGAAGACATATATGTATGTGGTCGAGGCCCAGAATTGGATAACATGATGCAATTAACGGCCGTTGGTTGGGGAAACACAAGGACCAGAAAAAAAGTGATGTGCTCCAGACCGTCACCCTTGACAGGCTTACAAGTGGACAATGTAAAGAAAACTTCTGGAAAAATGACACGACCACACAGTTCTGTGCTGGCGACTTAAACGATAGAAAAGTAGTCAGCTGCGTGTACACGGATGCTATGAGCTACGTCAAATGGATAGAAAAAATCGTATTCGAATCCGACAGCGTGCTCGTAGTACCAAAGATAAACTTCCCGGATGACAATTGCATCAGCAGCACCATCACGCTGAGCGGCAGAAAATCACGGACTTTCGCCTTTCCATGGTTGGCTTATGTTTACATCGACTCCTTTCCCTTGGCTTTGGGAACCCTCAGTTCCGACAGTTGGTATTTGTATCTATATTTTTATCTTCCAGGTTTTGTCATCTCAACCGCCCAGTTTTATCCCGCAGGCGTTCCACTGTAAGTACTTTTAAAGCAATTACTAATTTAATTCATTAATTTGATTTCATTAAATCCACACAAAGGTGGGCTTGGGCAGGAACAGTGGACACACTGAGATGATCTACAATGTGGAGTCCGTGATCAGGCACCCGGATTTCGCGAGTCTGTCCGAAAACGACATTGCCCTGCTCAAGTTGGCAGTTAAAGTGCAGTTTTCCGGTGAGATTTAACTAACTTAATCATGTTTTTAAAAAATCCTTAGCATCACTGTCTTACAGATAACATTAGACCGATCTGCATGCCTGGTGATTCAAATGAGACGACCACGTTTCAGGAAAATCAAATCTGCTTCCGGCATCCCCAATTAATCAGTCCCTTTGTTAGGAAGTTTGCTCACGGGGACGCCTTGATATACACTCTCTTTGGGATGGCCAGCTTCGGGCATAACGATCTCCGAGGTCCGGATGTTTATACCGATGTCTTAAGCTATTCGAAGTGGATCGAGGGTTTGATATGGTAATGGATTTTTGACATTTCTCAGAATATATTGATTGGTATTTCCAAGAATCGAAATTGATGGCATTGCATCCACTTTTTCTTTAAGAAACCACTCATTGGCCACTTTGCTGGTATGCCTAGGGTTAACGGACATATTGTCTTGTCCTATTCCACCAAATAAAGCCGGCTTGGAGTAATTTGTCCAAAGGATATTACGTCATTTATGATAGTGGCAGTTCAAGTGGCTCTTGTCGAACTCCAAGCCAAGCCATGGACTTTGCGAATTTAAATTTTTTCAATAAGTCCCCGGCGAATAGTTACATGACTAATACCGAAGCCAATCTTCGCTTTTATATCTCTAGAGGATAGCTTTACTGAAGCGTACTATGCGTCGATCCTCTGCCTATGTGGTTTTGCGAGTCCTTCGGTTTTTTGGGGTTCTGTTCATATTTTATGGGATTGTAAACCATTTTGAAGGAACAATTCGAAAGACTTGGAGTTTCTTTACATGTTTTGCCCCCATTTCTAGGTTAAATAATCTCATCCCTTTCTCTTATGGAGCAGTGAGGTCCTGCACCCACTAAAATATATATATTTTTTTTTTTGCGTAGTAAAGGTTTATTATCTTATAAACTATAATAACGATCTTAATAAAACTCATTTTTCACAAAATTAAAAAAAAAAATCGTACTTTTTGTGGAAGAAAATTAAAAATATATCCACACATTTTGTAGAAAAGGGATAAGTTTCTAAGCATTAACTTTAAGTACCGATCGAAAAGGGTTTGGATTTCTCCCATTGAAACTATTGGGAGAACTTGGCTTTAAGTATGTATGTATGTACATCGGATCCAAAATATGTTTTAATATCTCTAGTTCAAAACTTTAGGGAGTACTGTGCTTTAAACTTTCACCTGAGGCGTGCAGCTTCTCTTTTTGGACACTCGTCAGCGGGAGCTCAAACGCATGGCTGATGCCACATGAGTGGACACAGAAGAACATAGGACGGTGTCTTGCTTGCAGGTCGTGCGTTAGCCGTTATATTCACAATGTCCGAGTCCTTGGTAAAATATATCCGCCTGGGTCAGGCTGTATCGAAATCCATGATGACCATGCCCAGATGGGCCAGCTTGACCATTTGGCGAACAAGAACTTACCCAGGCCCAGAAATAAATTAACTAAATGGGTTTAGGCAAGACAGTAAATTAACATTCATGTAATTGTTTCCCATGAAAACTATTAAAACAAATCAAAACATACAGCATACTTTTAAGCGAAAATATTAATTTATAATTTGGTTATTTCCAGTTACTTTACAACACTAGTTTGGTATTCTAATATCTCAATGATTTTTGGTGTCTTTTTTGTCTTGGCCTAAGGTCACACTGCACTTGGCACATTTTATTTTTTATTCGATTTTTAAAGCATACGGTTTATTTCCAGATACCTACTCTCCCTGAACTTAAAGAACCACGTGTTGTCCTATGCACGCTCGTCTGCCCATTCCCCAGGGCAAATGAGTGCTATTTTAATGGACATATAGAAAACCAACGACAACCTTACCAAGTGCCTTGCTGACCCCCTAGCTTGGCATTTTCATTAAATTGTCGAACAGTTTATGTAATTTCGGATGAAATTTGGGCGTTTCAAACATTAAACTGCGACAAGATGACTCAAGGTTTCAGTTATGCACGAAACGCCAGAGAAATATTTTGGTAGTATTTAATAATGTGTTGGTGACAATCTCCAGATGAGACCTACGCATTTTGAGGTACTAGCACAGTTTTAATGTCTTCAGGTTGACCACGTGCTTTTTTTTTATATTCTAGAAAATATAGAGTTTAAAATCTATAGATTCCATTCCATTATTGGGGGTTTTATATTAGAAATACCTCTTCGATCTCCGAGAGAAATCCATTTTTAATATTGACATCAGGTTTTATTTTCAATGAAATATTCTTAAAGCTTTAATAGTTATACATTTAGTCTATTTAAGTGTCTGGGCCGCCTCCAATATCTTGCTCATCTCCTCGCTCTGGGACAGCGCCTTGTGCACGGCCATCAGCACCTGGGACTCCATCTCCTGGGTCTGCTCCTGGCTCAGTGCCAGCGTGCTAACCTTCTTGGCCAACGCCGCTAGCTTGGGCTGGCGCTGCAGGAAGCGGTCCACAATTACCGGCGAGATGTTGGCCAACTTGGCGAACTGCATGATGTGCGGCGACAGGTTGTTCGGTATATCGATCGTGATATCCTCCAGCTCCTTGGCGGACAACTCCTGCTCCTTGGGGGTGTTCAGATGGGGCTTAGGAGCTGCTGTGGTACTGGGCACCTCTGTGGGCTTTTCGACGCGCGGTGGCGACGTTGTCACGGGTCGGAAAGGCACGGGATAGTGGTAAGGCACTGGTTGCCTCACCAGGACAGGCCGTCTGTTTGGCACGGGCATAGTAGGAGGACGAACCACAAAAACTGGCTGAAAGGAGACAGTGCGCGGAGGAGGAGAAGGGGGAGGAGTAACTACCGTCGGCGATGGAGTGGGGGCCCGACTGGTCCACTGCCTCAAGAAGCTGCTAAAACGCTGCATCATACTTCCCTGCGGCTCGGGAGCTTTGGTCGGGATAATATTCTCCCTGGGCTGGTCCTCATCAAAGCTGTTGCCCATGGTATTATCATCATCATCGTCGTTGTCGTCATCTGGCTTCTCTTCTTCCGCAGCCGCCTCCTCTTCAGCTTCAGCCTCTGCCTCCTCTTCAGCCTCATGCTCTTCTTCAAAATGAAGCGTGTCCATGTACTGTTTCATGAGGGCGATGTCAGCATCGCTGCCGGTCCGTTTTCGCAGGTATTCGATGGTTTCTATGGCATCTCCTGTGCCAATCAATTCGCCAAGATCCTCGATCCTCGGCAGCTTCTTCAGGCCCAGTTTTCTGTAAGCTATGTCCAGAATATCACTAGGATAACCTGAGCTGGGAGCAGGCGTCGTGGTTGTCGTTGTCGTAGTCGTGGGAGGAGGTACACCCGGCTTGATGAGTTTGTAGACCGGCAAACCGAAGTAGTAGGCATTATCCCGGCCATAGATGATGGGCCTCGGAGCCACGGCTGATGCCTGGATGCACTGCAGCAGGGCCAGCGGCCATAGAAGACGTGTCAAAAACCGAATCATTCCGCTCACTTCGAATGCCAAAGGACAACTAACGCTTGAGGAGTGAAGAACCTTTTCAAATAGATTTTAAACCCCAGTTGCATGCCCATCCCGAAATTCAGTTTCCCTGAATTCACGGTTTGCTACCTGCTGATCCATAGAAAATCTAGCATTTCCATTGAATTTTCCACCTAGTGCGACGAGCAGGAATGATTTTGCCCTTGTCTACCTGTATTTGTGGACAAAAGAAATGGGATTTTAAGAGGGTTTCAGGTTTCGGGTATCTGCTGGCCAAGTCAGCGTGGAAAATCGAGGGAAACCGAGGTAAGTCTGAAACAGCGGAAAAGCAAACAAAATCTCACCGTATTTCAACAAACTAACACATGTTTTATTATAGTAATTTAAACCTTAAAATGGAACACTTGATGGCCACGAGTATGGTAGAAATTGTGGCCATCAAATCCAGTCACAGATCTCTTAGAAACTAGGAGGAATTCTAAATTCGCCAGCGCTGCCCAAGGCCTGCGTTTTGTTAAGTGGGATTTTTGTATTTACACGGGTTAACGTACATGAATTTTGCCGGGGAAAACAAATTGCAAACATTTGAGAGCGACGCCATGTAAAGAAAAGAGGGGAACGGGGGAGGTTCTTTTTTTAATGGTTACGGGGAATTTTGCTAGCCGCTGGGCAGCAGCAGTCGCTGGGTCTATCAACATTTGGAGACGCCCACCAAGGCGGGACGTATGCAGCGTTCGTGCAGCTTGTAGCCCAGCTTGGTGACTTCCACCACGGTATTGGCATCGACGGTCTTGTCCTCCTTCTGGAACAGAGCCTCGTGCATATTAGGGTCGAATTTCTGGTTGATGGGGTCCACAGGCTCCAGGCCGTGGCGCTTGAACACTTGAAGCAGGGAAGCACGCGTCATGCTGAGGCCCTCGTACAAATTCTTCAGGTCAGCGTTGCCGCTTAGCTGTAAAGAATTGCAAATAAATTAGGTTGTTTATATGTAAATAAATTGAAGATGCAATGGTCTCAGATAACTAAGCTGTTGATTTTGCTCTTTATTCCCACCTTATCCTTGGGCACCGCTTGCGTGGCATGGCCCAGGGTGTCCGCCACCTCGAGCAGGTCCTTGCAGAAGCTCTGGATGCCAAAGATCTTGGCGTCGCTGATCTGCTTGTTCAGCCGATTGCGCATGTTTTCGCTGTCAGCCAGCGCCCGCTTGTACTTGTCCAGGAGCTCGGCATTCTGCTCCTTGGCGGCAGCCAGGTCCTTGCCGAGCTTCTCCAGCTCCGGAGACGCTGCCGCTGTCTTTTGTTCTGCCGCTCCGACCGTTGCCTCCTCTGGCTGCTTTTCCGTGCTGAACAGGCGCTGGTGGGGCAGGCGAAGGGGGGCACTGTGGAGCACAAAAAATCGTAATCAACTCTTAAATCACAATTACGTGCGGCTGCCGGACAAACGTGCGTTCATTACGTCATAGAAAAGAGGAAGCGCAGCGGGAAGCGGACTTACCTCAGGCTAAGCGCCGTGACCGGTGTCTTCCGTTGGGCGAGGCGTCGGCCAACCAGCTGCAGCAATGCTCCCTTCGCTGACATTGTAAGGAGTCGCTTTTATTTCGTAAAATAAACTTATGTAGCTTTTGCTTTCCAAATTCGTCGGCCTGCTTATCAGTGTGACCGTGCCGAAACCGATAAAAAATACCAGCAATCAATAAATACCACTAAATACCGTTTCAAGAAACAGCAATTTATCGAGAGCAGTGATGACATTTTTTCGGAGAAAAAAAAGCTAAATTATTATTTAGAAAACGCTAAAGAATGGAAACACAGTGGTGAAAAGCAAAGAAAAAACTGATATTTGGAAAATACTAGTTTTTTCGTTTTTTTTTTTAATTTTAACCAAAGCTTTCGTTTTTTTTTTTTTAATTGCATTGACAATTTCAAATTTGTGCGGGTACATACCAAGAATGAAGGCGGTATACTCATAAATTTTTTTTCTAGATTTTAGGAAAATGACCTTAAAAAAAATCACTCAAAAAATTAGAAAAATGTTCTAAAATTTTTAAATCTACGGGCGAAAAGCTGTTTTTTTACGGCGAGGTTAAACAAAAATGGTATGAGTGTAGGTTTATATACATGTACATATGTACATATTTGATTCTTTATTTGATGTATCAAAATGCATTGAGTTCAAGTAAATTACGTAATTAGTTTTCTCCTTTTTTTATGAAAACTTGTACTTCCGGTTTTAAGAAGTGAATACGCCTTTAATGTTTTGGTCTTTTCCTATCTTTCCTGTTAATGGCAAGAACCTTTTTGTCAGTATTAATGTCTGTGCTAGAAGATGAGCCGCCAGGGGGTCCAGGAGGACCGGGGGGGCCAGGAGGACCCGGAGGACCAGGAGGGCCCGCGGGACAGTTACAGGCTTCATCAGGATTCGTTGGGCCTTCCGCTTCTGGTTCAATCTCCGGGTTAGTATCAACGGGGGCATTTCGGGGTTTATGTTGCACACGGCCATGATTCAAGGCTTTCTAGAAATTCGAATAAAAATCAACACATGACAGGATCCCCTCTAGACGACACTTACGCGTTGATTTTGGGTGTGGCCCCTGGTCTGGGCATGGCCGAGACCCAGAAGGATGCAGCAGCCAATGAGAAAGGCTAGAGCGATTTTCGATGACATCTTTAGTTCGGTAAGTGAGACTTAGAGCTCTGTCACTTTGGCTGACACCCGATGGCTTTTATACAAAAATCAGCAGGCCTTATCAGTTAAACTTACAATTTATAACATTTATCAAAAATATTTAAGGCAGCTATTTCTGTGAAATTGAGCTTATAAAATATTTCTCAAGAAGAACCGAAATTTATGAATTCTAGGAAAGTTAGAAAGTTTTTAGGACAGTGTCAAGGTTCAACATGAAAAGGTTATAGTGACAGATAAAGAATTTTTACATCTTGCAGCTTAATAAGATTTTTTAATAAGTGTTTTTATAAGTATGAAAGCCTTTTATATTAAGGAAAATCAAATAAACATTCAAATAAAAATAAACCAAAAATACATACTTCAATTCAATGTATTTATGTGAATTCTGATCCCTAATGAACCCTTTTTCTTAGCTTCTGTATGAGACTATATCAGCCAATGTATTTATTATTTACTTGTCATTTATCTTAGGATTTTTGGTTACTCTGAAGAAAATTGTCCTCGCCCTCGTTCACCTATAAAACAGTGATAATTGGTCCTTAAATATTAAAAAAAAAAAAAAAAAGTTTATTCGCTTCAAAACATTCAAGGATATAAAATATTCAAAGGAGAGATTGCTCAATTCAAAATTAGTTAAAAGAACTCTGCGAAAAATTAAAAAGGATTAAATTACATACAATGTTAGAAACTAGGAATGATGGGATAAGCAGAGGAACAAGTATAAATTAATTTCCGGCTATAGAAAATGTATCTCTGTCTGCAAACTAGTCCCTTTGTTTAAAGCTATCTGAATGAAACCTTGTCTTTTTTTTAGTCTTTTTTATATTATTATTTGTATATAAATCGGGACGGCCCAGATCAAACGACTGTATCATAAAAATGCCTTAGGAATGATCAGAACATTTTTAGAAAAAGTATAACTTTACCTGTTTTCAATATATTTTCAACTACTCAGATATATAATCAATTTTAATTATTTAAGAATTTCGGTTTTAGTTCTATGCAAATCGAAAATGTCGGACTAACCGTAAATATAATAAGTATAGAATAATTAAATAAAAGTTAAAATTAGTTCCACGTTAATCTACATATACATATCTAATAATTTGTTTTATTATTAGATATTTAAACACTGATATGTAGTTATTATATACAATTTAAAAATCTGGTTTCGATGCTAGCTACCTTTTATGTTACATTTAATTTAATGTTATTAAGAAGGACGTTTGTTTTAAAATAAAAATGCATAATTTATGCATTTAATCAGTGCGCAAAAAGTAGCAACTTAAGTTACCTTTTTACTTTGATTGGTTAATAATTTCGTTATGCATGTTGTTGTTTAAGGATATGCTCTGGGTTTGCAGCAAGTTTTTAACAAGTTTTCAATGTTTTTGTTTCTTCAAGCGCCGTAGTAACAAATTAAAAATTTCTGACAAAAGTTCTAAAATAACTAAATATTAAATAAATTAAAAATCGTTCAAAATATAAACTGTTGCAGTTACATTTAGAACAAAGAATGATTAGTTTTCTTTAAAGTATTATAATTTCGCGAAAAGCGTAGGTCAAAGTGTCAAAAAAAAAGTGTCCAAGTTACCCTTGCCATATTATTAAATAAATCATTTCGTTAAACCAAACATAAATTTTGTATAGGTTTATTTTATTTTAATTCGCGGAACTGATCTGATAAAGCTCCTGACCTCCAGTCAATTCAAAATTTCCAAAGAAATGAATTTCATATACTTTCCTTTTAATTTTGAAGAACTTATAATGATAGCAGGGTTATTATTATCTGGACAAATCAAAAAATTGTCAAAACTTTCTAACGGCTATAAAAACTAATACCACAAAATAAAACTAAAACGATAAAGTTAAAATTAAATTAAAATCAAAGCTTTTTACATTAATCTTTTTAGAATCTTTAAACGCTAACTACAATAATTATATGGGCCAATTTTATTACCGAATTTATTGTAATTATGAGGAATTAACTAAAATATACAGTTTATAAAATTGTATTATATTCTTGTTGACCATTTAATTGTAAATTTACCTTTGAAAATTTTTTATTGTTATAATTCTATTATCATCATTGTATTCATTTAATAAATTTATTTTGACAACAACACAAGGTCAATATACAAAGATATTTTATAGATTGTTAGTTCATGTTTCAGTATTTTAGAAAATTTAAAACACTTACTTTTTATTTATTTTTTATTTCTGACTGAACCCTCTGCAAACCATGCACATCCGATTTTGAAATAGAAGACGCCTTACTGATTTGGTATTTTACGATCCCTTGTTTTCCCGGCAAGAACCGCTATGCTTGTCGTGCCTGAAGGCGAATCTCCTGGAGGTCGTGGTGGGCCAGGAGGACCTGGGGGCAATCAGGATTCTTTGGGGCTTTCTCTTCCAGTTTAATCTTCTGGGGACCTTCTAATCCCTCGCCATTTCAGCGATTTCTGCCGTTAAGACCTGTATGTTGCACACGACCTGATTCAATTCTCTCTATATACAGGAGAGAAACTCGAATAAAAATCAACACATGACAGCATCCAGGAGCTTAGGCATGGGCGAGTTTCAGGACAACGCAAAACCCAATGAGAAAGGCGAGGACAATTTTTGATGACATTAGTTCGGTTAGTAAGACGTAAGAACTCCGTGATTTTAACTGACACTCCATAGACAAACAAAGCATTCGCCATAATTCTCAGTTAAAGTAAAGGTTCCCTCAGTGGTAATTTAGTAGAAAGAGGAGCAATTTAAAAATTGTGTTTTATTGGCGTTGTTACGTTCTTTTACATACATAAGTATATGGTTGTATTTAGATACGTATTTATATTGAGAAAAAATCTTTTCTTTTTAAAATGTTTTTTGTTTTTACTTTTTTACAACTAAAAATGTTTTGTTTTACAATTTAACGTATATGTTTTTTGTGTTCCCTTTACTATCAGTAATGTTATTATATGGTCTAAATATAAATATTATAATTCTGCATCAATGTTTTAAGCGAAATATCGCAAAAGTTACAATTTGTATTTTATTTTCAATCATCCTTAATTTTTTGAATATTCATTTCTATAATACTGGATTTCATTGTATACTTTTTGGCGGCTTGTGCAAATATATTTTTATTTTATCTTCTTTAGACCCGTTCACAAAGTGACGACGAGCACCGAAAGTCTCCCTAAGGAGACTACTCTAATATACATATATAAGCAGAATAGATAATCAGCCTTTTAAGCTTTTTACTGATCATTTTCCAGATTTGTTTACAATATATTTCCTAGATCGTCCTATCAGACGTATAGGAGGCGTGCTCATAGCGGTTGATTCCACTCTCCGAACTTATAACTTTAGAGGAATGCAAAGATGTGGAATGATAGCTTCATTTTCATCACTGGTTCCTACATTCCTCCATTGTCGGAACATCCTACTTATTGGAATCGTCTGTCCGATATCCAGTTGGTTTCCAATAGGATAGGGACCAAATCTCTATATACTTCTCTAGTTCGTCCTATCTTAGATCTTCCGTTTGGAATTTTGGAGAAAAACACCCGAAAACGGAAAATATTCAACAAAAAGGACCTGAAAAAGGAATCGGCGGAGGAGTGGACAAAAATAGGCCAGAAACCTCTTAAAAGTTGGTGGATTCAATGCCAAAAGGACTTAATGGTTGTGTACAATAAAGGTGGTAATAACAAATACTAAAAAAATTATTTGTAGTCATTAAGCATTAAGTATAGTTTGAAGTATGTACCTTGTTGAAATAACCTGTGGAATTTTTCTTTGTTTATACATACATTTATTTATAAACATAATTTATAAATGGGAGGTGTATTTTTTAAATTATTAGCAATTATATTATTATTTATTTTAAATTTAATATGTTTATTTTATTTTAAACTTAAATAGTTAAATGAAATGTCCTTTCCACTTCCGTTTCTCTCTGTGTACCCTCATGCTGTCCCTCACACACACACAAAGACGCAAAGATGGAGAGGAGAGCAGCGGCGTGTCTCTTCGTGGGTGGCGTGGCCCTTAATTCGTCGTCATCTGCTTGGGTGGTCTATTAGCCGGCCTGCTCTCTCCCTGCCGCGAGCCGGCGTGTGCGCGAGCGAGAGGGCTGGAGACGCCCTGCCCTGCTCTGCCCCCATTGATCATTCTCTCGTTTGATAGTGCGTGACGACGCTTGAGAGGGCTGCCAGAGGAGCCGTCCATCCCGCTCCCACTAATTTATGCCGCCCGAATGGTGGGGCGCCCATTTTTTTGATCCTTTGCCTGCCCTTCGTCTCGCTAGCTCTCATTTATTCGAGCATAAAATTAGCAATTATTTGTTTTCCCCGTTCGCCCTTTGTGTGTATATTCGCTGTGTGTGTGGTCCTTGGGATCGTGGAGCATTATGTTTTTTGCTTTAAACTTTCAGGGTTTTCTAGGAATCCGGCGAATCTCGAAAAAGTTAGCTAAGCCTTTATTATTATTATGCATGCTTCTGAGGAAAGGATAATTAAGTTTTTATTGCGGAAGATCTTACGATCCGAATAAAAGGGAACTTTTTTATAAAATATTAAACGATATCAACTCACTAAAGTTATATAATTCTTCATTCAATTTTTTTTTACTTCTTAAAAAGATATAATGCCAAAAAATTAATAATTAACGCAAAACAATTCCAAGTATGAATTTAGAATTCTCAAGTACGAATTCGGTGACGTTTTAGCTAAATACAAAATTGTCATCAATAGTTCTGTTTTTTAAAGACAATTTATTCGGTTTATGAGGATCAAATAAGAAATAAAATATAAATAAATGCTAAATAAATAAATATTATTATAATGGGAAATAATAAAAATATTTTTTTGGAATGTTCGAATCGAACATTCGAATGTTTGTCGGCAACAATTATTGTGTTGTTGACGGCCAGATAGATAGCAATAATTTGCATCTGAACAAGCTACGGCAATTGTTAGCTGAAGATAACAAAAACCTGACAACAAAAGGGGAGCAACTGCACATGCAACAGCGGCTACATGTTGCTTTTGACAATATAACGCAACGGCGTGGCGACAAGCAACTGGTAGCATCTCCGATCGGGGATACATATATAGTATCCCCCAGACATCCGCGGCATTCGGACTTCACGGTGGTCCCGGCATCGGCATCCCCATCCCGGGCTTAGTTGCCGCTGTCAATCTTTGGCAAAAGGCAAATGCTGCTACTGTTCGCCGCAGAAGCAGCCCCCGAACTCATACTCCGTCTCCGTCTTCGACTCCAGGTCCAAGTCCGACACAGACGCAGTCTTATAATTGCATATAGCGCCAGTTGAAGTTCCGGTCGGTTGGGTTTCTTGTTGTTGCTTTTGCCTGTTGCACGCGCTTTCTTTTTTGTGCGGCGCCTCCAACAGACTGAGCTCCACTGCAAAAAAATATATACTAAACAAATTTCAACCTAAGAAAAAGACAATATTATATTGCATAATTTATAATGAATTTGTAAACTTTAGGGATATTGAAGACTTTAATGACATAAAGCGAGAATAATGCTGAATAATTTTATTAGCAAAATAAAGGTTAAAGTATTTGAAACCCAAGAATTCATAGAAAAAAGTATTATTCAGATATTTAATATATTTATTTTTAAAATTTGTTTAGAATTATCTTAGTTATATAAAAATATAATTCTAAAATTCTTACTTGTGGTAATCATAATATTTATTTATTTATTTATCTAAAGCTAACAAATAGTTCTAAACTAAGAGCTAACTATGGGTAAAGAGCCATAGGGTAATCATAATATAATATATTATTAAGTAACTTAACTTTTAATTTAATTAAATTTCAAAAATCGCATATGGAGACACTGCAATATTGAGTCTTGATTTTATGAATTATATTTGAATTTTTCTCTCTGTGCCCTTGTGTATGTGTGATTGGTGAATGGCATGTTGCCACCCAAGTTGCCAGTTGGCTGGCCAAGACTTAATAGCCGCTTTCATTGGCCAAAAGCCTGATAAAAGACCCCACACGAAGGGGAGCTTCGGCTACAAGTAAATGTATGTACATATGTATGTATAGATATGAGAGTAAATGTTGCTGCAACATGTTTTGCCAAAGCATCAAACGGTAGCTCTTCTTAATTACAACAACGACAGCAACCACAGCAGAGCCTCAGCCTCAGCCGGTCATTAAGATAAATCGGAAACGGAAATCGCTAATGAAAAATTTCCATATTTATGGTGGCGATAAAGCGATACAACACAGCAACAGAGAAAAAAAAAAACGCGGCAGCTAAACAACTAAATTTTCGTTGCCGACTGATTGGGATGTGGATGTGGATTTGGATGTGGTTGTGGTTGTGGCCACCAACGACGCAGCGACTTGGGCGGTCCACGTTTGCGTGATTTGTTCTCCTTTTTTTTTTTTGTTTTTGTTTTTGGTTTCGTTGTGGCCCGATTCGTGCCTGTATTCGTACGGACTGCAATTAATTCCAACGAAATTTAATTAGAATTAAAATGCTTTGGCATCGACTCGGTGGCGATAAGGCAAGCGCGAAATGTCAATCAATTAAATGGGAACATTAAGAAATCCGAAATGCTGGCATGTTGATCTGATATGTCAAGTAAACTGTTGATAATTTGGAAGAATAAGGTTGTTAATATTTAGTATTAAATATTAATAAATATTCTAGAGATGAAAAATAAATAACACTTGAACATATAATTAAAGTATATAACAATATTTAATTAATTAAAAAGTAATTTTTATATTCGAGAAACTCTTTGTTTTATTTAATAAGTAAGGACTCAAAGCTTTTCAAACTGGAATTTTTTTTTCAAATATAATTTAAAGAATGAAATAATGACATAAATATTGTTTCCTAAATAAAAAGCAACAAATGAAAATGACACATTAAATTATAAATTTTATAAGTTTTCTTCAAAGCCATAAATAATTGCTATATTGCCCCATTATACTTTCCCAACTCGTTAAATACGCTCGTATAAGTGGATCTGACAGCCGTGCGATACAATTGCTGTTCGTGCTCAAAATTAACTGTCCGCCCCCCGCACGAAAATAGAAACTAAAAACGAATTTATATGGCCCCATAGAAAATTAGCTATATTTTCCAAGTATTTTCATTATTTTTTTGTGTGTGTGCCCATGGGTTGTTTGTCTTTTTTGTTTTTGGGCGGGGGCCACCAACGTTGGGGCCGCCATCAGCGATGCCATAATAAATGATTGATCGAATGTGAGCGTGTGGCTATGGGTATGGATATTTTTACAGCGGCCGGCAAAAATATAGGACTACAGATACGAATTCTTGTGGGCAAAAAAAAAAAAAAACATTTCTAAAAATAAAAAAATAATTAAAAAAAAAATAAAAAACAAACTAAAAATAAAAATATATTTTAACCAAAAATTTAATAGGGTTAAGTTCTTTTTTGTTATCACAATCAAGATAAAAATGTATAAGGGTGCCTATTTTCTGACCTTTAGAACCCTACTTAATATACAAAGTATACATTTTCTTAATCTTTTTTAGTTCTTTATTAAAAAAATATATACATATATATATTTTCGTTTTGTTATAAATCAAGTTCGAAATACACATATCTCTGATATTTTTAACACTCTACAACCTAGATAATTAATAATTAATAAAAAAAATATATAAATTTCGTTATTTTTTATTTAACAAATAGTTTTCAGCTGTATAAATACAATGACTTTTTATTATGGTATTATAATTAAGATAAAAGGGTATATTTCTGATGAATTTTGTGACTTATACATTTTTGTAATACGTTTTACCTTTAAATATTTATATTTATTGGGTATTATTTTTGTAATCCCTTTTTTATATAATAAATATTAATATATTTTTAATTAAAATTATCTCCTAGCTTTAATTGAATTTACCCCTCAAAGTCGTTACTATAATTGTGAGCTCGAGTGTTCCATGTGGAGATCAGTTGGCGGTACTTTTGATTGATGCGCTTTCCGTGGCTGCGAGTGCCCCAGACGCTTCAAATACGCACTTGGCGGCTTTATGTTGCTGCGACCGTTGCCGTTGCTGTTGCTGTTGCTTTTGGCATCTTTATGCTTCAACACAACTGTCAAAAGATTTGCCCAACAACAGCATTAACGGCCGCCAGAAGAGGGACGTCAATGGGCTGTTTGCAACATGCTGTGATTTTTATCGCCGTCACACACGATGCGTGTGGTCCCGTCGCAAAACCGAGTGCCAGCGTCCAGGTCCCAGGTTCCATATCCCAGAGAGATCCCGGATCCCATGTCCAGTTTCTGTTTATGTAGTGGCCTGGCCCGGACTTTGCTCGTGTTTCATGGCTGTCACACATATTGTCCGTGCCCAATGGCTATAATTAATTGCTCTCTTAACTTGAGGCGATCGTAGCCAAGTGTACGATCAAATTCTAAGCCTTTAAATAGTATAAGATCATTTTTCAAGTATTTTCCTTTGATCTAAAATATATATATGTTTGATTCTAAAGAAATACAATGTTAAATCTCAACTAAACAGAATTAATATCTAAGAATATTACAAGAAATTTCACATTTTTCATTAAAAACATGGTCCAGAAGAAAAAAATTTACATAATATTTATTTTAGGGTTTCTATATAATTCCCTCCCCTTGTTAACCCTCTAGTGCCCAAATTTTTTTTTTCAAAAAAAAAATTATTTTTGGATTCAGTATGTATCAAAAGTGAATGTTTGTTTTGGAAAAATTTTTACTTTTGCTCGGATCGAGTTTTATATGACTAAAACCTTAGACCGCATAAAGGCAGTTCTGGGAAGATAGGCCAACAAAAAATTAGGTAAAATTTTTTTTTGTTTAAATGTTTATTATAAATGTCATTGAGACTGTCAGCAACACATTACAATTTTTTTTTCTAATTTTTTTCCAATTTCTAAAAAAAGTATTTACATGTTGTATTTCCTACAAAATAATTATTTTCTCCGATTTGCACAAATTTTCAACTTCAAATGAATACAGCAGCTTGCGCTAGCTCTATTATGTATTCCAAACGCAACGAACTTAATTTTTGGACTTTCCTGAATTAGAAAAAACGGAAAACCGTGTGAAAAGGAATGAAAATAATAAAATAACGGTGTTTTTAACATTGCCCGTCTAGAGGCGGTCTTGGGCACTAGAGGGTTAATTGTAAATGTCAACAGCTATAAAAAAAATCTATAGAAAAAAGAAAACAACAAATCCGTTTAAAAGGGGACAAAAACAAGGTCACAGCAGTTAGGCCAGATCCTCCTGGGCTATGCCTTTTCCCTGGAAATCATTGCACTTGGAAAGCATGCTAAGGTCAAACACAGAGCCAACACGTGCTATTTATAGGGAAATCGGTTGGTCAACGCACAGCCCACACGGCAGTAGTGATATATGAGCCGCTGCTGCTCACTTTGCTGCTCTCAGTTTACATGGCTCGTTGCCATTTGCATGTCAACGATTTTCCGAATTGTTGGCCGTGACAGACTTGTGGGTAAACAGACACCATGTGGGGCATATATATATGCATATAGCATCGGAGGATGTGGAGGAGGAGTACAGGATTCCAGGAAGACCTATTTTGAAAGCTACATCAATTTAGGGGAAGTAAAGAAAATAACACACTACACTTTTATATAGTTAAAAAATATTTAAAATTAAAAGAAAATTTTTATGAATGATGCTAAAGATTCCCCTTAGGTCTGGTAAAAATTCCCCTTGAGGCTTCTTAAAAATTCCCCCCCTTTCCCTTATAAGCTTGAGACCTTGGCTCAAACCGATTTTCCTAACTGCTGTATCGATTCCTTATGCTCACCTCATATCGTTGGCTTCATGTACAATTAATGATTGCTCAATTAAATTGCCAAATCTGTTTATTGCAAAATAAAAAATATATATGTACATATGTAGTATAAGGAGAGCAGAATCAAACAAAATCGACAAAAGATGAGGAAACCAACTTGGCGCTTCGTTTCGCCTGCCTTCATAACTTCGAAAGATTTTTTACGCCGCACGGTGGCAGTTTTCGGTCCAAAGATTATGGCCCAGTGGCGGTAAAGGGGGGAGAAAAGGCGGAGCTGGGAGGGGCCGGGAGGGGCTGCAGGGCCGCAGGCATCACACACGGCAAGCGGCTGAAGATCAAAGCAAGCGCCAAAATGAAAATTATTACAAAGTGATGTAGCATGACTAAATACAATTTTATGTAGTCGGGGCGGGGGCTTCTCCGCTCCCTTTTGAGGTCCATTCCAAGCAGGAATGCGAGTAGATGCACTGAAAATAAAATTGGTACTGAATTTATAAAAAGAAAACTTTAAATATTTCATTTCATCTATTTTATTTGGAATTCTAAAGTGAAAAGTCACACATTTTAAGAAATAAAAAAACTTTTAGATAAAAACCTATATTTTATCTTCTACTATAAGGAATAAGCTATGTGTATAACCTATTTTTTCTTTAATAAAAGAACTTTAGTTATTAGAAAATATATATTTTTATTTATTTTTACTTTAACCTAAAGTTCAGTTCCATTTTTTACTCCGAGTGATCTTATCCGGGAGTGGGAGGTGGATGTGGTCGCAGCTGCCGCTTCTGATGGTGATGATGATGATGGTGCACAGGAGCCATAAAACGGAATTATGCGCATTTACACAACCGCAGAACAGTTGAGCAAACAATGATCCACAACAGAATGTCTCTATGTGGTCCCGGGATCCCCGATAATGTCTAAATTTGGTAAGAGCCATTCGGGCCATTCGGGCGGCTGGCTAAGTGCCTTCTCCATTATGCCTTGAGTGTCATACGTGAGTCATCTTGGCCGCCTCAGCGTTGATAATTGCCAAGGCAGACTAATGGCTTGTAGCCAGGGTTGATTCGGACCCGGGTCTTATTCTCTGGCCCTTAGGACATGTTGACATTATCTTTTGCGGGTGGCGACCATAACGAAGGTGATAACTGATAGCACTTCCTGCTCGCAGTTGATGGGATTAGGTGTGCAGGATTATAGAGGCAGGAATTTCGTGGGAATCTCAGAGGGTCTTATATAATATTATTTATATAAATGTTTTAAAGATTCTTTATTTAAAAGTAAATAGACACAGACACTAAGCTTCCAATTCTAACGAAAGCGAAACTTACAATTCAAAAAGGGAGTTTTATGTCTTCCCAGAACGTTTTGTCAGCCCGATCGCATCAAGCCAGCCAACCAAATCCAACGATTTCTGTAAAATGTAAAGCGAAAACTCCCTTAAGCCGCTTAAGAGTCTGCTCGCAAAGTGGTCTCGGCCAGAATTGAACCGTAGCCAAAGTTCATGTAACGTCAACGACTCAATACGGAGCTACTGATTTTCCCCAGACAAACATATATGTATGTATGCATGTGCATACATATACGCCTCGACTCAGCTCCACAGAGCCAGGCTCCTCCGAGCTCCACAGAGCCAGAGCCTTGGCAACATGATTGCACGTATAGTGGAACAAATTCATGGCATACGCGGCAATCGCAGGCAGCACCTTGGCAATCAGCAAGGCAAACAACAAGACCATGGGATATCGGCTAGGAAGACAGGGATAATGAGCTATATAGCTACTGGAAAAATATTTCTGAAGATTTACTATGAAAGTTTTGAATGATATCTCATTTAATTATTATAAAATATTTCTACTATTTTGTACAGCTAATTGTTTAAGATAGATATATTTTAAACAGATACATTTAAAGTTCAGATACGGAAAATCCTTAAGGTTTTCTGCAACAAAATAATATAGTATATTATATTTAAATAAAAAAGATATTTATATAGACTTTCAGCACTTTACTTACCACGTTTACTGACGTTGCCTTTCAAAATAGATACATTTCTTCTATTCTTCTACATAAATATATCTTGTATGTTGAAAAGAGTTATCCCCTTTGGAGCTCCCTTGGCAGTCGCCTATGCCAACTCTGTGTGGGGTATCTTCATCTTCGGGGCTGACAGAGAGCGACTCAAAAAAGGAATTAAGTTGAAATGTTGATGGGTGTGGGGTAAATCCCTCTGGGCTGTTCGGCTGCCACTGTTCTACGCTTAATGCGATGCGCAGCAGAGCCAGAAGACCCGTTTGCTTGGACTCGCCTCCTGCTCCTCGATTCTCCAGACTCTCTCAGCGATTCTCCAGCTCTTTCCTGATTCTTCCCGGGCCTCTGCCAAAGTTGCTACGATGAAATCAATAAATGTAAGCAATCGGCCGACCACAGAGCTCTTCTTTTATTTTTTTTCCTGTATTTCCATTCGGGTTATTCAATGCACACACATGTTGTGAGTATGTCCGTGGATATCAGGCCGATCTACACCAATCCGGATGCCTGTCAATTTCGAACCCCCGATCTCGGACGCTCTTCTAGCCATTCGAAGCATAATTTGTAGGTAGGTTAATTCGTGGTGGTCGATCGGTCCCTCGAAAAGATTCCCTCATCCTAGCCTTTCCCTTCCTCTCTCTCTATCTCTTGGAGTTGGGTGAAGCGAAGATTCGCCCTGTCCTCGTTAAATTAGGCGCATAATCATATTTACCCTAGACCCCCATGGAAGAGCTCTCTGGCTGGGATCGCTTTCTGTGTGTATCTTACCGAGCAAATATTTGCCCAAGTAATTTGCTACCCAAATTGTTTGTTTTTTCAACAGAAATTCGGAAGCAAACTCAAACACTGAAAGCTGGAAAGGCAAGCGACGTGTGGCATTCTCTCTGGGTTTCTTTGATGAGTTTATCTATAAGATTTGTTGTATTTTTCTGGAGAAAACTTTGCTTTTTTCACTCTAGATCAAGAATTGCGTTTAAAAACAATCCTAAGTAAGAAACTTTAATTAAATATAAGATAGAACATATTATTTCAATTCAAAAATAACTTTATAGGTGATTAGACTTGTAAAAACCTTTAACAAATTAGCAAAGAATTCCACAATTATCTTTAATGGGGTTTTTCTTAAAATGTAATTGTATCTAAATTCCTAAAAATAAATCTAATCTCACCTCCATTAAATAGACAAATCAATTAGCTTACAAGACCCCTATGATGTAATGAAAATTTCGACTGAAATCTTCCTCAAACATTGTTCGAGATTACCTACAATCAGCGAGCCCACCTTGATTAACCGAAATCACCGGTCAAATCTCCGACAAATTAATTCGTAGAAAAAGGTGTGAGAAAATTAACTTGTCTTCCGCTGGACACAGAAAAACAGAATTAAAAATAATCAATTAGCTTCGCAGAAACGCTCCAAAGAATACAAATCGCTTTTACGGAATTACGGAAACTGTTGTAAGAAGAGGGTCGGGTCGGGTCCCGGCCCGGGGGCGACAGAAGAAGACCAACGGACCGCAGATCCGACAGCAGATCAGCAGATCAGCCGGCAGATGCTCAAATGAGATGATGGCGATGAGACAACAGGTAACAGAAGCCGTATACGCCAGATTAACGCCCCGAGGCGAGATGCCTTCGACATCGACTCCGACTTTGATCTCCAGCGACTTTTGCACTTGCGCAAAAACAAAGAAAAGGCAGAGAAGATATAAAGAAAACAAATCCAGCCCGAAGAATTCCCAGCAAATCAGATTAAGGGGAAATAAAGAAGCTACGGTACGGGGGACCCGAAATTGTTTTAATTATGACATTGCCCCGGGCGTAGGAAGTGTGAGCCGAGAGCAACAGCAACAATAATAATAATAATAACAGTATTATACCGACAACAACGGACCTTTGATGTCTCATTTTCCTTTAAACCAATGCCGACATCGACAACGACAACGACATGTAACACCTGAAAAGGAGAAAATCTCCCTGGACATTCGCATCGATAATCTACGAGCTCTTGGGCTCTGATCTCTTTCTCTGACGGGCCCGCCTCGCAGCGGGAATTCAATTTGGTTTACAACAATAAAACGTCTTATTTAGCTCCGGTTATTAATGATGAGTTATGCGTTCGGACCTCCTTGGGCGACGGTCATCATCATCATTGCCGCCGGCAAACTGGAACAGTCAGTGTTCTGGGAAGGTAGAACGAATCTGTGTAGTCCTATTCTATGCACTGATCTCGTAAATCTCAATCTTTTTCCCAGCTCGAAGAAGCCTATTCGTAACTCGAACGAATCGAACTGAATTTTCACAATACCTTCGACTGGAATAAAGCTTTTCAGAAGAGAACTGACTTTTCTTTTCAGGATAATAAAGGACAGTGACTGCTGGTGGGCATAAAGAAAATTTGTACAGAGTTGCAATTATCTTTTATAAGAAATTATAAAGAGGAAATTGTATCTTGTACTTCAAAATAATTCAGTAAAATTAAATCACTGTTTTTTAAAGGATGAAAAGATATATGAAATGTTATCCCATAAGCTGGAAAAACTAGAAATTTAAAAAACTAATTTTCTAGGCTAGTCCGTGAAGAATACAGGAACTCAAAGGATAAGCATACCTCTAAGAAACTCTCAACTGTTTGTCATTCTTAATGAATTCCATAAAAAGTGAAAGATTCTCCGAGTAAACGTCAAGTGCAGTTTGTCACTTCTGCCGAAGCAATAGAACATCTGTTCGCAGGAAATCTGCCTTCTGCCCCCTGTTTAATTTTTTCGGGAATCCACTCCCACGCAACGTGTTTAGTTAACCTTTCCGAATGACAAACGCAGATCATTACCCCGAGTGCGACAACAAACAAATAGATTCTCAAGACGAATTCCCCGGTGGGTTCCCAAACAAAAGGCAACTCGAGTCTTGGACTCCGTTGTCTCTGCCCGTTTTCTGGTGTTTCTTTATTTTTTGAATAGAGGAAGCCCGGCCACAATACATTAGGAAAACTGTCAAAGCTGAATGGGAACTTAAGAGGTTTAACGCGCACTCTTAACGTATCTTCTTTTCTTTGGCCGGTTATAGTTTCTCCAGCCATTTCTCGTTTCACGAGCACCTACCGCAGCCTAGATATTCTACGAGTCAACCTACATGGAATACCCCCCAAAGCCCGCATTTCGGAGTTGATCAAGTTATTAACTGAAAGATCTTCGTTTCTTCTTTAGCTCACCCGAGAGAGACCCTATGACTTTTTGTGATAAATGGGCGCACGCGTAGAGCAGGCTAATCACACACTTCCGGCATGCCGAAGCTCATGAATAAAGTCCTCAGAACACCCAGAAAAATCATTATTAGTTTATATTTAACTTACAAGTTAACCAATGAATATTTTCATTAATTTCTGTAATTTTAGTATCCGGATCGGAAGACCTTATCATATACAAACCATACAAAAGAAAACCCTTATTTAAAATTCACCAAAAGGAATCGATTCTTAATGATCCACTGGCAAACTGCAAGGATATACAAACTTCGGCGAGCAGAAGTTAGCTTCCTTTCTTGTCAATCATAATACCAGACCGATTGAGTTGAAATTTGGTATGTGTGTACCGCAAAAATA
This sequence comes from Drosophila kikkawai, assembly GCF_030179895.1. Classification (NCBI taxonomy): domain Eukaryota; kingdom Metazoa; phylum Arthropoda; class Insecta; order Diptera; family Drosophilidae; genus Drosophila; species Drosophila kikkawai. The sequence continues at coordinate 25,030,597 of NC_091728.1, read as the reverse complement.
TAATTTTATAATCTATATGTTCCCATTTGAATATAATTTTCTTAGTGTATGGCAGATAAAATAAAATAACAGTGAAAGAAAGAATGAAGAGCGGCCCACGCATGACCCCGACTGGGAAGGGAAACAGAGAGAAAAATAGACATTGCCGGGGCTTATCAAGACCCGATACCAGGCGACTTTCAACGTGTGCGGGCCCCTTTTCGAACCATGGATCAATTAAAACACTGGCCGAGGGCAGCGGGCGGCGGGCTAACAACTCAATACAATGTAAACAAATGATATACGGTCGCAGGGCCAGCGTCACGTCAGGCCTCTCTCGAGTTTTTCAGGGCCCATTTCCATTTTCCGGGACGATTGAAACGTTTCTGCCTTTTCCACAAAAGCGACAGCCGCACAGCTGGACTCATCGTCGAGCTCTGGCACTGGCACTGGCAATTCGAAAGAGATTTTCATTTGATCCGAGGCTGGGGTTTGAGTCCGACTCGAAGTCGGAGTCGGAGTCCGGGGTAATAAAAGCGGGCCTGTGGTTAGGCTTACATTCGACCGTTGCCTGCCTGGTGGTCCAAACCGAACGGACCCGATCGTATCTGGCCAGATATGTCGGCCCAAACAAGTTGAGTTGTCAACGCAGCTCCGCAGGCCAGTGAAGTGTCGTTGAGTTATGACGGTCGCTCCATCGCTCGATCGCTGTCCTAGTCTTGGTTCGCATCTGAATCTGAATCTCGGGTTCAGTGTTCGGGATTTTTACGACTCCTCTAAGGCATTTGCCTAATTGATCGTATTAAGCAGTGGGAAAAGTAGTTTGGGTAGTTAGCATCTGCGTGATCCCCCACAGGCCAGGTGTCTTTTCTTAAGATACTTAATAAGTTTCTCATGAAAAGAAATTTCATTTACTTTACTTTCATTTTTCATTACATAAAGCAAGGTAGTTTAGTTTTATATTCAAATATTTAGGGAACGATGAAAACTAAATTGCAATGTTTCAGTGTGACCAGGTAGCTGCAATTCAGTTACGAAAATTTTAGAAGATCAGTATTGCCTTTAGATATTATTTAAGAGCTCAATATATCTCAATGTCAAAACCCTTTAGATAACCTAATATTAACAAAGTAAACGCAAAATTTGGACAGATTTACCTTTGAAAAATAAAATAAAAAATTATTTGAAATAAAAAGTAGGAACAGATACGTAAATACTGTGTAGAGAACGTGGGCTCCAGCCATTCGATCGTGCCACCCACTCACGGATGGTATCACCATTCAAACTCCAATTCCACAAGCTCAACATTCAATTAGTTGGGTTCAAACACACACACAGTACTCTTATTACTTCACTTCACTTCACGGCAATGTAAATAAAGTAGGGTTATGGGGTCCAAAAGGGGTACAAGGAAAGAGGTTAAAGGGTAAAGGGGCTGGGGAGTAACGAGGCATACCTTCGGGCCGTAAATAAGCAACTCAATGAGCAGCGAACGCCAGCGCACGTGCCTCATAAACCACCACGCGAGTCACCAATCCCCAAGCAGAACCTATACACTGACAACAAAAACATGAGTGTTCAATATTACTTTAAAAATATTTTAAAAAGAGCTTGAAGTTGTAAATACCGCAGGACTTTTTATAATATTTTTAGGTAAACTTGAAAACCAATCTGAAGTGACATATGTTTTCCCAAAGAATATACTTCAAGATAAATGTATTTTCTTATTATGTTTTTATTTTTGAAAATATCTTAAAATATGCCTAACAGTATGTTTAAAGATATCTTATAAGAAGTTAACCATCACCCAACGTTTTGTGAATATAAATTGGTATAATTGAATTCCAAATATACATTTAGCCAAACTGAAATAGATTTTAAATTAATAAAAGTGCCGCTATAGCTAAATCTTGTTATTTTAAAAATTAAATATAGGATTTAATTAAAGTTAAATTACTTATTTACTGCTTAAAGTCCTATCGTATTCTGATAGTTCCCTCTTTATGCTTGAGTGTTTTTTTAAATCATTTTAATATTTTTAACTGTGTAGCCAACTTCCACTCCAACTTAAGTCAAGTCGAATCGAATCGAGTTGGAGACCACCCAGGTAACGATTTGTGCAGTCATTCCACGAATTCCCAACTGAGGGGGCGTAGCATCGGTTCTCTGTGGCTTTTGTGGCGAATTCTGGAGACGGTGGGGACTGAAGGCGAAGCATTTCACATTTCATCAGCCTTAAGTATGCTGAGGATGGGCCACGGTACCCTCGGACTATTGTCAAAGTCCAAAATTATGCATGGGTCTTCAGCGACATAGCTGAGGTCAAAATTATAGATACGTTATGATTTATATTAAGGAATATTCAAAACAACATTTATTTTTTAAAGTAATATAGACGTTAAAGAATCACAAAACTCGATTTTGAAAACCTTAGTTTACATGTACGTGAGATGTGCTCTCTGCCTTAGAATATATTTCGTTAGCTATTACTTTGTCCGCCACTGTCTTTATGTAAATTCCCGCCCAGTGGTGGCCGGGCAATAAGGCTCAGTCACAGGCGCATAACGCCCACGCAATCGCAGTCACAGTCGCAGTCACGGTCCCGTAATCGCAGTCGGAGCAGAAGTGTACGAAATTAATTTGACAGCCAACGCAAAACGCATGCGTCGTCAACATTCCTGGCCTTCCCAGAGTCCCCATTCCCCGTCCCGTTCCCTGTTCTCGGTTCCCGATATATTGTATCTGAAATCTCCATGGAATCGACAACGACGTCGACGACGACGACAGGCAGACCCAGTGACGTTCCGGGCTTATCGCCTCACTTTTATATATCTATCTTAAGCTTGTTGTTGGGCCTCCTCCTTCCCTTCATTGTCGTTATCGTCGTTGCAGTCACATTAACACATCCGACTTCAAAAAGGCTTATGCGATGAGCTTAACTGATGTCGACGGAGCGCGGATTACGAGGGAATTAATGGGTTTGGGATTTGCAGAAGGAATCGTAAGGGGATCCGAATGATATAGAAGAAAAGAAAGCATAAAAACGGCAATGGTTTCTACGGCCTCAAAGTATAAAGACATAAAGTAAACCCTAAATTAAAGTTGCTTTTGAAGAAGAAACTATCTTAATTTCTAGCATATATTTTTCCTTGAATTAATGGAAGCCATTTAGCTTGGCCTTTCACATTTAATTCGCCCACCCACTGCATTTACCCTTTCAAAGTAGCAATGGCCACCCGCAGGCACTTTCCTTTCAAGCTGCAATAAACTTCTGGAGGAAATGTCGCCACGCGTGGGTTCTCCAAATGATAACCGAAAAGCCATCGATCCGTAGGTACCGCAAAAAAGGCAAGAAAAAAACCCAAAGCAAACTAATTCCAAAACAGTCACAGATCGACGCTGAGGGACATCGGTGTAAGGAGCTTATACACTCAAAATAAAATATGGCATTGAAAAGTTAAACAAATTAATGTGTTAAAGAGAACTTCAAATTTATGTTTTGGCGCAATCTCTTTTTTTTTGGAAACGTGGAAGTCTCCGTGGATGAATACTTTACTGGGCCAAGATTAAAAACATTGGTTCTTCGAGCCGGATCTTTATCTAATATATACAGGATTTAGAGTTAATATTTTTAAAGGCTTGCATCGATTATTTAAAAGCTCCTCAACTTACAAAATGTATAGATTAACGAACTAGAATATTCCCTTAAATATATAGAAAAGGACTTTTCTCTATATTTTTATTAAAATTATTCTTACTTTTCAACTCTTGCATTTATATAAAATTTCTCAAATTTCGGCGTGCTTTCGGGCCATATTTTTGCAGAGTGCATTGGGAGAAGCAAAGCTGAAAGCCTGACAGGACCACACAAGAAGCTGGAAAAGCCACACACACCGTCGGGAGTTGGGGACTCCCCCCAGACTCCTTCAGTTGCTCAGTTCCTCCAGTCGCTCAGTTGCTTAGTGGCTCAGCTGGCGATGTCGGTTGCCGGTTGCCGTTGGACGACGGGGCGGTTGATTACATGAACAAACGAACCGATCCGATCCGAAACCCAGCCGAGTCGCGGCGCGGCGCAGGGTAGAGGTGCTCCTCTTCAGACCCCGGTTCAGCTGCGGTACCCCCAGATCGCAGACGCAACCGCAAAAGCCGACGCCAAGATAACGAGTTAGCTGCCCAAACCCCAAGCGAAACCGCAGGCGGGGCAGGCAGGCAGCCGGGCAGGCGAGCAAGGAATCGGGGAAGCCAGAGGAGGAGGAGGAAGGGATCTACTGCCGGGGCTGGAGCTTGAGCCAAACCACACACGCCATGTCGCTGGGGAATCGGAATCGCGGGCCTACGTATTACCGGTGGCAAATAGTAATTATTACATTAAATGCACCGCAATAATGCAGCAGGGACGTCAACATTTAGCCATAAAAATTGCTTGCACTCCGCGACTGCGAATGCAGTTAAACTTTAAGTGGCAGAGTAAGTCGCGGTACTGCACTGCAAGAATTGGATTCAACAAGTTATTACCATTTTTATTACTTAATTAAAGAAGAATTTGTGTAATAAGTCGAAGTATTAAATACGTACTTAGTGCGTAGGGTTTTTCTAAAACTTTACTTTACATATCACAAGGAAGTCAATCTTCAATTCACAAATATATACATATATGCTAATAGGGCCTATAAATAAATCCATTTTGGTCAAATGAAATATATAAATACAATAATTGGGCCTAGATCAAGTTTTAACAACATTATTTTAAAATCGTATAAAATATATATGTCTCAGGGTTTACTTACTAAAAATTTTGACTGAATGACTGAAAAGCTAGTGTGAGTAAAGAGGTCTAAGATCTAAGCTATATTTTTGTTCTACATATTTGCCGATTGTTTCTATGGCAGCTGATATATATGATATGATATAGTCGGCCGATCCGGCATGTATGGTAGTGAGACTAGTCAGAAGACTACCTGCACAGTTTCATTCAGCTTCAAAACTGAGGGACTAGTTTGCCTAAGAGCGAACATACTGACATGGCTAGATCGACTCGGCTATTCATGCTGATATGGTATGATATATACTTGATTTGGTATGAGGGTTTTTAAAATAGTTGACTTTGTTTCGAAATGTATTCAATTAGTAATAATGGGAAAGTTATTATAAATCGTAATATTTTGAAATCTTCTTGATACCAATAGTTTAGAAATACACTTATGGTAAACACATAATTTAGATGTTTATATATTTATATCCTAATTCTCTTCTTTACTAAAAATGGTACAAAGTGTTTTGAATTGAAGTTAGACTACTTAATTACTATCTAAATTAAATAAATTTTAGTTTTAAATGTTTTATTATAATGTTATAAATTTTTGTAATACATTATTTTAAAATAATTCATAATATTCTTTTTCAGAATTCATATAATAGAAGAGATCCCACGGCGACCACAAATTTTTCCCCGAGTAGCCGTTGTGAATGGACGTTGGAAAAAAAGAAAAGGAGGAGATTTGGAAGGGGAACCCCGGGAATACAGCAAGCGGAGTAATGTTAAAGGCGCTATAGGCCAATGACAAATGCAATTGCATTGCCATGGAGCTCTCGGTGCTCTGGCGAGGGGCGTGCGCGGTGAGGATCGTGTATCAAGTTGAGGTCTAGGCAACGCTGCACTATAAATTAAGACATTATACGATTAAAAACAAACAGCCTGTCGTTAAAGTTACCGAAGGAGCGACAGAGACGGACAGCGAGGAGATCAGGGTTAGATCCAAGCTCAGGAAACTGGTGAATGAGCAAGATATTCTAAAATAATCATTTACACCTATTATTATTGTGGAGAGATAACGAAAGGTGGTTTCACGTTATAAGAATTTTAAAATTAAACAACAGGATAATTTCACTAAATATGTACATAATAGTCATTTTAATATTTTTAATATTCTAGTGTTAAAAAAAAAAAATGATATTTAATCTTGCAATACTAAAAAGTTTTAATTTTTGGATAATAGAAAAATTCCATTCAAAGTGTTGTAAAGTAATTTAGCAATTTAGTTCTATATTTAGTTGTCAGGATTAATGGTAAATCCTTGAGTTTTGAACAATCTTGACTTTCATTAGATTTTAATATTGCGCTAATATAAATATTAAACTTATTTTGTAACTTTATTATTTTCTATAATAGTTTATGGTGTTTTAATTGAACATGGTCAACCATGAAATTTAATTATATTGTGAATGACAACCAAAGGCGTATCAAGTCTCGGAAAAGAAGAAGAGATCAAAACTTCAACTCCGGCCATAAAAACAACAGCAAGCAGCAGTCGCAGTCTCTCTGTCCCCGTATCTTTCTTCCTCTCTATCTCTCTCTCTCTCCTCCTATTCTACCCCGTATTCCTGCTCCAAGCTACAACAACTCCAAACGAAACGGCAAATGAAGCTCTCAAAGCAAACTCCGCTTCGTTGGTGGTCCAGTGGCAGCTGCCCGCCACACAGGCGCACTTGTATCTGTGTGTGTGAGTGAATGAGTATCTCTGTCTTATGGGGGAGCAGCTCTGCTGGATTGGAGCTGCAGGCGAATTGAGCGAAAGCAAAACAAAATGCAAGTCATTGAGAGCAAAAACACGAGAGCCAGGCCAAAGATGGCGCAATCATCGGAGAGCGGAAGAGATGGATAAAGCTAAAATATGCAAGTTGGAGAAAAAATGCCGCCCATGTCGCCAAAAAGCGCCACACACAGAGTGAGAGAGAGCGAGTCGCAGAGAGCCATTGATGCAACATTAGTTCAGGTGAGCAAGTTAGAGAGAAAGAGAGATCCAACAGATGGGGGGGAGCTGCGGGAAGGCTGTTGTTGTTTTTTGATTATAATAGCCCGCTCGGTGGTGGGTCCACATTCACATTCACATTTACAGCTCCATCCTCTCCATCTCCATCTCCGTCTCTTTCTCTGCCTGCGCCTGCCTCGCCCAGGCATTAAGCGAGAGAGAGAGAGAGATAGAAAGAGAGGGGGCACCATGACGCCGTAGTTGCATTCGAATTGGAATTTGTTGGAGATTCGAGCGCCAATTTTTGCGGTCGTTCTGAAAAGTTTTTATTTGTTTGTTTTGTGGTCGTATCTTGGAAAAGGGAAAATCGAGGAAGGCGGAATGGGGGAAATATGTCTCAAATGCATTTTCATTCATAAATTTTAAAGGGCGATGTTGGAGTATTTTTATATACATACATACATATACACATACATGAAAATTAATTGATATTTTTGGAATTTAAGATTTTTATATTATATAAGAGAGAGCTTACTCTAAAAATATGTCCTTAACCCTCTAGTGCCACTTTCCTCAAGAATAAAAGAAATTAAATGAAATATTTTTTTCTAGAGCGATTCGTGCCTTCTAAACTCAACTAATTGCTAATACAAAATAAGAAAAAATTATTATTTGTGTAATTGTGAATAAAGTTAAAAAGGCCTCAAGTTACTTTTGGGGCCGAGATGGTTAATATTTATTTTCTTGAAGTTTTAGACTTACTTTAATAAACAATTTTTTAATTTAATTGTCCTACAAATAATGTGTTGTTTTAAAAAAAAAAAAAAAATCTAATAATAAAATAACATGATTAATGTAAATTAAAAAAGTATAGATGAAGCAAGAACTTTTCTTTTCCTTTCAGCAGCATTGAAAACCATAATTAATTATAATTTTTTTTCCGACAAAAACACAAAAACATGACAACTTGTGTGGTCCACACACACTCTCTCATATAAGAAATAATGCTGCAAAAATAAGAGAGGTAGAAAACAAAAACATCCTGCTGCTGATGCTCATAATTTAGCATCGAGAACATGCAAAAACAGACATCAAAGGCAGCAAAAACAGCAACAACAAAAGCAATGTAAAGCTAACAAATTTACCAACAGTTCGCGGCACGAACACAAGCAAATTCAACCCCAACAACACACATACAGAGAGAGAAAAGCCTGCCACGCACGCGCTCCCACAAGCAAACAAACAAACCGACACACACACCGAGATAAAAGCTTCAGTGAGCAGCGCTGCCGACGCTGAAGGCCGACGCCACAAGAAGGGTGGTGGTCTCGGGAGGGGGGTAGTGGACCACCCACAACGCTTGGCGGTTTCAGTTTAATGGAAGCAGCAGCAACAAATTTATTTTTGGGTGGTCCACACTGCAGTGAAAAAATAAAGCACCGCAGCAACAACAATAGCAAAAGCGGCAGCAAAATACTTCGCCAAAAACCAAAATCAAATACAATAAAAACACGCGAATAACAACAATAAAAATTAGCGGGCTCTGGCCTTTTTGTCCTTCTCAGTTATCAGTGACAGTGAATGTCAAAACTGGGCTAGATAAACTGTACCATTTTAAAATGATATCTCAGAAAATCGTTTATCTATGAATTTAAAAAAAGATTAATCCACAGTACTCAGATACTACAGATGCAAAAAGATAATGTCTTAAGCTATTTTTGTATGTGTTTATCTTTAACTTTCTTGGTAAATATTTTGAAGAATTATTTTCTCGAGCATTATTTTCTAATACTCTTATAATAAATTAAAACTTTAGCTAAGACCCTAAACGGTTATATGTATGTATACTTATAAATTCAATGGTACAAATTATAATAAAAAATATGTTGTTTTTGTTAACATATATTGTAAAATATCTATTTAATAACATTTTTATTTACCGTTAAGTGTTTTCTTTTTTTATATTAAAAAATACAAACCACCTTGATTTTACGAAACTTTTAAAACACCCCTCGGTATTTTCCCTATTCCATTGCTCTTGAAAACCGTTCGACCGGCCCTCGGAGAGAGCGTTCTCAAACCAAAATGGCCGCAGACTCAAGAGCGCGAGAGCTGCGAGAGTGAGAGAGCCGGGAGCGTACTTTAGCTGCCAGTGAATGAGTCGCCCACGCATACATACGCAGTGCAGCCGAGAGCGAGAGAGGCAAGTCGCGCTCGCCTAATGAAGTTGTTGGCCTGGCGTGCCGCATCCGCGAGATACAGATACATCTCTCAGACTGCGTGCGATCCTCGAACGAAACGGTTGTAAGTGCGGAGCGAGCGCGGCCATAACGTCTACACTGTATCTGTCAGTGCACCACTGTGTGTGGTACAACAACAAAGATAAATAGCGCAGAACTCGTGCTGGAGCCAAGAAGAAGATATTGTAACTCAGCCGAAGTTTTTGTGGATTAAAGCCGAAAAATCCGGCCACCGTGAGTTCTATTAGTGTGTGTGCGTGCGCGAAGTGTCAAGAAGAAGCAGTCGCAGAGAGCGCGAAAAGCAAGAGAGAAAGAGCGAAAGCAAAACGACAACGAAAAGAAAACGTGAGCGTCCGTCGTCCGTCGCTTTTCCATGTGTGTGAATGATGTGTGAAAATTCTGTCCAATTCCCCAAAAAATTGTGCCCACAGCCGCCGAGGTAAACCCCGAAAAAAACCCGAAGAAAAGCGCGTACAAATCAACGAAATAAATCTTTCGAATCAAAAAAGCGAAGCCTGCAATCACAACAAAAACCCAAACAACAACAACAGCAAAGAGCGCTCAGAAGATACACAGCGTGCGAGAGCGAACGAACGAGCGAGAAGAAGCAGCAGCAGGCAGAAGAGAGCGAGAAAATGCAGAGTGCAGTGCACAAAATGCATTTAAACAAAACACAAATTCAAGGCAGTAATTAATACTCATTGCATCGCGTTCGAACTATAAGCCCAAACTGCCTCCCCGAGGCAAGCACTCTCTCAAACGTATCTGCTCAGATTCCATCCGGAATCCGCATCCATATCCGTGCATCCGCATCCCAAGCCAGCAAAGATAACGCTAAATAATGGACCGCGACAGCCTCCCACGCGTTCCGGACACACACGGCGATGTGGTCGATGAGAAACTATTCTCGGATCTCTATATACGCACCAGCTGGGTGGACGCCCAAGTGGCGCTCGACCAGATCGATAAGGTGAGTTCAGCGCACGTAGTACTCTGCAGACAGTAGAGCCTCCTTTGATTCAACTTTTAAATTTATGAAGTCTTTAACTGCTGTACAAAGACATTCATCTATCTATTTTAGGGAAATTGCACAATCTTTTCAAGTTCCATAAGTCCAGAAAAGGTTTAACTATTTACTATCATTAGACAGCAGTCAGTTTTTAATATATAAAACATTTTCTAACTCATCTAATATCTACCCTATCTATCTTAGCAATCAAAATCCTTATGAACATATTTCACTTATACTTTTCTCAAACTAAAGACTTAAAAAATAAATCTTTAAAAAACTATCTTTCAATATTCTAGCTAGGTGAACTTTCCTTAAAAAAACCCCCTAAAAAACACTTCTTCAGAAGTTACAAGAAACCTTTTACAACTAATTAGGCTAAATTACCCAAACTTTGATTGCCTTATTTTATTGCAAATTCGGTAAAAAAAAACCCTTTAGTAAGAGGCGAACATAACAGAAGTTGGACTGTAAAGCCCAAGCGCAGCGGCCTTTGTTTAATGCGCCCATTAAGCCGGCTGGACAGATTTCAATAAATTTTATTGCCAATATCTCTCGCAATATTTTTTCGCGTTTTTGTCGTCGCCATGTCTTTTGCTTCTCCAGTCTTTTCGATTTCATTTCATTTCGTTTCGTTTTCTTTTTGCCGCTTAGTGTGTTCTCTGGTTAATAGAGTTGTCGGAATCTTGGTCTCCCTGCCAGTCGTCTATTAATTACAGTGATTAGCCAAAATCACCTGACATTATGTAGCCAATCGGCTTATATGCAAATTTTGGTTATTTTACTGTTTAGATCTCAAGAGCGTGGAGGATTTATATCTATATATAGGCATTTGTTTACGACAAGACCAGTCATAAAAATCGTGAACAGCTTAACATGGCATGAGTTTTACTTATTTTAAGTCGGTTTTTTTTATGTTAATCCTGGTTTTGTAGAAAATTGATAAATTGGCTCAGCAGAAAATATTTTAAATATATTTTGAAAATAATCTGAGCTTAGCACACACTCTTCACATTTGTTTACATTTTTAAACAAAAACTAGATAATAGTTATATCAATTTTCAAAGATTAAAGTCTAAAAAGAGACGCATTTATTGATCCAAAGAATTCTTCATAATTTATCACCAATTTTGTGGTCAATTTCTCTGTGTGCATTGCCATCAATCTACGACTATTTGCGCTGTGAGCAGCCACACAGCAGGACTTTACGTTCCCCAATGCACCGCGAACGGAGCGCAGACGGAGACGGAGACGAAGACGGACATATCCACAGACAACTTCATTACTTTGGCGCTACTGTGCAGAGTTGGCCCGACCGCAAAAGCGAAACAATAACAACTGCAACTGCGCCAAAAACAGCAATGCAGCCCAGCCTGAGACTTGGCAAAAAGGCGAATAAAAAAAATTAAATAAAAAGCGGCAGCAGCAGCAGGAGATCCAGTGAGAAGGCAGCCAAAAAGGCAAAAGGCAAAAAGCTTCAAGAAATAATAAACAACAACCAGCCGCGGACTGTTGTGTGTCAGTGTATCTGTACTCGGTGTATCTGTGTATCTGTGCGTCTGTACAATCCAACATGGGTGGGCCGCAGTTGAGAGTCATTTCGTACGTGCTGTTGCCCCAGTCCTCGTTCCGTCCTCCTCGAAAACCCCACTATCGTCAGAGCCCTCCTCGAAAAACCCCCTTACATTTTTCAGATGCTCTTTGATATCAGCCGAGCATTTTTCACAGATTGTTTAGAAACTAATGCGTGACGTAATGCACAATCTAAATAATTTCTGAAATACTTACGCAAAGTAAAGTTAGTCAGCTAAAGTCGGTTATATTGGCAAGTAATTGAGCAAAGTGAGGTTTAAAAATATCAAGATATATTTTATAGCTTGAAAATATGGTCAAACTATATAAGTTTCTAATACAAAATAGTTTATTCAATGTTTATTTATGGATTCTTGCACTTAAAAGCTGGTATATTCCAGGAAGATTATATAGATATTTTCTATTACATTTCTACTTTGTGACAGCGTATCCCTCTGTCGTCTTTAAAATTAGTTTTCTAACTCGAAAAGAACAGTAAACAATCATTATTTCCATTGTCGTTGCCAAAGCGTTTCTCCTGATTGTTGTTGTTATGGCCGACGATGCAAATGAAGCGGGCCAGAGATCGGTTTTCGGGTTTGGTTCGGGCCATCGAATGCGGGTGGCCCAAAAAAGAAAAACCAGAAGAAAAAAACAGAGGCAAAAGGAAAAAATTTCACTGACGCACGCTTTTTGTATTTGCTGTTAAAATACTGTCCATCAAATGTACACCAAAATTTAGATCAATTCAGGGAAATTACAAAAAATATTTTTTTTAGAATTATTTTCTTGTTGCTGTGGCATACATGATATAATTAGGATTTAAAGTCATATTTAATTTGAAAATTATACATCTTATAGTTTCTTAGTTAAAATATTAAGTTTTCTTGGTTGAAAGTGGATAGCGGCTATATAAAGTGAAGAAGAATTTTCCGTTTACCAAAATCTTGCATTGAAATATTATATGAGACAACTTAGCATTAACCCTTCTACCTGTTCCCATACGTTGTTTCTCTGAGTGCTTGGACTCTTCTCAAGTTTTCTCGCTGGTTCTCGCTGGTGCTTTTTACAGCTTGATGTCTTCATCATTGTTGCAGTTGCAGATGCAGTTTCTCGGCAACCGACCGACCGCGTGGCGTGTCTTGCTTCGATGTTGTGTGTGCCCCCCAGTACCCGTCCCCTCCCCAAAAGTCCCCTCTAAATGGTTTGTTTTCCTCTTGCCATGTTTTTGCCCTCGCCTCGTGTATGTGTGTGCATCTCAATTATTTCTCGTAAAGTCTCTGGGGCTCTCGGCTGTAACGTGCTTTCGACTTCGGAGTCTGAACCATCCTGAACTCCGCTGGAAAGTTGTGGCAAACGATCGATCGTGATGGCGCCGACATCGTCAGCGTCTTTTGTGGTCGTCGTCATCCTATCCCACTTCATTCCATCCCGATTCCGATTCCGATCCCCATCCTCATACTCGTCGTCGATGGCGATTTATTTTAATGACTCAATTTAAAGAAATATATTAAGACATTAAAATCGTCTAACGAAGCTGTGCGTTGGGTCTGCTTTTGCTTTTTTTTGGTCACTATGCAAATTAGCCAACGCGATTATTGTTATTATTTCTGTTTATTTCTTTCTTTGGAAAATTTCGTTTCTTTTTTTCTTTATTTTTGGCTTCTGGGAGGTCTCCGTTGTCTTCAAGGGGATGACGCTTTCATTCATGATCTGAATGCGAAATAAGGTTGAGTATTACTAACTCAACCGATATGATCTTTTTCTTGGGGGTTCAACGAATAAGTCTTTGGGTTGAGTTATGAATATTTGTAATAATATAATGTGAGCGTTTTTTGCTTATTTTAAGAGGTAATTATTCATTACCTTTTAAATCAGTTTCTAAAGAATTATTAGAAATTATAAGCATTTTAATTTACTTTGACTCTTAAAAAAAGACTTTTAACTTATTTTTTTTATAAAATATGTTATTACACTCTTTTACTCAATCTTAATTCCTTCTAAAACCTTTCTTTGTAAAATGTAGCAAGGCAATACCCTTTAGATACACTGCCCCACCGAGTATTTATGGCTTTTTGTTTACGGAACGCATCGATAAATCAAATGAATTTACAAAGAAAACACTTTCTTCTATTTTTACTTCGACGTGTGTTTGCATGTGCCAGCCACTAATCATTCGTTGTGAGTTTTTGAAGCCTAGAATAGAGTATCGCTGATATCGGTTTTCATTTGTATATCCCTTCATACACACTCTATCGCCCCATCGATATTTATTTATTTATTTATTTATTATTTGCCCCGACTCATTTATGGCAATGCCGCACTATCGATGCAGGCCATGTACTCGCAGCGACGCCCGTTGTATCTTTAAGATATGCGTACATATGAATTCATGAATGAAATCGCTTGTCGTTGGCTCTTCCCCGCCACCTTAACCCCTTCTCTTCTATTTCGCTGGCTGTGCCAATTGTAAGGCAAACACACAGATACTTTGCACAGGAAGTTGAGCAACATTGGCGGCATTTTGAAGAAGTTGCTGCCGCTGCTGCCAGTGGGCAATAAATTTGTTTAGTCATGCTGGGAGAGATGTGTCTGGCCATCCGATGTCCGATGTCCGTGTAGCCGCTTTTTTCACAACTGCCCTCGAAAAACAAACACAAACATATAAATATTTGCGGCATCCACACGGGGCAGCATTTCCCAAATAGTCAGAAAAACGTAGGAAAAACAGTAGCACTATCTTTGAAATCAGCATTAAGCGGGTGTATCTTAATGGAAAAGGTAAACTAGGAAATTGCAAACGAATAGAAATCTATCTTGGAGGTTGAAGGATTACTAAAAGAAAGTTTAAAGGGTTTTAAATAAACAATATTCACCTGTCCTAGCAGGTGGGAGCTCTCAACCTCACCGTTTATAAGGTTATTATTATATATCCTATATTATCTTTTCCTAATATTTTTAAATACCAAATTCAACTTGGTTATATAAGATCGTATTGTGTTCTCCTATTCGCTGTAGGTAACTTAAATATTTAATCTAGACCCCCGACAACCTCAGTCACATAGCGCACTGTCTCTATTGACTTTCAGGCCGTAAGTCCCATATTATAATTTCCAGATCGTTATCTGCCTGATAAGATCTCGAGAGCGCGGAAGGTGTAAGGCAAATAAATCATTGTCACGCTCGCGATCAATATTTGTTATTTGATATTTGCCCAGATAGACGCTGGCAGGCCCCGCACAAATACTGGAATATACATATATCTATAGAAGTAAATACTCCAGGGATATTCACATGCACGAAATATCGAAGCGAAGAAAACAAAGATCAAAGGCATCCGACCGAGGGTGAGTCTGGATCTCAAGTGGCGACCGAGTGGAGGAGCATAATCCTTGGGTAAACTCCCTCCCGCAGAAGAAGGAGTGTTAGGGGATAGAGAGAAAGATACCTGCATAAAATGTTACGAGAAGGGTGGATGCCGTCCTTCGATGGCCTTCGGTTCCCAGAAGAAGAAGGGAATGTCGATGAAGATATCTCACGCCTACAGGCGTTTCCGGCTTACGGAGGAAGTGCTTAACAAGTTAACTGTAATTCGACATGCTGGGCGTGTTGAGAGCCAAACAAGATAAGGTGTGTGCCCGGTACACTTCTGGGAAGTGGCAGATCTTTCATCGGGAATAGGTTTGAGTTAAGACTCAATTGAATACCAAGGAGAGTTAACCCAGAGAAACATTTTTCGAGATAACTACATCCCACTTGTTTTCAAAGATATAAAGTTCGTTAAATCGAAACGCAATTGTTTTCAATTTAATGTATGCATTATGTACTGTTTAGTTATCAAATTTGAATAATGTACAATGCCAGAGAACAATGCAAAATTAATTTAATATTCTTGTTTTACTGTTAACCTTCATTAAATATCCAAATTATGCCGGGCTATAGAATTGCATTAACTTTTTGCTTTAAACAATGATAACAAATGTCTGAATCAAGCAAACTAATTAACATCTGATTGTTGGAAAGTAAAAACCAGATCTATTTAATATTTCATCTTTAGTAGACACATTTAGCATACAAATTACAGACAGAATAAGTCCTCAATTTAAATTCCGCCCAAACGGGTTCTTAAATTACTTTCGTTTGTAGAAAAAACTTTATAATCTTTATTGTTTATCACAATTCTTGCATCTAGATATTCCCCCGAATAATTTCCTCTTGCTTTTAATCGGATTCCTCCCCATTCACAAGTTACCCAATCTCTTTACATAATCCTTTGACCCATTATCCCCCAGTCCGAACTCGTTTCACCCGAAACGAGCCCCGAATGGCCCACATATATAACTCCCACATGGCAAGGGGGAACCGAAGCTGGAGACTCAACAATTGACAGCTTGATCTTCGGAGGTGTGCCCCTGTGTGTGCGTGGCCAACTTGACTCGATCTCCGATCTCCCAGAGACCCAAGAGACCCGAGACCCGAGAGACCATCTGCAGCTGGAACCCAGAAAACCAAACCAAAAAAAAAAGTGAAAAAAATGAAAATAAAAATAAAACTAAAAACAAGAGAGGAAAAAAGACATGAAACGCTCCGTGTGTGTGTGTGTGTACAGACTTGGTCTTCATTAGGGACGGGACGCCGAGAAGAGCCGCACATAAAACTGTTATTGTCTTCATCAGTCTGCGACTGAGGCTGCGAAGCAAGAGAGACAAGAGGAGAAAAATCAGGAGAATTATGAAGACATTAACTCGACCACACAGCACGCGGCCCGAAACCCCAGAGAGGGGCTTACCTTACTTGCTTACGATCAAGAGCCACGAAACTGAGACCCAGGGCTCGGCTCGGCCAAGGTACACGGAGACACAGTGACAGAGAGCGAATACCGGAAAGAAACATTCAAGCAATAATCACGGAATTCACTGAAAAAGCAGTTAACGGACAGACGGACAGCGGACGGACAAGCGGACAACTCCACTGAACCCAGAGACAGAGACTCAAACTCAGACTCAAACTCGAGCTCGAGCTCTCGTACTCGAATGCGCTGCGATACGATCCGAAACGAAACGAGGCGATCCGAGAGTGCGTGTGTACCTGTGAATGCCGGCGGTCCGCCGTCAGGTAGTAGTTTTCAGCTGCGTTTTCGATTTTCAGACGAAAATAATAAAGAAATTAAAATTGTTACGGCCGCCGGGCAAGGGCAGGTGAACCTTCTCCTCTTTTTCTGCTCCTGAAATCGAAGTTAAAGCTAAAACTTTGGGAACAAAATCAGGGCTCTGCATATGTATCTATCCTGGTGGCCCTTGCTTTTGCACCTGGCTCCTTCTGGAGTTAACTGTAAATTGTCTCAACCATCTCTCACCTGAGCCTTCGCTCGCTGGTGACCTTCAAACCTTTTACTCTTTTTTTTTAACGATTTCATTTTTACGGGCATGCAAATACTTAAGGAGAGAAAAAAAAGAAGAGCATGAAGCATAAAATGGTAATAAATGCGACCGACAACGGCTTGCTAGTCACGTTTTGGGGGCGCCATAAATTGGCGGCGGCCACCGAGAGGGAATTTGCATTCAACGGTTTCACATTCGGGCCTCACTTTTAATTGCCCCAAAAAAAAAAAAGAAAAATCAATTTACTTTCCAGCTATCCATTTGGAATCTCTCTGTGTGTACAATGTGTGTGGTCCCTAATGGAGGAGGGTCCGGGTCCTAGTCTCGCCTAAAAATAAACCCGACAGTACCGTCAGTATATCCATTTCTTGGGCTATTTTGTTTGACAGCCGAGAGGCAGCTGTGTGTGAATGGCATGTGAAAAAATATATAAAAAACACAGTTCCATTTAAATGCCAAGATATATGTGTATGTACACATACGGAAAGATCGGATGTGGTGTGGCAATGCCCGGGATTTCGTATTCAAAAACGTTATCAAGTGGCATATAACTTTTATGGTAGCTACAAGTTTTATGGCACACGTTTACGTGAGAAACATGGGAAAGCCGTGACACAAGTCCGGGCACCGGAGCTTGGATCTCGGAGATCCCAGCCCATATATAGAGCACGATCTGCTAATCCCTTTGTGGGATTTGGATCTTCAGCGAGAAAGCTTCGGCCAGATTCCCCGCTAATGATTCACAGCCATAAATATCGTTGTCCATATACATAATTCTATAAGATGCCCTATTCATATTCAATGGCTCTGGGTGGTCCGTCTGCCCATATTGAATTTCATTTTATGCTAAATATCTTTTTTCTTTCATTTTTTTTATTGTGTGTGGTTTTGCATTCGATTTTTATTGCGGCATAACTGGGTGCGCTCATATTTTATGGTTATGGCCCAACGCACCATATTCGAGGGGGACTCGAGTGCCTGTCAGATTTCCGAATGGCATGGAAAAGTTTGCTTCTTCCCGAATCGGAGCGGACCGTGTAATTAAGTAGTCAGATCTCTGTGGGGGGTAGAAAATTTATATTATTTCTCTTGGTTTTGGTTCTAAGACCCCGCCGCCAGTTGATGTGTCGGATCTTTGATTGATTGATGCGTGATGGAGGGATTGAGAAATTGTGTTTATCGTAAACAACAGAGAACGCCAAACACTGGAATTCTGACAGAGCATTAACTGGGAAAATTCTATAATTAAGATACTAATTATCTTTGGGTTTAATCAAGAGTATGTGTTGCTTTCTTCAAGATGTACTACAGAATGTTTCATAATAAATTTAAATCTTCAAGGACTTTTTATAACTTCCACTATGGGTAATAAAGTATCGTTTTAGGCAGTTGACAAAACTACAAAAAATACGTTTTTTAAATATATGGAAAATAATTGTAAAAAATAATTTTTTTTTAACATGAATAAATCCCTTTAAATATCACATATTCTGCCTTATAAACATATCGAAGGATAGACTTCTTTACCATATCTGTGTGTATATACCTGCACCTGCTGGGCTCTAGCTCATATCTCCTTCTTACTCGTACCCATTCGTCATGGGATCTAAGCTGGTCTTTGGTTTTCCTCCATTTTCCTCCGTTTTCTATGCCTGCGGATTAAGGAGGCTGAGTCCGCCGCTCGGTGTGTGCGCATTTCTAATGAAGCTGTCGCAACAGCGGCAACAAAGGCAAGTACACGGAATTAAAGTAACATTTTCATTTGAAAATGCAAGCGGAGGAAACCCCGGGCAGGATCATAAATCAATGGCCGTGACATTTCCTCACAGAGAACTGCGGGGGTGGGCACTAACACAAACAAAAAGTAAAACTAAGACTAAAAAAAGGAAGGAAAGGAAAAAAGAGGCACGCAAGGCAAAAACAGCACAAGATTGATGATATGTCGCACAGATCGAGCAGCATGTTTTTCGAGATACAAAGGCAGCCG
This sequence comes from Drosophila kikkawai, assembly GCF_030179895.1. Taxonomy (NCBI): domain Eukaryota; kingdom Metazoa; phylum Arthropoda; class Insecta; order Diptera; family Drosophilidae; genus Drosophila; species Drosophila kikkawai. The sequence continues at coordinate 25,011,680 of NC_091728.1, read as the reverse complement.
AGAAAGAGAGCCAGCAGCCGGGCTGACAAGCGTTAACATAAAGCCGTCCCGCTTGATGGCTCAATCTTGAGCGAACAGTTGGCAAGGCAAAAAAAAAAGTTATATATGTCGAAGCTTTTATTAGAGGCCTCACAAAATGGGTTTATTATTTAAGAGGTTTTTAGAGTTTAATCTAGACTTGTTCCACATTTTATTTATCCACAAAAAATTGAAAAATACTTAAATTTGAATGTGTTTTTGATTTGGCTTGAGTTTAAATTGTTTTAAAAATATTTATGACAGAAAAAACAGAATATTTTAAGCAAAAGATACTTCAACGTAAAAATAACTTCAAATGTATCTTACAAATACCAAAGGTTTCAGTAAATATCTTATTTGAGAACTATACATTTTGTATAGTCAGAATCCTTCGACTCAGATTACTCAATTTAAGGCTTAAAGCTGTGGAATGCCGACCCCCCAAAATCTAGATTAAGTTTATTTTTAAACCACAACAGCCGCTAGGGGCCAAAATGCAACAATGTTTTTTCGTTTTGCTCCACAAGCCACAAGGAGCGGTGAAAAATTCCTAGAATTTTGTGCATCTTTTGTTTGCGTTTGCGCACCTCACCTTGGCCGTGCGCTGGGGGAGAAAATTATGGAAAAATTCCACGAACACGAGACCAGATCGCCGCCGCAGGCAGTCAGTCTCTCAAAGTGGCTGTGCCGCCAACGACTTAATTAATGGCGACAAAGTCGAGAGCCCAAGTCTAGCCGCGTTTGATGTTTGCCTCCTTCCGGAAATGCTGCTTACTGGGCTGCATAAACAAGCAGCAGGAAGTAGTGTCCCTATGTAGCCGGATTCCTAGTGGGATCTAGCGTATATATTCCCACTACGTCCACTGCTAACAGAGACATCAAGCGGTGATTGTTTACGACTGACTCCCGCTCTATCTTAACGGTAGTCGTAAAACGCTCAAAAGACCAAACAATAAAGCCATTCCTGGGCACTGCAGCTTTTCCCCTTCATTTCGTTTTTTTTTTTCTTTCGTTGGGCCACAACCTGACTTGGCCCGGGAAAAATCTGTGAAAAGCGATAAAAGGCGGGCGCAGCGCGGAAACGCCACAAGCCGTGGAGAAGTTTCGAGTCGGTTTCGGGTCTGGGCTCGGGTTCGGGACCGCATGGAATGTGTTATTTGGCTGCCTCGATCCCCCGACATTGCTGGGTGCGCCGTTTCTTGTGGGGGCACAGTGGGTTAGGTGGGTTCTTTCTTAGGTTTTGTTTAAACTTTAATAATTTTATTAATGATTTCTTATGACTATTTTTGGCCTCTTTCTATAACTAATTAAGGTTTACATTGACATGACATTTAAAGTTTAACATGAAAAAGGCTAATTTAGGACTAACAATTTAACATGTAGAAACCATTTCTTTATAACATTATTAACCTTGAGGTATGACTAATATTTTTATAAAAATATTACCTTAAAGTTTGAAAATTACCATTTGGGTGTATAAACTTGTACCACAATGCTGCTGTATAGTAACCACCGACTAATGGTTATAATTTAAAGAAGTCTTAACCTAAAGTTAAATAACTAATGGAAATATTTTCAATTTACTTGAGTTTAAATACTTTGTGTTTGGTTACACTTTAATTTTTCGCGGTAAAGTTTTATTTTAACAGGATAATTATTGCAAGAATCAAGATTATAGCAAGCCTCCTGTTAGTACCAATTTTAATCGGAAGATTAAGTTGTACTTCATTTTAATCGCATGTCTAAGCCTGTTTGCTCCACTGTTTGTCTGATTGTTGAACTAAACCTTCGATTGAGACGTTAGCATTAGCGCGAGCCTCATTATTATCTTTTTTTTTTTTTGTTCATGGTTCTCGTTTTTTACCTTTTTTATTTTGGGAAAGGGGCTCAATTTCCGTACTGCACTGCAGCAGCAGCAGCTGGGGGAGCCGGACAGATGAAGCAGCGGCGGCACGAAATGAGCTGCAGATGCGAAAGGGGTAGAGCCGGCCAGGCCCAGAGTCCCGGCCAGCGATCGATCCAATTGCCCAAGCAGGCGATTATACAGCTGTGTTCACGGAAATAGCAGTGCGACAGAGGAACAACTTCAAAACGTTTTTTTGTACATATTCCTTTTTGCAAGCTGATCTATTGCACATTGTTTTTGTAAAATGGAACATAAAGATAAGAATCGAGAAAAAATTCCGTTAGATTTGCTCTACTTTTATGTTTTATTGATATTTTTTCACATATGCAGCTCGTTTTGGCCGATCACTGAAATAGCAGTTTTTAATTTTCTTTCGCAAAAAGTGCCGAAATTTCTTTTAATTTTGTAAAAAATTACTTTAATTAAGGTCGTTATTATAGTTTATACTATAATACACCTTTACAACGCAAAAAAAATTATTTTAGTGGGCGCAGGACCTCACTGCTCCATGAGAGAAAGATATCAGATAATTTAGCCTAGAAAGAAGGGGAAAACATGTAAAGAGTCTCCAAATCTTTCAAATTGTTCTTTTAAAATAGTTTATAAGTCATAAAATATGAACCGAACCCAAAAAAAACGGGGTACGATTCGCAAAACCCCAATTGTACAGGCTCGACGCGTACTTCGCTTCAGCAAAGCTCGTCCTTTTGCATCCTCTAGGGATATATGAGCGGGAATTGGCATGGGAATCAGTCATGGGACCATTCGCCGGGGACTTATTGAATAAATTTTAGATTCGCGAAGTCCATGGAAAATGTCACTGCTTGGTTATAGGCATATCAAGGCCAGATTGGAGTTCGCCAATAGCCCCTTGAACTGCCACTTTTCAAATGGCGTAATATCCTTTGGACAAATGACTCCAAACTGGTTTTATTTGGTGGAATAGGACAAGACAATATGTCCGTCGACCCCCAAATAGATAGTACCCCCCAAACCATACGCTGAAGACAGTAAAACACGGTGCCCTAAAAATCATGGTATGGGTATACTTTTCATACAACGTTTTAGGTCCCGTAAATATGATCGGTGGGATCAAAGACCATTATGTTTACGTCTAAATATTAAAAACTGTCTTGCAGCCGTATCCTGAGGAAAATATGCCATTAATTTGGACATTTCAGCAGTACAGTGACCCTAATCATACCATCAAGGTGGCCAAGGAGTGGGTTCTTAATGAAAAAGTGGATGCACTGCCATGGCCTGCACAGTCCCCGGATATTATTCCGATCGAAAACTTATGGGAGACATCAAGGGCTACGTATTAAAGAAGTTTCCGACTTCTAAGCCGCAGCTTTAGCGATTTGTGCAGGAGGAATGAGGCCATATTCCCCTTAAGCGTTGCTAAGACTTGGTGGACTCCATGCCACCCAGGTATGAGGCTATGATAGCTTCTAAAGGCTATTTAACAAAATATTAGATCATAGTCAATTGGAATTTAAGAAGAAATAGGTTTCTTATACGAAATTTTTAAATTTATGAAGAATTTTAGTTTTTCACTGCTATTTCAATGATCGGCATAATATAGACCTTTTTTGTTGTTATTAGCTATATCTTCTAAAAGGTTTATGTTACCTAAATTAAATGATTGTGGTATTGTTAATAATTAAATATACTAAGCTTTTATGAAAAAAAAATTTATGAAAATAGTGTTTGTAACAGGATTTTCCGATCTTAAACGTGCAGGTCGTTGGGCACTGCTATTTCCGTGAACACAGCTGTAGGTTTGCCTGTGTCTTTTTTGGTTCTTTTTTCCCCTCGTTTTTGGGCCGCCAATGACGACAGCGGCGTGTTGTGTTGTTTTTGTGGTTGCAAGGCTCGGGATCGGGACTTGGAGACTTGGGTGGGGTCAACGGAGGCATGGACGTGGCAGCCAAGGGTGCCAAGTATTGAAAAATTTGAAGAATTCTGTGAAAACTACGCCCATGTGCGGATGACGGCTTCACTGGGGAGTCGCAGAGATAAATTATATGGCCACACGCTGTTTCGTTATAATTTTAATGTCTTATTTATGGCTGCAGAGAAAGAGGGAGAGAGAGAGAAAAAGCTTAGAAAATACCAGAAACTAAACATAAAATTCCGCATTCCTTTCGCTATTGCAGGGCAAGGCGCGTGGCAGCCGGACAGCGATCTATCTGCGATCAGTATTCCAGTCCCACCTCGAAACACTCGGCAGCTCCGTACAGAAGCATGCGGGCAAGGTGCTCTTCGTGGCGATCCTGGTGCTGAGCACCTTCTGCGTCGGCCTGAAGAGCGCCCAGATCCACTCCAAGGTTCACCAGCTGTGGATCCAAGAGGGCGGTCGCCTGGAGGCGGAGCTGGCCTACACACAGAAGACGATCGGAGAGGACGAGTCCACGACGCATCAGCTGCTCATACAGACGACACATGACCCCAATGCCTCGGTCCTGCATCCGCAGGCGTTACTGGCGCACCTCGATGTCCTGGTCAAGGCCACCGCCGTCAAGGTGCATCTGTACGACACGGAATGGGGGTTGCGAGACATGTGCAACAAACCCAGTGCGCCCTCATTCGAGGGCACATACTACGTCGAGCAGATCCTGCGCCACCTCATCCCATGCTCGATTATCACGCCGCTGGACTGCTTCTGGGAGGGTAGCCAGCTTCTGGGACCGGAATCTGCGGTGGTCATACCGTAAGTAGATTTAATATAAGCCACAGTATCTTCAAGATACCATTAATACCCAACTAACCCGACCTTTCCCCACTTTCTCTCTGCTCTTTCAGTGGCATTGAACAGCGACTCCTGTGGACCACACTCAACCCCAGCTCGGTGATGCAGTACATGAAACAAAAGCTCACCGAGGAGAAGATCAGCTTCGACTTCGAGACCGTCGAACAGTACATGAAGCGGGCGGCCATCGGCAGCGGATATATGGAGAAGCCCTGCCTCAATCCGCAGAATCCCAGTTGTCCCAATACGGCGCCCAACAAGAACAGCAGCCAGCCGCCCGATGTGGGAGCCATCCTCTCCGGCGGGTGCTACGGCTATGCGGCCAAGTACATGCACTGGCCGGAGGAGCTCATTGTGGGCGGAGCAAAGAGGAACCGCAGCGGACACTTGAGGAAGGCGCAGGCCCTGCAGACGGTGGTGCAGCTGATGACCGAGAAGGAGATGTACGATCAATGGTATGACAATTACAAGGTGCATCATCTGGGCTGGACCCAGGAGAAGGCCGCCGAGGTGCTCAACGCCTGGCAGCGCAACTTCTCGCGGGAAGTGGAGCAGCTGCTGCGCAAGCAGTCGCGGATTTCGGCCAACTACGACATCTACGTGTTCAGCTCGGCGGCTTTGGATGACATCCTGGCCAAGTTCTCGCATCCCAGCGCTCTGTCTATCGTGATTGGAGTGGCAGTCACCGTGCTGTATGCCTTCTGCACGCTCCTCCGCTGGAGGGATCCCGTCCGGGGACAGAGCAGCGTCGGCGTGGCCGGTGTCCTGCTCATGTGCTTCAGTACAGCGGCGGGACTGGGTCTGTGCGCCCTCCTGGGCATCGTCTTCAATGCGGCCAGCACCCAGGTTGTGCCGTTTTTGGCACTGGGACTGGGCGTCGACCACATCTTCATGCTGACGGCTGCTTATGCGGAGAGCAATCGGCGGGAGCAGACAAAGCTCATCCTGAAGAAGGTGGGTCCGAGCATCCTCTTTGGGGCCTGCAGCACGGCGGGATCCTTCTTTGCGGCTGCCTTCATCCCGGTGCCGGCCCTCAAGGTCTTCTGCCTGCAGGCTGCGATCGTCATGTGCTCCAATCTGGCGGCGGCTTTGCTGGTCTTCCCTGCGATGATCTCGCTGGATCTGCGACGACGCACCGCCGGCCGAGCGGACATCTTCTGCTGCTGCTTTCCGGTGTGGAAGGAGCAGCCGAAGGTGGCGCCTCCTCCCCAGGTGCTGGCCCTGAATAACAACAATGGTGGACGCGGGTCTAGGCACCACCCGAAGGCGTGTAACAACAACAGGGTGCCGCTGCCGGCGCAGAATCCCCTGCTGGAGCAGAGGTCTCAGGCTCCAGGCCAGGCAGGAAGCAGCCACTCGCTGGCCTCCTTCTCGCTGGCCAACTTTGCCTTCGAGCACTACACACCCTTCCTAATGCGCAGCTGGGTGAAGTTCTTGGCCGTGATGGGTTTCCTGGCCGCGTTAATATCCAGCCTGTACGCCTCCACCCGGCTGCAGGATGGCCTGGATATCATCGACCTGGTGCCGAAGAGCAGCAACGAGCACAAGTTCCTGGATGCCCAGACGCGACTCTTTGGATTCTACAGCATGTACGCGGTGACCCAGGGCAACTTTGAGTATCCCACGCAGCAGCAGTTGCTGCGGGACTACCACGACTCCTTCGTCCGGGTGCCACATGTGATCAAGAACGATAATGGAGGTCTTCCAGACTTCTGGCTGCTGCTCTTCCGGGAGTGGCTGAGCAATCTGCAGAAGACTTTTGACGAGGAGATTCGGGATGGAAGGCTGACCAAGGAGTGCTGGTTCCCCAACGCCAGCAGCGATGCCATTCTGGCCTACAAGCTCATCGTGCAGACGGGCCACGTGGACAATCCTGTGGACAAGGATCTGGTGGTGACGAGTCGGCTGGTCAACTCTGATGGTATCATCAATCCGAAGGCCTTCTACAACTATCTGTCGGCGTGGGCCACCAATGATGTTTTTGCTTATGGAGCTTCTCAGGTTAGTAGCTTAATTTATTTTAAATTTAAATCTATTATAACCAAACCTTTTAAGTTGAAAGTCCTTTAAATACCTTAAATAATATTGTACAAGCTTAAACTAATTATTAAACAATCTTTTACAGGGCAAACTCTATCCCGAACCGCGACAGTATTTCCACCAGCCCACCGAGTACGACCTGAAGATCCCCAAGAGCCTACCCTTGGTCTACGCCCAGATGCCCTTTTACCTGCACGGACTGACGGATACTTCGCAGATCAAGACCTTAATCGGTCACATTCGGGATCTGAGCGTAAAGTTCGAAGGGTTCGGTCTGCCCAATTATCCCTCGGGTAAGTTTGCTAGTTAAGACTCTTATGAGGATCTCTCTCTAAGCTAAAGTTCCTTTTTTAGGCATTCCGTTCATCTTTTGGGAGCAGTACATGACCCTGCGATCGTCCCTGGCCATGATCCTGGCCTGCGTGTTCTTGGCTGCCTTGGTTTTGGTCTCCTTGCTGCTGCTGTCCGTTTGGGCCGCCTTCCTGGTGATCCTCAGTGTTCTGGCCTCGCTGGCCCAGATCTTTGGGGCCATGACCTTGCTGGGCATCAAGCTCTCGGCCATTCCAGCCGTCATACTCATCCTCAGCGTTGGCATGATGTTGTGCTTTAATGTGCTGATATCACTGGTGAGTGCTCAGAGTTTTCCGCCACGATTTTTCTGTTATAAACATCTTTTTTCTTCTAATTTCCAGGGCTTCATGACATCCGTCGGCAATCGTCAGCGTCGCGTCCAGCTGAGCATGCAGATGTCCCTGGGCCCGCTGGTCCACGGGATGCTGACCTCCGGCGTGGCGGTCTTCATGCTCTCGACTTCGCCGTTTGAGTTCGTGATTCGGCACTTCTGTTGGCTGTTGCTCGTAGTGCTCTGCGTGGGCGCCTGCAACAGCCTGGTAGTATTCCCCATTCTGCTGAGCATGCTCGGTCCGGAGGCCGAGCTGGTGCCCCTGGAGCATCCCGATCGGATATCCACTCCCTCGCCGCTGCCCGTGAGGAGCAGCAAGCGCTCTGGCAAGTCCTATGTGGTGCAGGGATCCCGATCCTCTCGAGGCAGCTGCAAGTCCCATCACCACCACAACTACAAGGATGTGAACGACCCGTCGTTGACCACGATCACCGAGGAGCCCCAGTCCTGGAAGTCCAGCAACTCGTCCATCCAAATGCCCAACGACTGGAGTGCCCCGCTCCCGAATTACGGTGGCTATCATGGAGGAGGCGGAGGGGGAGTGAGGGAATCTCGTCCCGCCTCCTATGCGGCCCCGCCTCCCGCCTATCACAAGGCAGCCGCCCAGCATCCGCATCCACACCCGCACCCCCAGCAGCAGCATCAGCAGCCACCGCCTCCATTTCCGGCGGCAGTATATCCGCCGGAACTGCAGAGCATCGTGGTGCAGCCGGAGGTGACGGTGGAGACGACTCACTCGGACAGCAACACCACCAAGGTGACGGCTACGGCCAACATCAAGGTGGAGCTGGTGACGCCCGGCCGGGCGGTGCGCAGCTATAACTTTGCGAGTTAGCACTAGTTCCTGTAGCCATTAGCCCGTAGCTGTAAGCCTTAGTCCTAAGTCTTCACTTTAAATGTATCTGTATCTATATCTATGTAATCGGTTTGTCTATCGGGTCTGTTCGGGATATAACTTTCACGGAGTCGTGGTTTGACTTGGAATAGGTTACCCCTTTTGTCAAATTTGTGGGAATGAATTAGAGGTTTGAAGTTTAAAAATGATATCCTAAAGTATTTTAATTCCCATAATTCTTTAATTTAAATTTAAAGTTGTAAAAGTTTGCTTTTTAAATATTTGAGTTTGATTTCAATTCGAGGACAAAACATTTCACTAAATTAAACCCAAAATCCAAGATAAAAAAGTTCGATTTCAATTTGTAAAATACCCAGTAGCTTATAGATTTCTTTGATTAATGTTCAAAGACCTTTAAAAGGGGCTATAAATCATGAAGAAAAAACATCTAAAAGAGAAAAAATCAAATCAAATTAAAGGTACTCCGTGAAAAAGAAAATCCTGGAGGGCCCCAGGGCGTATGTATATGTGTGTATGCATGTTAGTTAATTTCCAAAAAGAAAAAAAATCAATTCCGATATTTTGTAGCAGCTGCATTCCCTCCCCCCGCCTTACATCCCTCTGAAAACCCCGCCCTGCTTCCCAATTCACGCCCCTGCCTAGCAGCTTGTATGTATGTACCCTTAGCATCTAAGACATACTTAAACTTAGAGATATTTATTGTAACACGAAAAACACACGAAACGCACACTCTGTACTTACATACAACTCAAAGCGAGATTCAACGCCCACAAAGCACAAAAAACACAAAACACACTAGTAATTTGTAGCTCGTAATTTAGTTTAAATATGTACATAAAACCACAAGGACTTGAACCAAAATAGTATCGCTTAAACAGAAACGGAAACGAAAACGAAAGGAACGAGAGGAGATAATTACTATTACTTAATCCACCTGCTCCCCCTAAAATGGTACTTACAACCAAAATAAAACGAGAGTATAAATAATAATAATGCAAAATAAATATAAAAAACACATTGGAATGAATGGAGGATTGTGTAAACGCGGCATTTATCCATGTACATTTGTTGCACAAAGACTGACTGTCTTTTTTTTAAATAAAAATATATATTATACAGTTTTTTAAAAGCGAAATATAACTGCATTTTTCTGTTTGATATAAACCGAGGGATATTTTCACAAAGGACAGAAAATTGTCTCAACACAATTGTAAGAATAAAAATGTTTATATTTCCAGGTAATCTCATAAAACATTTATAAATGGATAAAATTAAAAAATTCAAATAAAAAAACGTTACAAGTTTATGGCTTCCCAACACTGGTTACATTCGATAACTTTTCGCTGTAAGCAATCCTGGCAAGGGGTGGCAGCTCTGACCAATAACATTGGTGAAGTCTGGCAGGACGATAATTCAAATGAATCAAAGTATATTCTGAATATTTATACAATTTTGCCTGTTTTTATGTTTAAAAACCAAGTCGGTTTGCATTATTTATATATATTTTTTCCTTTAAACGGCGGATTTTCGTCGTCAGAGTACTAAGCTTTATAGGGTCTTCCCACACACCGTCAAAGCGCATCTACCGTCCGTTGAACAAACGGTCCATAAGGTTTTGCCGTTCCGAATTTTCTCAATTGGCCCTGCATCAAAGCGCATCTAAATGTAACGACCGTTTGTTTGGCGATAGTTAGGCGATAGTTTTTCGGTGCAACTCTGAAAATTTGACCATCACTACGAAAGTGTATACACACTTGGCGAGAAACAAATGAGATATGGAATTTAAAACGTGGCGCCAAAGCTACAAGCATGCCCAAAATAGATGTTGGCGTTTTTTCTGTATATTCTTGCCCCAATATGTCCCCAATTGTTACTATTTAATATAAACCGCCTACCTCTACCTTATTTTAAAGATTTTGGATGCCTATACCACCTATAGACACTCTTCGGGGAATTTGCTCTTTGTTAGAGAAAAATCGTTAGAAAAACTAAAATTCCTTGTCATTTAATTCATTTAAATTTATTGCGGATAAATTCTGACGAAATCTGTGCCTTTTGCTGTTGTACATCAGCCAAAATAGTTGGTAAATGCTCCATTTCAAATTTGCAACTGCCAATTCGACCGCCTTTGTTTACGTTTTCATGAGCCACAGCTGATCGATCAGCTGTTCGGATGCAGATGCACTTTGATGCAGCTCTGTGGGAACACGAGTTTCGCATCTGCGAAAAATCCCAAACGTTCCTCACAGATGGGCTGTGTGGGAAGACCGTATTAGCTTCTCCTCTTCTTTTTGTTGCATTCGGGCTGTGATCGATAGCCGCAGGCGATATTTTCATGCCATGACACCATGACTAAACTAAAATCATATCTCATGACAAAATTTAGAATGACTGACTTACTTGAAATTCGTTATTTTATAGGAATAAAAATAGAAAGAAAATCAAACAAGTTCGAGCTCAGCCAGACGCCTTATATTAAAAATATTTTAAAGAAATTTAACATGGAAGAATGTAATCCAGTAAGCACTCCACTACCAAGTAAAATAAATTTTGCGGCCTTAAGCTCAAAAGAAAGTTATGATGCACCGTGTCGAAATTTAATAGGCTGCTTGATGTATGTAATGTTGTGTACAAGACCGGATTTGTGTGCATCAATTAGTATATTAAGTAGATATACTAATAATAATAATATTGAATTATGGACATGTTTAAAAAGAGTTCTTAGGTATTTGAAAGGAACAGCTGATCTTAAATTAACTTTTGTTAAGAACTCTAATTTCAAAAATATTATTACAGGATATGTTGATTCTGACTGGGCGGGTAGTGAGTGCGATAGAAAAAGTACAACCGGTTACATATTTAAATTATTTGAATCATATGTTATTTCATGGAATACTAAGAAGCAGAACTCGGTGGCTGCCTCATCAACTGAAGCCGAGTACATGGCTCTATTCGAAGCAGTTAGAGAATCTTTGTGGATTAAGTCTTTAATGAAAAGTATTAAATTTGAAATTAATGAAGCGATAAAACTTTACGAAGATAATCAGGGATGCATTAGCATTGCAAACAACCCCTCATGTCACAAACGATCAAAGCATATTGATATTAAATACCATTTTTCTCGGGAACAGATTGAAAATAAGCTAATTGTTCTTGAGTATATTTCCACAGACAACCAACTAGCTGATATTCTTACAAAAACTTTACCTGCAGCCAGATTCCTCAAGCTAAGAAGCAGAATGGGTCTTACTGATGACGATGAACAACAAACCTAAACCAAAAAGGATGAACACTCCTATCTACTATGAAATATCTTCTTATTTTGCGTTTTTTTTTTATTAAATTTTTGAACTTAAATTTATTTTAATTTATCTACATATATATTTGCTTGGTTTGATTGGGTTTTTCTGGGTTTTCCCCAATCCATGCAACAAATGTTGAACCAAGATATTGTATGCACCCCAGAAGGCACAGCATGTCTTATAAGTTTTTTTTTGTACTGAATTGTTTTTTTTAGTTTATTTAATGTTGTTTTTGAGGAGGTGTATTAAATGCAACCAACATAAGTCTGCAACATTGTTTGGCTGCAAGACAAAAGCAACATCAAATACTTAGAATTAAATGTTGCGGAGATCCTCAAATACCTAGAATTAAATGTTGCGGAGTTCCTCAAATACCTAGAATTAAGTGTTGCGAAGATCAACTATAAAAGGGACACATTGAAATGTATTTAGTTTAGTTCGCGTAAAACAACCTTTGTGAATAGTAGATGTGCTGTGCCAAATGAAAGAAAAGACTCATTAAATATAATTATAAACTATAAGTGCATATGTGTTGTTAATAAGGAGGGTGGTTTTTGCCAACAATTTTTATTCAAGTTTCTCTCCTGTATACAGTGACGAACTTAATTTTTGGCACAGTTGGCATGTCTGACTTTGGCACCGATTTTCTTCATTAAATATAGCCATATTTACATGAAACAAATTTTATTTAAATATATTGATCAATTTCCAACAAAATTAACTTAGTTTTATCCTTTTATATCATTCCATTAATTTATAAAAATTAAAAAACTAAAAAAACTCCTACATTTCCCTGAACAAAATTATTGGCACACTTGGCACATAGAGTATTATTTTGTAAAAATTTGATCGATCTGTTAACTTTTTTCATCTGGGAAGCCTCGTTATCTTTATTTAGAATATGCTTGTTGATAAAATTTTAACCTAAAATCGTCGAAGCGCCTATTTTCTAAGCCAAAGTAGCGAATTTTATCAAAATGTTGGGCAAACAAAAGTAAACTATCGAATTTCAACGGAAAATAGTTTTGTACTTACATAATAAGGGCAAATCGTATGCTGAGGATTGGGGAAATGATAAATAAATCCCGTTTTACCATTTAGAGCATTGTACAGTGGTTAAAGAGAGCCTTATAGAGCGAGAATGCTAAGCACTCTTAACGACCTAAGGCTTTGACCGACCGGGACTGGGTCACTATCATCAGGAAGGATAAGGTAAACCCGAAAATCTCTTCAACACAGGTTGTAGAAGAGTTTAAAAATTAATTCGGTTAAGATATTCATCCTATTTCGGTTTGGAGGACACTGTATGTAGCTAACTACAGTTTCTCGTTGCTAGCCGAAAACAACTCATTTTAAAAGTCAATCAACAGAAGCGTTTAGCCTATTCAAAAAATATTTAAGCAAGCTAGTTGACTTTTAAAACAATTTTATCCCATCTGATGAAAAAAATTAAACATTTCCCAATCGGATGGCTGCAAAACAGTAAGAAGCAAGCCCAGTACGGAACTCCAAAAAGAGAAACTTGTAACGTCTTTGAAACATAGTGGTAATATCGTTATTGTGAGGGGCTTCATGTGCGCTGCTGGTGCCGGAGAAATGGAATTCATATACGGCATAACGGACAAAACAAATTTTTAAGATATCCTAAAGATATATCTTAAAAAAAGAGCCGATAAGTTGAACTTACCAGTCACATTCACTTTTCAGCAAGATAATACGGTTCATTATCTGCGTATGTGGCTGGTAAATTTTAAGAAATACCCTTTATTACATCCACCACGATCTCTAGATCCAATCCCCATCGAAGATTTGTGGGAAGAATTGGACAGACTGCTAAAAAGCGCAATATATCAACAAAGGTCGAGCTTAAGGTGACATTTACCGGGGGGTGGCTTAAAATACGAATGGGAACCACCCAAACTTTGGTTTTTTCGACCCCAAACGGTCATAAAACATAAGAGCTTAGACACAAAATATTAATTTATACTATAAACCGTTTCATTTTGAACTTTTTTAATGTTTTTGGTTAGGTGTGCCAATAATTTTGTTCAGGGAAATGTAGGAGTTTTTTTTAGTTTTTTAATTTTTATAAATTAATGGAATGATATAAAAGGATAAAACTAAGTTCATTAAGCTGGAAATTGATCAATATATTTAAATAAAATTTGTTTCATGTAAATATCGCTATATTTAATGAAGAAAATCGGTGCCAAAGTCAGACATGCCAACTGTGCCAGAAATTAAGTTCGTCACTGTATAGAGAGAATTGAATCAGGTCGTGTGCAACATACAGGTCTTAACGGCAGAAATCGCTGAAATGGCGAGGGATTAGAAGGTCCCCAGAAGATTAAACTGGAAGAGAAAGCCCCAAAGAATCCTGATTGCCCCCAGGTCCTCCTGGCCCACCACGACCTCCAGGAGATTCGCCTTCAGGCACGACAAGCATAGCGGTTCTTGCCGGGAAAACAAGGGATCGTAAAATACCAAATCAGTAAGGCGTCTTCTATTTCAAAATCGGATGTGCATGGTTTGCAGAGGGTTCAGTCAGAAATAAAAAATAAATAAAAAGTAAGTGTTTTAAATTTTCTAAAATATTGAAACATGAACTAACAATCTATAAAATATCTTTGTATATTGACCTTGTGTTGTTGTCAAAATAAATTTATTAAATGAATACAATGATGATAATAAAATTATAACAATAAAAAATTTTCAAAGGTAAATTTACAATTAAATGGTCAACAAGAATATAATACAATTTTATAAACTGTATATTTTAGTTAATTCCTCATAATTACAATAAATTCGGTAATAAAATTGGCCCATATAATTATTGTAGTTAGCGTTTAAAGATTCTAAAAAGATTAATGTAAAAAGCTTTGATTTTAATTTAATTTTAACTTTATCGTTTTAGTTTTATTTTGTGGTATTAGTTTTTATAGCCGTTAGAAAGTTTTGAAAATTTTTTGGTTTGTCCAGATAATAATAACCCTGCTATCATTATAAGTTCTTCAAAATTAAAAGGAAAGTATATGAAATTCATTTCTTTGGAAATTTTGAAATGACTGGAGGTCAGGAGCTTTATCAGATCAGTTCCGCGAATTAAAATAATATTAACCTATACAAAATTTATGTTTGGTTTAATAAAATGATTTATTTAATAATATGGCAAGGGTAACTTGGACACTTTTTTTTAACACTTTGACCTTACGCTTTTCGCGAAATTATAATACTTTAAAGAAAACTAATCATTCTTTGATCTAAATGTAACTGCAACAGTTTATATTTTGAACGATTTTTAATTTATTTAATATTTAGTTATCTTAGAACTTTTGTCAGAAATATTTAATTTGTTACTACAGCGCTTGAAGAAACAAAAAGAAACATTGAAAACTTGTTAAGAACTTGCTCCAAATCCAGAGCATATCCTTAAACAACAACATGCATAACGAAATTACTAATAAATCAAAGTAAAAAAGTAACTTAAGTTGCTACTTTTTGCGCACTGATTAAATGCATAAATTATGCATTTTTATTTTAAAACAAACGTCCTTCTTAATAACATTAAATTAAATGTAACATAAAAGGTAGCTAGCATCGAAACCAGATTTTTAAATTGTGTATAATAACTACATATCAGTGTTTAAATATCTAATAATAAAACAAATTATTAGATATGTATATGTAGATTAACGTGGAACTAATTTTAACTTTTATTTAATTATTCTATACTTATTATATTTACGGTTAGTCCGACATTTTCGATTTGCATAGAACTAAAACCGAAATTCTTAAATAATTAAAATTGATTATATATCTGAGTAGTTGAAAATATATTGAAAACAGGTAAAGTTATACTTTTTCTAAAAATGTTCTGATCATTCCTAAGGCATTTTTATGATACAGTCGTTTGATCTGGGGCGTCCCGATTTATTTACAAATAATAATATAAAAAAGACTAAAAAAAGACAAGGTTTCATTCAGATAGCTTTAAAGTTTAAACAAAGGGACTAGTTTGCAGACAGAGAGACATTTAATAATTTTTAATTTTGCGAAGGGTGCTTTTAGCCATTTTGAAATTGAGCAAAATCTCCTTTGAATATTTTATATCCATATGTGCCTTGTTTATAAAATTAAAAAATATTACATATGTCCTCGGACTTAAATCACTCAAGTATTTTACATGAAAACCGTTGGCCCTGATCAACCACCAATTTATTATACCCTTGCAGGGTATTATAATTTCAGTCAGAAGTTTGCAACGCAGTGAAGGAGACGTTTCCGACCCTATAAAGTATATATATTCTTGATCAGCATCAACAGCCGAGTCGATCTAGCCATGTCCGTCTGTCCGTCTGTCCGTTTCTACGCAAACTAGTCCCTCAGTTTTAAAGCTATCTGAATGAAACTTTGCATATAGTCTTCTATATACTCTCACTGCTATATATGTCGGAACGGGCCGGATCGGACGACTATATCATATAGCTGCCATACAAATGTTCGATAAATTTTTAGGAAAAAAATTATAACTTGGCTGTTTTTCAATACTATTGCATCATTTTTGAGATATAACCATTTTATATTAGTCCAGAATTTTGGTAAAAATTTTATGAAAATCGGACCCCTATATCTTATAGCTGTCATAGGAACGATCGGAAAATTAATCGAAAAAAATTATAACTTCGTTGTTTTTCAACGTATTTTCATCTATTCTGAGATATGAGCTTTACTTATTATTATAGAATTTTGGTATAAATTTTATGAAAATCGGACAACTATATCATATGGCTGCCATAGGATCCGTAGATGAGAGAAAATGTAAAGCTGGGAATGTAAAACTGTAACTGTCAAACTGTAAACATAATAAGTATAGTTAAAATGTTATGAAACTCTGTTTAGTGTCTACTTTCGGCATTATAATTTATAATATAAATATGAAAACCAATCTGCAAGGGTATACAAACTTCGGCGTGCCGAAGTTAGCTTCCTTTCTTGTTTTTAAATACATCCAAAAATTTTTTGTATTACCTCTGCTTTAATTAATTGATTAATTTGATCTCAAAATCTGTACAGGTACGCCGAATTATTACCTCTGTTGCATCGTCAATTTTCCCTTTTAACTTAGACAAATTGGATTCAAATTAGTATCTCAAATACAAATATCTTTTTATATGTTGTTCAAATTCTTCCTCGAGAACGTTAACTACCAATTTTGAAATTGCGTGTTCAGTACCGAAACAGAGAGTGCAAGAAAACCGTAAATAGATTTGTTTTTCGGTGAATTTTTTACGAGCCTTTTTAATTACATGGCGTATAGCATCGTCGAAAACTGTCTTGGCAAAACTTTCCTTGATCTTAAACTGAGCCTGATGGGATAGAGCTGGGAAAAAATCGATGTCAACATCGATTAAATCGATTCTTTCTTTTCGGTCGATGCATCGATTCGGTTTAGAAAGAATCGATTAATCGACAAGGTCCATGCTTTGCTCTATCTGTGCGTTTCAGCTAGCTCAACAGAAGCAGAGCGAGTATTTAGTAAGGCTGGATGTATTATAACCGATAAACGTGCGGCTTTAAAACCCAAAACTTTAAATAAGCTCGTTTTTGCCAACAAAAACCACTGGCTAGTCGAATTTTGATATTTTTATAATTTGAAAATATTTTTGGTTTTTTGTAATCTCATTTAATTTAATTTAATTTTTCTGGAAATATCCAGTAAATAATTGATTTTGATTTTTTGTTTTTATATTTATTTTGCTTCTTATTTTATGAACCTTTATTTTAAATATTTTTGTTTAAAATAAGTTACTATATTTAAAATAAAGGCTTTGAATAATTTTATTTAAAATAAAGAAACAAAATATTTTTATTAGAACAAAAAATCAATTAATCACTGGTTATGGCCAGAAAAATTAATTTGATTTATTATGAATACATTTTGGGTTTATTGTTTAAGAATGATTATGTAAATAAATTTAAGTTCTGGTTTTTTCTGAATTTATTTGAAGTAAAAAATAAAAAAGTTTTGTTTTCGATTTAATCGATTTAATCGATTTAATCGATTTTATTTTCTAAAAAATCGAAAAAAATCGATTCGCTGAGAATCGATTTTTTCCCAGCTCTATGATGGGACGTAATCCTGGGATTCAGTTAAACCGATTTAATAATCATCTTCTGCTAGCGGTTCGTCAGATACTGCCTGTCGAGTTATGAGCTGTTGGCTTTACCAACTAGATCACCAATTTCACGATAGGATTTTCATCATTTTCATCTACCCGCAGCCACAAGATCCGATTCAGACATAGTGTATTGCTTTGCACTGCTTTACCGACTACGGGGCACGGAGCCCTTTTGCGAAGGCATCACAAAGGCGACTATGGCCGAGTGGCGAAGGCGCTCGACCCGCAACCGGGCGGCACCCGGAACCATTGCAACTGTTAGTCTTGTGTTTTCGTTTCACTTTGTTTTCGCAATTGGAACAACTAGTGGAACGTAGGGGCACTGACACAACGACCTTAGAAGTCGGATTTAGAAAAACGATAGCTTTTGCCACGGAGGTGGACTTGTCCATAGACTCTTCACAATGCAGTTCGCAGCGATGCAAAAACGTGTCTGCACTACAATGATTTTTTAATGATACAGCTGTGACGCGTATAGAAAAGTAAGAACTCTAATAGAATAGGAACAATTAGCGATATAGGAAAATTGATCGGCGACATTATGAAAAACATTTGAATTGAATGCGCGCGCCAGCCAAAGATGGCCGACTGCGATTGGATCGAGTTAAGCCTCAGTAGTTAGCGGGCGGAGTCACTTTTTGGGAACCCATGTTCCTATAAATAAATGGTAGTTAGAATCTCTCTACTGACCAGTGTTCCCGGTTATAATATTATGATACTAGCGCATTAATTAGAGAATTCAATGCATTAGCTACTTGAGTTGTTTGTAAAATTTTACTTGCTTTCGGACGCAATCGTTTACATTTATTTGCATGTGCGAGCATGGATGCATTTACCTTCGTTTTGAAAGAACAAAAGCACATATATGTTGCATCTTCTGCCGGGCATATATGTGTTGCTCGAGAAAGCGACACAAAAACGTTGCAATTGCTTTGGGTGTAATTCTTCATTCTGGAAATCAAAAGCTTCATTCAAAGTTAATATTTGAGTAAATAAATTTAAGTGTTCCTTCCTAAAACTACTTTCTGGAAGTTGTTTTCATATTTCCTCCAATTTAGCAGCAAGAGTCTCTTGTTGCTTATCAAGCTTTTTTACATTCTCTTGATCTAATTTTGCTACATTCTCCTGATCTAATTTTGCTACATTCTCTTGATCTAATTTTGCTAATGCGAGTATAGCAGCCTTTTGGCGCTTTGCTCGTCTTGTTTGTTTTGATCCGGTAAGATTTGGAATTATTATGTAACGTGTAACGTATGTTTTTGGGGCGAGCTCATGTTGGGAGTGAGCTCGGTAGTAGGGAGTGGGTATGGAAGAGAAGTACTAATCTCACAAGCTCTCTAGGCGTACAATAACTATTTACATTCGCATACTTGGTTGAGGAACGGAGGGGAAACGAAAGAAGAGGAAAGGGACAGCAAAGAGAAGGCACTGGATAACTAGACAGGGAAGCTGTGATGGAGTTTCAGCTCCCTTTGACCCCACCTTACCATGATTGCTTGCTACAGCCGAGGCTGGCGATCCCTTGGTCACTTATCCTGTTTCAGGACATCCTTTGGTTTGAGTATGGTTTCCAAAAAATAGGCACATTTCGTTTCTCCAATTCTTCTTGTGCCTCTTGCCCAATTTTTCGCATCCTAGTCCTTTGTAGTGACCTTTTAAATTTTTTGTTCTGTTTTTTCGCCGAGTTCTTAGGGCCACAAGCACCGGACAATTTAAACAGTATTGGCGAAACATTGCCGCTCCAAAGCCGCTTTTTTGATCCTCCTGCGGCAGCTCCACCCGAAGCGGGCGCACCGGACACAGAATTTGTGCTTTCAGTGTCGCTGCTTTTGGGCTCGGTGAGCTTATTGAGCTCATCCAGCTTGGCGATTTGGCGATCCACCAGCCTCTTATTGATCGCTTGTTTTAGCTTGCGAGCCTTCTCCTCATGATTCTTCTGGCTATTGTACAAATAAATAAAACGAGTTATTAGACAAGAGAAGTGTGTAATATTCTGATGAGTTGAGTGACGACGAGTCACTTGACGACGCACAGACGCATCTGGAAAACTATAGAAAAGTGCAGAAAACACGAGTGAAAAGTGCGGAAGTTGCCGGGAAAGTGCCTGTTGCCAAGCTCCAGCGGATTAAAATTGAAAAGCGATAAAAACAAGCAGCGAATATGGGTTGGGCCGTGTACAGCACGCGATAAAGAGGCCATCGAACGCTCCAAGAACATCGATCAGGTGCTGCGGGCGGAGGGCGAGCGGGCCGTCTCGGAAGTCAAACTGCTGCCTAAATAAAAAGACAATTTATAATTACCGTTGTTTTTTTAGTATCTTCTTATGGGCCTTTTTGGCCGCCATGTCATTTGACTCTGACGGCCGGCTGGGTCCGCCGATACTTTCATCCTGTTCCTGTAAGCGTAAATAAAGTTTGTGGGAATTAGTTTGGGTCGGATTTGGGGCGTCGGAAGGATTTAATAACCCTCAGATAGTTCACTTACCTCAGCGCCTTGTGGAGGTCCGGCAGGCACAGGACCCTCAGGCTGTTTTTCCGCCTGTCCCGGGCTGACAAACCAGCGCTTCTGCTGGGGCTTGCCACCTGGCAAAGGATGGCCGTTGCTGTCCATGGAGGAAGGCAATGTTGCACACTTAAAAAAAGAAAATAAATTAAAATTAAAATTAAAAAGATTTAATTAAAATTTATAAATAAAATGTAACAATCATACATTTTTGATATAATCTTTTATAATAATAAATAATAAATAATATAATCTCCCCAGCCTTGCTGAATGCACAGATATTTTAACGCACAATGCGCTAGTGAACTAAAGTGGGCTTCATTGCTCTGCTAAAAATTCAAAAATGGTTATAGCTTAAAAGATTTATATTTTAAATGTTACCTTCCAATATTCTAGCGGATCATTCTGTAGCGCTGCCTTTAGATTCGTTTTATCGCGAATCTCCGGTGGATTCCATACGTGCTCTATGGAGTTTAGGTCGGGACTTTGCGGAGGTATATTAACCAGGTGCGGAACTTATACAGCCGATTGGGGGCCTGTCCGCGTCCTCCTTCCTGGCCACCACGACCAGCTTGGCCGCCACGACCGCGTTGGCCGCCACGACCGCGTTGGCCGCCACCACCTCCTTGGCCGTCACCGCCTTGTCGCCCACCTTGGCCATCAAAATAATTGTTGACAATTTTCATCTGAAAGAAATCAAATTATTTCTAAACTATGTTTTTTTAACAATAACTTACGTTCGCTTTCTTCCAAAGTGCTTATTTCTTGGAAATAAAACAACTTTTTTAATTTCGCTGAAATATGGAAAATAAAAGAATAATAGGTGAATAAATATGTATAAAACAAATAAATATAATAAAACAAATGTCGCCTGGTTTACGGTGGTGTACTTACTTGTGTTATTGCGTTTATTTAATGTGTTATTTGTAAAAAACTTTGTTCGTAGCGTTGTCCTCTTGAAGATTTCAGTGCGAATAAGGACAGGTCGGTGTTGCCAGACCGTCGACGATTTCACTTGTCGATCAGCCAGGGCTGCAGAAGCATATTAATACAATTGGATCTTAAAAACTAATTTTCTTACCAACTACTGGCCTAAACGTTTGGATATTTTTACCAAAATTTATTCAGAATTTTCGCTGTGACTTAGTGTACAATGTGTATTGGTACAAGCCCAAAAAAACGCTACTTGTACCAAAATAATAATCGAAGAAACAATAAAAATGGATTTTCTGCTAAACGACTGAACGGATTTTGATGAAATATGGATTAAAATGTTTGAAAAAACGATGTCGTTTATGAAACAATCTTCCTTTTTCATAAGTCGTATCCTAAAGATAATATCAAATATAATTATATATAGGCAACCAGGGCTGCCCTATTCGCTATTATTCGCTTGGTACATATATGTAAATAAATAGAAAAAAGGTGTTTTCTCCTGAACGACTGAACGAAATTTGATAAAACACCTACCCAATTGCTTACAATGACAATGTCGTTTATTGGGCATTCATAATTAACACAATTGTTCAAATTGTCAATAGAAATATTTTCTGGCGGGGATTCATCGATAGGGCGTAGCGCTCCCATCGATATAAAATCAGTGTTATTTATGAAAATAAGAGAAACACGTGAATTTCTCAAAATCTGTCGTTAGGATCTTGATCAAATTAATATAGAAAATCAGAATTAATTTTCCCATTCGTTTGATGTACCGTGCATGTTGGTACATCCTCTGTGAGAGTTGTAATAATGATTTAAATGTTAGCGTCGAAATGTCGTTTGAAGCGTGGCGTCATGCGGTTTTGTGTTCGAATCGGCATGTTAAGTATCGATAACGAGTTTTAGCAATCAGTTCCCAACGCAATGCCCTGCCTTGTCTTGCGTTTGTATATTTAGAAACCAGTTACAATGCTAATACTTAAACTTTAGTTAGTTTATTCATTCATTCCTCAGTTTTATTCCCGCCAACTTTTTGAATGCATAACATTGGTTCAATAGCGGACTGAACCACTGGCTCACGACCGGTTCCAGTTCCGGAGCTCGCGCCTTTCTAACAGCCATTTTGAACGCAAAACTTTAAAGCTATTTTCTTAAAATCTGTCGTTTTGTTTTTAATAAAATGTTCACCAAATTTTCTATTTTCGCTCCCCAATATGCCCATAAACCAGTTATAGTGGTACATCCTCTGAGAGCTAAGCTTGGCGACCTTAAAATTTTGCTGCCGGTTTTTGTATGGTGGGGAACCATAGGTTTGGCCACTGTTGAGCGATTTGCTCAAAAACTGTCGTTAGGATTTTAATTAAACTTTCTGGGATTATACTTAAATAAGTGCCCCAAAACCTGGCTTACCGTGCTTAGCGGTACATCCTCTGTGGGGGTGCGAAATCTTAAAATAGGTAGGGACTCGATTTTTCCAATGGAAAATTTAAGTACCATCGTTGCTCAAAACTGCCCAAACCCAAAATAAATCAATAGTACATTTAATTCTTAACATGTAGGTACTTTATTTTGTTCGAATTAGTGCCTTATAGGGTCTTCCCACACAGCGTTAAAGCGCATTTAGCATCCGTTGAACAAATGCTCCATAAGGTTTTGCCGTTCCGAATTTTCCCAAATGGCCCGGCGTTAGTTCAGCATTAGATTTTAATGCTGAACTAACCACGGTTTGTTTGGCGATAGTTAGGCGATAGTTCTTCGGTGCAACTCTGAAAATTTGACCATTCACCACGAAAATGTAAACAAACTTGGCGAGAAACAAATGAGATATGGAATTTAAAACGTGGCGCCAAAGCTACAAGCATGCCCAAAATAGATGTTGGCGTTTTTTCTGTAAATTCTTGCCCCAATATGTCCCCAATTGTTACTATTTAATATAAACCGCCTACCTCTACCTTATTTTAAAGATTTTGGATGCCTATACCACCTATAGACACTCTTCGGGGAATTTGCTCTTTGTTAGAGAAAAATCATTAGAAAAACTAAAATTCCTTGTCATTTAATTCATTTAAATTTATTGCGGATAAATTCTGACGCAATCTGTGCCTTTTGCTGTTCTACAACAGCCAAAATAGTTGGTAAATGCTCCATTTCAAATTTGCAACTGCCAATTCGACAGCCTTTGTTTACGTTTTCATGAGCCACAGCTGATCGATCAGCTGCTCGGATGCTAAATGCGCTTTAATGCTGTGTGGGAACACGAGTTTCACATTTGTGAAAAATCCCAAACGTTCCTCACAAATGCGCTGTGTGGGAAGACAGTATTAATAACGAAATAATTAAAAAATAAAAAACCTCCTCCGTGTTCAATTTCCCACCGTTCCATTTCGACGCTTACACCGACACTAATTTGACGCACGGTCACTCTTTTTGTATTTTTTTCTGTACCAAACACGGTCTGTTTCAGTTTTGGCAGTGATGAGCCATTGAATAAGCTAGATTCTGTGAAAAAATAAGCTAAAAATAATATATAATCAGGCCTGTTCTAGTTTCCACTTCCGCAAAATTTATTCGGATTCGGATTTCCCTGACCTGTTCTAGTGTTCACTTCCGAACAATTTTTACGGATTCGTATTTCCCTCTGTTAAGTCTAACTTTCCGTGTGCCATTTGGCCGGCGGATTCAAATCCGCAAAATAAGAAATTAATTATTTTAAAATACAATGCGATTATGTATATTACAAATGTTAATTGTAATATATTCCTTGAAGTTTTGGGAACATTATTGCATAATTGAATTAGCTAATACTAACTTACTTAATTTATAAATAATTATTTTGTGGGTGCACCTTAAAATCGGTTCGATTCTAACCTTCAACATTATTGCAAATCCGCTGCCGCTGTGTCGTATTTGAGAGGGACCATTTAAGGGTTGTCAGCGTTTCAAAAAAAAAACGGCATATATTTAAGATTAATTTCGAACAATTACTTTTTATGTTGTTTTACAATTAAAATATCTGCTATTAGGTAAAGTATATGAAAAAGTGTTTTTCTTTAAAATACCAGCCAATTCAATCCACAAACTGAACTAAATTTTATGCGAAGGGAATTTTTTCTAAACCCTCGGCAACTCTACTTTCGAGCATTTTGC
This sequence comes from Drosophila kikkawai, assembly GCF_030179895.1. Classification (NCBI taxonomy): domain Eukaryota; kingdom Metazoa; phylum Arthropoda; class Insecta; order Diptera; family Drosophilidae; genus Drosophila; species Drosophila kikkawai. The sequence continues at coordinate 24,987,357 of NC_091728.1, read as the reverse complement.
CACCAGAACAGCTGATTGCAATTACAAATATTTCAAAATGTTTATTTCCTGTCTTAATGCTTATTCCTTAGATTTTATTATTTAAATTAGTGCTTCATTACTATCTATGAGTTGGAGACTACAGCGGGCCAAAATTTGACCAGCCCCTTTTAGCAAATCTTAGACAAGGGAATCTCTTTTGTTGAAAGCGACCAGCTGATTTTGTTTGGGAATTTAAGGGAAATTAAAAAAAATTTCCTTAAATCACCAAGGGAAATTCGCTTATGTTAAAGGGAAATCCGCAAATGTTATCAAATTCACTTCCGAGTGGAAACTAGAACAGGCCTGAATAACATATTTTTTCAGCATCGCTCAAAAAGTTCATATAACAAGATAAAATGTATCTATATGGTAAATAATAAAATATTTGAATAAAATCAAATCATTTTATTAAACTCGCAACATTTAAAGAAAATATGTGTTAATTGTTTTATGCGAAACACGCAATCGGCGAAAAAAGAACAATCGTCGACATCCTTAGCTTTTATTCTTATAAAATAAATCATTGCTAAATTAATATGAAATTAAGCGTTTTTAAGGCTATAATATACTAGATCTAGCCAGAAATCGGCTGAACTGGCAACACTGCTGCGGCGAATTAACATGAAAATATTCTTCGATGACTGAATAAATCCTGGGATACCGACAACTGGCGGAAAATCAGCGAAAATAAACGCGTCAATACATCATGCGAGTAAGTGGACTGATGGCCGGTGCATTGCATAAATCAATCGGTTCAATCAAAATACCAGCAACAGCAGCAAAACAGAAAGAGTCAACATCGGCATTTACCACGCGGTGGTGTGAGTGTGAGCGGCGAATTCAAGAGAGCGAGAGAAAGGAGAAGGCAAATAATCTCGTGGCAAAAGCGAAACGCGAAAACAGCAGCAAGCGTCCATGAAATTGGGTGGAGAGCAGCGCGCGCTCTCTTTCGCTTCAACTCTGGGAGCGAAGGCCGAAGAAAAAGAGAGCGAAGCCTATAAGTATAGGAAGCAACAAACGTAACGGCGACAGTCCAAACCAAAATCGGTCTTTCTCTAGATACTTTTTGCGGTAGCGCGTGAATCAGAACGTTGTGCACGCGTCATTGTCGCAATTTCCGTTATTTTTGCATTCGGGCGCAAACTATACTAAAACAGAAGAAACAACAACCTAAAACGCAGTTTAAAAACACCTCCTTGAGCGTGTTGTGTGTGCGAGAGTGTGTTGTGTGTAAGTAGAAAAGTGCTTTTTGAGTGGCGTGATAAAAACACTCATACCAACACACCTTTATATGCACACACACGTGCCCCGTTTGTTTGTGTGGCAATTGTGCAGTTTTGTGAAAGTTTTGCGAAAGTTTTATCAATTAAAGCGCAACGAACACTCTAAATATAAAAAAAAGTCGTGAAATAAGAGAACTTCGAGAACGGAGCGAAGGAGATTGGGGCAAAACGTGTTGACGCCAACGCAACATTTTATGCTGGCGCTGACATTACGTGTATGCGCTTGTGTTTTTGTGTAGTGCGTGTGCGTATGCGTGCGTTCCTATTGGCAAAAGATCATTTTATATAATCGGCGGTATATTATAGGCTTCGTTTGTCTGATTTTCTCGTATTTTATTCTGGAATTCTTACATGTGCGTTCCATCCCGCTTGTGCCGCCCAGAACTGAGAAGCGAGCAGGCTCTTCTCCGGCAAAGGTAAGTTCATGTCCCACGTAATGCTCTTTCTCAGCTGCTGTTCTCTTTTTGCTCTCTCTTACAACAACCTCCCGCCATGCTGCCGGCTTGCCCCTTTATTTTTATTGTACTTAGATTTTTTTTTTTTATTGTTTTTCGTAGTGTCACGCCACCTTATCAATGACGCTTGCAATTTACCTAATGAGTTTAGCTCGCTTCTTACAATTTATTTCTGTCTGCGGTGGAATCAACAGCCTTCCGCTGACCCAATTTCGGATGTAGCTGAAAAGTGCAATTGCACTTTGCCTTATGCAACGGCTGTCCATTTGTTTGTTTTGGCTATCGATTGTTTGGTTCGCCAGAAAAAAAAAACAACCAAGGCTTTTGCCACTCGATATCGGGGCATTTGATTATTGATTATTTCTCTTAGAGCATTAAATTACCACATTAAGGCTGTATTTGATTGAGCTTTGGATTCTACGCTACAAAGTCCATTTCAGTGGTTGACAAATCTCAATTATGGATTGAATAAAATCCTAAATAAACGAGTTACAATTGCACTTTAACTAAAGGCTAAAACTTTTAAAGTCATGATATGTATCGTATTTTTTCCACTCTTACTAATACAATAATAATTATAACAAACTAGTAATTATTGCAATAAAATATATGTAGTTATCAGTTATTATTTGTGATACCTGAAGCTTTTCAAAAACTCCTTTAAGAGGCTATAAATTACAAAAATGATTAAATACTTGAACTTGGTGGAAAAATTACGACGCAAATCACTAAACGAGTATTTATAAAATATGTATTTTTATTGTACGAATAATAATAGGTCAAAAACTTACTTTGGTTATTCATTGTCGATTTAAAATCAATTTAAATACTGCCAGAAAATATGCTACAAACTATATCGAAGTAAACCAATTTATAGTGGACTTAGTACCCAAAATATTACGTTGAAAATTATGTTCTTATTAATTTTGAATTTTATTTTAAAATACTTTTTTAAAACGTAGTATTACAATTTTCAGAATTTTGAACGCGCATCTTTTAAATACAAGCTTTTACAAGTGCTTCCAGATCATATGATCTCTGCAGGAGCTTGACTGTATTTTGAAATGCTTGGCGTACCATTATTTTTATAACCTGTTAATTGCATTCTTTACCGAGGCAGTTTAAATTCTAATTAGACGTGGGTAGAGAATCCATTCAAAATCTACGCACATAAACAAAGCAACTCTCACGCGCTCTCCCTCTGCCTTTGTCTCTCGAAAGGGTCTCTCTCTCTAGATGGTTTTATTTTCACTTGCTCTCGAGTTGCACGTGTAAATTTCTTGTAACTGTCTTCTGCGCAAACTCTCTCCGCCGCATGTTATCTCTATTCTGCCTTCCCGCTTTGGCAGCCGCTGGATATACATATGAAGCCCTCCCTTTCTCTGGGTCTCTGTTATACCAACTGAAAATCATGCGAGTTTCTGTCGCGAGTTTGTGGGCGACACCAGTGGGAGGGGCGGGCAGGGACTTCCAGTTCGGGGTCATATGGGTGTGCGTGTGCGTCATCTGTTTTTGATTCCCAGCGACCAGCTGAGCGATGAGGTAGTGTGTGTGTGTGTTGTGGGAGATGGGCGGACTGCACTTTTCATGCCACGCTTTTGTTTCTAGGGCGCGGCTTGTGCTTTGGCCGGAAATACGCCTCAGACGGTGGCACTTAATAACGGCCATATCGCTCGGAACTCACAAACTGCCGGTAGCTACTTATCTACATACAATATCAAAAAGTTCATCAGCGATTTAAAACCTCGACCGGAATAGATAATCCCCAGAAAAGTGGCAGAGTAACGTGTGGGTACTATAAGTCGATTGATACAGGATGATGGTGGACTAGGGCCTTTAAAAATTGTGTATTCACGATGAAATGCTAAAAACTATTTATTTAAAAGAATCGGTAAAGCGTTCGAGTCATTATATGTGTTTAAATAATTCTGAAAAAACTTCTTATCAAAACGGATTTAAGCAAGTTAAAAGTATAAAGATAAAACAAAAACAAGTTACAATATCTCTAAGTGAATAAATACCCAAGTTCTTCTCGGTAAACTATAGTTTTTACACTGAAATATAAGCTTTACTTGTTATCACAACATTAGATTCCCTAACAGGTCCTCCATAAAATAGACTACAAATTGGAAATATACTATAACAATACTAACTGTGGTAAACCAGAATTCCATATTAGAATCAAGTGACAGAAATCTGTAAACAGATAAAAAGTAATGTTAAAGGTTTCTAAAATAATGCAATTTCAAGTGATTTCAAATGTACCGCAGGTTCTGTGACTTTAAAATCAAATTCTGTTTAACATATAAATATATTTTCTAGTAATGATAATGAATGAAAACAAAATGAAAGTTTAAAAGAGATCACAAATCGCGAAATTTTTAAAGCCTAAGGCGTGGCCAATAACATGAAGAGCTTAAACGTTAGTACTTTCATTCATTTTGAAGGTTTTATGCACATATGTATGTATATAAAAGAGTCTCCATTAAATCCGGCTTATTAGAATCAAGTTGCACGTAAAAATAGAACGCCATGTGGGAGGTACAACGCCCATTGTTCTGTTACCTGCAACACCAGCCAGTCTTACCCCCACAGACCCTCCCACATTTCTTCCGTGTTTGCCGGTCTCAGTCTTCATTCATGGCCAGACCGCCCACTTCGCCGCCCGCCTCTCAGTTGCCTTCATGTAAATAATTTGCTCTTTGACCTTTTCACATCAAACTATGCCCCTACACTCTTGTACTCTCTCGCGAGCCCTCCCTGTTTTTCTCTTTCTCTGGCCCGATACTCTTCGCCCTGAACCCCACAGTACAGTACAGTACAGACTCGTACACTCACACGCCTGCAACCGGCTCTCTCAGTTGCGCTCTTGTCTCTCTTCTCTTCGCCGCATTATTCTTGTACTTTGTTTCAAGCTTCACGGCGGCAACATTTCCCCTGAAACTCGTACGATTTTCAGCTGGTATAACCAAGGAAAACGTGCCACATTGCTTGCCGCTTGCCACCCAGCCAACCCACTGAGTTGCCCCTGCACCCCCACCCCTTTCGCCCGGCGCCTCGTGACTTTTTCACAGAGCTACACTCAGCAAAATAAAAAGCGATATTGTGGAAGAATTGCTACGAAATATAAGTTGTTTTTTTTTTTTTAGATATGTATATAACTTAAACTCAATTCAGGGTTTCAAATTACGGTTGCAATGCTTTTTACTGTTAAAAACATGAGCATAAGCATTAGAAATAAACATTATACATTTTTGTCCGTGTAGATGCAGTTGCTTCTTTTCTTTTTCCATTCCCTAGTTGTCTTTCTCTTCATGTCCCTCTTGCTCTCTCTTTCCCTAAAGCACTCGTTGGACGCTATGTCAAAAATAGTCACGCGATGTCTGGGCGACTGAAGTCTGAACCTTCCTCCCGCCCACTGGCACCCCCTTTTGGCTGCCACTGTTTTTCGAGTTGTAAATGAAATTCTGTAATCGGCCTGTTGCCCCACCCCCGATTTGGCAGTTTGCCCGTGCTTAATTTAACCGTTACATTTAAGCTTCAGTTAGAATAGTGCAACAGCTGCTTTCTATTTTCGGGTCCCATCACCCTTTTGTAATTACAGATTTGACGAGTTTGTTTTGATTTGATTAACCGGCGAAAATAAACGACAATATATTTTAAACTAAAAAGTGAAAATAAAAAGTTGAAACACTTCTAAATTATAATCTTTATTGATTTATTATTAAAATAAATTAAAAAGTACATCCTGGGATTTTTAATAGTTTGAATAGGTTTTTAACTGTTTAAACTTTGCCTTAAATTCGGTTTTTATTTCTGGTTGTCAGGCCAACGAATTTTTATATTGATATGTTCTATGTTTGGCAGGTTTAAAAACAAGAATGTATGTACATACATACAGCTGTGTTCACGGAAATAGCAGTGCCACACGACCTGCACGTTTAAGATTGGAAAATACTATTACAAACACTATTTTCATCAAATTTTTTTTCATAAAGGCTTAGTGTATTTAATTATTAACAATACCACAATCATTTAATTTAGGTAACATAAACCCTTTAGAAGATATAGCTAATAACAACAAAAAAGGTCTATATTATGCCGATCATTGAAATAGCAGTGAAAAACTAAAATTCTTCATAAATTTAAAAATATCGTATAAGAAACCTATTTCTTCTTAAATTCTAATTGACTATGATCTAATATTTTGTTAAATAGCCTTTAGAAGCTATTATAGCCTCATACATGGGTGGCAAGGAGTCCACCAAGTCTTAGCAACGCTTGAGGGGAATATGGCCTCATTCCTCCTGCACAAATTGCCAAAGCTACATCTTAGAAGTCGGAAACTTCTTTAATACGTAGCCCTTGATGTCCCCCATAAGTTTTCGATCGGATTTATATCCGGGGACTGTGCAGGACATGGCATTGCATCCACTTTTTCATTAAGAACCCACTCTTTGGCTACCTTGCTGGTATGATTAGGGTCACTGTACTGCTGAAATGTCCAAATTAATGGCATATTTTCCTCAGGATACGGCTGCTAGACAGTTTTTAATATTTAGACATAAACATAATGGTCTTTGATCCCGCAGATCATATATACAGGACCTACAACGTTGTATGAAAAGTATACCGATACCATGACTTTTAGGCCACCGTATTTTACTGTCTTCAGCGTATGGTTTTGGGGGTACTATGTATTTGGAGGTCGACGGACATATTATCTTGTCCTATTCCACCAAATAAAACCAATTTGGAGTCATTTGTCCAACGGATATAACGCCATTTGAATAGTGGCAGTTCAAGTGGCTATTGGCGAACTCCAATCTGGCCTTGATATGCCTTTAACCAAGCAGTGACATTTTCCATGGTCTTCGCGAATCTAGAATTTATTCAATAAGTCCCCGGCGAATGGTCCCATGACTGATTCCCATGCCAATTCCCGCTCATATATCCCTAGAGGATGCAAAAGGACGAGCTTTGCTGAAGCGAAGTACGCGTCGAGCCTGTACAACTGTGGTTTTTGCGAATCATACCTCGGTTTTTTTGGGTTCGGTTCATATTTTATGATTTATAAACTATTTTAAAAGAACAATTTGAAAGATTTAGAGACTCTTTACATGTTTTGCCTTCTTTCTAGGCTAAGTTATCTGATACCTTTCTCTCATGGAGCAGTGAGGTCCTGCGCCCACAAAAATAATTTTTTTTGCGTTGTAAAGGTGTATTATAGTATAAACTATAATAATGACCGTAATTAAACTCATTTTTTACAAAATTAAAAGAAATTTCGGCACTTTTTGCGAAAGAAAATTAAAAACTGCTATTTCAGTGATCGGCCAAAACGAGCTGCATATGTGAAAAAATATCAATAAAACATAAAAATAGAGCAAATCTAACGGAATTTTTTCTCGATTCTTATCTTTATGTTCCATTTTACAAAAACAATGTGCAATATATCAGCTGGCAAAAAGGAATATGTACAAAAAAACGTTTTGAAGTTGTTTTTCTGTCGCACTGCTATTTCAGTGAACACAGCTGTATGTATGTACTTATGTGAAGTTGCAGAGGCTTCCAAAAAAGGGGATATTTACTACGGAAAGGTATAAGATAGAGCTATCGCTAGATCAACCCCCTTAACGTAAGCCCCTGCATCGTATGAGCATTATTTGTGTTTGTTTTAGTCATGACTTTGGTAGATTTTCTAACCGGTTTCGATTAAACCGGGCTTTTGGCTTTACTGCTACAGCTACCGAGCTGCGCCGCTCATGATCATTGCCAAAGCGGCGCATGGTGTTCCGTTTCTTTTCTGCTTTACTGTTTTTCCTCTGGAAAATTTCACTCGAGCACGTGCTCTCCGGTTGATGGTCACTCTAAAGATAAGTACGCTTGTCTAGGTCATTTATTTTAGCGCTACGCTACGCGACTGCTGCCTTACTTTCACACAGACCCATTTACATATCTTGAAAATATATATGTATTCGGACGGCGCACTCAAAAATGAGCGAGTGCAAAAGAGAGCTTTCGATCTTCCTTTCTCTCCGAGAGTGTGTGGGTGTATCTCTCCATCTCACTCCTTCTTTCTCTGTGCCATAATCAAATTTATTTTCAGTTCGCCTCCAACTCACGCCCACACACACAGCAAACACACGATCTTTCGTTTGTTTGTTTGTTTTGCATGTTTGTTACTCTTTCTCGTTTTCATTCAATGAAATATTCAACGCCCCGTGCAAAAAGTTGTTCTCACTTGATGATGCTGTTGCGGTCACACTGAAAGAATATTTAAATATCTTTAAAAACTGCAAAATGATACAAAATTACTTTAAAAAAAGTGCCCATGGATAACTGGATTTATTTCTTGTTATGATTAAAATATAACACATTTTTCTTATAAAATAATTATAAATTAAAGTATATAATACTTTCTCAGCAAATTGTTATTTCCTTAAAAATATTTGTAGATCTCTATAAGTGCCGAATTGATGTTAATTTTTCGTTGTGTGCATTCTGTTGTTGTCTTTATTTCAATCTCGTTTGAGTACGTTTTTCTCGTTTTTATGTATGTACTGCGACTGCAAAAAAAGTATTTTTATTTTGGACTTTGACACAGTCATACGATGATTTTGTTACCCCATTATTCGCCCCGAGAACAAACGCTTGACCGATCGAGGGAGAGGGCGATGTAGCAGACACTCACGTAATGCTCGCATGGAAATAAATAAATCAAATGTTGCAATTCGATTTGGATTTTGCATTATGTCCATAGAGTAATATCGCGGTCTCACTTTTGCCGCTTCGTTCAATGTCAAGGCAATCAGTTGATGAATAATTTCCCGTTACAATTTCCCCAACAACAACAACTGGACACCTTGACCAAAGTTCAAGTAACCGGTCGACAGACAATTGGAAATATTTATGCAAGTGCGCTGCTTGTCGCGTTTTTCATTGTAAACAAAATAAACAGCTGATGGCGTGAGAATTGAACTTGTTCAGGTGCTTAAAAATAAAGCCAAAAAACACGTAAACCAAAAACACTAAAGTCACAACTTGAGTCACCTACTGCGCAACTTCACAGAGTGATAAATTTACCTTTATAGTATATAAGTAAAGCACAAATGAAGACCACGTAAGTGGACACGTTTCCCTCTGCTTGGGGGGGCATTACTGATGACGTGTTCTAGCTAGATAGATATATAGATTTGTACGTATTTAACTGCGTATTCTCTGGTTGCCATTCTCGACATACAATTAATGTGGAAAGAGTGCTTCCACACTCGATTTTTGGCATTGCTCGGCGATTTCATAATGCCTCACGCAAACTTGAAGCTTGCCTTGTGGGCTTTGACAGCTGATTTTGATTGCGAATCCCTTTTTGCAAACTAGTCTTTTTTAAAATAATACCAAGCTGCATAGTTCGTTTTCAAGTTCGAAATTTAGCCTACTCTATTTCTGCTTTCCATCTGTTTTTTAATTTAATCATGCATAACGTGGGTTTGTTTGTTCAATGGTGGTGGCAGTAAGTTGTGCAATGCACACAAAAAAGTAGCGGGAAATGCATTATAATAGCATTCAATACCGAAATTGGAAAGAGCTTGTTGTGTGCTTTTAGCAGCAAACAGTTAGAGGTGACTACTGCCTTTTGCCAGCTGTAATTAATGCCAGCTATTGTTTTTAAGCAATTAGGCAAGTTTCACCCTAAAATTACAATTAATTGGTTGTAACGTGCAATTAGCTGAAGGAGAGCTAAAATGCATTTGAGCTTAAAGTAAACTAAACCTAAAATTTAGTACACTCATGATCGCATTCCAAGGTAGTTTTTGCTTGTTAAGCTCTTATCACCTAATTTTTAATACTAAGTCCTTAAAAAAGGAATGCTCACTTAGCCCAACAATTTTTATTTTTTATTTTTAGAATATAATAAAGTAAAACATTATATTTTTATGATACTGTATAGTATACTTAATAACCGTGTATACCCATATCGTTTGCTCGCATTTTCAAATTGCATTTAAACAATGCAATTAAGTGAAGCTTATCAAACCCCTATAAAAAACCCATGAACATTAGGCTAATCGCGAAATAATGTTTGCAGTTTATCAATATAACTGTACAGGATCTGCATTCCATTAATACAAGCTTAAATGCCATAAAATCTCTGTTCAAAAATGGCGTTCTAACGATGTCTATATGTATATACATATTTTGTATGTTCATTTTGTTTTTAATTGCCATCTTTTTACAGTAAACACAACGTTTTTGTTTGCTGATGTATGGTCCGATCGCTGTTGACCTTTGCACGGGTTGAAGTGTTCGTTGTAAGACATTACGCATACAACGGGTGTGCGTTATCTAACCGCCCCGCCAAGGCTTATGAATCGGATCTGATTCAATCAGTTCCCAGAGGAGAGGGGCTGCCCGAGTACGGATTACAGTAATCACAGGGCTTAATGTGTACAATTTCCTCATTGTTTCCCCGCGGACCGTGAACACTTCTCGTTGTTTGAGAGAACATCACGGGAATAACCTTTGTTCTCCAGACACGCCACTGTGAGTGATCTCGTTTGGAGCGACACTGTGTGGTTTCAGTGCCACTTTGACCAGGGTTCAAGATCTGAACAGAAATGCGATAAAAGTTTAAAGTAAATCGGTGGATATAAAACGCTAAACTAAACACAGCTTGGTATTTTCATAAAACGTTCATTCATTAACCCGCAATGGCCGCGAAACAACTTTCGCTCATGTTTGCGCCATTCGATCGTTTTGAACTTTGCACAGTGCCTATTGTACTATGGAAATTAGTGTTTTGGAATTTATATAAAATAAATCGATATAAAATCTTACGGTTTCAGTGAGTTATATTTCTTTTACGTTAATACTTTAAAAAGTATTCTATCTGAATTCCTGATACTAATAGTTTTAAAGATTAGCTTTGGACCCACTGCGCGTATTGTTTTGCTAACTTGACTGTGTTTTTTAAATATTTAAATGCCGAATTCTGTTGTTGTTTTCGCCTTTGTTATCGTTATGTTTTCATATTTCCTTTCTTCGCAAACAAAACACGTATTCACCACGTTTACGATTTGGGGTCTTCAGCGTTGAGTTTTCGCCAAATTTCAGAGAAATACATATATCCCAGCAGAAGATCTGTATTTTTGAGGCCAGTTCAATGCACTCCACCGCCGTCGATGTCGACTGAAACGGAGTTTAACATTTGTGCCCACTTTATATATCACCCGCATATCACATGGCCTGCGACTTGGCAGTGATTGCATAAGGGTCGAACTTTGGGCAGCGGGGAATTCGGTTTGTTGTTTATCAGTGACGGCAGATTCTAAGGAAACCATTCCATATCGGGTTTTTGGCGGATAAACCTCGGTATGTCGGACTTTGGTCCCAGCCACCACCAACGAATTTCGACAAACAAGTTGTGTAAGTTAATGGCAAAGAATTTTCTGTACCCGACCTATGACAATGTTGCTCTTTAATACAATATGCGAAGAACCATTGCTAGTGAGAGAGAGAGAGAGTGAGTGAGAAAGATTCGCTCTTTCTTGAGAGTAGAGAATCAGATTATGCAATATCTAGCTCTTGCTTTTCTTTTAGAATTTGTCTAATTTTAAACTCACTCTATATATCCGCCTTTCTCTGTTGACATTATCTCTTTTGGCCATTCTTTGTTTTCTATAATATCAGCGTATATCTGGCATATATCCAGGAAAAACCCAAGACGTAACAGAAACTTGTTTGGCTTTCAGTTTATGATTTGATTAGAATATCTATGAAGGCCAGATTGTCTAATTGAAATAATATTTGGGGCTCGATTCGATTAGATCGATATATTTTAAGAACTTAATTGGAAATTCCCCTTACTACGAGAATTTTATCGGTTTATAAAATAAATTTAATTAATTTTGTGCTGTTTTGATAAGGGTATCTTTTGTTATGCCATTAAACGGTGTTGGTTGCTAAAGACTGTTCTTATTTATGCCAAAGTTTACGCTTTCTTCGCTGTTTCTTTGATCTCACATTGTTGTGTTATCCCTCATTGTCACTACATAAAAATGCATATATTCGTTATATTTCCGGTTGCAGGTAAAAACGTCGCACAGACCAACACATGCGAGGACATCACTTGACATCATCGCTTACTTGTTGCATCCATTGTCCTTGTTCGTCCTTGCCATCAATCAGAGCTAGGCTAAGCTTCTCATTCAGCTCTTAATATCGGAGGATTATTCATCTCCAGAGATCTCAAACGGAATCCATAGCAATCGGACAAAAATAAAACCAGCCTCAAGATGTTTATCGAAGATGATGCGCAGTAAGTACAAGGTTTTAAATATCTATTGATTACTTTATGTTTATGTTTGCTTTATTCGTATTCCATGGGAATTTCACTTAGTGTTAGCTTAGTGTTGGTTGTGGATATATTTTGGTGTTGGGTAAAGAGCAAGAATATATTATATACCCGTTGTGCTATTATCGGTTTAATAAGTTATATTTAAAATCATTTATACCGTCTCCAAACAATTAATTCAAGTTTAAGACAAGATAGAGTACTGTTTCAAAAAGTTCTTTTATACTAAATAAAATAATACTTTTATACTAATTTAAAAAGTTTCATAATACGTTTACATATAAAGCAATGTTTAAGCTTGATTAATACTATTATTAAAATATTCAATCATAATATTTTCCTTATAAAAATGGAGTTATTCAAATTTAAACTAAACCAGTTGCAATACATTCCAGCATGTTTGCAATTATTGTTATATGGCTTTGTACGACTTACCGACATTACTTAATGTGCCTTAACGCCATTTAAAACTTTACATAATTTCCTAGGAAAAGCAATCATTAACTTCCTTAGGCACTTTGAAGCTTACTCGTAGCATTTGCACTTTATCGGCTAAAAAATTCCTAGTGACATGCAGCAACCTTTTAAAGCCCTCCCCCCGTGCGCTAACTTGACGTCATGCCCACTTGCGCAATCCAAGTTCAAGGCTATCGTTCGATTTGCTTATCAGCTAGTTAGTAGTACAGCGCTCCCTGGATGGCTATATCAAGTGTGCAGCAGTCTTCTCGCGTATTATAGAAATCGGCAACCCGTGTGATCGCCACTGCAATTAAAACCCGTCTATATAGTATGTGCCCTGTCGCGCATGACCGGTTATAATGATAAGTAGCTTCTAGTCTGCGAATTGCGATAAACCAAAGGCACAAGCAGGAGCGATTATGATTAAAAAAAATTGATTAATACATAGTAACTGACCGAATAAAATGCAGTATTTTAATTAATTAAATTTTGCTATGATACGTTTATCTAGTGTCCTGGGCTTAAGCGATCAAAATTTTAATAAGGAAACAAATCTCTTCAAAATATTTGGCATTAGATTTTCCCTAAATTTAATTATAAATTAAAGATAAAGAAAAAAAAACGTGATAAGTTGGCCAGCTTGGTGCGAGTCTTTATAAAAATGGAACTGCTAAAAACGACGTGAGACTTGTGATATTTTTGGGTACTTCTTTTGTCAAGTGAAAGATTACTACGACCTATGATTTATTTAACAAATGACTAACCGACAAATGGGACTTTGTTCATTGTAAACTTTGTAAAATAGAACGCACCATAAATTTAGGTTGGATTTTTGTCAGTATTTCACATCGTAAAGATTACTCGATCGATGATGAATGAAATATGGCTGATATCCTTGATTTTCAACACACTTAATGGGCCACTCAGCAACTGAAACCACTTAGAAGTAGATTCAGATTAAGTTCAGACGATAAACAAACCCGCTCTTCTATTACAAATAGCCTGGTTTCTTCTAGAAGAGGGAATCATCGCCTACGAAGCAATCTCGGGCTGATAAAAAAAGGCCGAACCGAACCTATACCTCTTTCAGTATGTGTGCCGCTCTCCAAGCTCTTATCGGGGGCTGTTCGAAAAGCGTTTTCTGAGCGAGAACCGAGAACCGATTTGAGAGGAACGAACGGAGAGTGGCAACCCCTTTCCGCTTTCGAAAGACTTGCAAGACCTGCTAACTGCTAACCAGTGGCAGCAGCGGCAGGTGGTGATATCAGTTGGTTTTCGGCTTGCGACAGCGCCACAACGAGTGGGTGGGTGTATTGGGAGCCACGGATCGGGCGTATACGCGATGTGTGGGAAAAAGCGATAGTTCTTGCTTGCTGCTGAACTGAATTCTGCTCAAACATTTACATATCCAATTGGCCGGGAACTAATTTGTATTTTTGATTGCCTTTTTTACAGAATGGACAGCTTTTGGGTGCAGAGCGCAATTGGCGCGATCAAGGCGATCGCCTTCATGTACGACATCATCACGCTGCCTGTCTATTTGGTGTTCCAAAAGCCCTGGAAACGCCGGCAGGACTCGCGCCGGGTGAAGGTGAGTTCGGAGAATCCCTTTCCGTGATAGTTTTTTCTGGCGGAGACGAAAATTTAAGGCCTAAGCTACGACGACTGTGTAACTATCTCTAGAATCGTGTGTTGTTGAAAAATACTTTCGACTTTGCACTGGCCGTTCCAAAGTACATTTAGACCTGGCCACAATCGCATGCTATAGTTATATATTTATATATATATTCATTTATTAGTTGAAAACTGCACACACCAGCTATCAGCTAGATTTAACTTTTAATTTTCCTCGGCCCGCCTTGTTCTTCACCTTGAAACTTTTGCCAGCCCCTGGCACCTATCTCTCTTCCGAGCTTCTCAATTGTTTCCCAGTAATCAGTAGTTGGTATGTGTGTGCCCGACGACTTTTGATTTATTGACCGGGTCCACCTTTTTTCCTCCTATCTATCCGCTCGCTTTCCGTGTGGTCTTTATCAGGGATTCGCGCTTTTATGCGACAATTAGCCGCAACGATTTCCTTGCTTTCGCGAATATATTGACAGCCGAAATCATGGCTATATATGTGATAATTGCACAGGTTTTGTCACACCATATATACCCAACGCCGTCCAGGTGGTCTCTGATAAGAGAACTGTGGGGTTGGAAAATAATGAAAGTGATTTGGTTTTACCGGCACCCTGGAGTCATGTAAATCGGAGAGATTTTTAGTGTGCAAGTTTATTAATGTGGCTAGAAATACATTTGATATCTGTCTTTACCTGTGAGAAAAAATACTTGTTGAACATGCTCGGGCGCCATTCAGACACTGCTATATTTGGACACCGCAGCTAGTTTAACATGGGTAACACTCTCTCTGAAAAGTTTTTAAAGACCTAGGATAGATAGATATTTAGTTGAGCTACAAAACACACGCTTTGGAAAAGTCTCAGTCATGAAACTATGTATGATTGATATCTGACGCGCTTCTATCGCCACTATCTAAATAGAGCGATTTTGGTTGGCTTCGTGATAAGGTTTATGGGGTAAGAAGGTGTAGATATATGCCAACGTTATAAACTACGGCGGCGATGTGCATCACTAAATTGTGAACCGTAAAGTCTATAAACAATAATTTTTGCTTAAGAACTTGCAAGGGCAAATGTGTGAGCAGGGAAAAGAAATTGGTTAGGGGAAACCATGCTTAAACTCGCTTCTCATCTCAACTACTCCTCCTTCCTCAACAGGCCAAGCTAATTAACCAGAAAATGTTGGTCGATGAGTCCAAGTACGCGCCGGATGACATTGAGGTTTAAACTTTGCAAATGTGTTTTTAATACCCTTAGTAATAATGTTTGTTATGGAACGTACACGTACACTACACTACACTATAAAACACAACACATACACACTGGGGCACCCCCATACCACACACACATAAACAACACACACATGCACTTTAAATGTTCCAAAGGACTGGTGATCGTACGTACTCCGATGTCGGTTTCCCCGTTTCGGAGACTCAATCTTTGGTGTTGGTCCACGAAACATGATCTCCCGAGTTGTGGCCCTCACATCGACAAACCCTCCAAAAACTCACATGTCTGTTATCTCTCCCTCTCTCTCTCTCTCTGTCGACTCTACTCCCCCCTAATCTGGCGTTGATTTTGGTTTTGCGAATCGCGCTGCCGGCCCTCCTGACACGAAATTAAACTAATCGCCACACTTATGCTTTCAGGCAAAGATCATAACGAACGATGACAATGAGCTGACCTACCGGACTACGGATCCGCCGCGTGATGTCCACGTGAAGATGCTGCAGGAGAACATCGATACGCTGGAGAAGGTCTTCAACTATGTGGCCAAGACGTACACGTCGAAGCGCTGTCTGGGCACCCGTCAGATCCTGAGCGAGGAGGACGAGGTGCAGCCGAACGGGCGCGTCTTCAAGAAGTACAATCTGGGCGACTACAAGTGGAAAACGTTCACCGAGGCGGAGCGCACGGCGGCCAACTTTGGACGAGGTCTTCGAGAACTGGGCCAGAAGCCGCGAGAGAACATTGTTATCTTTGCCGAGACGCGAGCCGAATGGATGATCGCCGCCCATGGTTGCTTCAAGCAGGCAATGCCCATTGTGACCGTCTACGCCACCCTAGGCGATGATGGCGTGGCCCACTGTGAGTATATCGCAGTGTGGAATTTGGAATAATCCCGAAATTATCAATCAAAATCTTGTTACCACAGGCATCACCGAAACGGAGGTCACCACGGTTATCACGTCGCACGATCTGCTGCCCAAGTTCAAGACCCTTCTGGACAAGTGCCCGCTGGTGAAGAACATTATCTACATCGAGGATCAGCTGCACAAGACGGAGACCACTGGCTTCAAGGCGGGCGTCAAGATCTTGCCCTTCAACCAGGTGATCAAAAACGGCCAGGACAGTAAATACGGTGAGTGATAAAAAAAAAGAAATTTGCGTCTTTAATTTAAAGCCAAACGATAGGTTTCTTAACTATCGACTCAGACCGAAAAGGTGGTTGCATTGGGAGATTCTCCCTCGATTTTGTCCTCCTGCTCACTTTTCCCCACTGTGGATGTGCCAACTGACACGGTGGGGACCTCAGGCTCTCCATTGCTTTTACAAACAGACTTTTCCTCGTCGTCACCACTCTCGTATCCGAGTTTGAGTTCGGATGCTGTCGGAGGGCCATAGCGCCAGCTTTGAAATGGGGGTACAACATTAGATATTAGGTTCTCCAGTGAATAATTTCCGTTCTTACCTCATGTCGGTGTTGGATGCGTCAGCGGGCTGCAAGAGGATGGGCGAAGGATTAGGCGCAAGCTGCCCATTCACAGGACTGGCAGCCGCCACTTCGTTGACCGCCGGAATAGTTACATTCGCTGCCTGTGCATCTGTAACTGCGCTCCGTTTGCAGTAGGTTCTATATGCCCGATATGCGAGTACTCCGCAGTACACCCCGAACAAGGTGTAGAACACCTTAAAGCCTCTCGGCCTTGGCGACGCTGCAGTCAGTACAGCGTTGACCTGTTGCACACAAGTCAGTGGTGTTAGGGTAATGAACTCATCAAGGGTCGCTGACATTCTCGGTCTTTTTAATTTTAGGCCAAAATAACAATAACCTCAATTCTTGTCAATTTTGTTGTAAATGATTAATTAACTTGAAAACCTGCAAAGGATGAAAGTGTAGGGTTAGCATGCTTAGTTCCAAGTAAATATTTCCTTTGAATTAATTTCCTCTTTCACTTATCTTAACCCACAGAGAACGTGCCACCTAAGGGCGATGACATTGCAATTATTATGTACACCT
Organism: Drosophila kikkawai; assembly: GCF_030179895.1. NCBI lineage: Eukaryota > Metazoa > Arthropoda > Insecta > Diptera > Drosophilidae > Drosophila > Drosophila kikkawai. Next base: position 24,969,919 of record NC_091728.1, on the reverse strand, counting down.
CCGGCTCCACGGGCACACCGAAGGGTGTCCTGCTGTCGCACAAGAACTGCATTGCCACGATGAAGGGCTTCTGCGACATGGTGCCCATTTATCCGGACGATGTGCTCATCGGATTCCTGCCCCTGGCTCACGTTTTCGAACTGGTTGCGGAGAGTGTGTGCCTGATGACCGGCGTCCCCATTGGCTACTCGACCCCGTTGACCCTGATCGATACCAGCAGTAAGATCAAGCGCGGCTGCAGCGGAGACGCCACCGTGCTGAAGCCCACCTGCATGACCTCGGTGCCGCTGATACTCGACCGCATCTCCAAGGGCATCAACGACAAGGTCAACTCTGGCTCAGCGTTCAGGAAGTCGCTCTTCAAATTCCTCTACCAATACAAAGTCAAGTGGGTGCAGCGTGGCTACAAGACGCCTTTGATTGACAAGTAAGAAGAGAGTGACCTTCCAGTGGTCGTGAGTTGGGGACTGATTTCATTGGATTTCCTTGCAGATTGGTTTTCAAGAAGGTGGCCAAACTGATGGGCGGCAAGGTGCGCATTATTATGTCCGGTGGAGCGCCGTTGTCCGCGGACACACATGAGCAGATCAAGACCTGCCTGTGTCTGGACCTTATTCAGGGTTATGGTCTTACGGAGACCACGTCGGGAGCCACCGTGATGGACTGTGAGTGTTCGGAAGACAGCTGCTTTTGCGAGCTTTTGACTTAATTAATTACTAACAGATCGCGATATGACCTATGGACGCACTGGCGGACCCCTAACCGTCTGCGATATTCGCTTGGTCAACTGGGAGGAGGGCAACTATCGTGTCACCAACAAGCCGTATCCCCAGGGCGAGGTGCTTATTGGTGGCGAGTGCGTCTCGCAGGGCTACTACAAGCTCCCCGGCAAGACCAACGAGGACTTCTTCGAGGAGGGCGGACGGCGGTGGTTCAAAACCGGTGATATTGGTGAAGTGCAAGCCGATGGCGTACTTAAGATTATTGGTGAGTTTCCAAGCCGAAATTTGGAGTATAAAATATAAACTGAAACTCTATTTCCACACAGATCGTAAGAAGGATCTGGTTAAGCTGCAGGCGGGCGAATACGTCTCTCTGGGCAAGGTTGAGTCGGAGCTGAAGACATGCGGCATTATCGAGAACATATGCGTGTATGGCGACCCCACCAAGCAGTACACTGTGGCGCTGGTGGTGCCCAACCAAAAGCATCTCGAAGAGCTGGCCGAAAAACATGGACTGGCGGATAAGACATACGAGGAGCTGTGCTCATCGCCCGTAATCGAGAAGGCCATCCTCAAGGAGATTGCCGAGCATGCGAGGAAATGTAAGCTATTGGAAGGGGAGACATTCTATTGTGGATATATGTATAATATACATATTTCTGATTACGCAGGCAAATTGCAAAAGTACGAGGTGCCGGCCGCCATTACACTGTGCAAAGAGGTCTGGTCGCCGGACATGGGACTGGTAACGGCCGCCTTCAAGCTGAAGCGAAAGGATATTCAGGACAAATATCAGCATGATATTAACCGCATGTACGCCTCATGAAAGTCAATGTACTAAGCCACAGAGACGTAGCAGATGCAGTAACGACAACAACTACAACAACAACCACAACAACAACAACAACAACAACACGGATACAGATACAGTAGCGGCATTGAAGCTGTGTGCGTACCAATGGCGTCACTAGCACGACTCCTAAACTCGATCTGAAAGCCAAGCCAAAACACCACGTGCATGTCACGGAGAGTTCTCACATTTACCGAATTGGTTTCCTCTGTGTCCTCTTTTAAAAATTCCTCGTTTTTCGTCATCCCAATAAATGAAAGTTCGTTGACGTCTTGTTGGTAAGACCACAGTTTGAGGCTGGGTTTTGGTTTTTGGATATCATCACGGAACGACGATGAATGATGCTGTTGAACAGATTGACAAGGATAATGATAAGGATTATAATAATAATAACTGAATGCCGATCACATGAGAATGAATACTTGTATAATGTACAGTTTTTTTTCGGTTTTTAGAACATTTTCTTTTGTGGCAAATGAATATTGCATAAACAATACTTATTTTTATAGTATGCTTAAGTGGTTGCCTATTAATTATGTACATACGATATATACACACAAACACATCTATATGCATGCATATACATATGTGTATATTAAATCTAATATCTAGTGTACTTCTCTATGCTAAGTTTAATGTATGAAAAGATCCCTGAAGTAATTGAATGAAGAAAGCAACTTGATAATGAATTAAAAGCAAACAAAAAATGAAAAGAAAATGGAATTTCCCTGGAAAATGCTATTGTTTTTGGCGCAAAAGTAAGAGTTACATCTAAATACAAATGAAACCATCCAAAAATTATTTTTAATAACACACACACAAAGGCAGAGTAAAGGTTACAAAAAAATGGCAATTGTAAAATATATATTTTAGCTCAATTTAGTTAAATCTCACGTCAAATGAATTTTTAACAACACCTAACGAGAAAAGTCAAAATTATAAAGCAACAAATGAAAGACTTAGTACTAAAAAAACAAAGGCCAACAAATGTGGCTAAATATATACAAGCAAACAAAAATATTTGTTTTATAGATGTGCAAGAATAAATTTTGGAATAAATTGTAGTCATATTTTTAGTTAAACTATTGTATATTTAGGAAACATTTAGCAATTTTTTGTGTGCGGGAAACGTTGCGTTTCTTTCAAAATAAATTTCAAATTATAACACAAACACAGATTTTCAATTTCTGTACAAAATCAAGACGGGACACGAGTGTGTGACGGTGGTACCTTGATTCTCCTTCAAAAAGTCGGAAATTGACAATATCACTCTGTTGAAAATAAAACGAATAAATCTAATAATAAATGAGTTACAACAAAAAGCTAATAAACATGTAAAACAATTATTACAAATAAGTATCACTGCATTACTATATTTTTGATCGTATGAAATACTGGATAAATCAATAAATGAAAACTATTTTCTAGTTTTATTTGATGGCTGATTTCTATTCTGGGATCTATGATTTGTTTTATACGGGATTTGAGGGAAAAAAAGTGGGTAAATTTATAAGATTATTTCAATGTTTTCAGGATTAATTAATCCTAACTAATTTAATCCTTTTTAAACCCTTTTTGGGTATTATAATTTTAGTCAGAAGTTTGCTATGCAGTGAAGGAAACATTTCCGTCTCAATAAAGTATGTACATATATGTATGTACATTTGTTCTTGATCAGCATCAACTGCTGTGTCCGTCTGTCCGTTTCTACGCAAACTAGTTCCTCAGTTTAAAGCTATGTAAATAGATAGCTAGTCGTTTAAGTAATCTCACTGCTATGTACTATGTCGGAATCATTCGGATTGGATGATTTTATCATATAGCTGCAATAGAAACGATCTGCAAATTTTTAGATTAAAATTATAACTTTGCTGTTTTTGAACTTATTTTCATATTTTTTGGGTTATGGGAATAAGTACAAAAACTAAAAATAAAGGATATTTTTTTATTTAAGTTTGTTAAACAAATTGTATAGGACTTGAAACAAATCTTATGCGCATGTACCTATTATTTCGGCCAGTAGTGTATGAATATGTATATATATTTTGTGCATATCTCCTGTTAGTTTTTCCCTTAAAAAAAGGGAATCATTTCTTTATGATGCAATAGCAAACTGCTTGGGTATACAAGGGTATAGCTTAATTTCTTGGTTATATGTATATGGGCATTTCCACAGAAAGGTCAACCGCGGCCAAAACACTAAAACTTCTCTAAAAATTTTTTTTTCCAACATAGTAACATAAGGAAAAGGCCAATTGATTAAATTTGAAGGGCTATATCATATTCTAAAACAAATTTCGAAATATTCGAATGCATATTCGCGCAAACACGATTTTTCATTATTTTGATGAAAAACATCATAAAAATGGACCTGTTTTCTTTTGTTAATTACATCCAAACCGAGGCATTATGCTTTGACTGTTGTTTACTAACATCCCTAGAAGAATGCAAAAAGTCGAAATAAAATAGATATATGCTCTTCCAATTTACTTATAATAGTAAAAATTACATGCAAAGTATGATGAAAAAATATATCGCGTGCGACATGTCGCGTGCGAATATGATTAAAATTAAGTAAAAAATAAACTACGCTATATTTTTGCTTGTAAATTAAAGCATATGAAAGTGACATTATTGCATCATATTTTAAAATTTGTTTCATTAAAATAGTCCCTGCCGTTTCGTTGAAATCAGTGTTTAAACAGCTCGCCGCGAAAGTGACTTCTGTTTTTGTCGCGTGCGAATCCTTCAGTTTTTTTTAATTTTCTTAAAATTGAGCAAACTCTCAAAATCAACATTTGCACCAATTATAGTCCTAAGCAAGAGCTATAAGTTAACATTTATAAAAATAAAAAAAATTAAATGTACCATACTTTTTTTTTTATTTGAATGCGTACGAATGTCGCGTGCGACATTATGGAAATGCCCATATATTCTTGAGTAGCATAGACAGCCGAGTTATTAATTATTAAAAACTTAAACAAAATTTATTATGATTGATTTAAATTAGTTAATAACAAGAGTATACAAACTTTGGCATCCCGGCGTTAGCTTCCTTCATTGTTGTGTTTGAATATCGTAAATATTATACTATTTTATTTTTAAGTTTCAGCTAAGAAATTGAAGAGGTCCTTTAAAAATTTGACGTTGGCATTTTGAATTTTTGTGGAAAGTATGTACAACATTTAAAAATTCTGAGTTTACAAAACACCACAACAAACTCCTCTTTACTGATATAATCAAAGAACCCCACTAAAATGAAAATGATTAATGAAAATATAATTAATCATTAAATTAATAAAGAGCATACTTTAATACTAAGATATAAAACATAAAAAAATATATATATTAATATTATGATATAAAACTTTTCATAGGTTTATATTTACTTAAGGGGGTTTCCTGAATTAGGAGGCCAAAATTGCTTAAATCGATAGATAAACTATCTAAGAATATACCACAAAAATTTCAGAAGCCAATTCGAAGTATTTTCGAAGATACAGAGATGAAAGCAAAGGAGCGCCGAGCAGGTTTGCAGGCGCTTGGCGAACTTTGAAGCGCGTTTTCTCCACTTTTCATTTTTACGATTCTTTCAAATTGGCGGGAAAGATAACAAAAAAACTAATTGACCGATTGAAACGAATAAAGGCTTATTCTCCTCAGAATTAAATTCTCTAGTTGAACTAAAACGGTTGTTGAAAACAGCTTTTTTATATTTTTTACAGCATGTTAAAGTCAATATTTTATCCCGAAAAATGAATTTTTTTTAAACCTGAATAAAAGTTCCGATTTCACGATTTTCTTTCTTAGTTCAACTAGAAAATGCACATTTCCCGCCAATTAGGAACTGCTGTGACGAGGCGCTTCAGTGAACTACTTATGTATAAGTCCGCTATTTTGAAATTTTTTTTTTTTAATTTATTTAAGCTCTTTAAATATGTATAAAAATATACCAAAAATTGCCAGAAGCTTGGTCGTTTCTTTACCTTCGAAAAAAAAATCGCGAAAAACAACTAATTTTTGGCCTCCTAATTCAGGAAACCCCCTTAAAGAAAGAGTGGTCAATTGATCAAAGCTATTTTCTTAGAACTTTTCCCATGCTAAGCTAAAGCTTTTGGCTAGATCAATGTTAGCATTGAAGCTTTCGATTTCTAAAGCAGCTTTCTGTTCGGGTGCCGTTTGGAATGGATGACGTTCAGCTGTCAGGATGGCCGAGTGGTCTAAGGCGCTGCGTTCAGGTCGCAGTCTACTCTGTAGGCGTGGGTTCGAATCCCACTTCTGACAAGAATTTTTTTCTTACTTTATTTAAGGGGGGGGTAAGGTTAATTCGGTGCAAAAATGCCCACTTTTCAAAAAAATGTTGTGGCGAAACGGCTAAAGCTAGCTTAACGAATTAAATACCATATAATAACACAACATTTGAACAGTTTGTGATAAATTTTGTATTGAAAAATATTTAGAGGTAGAGGAGTTATAGGGAATCTCCCGAGTCGCCTCCAAAAAAAGTTGGTTTGCGGTGTACATCCTAACTGTCCACAAAATCATCCGATCTAAAAAAATTATACCTCATTCGTTAAAGGATAAGTGTCCCGAGGTATTCTCGAAGCGTTTTTATTTTTAAAATTTTTTCCCTATTTTTTATCAAAATTTGAAGTCAAAACCCCGATTTTTGACTAAAAAATTAAGTTAATTTGTTAAATAAAAAATATAAGAAAATTAAAAATTAAAAAAAGCTCGACGAGAATACCTGTAGAATTATCTAAAGAAGTTATGTTCCAAATTTCAAACCGATTGGTTCAGTATATTTTTAGTTATCGTGTACACCGATTTTCAAAATGGCATTTTTCAGGAGAGCGCTTTAAACTTTGTGATTCTCATGCATTGAACACCAACCGACCTTCGTTCAGCTCCGCATAACTTCGTCAATTTTACTATGATTGATGTAAAACTTGGACACAATATTCTTAAGATATTGAACTTTTAAAATAAAAAATAAAAAAAAATTTACGAAAAAAAAAATTAAATACCTTACCCCCCCCTTAAGCATTTGCATATTTTACCTCGGCCGTCATTAATTACGCTGTGCAAAGAGCTCGAACAGGTGCGCTCAGGCGCATTAATTTGTTTGAGCCTTTGACTTGTTCGCTCGCCCTTGTTTGCCAATGTAAATGACACAATTAGCACGCCTCGCTGCGTTCCACTTGATGCAGTGTTTACTGTAGAAGCGTTGCCCCACTGTGCCCGTGTCTATATGCTGCAATGTCTATGTTTGTTTACTCCCCGACGACGACGATGACTACTTTGTGCATTATACAGCTTAAAAATATAGAGACTACTTAATGTCCTGCTGGACAAATGTTGTTTCGTTGAGCAACAGTCTTTCCAGCTGTTTTATAGCTATTTTAACAAAAGGAAAATTTATACGAATCAAAAATAATATTTCTTAAAAATGTATAGAAAAAATGTACTTCAGCATTTTCATTTTTAAACCAAACATATTTAACCCAGTGTTTTATTTTGATATATGTAATTCAAAAATGCAATATAACTTTTTGCATCCGAAGTTTTATATCCTTACAGCTTAAAATCTTATCATGGGATTAAATTGAAAAGATAAAAAATTGTTTATTTTAATGTAATTATTTTTATTATGAATCCTCACTGTAAAAACGAGCTAGGCCCTCAGTTTTAGGCCATTTATAAAACAAGCGCGCATTGCATACCTTTAGGCGCTCGAGGGAGGTCCAGACACTCTGAAGTGGCCAGCCGCCAGCTCCTGCTGCCAACGACATTCACTAATGCAACAAATAAATCATACAATACGAGTGGGCTCCACTTTTCCAAACTTGCCATTCTCCTGGGCGAAAAGCCCAGATTATACGCCGTTATTTTGGGGTTAAAGCAAAAGGTACTTCCTTGTAAAGAAAAACCCTTAAAGTAAATGTCTTGCTTGGGAAATTTTTTGCCACCGAACAAAGTCAAGAATTTATTGCATTTTTTGTACCACAAAACTGAAGGCTTGCAGAGACCAAATGACAATTTCGCTTCCAAAGAAAAAATATTGTTCGGAGCAAAAAGGAGTACGAATTCTAAGCATCAACTGTATGCGATGGCACTAATAAAATTAATAGACCATGTCAGACCGAGAAGGGCTGGGGAGGGATCTGGAACGGGGCTGGAGCAAAGCATTCCCAAGAATTCCATACTCATACGTCACGCTCAATGGATTTCGAATGACAGACAGTCGTCTCGCCTCGCTTGTGGGAGGAGTGAGTATTTTGCAGATAAAAATGTCAGCATTAAGGAGCGAATCGCATTGACTGGCTTTGGATGGGTCAACAAACGCATTACGGGACCAATGCAAGCAACAGATTTGTATGGATACACCAGCAAGAATTCAGGCACTCGGGGCCATTGATTAAAATTTTAAATAATAACAATGATTAATTATAAGAATTGAAGAATGTAGAATTGCTAACAACAGTCCTACATAAATGGAATGAAGTTAGGAAGGCACCTTTAAGTCGTCACTTTTGTTTTTGTACAATAGGTTTTTCACTGGTTTTAAGTAAGATCAGGTAAAAATTGTGCATTTAAACTGGTTTGCAAATGTCATTTACAATAAAAACTTAAATTATATTTAAATTATAAAATCGACGGATGCAAAACGCGATTGATTCTAAAAGATCTTGGTCTGTACTTTCTAATTTTAAAATGAAAAGTCCCCTTCACGTACCAATTTTGGGAAAATAGCGGTCAAAGTATGAGAAACTGCTTGTTTTGGAACTTTTCAAAGTCTTAAAAACGATAACTGTGCGTATACCATAGAAAATATTGTGCTGTTCTTGAGTTATAAAAAGCATAACTTACTCGAGATTAAAAATGCTTCGAGATTCGGTTATACCTAAAGTTGAGATGCAGCAATTGAGAACTTCTGATGCAGGTACCAAGTAAAGAATTTTGCACAAACAGTTTCAATTCTAATGAATTTGAGATACAAGCTTATGGGAAATGCATTTGAAAGTGATGCCAAGCAAAACCCGAACCGAAACGCAACTCAATGCAGATGTATCTGTGTCGTAAAAGTATCTGCATCTGTGCCGGCTCAAGTGGAGCTGCAGCCGTGTCATTTGCGTGTGCTGCAAGACTGTTGTTTCCTCCGTTTGATGCATTTGGCAAATCGAAACTTAGTGAAATGGGAATTTGCATCTGGCAGAGGCTTTCTGACCTCTCAGTCCCATATTCTGTCCTCTGGCTTTGACAAACATTTGCATTTTTTGCTGCAAATTCCGAATCGATTTGAACGTGAGTCCTTCCTCAACCGACTTGGGTTACATGAGGCAGAGCCTGTCAAGATGAGTGGCCTTTAGCGTTTTATTGGTCCAAGTTGCGTCCAGCTACTGGCTATTGTATTTGTTTGCATATTTACCTAGTCGATATTGTAATCGGCCATACTTTGCATCGCCGTTTTTGCGCTCCATCGTTTCATTTCCGCCCGGGCCTTGTCGAACATGTCCGCCTGATATGGCGTCTGATTTCCGCTTTACGCTTCAGCGAACAGTGAACGAGAAACTCTGGACTGAGATTGACAACCCATCCCTGTCATGGGGGTAACTGGCGTGTCCTTCAAAGAGAAAGTGTTCGCTCTACTTTAGATTTAAAAGCGATTTCCAGTCACTTTCGATGGCATTGAAAGCTCAGTTGAAGTGGATGACATTGGCTTATTTTTTTAAGTATGTGGAATAGGGGTAGGTGTCTGTAGAGTATTCGCTTTCGCAGTTTATGATATTGGTAAATAAAATCAAACCAACTTTGAGTTTAATAGTCTAGTCATTGTGTAATGCTGCGCTTTTGCGTTACAAGACAAACTCTGTGTTTATTATTTAGATGAACTTAGCCTAGAGAAAAAGTTGCATCAAAGTTTCGTCCTAATTGCGTACATTTCGATAACAACAGATTTATTTGTTCGATTTATACTTGATTTTCGGACCATGATATAATTGTATCAGTTGATAATTCAAATAACAAATAGCCAATGTTTGTAGATTGTGGAATTTCATCACATTCCAAGACATGTTAATATTTGGATAGGTATTCTATACTACAACCTTACACAACTACCAAGCATTGGTTCTATAAAAAGGAGGACACTTTCAACCGAGTGGAAACAAAAAATTTAAATCGTATTTAAAGCGGACACGCTTTTCACAAATACACGTTGTTGAAATGCACTTTAAAAATGGTGCTGGCTTTTGTGTGGCCACAGATACAAAGTGGCCCTCATTATTTTGATCATTAATGCCTAGCCAATAGTTGCGATGTTTTTTAAGTTTTGGTGTAATGGCGTTGATTTCTTCTGCATTTCGAAAGGAGGCTAAGTAACCTCCCACTCACGACACCTCCTCTCAGCGGTATCCCAATCCCCATATTCATTTACAATTCGAAAGTACCTAGAACCGATTGGCTCGTAACCAGATGGTACCAACTTTTTTTTTTTTTTTTTTTTTTATAGGCTTTGCTTTTATTTATTGAATCTTCTCATTTATGAGACTAACAATAAGTGTATCAAATCTTACAATACTACCTAACTAGCAGTCATGAGACTGGTACAGAGTAAATGGCCCTGACTAATTATGGCTGGGTTGGATGGTCGTTACGTAGTAGGCGGCTTCTTCTGGAAACTCGTATCAAGTCCTTTGCTAAAGGATTTGGATGGGTGGAGAGTTTTTCCTTGTAGGACGCTTTTTGTTTTTCTATTTCGTTCTTAACTGCAGGAATGCTGAGATCCCTGTGGATGTGTTCGTTGCGAATATACCATGGTGCCCCAGTGATAGTTCTCAGGATTTTTGATTGGGCGCGCTGTATGATGTCTAGATTGGTACTGCACGCGTTCCCCCAGAGCTGGGAGCCATACGTCCATATTGGCTTTAGTGTGGAGTTGTAGAGCAGGACCTTGTAGTCCAGACACAGGGGCGATCGGGAGTTTATGAGCCAGTGGAGGCTGCTGGCTTTTAGTTTTAGATGAAGTTTCTTGCATTCAATATGTCTTCGCCATGTTAGGCGTCTGTCCAGGTGGACGCCCAGGTACGTTACCACGTTGACTTCGGCGATCAGTGTGCTGTTCAGGTAGAGCGGGGGGCATGTTTGTCTGTTGAGGGTGAACGTTATGTGCTTACACTTTTGTTCATTTATTTTGATACGCCAATCAGATAGCCACTTCTCGACTACCTTGAGGTGGTTGGCGAGCTGGGCTGTTGCACGGACTGGGCATCTGGAACGGCTGAGGATCGCAGTGTCATCAGCGAAAGTGGATAATGTTAGCTGGTCGCTTGTGGGGATATCCGCTGTGTATAGAACAAATAGGGTAGGCCCGAGTGCGCTTCCTTGTGGGACTCCAGCTTCGATTGAATAGGTGCCGGATGTTGTTGCGTTGCACCTCACTGCGAAGACTCTGTTGTAGAGATACGACTCAAGTAATTTTTGTGTTGTGAGGAAGCCTCACAACCATGTTTGTAGTATGTAAGATCATTTCCATTTTTATAATATTAAGCTCATTTTCTTAGTATTTAAGTCCATTTTTCCTAGTACGTAAGAACATTTATATTTAGTATTAAGCATTAGGACATAAGTGTTAAATACTAAGACCCACGAAGGGCACACTAAGTTAGGGATTTAGGAGTAGGGACTAGATTTAAGAGAACAAACGACGAAGAGACGACGAGCGGCCGAACACACACACGAGCGGCCACGAACAGCCGAAGGAAACGAGCGGCCGAGAGCGGCCGAACATACGAGCAGCCGAAGCCGGCAGCCGACCGAGCCGAAGGGCGGCCAGCCGAACCGTCTTCGGCAAACACCCGACGACAAGGCCCGATCAGCCGAAGCATGCCGTCGGCACATACGACAAAGCCCGATCAGCCGAAGCATGGCGTCGGCAGACACGACAGGGCCCGAGTAGCAGATCGGCGGCCATGACGCCAGCCGAAGTTCACCCGAAGCTCACCCGAAGTTCCCCGAAGTAAAACGACGCTACCGATCGCCGGCGGCCTATAAAAGGGCCTCGGCAAGCCGAGCCCGGCCTCTTCTCTCAGAACACCAGCAACGGACCAGACGTGCCACGGAGCTACAGGATTACATCGGAATAAAACCACGCCGCCGGCCACGTGCCTGAAAAATGGAGTTGGAGTAATCGTTGGTGAGCTGGCCAAAGGGCCAACCCCTGCGGGGGAGAACTTCGAGTGCGTTTAGGTTAGGAATTGATAGGGAATAGTTAGGAAGATTTGAAGACTGTAAATAAACCCTGGACATATAATGGAACTCAATCGCGGAATATTATTTACCCTCTCGGCGCCCCATTACTTCGGGAGAGCAAGGGCCACCGGCACATGGCCAGCGTGGCCGGCAGCCCTTCGCTTCTCCTTCTCTTAGAGGAGGGGCCGGTACCCCGGCATGCGGGATCGGTTTTCTTCCTGATTAGGCATCCACTTTCTCTCTGCCAAGGCGGCGAAGCGGTACTCGGCCTGCGGGATCGCCTCTCCGTTCTGGAGCTCTTTTCCCGACACCCAGGGCGACTGGCACATGGTTTTGCATGGCTGGTGGCCCTCACCCGGATCCCGTTCGTTCGGGCATATCGGGGAACTGGATCTCGGCTTGCGGGACCAGTCTCCTCCGATTCCCGGACGATTCCCCACCCCACTAGGACCCCGTTTGTTCGGACATATCGGGGAAACCGGATCTCGGCTTGCGGGACCGGTCTCCTCCGATTCCGGGCGGCCCCATCTCACCCAGAGGCGGCGGGACGGTACTCGGCCTGCGGGATCGACTCGCCGTTTCGGTATCCCTTCTCGGGGACCCAGGGCGGCCGGCACCCCGGTTTTGCGGGATCGGTCCGACTTCGGGAGATGCGCCCCTCGTCCCGGATCTGGCAATCGGACTACGGCTTGCGGAGCCGGTTGCCCGGATTTCGGGAGTTTTCCTGACCATCGCCTGCCCCTTTTCGCACCCTAATAAACATACCGGCCTTCGGGCCCGTCCTTTCTCCTGCCTGTCTCCGTAAAATTATAAATATTTCTGTAGAGGACTCCTGGGCCGACTGAGTTATTATCCTGGCCATAGCATCCTTACAGATGGCGCCCGAGCAGGGACCAGGCAGGATAATTCAAGGATAATTCCATCTAACGTGGCTTAAAGCACCACCAGAAAAAAATTCAGGTCGAAAGGTTGAGGTTAGGTTCGAAAACTTAGAAAAATGCATTTCTGTTGCTAGGCCGCATAGACCGAAGCGGGAAAAGTAGGAGAGAAGCATAGAAAAAATGAGCGAGAATTTAGGAAAAAAAAAATGCCGCATAGTAACCGCAGACAAAGCCGCCGCCATAAAGTACAGTCGGACGCAAAGCCACGTGGAAGAAAATTTTAACGAAGCCAGACGAACAAGCCCCGAAGAAATTTTACGACGCCTGACGAACATGAATACGAACGACGCAAAGCACACGACGCAAAGCACACGACGCCAAGCACACGACGCCAAGCACACGACGCAAAGCCGAGACCACGATTCCACGACGTCAGACGAGTACACACGAGAGAAAGTCAAACACATGTCCAGAGAGAGAGCCGCCGAGGCAGAGTACAACACGTCGTCGACGCCGCAGCCGGCGTCCACGAGAGCAGAAAACTAGCCTTCCTATCCCGACGCACGAAGGGTTTCTCTTACCCGCAGGAAGCCCGAAGCCAGCCGACCTTCAACTATATAAGTCTCCGCTGCCACGCCATCGAGATCAGTCGATCACCAACGCTACGAGAGCTAACATCAAGGAGAAAATTAAATCAACGCTACAAAGGACATCGCCAACATCCTGCAAAGACATAGCAAAGGACAACGCCAGCATCCTGCAAGGACATAGCCAAGGACAACGCCAGCATCCTGCAAGGACATAGCCAAGGACAACGCCAGCATCCTGCCAGGACATACCAAAAGGATACTCCAGGGATCCTTCAAGGACATACGCCAGGACCCCCACTCAACTCCAAGGATACCTCAAGGGTCCTTGAGGAGCAGCAGCAGCAGGGTACTACTACAAGGATACGCTCCAGGATCAGGGTTCAGGACCCTCAACCATCGCTACGAAGCTAGACCAAGCCACTAAAGGACCTCGGCCGTGCATCTCCGCGCTTCAGTGGTACGTTTCCCTTCCCGCGCCTTCGATCTCGATACGCGAACGGGCTTCCCGATCTTCCTTCGCGATCGCTGCCGGGACACGCGTCGAACAACAGTCCTAGCACCAGCCGTGCCGCGAACAATTGGCGAGCCGCCTCAGCCACGTGTCCAGAATCGGAACCCCGTTCGATTATCATCGTTTACGCTACGACAGATTTCGCGACCGGTAGCATACGCCGCGGAGATTCAACCGCCGGTAAAATGGGTGTCACCTGGATATCCTACCGAAAGAAGCATGAACTCGACGCCATCCTACTCGAGTTTGGCTTAGAACGCGCCGGTACGGTTGAAGAGCAGCGGGCGCGACTCATTGCTTTCGCGAGACAACCCGAGCTCCCCGACGCAGTTCAAGTTCGACTCGACGAGATGGAGCTACGCTACGGAAACTCCCCGACGGGAGACGTAAAGCCGAAGTCACCATTGCCGCCAGCCCCGGATGCATTTGCCGGAACCTTCGCGCCACCCGTTCAGGCCACGCATCATACTTTAGCCGTACCTCGCAGTACGTCGCCAGCACCAGTATCACGCGGGAAATCCGAGGGATCTCCACGCAGTGGTACCTCTCACTTCGACATGAACCCCAGCTCCATGCTGGTGGACAAGATGACCAAGTGGGGGCTGTCCTTCGATGGCACCTCGGACCCGCTCAGCTTCGTGGAACTTATCGAGGAACGGGCAGACACGTACCGGATCGATAGGAAGTATTTATCCAACGCCATCGTCGTACTTCTATCCGGCAGAGCGGAGAGCTGGTTTCGTACCAGTGGCCTGCAGGGAGGAACCTGGGCACAAGTGCGCCGAGAGTTCCTGGATTTCTTTCTACCGCCTAGGTACTATCAACGCCTTGACGACGAAATCCGAGCCCACTATCAGAAGCCGAACGAGCCGTTTAAACAATACCTCGTCGATCTTCGCCTAAAGATGCGCCGCGCAGGGTTCTCACCCGAGCAAGAGCTTGAACGGATATACGAGAACATGCTGCCCGAATACCAGATGTTTACACGCCGCCAGGACTTTAGGACCTTGACCGAGCTCACCCACCTGGTGGTGAACTTCGAAGTCGCCAGGAGCCGAGGAGAGCGAACCACTCGGGGATACCCACCGAACCGATGGGACGCAGAGGGCCTATTCGGTACCCAGGCTCAGCAAACCCGAGGGAATCCGCCCGACGCACGTACCACGCCACCGATGCCACGTCCTCAGAATGCCTCCAACGACGCTGCCACACGAACCCGAACGGGAAGCCAGGGCCAGGAAGGCCGAGCGACAGGGGAACCAATCGATGTGAGAACCGCCTGTCGAAACTGCGGCCAGGCCGGTCACTACGCCACGGAATGCAGGAGTCCTAGGATTATCTTCTGCTGGGACTGCGGCCGACCAGGTATCAGCACCATCGACTGCTGTCGGAACCAAGCGCCGGGAAACGGGCAAGGGCCTCGAGTATCCGGGAGTCACTCGAGGAACCCACCGACCTCCCCGAGCCAGTAAACAACGCCATCATACAAGACCACAGCCGTATTCGCGCCCAAGTCACCATGGAGGGACGCCCTTTCACCGCGACGTTGGATACGGGAGCCTCCCACAGCTTCATAAGCAGGCGCCTGGCACAAGAGCTGGACGACGGGAGGAACCATCGCGCAGTACGGACACAAGTAAAATTAGCCGACGGAACCAACAGGGAGCTCACGCATGCTCTACGAACCACGATCCAGCTGGGAGAGACCCGCGTCCGCATCTCTGTCCTTATCATGGCAGATGTGCTGGATGGCCTCCTACTCGGCATGGACTTTCTATGCTACAGCGGGGCTACACTACAGTGCGGCGGCCAAACCCTCAAGCTCCAGCCACCCATTCAACCCAGAGCCACGGAGACCAGCGCAGCAGACTCGGCACCCAGCGAGTGCGCAACCACATTACCACGGAGTAACAACATGGATGCACACCCCACAGACACCGTCGCCAGCGCACACGCAACCCCGAGCCCGCAACCCACAGACGCAGAGGAAACCGCAGGAGCCACCGCCAGGGTGCACCCGGAGCCGCAGCCCACATCGCCACCCGGGCTACCGCCAGACACACAGCAGGAAGACCCTCCACAAGAACGCCACGCCCAGAGACATCGCATGGCTGCACCCACACACGCTCGCCCAGAGGGTACCCAACGCCACGCCCACGCAGACGCAGGCACAGCTCCAAGCTGGGCAGGAATCCTGCCCCACCCCGACACATCTGCTGTCCGCCGGAACCCCTTTCGCCAAACGGGCAAGAGAGTTCGGTTCCGGACACCAGAATCATCCACGAGCGAGAGCACACCATCTTGCGGAATGGCCAACGCCAGATGCGGCACTGAGGAGGAACAACGCCCCAGCGGCCAGGACGGGAACTACCCAGAGCCCTGGGTGGAAAAGTTCCTAGAACGAGAACTAGCACGATTCGATACCCTTGCCGGCGTCTCTCACATCGCCGAGCATAGTATCGTGATGCGCAACGACCGCCCCATTAAACAACGATACCATCCCAGGAACCCTGCGATGAGAGCCGTCATCGACCGCCAGATTGACGAGCTGCTACGCGACGGACGCATCGAGCCCTCCAGGAGCCCTCACAGTGCTCCGATAGTCATCGCCGCGAAGAAGAATGGAGACGTCAGGATGTGTGTAGACTACAGGCAACTGAACGAGAACTCCATACCGGACGCCTACCCTTTGCCGAGGATCCATCATATATTGGAGCGGCTTCGGAACGCCCGATATATCTCCACGTTGGACCTGAAGAACGGGTACTGGCAGATCCCAGTAGCCCCAGCCAGCCGTGAGTGTACCGCATTCACTGTTCCAGGTCGCGGCTTGTTTCACTGGAAAGTGATGCCTTTTGGTCTGCACTCGGCCCCGGCAACTTTTCAACGAGCCCTGGATACCGTCATTGGCCCGGATATGGAGCCACACGCCTTCGCATATCTTGATGATATCATCGTGATCGGAGCTACACTCAAGGAGCACGTCAGGAATCTACGCGAGGTGTTCCGCCGACTCAGAGCGGCAAATCTACGGCTGAACCGGGACAAGTGCCAGTTTTTCCAGCGCAGCCTAACATATTTGGGCCACGTCATCAGCGAGGCCGGAATACAAACCGATCCAGAGAAGGTCGCCGCCATACGGGAGCTGCCGCCGCCAACGAATCTCAAGGAACTTCGCCGATGCCTTGGGATAGCTTCATGGTACCGTCGCTTCGTGCCCAACTTCGCGGACGTAGTCGAACCGATGACATCTCTACTTAAGAAAGATCGGAAGTGGCAGTGGGCTGAGAAGCAAGAACAGGCCTTCACCCTGCTGAAGAAGCTCCTAACCGAGGCTCCAATCTTAGCCTGCCCGGACTTCGAGGCGAAGTTCGTACTACAAACCGACGCGAGCGAGTATGGTATTGGAGCGGTGCTGACCCAGACCATAGACGAACAGGAACGAGTCGTCGCATACGCCAGCCGGCGTCTAAACAACGCAGAACGCAACTACTCCGTGACGGAGAAAGAATGTCTCGCGATCGTGTGGGGCATCCGAAAAATGCGTTGCTACATCGAGGGATACCGCTTCGAGGTACTAACTGACCACCATTCACTCAAGTGGTTAAATTCCATCGACAACCCCACGGGCAGGATCGCTCGGTGGGCGCTGGAGCTACAACAGTTCCAGTATGATATCAGCTACCGACGCGGGAACCAGAATCTGGTCGCCGACGCATTGTCACGCCAGCCACTAGCTACAGTCCAACAGGCGCAGGTGCAGAGCAACGAATGTAAATGGATCCATAAGCTGCTACGACGAATTCAACAGGAGCCAGCGAAATTTCCAGATTTTCGGGAGGAGAACGGTCAGCTGTTCCGACGCATAGGCCTACGCCCCGAGGAAGAAGATTACACGCCGTGGAAACTCTGCGTGGGCGCCCCATACCGACGAAGGGTACTGGAGGAGTGCCACGACCATCCAACGGCTGGACATCTGGGCATCCGCAAAACCAGTACGCGGGTGGCCCAGAAATATTACTGGCCAGGCCTGTTCCGAGAGGTGGCCCAGTATGTACGACGATGCTCGAGCTGCCAGAAGTTTAAAGTGAGTCAGGAAAAGCCGGCCGGAAAGATGTTTACACGGCAAGTCAACGAGCCTTTTCACGTGCTGTGCGCCGACTTCGTGGGACCTCTACCACGATCCAAGCAAGGGAACACAGTGCTCCTCGTTTTCTTTGATATTTTCAGTAAATGGGTGGAACTCGTCCCCTTACGCCGCGCAACGGTGCCGTACCTCGAGCGAGCATTTCGGGAGCGGATACTCAGCCGGTTTGGGTTCCCAAGGACTCTTGTTTGCGATAATGGAACGCAATTCACCAGCCGGGCCTTTCAAGCTTTTTGCAATTCCCTGGGAATGGAATTACAACATACCGCGCCTTACACGCCGCGGCAAAACCCCACGGAGAGGGCAAATCGGACCGTGAAGACTATGATCGCACAATACCTTGGAGATTCGCCGCAGAGTGCCTGGGACCACCTTCTGCCTGAGATCTCTCTGGCAATTAACAGCAGCGTATCGGACACTACGGGATTCAGCCCCGCCTTCCTTGTACAGGGCCGGGAACCACGCCTGCCGAACACCCTTTACGACGAAGTCACTCCAGGAAGAGGAACGGCTCAACTTTCGCCAACGGAGAGGAGTACGCAGCTCCACAGCATCTTCCAGGTCGCCCGGGAAAACGCAGAACGAGCCACAGCAGAGCAAGGAAGGCACTATAACCTGCGCCGACGCGAGTGGAGACCACCACTCGGATCCCTAGTCCTCGTGCGCCGCCACGTTTTGTCAAACGCCGCCGAAGGCTTTGCCGCCAAGTTGGCATCCAAATACGAGGGCCCATACCGGGTCATCAAGTTCCCCTCTCCAAATATAGCACGGCTACAGATGCCGGGGAGCCGCCGCCGACGCACCGCCTGCATTCAGAACCTGAAGCCATATCACCAAGACAGCGACAACGACGACGACGAAAACGGCCAGAGCAACGACCCAGCACAGACAGATGGACGCACCAGGCAAGATGATGACCACGACGACGACGCCAGGGCCAAAGAGGACCAGGGTATCGTGGGGGCCACTTGCTGATGAGTGCGCTCGTCCAACGTCCCCACCCCCGCAAGGGGAAAACATATCCTGGCCGCTCTCCTTCAAATCATCCACGCTCAAGACACCATGACCACAGGAGAATAGCCAGGAATCCACGGGGAATCGCCAGTTCCAGGGGAGGAAACTAATCCTTATTTTTCTACTCTCCACAGCCATCCAGAGTCCATCTACAGAGTTGCCAGATCGTCGGAAAGAGTTAGCCGCCGGACGATAACCACGCCACACGACCTATCGATTATTCGATACCGCCCTCGCCGTCCGTTGGCTATAAATGGTAGCGCGTGAGCTTTCAAGCGCACAAACGATTTCAGGATGCCACGCAAGGAGCAACGC
Source organism: Drosophila kikkawai (assembly GCF_030179895.1). NCBI lineage: Eukaryota > Metazoa > Arthropoda > Insecta > Diptera > Drosophilidae > Drosophila > Drosophila kikkawai. Next base: position 24,950,638 of record NC_091728.1, on the reverse strand, counting down.
AACCGCCAGCAGCCGAAGCCGCGATCGCGTCCAGCCCAGCCTGCGCCAACGGCCCCGTCGAACCGCGACCACCCCGAGTCGCCACCACCACTGACGCCCATCCAACGGCGACCTCACACAGCGATGGACGCCCAGGGCGCACCACCGCCGCCGGCAGCCACGGGTCAGCGATCCCGCCCGGCTGCAAAACCGACCAGCGCTGGGTCACCACCGCCGCTGGCCCCGATCCGGCAGCAAATCAACGTCGACGGGACACCCCTGCTAGCCGCACTGCCAGCTACGACGGCCAGCACGGAACCACCCGCTGACGTCCCGCTGGAGCCCACGCCGCGGGTGGAGGCCGCCACCCGATCCTCATCCTCGCCGAGGATCAGCCCGACCTGGTGCGAGGGGCTGTCCTTCGAGGACATGATGGCCGCGATCCTGGCCGAGGACGGGGTCCCGACACCGTTCTGCCTGGGCGATTTCCAGGCAGAAGCGACGCTACCTGGACGGGGCAGAAACCCAAGTCCGCCTGCCACCGGGGCCCCCGACGAGTCGATGGCCGCACTGAGGATCTCCGACATGACCCCCGCTTTGGCTACCGACGAGCCCGTGACCGCCGCTTGGGCTATCGACGAGCCCGTGACCGCCGCTGTGGCTCCCAACGAGCCCATGACCTCCGTTTTGGCTCAGGACGAGCCCATGACCACCGCCGTGGCCCCCAATGAGCCCCTGACCGCCGCTCCACTCGAGGAGCTGATGGCCGCCTTGGCCAGCCACGAGCCGCCGGCCGCCTCGCCGACTGTCGAGCCGATGGTCGCCCGGCATCCGCCCGTAGCCGTTCCCGGAACCCTGGGAGCGGTCTACGAGGACATCTCCGAGGAGGAGATCACGGAAATAAGTTCCGGCGAAGACGAGGAGCCAGACCCGGCGCAGGACGCCATCCTCATCTCCGACGAGGAAGACAACGCCGGGAAGACCACGGCCGACCCACGGGATCACCCCAACGGGACCACTGCCCGCCTCATGGGCGCATCACGGGCCGCGGCAGCAGCCACCGGGACCACCAACGCGACGCCCTTCGGGGACGCGAGAGTCTCCGGAATCGCTGCCGGCGGACCGCCTGCCGTCACCCTGGACACCACCCTTGCCAGGGCTGGGGGCAGCAGCCAGGGACACCACAGCACCAGTGTCGCGACTGGCCAGGGCAACCACACGGCCCCCGCCACTCTGCCTCACGCCGACACCAACGCCGGTACCGCCGCTAGCACGCCCAACATCGCCACCGGCCAGAGGACACCCCCTCGCTCGGGGCCACCTGACGCCCGCGCCACCCTTGGGCCACTCTTGGCCGAGCTGTTGGCCTCACCAGAGGGGCCCACAACATCCGCTGACGCCAGTCGCCGAGCCACAGCCCGAGCCGCCGCCGAGAGGCTGCTACAAGCGGCACCTACGCGCGTCCCTCCACCAAGGAGCGCCGACAAGGTCACCGCTGGCTGCACCATGGTCACCCCCCGGCCGATACAGCGGGTACGGCCACTGCCCGCCACAGATGAATACCGCTGGCGTTTCCGCCGCGCCCCGACAGACCGCGACCCGGACGCGCCCACCGACGACCGCCCCGGCATCCTGCGCAACGCAGGCCGTCGACGCCGCGCTCCTTGGCCTGAGGAAGAGCCAAACTCGGACGAGGAGGCATCGACGGACTCCGAACCCGAACCCGAACCAGAGGACTGGGTGCGCGCTCCTGCAGGCTGGACCACGCAGGGCGGATGGCTCCCCGCCGAGCTCATCGCGCAGGTGCAGGCGCGCCTCCAGCAGCCGGTTACCAAGTACCTGCGGTACTTAATAGAGATGGGCGACACGACGTACCGCGTCCAGATCTCGCGCGGCGGAGACCGCGTCACCGTCCTTCCTCACCCCCGAGGTAGGGATGGAGTGTGAGGAAGCCTCACAACCATGTTTGTAGTATGTAAGATCATTTCCATTTTTATAATATTAAGCTCATTTTCTTAGTATTTAAGTCCATTTTTCCTAGTACGTAAGAACATTTATATTTAGTATTAAGCATTAGGACATAAGTGTTAAATACTAAGACCCACGAAGGGCACACTAAGTTAGGGATTTAGGAGTAGGGACTAGATTTAAGAGAACAAACGACGAAGAGACGACGAGCGGCCGAACACACACACGAGCGGCCACGAACAGCCGAAGGAAACGAGCGGCCGAGAGCGGCCGAACATACGAGCAGCCGAAGCCGGCAGCCGACCGAGCCGAAGGGCGGCCAGCCGAACCGTCTTCGGCAAACACCCGACGACAAGGCCCGATCAGCCGAAGCATGCCGTCGGCACATACGACAAAGCCCGATCAGCCGAAGCATGGCGTCGGCAGACACGACAGGGCCCGAGTAGCAGATCGGCGGCCATGACGCCAGCCGAAGTTCACCCGAAGCTCACCCGAAGTTCCCCGAAGTAAAACGACGCTACCGATCGCCGGCGGCCTATAAAAGGGCCTCGGCAAGCCGAGCCCGGCCTCTTCTCTCAGAACACCAGCAACGGACCAGACGTGCCACGGAGCTACAGGAATATATCGGAATAAAACCACGCCGCCGGCCACGTGCCTGAAAAATGGAGTTGGAGTAATCATTGGTGAGCTGGCCAAAGGGCCAACCCCTGCGGGGGAGAACTTCGAGTGCGTTTAGGTTAGGAATTGATAGGGAATAGTTAGGAAGATTTGAAGACTGTAAATAAACTCTGGACATATAATGGAACTCAATAGCGGAATATTATTTACCCTCTCGGCGCCCCATTACTTCGGGAGAGCAAGGGCCACCGGCACATGGCCAGCGTGGCCGGCAACCCTTCGCTTCTCCTTCTCTTAGAGGAGGGGCCGGTACCCCGGCATGCGGGATCGGTTTTCTTCCTGATTAGGCATCCACATTCTCTCTGCCAAGGCGGCGAAGCGGTACTCGGCCTGCGGGACCGCCTCTCCGTTCTGGAGCTCTTTTCCCGACACCCAGGGCGACTGGCACATGGTTTTGCATGGCTGGTGGCCCTCACCCGGATCCCGTTCGTTCGGGCATATCGGGGAACTGGATCTCGGCTTGCGGGACCAGTCTCCTCCGATTCCCGGACGATTCCCCACCCCACTAGGACCCCGTTTGTTCGGACATATCGGGGAAAACTGGATCTCGGCTTGCGGGACCGGTCTCCTCCGATTCCGGGCGGCCCCATCTCACCCAGAGGCGGCGGGACGGTACTCGGCCTGCGGGATCGACTCGCCGTTTCGGTATCCCTTCTCGGGGACCCAGGGCGGCCGGCACATGGCATGCGTGGCCGGCAGCTCTCATTTCGGGCCGCTCATTCGAAGATCAGGGAACGCCGGTACCCCGGTTTTGCGGGATCGGTCCGACTTCGGGAGATGCGCCCCTCGTCCCGGATCTGGCAATCGGACTACGGCTTGCGGAGCCGGTTGCCCGGATTTCGGGAGTTTTCCTGACCATCGCCTGCCCCTTTTCGCACCCTAATAAACATACCGGCCTTCGGGCCCGTCCTTTCTCCTGCCTGTCTCCGTAAAATTATAAATATTTCTGTAGAGGACTCCTGGGCCGACTGAGTTATTATCCTGGCCATAGCATCCTTACAGTGTGTATACCGGCAAAAGTGTTTTTATTTTGTGCATGAGGCCGTTGAGCCAGACGCGGTCGAATGCTTGAGAAACGTCGAGAAATATCGCTCTGCAATATTCTCGATGCTCGAAGGCTGTGCGAATTTCTGATGTTATTCTGTTAACTTGCTCGATAGTTCCATGTTTTTCTCTGAAGCCAAATTGATGAGCTGGGATGATGTTGTGAGCTCCCAGATAAGGAATTATGCGCTTTAGTAGGCATTTTTCAAATAACTTGGACAAGCATGATAGTAGACTTATTGGTCGGTAAGATGACGGAATCGTGTGGTCTTTTCCGGGCTTCGGTATCATTATAATTATAGATTTTTTCCATTTTGTTGGGTAATGGCCGAGACTTATGATCCCATTGAAGATTTTAAAGATGACCTCAATAGCACAATTCGGAAGTTCAATTATCATTTTTTGAGTTATTAGGTCATCGCCGGGAGCCTTTTTCGGCTTCAGTTCCCTGATGACATTCGTCATTTCGTTCGGACGAAATGATGCTGGAGTAGATTCCGTTTCCGTGTGGATTTGCGGTAGTTCAAATGGATTTTGTTATGTATAATCAAATGTATTCTTAATTTTATACCCTTCACAAAATATGTTCACATTGTACAACACACATTCTATCCTATCTGGCAACCTTACACTTCTTCAGTATACTATTATAAAGAATATGAATAAACAGTTGGTAATAAGCACTCGACGTGATCGCTTCTGTCTGCTCGCTCCCAAACATAACAATTGGCGACGAGGCAAAAGAGAAGAAAAAACAGCATATAACTGTAAATCAGCCGCAAGAATACAACATTCTTGTGTATACCAGCAAACGCAGCCGTAAGAATATTACATTCTTATGTATAATTGTGTCGCGTAGTCGTTGATTTTCATCAGGATGGCGGCAAAAGAAAACGAAAACGAAATACAGACAATACTTGCGCAACACCGAGAATTTACATCAGCTATATTAGAGCAACAACGAAAATGGATCGAAGCAATAATGGAAAAAAATGCTCCAGCAGCAGCTAGTTCACCGTCTCTTCAAAGTGAATTATCAATGTGTCCACCGTTTCATAAATTTGACAAAGACAATCAGAATTGGGAATCATACCTTGAACAATTATCGCAGCATTTTAACGCATACTCGGTTTGTTGTTTTGTTGATTAAATAAAAACACAAAGGTTAAGTTTGATTTTGTTAATTTAATTATTTTTATATTCACTCGCAACACCAAGCACGCTGTTCGAAAGGCAAGAAGGAAGAGAAACCAAAAAATGTGACCAAAGCTAGTTATTCCATAATACCAAAAAGTATTATGGTCTTATGGTATTTCTGAATGAGGAATGGGGTATTCCAACACGCCCCCTCAGAAATAGCATCTATAACAAAAAAATATAAACTTTAGATAATACATTCGTTTGTAATTATTATGAACTTAGTGTGGGTGGTGTGCGTTCTGGGGATTGTTCTGTGATCCAGCATTTGCTGCAAGGATACGGGGAAACCCAGAAAAACCCGATCAGATCACTCTTACATAATACAAACAATTAAATATTAAATCGTAGAAAACTTAATGCTTATACAAATAAAAGGAACAAAATATTTCACGAGATCAATTCAAATTAGATCAGAAAAAACTTCAGCTTCAGCAAAAATATGGATTAGTCATCCTGCAGTAATCCCAATTCACGTCGTATTTCCAGGAACTTCGCAGCAGGCAATGGCTTTGTGAATATGTCAGCAAGTTGGTTCTCTGTGGAAATATACTCAAGACAAATAGTGTTACTTTCAATTTGCTCTCTGGCAAAATGATATTTGATATCAATGTGTTTGGCTCGTTTATGACATGAGGGGTTATTTGCTATACTAATACAGCCTTGATTATCTTCGTAAATTTTAATTGGATTCTCGAGATTTATATTTACACTACTAAGAAGAGATTTTAGCCACAACGCTTCTCTCACGGCTTCAAATAAAGCCATGTACTCAGCTTCAGTTGATGATGCTGCTACTGAGTTCTGCCTCTTTGTGTTCCAACATATTAAATTTAAATTGAACATTTTGAATAAATACCCTGTGGTACTTTTTCTATCAATCTCGTTACCTCCCCAATCAGAATCCACGTAACCAACTAATGTATTTTTAAACTCTGCATTTCTTTTAAAAATAAGTTTCATTTCAATAGTTCCCTTTAAATACCTAAGGACCCTTTTTAAGCATTGCCATAACTCGGAATTATTTTTGCTACTATATCTACTTAAAATATTTACTGCAGTAGTTAAGTCGGGACGTGTACATAGCATTATGTACATTAAACATCCTATGAGATTACGACATGGGGCATTACAGTTTTCATCTGAATTAAGTAATTCATAATTTAATTTGCTTGCTAAAGGGGTACTAACAGCATTGCAATTATCCATGTTAAATTTATTTAAAATCCTTTTAACATATGCAGCTTGACTTAAGTAAATTTTATCATCATCCATTTCTATTCTAATACCAATAAAATGTTTTATTTCCTTTAGATCGGTCATCCTAAACTTTTCCATTAAATATTTTTTAAATTTATTCATTGTTGTCATATTTCCCGTAGCTATGACCACGTCATCAACATATAACAGCACATAAACATTTTCCCTTACATCACCTTTATCCAGGATATATATACATCGATCTACAGAAGAGTTTACAAACTCACAATCTTTCAATGCTTGCTCAAACACTTCAAACCAGCATCTAGCTGCTTGTTTGAGTCCGTAAATTGCCTTATTTAATTTACATACGTTGTCACCTTTGCAATGTATACCTTGAGGAAGTCTCATATATATTTCCTCTTTTAACGTGCCATTTAAGAAAGCAGTTTTAACATCCATTTGATGGACTTTCAAATTATATTGTACTGCCAACGATAATATAAATCGAAAACTGGAAATTCTAGCTACAGGAGCAAAAGTCTCCTCATAATCGACTTGGTATTTCTGAGTAAATCCTCGTGCAACCAATCTAGCTTTATATCTAGTAGGATTTCCCAATTCGTTATATTTAATTGAAAATACCCATTTGCTATCGACTATGTTTCTATGTTTAGGATTCTCTATTATTGTCCAGGTATTATTTAGTTCATGGGCACTTAACTCTGTTTTAATGGCTTCCTCCCAAAATAATTTATCGTTTCTATACTGAATTTCGTCATATGTATTTGGGACATCGTTAAAGATAGTGTGAGCATTTAGTACAAATTTATTTAAATTATTATCATCTTCATTATATGATATCTGACCCTTTGTTTTTAACCTCTCACTTCTTCTACTCGTAATTTCAATACCATCAGTTCCATCTAAATATTCTGCTGTTTCACTTTCCCTACTGTCATTCGGGTTGTTTAATCCCTTACTTTCATTCAGAAGATCATCTCGCTTTCTTTTCTTACTCTCATTCAGAAAATGTTCATTAGTTTCCTTACTATCATTCAGGATTTGTGTGTTGTCGCATTCCTTACTTTCATTCGGGAATTTTGTTTCATTTATTTCCTTACTATCATTCAGGACATTTTTATATTTACTTTCCTTACTATCTTTCAGGAATTCTGTTTCAAATTTAACAGCTCTAGAATTAACCATATTGGTTTCATCGACAACCACATCTCTTGCAACGAGAAATTTTTCATTTACAGCATCCCACAGTTTAAAACCATTCGCTTCGTAGCCCACTAAAATAGCTTTGTATGATTTATCATCAAACTTTCCCTTTTTTATTTTATTGTGCACATATACAGTTGCACCAAACACTCTCAAATGTTTTAAATCAGGCTTTTTATTGTGCCACATCTCATAAGGGGTCTTCATGGTATTAACAATTGCCCTGCTTGGAATTCGGTTAATTAAATAGGTTGCAGTTAACACTGCTTCTCCCCAGAAACTTTTGTCAAGTTGTGCACCACTTACCATTGCACGAGCTTTCTCTGTGATGGTCCTAATCATTCTTTCAGAAACACCATTTAACTGTGGTGTATGTGGCACTGTTAAGTGATAAGTAATACCCTTTTTAACACAAAATTGACGCATCTCATTTGAGAGATATTCTCTCCCATTGTCAATGTACAAATTAACAATTTTCAAATTAAAATGAGCTTCACATTTTGCTACAAAGTCTATAAACATATTAAATACGTCAGATTTGTGTTTTATTAAATAAGTTACGCAATAGTGTGTAAATTGATCGACAAAGATCACGAAATAATTTTTGTCATTTAAAGAAACTGGAGTAATTGGTCCACAAACATCTGAATGCACAACAAATAGGGGTCTTTTAATATGGGTCTTATCTTTAAATTGTTTAAATGGTAACCTTGCTTGTTTTCCATTTAAACATGATTCGCAAATTTCATTCGACAACTCTAAATTATTTAATATACTGTTATCACTAAACATATTATTTCGTTTTATTTCTAATAACTTGCCATTGCTAATATGACCAAGCCTCTCATGCCATAATCGAAAATTATTTTTATGTTTCGCATATATATTATATGCTTGAAATTGAACAATAGGAATGTTGCCGAACATACCTGAATTCTTGACCACCGTCATTCCATTCTTGGAAATGGTCACGCCGTCCTTGTCAAATTTGACTGACATTCCCGCCTCTTGGAGGCGCTTCACCGACATCAAGTTTCCAGCAGCCTGCTCGCAATACAGCACGTCCTCCAGCGTTATTTCGTGGTCATTGCGCAAACGCACAATGCCACGCTTAGATGCGTAAATATATTCGCCTTGCTTGGCTACAGCGATCTTCAGCGGCGGCACCAAATTCACAGAATCGATGAACAGCGACTCATCATTTATGAGATGATCACTTGCACCGGAATCAAGGATAAATCCACACTTATCTACCGGGAGGTTTCTCTGTACTTCATTCACCATGAATGCAATGCCTTGTGATGTTGCGGTTTTAGCTTGTTTATCGTTATTTCTGTTATTACTATTTCTTTCATTTAGTATTCTTTTATAGTGATAGCAGTCTTTTTTAATGTGGCCCTCTTTGTCACAGTGGTGACATCTAACCCTATTCTTGGAATTTCCCTTAAATGTTTTCTTGTGTTTAATTACGCGATTTTTAAATGAATTGTTTTTATAGCTATTGTTTTTGTTTTGCACAATCGTATTTAAAACTTTCCTGCTAGTGTCATTATGATCATTTTTAATTTTAATTTCCTGATCCAGCAATCTATTTTTAACAAACGCTAGTGTTAAGTTATCCTCTGACAATGTCTCTATTGCTGTGATGACGCCATCGTAGGACGAAGGCAATGTAATTAACAAATGAGACACTTTATCCATCTCTTCTATTTTTGCACCCGCGGCCAACAACTCACTAATCAAATCATCAAAAATAGTAAAGTGGGACAATAGGGACATCTCACTCGAGAGTTTGAGAGAAAGCAAGCGTTTGCGAACTGCCAACTGCGACGCCAGACTTTTACGTTCATATACCGCGTCCAAATTTCTAAGAATTTGACGCGCCGTTATATCGCTTGTAGCGAAATTTAAAAATGAATCGCTTAGGTACTCTATTAGAGTACTTTTGGCACAACGCTCGGCTTTCATCCACTGGTCATCCATTTCATCAGGCTGGTCTTGATCAATTACTTTAAGTACATTCAGTTCGGTCAATAAGGCCCTAATTCTAAATTTCCAAATCGCGTACTTCTCGCCATCGAATGGCTTTATATTTCGTTTAATCTTGTCCATTTTAGCGTGCAAACAAATGCAGTTGTATTAGTGTTGGTGTACACACGCGGAACTCAACCCGATGCAATTTCACAAGAGTTTGCTATTTCGCAAGAATTTTAAATTTCCAAGAAATTGATATTTGGCTTTTTCTATAAGACACTGTTTCACAAATCAATTGTATATTAGGCATGGACTGGGCCCATAACCTGTTGTTTTGTTGATTAAATAAAAACACAAAGGTTAAGTTTGATTTTGTTAATTTAATTATTTTTATATTCACTCGCAACACCAAGCACGCTGTTCGAAAGGCAAGAAGGAAGAGAAACCAAAAAATGTGACCAAAGCTAGTTATTCCATAATACCAAAAAGTATTATGGTCTTATGGTATTTCTGAATGAGGAATGGGGTATTCCAACACGGTTAGTGCAGAACAGAAACAGAAAGCCTATTTCCTTTCATGGTGTGGTGTAAATATATTTGAGCTATTAAAAAATCTGTTCGATAGCAATAACTTAAACGAATACACATACAAAGTGCTCACAGACAAACTAACGGAACATTTCACTACAAAACGGCATGTTGTCGCGGCTCGCTACGAATTTTTCAAAAGAGAAATGAAACATACACAAACACACAGAGAGTGGGTAGCCGATTTGCGCGGGATCGCTCGTGAGTGCCAGTTTGTGTGTAACGCTAACGGTTGTTTGTCAAACTATGTAGATGAAATGATACGAGATCAAATCATAGTACATACGCCTTACGACGCCGTTCGTGCGTCAGCTCTTCAAAAGTCTCAGCCAACTCTTGAAGATGTGCTCACAGTTGCAGAAACCTATGAGACAACAACAAAAACCATTGCAGCGCTTAAAGAGAATTTACCGAGACAGGATCCAATCAATGCGATCCACACATACGCAAAAAAGTCTGCAAGCAGTGCAAGTGACGTCAGACCATACAAAAATGACTTAAAGTCTTGCTCTGGCTGCGCAGTACAAAAAAGGAAGAAAGCAAACAAGCAAAGTAAATGAAATAGAAAATATCGAAGCAGTGCACAGTGTCACAAGTCTTGTGAAAAGTATAAAGAACAAAAAAGTAATTGATCTTGAAATACTTAATCAAGTGATTTCATTTCAAATGGATTCCGGAGCTACAGCTTCAGTAATAAACTCTAATACATACGCGCTATTGAATAAGCCAAAATTGCACAAGTGTTCCCGAGTATTACATGCGTTTGGTCATACACCAATACCACTACTAGGGGAGTTGCACACTGTTGCAAAGTGTGGAGAAAAGCAAAAACAAATAACAATAATCGTAGCAAACATCGAAACATCAACCAATCTCTTCGGTTTGGATTTATTTAACATATTTGGGTTCGATATTATGCAAGTGTCAAACATTTATGAGGTGCACCATGAAAAAGTAATTGATGTATGCAACAAGTACAATAAAGTTTTTGAACCAGCCATGGGTGTCATAAAAGACTTCAAAGCCAGCGTATTTTTAAAAGCTTCAGCAACTCCAAAGTTTTATAAAAGCCGCCAAATTCCGTTCGCACTGATGGACAAGTTCAAAGCAGAAGCAGAAAGACTCACCTTAGCAGGAATTTGGAAACCGGTAAAATTTAGCAATTGGGCATCCCCAATCGTGCTCGCACCTAAGCCACATTCGTATTTGTGGCGATTTTAAGCAGGCAGTAAACGCACAAATCGACGTCGAACAGTATCCATTGCCAACAAAAGAAGCGCTGTTCCACATCATACGTCATGGTAAGCAGTTCAGCAAAATAGATCTTAAGGATGCCTACCTTCAGATGGAATTGGATGAAGCTGCAAAGCAAATCATGGTCGTTAACACACCACTGGGCCTATTTCAATATCAGCGCCTACCATACGGAATTGCAAGCGCACCAGCAATCTTCCAGAGATATCTTGAGCAACTTCTAAAAGGGATAGAAGGTTGTGGCAACTACTTAGATGACATCATCATCTCAGCACCTACAAGCGAAGAACACCTTCAACGCATCGAACAAGTTCTCAGCATTCTTCAAGAGAACGGCATCAAATGTAAACGTGAAAAATGTTTCTTTTTCAAAGACGAAATTGAATATTTGGGGCGAAGAATCAGCGCAAACGGGATTCTTCCAGACAGCTCAGGCTTAGAGGCAGTTAAACGTTTGAGTCCACCTTCTAATTTACAACAGTTGGAAGCATTCATGGGTAAAGTAAATTATTACTGTAACTTTATTCCAAACTATTCGCAGTTGGCGGCTCCTTTGAATCAACTTCGAAGAAAAGTCGTAAACTACTATTTTGGCCCACAACAGCAACAAGCGTTTACAGCTCTGAAGTCTCACATCATCAACGCAACGCAACTAGCTCATTTTGATGAAAAATTACCGCTAGTCCTCGCCACAGATGCCTCATCCTTTGGCATCGGGGTAGTCCTTTCGCATCTTCAACCAGAGGGCGGAGAGAGACCCATTGTGTTCGCATCGAAAACACTAGACAAGCACCAGGCTAAGTACAGCCAAATCGAAAAGGAAGCACTCTCCATAGTATTTGGAGTTAAACGATTCCACCAGTATCTTTATGGAAGAAAGTTCATTCTACTTACAGACCATAAGCCGCTTGTAACTATTTTTAATCCAAGCAAGCACCTGCCGTTAATGACGTCAAACAGACTACAACGTTGGGCCATTATTCTCATGGCCTACAATTTTGATATCCAGTACCGATCCACATCTGCTCATGGTAATGCAGATGCGCTTTCGCGCCTTCCAGTGGGTACAGATCCAGACTTTGATAAAGAAGAGGAAGCTTGCTACACAGTATTGGAATCAACTCCACCAATCAATTCAGAGACCATTCGCAACCATGTGGATAAAGACAAAGTTCTGAAGCAAGTCCTTCAATATGTATCTGAAGGATGGCCAGAAAAACTTCAGCAAGGCAACGAAGCCTTATTGCCTTACTTTAACCGGAAGTTTGCTCTCACCATCAACAAGCAGTTGCTTTGCCTACACAAAGACGCAAACCGTGTTGTAATTCCTTCTAGCGACATCTGCAAATGCAACAATCCAGCACCACCAAGAGAGTTCCAAAGTTGGCCAGCAGCAACAGCAGCATGGGAGCGAATTCATGTCGATTTCGCAGGCCCAATCTTCGACACTATGTGGCTTATATGTGTAGACGCCTACTCGCAGTTTCCATTTGTTGTTCAAATGTCGTCTACAACCACAGATAACACGATCGCTGCATTATCATCAATTTTCGCTATAGAAGGATACCCAAAGACTCTAGTTAGCGACAACGGTCCACAGCTTACGGCTGACGCCTTCAAAGAATTCTGCAAACTACACGGCGTAAAGCACATCACAACAGCACCGTTCCACCCAGCATCCAACGGATTAGCAGAACGTTTTGTACAGACGTTTAAATACTCAGTCAAGAAGAACCTTCAAGACGGCATACCAGTACGAGTAGCAGTAACTAAATATCTTGCTTCTTACAGGTTTACTCCTAATGCACAAGGGAAAACTCCTGCCGAGTTAATTCATGGTCGACCAGTCCGTACCGTTTTAAGTCAACTTTTCGAGCAACCTACTAAAGCTAAACAGCCAGCAACAAAGTACGTTCCAAATCAAATGGTCTATGCTCGAAATTATTCAAGGGGAGAAAAGTGGATAGAAGGCATCATCGACCGTTCCATTGGAAAAATGATTTATGTTGTAAAAACAAAAAATGGTTTTTTCAAGCGCCATTTCAATCAGTTGAAACCGAAGTTGCCAGTACTCAACGACATAAAGAGATCTCCAGAGATTTGGTGGGTTCCTGAACTCCCACAGTCAGCTTCCAGTCAAGGACCACAACGACCAGATCAACCGTTAACAACGCCAGCTGTTCAGAATCCTGATCCTGTCCCTGATCCACCGGAGAACATAGCAGCACCCAACCAACAACCGGTGCAGTTACAACAAACGTTCGGGCATCCCAATACGTCAAAGCACCAGAGTTCGCCAAGAAGTCGATCGTTACAAGCCTAAGGACTTCAGACAACAAAAACATCCGCATCGCTCGTAAATTAAAGGAGGAGATGTGTTATGTATAATCAAATGTATTCTTAATTTTATACCCTTCACAAAATATGTTCACATTGTACAACACACATTCTATCCTATCTGGCAACCTTACACTTCTTCAGTATACTATTATAAAGAATATGAATAAACAGTTGGTAATAAGCACTCGACGTGATCGCTTCTGTCTGCTCGCTCCCAAACATAACAGATTTGCAGCAGGGTTCGGCTGGAAAACGCCCTGGAGATGTGAGGCAAAAGTTTCGGCTCTGTCTTTGTCGCTGCGGGCCCAGCAACCAGATGACTTTCTTATCGGGGTTAAGGGGTCAGCCGGTGAGCTTAAATTTGGGTGAGCTCTCCATAAGGGATGCTTTGTGCTGGTTGGCGAGAGTTTTTCAATATATCTTATTTGTGCTTTTTCGGCATCTTGCTTCAGGGCCCGGCTTAGTTTGCGTGTGGCTTCATTTAGACGTTCCTTTGAGCATGGCGATCTATTGGTTTGCCACGCCCGTCGCAGACGCCTCTTTTCTTGGATAAGCTGTTCAATTTGCTGGTTCGTTTTAAATTTGATTTTTTGCACATCCGTCTGTTGTGGTGTTGAGATTCTGGCTGCAGTCACAAGTACCTCTTCCAGTGCGGAGGTGGAGGAGTCGATGTCGGTTTCAGTATTGAGCTGGGGGGCTAGCTCAATGTGGGAACTCACATACTTTTTGTATTTCGTCCAATTGGTTCTGTGCGACGTCAGCCTATAGGGGCGATCCGTAGTTTCTGGGCTTTGAAGGAGGGTTATCAGCAGCGGCGAGTGATCTGAAGAAAGGTCTGGAAGGGCCTTGGCGTTTATTAAATTTCGTGGGATGTTTTTTGTCACCGCGAAGTCAATTAGATCGGGTATCTTTCTGGGGTCTGCTGGCCAATATGTGGGGCTACCAGGAGAAACGTAGTCCAGCTTATTTCTCACATTGATGAGAGCGTTGTACAGTTGTCTTCCCTTGGGGGTCACGAGGCGGGATCCCCAATGCGTATGCTTGGCGTTGTAATCTCCTGCAGCTATAAATCGATCTCCAAGTGAGTTGTAAAAATCCATAAATTGACCTTCGGAGATTGTAAAGCGAGGTGGGCAGTAGACAGCAGCAATGCAAAGGTTGCCGTTACCTGACTGCACTTTTATGGACGTTGCAAGAAATTTGTTGCAAACCTTTGGTGAAAATGGTGTTTGATGCGTTCTCTGATGAGGATGCCGGTCCCGCCGTGGGCTTTACCATCTGGATGATCTGTGCGGTGGAAGGTATAACCTCTTATATGAAAGTTGTATCTGCTTGTGAGGTGCGTTTCAACCAGTAGCATGGCGTCGATGTGATTTTTATTTAGGAATTGTATTAGTTCAAGTTTATGCCGTGAGACGCCGTTGGCATTCCACGTGGATATACGTAGATTAGACATTGATTATTTCGACTGTTGTGCTACAAGCAACTGTATCACCATATTCTGATACTGGACAAGCGTTTGCATGGTCGTTTTCATAAATGACTTGAGTTCCATCATACTTTGTTGCATGGTCACCATCATGGATTCCAGGTTGTTTTGTGGCTGCCCTGGGGCCTGCTGAGCGTTTACCGAGTTTGAGGGGGGAGGCTTTTGCATACCTGTTCGAAGAGCTTCAGCGTAGGAGATGCCCGTGGGGGCACTTAGCGGACCAAAAGAGGATCTGGCTGCTTTGGCAAAAAATACTTCTGGAGTAGTTTTTGAATTATAATACACATTTTGTGTATTTTGTTGGCGTGTAGCTGTTGCTCGTCGCATGCGACTCTTCAGCTCCTTGTAGACCACGCAGCCTCTGTAGTTAGCTGTGTGATTTCCTCCACAGTTTCCGCATTTTTTCTTGTTTGGGTCTTCTTTGTTCGCAGGGCAGTGTGCGGAATTGTGGAAGTCTCCACAGACTACGCAGACTGACCGAAGGGTGCAGTATGTCCTTGTATGTCCATACTCCTGGCAATTTGTGCATTGCACAGGACCGTTGCGTTTGTGCGGTTCTTCCACGGAGATTCTTTGATGCAATAGGAACTGCAACTTGTAGATCGGGTGAACTTCGTTCTTCTTCATGGTTTTACTTTCTGGCTCCAGTTCGACTTTGAAAAGTGGTTGCGGCTTTTTGTTTTTATTTATAATGTTGCTGACATTCTTGGCAAGGAAACCCTTGCCTTTCAGGGCTTCCACTATCTCAGAGGGGGCGACGTCTGGTTCAATTCCTTTTAACACGACTTGCAGTCCCTTGCTGCTTTTTAGTTGGTAGGTGTAAAAATTCTTTTTGGATTCTTCCAGATATTTAGACACAGCCCGGAAGTGTTCTTCTGTTTTGGTTTGAATTTTTGTTTCGCAAATGTTCCCTTTAATAAGCGGAACAACATGAAAGTTTCCGTCCCCGACCAGCGCAACAATTTTGTTGACCAGGGCGTTTGAGCTTTTCTCCCTAATATAAATGGGTGGGGGCTTTGGCTGTTTTTGGGTCTCCTGCTCCGGCTCTGCTTGGTTATTCTCATCAGCTGCTAGCGGAGAAAATTTGTTGGAGTTGTTTGGGTCGTAGCTTTTGGTGACACGGTTGATCTTAGGCTTGTTACCAACCGTGTTATGTGGGCTAAGCTTACGCTTAATTTGGATGTAGCGATCCATGCCAGTCTGTATGGCCGGAACCGCTTGTTGCTTTTCGGAGTTCACGGTTTTTGTTACCATTGAATTTGGCGATGCGGCCGTTGGCACCGATTTCGCAATATTGGTCGTTAGTTTAGTTGTTGCTGTTGCTTTTGCTACGTTTGCAGAAATTGCAGCTCTGCTTGTTGTTGGTGCGTCTTCCATCGAAGCCGGTGGTGGTGGGGTTTGGCATTGGGAGCTCCAAGATGTAGGAGCTGGACTGAGTGGGGCGGGTGAGCAAGAGCGCGCTCTCGTGCCGTCGGCGGTCAGTAGAGCCGGGTTGGGCTTTGTAGACGTTTTTTCTGCTTCGATATCGCGAGTTGAGAAAAAAGTGAAACAGCCGTTTCTTTGGTTTACAGAGGTTCTACGCTCATTCTTTTGATCGCCGCTCATTATTATGAGCTTGTTACGCGTGGCACCATATAAATGAACTTTGCAGCTCAAAAACACGTCTCATGCACTAGTGTCCGTATGTCATACGCACTGTAGGGCTTGGCCTAGCTGACAGTACGTAGTTTAGAGTTCCGAAATTACTTTTTCACCATGAAAAAACACTTCGAGAATAAACCCCGCGTAGCGGTCGTCCGTAAGCACGTCTGCACTCGATGAAGGTCGAATGCGAATTTCCCTTTCCACCAACTTGTCTGCTTGTTGGGGTGCTTCCATCTTATCCGATATTGGCTGTAATTGACTTTCCACCTTGGCAGCATCTATCTTTTCAGCCTGAAGTTTGGCTTCAAGCTTTTCCTGTACCGCAAGCAGACTTTCTTCCAGTTTAGCTTGGGAGTCCTCCACCTTAGTTTGTAGTTGCCTGTCTAATCTGTCCAACTTCGCTTCAGCATCACGGGTCCTTTGGTCCTGGGCCTTGACGAGCTGGTTAAGCATGGGTTTGAGTTCAGTCAGACAGGAGCTGACTAACGGATCGTTGAAGCACATATAGACGGACCGAGGATCCACAGGATACAGGCAGCCAGCGCCCAAAGGAAGAAGGTACCGAAGTTGTGCCTCCTTCAAATAGGAGAGATTGTAAGACCGCTGATGTCGGAAGTCTCTGGTGAACTGATTTCCGAATTATTCAAAGACTTTCGAAGAGGCATCGAGCTTAGGCTGGGATTGCATACATTTATATATTCATATTCCGACTTATATATATATATCTTTGTTTACAAAGAGATGTCTCCTTTGGGATATTGCTTTTACGAAAATTTGGGAGCGAGATTGCCCGTTTGGGATGTTGGTTGTACCCAATAATTTGATAGTATAAGTGCCGTGGAGCTCGTGGAACAACCCTAGAAGCCGTCCCACATTTTGCCATCATAGAAAACAACGCTGTGCGTATGGTTTCTGTCGCCGGGTTGTGACTTATAACACTTTAAAACTTGTGCGTAGCCACAGATAAGAAGTGGCCCTGCAGGCCATTTGCCGGTTCTTGAATCGCCACTCGCCAGAAAGGGTCTATTGGGAGTCGCGTTGGCGATTGCTGCAGTACTTCTTTCGGTAATCCCCGAGGAGAGACCTCTGGGAATCGCTATGGCGATTTCTGGAGGAGTTATTTACGAAAATCCCCAAGAAGGGTCATCTGGGAGTAGGTTGAAAAGCAGCGTTAAAAACTAGGAAATGAAGAAATGAGGGATGAGGGAAGCAAAGGAATTTTACAAAAACAAATGGCATTACTTTTGAGTGCGAATCTTTCTATGATAATTTAGTCTAAAGTCGCATCTATGCAATAAAAAATTACTCTTCCGCGACGCTTCTAGAACTATTATCCTAGAAAAGATTTCCCAAGTGTAATTTGTATCGAAATCCCCAAATACCTAAATATAATAAAGCTTATTTTATTTTGGATTTGGATTCGAAACTCCAATCTCCAAGTCATGTTCCTTTTAATAAATAATTTAAACTTAAATAGTAACCCCAAGTCGATATTTCAGCCAGAAAATTCTGGATGAACCTTATTTTAAGTGAATAATTATTGGCAAGGAATTATTATTTTAAAATATTACTTTATTTATAACAATAAATGCGAGTTATACTAAGTTTCTTTGTCCGCCTGGCAAATAAAATAAACGGCATCTGTTTTACAATCTATGTCACTCATTTTGCCTTTATACAAATAGATGCAGTTCTGCTCATGGTTTGTGTCGTCTGGTTCTCCCCGAGCCCACTTTAAAAATGGTGCTGGCTTTTGTGAGGCCACAGATACGAAGTGGCCCTCTTTATCGCGATCATTAATGCCTAGCCAATAGGCTTTCCTATCTGTAAGTATTTGTGTAATGGCCCTGATTTCATCTTCATTTCGAAAGGAGGCTAAGTACCCTCCCATCTCACGACACCTTCTCTCAGCAGTCTCCCAATTCTCTGTTATGTCTTCTATTAGAAAATACCTAGAACCGATTAGGCTGAATCCAGATGGAATAGTAGTCGTGGATGAAGCCGGGACTGCCACCTTTGAATCATCTATTTTGTTCGACACTGCCTGCAGTTGATTTACAACCGCCTGAAGTTGGGTTTCAATCATTTTTGGTACCGCAAGGAGACTTTCATCCATTTTAGCCTCCAGTTTGGTTAGCACCTCCTGAAGCTGTCCTTCCAGACCTTGTAGTCGTCTTTCCAGCTTATTTTCCACTCCTTGTAGTTGTCCTTCCAGCTTGGCATGCACCTCCTGAGGAAACTTGGCCCGCACTTCCCCAATTTTTACCTCCAATGTCTCCAGCTTCGATTTGATTTCGTTGTCAGATTCACGGGTGTTCGTATTCCCTTGGTTCTGGGTCTGCACGACGTCGTTTAACACAGATCGTAGTTCAGGGACACAAATGCTATCGGACTGATTGGTACTCATATCGTCTAATTGGAACATATAGCCACCCCGAAGGCTCGTCGCCAAGGATCCTTTCCATAGAGTGCAGGCAGCCAGCGCCCAAAGGAAGATGGTACCGAAGCTTTGCATCCTTTTACTGGTAGATTGCAAGACTGTGGAAGTTGAAAGTCTCTGGTGAACTGATTCCAGAATTGTTCGAAGACTTTCGAAGAGCCTTCTGGCTTCGGATGGGATTGATAAAGGCTTTATATGGTATATAGATAAATATATCAAGCGGACGGCACTCCCTGTGCTCGTGATGGTATATGTAAAATATTTATCGACTTCTGTAGAAGGAGTTTATAGTATATATAAAATATTATACACTACAAGAAATAATCATTGATTAAGACATTATTTAAGCCGCGTGGCGTAAATCAAGGGTTCATGGGTAAAGTTGAAAATCTCTATACACTGCAAAAAATGCCCAGCTGTGCTAATATTTGGCCCAAAAGGTTATGTGAAATGAAAAACTGCTATCCTAGATAATATTTTCCAAGTGTAATTTGTACCCAAAAACCTAAATACCCATTTAAAATAATACCTATTTTCTCTTTATTTAGACAAGATTATAATATTTAATCTCAAAGTTCATTATTCAAGAAGTCAGTTGAATTCAAAATACCGAATTCCAAGCCATATTTCCTTTTTAAATAATAAAATAATATAAAAAAGTGTCCAATGACATTTAATTAAATTAATGAAGATAATAATAATTTAAAATAAGACAATTTATTGCTTTTCAGTAGTTATGAACGTTGATTTAAGGTGCTAATTTGCAAATTATTAAATAATTAGTTTTAAGTCGACACTTGACAGAAAAAAATTGAATCAGGCTGAATGTGAATTGAATCATGGTTGAATGTGAAGTCTCGTATCAACGGATTCTCTGAATCCCGCGATGGCTTCCGAAGAAGCATCCGGTCCAAGTTGGCTTTGATAAGAGCTATTTATAACGATGACCGTACTCTCTGCGTGCTCGATCATATATATTTCCCAAGGAGGAGTACCTACAGGGTGCGCCATCTTTTATGTCGGTATGTAAACATTGAATATCTTTGAAAATAAACAACCGATTTTCAAGTATGAGACATTTTTATTTAATTTGGTTTTTTGGAATTTCTGCAGAGTAATTTTTGAAAACAATATCCATCAAGTGACCGATTTTATTGGACACACAAAATGTGCCCTTTTTGCTGCATTTCCATTACATTTTTAGCATCTGAGGTGGTATAGCGATGATTTCTGCACGAATATAAGCAATGATCTCGTCAATGGTTTGAGGCTTGCTGATGTAAACAAATATCCCCATAAAAAGAAGTCCGGAGGTGTGAAATCTGGAAATCTGGGTCCGATCAGTTTAGCCTTTTTTGAGTTTTTTGAGTCAACACCACTGAAGGACTATTTTTAATGTAATGCGTCACTATTTCAGCGAGTTCTTTTTGAGTAAATCGATCCATGATTAAAATACTGCTGAAGTGAGCTATTCGTGAGTGAGTTATTCGATATTTAAGGGGGGACATCTGAGTAACTTTTTTTAAAATCGAAAAAATTTTTTTTTGCTTAAAAAATTCTTTAGGGTCATAAAAATAACATACCAAAAGATAGAGTCCGGCAAATGTGTCTAAGTGTCGAAATTTTCCATTCTGCGGCGATGCCTCTCATGTAAATATATACGATTTTAAAACTTTAAACGCGTTTTTCTCAAAACCACTTTTTTTGAGTTGGCCGAAAACCTAGCTCGAACAAATCTTAACCGATCGATCTGAAATTTTGACAGTATATTCAAAATACCTATGGCTATCGACACACGTAGGATACTTACTTACTTACTTACTTACTTACTTTTTTTTTTTATCAAGAATTTTGTGACGTTTTATTTTCATGAAAATTGAACATTTTATTTAATCACTCACCATTTTGCTAAAAATCAAAATATCGAAAAAATCCTACGTGTGTCGATAGCGGTTGAGATACAGAAACTAACAAAATTTAATTTTTTGTTCTAGATTAAAAATTACGGACGTTAGGTTTCCGGCCATGGACTCCTTTCAAAAAAATAGGGCCTACGAAGAAATGCTGCACAGCCGCCATTTTGTTTTCGATTAATTAAAAAAAATTTTTGTTTTGTAGTTCAGATCTAACATTATAAAACCTACTTTAAAATTTTTCGATTTGCTTTTTCATTTGGCCAAAAAAAAATTCTTGAAAATCGGCTTTTTTTTGGCCAGTTACTCAGATGTCCCCCCTTAAATACCGACATAAAAGATGGCGCACCTCGTATATCTCAAAGTAGATGCACATATCTATATATCTTTATACCCTTGCAGGGTATTATAATTTCAGTCAGAAGTTTGCAACGCAGTGAAGGAGACGTTTCCGACCCTATAAAGTATATATATTCTTGATCAGCATCAACAGCCGAGTCGATCTAGCCATGTCCGTCTGTCCGTCCGTCTGTCTGTTTCTACGCAAACTAGTCCCTCAGTTTTAAAGCTATCTGAATGAAACTTTGCATATAGTCTTCTATATGCTCTCACTGCTATATATGTCGGA
Source organism: Drosophila kikkawai (assembly GCF_030179895.1). Lineage (NCBI taxonomy): Eukaryota > Metazoa > Arthropoda > Insecta > Diptera > Drosophilidae > Drosophila > Drosophila kikkawai. The sequence continues at coordinate 24,929,075 of NC_091728.1, read as the reverse complement.
ACGGGCCAGATCGGACGACTATATCATATAGCTGCCATACAAATGTTCGATATATTTGTAGCAAAAAAATTATAACTTTGCTGTTTTTCAACATTTTTGCACCATTTTTTAGATATGTCCATTTTATATTATTTCAGAATTTTGGTAAAAATTCTATGAAAATCGGACGACTATATGATATAGTTGCCATTGGAACGGTCGAGAAATAAATACTTGTATATCACATGTTATCTTGAAAAGCTCAAAATACACACAAATTCGAAGAAACTCCCATCATATTTTGAAGATACTTTCTCTATACGCCGATTTAACCCGTTGCAAGCGGGGAGAAATATTTCTTCCACCCCTTCGGATGTAACTTAATACACAAAAAAAAAAGAATAGTTAATAATTTGTATTTAAATACATTTTTGCACAATGCCAGATATGTTCTCAACCTAAGCCAGTCTTCCGTTTTTGAGACTGGCCCTCGAAAGATGTGTCGAGACCACATGGAAGAATGACACAAGTGGAAATAAAAACCTTGCGGTAATAGAGAAGATGGCAGAGGACTCAGCTTCATTCCAAAATGGCTAATTATTTTTATGGGAAGACAAATATAAGAAAAAAAATAAACAAACAATAAAAAAAAAAATACATTTTAAAATATTTTTTTATAGCCTTTTAGGAAGACGAAACATTCATATAAATCAAAATCAATATTTACAAATCAATGAAAATAAAACCAAAGTAACTGAAATAACTCTTTCACCAAAACGAAATTTAACCTGGTTAAAATGGGATATACATATTTCTAAAAAAAGGGATCCTTATTTAACGTTAAGTTCTAAACCAAGTCAACAATTCTTATAGTCTATTTAAAGGATGCGTTATTGCGTTAACACGGCAAATGTAGTTTATATTACATAGGCGGTAACAACTGATTTTGGATCAAAATGATAACGTGCCCTCCATTTTCGGACTATCCAAATTTCAATTTGGTTTCCGCCTGCAGCACAGTACTTCTGTGCAACAGCTTGGAGTGGTTAACTTAGCTTTAGAAGCCTTGGAGAAGAAAGAATATGCTGTAGCTGCCTTCCTGGACATTCAACAGGCATTTGACAGAGTCTGGCACCCTGGGCTGCTGTACAAATCAAAGCGACTCTTCCCGCCTCAACTGTACCTATTCGTAAAAAGTTTTCTGCAATAACCCACATTCCGCGTATCGGCTGATAGGTATATTTAATCAAGTATCAAGACAATTGAGGCTGGAGTTCCGCAAGGAAGTGTTCTAGGACCTAGTCTCTATTTGGACTTTGCTTCGGACATGTCTAGTCACTCACCAGTCACTGAAATTGCGGAAGGAGATGTGCTAATGTTACATATGTATGCTGATGACACTGCCGTGCTTGCGAAAAGTAAAAGTATCTTGTCTGCTTCCTTTGGCTTGCAGAAATATCTGGATGCCTTTCAGGAATGGGCTGTGAATTGGAATGTGCGCATCAATGTTGACAAATGCGCGAATAAAAAAAAATAAAATGAACAATTTGATATAAATACAGGCAAATTAAATAATGAAATATTCAGATGGGGTAATCGGGAGGGACTGCAAGTGGCGCTCTAAAGAGGCGTCGAACCACTCGATAAACTTGTGGATGTGAAAAAAAACAACTGACTGTGATGGAGAGTACTAGCTATTTTGGAAGATAGAAACGACAATAAAAATAAATTAAAAAAAAAAAATAAATAATGATAAAATTAGAGTGTTTTCAGATTAAAAAAATGTTGACCCAACGCTTGCCTAATGCTTTTAAACAGGTTGTTCCATTTGCCTTTTCATACCCTTGCAGGGTATTATAATTTCAGTCAGAAGTTTGCAACGCAGTGAAGGAGACGTTTCCGACCCTATAAAGTATATATATTCTTGATCAGCATTAACAGCCAAGTCGATCTAGCCATGTCCGTCTGTCCGTCTGTCCGTCCGTCCGTCTGTCCGTTTCTACGCAAACTAGTCCCTCAGTTTTAAAGCTATCTGAATGAAACTTTGCATATAGTCTTCTATATACTCTCACTGCTATATATGTCGGAACGGGCCGGATCGGACGACTATATCATATAGCTGCCATACAAATGTTCGATAAATTTTTAGAAAAAAAATTTTAACTTGGCTGTTTTTCAATATTATTCCATCATTTTTGAGATATAGCCATTTTATATTATTCCAGAATTTTGGTAAAAATTTTATGAAAATCGGACCACTATATCTTATAGCTGCCATAGGAACGATCGGGAAATTAATCAAAAAAATTATAACTTCGTTGTTTTTCAACGTATTTTAATCTACTTTGACATATGAGCTTCTGGTATTATTTCAAAATTTTGGTAAAAATTTTATGAAAATCGGACGACTATATCTTATAGCTGCCATAGGAACGATAGGGAAAGTAATAGAAAAAATTATAACTTCGTTGTTTTTCAACGTATTTTCATCTACTCTGAGATATGAGCTTTACTTATTATTATAGAATTTTGGTATACATTTTATGAAAGTCGGACAACTATATCATATAGCAGCCATAGAAGCGATCCGCAGATGTAGAGAAAATGTAAAGCTGGGAATGTATAACTGTAACTGTCAAACTGTAAACATAATAAGTATAGGTAAAATGGTATGTAACTCAGTTTAGTGTCTGTTTTCGGCATTATAATTTATGACATAAATATGAAAACCAATCTGCAAGGGTATACAAACTTCGGCGTGCCGAAGTTAGCTTCCTTTCTTGTTAAAAACTAAAATAGCTGCTGTTTTGACTTTTACATGGAAATAAAATTACGTTTTGTGTGGAAAAAAAAGTAAAACCCGGAGCAGCTAAAAAAAATCACAAAACAACAATTTTGTGATACAAAACAAAAACGAAAACAAAAAAGTGAAAACAGGAGAATACCTGATAATATTTTTAATAAAATAAAGAAAAAACCTCTGCACTGGTCAACGTCTTGAAAGTGAATGAGTTCTTTGCTTTGTTGAAATAGTACTGCAAACCAATATGGAAAGTCAAGACCTACTCAATAGCTTTTTACCAACTTGCTCATCTAATTGGAATTATTTTTTTTTTCCAAATTGTTTAACCCTTTTTATACCCTTGCAGGGTATTATAATTTCAGTCAGAAGTTTGCAACGCAGTGAAGGAGACCTTTCCGACCCTATAAAGTATATATATTCTTGATCAGTATCAACAGCCGAGTCGATCTAGCCATGTCCGTCTGTCCGTCTGTCCATCCGTCCGTCTGTCCGTTTCTACGCAAACTAGTCCCTCAGTTTTAAAGCTATCTGAATGAAACTTTGCATATAGTCTTCTATATGCTTTCACTGCTATATATGTCGGAACGGGCCGGATCGGACGACTATATCATATAGCTGCCATACAAATGTTCGATATATTTGTAGAAAAAAATTTATAACTTTGCTGTTTTTCAACATTTTTGCACCATTTTTTAGATATGGCCATTCTATATTATTTCAGAATTTTGGTAAAAATTTTTATCAAAATCTGACGACTATATGATATAGCTGCCATAGGATCGGTCGAGAAATAAATAGGAAAAAAAATTATAGTTTCGTTGTTTTTCAACGTATGTTTATCTACTCTGAGATATAATCTTTTTTTATTATTCTAGAATTATGGTATAAATTTCATAAAAATCGGACAACTATATCATATAGCTGCCATATAAACCGATCGGTAGATGTAGAGAAAATGTAAAACTGGGAATGTAAAACTGTAACTGTCAAACTGTAAACATAATAAGTATGGGTAAAATGTAATGAAACTCTGTTTTGTGAGTGTTTTCAGCATTTAAATCTATAACAGCGATGGGCACGAGATCTAACGGTTTGAGCAGCAGCTCGCTAAAAAAAAAAAAAACAACAACCCCCAGCGTTGCGAACCGTCGCACCCACGCGACACACAGAATGTGCGAGCCGAGAAAATACACTGACAAAAACTTTTTGAGTAGATCAATATCTTCAGCCATTTTTACGTGCATTTATGTCCGCCTAAGAAAAACGACTGCAAAAGAAATCCAAACTTTTTTCTTTAGTGCAGAAGACAACGCTATCCGCACAGTTCCCTTTAAAATTGTTCTTGTTTTTGGGACGATGTGCGAGTTCGGTCGCTTGTGTTTTGTTGTTGCAAACTCGGGATCGCGGGGATGTCCTCGCTACCTGCGCCAAAGGTCAGTGTGGTTGTTTTTGTAAATCTTCACGGTTCGCTGATCGCGAGCACTGCACTTGTGCGTCTGCAATTGTGCGACATGCTGGCGCCTCCGAAAAAAGATAACGGTTTGAGCAGCGTGAGCAAATTGAGCCACGGCGTGCCCATCGCTGATCTATAATATAAACATCGAAACCAATCTGCAAGGGTATACAAACTTCGGCGTGCCGAAGTTAGCTTCCTTTCTTGTTTGTATTTCGTTTCTAAGAAGGTAAGAAAGTGTTGGTTCATTGAAAGATTACTTTATTTACATATACCAGGTGTAATTGTACTCTTTATTTGTTTATAAATTTAAATACAATAAGTGTTTAATTTTCTGCTTCTATAATGACTCTAATAAGAATTACGAGTTTTTAAGGCAGAGCATTATACATTATATTTATGTTAATTCATGAAATTGGCATAATTATGCTTCGATGGATGAATCCAATTCACACGCCAGCTTCAAGAATATAATAAAAAATACAACAAATAATATTTAATGGAGATTAAAATAAATAATGCTTAACAAGCTGAACTCTTTTTCCAACCTTATCTGGTAATTTTCAAGCCATCAAGTCCTGTTCAGATAAAGCTGTAATGGCTCCATTGGAGCCTCCTGTAAATATATGCAGTCAAGTGATTATATACACATTTACATATGCATCTGGGCAAAGTTTTTCAGGCTGCTCTGATGCCGCCTCGGCAAAGCTAACTGCTGCGCTTAACAAGAACTCTTTACGCCATGTTGCACATTTTGCGAATTGCGAGTGTTGCCAAGTTCAAATGGCTGTGAAAATGCACACGCTTTCCACCAGCAAGGACACCCTATCCTCGCCTTCCCGGAACAGCAGCAGCATCAGCAGCACCAGCAGCCATTTGATAGACATCACTAGCACTATATAGCCACCTAATGTCGCACGTGTTGCTAGTACCCAAACTTGACAAATAAAATGCACCAACTTTAGCCGCAAGCGAGACTATTTATATGTCGTTATGTGCACAACAGAGAATATATGGATTTCATATTTGGATATCTAGGAGAGCTCCACAAAACGCACCTCGGCCAGGCAGTGTAGGGCAAACAGGCGGCTTTGGGCCGCCATTATTAAGCCAGGATACATTTGATCCTCAACAATGATCATAGCCCGGACGGTCGTTTCTGCTTTGCGCCGCAGTCCTCGTCGTTTTCCCTTTCCGATCATCTTAGTCATAGGTGTTGTTGTCCTTGAAAAAATGTAATTATTTAAACTTATTCAATGAAAGCTTTTATCTTCTTTGCAGGCAGACCTTTAAAAAATTTACAAAAATTTGTTCTAGAAATATAAACTTCTTGGTATATTTCTCAATGAAACCCGAGGCCTTGATAGGGAAGACAAGGACTACTAGCTTAGGGAAGTCAGAACTATTTAGTTTCTTAAAAGGGTTGTTATTATTTAGACATTTTCTGGTAACGCTTTATAATTTTTTGTTTAAGCTTATAAATTAAATGCTATAGAATTTCTTTAATGTCATGCTTGGCTTGCATCCTGTATGATTAATATGTATAATCCTGACTTTATTCCATATTAATCATACGCAGTGTGGTTATAGCATAACTCAGAGAAGCTCTCTAAGTTGTATTAAATTTATCACTTAATTGTTTTTGATCTAAATTAAAAGTATATACATAAAAGGTAATCCTTAAATTTAGTTTAATATTTTCAAACCTTGGGGAAAACATAGCAATTTCCCCGCCATTGGTTTATTCTCCTGGACTTCTCCTGCTCAGATGACAATCGGTTAATTTGGGACCCTTTATACAGCGCAATCGCAAAGAGAGAGCGTAGAGAGAGTGAGAGAGTCAGGACCATTTTGGGCTGAGAGAAAAGCTCGTCTGTGGAAAATGCAACTAATTTTAATCAAAACATGTTTGCCCGCTCTTAGCCCCTTCCTGACCCCTTCAGCCATTTGATGGTCCCAGTCCTACCTTCGGCTGATGTTTGTTTCCATTCGAAGATTTCCATAGGAGAGAACATTTGATTGAATTGTTATTGTTACGAGAGCTGCCTGCCTGTGACTATGCTGTTGTTTGTGCAGATTTGTACCTAGCCTGTTTCCACGTCCTATTCTTCACCTGCTCCTCTGTTTTTCCGTTTTTCCGATGTTCCGTCATTGCCTTCGTTTGGGCTTTTCCATTGCCATTTGGAAAAGTGCACATTTGAGGCTGCGGCTTGTGTTTGCGTTTGTTTTGTGTGGAAATAACCATAGTTTTTGTACGTGAGTTGATTTTTGTGCATCTGGGGTTGGTGGTCAGGCGAATTGGTCTAGTTTTTGGTTGAGTAGCCATCGCCGTGTGCAACCCGAACTGCGACCATGACCTATTTTTGCCTCTTCTTCTCATTCACTCACTATGACTTCAATTGTGACACATTGAAGCGAATTTAAACTGGCTGTTATTCAAAGTCTATTTGCATATTATGGCCTTCGCTCGCACATACACACACCCTGGCAGACGTCATTTCCATATGTCAGTCATACCCTGACACCATCGGGTTCTGCAACTGCACTGAGGAAATTTCTTGGGTATTTTTGGTAGAATATTAATTACAAGGCTGGAGCCTAATTATGGGTCTATGTTTATAAATACGAATTAAAAGTGTTTAAATTATGTACTGATAAGTGGGTACGTTAAGTAAGACAGTATGTATGACAGGACCATTAAAATGCATTATTTACTTTTGTGTATTTATATCAGGGACCGTATAAAAGATTATTTTTGCATGGGTATTATAATTTCAGTCAGAAGTTTGCAAAGCAGGAGATCTTTCCGACCCTATAAAGTATATATATTCCTGATTAGCACCAACAGCCCAGTTGATCTAGCCATGTCCGTCTGTCCGTTTGCTCGTCTGTCCGTTTTAACACAAACTAGTGCCTCAGTTTTAAAGGTATCTGAATGAATCTTTGCATACAGTATTATGAATACTCTCATGACTATACATATCATATATCTGCCATAGAAGGGATCGAAGTATAACTTCGTTGTTTTTCAACGAATTTTCATCTTCTTTGAGATATGGTAATATTTTATTATTTCGAAATTTCGGTTTAGGAACCGATCGCAAGATGTGGGGAAAAATGTAAATTTAAAACTGTAACTCTGTAACTGTAAATTTGTGTTTAATATATATTTAATTGAAAACTGCAATCGTATATAAAGTTCGGCAAGTCAAACTTAGATTATTAATATTCATTGTAGTTTTTAATAAGCAAATTGTATTATCAAACATGCTTATGATATTTTTCAATGTAGAGTTATACATATTTTATATATTTTATATTTCTACATGCAGCGAACTAAGCTCAAAGGAGCGTCACACGTGTAATTGACGTAATTAGCTGGCTTTACTTGCATATGTGCGACATATGTGTATGTCAGTTACAGAATGGACTGTGTATCTTGATTACTCAAGCATAAATCAATTTAAAAACAGCAACGTGGAATACCTTAAAGAGTTTAAGTTATTATAAAGGTAGGTATTTAGCTTTATCTATTTTTAGAAAAAGAGTACTTCCTCATGATCTATTGTTTTCTGTGGCATTTTAAGGAGCTAGCCAGCGGGAACACTTCTTGCGATGCAATCTTGAGCCTTTAAATTTCAAGTTATCCTCGCTGAGCGCACCTGCAGCGAAATTGGTGGAATGAAACATTTTGCAGGCATGTTGTCGACATTTTTATGGCTGCCTCGTTCCAGCTTCCTTACGGCCCTCGCTCTCGGTCTCTGTCTCTCGCAGGTTACCCCTGCGGACTCTGCCTGGCAGCCACTTGGCTGCCCAATTAAAAGTTTTAGCACATTTTCACTTGAAATTAATTGTCGGTAAACGTAATTCATGTCCGAGAGGGAGCTCGGCAAAGCACGAGACGCACAACACGGGACTGGCAAATGTGGCCGAATGCAAGCGGCATCCATAAGACAGACACGGGTATTCGGGGCTTGTGCTACTTTGTAGTTGCCTGACTTGGCTAGCTGTTGCATACTTATGGACGCTAATGCCGGGACATTTCACCAAACTTCCCAATTTCGAAGGTAACCAGCAGGAAAACAACATCTCAAGTCGCTGGAGCTTGTCATTGCAGGAATTAAGATAGGAAAATTAAAGCTGTTAAATATTTTTTTGTAATTTTAGTTACAAGAAAATTGTCGGCAAAGTTTATTGACTTGCTTTCAATAGGCTCTTTTGAATAACGGATAGTTAAGTCTGTAATCTCAAAGAAAATTAGGTTAGTTTTTTTACAATGTAAAATTTAGAGGCCCAATTCTTGATACATTTTTAAGAGGTTATGATTAGTTTTTAAATAATATTTATTCAAGTTTTTCCTCGTACTCATTTAATATAAATTTTTAATTAATCATTATCATTATTTCTCTGTTATCTAGAGTTCTCGTATGCTTTGGAAATAGAAAATTTTCTATAAACACCAGAAAACATCATTAAACTGAAACTATATAAATCATCCTGGGCTGGCGGAGAGCAGTCGTGGAGGTTCCCTGGCTATTTGGCCCGCTTCCAGTCGTGGCCATAAATAACGCTGCACCGCCATTTAGGTGGGAACAAAATGAGAATTTTCAATTAAGTCAAAGGCCCCTGTCGATGGCATAGCCATGTCATTAGCAGGTAAAAGGCAATGCAGCGGCAGAAGCTGGAAAGGCGAGCAGTGCTGGACGTACTGGACATAAATTAAAATCGAAGCCGGGGGCCAATTTTATGTCCGTTTAATGGCCGTCCTCGGCAGGTATGTGCGCTGTGGTGTGGTCATAAAATGTCATGAAATGACTCGGGTCTATGTTTAAATAATGCCAACACAATTTTATTGAGAATCTACCGCTGGCAGGTGAAAATCGGTTGGGGCTCCTGGCCGCACCTAATTGACAATTCAAAATGTTTCGGGCGGCCAAGTGGAGCTGGTCATAAAGTTAATAAGCAATTTGCATAACAAATTGTCTAAAACGCTGGCAACATGTCGCATTGTGGCATTGCCGAGTGTGGGAATCCGAATGGCTGCCAATGTCCCAGCTAATTTTCCATGCACTGCGTTGCGTATACGCAGTGTGGGCCTGCCCGACCATCCCTAGGGCAGTCCCGGGAATGCATTTAATTGTTTCGAACTAGGGGATACCGACATCCCTTCCACCCACTTTTCTGAACCCCTTTGGGCATCCCCTTTCGGCCATGACACTTATTCGCTTCGGATTTTTGCAAATGTGCCTGGTGCTCGTAATTTATTCTCGGCCTGTTAATTAGCGCGACAACTTGCGAGCGTGGTGATTTGGATGCATAATTAATCGACAGCGGCAATACCCTCTAGGACAGGATTAGAAAGGAGCTTAAGCCAAGTGGGTCTTTTAAGGTCAAGGGTTTGTTTTCTCAATTTGATATAATTTAAACCTCAATTTTCATCCGCCTCCCCAGAAGCACCAGAGATGATATATAAATAGCCCCGATAGAGTACAGTTTCCTATTGTAATTTCCTAGATTTTCCTTCCGTTGGCCAAGCCTCTTGGGCTTCCTGGCGGCGCAGTTGCCCCTTCCTGTCCAGGGTATCTGAATAACATGGTTATGGGTGCATTTAGTGGACTTTCCACTGCAATTAGCCAGTGTCAATTGTTCATGCCACCGTGGGGGTGTGTGTGAGCTTGTGTCCTTGTGTGGGTGGGACATTAGTGGATTGTTTTTTTCACCTACGCATGCAAAATAAGCCCATATGCATATACATACACACGATGGCGTATAAGTTTGTATGTATATGTGGCGGAGAACTGAGCTAACTGCCATTTGCAGCTGTTTCTATTTCCGTTCACTGGCCACAAAGCTGCATCTCCTCCGCCTCCTGTCCATCCGTCAGTCGCTTCGTCCGTTCCATTTTCCCCCCCGGGGCACTACATCATTTGTAATTTGATGGCAGGCTCAGGGAGGCAGCTGGCAAGGAACTGGGCCTCAAAGTATGCAACACAATTGCGGCCAGGGCCATTATAATTGCAAACGCACACACACACACTCATCAAGCAGGACGTGCATGCTCAAATCCCATACCAGCAGCGGCGGCCATCGGAGATAGAATTGCTGTTAGCAGTTGCATTTTGCCTTGTGCTTTGTTATAATTAAATGATTATCAATTTGGCAAATATTTGATGGGTTCCAGCTTTGGCTGTGTGGAAGCAATCAGGCGTAAATTGATCCCAACCAGCACACAGATGAGTGACCAAATCGAGAAGTCCCAAGTCTAATAGCCTAAGGATCATAATGCGGAATAAGCACACATTTTATGCATGACTTGAACTGTTCGTTCGCTAATTAGGTGTATGGCTTTAATAGCTAATTAGGAAGTATCCTGTATCTCTAGTGCGTTATCTCTGGAGTACCTTTATCTTGGAGTACCTTATTCCAATTGCAAAGACTGTTCGAGTATAATATAGAGACACAACGAGAGAGATAGGTCACACAATGGAATTTTGAGAGGCAAAATGTCAAACTTTCTTTAAGATATTAAATCTAAAATAAAATAGGTCATTGTTTTCCCTACTCCGCTAGTAAATCAATCAATGAAGACACCGATCGGCTTATTTATTCCAGCGTTTTAGCATGTGTAATCATGATAGCTTATCTAATACTTTTCGGCACTTCTCGAGAGTTCATACTTTAGATTTACGAGTGCGAATTAACATTTAAGTGACTTCCGTTGGTCAACCGATAAGGCAACTCTATAAAGAGGCAGAGCCAGACATCGAACGACAGTAGTTCTCTACTAGACCAACATGAAGTTCCTCGTATTCCTCGCCTGCTTGGCTGTGGCCACAGCCAGCGTTGTGCCCTCCATGCCCGCCGGCAAGGCGGTGCCCGTGAAGGATATGCCACGCGCTGGCAAGATCGATGGCCGCATCACCAACGGCTACCCGGCGTACGAGGGCAAGGTGCCCTACATCGTGGGCCTGAGCTTCAACGACGGCACCCACTGGTGCAGTGGCTCTATCATTGGCCACACATGGGTCCTGACTGCCGCCCACTGCACGAACACCGCCAACCACGTGCTGATCTACTTCGGTGCCAGCTTCCGCCACGAGGCCCAGTACACCCACTGGGTGAGCCGCAGCGACATGATCCAGCATCCCGACTGGAACGACTTCCTGAACAACGACATCGCCCTCATCCGCATCCCGCACGTGGACTTCTGGAGCCTGGTCAACAAGGTGGAGCTGCCCAGCTACAACGATCGCTACAACAGCTTCTCCGGCTGGTGGGCTGTCGCCTCCGGCTGGGGTCTGACCGACAACAACAGCGGCATGTCCAACTACCTAAACTGCGTGGATGTCCAGATCATGGACAACAACGACTGCCGAAACTACTACGGCGGCAACTACGTCACGGACAACACCATCTGCATCAATACTGATGGCGGGCGCTCCTCCTGCAGCGGTGACTCTGGCGGCCCCCTGGTCCTCCATGAGGGCAATCGCATCGTGGGCATCGTTTCCTTCGGCAGCGGAGAGGGATGCACTGCTGGCAGGCCCGCCGGTTTCACCCGTGTCACCGGTTACCTCGACTGGATCCGAGACCACACCGGCATTTCTTACTAAATTGGTATGAAGAAAATAAATAAAATGAAGCATTTTTAAACAAAGAATTAAGAGAAATGATAGCTAAGTGTTAAAATATAGATTGAAGTTGGATGAAGACTTTAGAATGCATTCAATAAGAATATCAGTGGGGTTCATTCTTTCATTCATTCTTTTGAGGAATTCAAAGTCTTTTAATTGATTAATTAGCTTGTTAGTTGTTGTAGTTTCAAGTTGAGCATTTAAGATTAGGAATCGGAAATCTTAAATCAATACTCGATTAAGGCTAACCGATAAGCAAACCAAACCCCTTAACTTCGTAGCGATAAGATGTCAACCCCTTTGCATTTGATTACCATAACTAGATTTATGAGGAGCTATCAAAGCCAAATAAAACAAGTCAAGTGAGACCAACTGTGAGGTACCCGATACCCAAAATCAAAAGGAGCAATGAAATAACTATAATATTGCTATACTTTTTGAAAATTTCCAATTAAACAGATCGAAAGGCAAAAGAAAATGTTGACAATTGCTAGGAAGATGTTGCGCTACACCAAAATAAATTCAAATGTTGCTAGGAAAATGTTGAGCAATGGACAAACAGACTACCTACTGGTATATCGACTCGTCTGGTGATGCTTTATGGAATAAACAAGGATCCTTCTGCTTGTTACAAATGTTTTCAATTGGCACTATGGTATAATATTTTTTTACCCTATAGCTGTATAAACATAGATGCATTCAAGACTTTAATTTATTTGTTTCTCTTTATTTCATTTGTTTATAATTAGAGCCACATTAATTTCAGTTGCCATTGTAATCCCTAAGAAATTGGAGTAACAAAATCAATACGTAACGCCGAAAGCCGTAAAAAGAGCCAATAAATTACAGTGCCGTAAAACAAAACAGAAACTGCTCGAGCAGTTTACTTGAAAAATGAGTTTTTAGTGCAAGGACTCGCGAGGAGTAGGAGCAAAATCAATTCGCTGAGCCATTTGGCCGGCTCAGCGTGTAATTTCTCGATTTTCGGGCATGCCCAGTCTCTCGCTATATTGCTCCTGTTGTTCTGGTTAATTTGGTTCTATATACAGACACACAGGAAAAAATCCAGGTCTGTATAGAAGTATTCTAGGTAAAATTTTCGAAGAAATTTATTAAAGAAACCTTAATTTGAAATATATTACATAGAATATCAAAGTATTAAAAAGACTAAATTTGAATTTAAATACTAACTGTACATTGTTTTCTGGGTGAAACTTCGAGGGGCAAACTCATCGGGCAGGGAGTGTCAAATGGAGGTTGTCTAGGACTTGACTATTTATAAGCTGCCGGCACGAAGACTCTTCGCCCGCGTCGTCCTGCTCGTGTTTCCTGCCTCGGTGTTCCTTTGTTCCCGAGGATTGCAATAAATCGAGTGACTGCTGGAGGTATGCGTTCGAGTTAAGTGCCTGGATGGAGAATTATCCCGGCGCTTAACTGGAAAGTGGCACGGATAAATGGCTCCTACCCAGTGGATATACGATAGCAGATAATGCTGTTTAATGATAAGACTTTCCAACAAACAAGGAGAAAGGACGAGTTCTCAAGGGGAGGTATTATTTATAGAAATAAAGGTACTGATAAATTACGCTTAGAAAAACGTTTTTTTGTTTATTAAAGCTCCTCAGAAATTACAACGTTATGCCGAGTCCCTTGATCTTTTCATCGAGCCAGCCACGCAGGTAGGGCACATTGGCGTACACGGCCGGAATGTCATCTTCGGCACACTCCACGCCCCAGGAGACGATGCCCACCAACTGGTAGCGGTCCCTCTCGCCTGGCATCGTGCAGAAGAGCGGGGAGCCGCCGTCTCCCTTGCATGTGTCCTTGCCAGGATCGCCGCCGGCACAGATAAAGCTAGGGCGGAGCCGGAATCGGCTCTCCAGCCTCGTGAGGCGCAGCTTCGCCTGGCACTCGCTATGCTCCACAAGCGGCAGATTAATCCGCTTGAGTACCTGCTCCAGCTTGTCACTCTTGGCATCCTTGGAGCCCCATCCCGTGGCGAAGCAGTTGGAGGATAGCAGCTGGCTAATCAGCTGCGGCGTCTGAGGAGGCGGGAGGCAGAGTGGCTGAATATGTGGAGCCAGCTGAACGGGTTCCTCCAGCAGCAGCAGGGCGATGTCGTTGAAGAACACATCGGGGTCGAACTCGGGATGCATGATGATCTCCTTGATGCGCCGACTCTGGTGGATGTACGGCTCGTTTACACTGTTCAAATCCCACTCGCCTAGCCGGGCCACCAGGGTGTCCACCGTCTCATTGACCACATTGTGCGAGCTGGTGACCACCAGCTGAGGATGGATGAGCGTTCCGCCGCATAGGAACTTTTGCCGCCCGGTGAAGATTCCCACCATCCAGGGGAATTGGCCGAAAATGGACACGTCCTCCTCATAGTTGAACTTGTCTTCGTCGGGAATCAGGCCCTTCGGGTTGCTCCAGCCGCAGCTCGTGTACTTGAAGTCCTTCTGCTTCTGCACATAAGGACTTTCGCTGTCGTCCACCTAAAAAAAAGATTATTAGTCTGGGCATCTCTACCGAAGTTACTCCATTTTTATGAACTCACCTTCTGGCTAACCTCACAGCAGCGGTAAAGGGATTTGGAACACTGGGTGTTGCCGAGCCTGGGATTGATAAGGGTGATCCCCGAGTCGTTGATGACGTTGTCCCGGCACAGCTTGCGCGGCACGCATTCCATGTTCAAGCCGCAGCTCTCATTGGGCTCAGGTTCTGGGACCCGGCTCACTTTGTCCCGAATCGAGTTAGTGGCGTCCCAGCTCTCGAGCTGCTCCTTCTCGCAACACATCAAGCTAACACCGCAGGAGCGGGCTATCCGCGGACTAATGCGCTTCCGGCCGGCGTTATCCGATTCCTGGCAGCGCTTCACTGTTGTACAGAGCTCGCTCTGTTGGCACATCGACGAAGAAAAGTCCTGGGCTCGGGAAAAGTCGCTCTCCAGGAGGATCAGTAGGAGGAACACTGCTGAAGTAAATGGTGTTGTTCTACTTGCCATGGTTGGTCGAGCACTGGCGGAGCAAAGAGCAGATGGAATAGAGAACACACAGTTAGAGATAAGAGGCATCCTAATCTCGGGCAATGCACCAGCAAAGGTTATCATCAAATATTGCATTTTATTTTTTATTTTGTACACATATAGTTCAGATCACTCACAAAACCATAAAGCTAGGGTGGGTTTTCAGTTTAATTTTAAGTATTTATAAAATGTAAAATTTATCAAATGGACTTTACTTGTTCACCTACAACAAGTATTTGTATTATTTAAAATTTATTTTATATCGCATTTTTACGTAATATCCAACAAAAATAATTCATTAAATTTGATGACACTTCGAATCGTATATAGCCTTGTTCACGCTTGAGGTTTAAGTTTATATATTTGGCTTTTACGAAAACGTATTATTCTTTCGTATTATTCTTTCCATCCATTGTTCTCCTTCATATTTGTAGCTATTGTTTAGTTTTGATTTTTTAAGAGCCCGATTGGGCTTTGACTCAGGCATATTTGTATTTTGTTTTGTATAAAACTACACACACCATAAAAAATACTAATTAAAATTACTAGTAGTCATTAAGATGTTTTTTATTACTAAAATAATTATCATTTCACTTATTTTTACTAATATACGTAAAAGAAACCGAAGTTTTCATTGGAACTGCGTTATCACCAGCTGACTTTTGCAATCACTTTTATATGGTATATACGAGTATTATAGTTAAATTCACTTATGTATCCGCATTCGAAGGGGTATATACGAGAAGCACCTACGTATATAGATTTCGGAGATGGAAGCCGCCGATCCCAGAACGATGTTAAAGCTTGGATTTCGCCAAGTCGACTGAGTGGATCGAGTGGAACTCAAAACCATTTATAGAACCGGCTTGGGAGATTCCGAAAACAGCTGAAAGCGAGGGGATGGGAGAGAGATAACACTGCGATTGGGAGAGCAGGAGAGCGCATTTAAGGTGACAAGTTCTAAGAGAATAGAGAGAAAAGAAAAGCTCTAGCATCTTACTCGGAATATACTCTCGCAATCGGCCCACGGGGCGTATGGAATCCGAGTGAATGAATCTGGTCTTTCCCCATTCCAGCCTATGTTGATGGCCAGTCTCTCGGTGATCTCTATCGCGATAATCTAAATATAAGCATACGATAAGCTACGAGGTGAGCGGCGACTGCAACCAGGTGTGCTGGGAAAACCCCTGCTTCAAAGTGGAAAGCCCTTTAGTTGAATGTTACAATTAAGATCCAAGAAAAGTAATTTCATCTTCACTATAATCTTCGTTTCTTTAGTATTAGTATTGAAAAAATCATTTTTATGTAAAAGCGTGCCTTATTTTCTGTTTAAACTACAAAGTAATGCCGAGTTCTTTGATCTCCTCATCGAGCCAGTTGCGCAGGTATGGCACATTGGCATAGACGCCTGGGATGTCCTCCTCGCCACACTCCACGCCCCAGGACACGATGCCCACCAACTGGTAGCGGTCCCTTTCGCCTGGCATCGTGCAGAAGAGCGGGGAGCCGCCGTCTCCGTGGCAAGTGTCCTTGCCAGGATCGCCGCCGGCACAGATAAAGCTAGGGCGGAGCCGGAATCGGCTCTCCAGCCGCGTGATGCGCAGCTTCGCCTGGCACTCGCTATGCTCCACCAGCGGCAGATTGATCCGCTTGAGTACCTGCTCCAGATTGTCAACTTTGGCATCCTTGGAGCCCCATCCCGTGGCGAAGCAGGTGGAGGATAGCAGCTGGCTGATCAGCTGCGGCGTTTGAGGAGGCGGGAGGCAGAGTGGCTGTATGTGCGGAGCCAGTTGGACGGGCTCCTTCAACTCCAAAAGGGCAATGTCGTTGAACAATTTTTGTGGATGGAAATCCGGGTGCGTGATGATCTTCTTAATGCGCCGACTCTGGTGGATGTACGGCTCGTTTACACTGTTCAAATCCCACTCGCCTAGCCGGGCCACCAGGGTGTCCACCGTCTCGTTGACCACATTGTGCGAGCTGGTGACCACCAGCTGAGGATGGATGAGCGTTCCACCGCACAGGAACTTCTGCCGCCCGGTGAAGATACCCACCATCCAAGGAAACTCGCCGAAGACGGAGACGTCCTCCGTGTAGTTGAACTTGTCTTCGTCGGGAATCAGGCCCTTCGGGTTGCTCCAGCCACAGTTCTTGTACTTAAAGTCCTTTTGCTTCTGCACATAAGGACTTTCGCTGTCGTCGACCTAAGAAAGGGAAAGGGTGTCCCAATATTATCTTTATTATTCTTTTCAGGTGTTTTATTGCGACTCACCTCCTGGCCAACCTCGCAGCAGCGGTACAGGGACTTGGAACACTGCGTTTTGCCGATCCTTGGATTTATGAGGCTGACTCCAGCGTCATCGATAATGTTGTCACGGCACAGCTTCCGCGGCACGCATTCCATGTTTAGGCCGCAGCTCTCGTTGGGCTTTGGTTCTGGGAACCGGCTCACCTTGTTTTGGATCGACTTTTCTTCCTCCTGAAAAGTATCCCAGCTCTTGAGCTGCTCCTTATCGCAACACATCAAGCCCTCACCGCAAAAGCGAATGGCTACTCTCGGTTTGATAACCTTCTGGCCGGAGTCATCCGACTCTTCGCAACGCTTCACTGTCGTGCAAAGCTCGTTCTGATGGCACTTCGGTGATGGAAAATCCTGAGCATTGACTCCAATCGCAAGGAGGATCAGCAGGAGGAGCATAGCCGGCGCCATCTGTGATGGAAGTTACATAGTTTTTCATTGGAAGTGATTAATAAAAAGCGCGACTTGAATGATCAATAATATATAAACGAGTAAGATCTGCTGCACTCAAAATTTCCATAATGCACTAGTATATTCGCATTCGAGCACCTACTTGTATTGACTGTGGAGATAAATGTCGCTGATCCGATGATGTTTCAGCTTCAGTTTCGCCAAGACAACTGAGTCGCTTGGTAGGAAATCTAAGCAATTTATAAAACCGGCTAGAGAGAGTCTGTACAGCATTTTATTTCCAATATAGTAATGATTAAATCGTAATAACTCGCCATGGATGAGTTATTGTTGGGCCAACGGGGCGTATGGAATCTGAATGAATGTTTTAGGTATTTTCATCCAGGTGAGTGCCTCATTTCAACTACATCAGATAACATTGCTTGTTGCATTCTAAGAAAATTGCATTTCTATTTGGTTATTATTAAAATGCATTTTATTTTGATAAAATTTAAATTTATGGGATTGAACTTTCAGAACTTTTGTATAAATCGTAATTCAAGTGGCGCCGTGCGATTCCTCAGATTATGTTTGGACGTTGTCCTCCTAAAAAAGTATTTTCATCAAAGAAAAAATAAGTAAGAACTAAGATTCAAAAACTAATTTTATATTTTATCCGCTTACCTTCGGTGGCACCTTACAGCAGCGATCAAGAACTCTGGAGCAAACATGGCCGGTCTGGCCGATAATGGGAGTAATGAGGCTGACCCCATCGTCCTTTATAATCTTGTCCCGGCACAACTTCCGTGGCACGCACACCATGTTGATTCCGCAGCTCTCATCGAAGACCGAATAATCCTGGACTGACGGGGAACTCGGCTTTGCCAGGGCCAAGGTCAGCATGAGCAGGAGGACAGCTGGGATCAGCCAGCTGCACCGGTTAGTTAATCCAAACGCCATTGCAGGACGAGAATGATCCGAAACTAGAGTAATTTTAGGTATTTATTTAATGCCCAGCTAGTAGAATTCAGCAGTAGTGATGTTAAAGCACTTATTTAATTTAAATAATTATTAAAATGTCACTTAATATTTAAAGTTATAGTTAGTTAGTTAGAAACTGAGTGCAATTTGCTATTGCATTTAATTGAATGCAAATGCGAAGTTTTTTATTGAAACTGATTTGCAAACAGCGAATGACAGAGCGACTAGTCCACATTATATATTAAAGACTGCTCTATGATGCACTTATGTAGAGTATTTATAGAAGTACATCTATGTATTTATATGCCTATGTACCTTTAAGATCTGGAGATACGCGCACCGAAGATAATCGCTAAGCTTGGGTTTCACCAAGTCAACTGATTGTCTCGAGCGGAACTCATAAGCATTTATAGAACCAGCTTGTGGGATTCCAACGGCACAGAGACGAGAGACTCCGATCGGGAGAGTAAGATAATAATTAATAATCTGAGTAATCTCCAGCAAGCAGAGTGAAATGAGCTCCTAAATAGCGTGTTATTCCTCAGACAGACTCAGTCTAAAACGTGTCGCACCTCTGGCACGTCTCTCCAAATATATTGCGCACCGATTCGATTGGGATTATATATTCTGATATCTCACAATGGGTGAGTGTTGTTTGTTGTTTGGCCCAGCGTGTGAACGAGCCTGCTCTTTCCCATGTCAGCTATCGTCGCCATCACTATGAAGCTTCTCTTGGTGGCCTGTCTGGCGCTGATCTCTCTCACGCCGCCGGCCTCCTCGATCCATACTTGTCCTAGCCACCAGAGCTGCGTGGACAAGAAGATCTGCGAGGTGAGCGACGACTCCGGCCGGGGGAAACTGGGCGTGCGGGTCCTTGACCTCAGCTGTGGCCCCAGCCAAGTGTGCTGCGATAAAGCGCAGCTGGAGAGCTACTATATCGAGATTGAGTACCGCAAACAGCGCCAGGGAAATCCCTGGCTCTTCACAACTACGACGACCACGACGACTATTACTGCCAAGGCGGACGAGGGCTACAAAAGCTGTGGCCTGCTAAAGGAATGTGTGCCACGGCACCTCTGCAAGACCGGAGTAGTCAACGAGGACGGACGGTACATCATCAAGGCGCGCATAAATGAGGACAGCAACTTTGGCTGTCGCTCCGTGGAGCAGTGCTGTCCACTGGACGACCAGGTGAGGGGAAACCTCTAAGAAAATGGAAATCAAAGCAAATAACAAACCTTCTTCAGATCGAGGAAGAAAAGAATCCCAACCTGCGCAGCGTCCAGGACTTTCAGTTCAAGGGCTGCGGTTATAGCAATCCGCGGGGCCTGTACTACACGCTGGATGGCTACAACGACAACGAGTCCATCTTCGGCGAGTTCCCCTGGATGATCGCACTGATGGACATGGAGGGGAACTTCATCTGTGGCGGCACCCTGATTCACCCTCAGCTGGTGCTGACCAGTGCCCACAACGTGGCCAACTACACCGAGGACTCGCTGCTGGCGCGGGCCGGCGACTGGGACCTCAACACACAGACTGAGCGGCTTCCCTACCAGATGCGCCGGATTAGTCGCATGCATCGCCATGAGAACTTCAATAAGCTGACCTTCTACAACGACATCGCCCTTCTGGTCCTGGAGCGACCCTTCCAGCTGGCCCCGCACATCCAGCCGGTTTGCCTGCCGCCGCCGGAGTCGCCGCAGCTGTCAGAGCAACTGGAGCGGGCGCAGTGCCTGGCCACAGGATGGGGGCACAGCAACAGCTCGTCCCGCACCATGGAGCACTTGCTAAAGCGCATTGTCCTGCCCGTGGTTGACCACGAGTCCTGCCAGCGTCTGCTGCGTCTCACTGTCCTGGGTCGTCGCTACCGCCTTCACGACAGCTTCATCTGTGCCGGCGGTGTGAAGGGCAGGGACACATGCAAGGGCGACGGCGGCTCTCCACTGTTCTGCATGATGCCGGGGCAGCCGGATCGCTATCAGCTAGCCGGGATTGTGTCCTGGGGCATTGAGTGCGCCGAGAAGGATGTGCCGGCGGCCTATGCGAATGTGGCCTACCTGCGGAGCTGGATCGATGAGAAAATGGTGGAGTGTGGCTTCCCGCCGAGTGAAAATGTTTGAGATCAGAGGAAATTTATAGCAAAAGCGATCAAGTATACATTATAATTATTTTCAGAGTTGTTGTCAATAATATATTTTATTTGATTTTTGTCTACCACACAAGACCCTTAAGAAACTAAACTTTACAGAGATCAAAAATAGCTTTTAGTGCCAGTTTTTGGATGTCTAAAAGTATACTACAGACAATATGTATAACATAGATTAATAATTAATCAAAACTTCAAAAGCTTCTCCTGTTCAGCAATCCAATTTTATTCCCAAGACAAGTTCGGAGTCACGCTGTTAGGTTTGTCTGCCCGTAAGAACGTTTAAGCCAAATTGAGTGGCGGCATTGGGAATGGAAAATGGAAATTTATGGCGGAGCAGGTGAAAGTGCCGCCCCCAAGCCACCCATCTAACCGTTCAATGCAAGATTTATGTGTGCAGCTTAGGCCGCCGATTCCGATGGCAAATAGAGGTCTGCCGAGCTGAGGGCTTGGCTTGGCTTGAAATGAAATGAATTCACTTACTAGCTTTTGCTCTCGTCTGGCCAATTTGCATTGTTAATTGGCCCGGGGATAAGTTCAAAAAACCACAACGAGCAATCAACTAATCCCACTGACTCAGTCAATTACGATGGACTACATATAGTTTACAGCTCGCTGTCTTTGGTTTGTTTATTTTGACAGAAGCTAAAAAGCCGCAGAGATTCATTTGCAATGCAAAAACCCAATTAGAGAGTCGCTTTTTCTCCAATGCCACGTTTTCCGGCTAATAAGCAAATTATCTAAGAAGGTTCTTGGAAGAGAAAAACGGTAACTAGGCTCAGGGGACAGCAGTGGCAACGAGGGGACTCTGAATTAAATGAAATTAGGGAAACAGTACAGGGAACTACTTTTAAATCGAAACCGATTTAAAGCCTTGTGGAGAACCTACGCTAAATTTTGCACTAGGCCAAGCATAAAAAATTGAGATATCGGCAGCTAACTGACTCACTGACTGGTTGACTGATTGCTCATACGCACCGTTGCCGCCGAAACTGCACAGCCTGTCCCTGCTGCTGCTGCGCCAAGCTATCTGCTGGATTTCAATAACCCTGCCTGGCAGTAGCTGATGCTACTGTTTCATGGGATTTTGTCAGCGCTTTTATGGAGCTACAAATCAAAATTTGTTGGACCCCGCACACACACATAAATCACACACTGCGACGGCATGAATCTCTCTTGGATCCCTAAACATACATACATATATAGAAAAATGGAAACAAACAAAATTGTCACAGGGATACAGTATTATTTTCTAAGCATTTTGCTTGGGCCAAAAACTCTGCGTACCTGTGTGTGCCATAATTAAGAATTCAATTTAAACTTTGGCAACTTTTCCGAGAGGGTGAGAGAGCCAGGCATCAGGTGGCTCTCACTGCGGCCGTGTTAAGTAAAAAAGCCGCAACATCATTACGCTCCTACATTTGCATGCAGCTGGCTTTCACGAAAACTTCTCCCCGCACACGAGGCAAAAACAGGAGCAGAGCAAAAAACTCACACGGCCCACGTGGCGTATGAGCAATGAAATGCATCTGCGCTGAGGCGAGTCCCATATGCCGCTGCTTCTGCTTTCGCTGTGTCTTAAAATGTGCTGGCTTGATTAAAGGTTAAATATTCCGTAATTAGTGAGGGTTTTTTCATTTATAATTTTTTAACATTAACTAAGAAATTCGCTTAACTTCCTTAACAAAGTCCCAATTTGGCTTCTGGTATGGACTATACACTAACGGATACGATGGGTAAGAGAGTCTAGGAAGTGACACGCCGGCCAAGAACGGATCGGACATCCTTGGTGAAGCGCAAAGCATCGAGGAATGGCAGTAGCTTCAGCAGCTCCTTGTCGTCAGGATCGTAGATGAAGGACTTTATAGGCAGGGCGTTGTTGGGGAAATAGAGGTAGGCGTTCGGTGAGTTGTCGATGATAAACACGCCCCTCAGGTCCTCGCTGACCAGAGTCAGGTCCTTTGTGAACAGAGCCGTGGTGGAGTGACAGTGCTGGCGGTAAAGACGGCGCGTCAGCATCTCCCGGCCTCCATCCAGAAGATCCACCACCTTGGAGGCATAGACCTCCAGGCTGGCCGTGTAGATGACCAGGTCATACCACTTGGACACTAAACTTAAAAACTTGTCCACATGAGGCCGCTTGAAGACCCGAAAGGGAATGGTGGAGTTGGCATCGATGGTGACGTCGATTTGGTAGTCGGGCACTGCCCTCTCAGGTATCTGACCGCAGCCTACTTGATCCTGCGTCTCTGGATCTGTGTAACAGGAGTGAACCAGAGTCTCATCCAAGTCCAGCACCAGAGTCTTCCGGCCCACCGTCTGCAGTCGCCGAAGGGAGGCATGCGAAGGGGGCACCTCCTTGTATGCATCACCTGCCCGGCCGGAGAAAAAGCTCCTGTATATCTTGTCCAAGAGGTGGGCAAATAGATGCTTGAAGTGGTTGCCCAGGTTGGCGAATAGGACGAGAATGCGGTGGGTATTGGTCGGTCCAGTACCGTATGGGGTGCCCTGGGGGTCGTGGACCAGAGAATAGGCCATCTGATCGGGAGAAGCTAGCTTTTCTATATGCGCCGAGTGTGTGGACAGCGGGCTGACCATCGTTTCCAATTCGCCGGAAAGCGAATTGATAAACTAAGCGGCTGATCAACTCCTTCCTCTCTTACATATACATGGAACTAAACTATATAAACTATGATTTTTTTCAACCGAATAAGTAGCGTCAATGGTTTCAGAAAAACTAATCGGTTTACCTTAACACTTCATGACTCTAGATCCATCGGTTGACTAGATGCTAAATACGCTTATGAAATCCATAGATCCTTGAGTACATTTTGCTTAACTTTTGTTTACATTGAGTTCTAGCCTTGAGTTTTATAATGAGAAAAGGTCAATGGGAATGGCAATGGGAACAGCTAAGGGCAAAAAGTATGTTGCTATTTTCTGCCGCATTTGGTATCCTACATTAGACTCAAGTTGAGTCACTCAACTTTCTCGTATTTCCCCATATATTCCTCGTACTTTGATTTTCAGTTTTGAGGATGCCTTGAAGACGGGTTTTAAGTTTATGTATTCCAGCATAGGCGTTACGTTTACAATCCATTGCCATGAAGCTACTGCTCTTCACACCTCTGCACTGATGAAGCGGTTAAGTCAAATGTGAGACAGCGCTAATTGCCAGCATACCGCAGACACGAAGCCAAGACTCTTGGCAGCCGATTCATTAGCCTACAACAAGGACACGTAGCCGGGTCCAAAAGGATATGCAGGCCCGGACGGAAGGTGACCTACAACTACTACAATGGGCAGCAAACAAGAGCAGTTCCCCTGTGCACCCCGGCATTAATTAGGGCTTGCATAATTCACCAGTACAGCTGTAAATGTAAACTGTTGGCTCTCGCACTGTCCGGCTTCCGCTTGGGCCAACGCGGCGTATACGCAACCCATCCACTGGCTAATTGAGTTATAATGCTAAGCGGCAATTTACGGCCAGTAGCATTAGCCTCCAGACGCTCTCCAGACATAAATCAGCAGGCAATGCCCCGCCGACTTGCCACTGCAGTTACTTAATATGTAGTAGCTCGTAGTCGCTCTCTGTAAATACATGGTCCTGGTCCAGTGCCTGAAATATTTTCCATTTAGCCAACTGACAACGGCAGCACAAAGTTTTACGGCGGAAATAACTAGCTGCAGTGCTGCAAAGTGCAACTGCAACTGCAACTGCAGCGGCAACGGCAACTAGCAACTTGCAACTTGCAAGTGAGCTGCAATGTGAAATATGTTTGGCGTTTTCGTGGTATATTTTTATGTTTATTAAGAAAAATGATGAGGTTTCTCCTTCCTTTGCCCCTTCAACCGCAGCGCTTATAAAACTTGTTATAAATAGTTTGTGAAAACTTTTGATGTCTGGGTAATAAAGAAAATAAAATATATATATACCCAGGAAGACATTTACAATGGAGCCAGTCATGATTTTTCAAATTTAAAATCATAGATTACTCGCACGTTCCGCCGATACAACACGATTTATGGAAGCCAATGGAAAAAGTTCCAGTTGATAAGGCGAAGAACAGCGGTGTTAATAAATAAATTCATTCAGTAAACAGGGGCTTGTCTTATGGCTGAAATCTATAGGAATGAAAACAAACAAGAAAAGAAGCTAACTTCGGCACACCGAAGTTTGTATACCCTTGCAGATTGGTTTTGATGTTTATATTATAAATTTAAATGCTGAAAACACTCACAAAACAGAGTTTCATTACATTTTACCTATACTTATACTGGCATGACACTGCCGCATTAATTAGAGACTTCATTAAAGATTTGACAGCGCAATAGCGTTTTACACAAGTGCGAGCAAGACGACTATATGGCGCTCTAATGCATTAGAATAATGCATTAGCTACTTCATTGCCGCGATAATCGATAGATCTACATAAAATATACCAGATACTCGATAACAAAATACGGGTTTAATGAAGAAAATTGTAATTGAAAAATGTATTAGCCAGTTCATTGACAGTATGGTCTCACAATGAGAATTTTATTTTTATATCATTTCGCTGGTTTTTTGAACTGAAAAAATATTAGAAAATTAGGAAAAATAATATGTTTTGCGAGGGCAAGGTTCTTACGCTGTAAAATTAATTTAAAATTTTTTTTGGTAATAATTTAAAAAAATTTAAGCCTTATAGGTTAAAAACATAAATTTAAAGGATTCTGCATTTATTTATGCAAGAATACTTCGACGAGGAATTCAGAAATTCATAGTAATACGCCTCGAATGGCGGCCGTTTGTTTTGTTTACCTTTTACGGTCGGTGTGACCGTAGTCGTATTACCAAAATAATCCAAGCAAAATTCAAGCCAAATTACACAAAATTACACATATAGTGGTCTCTTTCAAGGTTCTAATGAAGTAGCTAATTAATGAAAACTGCATTAGTGTATCATATGGGCATTATTATGTTTACAGTTTGACAGTTACAGTTTTACATTCCCAGCTTTACATTTTCTCTACATTTACCGATCGTTTATATGGCAGCTATATGATATAGTTGTCCGATTTTCATAAAATTTTTAACAAAATTCTGAAATAATAAAAGAAGCTTATATCTAAAAGTAGATAAGAATATGTTGAAAAACAACGAAGTTATAATTTTTTTCCTATTCATTTTCCGATCGTTCCTATGGCAGCTATAAGATATAGTCGTCCGATTTTCATAAAAATTTTACCAAAATTCTGGAAAAATATAAAATGACTATATCTCAAAAATGATGCAAAAATATTGAAAAACAGCCAAGTTAAATTTTTTTTTTTTTAATTTATCGAACATTTGTATGGGAGCTATATGATATAGTCGTCCGATCCGGCCCGTTCCGACATATATAGCAGTGAGAGTATATAGAAGACTCTATGCAAAGTTTCATTCAGATAGCTTTAAAACTGAGGGACTAGTTTGCGTAGAAACGGACAGACGGACGGACGGACAGACGGACGGACAGACGGACGGACAGACGGACAGACGGACAGACGGACAGACGGACATGGCTAGATCGACTCGGCTGTTGATGCTGATCAAGAATATATATACTTTATAGGGTCGGAAACGTCTCCTTCACTGCGTTGCAAACTTCTGACTGAAATTATAATACCCTGCAGGGGTATAATAAAATTGCTTTTTCTATAATGAAATGCCAATCCGCTGACCGATATATCATGCCAGCTTAAAATCAATTTCACATCATTCTCTGCCAATACTGAATGCCATTCTGCACTTGAGCTTTAAATATTTGATGACTTTCACACCGAATCAGGGAATCAGGGGAACAGGACCTGGCCAATGAATTCCTTTGCTCGTTTTTGCCTCAATTCGGCACTGGAAGTCTATGTAAAAACGTGAGGGAAAATGCAAAACAATTTGGTAACAAGCAAAATGCATCAAATCGCATGACTCTCCTGCTGCCGAAGGGAAATCTCGAGTGGCGAAAGGAGAGAAACCAAAGCTGCTGCAAAAACATGTCACATTAAGTGCACAGATGGAGGCGGATAGCGGATGGAAGATGGACACATGGACGGAAGTCTAAGGGAGCTAGCTGAGTGCTTTTATTGCTGCCGGAATGCTGCGTGGCATTTGCCTTTGAAGTTGGAGCTGCCACTTGGCTTCCGCTTCGCCCTCTTTTTTTCTCTTGCGCACAGTCCTTGTTTATGCAATTGTACTTAAATCTAATGGTTATGTTATAGCTGCAGTTGGGAAAAAATGCCGGAATCAAGTGAAATTTGCATTTGGCAGGACTGAGTTGCACAGAAAAAGCAATCATAAAATATAAGAGTTATTTAATTTAAGATTTTTTAGCACTTTCTAGTTGGTGACTAGCTGCTATTGCTAGTGGTTCTTAATATCTTATCCTTTGGCATTACTGAGCCGCAAATCGGCGCTCTTTCAGGACACCAATCTCCAGCGACTTTAGCCCTAATTAACGAGATGCCTTCCCCGTCGTTGCACATCGGTCGAGGTTTCCCTTCATTATGCAACAAGCTCTTTTTTATGCTCGAGTGTCGGGTCAGGACAGTTTGCCAGGAGTGTCTACTCCGCTGCATTTCAATGGACGACTGTCAGTTCGTTTTCTCGTTTGCCGACGCCTTTGGAGGGCATTTCCCTTGGCAATGTTTTAATTATGATACTTCATTAACTTAATTAGTCTGTGCGTTGGCAGCAGCGGCAATCTCTACCTCCGATTATGGTGGAAAATGCAGACCGAACTTTGGGAATTCAACTTGAAAATGCATTAAACTCTGCACAGTTAGAGTTCCCAATTAAATATACTTAATGTCTCAGTAAAATTTTAACATTTTGGGGCTGTAAAATTTCCTATCAATCAAACTGGTTTCAATATACTGTCCACGGACAGATCGTGAATGACCTCCCACTCCGCACAAATGACGAAGAGCATGAAGAGTAGGAAAATGCACCACAGAAAAACTCCGGCGGACCGACGGGCATGAAAGTCGTAGGTGATGGACCACCATAGCGTGGTCGCAATAGTTATAACCAGGAAATAATAACAGATTTCACCGTGCTCGCCGAACACCCACGAGGCGGCGTCCACCTGGCGAACTCTCTTGTTGAATATGAAGGCCACACTCATGCTGACCACAATAGCTGAAATAAAGGAATTATTCTGGATATGATTGAAACAACATTGAAACCACGTTAATACCAAAAACAGGACCACCTATGATGGCGGCAAAGGCCATCCGTCCGTAGCCCTGCAGAGTCAGGTGCGAGTTGGCTATCATATCCGGCGTGGCATTCGATATCGCTCCAATGGTGACGGCCATAAAGTTCTCCGACAGATCAAAGACAATGCCCACAATCTCGGAGAGCACCTCCAACTCGGTGGCCGCTATCCATATGGTTGTGATAGAACTGAAAAAGGTGAGCAAGGCGAAGAGCTAAAAAGAATACCATGAGACCTGTATCAAAGACCGAGCACCGAGGGCCTACCAGGTGATAGCAAGGCGGCACATCCGTTCGCGAATGGAGGAAAATCGCAATAGCCAGCGGAAGCGTCAGACATGGTGACCACATGGATATACTGAGATTGAGGGTTATGTACCACGTATGGTACTTGCTGGACACCGCGGCTGGAGGTGACCCGGGTAGGACATTAGATGCTTTGCCTCTGGACTCACACATACCTACAATGCACCAGAGTGATGACCACAAACGGATTCAGCACAATCTGCAAGCAGTTGAGCAGCTTGCTCCAGCCATGCTTGTCCTTCTCAAAGTCCACCACGGGAATGAAGACCAGCAGTAAGAGCACCAGAGGACTCCGGATGATTAGGAAGAAGCGCTGACAGCAACCACCCAGCTCCCACGCCTCTCCGTCAATGGGATTCAGGGACTCGAGAAACTCGCGGAAGAGCATAAGGTTCTTCGGATTCTCCGAATTGTACAGATACGTTCGATTCTTCTCGACGTCAACGGTCTCGGGAGGATCCCTCTGTTTTGGGGTAACGAAGTAGCCAGCATGGGTCGCTTCGATAAAGTGACTTCCCGACGCCGTAGAGCGACGGTACTTAGTGGTGTCATGGATGGGGAGTTCGTCGTCCACCTCCCACGAAGTCAGTTTTCCCATCCTGGCCGCGTACTCGTTTTGTGGTATAGTTGGTAGACTCTTCATTTCCTCGAGTTCCCTTCGAAGCTCTGGGGGGTGGACATTGATTAGGGTTCTTCTTAATATTCATTTAGCTTACTCTTCATGGAGTAACGCATTATGACGAGATCGATGACATTTACGGTTACATAGACAACATACACGAAGATCAGACCTTTGGGGTAGGTAATTTAGAATTTTGTAGCTGTGATGTAAATGGAACTTACCTATGCTCTCCCACATGGTCACAGTTCCAGGCCCACCCCTGACCATCACATAACGCAGAACCTCCACACCGAGTAGCAGGAACAAAAGGTCCCGCACCGTACAGTGTCCGTTTATTTTAAAAGGCCTTAGGAAGCACACTGCGCCGCCGCTGAGGAGTATTATGGCCAGGGCATTGCCCACCGCTATGGTGAAGATAGGGGCATCGGCTCGCACGGGCATCAGATTGGCAATTATGTCTGGACACGAGTTGCCGAAGGCCAGGAAGGTGACACCCGCTAGATACTCGTTCATATGCAGCTTCCAGCTGACTATCTTCAACACGGGCGCAAAGCTGCAAGCTCGCAGGTGAATGAATACCTGTCAGTCGAAGATAGCCAGCAACTTACAAGGTACTGATATTGTAGGACATCACCCACAGGAACACCACGCAGATGAGCAGGAATAGGCACATCAACAGGATCTCTGTCGTTTTGTTGTCAATGTCAATGTAGCAGTACATCATGCGGAAGTAGTTGAAAAAGTTAATAATACGCTTGCAGTCATGGGCTCTCTTGGCCATCATGCAGCGCATGGAGTAGGGCAGCCGCATCACAGCCACACAGCTTATCTGTCGAAAGGAAGGACAAAGGACTAAATGTAACAGAACTTTCTAATTAAATACCAGTCGCTCACGTTCATAAAGAAGTTCTCAAATTCATAGTCAAGCTGAGTGAAATTCCACTTGGATCCTCTGGTGCGCAGCCTCATGATAAACCCCTATAATATATTTTAAAGAATCACTTAAAATATTGACGAAAATTGGAAGGCCAACTTAATGAATATAATGAATATAATGAATGTAGTAAATGTAGTAAATGCTAGTCTTTTACCGGGTCAGACCATATTCTCTTTTCCTGTGCCATTAAAGCCCCAAGAAATGATAGAAAGGTAGACACACATTTGCCAGCCAATGTGTCGGCCGAAGCTTCCATTGATAATTAGCCACCTTAATCAGTTTTGGAATAAATCAACATCAGCAGATTGCGACGGCGTCAGCCGGGAGGGTCTTCCCCTAATAAGAATCTAAGCAGGTGCCGCTTATGAGGGTTGTAAATCAGCCCCAAATGTCCGATAAGCCGTAGTATTATTTTGGATCTCGGTTCCCTATATAAGCACCGCGCGACACCTCAATCTCCATCAAGTGATCGTCAACTATTACAGCTGGTAATCATGGTTTCCAAAGTGGCTCTACTTCTCACCGTCCTGGTCTGCAGCCAGTACATGGCCCAGGGAGTCTACGTCGTCTCCAAGGCGGAGTGGGGCGGTCGCGGCGCCAAGTGGACCGTCGGCCTGGGCAACTACCTGAGCTACGCCATCATCCACCACACCGCCGGCTCCTACTGCGAGACCCGCGCCCAGTGCAACGCCGTCCTGCAGAGCGTCCAGAGCTACCACATGGACTCCCTGGGCTGGCCCGATATCGGCTACAACTTTCTGATCGGCGGAGATGGCAACGTGTACGAGGGTCGTGGCTGGAACAACATGGGCGCCCATGCCGCTGAGTGGAATCCCTACAGCATCGGCATCAGCTTCCTGGGCAACTACAACTGGGACACTTTGGAGCCGAACATGATCTCCGCCGCCAAGCAGCTGCTGCAGGACGCCGTCAACCGCGGCCAGCTCAGCTCCGGCTACATCCTGTACGGCCATCGTCAGGTCAGCGCCACCGAGTGCCCCGGCACCCACATCTGGAACGAGATCCGCGGCTGGTCCCACTGGTCCGGTTAAAGCCTTGTTTCTTCCTCAATAAAAACACACGATCAGAATTAAAAAATATAATAGCATGCAAGGTTTTATTGATCCAAAAAACGGCTTGTGGGTCGTGGATTAGCTTTTCATTCGGATAACCATGTCTTCGGTAAAGTCGTGGATCAAGTTCAGCTCTATAAAAGTTACGTAGATGAGGAAGATCCCGAACAAGCACCACAAAAAGACCCCGCCGGAGCGGCGGGCGTGAAAGTCAAAGATCCAGCACCACGATATCGTGGTCCAGATTGCCAGCAACAGGAATACGTAGAGGGTCTCGCCGAAGTCTCCGAACATATCCGAATGATCCAGCTTTTTTTGTGCAAACTGTGTTCCAATGTTGCTTACGAGGTCTGCGGGAGAGCCACAAAATGTTGTATTCAAATATCATATATTGGGGCGACAGATATGGAAATTCAGGGCCTTACCGAACACTATGCCGCCAATGATGCCGCCAAAGGCCATCTTCCCGAACCCTTTCTTAGAGAGACGGGTGTAGGTGATCATATCCGGCAGCGCATTAGACAACGCGTTGAAGGTGACGATCATGTAGTTGGGCGATAAGTGAAATACGATGCCAATTATGGAGACGATCACCTCCATTTCCCAGGCGCAAACCCAGACAACAGTGATCACGCTGATAATGTTGGCAGCAGCAAAAACCTTGAAAGCAGAAGTGGAAATGGAATTAAAGTAGGAATCGAAGTGGGAAGCCTCGCTGGGCCCAGTATATTGTTCGTCTTACGATATGGTAGGGGGGCGGGATATCCGTTCGCGAGTGGCAAAATACAATTAACGACAGCGGCACTGTTACCGCCAAGGACCAATAAGCATATTCATAATTAAAAGTAATTAACCAACTTGTACCATGAGTTGAACCAAACATTGCTGAAAAGAGATAGTGATTTAGGTTAATCGTAAGTGACAATATATCCTGTTTCAGAATAACGCACTTTCCAACAGCATGAGGACCCAAAAGGGATTTATAACTATCTGCAAGCAGTTGAGTAACTTGCTCCAGCCATGCTTGATCTGAGCATAGTTCACTTTTGGGATCGCCAGACGCAAGATGAACGAGACAGGCGCCGTAAGGATGATTTTTAACCGTCCGAATTTGCCACTCAACGACCACTGGTCTTTATCAATGGGATTGAGTTCTTGGAAGAACTCGGTGAACAGAAAACGATTCCGCGGATTGTTAATGCTGTGCAGGACCTTTCTGTTGCTCACCGCGTTCACCTCCTTCGGCTCAACCAAAGGCTTCGGTGTGACATAGACGCCGGCGCGAAAAATTCCATAGCGGGTTTTCATTCGTAGTAGCTGGACGTCGTCGTCCACTTCAAGATCGGTTAATGTAATAACCTTATCGTACATTTTTTTTTCCATCTGCGGCGAGTTCGGCTCATTTCTCAGGAAGTGGATTTCGCGTCGGAGTTCAGCAGGGAATTAAAAACATTAAACATTGTCTAGTATGTATATTTCAACCACTTACTTCTTATATTGTGACGCGTAAGGATAAAATCGAATATATTTACAGCCAGGTATATTGGGTATATAGAAAGTATCACTAACCACGATAAATAGATACTAATTCTTTTTAGTTTGTTCATTAGGTTTACTCACCAGCGGCCTTTATCCAGTTGGTTAGTGCAGTTATGTCCAGAAAGAGGCGGATTAGCTCAAGAAGAAATATCACAAAGAGGAAATCGCGAAAAACATTGGAACCGCTCATCTTGAACGGCATTATAAAGCAGATCGCTCCACCGCTCAGACATATGGAAGTCAGGGCAGTGGACATGGCTATGTTCAGGGTGGGAGACCCCGCCCGCACTGGCGATAAACTAAGCAGGACATCGTTAGTGGAATTGGCCACGCCCACCAGTATTACACCGGCCAAGTACTCGTTCAACCGACACCTTATCGCCGCGATTTTCAGAGCGGGTAAATAGCTGTGGAAATTCATATGGATCAGATATGCACAAAAGGTTTATATGGTTCACGGACGCCAACTCACTATTCGTTGATGGACAAAAAAACTACACATAAAAGTAGCATATAGATCAGGCTATATAAACCCATCATGTATATCTCATTCTTATTGTTGCGTACTCTGAAATCGCAATACATCAACTGAAAGTAGTTGATGATATTTGTGTATCTATTGCAGTGCGGAAGTTTTCGGGCCATTTCGCAGCGACCTGTATAAGATATTTTCATCAAAGACAAGCAGCTCATCTGGAAGTCAGGAAAATAGTCACAAATTATAATACACAGTGATCAATTGCACTCACGTTTTCCATAAATTTATTAAACTCCGCCTGCAGTTCTGTAAAGTCCGCAAGTTTCAGACTAAAAATCTGTGAAAATGCACTAGAGGTTACTTACCTTCCTTCATGATGAAAATATATTTGTATTTTGGTTTACTGTTCAAGTAACAAGGTGACAGGCACAGGAAACCGTACTAAGATGTTAACACATTTATAAAATGGGCTTTATGAAAATGGGAAGATTATATCATATATGTAGATGTGGGGAAAATGTAATGATGTGAATGTTAAACTGTATCTGTAAAACTGTAAAGGGAAATGTAATACAAGTTTGTATTTTAAATTTTTGAAACCCCAAATATACCAATTTTATACCATTTCAAAATGAACTTTTATCAAAACCAAATTAATGTAGAATCGTGGTCATAAGTATTTTGACATAAATAAAATAACTGTATTTTATTTGTCTAAAAAGCATTAGAACAATTTATTTATAATAGAGTAATAAAAAAAAACTAGAACAAATATTACATTTCATTTTAAATCCTATACAAAAAATACAAATTCATTAAAGTGGGATGCCGAAGTTCGATTTTTTTAAAGTAGAAAGTAGAAATTAATATAAAACAAGAAAGGAAGCTAACTTCGGCACGCCGAAGTTTGTATACCCTTGCAGATTGGTTTTGATGTTTATATTATAGATATAAATGTTGAAAACACTCACAAAACAGAGTTTCATTACAGTTTACCTATACTTATTATGTTTACAGTTAGACAGTTACAGTTTTACATTCCCAGCTTTACATATTTTATACAATTACCGATCGCTTCTATGGCAGCTATATGATATATTTGTCCGATTTTTATGAAATTTATACCAAAATTCTAGAACAATAAAAAAAGCCTATATCTCAGAGTAGATAAAAATACGTTGAAAAACAACGAAGCAATAATTTTTTTCCTATTAATTTCCCGATCGTTCCTATGGCAGCTATATCATATAGTCGTCCGATTTTCATAAAATTTTTACAAAAATTCTAAAATAATATAAAATGGCCATATCTAAAAAATGATGGAAAAATATTGAAAAACAGCAAAGTTATAATTTTTTTCCTAAAAATTTATCGAACATTTGTATGGGAGCTATATGATATAGTCGTCCGATCCGGCCCGTTCCGACATATATAGCAGTGAGAGCATATAGAAGACTATATGCAAAGTTTCATTCAGATAGCTTTAAAACTGAGGGACTAGTTTGCGTAGAAACGGACAGACGGACAGACGGACAGACGGACAGACGGACATGGCTAGATCGACTCGGCTGTTGATGCTGATCAAGAATATATATACTTTATAGGGTCGGAAACGTCTCCTTCACTGCGTTGCAAACTTCTGACTGAAATTATAATACCCTGCAAGGGTATAAAAAACCTTCCTACGGTATCTATAACCTTTTGGAAACTAGCAGGAACAGATTTTACTGAATTTAAACGCGTTTCAATCGAAATTTCCATCCATAGTCCTTCGACTTTAGCAATTGTTTCCTTTCGAGCTCTTGTTAAGTTTGCACTCCTCTTGCGTTTTATGAAATCCCACACATTTTCTATGATGTATTAATACAATAACAATGAAATGATACAAAATGACTGTAACTCAAAAAGACGAAAATATATCCAAAAACACCGAAGTTATAATGTGTCAGTGAGGGTAGTCTCACAGTGAGAGCAATAAGAAGACTATCTACAAAGTTTCATTCAGATATATTCAAAACTTAGGGACTATTTTGCATAGAAATGTACAGACGGAAACGTATCGACTCGGCTGTCAATGCTGATCAAGAATATATTTACTTTATAGGGTCGGAAATGTCTCATTCACTGCGTTGCCAACTTATGACTAAAATAAGAATACCCTGGAAGGGTAAAAAAGGTATATCCATTTTGGTTCGCCTCAGTTTAAAGCTAAGGTTCGTGTCTTAACTAAACATTTGAGCGAGCGAGATGGATAGAGAAGATTAGAACTTTAATGTATGTTTCCCTGCCTACCTATTTATGCACAAGTTGGTATACTTACCTTTTATAGTTTCCGAGTTCTTTAGTTTTTATAAAAACTTACTGGTGCACCTAAGTCATCTCGACTGCTGATGCTGATCAGAAATATATATATTTTATAGGATAGGAACTATGTAAATTATGTGTTGTTAAGACCTTTGCTTAACTTAATTCCCTAAGAAGAACAACAAAAGTTGTAACCGGAAAACTATGTCCAAATCACCGATAAGGACCTCTGGAATGGCCAATCGAATAAATCAAATGATTATGATTATGACGAAGCTCTCTCTGAGGTGCTTCCCCCGAGGCGAATCAGAGTAAGTGCCGCCAAGTAGCGCTGTAAATCAGTAGCAAACGCAAAGATAAGGTGCTACTTTGGATCCCAGTCCCCTATATAAGCACCGCGCGACACCTCAATCTCCATCAAGTGATCGTCAACTATTACAGCTGGTAATCATGGTTTCCAAAGTGGCTCTTCTCCTCGCCGTCCTGGTCTGCAGCCAGTACATGGCCCAAGGGGTCTACGTCGTCTCCAAGGCGGAGTGGGGCGGTCGCGGCGCCAAGTGGACCGTCGGCCTGGGCAACTACCTGAGCTACGCCATCATCCACCACACCGCCGGCTCCTACTGCGAGACCCGCGCCCAGTGCAACGCCGTCCTGCAGAGTGTCCAGAGCTACCACATGGACTCTCTGGGCTGGCCCGATATCGGCTACAACTTCCTGATCGGCGGAGATGGCAACGTGTACGAGGGTCGTGGCTGGAACAACATGGGCGCCCATGCCGCTGAGTGGAATCCCTACAGCATCGGCATCAGCTTCCTGGGCAACTACAACTGGGACACTTTGGAGCCGAACATGATCTCCGCCGCCAAGCAGCTGCTGCAGGACGCCGTCAACCGCGGCCAGCTCAGCTCCGGCTACATCCTGTACGGCCATCGTCAGGTCAGCGCCACCGAGTGCCCCGGCACCCACATCTGGAACGAGATCCGCGGCTGGTCCCACTGGTCCGGTTAGACACCAATATTATTAAATCATTAAATTTGTGTTGAGGAAATCAATTCGAACTTTGTTACTTCTTGGGTGATCTGGCATTGGGTGGGTAATTGCGATTCGGCTGTGTAAACGAAAAATGACTTCCGGCCCCATTATCCATCTTCGTTTTGTAACCGAACACTCACGTTCGAGCTGTCAAAGTATTCATTCGTTCAATTTTCTCAAAAACTTTTCAAATCCAACGCAGCAGGAGCAGGATGTGTGCCTGCAAACTTGCAGAATATCATTATGTCGTCCGGACATTCGTGCCAAGCCTGACACATTTTTTTTTATTTCTTTTGAGGGACGAGATGATACCAAAACGAAAAAAAAAACGCAGTAAGAACAATTTACAACTTGCACCGAAAAGGACCAAAAGCCGAAGGAAACTTTACAGTTAGTGACCGCTTACCAGGGAGAACTATTTGCTACTTGAACCGCAGTCTCATTAACGACATCCTCGTTAACAAAGCCAGCTCTGAATGGGTCGCAGTTGTTTTTGTTTCCGCGCTTAATAACTTGCTCAAGCTTTCAGTTTGAGATTCATCTGCTCCCCCCTTTAGCCCGGCCAGAAGGAGAAGCCACTCGGAAGGCACTCGGATGGCTTGGCAAACTGGCTTGATAAAGTGCTTTGACCCACCCACTTTTCTCCAGCATCCTGGCCAGTTGCGAGTCCAGCCAACTTTTGGATTATGACAAGCTGAGAAATTTTCATGTTTTGACCACCAAGTGTAGGTATGATGAGCTGGGATTAGTTTAAACGGAAATTTACAGAAGCCACCTGCAGTCGGGAGCAACTAAGAGGTACAGGCCATCCCATAATTATTAGTATATTTTTTGTTGGTCTGAAGTTTGTCTTTCCGAAATGTACATTTTCGTATAGCATACTTTTAGAGAACGCCTTTTTACGAATTTTGTGAAAAAATAAACAAGTATTAATCGGTTCAGAATAAGGAATATGCCTCATAGTAAAGGGTATTTTTATGAACCATGCAGTCTATTTACAAGTTACAAGACATGTACATATATGCTCGGTTTAGTAACACCATATCATTCAGTTTCCCCGATCTACCACTACGTCATCGCACAGAAAAGAAGTTCCCATTATGAGAAAGTTATCTTGTGGATCCTATTTGAAAATATATAGCAGTGATCACTAATCTAATCAACATTTTAACTCAACATTCTACGCCTCTGATTGCCAATATTTTGATAGTATTTTGGTGTGTGCCTCAATGATTCCTATCAGCCACTTATTACACTTAATATTTTGAAAATGCCCATAAATTATTTAGCGAAAAGCCTTCATTATCAATGGTGATAACAACAAAAATTTTAAAATGGCTGAAAAAGATTTATATGCGAAACAACAAACGAGTCGTATGATGATGCTCCATGTCATAAGAGCCACAGTGTGGCAATGTTTACTATTTTAATTGTATACAAGAAATAAGTAGTATTAATTAGTTCAATAATTAATAAAATAAGAAAATTTAAAGTATAATTAGACATTTACAAATATAGTAGTCACGAAAAAGAAGTTCCTGAATAGCAGAACAGGACTTTGGGGACTTCTACAAGTTTCAAAAAAGCTTGAAAGCACAGGACGTTTTATAGCAAAGGATATTTTTTATATACCATTTGGGATTTATGACAAGTTTATCCGTTTTATAAATTAACTTGAAAGCTCCTGAGTTTTACAAGGCCGTGGTCTCCAAAAAGTCCAGTTTAACCCTGCTATTTTGCATTAAGGAGTTTTGTTATTTAAAACTTTATTGAAAATCATTTCCTGAATAAATACGACGAATACTTTAATAAAATATTATATGCATAATGGAAGATAATAAAATGGAATTACCGTATAATTTGGATTTATATAAATCAGCAGTTTGCCAAAAACCTCAAACTAAAGGCATGTCAGCTTGCCATAATTTTTTGCACTATAATAAAAGCTCAGATTTTATTTTCCCCTACATAGATACTAACATAAACATTGTATTTTATGAAAGGTATGGCAACTTTTAAGCCAGAAGTACAAAGAATTAATCTTGTTTTATCTGCCATAAAAGCCCGAGAAGGAAATATTAAAAATGGCTTCTGGATGATAATGAAGGTAAAGCTACTTTAAAAACTGGAAATTCTGGCCCCTCACCAGATCCATTCACAATATTTTGATAGGTCTTTGTTGAGACCAATATACACTCTTTTAGCCGTCCTGAGGGGCGGGTATTTTAGACAAATTAATTAATGCCACTTGGCCTGATTAGAAGTGTGATTGGGACCGTCGTCATCGCCGTATCGGGATCTGGCCACCAGATAGTCCCCGCCGTATCAGATGGAAGCACACGCCTGGATCGTCCGCGAACTTCACATCGGCTGTCAGGCGATAAGCCGAGTTTCCGACTATATAAGGGTCCGATTCCGCTACAGGGCACACAATCGATCCGCAACCATGGCAAACAAAGCTCTCGTCCTTCTGGCCGTTCTCTTCTGCGCCCAGGCCGTTCTCGGCGTCACCATCATCTCGAAGTCGGAGTGGGGAGGCCGTTCAGCCAAGAGCAAGTCCACCCTGGCCTCCAAGCTGAGCTATGCCGTCATCCACCACACCGCCGGCAACTACTGCTCCACCAAGGCCGCTTGCATCACCCAGCTGAAGAACATCCAGGCCTACCACATGGACTCCCTGGGCTGGGCCGATATCGGCTACAACTTCCTCATCGGCGGCGATGGCAACGTGTACGAGGGACGTGGTTGGAACGTGATGGGAGCCCATGCCACCAACTGGAACTCCAAGTCCATTGGCATCTCCTTCCTGGGTAACTACAACACCGACAAGATCACCTCCGCCCAGATCACCGCTGCCAAGGGTCTGCTCTCCGACGCCGTGTCCCGCGGCCAGATCGTGTCCGGCTACATCCTGTACGGCCATCGTCAGGTCGGCTCCACCGAGTGCCCCGGCACCAACATCTGGAACGAGATCAAAACCTGGTCCAACTGGAAGGCCTAAGTTCGCCAAAAGAATGCATTAAAAAACAAAAAAAAAAAAAAGTTTTAATAAAATAAATTTCATATAAAAACGTAAAAATACAAATATCACACACATGCAAACTCAGCGGGTGCTTTTCTTACGGGGAGTTCCCTGGGATTAAGTGCTTCAATGCATTCGGGGTCACTTTGGATTCGTGAATACTGATTACTCATTAATTTAAATGCGTAAACATTTCGCTTAAGGAGAAAAATAACATAGAATTCGAACTTTAAAAATCAATTATGTACGCAAGGTATAAGGCGCAATAAAAACTTTAAATTTACTTTTAATTTTTTCGTTTTTACCTATGTTTCGGTCACCATTCATAAAAAACGTTGTATCATGACGAAGTGAATCAAATCTATTATCATCGGCATGAAATTATCGTATATTTGAACCTAAATGTGGGTAACTTCTATTATTTTATAAGGAGAGGGAAACAAAACTAAATTTTCTGATAATTTAAGTTTTTTTTTAAAGCTGAATTTATTTGTTTTTTTGCTATTAATCCTTAATAAAATATAGGTACATAATAAGTACAAAAAAGGTCGAAAAATGCTTAACTTTCGACCCACTACTTTGTATATCGCAAACAACAGTATAAATGAGCGTTTATATTGACTAAAGTCTCGCTAAGTGTCGAAAAGACAAACTCAGAAATGGGCGTTTACTAAGTCAAAACCATTTCAGCCTTTATCTCGCTATACTAATATTAACATCTCTTCGTTAAAGATGTCGCTAAAGAGTCGCAAACGATTTGTTTTCGAACTACCGAAAATTCATTATTTTTGGGGCCTTGGTTAGTTTTTTATTGTTTTCGCATCCTAAAAGCCAGTTGTTTACTTTTACGCAACTCTTGTAATATCGCTCCCAGAGCTTTAGTTCACTGGGTAAGAATAAACCGTGATTTCTAGCATAATAAAGCTAGCATCCCTCTCAGGGCAATATCCCCAACGCTTCGTATAGATTCCTTCCAATTCATATCATCAAAATCAGGTTTTTCTATCCCAACATGTAACAGTTCCATTCTCTAAGAGATTTCATTTATTAATATTAATACTACAAAACAAAAAGCAATGAATAATTGTAATATAAACTAATATTTATTCGAATATCTCTGCATATTTAGTATACAGTTATACATTTAGATATTGTACATACATAAAACTGTTCGCTTGCTGTGGTATCGATACACAATAGTAAAATACAAGTGATATATGTATATATCGTATTAAATGGATTATGTATGCATGCCTGTGCTGTGGATTCAGTACTCGGTAATCAATATGCATAGAGTCTTACGAGATATAGCTTAGAACATAGAACATCCGTTTGGAAAGCGACACTCTCTCTCTCTATCTGGTAACAACTACTTGGATCTAGACTAACTCTGAGGTGCTCAGGCTAACTCGGGCTAAATGAGAAACGGTTCTAACAGACTGCTGCAGCTTAGATGCGGCCGAAAAGGAATTGAAGCTTTCCTTGCCAGCATCGCAAAATGTTTTTCTGTTTTTGGTGTTGTATGTTTACTTAATGAGCAGCAACTAGAGCATCTTAATTGTACGTTAAACAACAATAATGAGCGACGGCTAAAAGCGAAAACTCGTTTCGGTTTCGTTTCTCTGAAAACACCAACACTGATCAATTGCATCGAAGCGACTATAAAGACCGTGTGCCTGTGTGCCGGGAATGAAAGCAGGTCGTCGGGGCAAGAACGGGATGTGGGAGAGGGGGTGCGTGTGTGTTTGCGTGTGTCACAACCCACTCGCCATGAGAAACAAACTGATCCAAATCAATAACTTAAGCCTGGCTCTCATCGCGCCCACCAAACACTTGTCCCGGAATGTGGGGTTCACGGTGCAGTGGCGACTGCGATGGCACCTGCACTTGGGCGTCGGCCACATCGTTGTACGGCGGTGGCGGTGGAATGCCTCCGATCACCTCCACGCCAGCGTCGATCACCTCCAAGTCGTCATCGTCATCGTCCTCCCCATCGATGTTGGCATTCACGGCGGCATCGCTTCGGCGCATCGGTGGCGTGTTGGCGTTCACATGCACGGTATTGTTGTTGTTCGGTATATCATTGTTGTTGTCCAGGTTGTCATCCGTGTTGGAGGCGGCATTGGCCGTGGTGGCTGCTCCAAGGGCAACAAACAACGGTGCCACCGATGGATTAACCTCGCCCCCCTCGGCTGTGCCCTCATCCTCAGGATAGTTCGACATGGCCACCTGATAGGACGGCGGCGGAGCCTGCTTCAAGTATTGGGCAATCGCCTCATCGTAATTGGGCAACAAGGTGGAGTACGAACGCTCCTCGGCGCCAAAAGCTCCGCCCACGCTGTGCACACCAGTTGGCGGCTCCAGGAAGGGGAACAGGGTGCGAACATGCTGCTGGCGAAGGGTCAAGTACTTGTAGCAGCGCCAAACGATGCCAATGCAATAGGCCTTGAGGAAAACAATGCAGATAAAGACGACCAGGACCACGACGACCAGCTCCTCGGGCGGCAGTTCCAGCAGCTTCTCGCGCCACGGCAAGCGATGCGATTCGGCAATGATGCTGTGGATGGCCTGCAGGTAGCACAGATATCCAGCGGCAGTCAGCCTGTAGTAGCAAATTAAATCACGGTATTAATATACTAATCGCTACTGACAGGGTCGCAGAAACCCCTAAGGGAGACCAGATTACAGACAAGATCCCTAGAGATTTCTGCAGTCACCCCCTAACTATAGTCCTCACGTGGTTATGGCGAAATCAAACAACTGCAGGCAGAAGAAGGGCAAAAGATGCGAGGGTTTCCCCTTGATAGTGCCGTAGATCATCATCAGCGTAATGGCTATCATGCAGGTGCAGACCAAGCCGCCCATGTCAAAGTTCTCTGCAAAAAGGGGGGTGGAAAACGTGAATTTAAATTCGTTGCACCGTTGGTTCTCTCCACTGCTTACGGTAACGCTTACGATAGTTGAAGGAATGATCGCGGTAGGCATACGGCGGATCGACTTTGCTCAGCGGCGTAGGCAGTGCCGGGGCGCTCAGGTCGACGGTGTAGTCATGAGTGCCTCCGCCCTCCAGCTCGTCCATCATCTCGGGATTGCGCCAGATAACGGCAAGAACGCTTAAAGCCAAAATATTTAAAAACTGCAAGTAAAATAGGATACTTGTGTAAGTAACTAATTATGATAGTTAAAAGATTTTAAGGCATTTTAAATAGATAAAGATATATTTCAACAATATAAGAAAGCAGCTGAATCCTCTAAATATGTGGTTAAAACTAGATTGTATTGGCTTACAAGTGCCGCTATGTTACATCCAAAAATTTGGGCGCTTGGTACACTTTCAGGAGTTCCGCAAGCGGCTCCTATCTTTCATCCATCCATGAATATAGTTGTATATGAACGCGGTGTGACCTGCTACTGATCCATATCTGTTTGTTGCCAAAGTTTCGAAACAGGCTGGAGTAACTCTCCTGTTTGGCAGAGGAGTTGCCATCTGAGGTTTCCTCTACTTCCCGGTTTCTAGAGCTTTGCAAGGCTACTAGGACTACTTAGGTATACTTAATCGGGATATCTAGATAATAATCTGGTCAAAACAAAACTAGGTGACTTCACCTGCTTTAATTAAAAATCAATATTTTCTTAAGGATCCAAGATGAAAGAATGCAATTGGCAAATCGACTGCATTTGAACTAGAACGAATAGCTTTATTTAGGAACTTGTAGCTTTGGATATCTTGGCTGGTATGGAGCCCAGTTATTGAAAATGATTTGCCGCTGGCTAACCCTAATACTGCTAGTACCTGTCGTGCTGGCCAATGAGCACTGTGATGCCACCCAAACCATTCACGTGAAGTCGCGACATTACCCCAGAAAACATCCTCCTTGTCGGTACAAGTTCAGACCTCGAACCTGCACTTGCGGCTGGTCAACGGCCATAGATCGTCGGATCGTCAATGGAGAAAACGCGCATGTTGGTGAATTTCCTAGCATGGTAGCTCTCAAGGATGTGACCAACCGTCTAGAGAGAACCTTTTGGTGGGAATAATTCTAAATGTATAAATATTGTTATATTTTTGTTGTATTTTTTTAGTGGCTCGTAGATATATTCTGACGGCTGCCCATTGCCTCAAACACGTGCGCCTTGCATCGCATATTGCAGCTATTCCTGGCACAACCGATCTTAAGAATCGTAAGTATCACGGCTTTATTTTAAATGAAAACTATATAAGGTTAGATGACGAGCTCATCATATATACTGTATATAACGTTTACATTCCACTTGATTCTTCTAGCGACCGCGTCCAAGTACTACAAAAGGTTTATGATACAACGATCGATACCCCACAGCCAGCACGATATTGCGATCTTGGTAACGGTTGAAAATATGTTCTGGAGTCGTGGTGTAGGTCCTGCTTGCCTAATGCCCGTGGGATCGTGAGTTTACAATAATGTTCATAATGAAAACTCTAGTTAATATTAATACATATGTTCTGCTAAGGAATCAAACGTTCGAATACGAGTCCGTCGTAGTGGTCGGATTCGGAACATCTAAATTCGGTGGACCTATAACAAATGGTTTACGCAAGATCAACCTGATCGTGACCACCAATGAAGTGTGCCAGGCCGAGTACCAGGGACTTGACACCA
Organism: Drosophila kikkawai; assembly: GCF_030179895.1. Taxonomy (NCBI): domain Eukaryota; kingdom Metazoa; phylum Arthropoda; class Insecta; order Diptera; family Drosophilidae; genus Drosophila; species Drosophila kikkawai. Next base: position 24,885,169 of record NC_091728.1, on the reverse strand, counting down.
TATTGCCAAGTCAGATATGCGCCTACGATCACTCGGGCAGACACCGCGACTCCTGTCAGTTCGATTCTGGGGGTCCAGTCTACCTGATTAAGGGCAGGCAACACTTGATTGGTATTATTAGTAGGGGCAAAAGTTGTGCGGAAAGTGCCTATGCAATGGGCATTAATACCCGGGTCACATCCTTCCTCAACTGGATGCACCCGCAGATGCACAACTTATATTGTCCGGTTGAAATTAAATCAAAATAAAAAAGCGGGACTTTTCCACAATTCTATAATTATTAAACTGATTGATTTCTGGCAGCAATATTTTGGAAAATGTTTTGAAAACGTTTAGAAGTTAGCAGCGTTCCTAGCTTGGTTCTGATTAATGTAGAACAATATAAAGCGTCAAGAATTCAGAGGGGAATTCAGAGATATCTCAAAATCTAAAAGTTTCCCAAGTGCGTTTTGCAGGTGGTGTGGTGTGGGGTGTGTGCTTTGCGGAGTGCGGAGTGCGGAGTGTGCGGGTCCGAGCTCATCATGATAAGCAAAAATAGATAAGGCTCGTCCGCCAGCTTTGATTTGCAGCCTGTGTGCTGATAGATGACAGCTGAATTAACAATTCCCGGATTTATGACTCGGCCGCCACATCAAGAACATTCCTCCAGAAGAAAGATATATGTACGCCAGCAAAGGCAAGAGTAAAGCCGCTCAGAAGAGTAAATATTTTCGCATCATCCGTCGTCGGGTACGTGTAGTTCTTAAAAATAACTGAAACAGCTCATAGAAACACGAGTCTGTATCTCATTACTGTTTGCTCAAATGGCCATAGCTGGATATACGATACAGTATAGCAGTATCTGAAGCATCTGTTGCTCAAGTTGAAGGCCGCCTTTTTAGCTTTTGACGACACCTCGCAACCTTTGATGCAGTATTTTTCTTTGTTTTTGCTTAGTCTATTAAAAACTTTAGAAACATAATGCCGCAGCTTATCTGCAATCTGCAATCGCAGTGAGTCAACAATAGGCTTCGATTTCTGGATTTGCTGGAAAACAACAAACCGCTAAAACTATCTCTAATATACAGAAAGTAAACAAAGAGACCCTCGAGATTGCCGGTAGGTGCTGCTGATAGCTCCTCCAGTGCTTGTCCAACTGCAATCACGGCCGCATGTGACGAGAGTTTTACAGCAAAACGTGACCTGAGCGGTAATAAACAAGCGATATCAAAGCAGGAGGAACGGCATTAGGAGAAAATGTGCGGATCAGTGGATGCACACGAACGGAGTACAGAGAAAATAAATATAATAATTTAATTCCGTAGGGTTTTCAAGAGCCATAGATTTGTATAATTTCAATATTGTTTATGTTTGCTCTGAATCATACAGATATGTATGTGAAATAATGATATTAATACCAGTTTTTAGCTTTAATTTCGATTAACTCTTCTAGTCATTTTTTTTTTTTTTTTGGTTCATATTATAAACAATCTTTTCTGAATATTGTAAAATTCCTTATAATAAAGAAATTTCCTTTCTAAATCATAACAGGAATTAATTATAGTGTTTGTTTCTTAAAGTTACAATAAATAATATTCATTTTAATAGTAAAACCACTCTTCATTATTATTAATAAACAACTTTATACCCAGTATCCGGTTCTGGTAAGCTTGCATTAATTTTTTCTGATTGCTAAACCAACTGCCTACATAATTCTCTCAGTGTTGAGTCATGGCATGCGGAGTCACGAAATTGTGAAAGGTTAGTTTCATATAACATTGTAATTAATAAAATAAATAATAAATAAAAAAAAAATACATCAGCTGACGCACTAAAAAATTCGATTCCATTGACGTCACAGGCGGGGAAAGCTGCGACTTTTTTTTTTGCCAGAGTTACTGGCTTCGTACAGTTTGACAGTGACTCGGCGGCGGCTTGCCAATTGATTTTTCCCCTCCGTGACACTGAACAGGGTCAAATTTCGCACAGCCCACTGACAAATTGCATGCGTGGGTGACGGCGTTGGCGCAAGCAAGTACAGGTGTGTATACGCCCTTAGCTGCACTTTGGTGCCTCAAAAGGTCAACTTACCAGGTGCCACAGGCCGATCATCAGGGTGGCTGTGTGGACATGGAGTCCAAAGCAGCAGGTAAACTCCTTCAGGTGACGATTTCCTCCTCCGCTGCTGCTTGCTCCGGCGGCGCCATTGTTGTTGCTGGCGGCAGCGGCGGTGCTGTGGAGCTGGTTGCGTTGCGGACCCATTTTCAGATGGATCCTGAACATTGCACGCCCCACAAACTGCGAAAGATACGGGCGAATGGAAAATCACGCATTAATTGTGTGTTGTTACTGCACCAACACCAACAGAGAAGCACCAGGGCACACACACTGCAGTGTCTTGTTATTGTGTGCCACTTTTCACGGCTGCTAGGCGAAAATGTACCACTTGGCCATTTTACGCAATTGATTTGGCAATTGATTTCGTTTCACTTGTTTGGCCCACCTTCGCTGTATTTAGTAATGCAACGCGCACGGGTTTTCAAGTCCAATTCGTTTCTGGCTTTGGTGTATTCAATTTTATTTGCTGCGCACCGAGAAAAATTGAGCACACTTTTCCTCGCTAGTGCGAAAATCCTGCGCGGCAAGTCACACTAACTGCGGGCGTTGTGCAACACTGTCCGAGTTCATGCGCGCAATTACTTGAACAAGCTATATATAATAATTTATATATTTATAAATTAATATAAATTAAATAAATATTTATAAATTTTTTGGCAATTGTGTTTGTTATTTTTAATCTTTTAAAATCATTAATCTGCAAACTTCTTTATTTAAAAATGCTTAAAAATTTGGCGATTAATAATTTTATTACAACACCACTGAAAACCATAAAAAAAATATGATTTAGGGACTTTTTGTTAACTTTACCCTTCCCAAGGAATATCAGCCGGCCGGTATAGAAAAGCGCGAATATTATGCCTGAGTTTTGTTAAAAGGGGGCTAATAAGATTTTGGCCCGCCCTAGCGACCAACCCAAGTACGTTAATGGGGGACTAATTCATTAAATAAAATGAAAGGTACAAGCATTCTAGGTATGTCGAAAATATAATTTTTATTTTTTTTATTGCATTTTCTTCAAGTATATACTGTTGAGAATACTCTCACAAAAATTCATAACGATCGGAGCATTAGAACCGAACTTGTAGCTATTTATAGCGCACTACCTGCACGCCGGCCGGAAGAAACTTGTAACTATAAGCGCGATTATCTTAGAATCACGATTACTAAAAAACTATTAATCCGATCAACACCAAATTTTGACCACTTATTTATTATAATAATAGCTAGTCCGTGAACGAAGGATTTTCAATTTTTTGAAAACTTCCTTTCTTAGAGCATAAAAATCGGAAATCTTACCCCTTAAAAAGGACATTTTTTGTTAAAACCGTTGCCATTTTTTTTAATATTAATTTTTACAAATCCTTCGTACTAACTAAATTGTTTGAATCTTTGATTTCTAATGAACCGTTCTCGGGATATGATGTCCACCGCAAGTCACTATCGGAAAAAGGCGGTCTTGGAATTCGGCCATAACATTTTTATTATTTAACAATTTTTTATGAAAAAATGTTAATAAGCACCCATAAAGATGTACTAAACAACGCCGGCAAAACATTTTTAATAAATATTTTTAATGTGGTCGAAAAAAAATTGATCAAATTTCTTTTTTTTTTTTTATGCGCGGTACAACTGTGTATAACCCCTTAAGCGGTCACACTTTTCATCGGGACAAGAATAAATACATATTTGAAAGATGAGCGCCGCTAAAAATTTTTTCGGCAAGTGAAAATGGATCTGCCAAGTGCAACATTTGTGACAGCAACATAAAAATTAGTGCCAATAGCTTCAACCTGCTATCGCATTTAAAAATCAAACACCAAGACGCGTATATTAGGAGCAAAGAACTCAGAATACACGAAACGCTGTAAAAAAAATGCGCGGGAAATAGCGGCATATGTACATAGTATGTGAATTCTGCGTTTTCTTGGAAATGGAAATAAATCAAAAGATATAACAGAAGCTTTAATTTTTTTACTTTGTAAGGACAACATTCCTGTGCGTAGTGTCGAAAAGGAGGGGTTAAAAGACCTTATTAAATTAAGTTTTCCTAAATATTGATTCCTAGCCGATCATTTTTATTTTAAATTAAAATTGTTATAGATGATCCACTTCGATCTCTTTGATCGACTACGAAACATTATTGAGTGAGGTATTGCAAAATCACGCAGTGTGGGATAAAAAAAAAATATATACTATTCGAATAGAATTGTAACAGAAAAAATTGTAAGGATGCTATGGCCAGGATAATGACTCAGTTGGCCCAGGAGTCCTCTACAGAAAATATTTATAATTTTGCGGAGACAGGCAGGAGAAAGGACGGGCCCGAAGGCCGGTATGTTTATTTGGGTGCGAAAAGGGGCAGGCGATGGTCAGGAACACTCCCGAAATCCGGGCAACCGGCTCCGCAAGCCGTTATCCGATTGCCAGATCCGGGACGAAGGCGCATCTTCCGAAGTCGGACCGATCCCGCAAAGCCGGGGTACCGGTGAGATGGGTGAGATGGGGCCGCCCGGAATCGGAGGAGACCGGTCCCGCAAGCCGAGATCCAGTTTCCCCGATATGCCCGAACAAACGGGATCCGGGTGAGGGCCACCAGCCCCGCAAAACCATGTGCCGGTCGCCCTGGGTGTCGGGGAAAAGGGCTCCAAAACGGAGAGACGGTCCCGCAGGCCGAGTACCGCTTCGCCGCCTCGGGAGAGAAAATGTGGACACCTAACCAGGAAGAAGGCCGATCCCGCATGCCGGGGTACCGGCCCCTCCTCTAAGAAAGGAGAAGCGAAGGGTTGCCGACCACGCTGGCCATGTGCCGGTGGCCCTTGCTCTCCAGAAATAATGGGGCGCCAAGAGCCTCTTGGCAAGAGGGTAAATAATATTCCGCCGTTGGGTTCGTTTATATGTCCAGAGCTTATTTTACAATGTTGGCAAACCTAACTGTTCCCTATCGCACTCCGAGTCCTCCCCCGCAGGGGTTGGCCCTTGGCCAGCTCACCAGTAGCTTACTCCAACTCCATTATTCCAATGGTATTCCTGTAGCTCCGTGGCACGTCTGGTCTGTTGCTGGTATTCCGAGAGAAGAGAGCGGGCTCGGCTTGCCGAGGCCCTTTTATAGGCCGTCGGCGATCGGTGGCGTCGTTTTACTCCCGGTGAGCTTCGGCTGGTGTCATGGCCGCCGATCTGCTGTTCGGGCCCTGTCGTGTGTGCCGACGCCATGCTTTGGCTGATCGGGCCTTGCCTTCGGGTGTTTGCCGAAGACGGTTCGGCTGGCCGTCCTTCGGCTCGGTCGGCTGCCGGCTTCGGCTGCTCGTGTGTATGTTCGGCCGCTCGATGTTTTCTTCGGCTCCCAGCAGACAAAAACTCCGTAAAAAATATTAAAAACTGAAGTTTTGCGGACCGCAGGCGGACAAAACGTCCGATTTTAGGCTCAAGATCGGTAGCAAAGTAAATTACCTGTCCTGGGTTTTGTGGCACCAAAACCTCTCATTTTCGGATCACGAACTAATAGCGTTTGCGGACGCTGTGGCGAGACCGGAAACAGTACCGATAGCAACCCCTTTACGATACCCGAAAAAGGATCGTTTGCTGACCTGTGGCAATACCGCAGGAAGTACTGTTTGCGGACCTTTTGACGATGCGTTTCAGATACGTTTTTAATATCTATTTCCAACTAAATTTTTTTTAGAATTTCGGGTTTTTTAAATGTAAATAAAACATACATTTATTTATGTTTATCATTATTTATTAGTTATCATTATTTAACTTAAAAAATAAACATTTTACTGAAGATTTGTAAAACTTACAACTAATAATACTAATACAAACCGTCCTGTGCATTCTGCTTTTGTGTCTGCTTGCATCCTCCAACGCAAATTTGTTTATAAAAGCGGCTGTAAAAATATAAATTATTATAAGTATATACGTATTAAAAAATATACGAAAAATATACATACCTTTGACGGATGACGTAATAAGCATCTCTCGAATGGACATTTTGGACTCTGTCCCAAACCAGGACCATTGGCGCGCCACTTCGTCGGAAATTAAGTCTCGCCACCATAAATAAATATAAATCTAGTCAATATTAGTTCATTAGTAAGAGATTGTACATATTAATCAATTTAAATTTAACACTTACCGATGAAAACACGTGCGTCTTTTAAAAAACTGTTCACTCACGTCCGCACAACTCGCCGGTCAAAAGGAAAAGAGTCGCAACGGGAAAAATTCCACAAACCAAAAGAGTTAAAAGATGATGCAATAATATTTGCCTCTCGCTCATTTGCAGCGAAATAACAAAAAACAGGCAAGCGACAAAAAAAGGAAGGAGAAGAACCGTTCATCGAGTTCTAGAAATTTCGTTGACGACAAGATTTTTAACGCGTGCAGTGCGTTTTAGTGTCCGTTAGCGGGACATTTGCACGGGTCCCAGTGTTAGCCCGTTTCAGTATCTGTTTTCGGACCAGGTTTCGACAATTAGGCAAACCTATTGCGGTAAGTCCGCTTTTTGGCCGCCCACTGTACGTTTCAGTGTCCGTTAGCAATACGTTTTCGGTACATTCACGGGGAACGCCACAGTTTTGCTTTTCGTCCGTTTGCGCGTCCGTTTTTGAGCATTCCCCGAACCTAATGCGGAAACTCCGATTCTTTGTTCGCATTTAATATTTTTAGCGGACATTTCTCGGATCCATCCGCACTGAGACCGCTCTTTGCCTGCTGGGGCTGTTCGTGGTTCTTCGGCCGCTCGTGTGTGTGTTCGGTCGCTCGTCGTCTCTTCGTTGTTTTTCTCTTAACTCTCGGGCGCGTTTCTCTTAAACCTAGGCCCTACTACTAAATCCCTAACTAGTGTGCCCTTCGTGGGTCTTAGTATTTTGTCGCTTATGTCCTAATGCCTAATACCAACTATATGTTACCTTACGTGCTAGGGATGAATGAGCTTACAGACTACAGAATTGAAAATGAACTTCGATACTATGAAATGGAAATGATCTTAAACACTACAGAACTGCCCCTGGTTGTGAGGCCTCCTCACACTCCATCCCTACCTCGGGGATGGGGAAGGATGGTGATGCGGTCTCCGCCGCGTGAAATCTGGACGCGGTATGTTATGTCGCCCACCTCTACCAAGAACGGGTGGCGCGGGCGTCAGTTGGCCCCGAGCGAGGGGGTGTCCTCTGGCTGGTGGCGATGTCGGGCGCGTTAGCGGCGGTACCGGCGTTGGTGTCGGCGTCAGGGGGAGTGGTGGGGGCCGTGTAGTTGTTCTGGCCGGTCGTGACCCTGATGATGTGGTGTCCATGGCTGCTGCCCCCAGCCCTGGCAAGAGTGGTGTCCAGGGTGACGGCAGGCGGTCCGCCGGCAGCGATTCCGGTGACCCTCGCGTCCCCAAGGGGCGTCGCGTTGGTGGTCTCGGTGGCTGCTGCCGCGGCCGGTGATGCGCCCATGAGGCGGGAAATGTTCCCGTTGGGGTTGTCCCGTGGGTTGGCCGTGGTCTCCCCGGCGTTGTCCTCCTCGTCAGAGATGATGATGGCGTCCCGCGCTGGGTCCGGCTCCTCGTCTTCCCCGGAGCTTAGTTCCATGATCTCCTCCTCGGAGATGTCTTCGTAGACCGCTCCCAGGGTTCCGGGAACGGCTACGGGCGTATGTCGGGCGACCATCGGCTCGACAGTCGGCGAGGCGGCCGGAGGCTCGTGGCTGGCCAAGGCGGCCGGGGGCTCGTGGTTTGCCAAGGGAATTAATTTCAAACATAATGCAAGCACCAAGTATACATTTATGTTTATTATATTTTATTGCTTCAATTACATGTATTACATTTTCAAACTGAACATTGAAAAACCCTTACATCAATGTAACGTTTATATTCATGTACAGTGGCACACAGCTTATTTGACCCACACCTAATTTCCAACTTAAAACAGCTATAACTTTTGAACCATAAGAGCAACCGACAAAAATGAAACGCAGAATGGTAAGCTGATATTTTAACTTAAAAAATAAAGTTTAGTTTATTCATTTTTAACAACAACTTTTTTATTAATGAACAAAAAGAAAAAATACTGCTTATTTTCACGCCACAGCTTATTTGACCCATAATATTCCAAGAACGATTGCGTTGTCCGGTTAGTAAGAATTACGGTTTTTGTCGTTGCTTATGTTGACTGCATTCGCAACCTATGCATATTCCTCACTTTGGGTAAGATTTGATCGCGAAAGCACGAGTTACGACCATGGGAAAACGCACAACTATAGAACAACGTGAGTTGGTCCTAAATCATTACAAAACAGGACATTCTCGCCGGAAAATTGCTGAAATGGTCAATTTACCTGATGGCACAGTTAAAGCCATTATACATCGTTTTGTTTTTGAAAATCGCATCGAAAATAAAGAAAGAAAAGCTCCGAACAAAATTTTTAGTGCCTCCGATGAACGATTCATTGTTAAAAAAATCATTAAAAATCCCAAAATATCGGCACCAAAAGTAGCTAGTGAGATGCAGGAAATGACCGGGAAGTCTTGTTGTCCAGAAACCATCCGTCGAATTCTCAGAAATAACGATTTACACGGTAGAGTTGCACGTAAGAAGCCGTTTATAAATAAGAACAAGAAAGGAAGCTAACTTCGGCACGCCGAAGTTTGTATACCCTTGCAGATTGGTTTTGATGTTTATATTATAGATATAAATGTTGAAAACACTCACAAAATAGAGTTTCATTACAGTTTACCTATACTTATTATGTTTACAGTTAGACAGTTACAGTTTTACATTCCCAGCTTTACATATTTTATACAATTACCGATCGCTTCTATGGCAGCTATATGATATATTTGTCCGATTTTTATGAAATTTATACCAAAATTCTGAAATAATATAAAATGGCCATATCTAAAAAATGATGGAAAAATATTGAAAAACAGCAAAGTTATAATTTTTTTCCTAAAAATTTATCGAACATTTGTATGGCAGCTATATGATATAGTCGTCCGATCCGGCCCGTTCCGACATATATAGCAGTGAGAGCATATAGAAGACTATATGCAAAGTTTCATTCAGATAGCTTTAAAACTGAGGGACTAGTTTGCGTAGAAACGGACAGGTGGACAGACGGACAGACGGACATGGCTAGATCGACTCGGCTGTTGATGCTGATCAAGAATATATATACTTTATAGGGTCGGAAACGTCTCCTTCACTGCGTTGCAAACTTCTGACTGAAATTATAATACCCTGCAAGGGTATAAAAATCGAGAGTGGCGTTTGAAGTTTGCAAAGGAGCACATCAGCAAGGACTCTGAGTTCTGGAACAATGTAATTTTCGCGGATGAGTCCAAATTTAATATTTTTGGATCCGATGGTCGCACTTACGTATGGCGGAAAGCAAATACAGAGCTGCAAGACAAACACCTAAAACCAACCGTTAAGCATGGTGGCGGCCATGTTATGGTATGGGCCTGTATGTCCGCAGCAGGAGTCGGGACCCTTCAATTTATTGAGAGCACGATGGATAAAAATGTTTATCTTAATATCCTGAAGGACAATTTACTCCAAAGTGCCGAGAAATTGGGAATAAAAGAACATTTTCGATTCTACCAGGACAACGACTCAAAACATAAGTCTGGAATTGTGCAGTATTGGCTTATATACAATTGTCCTCACGTCATGAAACCGCCAGCACAGTCTCCTGATCTCAATGTTATTGAGAATTTGTGGTCGATACTGGACTCAAAAATTCGTGAACGGAATATTTCAAGCAAAAATGACCTGAAAACTGCTTTGAGTGAGGAATGGGCTAAAATCCCACCAGAAACCACAAGGAAATTGGTGGAATCGATTCCAAATCGCCTTAAATCCGTTGTGGAACAAAAGGGCGGACATACAAAATATTAAAATTAAAAAAAAAAAATCGTATATAATTTTCTATTAATTAATCTAAGACCTGGGTCAAATAAGCTGTGGCGTGAAAAAAGGCAGTATTTTTTGTTTTTGTTTATTAATAAAAAAGTTGTTAAAAATGAATAAACTAAACGTTATTTTTTAAGTTAAAATGTCAGCTTACCATTCTGCGTTTCATTTTTGTCGGTTGCTCTTATGGTTTAAAAGTTATAGCTGTTTTTAGTTGGAAATTTGGTGTGGGTCAAATAAGCTGTGAGGCACTGTATGTAATTACATATTAACGTTAAGTACATACACAGTGTGTATTACACACATACCCTAAAAACATTAAAGTAAAGCGATTGTTTTCATAACTTATTGGAATAACTAGTCTTTATGTGGGAGAAATTTGCTCTCTGAAATTCGATGAAGCTTTTTTTTATTTCTGCACTCACACCAGTCGACTCACCAAAAGTCGTTAGACTCTTTTTGGTTTTTTATTTTGCGCTTTTTTATGATCGCTTTACAAGGGCTTTTCTTCAAACGCGCTCGGTCACATTAAAAACTGAAACGGATTCGAGAAGACGCGCCTAAGTTTGTGGCTTGGTAAATTAACAAAAAATTAAGTTTTGTTTCGTTTAGATTATGGGTAAAACGATCTCGGTTAATATACCACCACTATTTGGTTACATGAATGAATTATTACATATTAACGTTAAGTACACACACACATACCCTAAAAACATTAAAATAAAGCGATTGTTTTCATACCTTATTGAAATAACTAGTCTTTCTGTGGGCGAAATTGGCTCTCTGAAATTCGATGAAGCTTTTTCTATTTCTGCACTCACACCATCGAGAATGTAATCAAACGTTTTAGTTTCCATTCTCATGTATTCGTAAAATTTTATCGGAAATTCACGCAATTGATGATACAAATGATGGAATTCACCCAACAATTCATCCATGTAAATTGGATGAACCCATATTTTACGATATGTTCTCTTTTTGTTAATAATGCACTTTGATTTATCTGATAAAAATATTTGACGCAGACGCTTTAGCGGCATATTTCTTGTTGAACAATGATCAGGACGTCAGCTTCAGCTCTCTGTGTGCGCGGCTGCAAAAATGTAAACTAGCTGATCAGCTTTTCGCGGATAAGCTCGCTCATCAGATCAACCGTCAGCTCCGCTTTCCGCCGCTAGTGTGCGCCCGGCCTTAAGGGGGGATATACATGTAAACCAAAATTTTTTTGGCAAAATTTTTTTTTTGTTTAAAAAATAGTTTATTATTTAAAGAGTATAGTGTGTAAGTTTCATTATCGAATTCCAACTCTAAGTGCCTCAAATCAAGTATGCACGCAAGGTTCACAAGTGTTAACGCGGGCGCATCAAAAACTTTAAACGTCTTTTTCTCAGCTTTAAATTTGTGCATTTTTACCTATGCTATGGACACGATTCACAAAAAACTACGTAACATATCAGAGTGAATCAAATTTTATTATGATCAGCATGAAATAATCTTCTATTTGAACCTACATGGTTGTTATAAAACTGAGTATTACTATTTTTTAAGAGGGTGGGAAGTGAAAACTGATCACCTGAAAATGGCATTTTTTCCTTCAAATCAAAATTGAATTTTTTTGTCTTGATTTCTTTTTGGTTTTTTAGGTTCAAATAGAAGATACAGGTGTAATGAATATAAACAAATTTAGTTTACGGATTTTGGACAGGAATTACGAGCTCTATCGTGTCCATAGCACGGCAACTCAAAGCTCGAGGCGCTACGGCATATGTTCCATAAATCCGCCATTTTGTAAAATATTGTTTATAACTATATTTTTTTATCATCTCTGATTCTACTTTTACCTATATCCAAAGTTTCACGACGATTGCTTAACTATTTCTTATAAAAAAAAATTCACGAAAAAGGTCCAAATTTGGACCGCTTACATGTATATCCCCCCTTAATGGAAACGACATCCATTGTAAAAAAATTTGAGCGACTTAAGTTAAGTGTGTCATGTTTTTACGGTTGATGCGCTCCATTTTGGCCAGGAACAATGCCTGACCATCATGGCTGCAACCGTTGACGGGTCCATGAACAGGGTCGTTTATCTCCAATTACAGCATTCTGTAATATTTATTAAATATTGTAATTTTTCTTCCTATAAAGTTCCATAGGACAGGTCCATTTTGCACGGCCAATGATACTTTCATGGCCGTGGCAACATGCATCTCCGAGGCGAATGCAATGGGGAGGAGGCGCCAACTTATCGGTATAATGTGTGACGATAATAAAGTCAACGATAAGTTGGTTGAGCTTCCCAAGCCAGTCCTGTGGGACTTTGCACACCTTGAAGGTACGGCGAGTGTACCGCGGCATGACTTTTAACAAGGACAGCTACGTTTCAAATTTAAAAAAATTTCATGAACATTTGACCAACCAGATGGAAAATGGCAATTTCACAATCTCTGCATATCACATATGCAAAAAAGAGCTCAATTCCCTGCAGGAAGTATGTCAGCTTTGCTTCGACATCGACCCGATCAGACGTTTGAATTTGCCAATAACGATATGCTTGAGACCATGGGTCTCAAGTTGAACTCGTTGACTAACGCTACCCATTTTGTGGGAAAGTACGGGACAGACGCGATGCGTAATACGCAGAGTCGGACATTTTTGCTTCACTAATTATTTTCGAAAGCTAACAAAAAACACTTTTGTTTATATAGAAATGGCGCGAGTGGTCTAGACTAGACATCTGCATGAGTGGCAAAAAAATCGCATTCAAATGCACAAAGCTCAAAATGAGTTGAGTGAATTTGAAGCAAATGCCAAACGTCTTTGAATAAAACAACGTAAGAACATTGTTAACTGACCATTGTCAATGGTTTTCCTTTATTATATATGCGTTTCTTACATGTTTTTTATTTAAATTGCAGATGGTAAAAAACGTTTACGTTATTGATGGGTCTGGCGGAGGACGTCGCGTCGTCGGTGGACGTGGCGACGTCAGTGGACGCGGTGTCGGCGGCCTGTACCAGCAAAGGTTCTCTTTGGCGTTCCAGGCGGCCAAAAACGTGCCAGTGTCCGCTGGTGAGCGCCGAAATCTGCAGAGGGCCTTTTTGGCGATATTGCAGCCGCAGGAGCAGCAGCATCAGCCGCATGAACAGCAGCCGCAAGAGCAGCAGCAGACAAAAAAAGAAAGGAGATTGATGCGGCAGTGTCGGCCTTGCTATCCGGCAATCAGCAGCCAAAACAGAAGGAGCAGCTGCACAAAAATGTATAAATAAAAACAAATAAAAACTTGTGGGAATATTACAAACCTTAATGACTACCTTCGTGGACTGCATCCGGATATCAAATTATCAGATATACCGAAATCCATTGGCAGCGTTTTGTCTTATATGGAAAGAACATACGACAAAAATAGTGGTGGCAAGGTTGCCATTGATAAAGCGATTTCTGAGTTTGTTGCCTGTAGTATTTAACCTTTCAGTCTCCACCCACAGGTGGATATGCGAAAGTGGAATTACGTGTGGCCATGGGTCTCAAGTTGAACTCGTTGACTAACGCCACCCATTTTGTGGGAAAGTACGGGACAGACGCGGTGCGTATGGGCTCTAGTGGAGATGGTGGAGATGTATCTCGAGAAGTAACCTCCTACAAATAAAACTTTAATCATTAATTTTCGCTTTCTTTATATCTAAAAAAAAAAATAAAATTTAAAAAAATCCCAACTTCCACAGAAATTGGCGGCGACTGTTTCGCAGAAAACCACCCAGACTGGTCGACCCGTCAAACAGCAGGTGAAGATTTATGGTCTGCCCTCTTTATAAGCGAGGCTTAGTGTGCCCGCCACTTTTGTACGAGATTACACCTTCTTGGTGTGACCGTTGATAGTATTACCAACTATCGGTGGTCATTTATAGCTTGGCAGGCCAAATAATAGGTACAATTTAAGAAAAATTGTTAAATAATTATCCCTTCCTTCCCAATTGGTTTACATATATCTGCGACATTAACGGTTTGTTTTATAAGAAAAATATGCTTTATGGCATGAAAATATCGCCTGCGGCTATCGATCACAGCCAGAATGCAACAAAAAGAAGAGGAGATAGCTGCCAAACTCCATATAAAATCAGAAAGGAAGCTAACTTCAGCACGTCGATGTTGCAATTCGATCGAGCCATTTTGGTTAAATAATTAAAAAAAAATATAAGAAAATATATAAAAGTTGTATATTTATACATAAATAAAATGCTGAAAACATACACAAAAAAAAGTTTCATAACATTTTACCTATACTTATTATGTTTACAGTTTGACAATTACAGTTACACATTTCTATCTTTACATATTCTCTACATCTACCGATTGTTTCTATGGCAGCTATAAGATAAAGTTGTCCGATTTTCACAAAATGTATACCAAAATTCTGAAATATTAAAAGCTTATATCTCAGAGTAGATGAAAATACGTTGAAAAACAACGAATTTATAATTTATTTTCTATTAATTTCCCAATCGTTTCTATGACAGCTATAATATATTGTCGTCTGATTTTTATAAAATGAAAAACGAAATTCAAAAATGGTGCAAAAATGTTGAAAAGCAGCCAAGTTATAATATGATATAGTCGTCCGTTCCGACATATATAGCAGTGAGAGTATACAGAAGATTATATGCAAAGTTTCATTCAGGTAGATTTAAAACTGAGGGACTAGTTTGCGTAGAAACGAACAGGTGAACAGATGGACAGACGGACATGGCTAGATCAAGAATATATATGTATACTTTATAGGGTCGGAAAGGTCTCCTTCACTGCGTTGCAAACTTCTGACTGAAATTATAATAATATACCACATGGTGGCGGCAGTGTCATGTTTTGGGGATGTGGTCCCCATCAATGGGCCAATGAATCAAGGACACTCTTTGCGTATCCTGGTATCATTACATTGTAGATGCCAAAGGAGGGTTTATTTTTTATTAATTTCTATTTCATTATTAACATTTTTGGTAATTCACATGAATTTTCTAACAAATTATGTTATGTCAAAAAAAAAGTTGGCCTCCCACTTTAATGAATTTTTATTTTTAGTTTATAAGTTGTAATATTGTATGTAATATTTTTGTCGTTTTTTATTGTCTAATTACACTATTGTTGTACATAAATTTCATTAATATTTTTTGGATAAATGAATTAGAGTTTATAACACAAAATGTGATTTTTTATTTATGTCAAAATACTTATGTCCACGATTGTAGTATTCAGCTTTTAGCCTGCAATACGCTAAACCGGCAACACTAATTCCACCCAAATCCCAGCTGGCCACACTGTGAATGTGTTTGTTTTCGCTGTTTGGTTCTCTCGAATTTTTACTCGGAAACGGTTGTGGAGCGGGAGTGCGTCGGACCAACTGCATACAAAAGAGATATATTTACCCTGCGAACTGAAATGATTTAAATCACACACACGCGGAGGTTTTGTTGGTGTCTTATTTATTTTACCCATACACCTTTTGGTGAACGTGGAGTGCAACTGCAGTTATATAAAGTCGCGGAACTATAACTTATAACTGCATATTTACAGTAAGTTCGTTTATCAGTTCCCCTTTGCTTATGTGTACCTCTCGCCTCCTTCAGTTTTGCGTCGTTGTTTCGTCCGCGCCGTTGTTCTCTCGTGCTCTTCTTCTGGCTCTCTTTCGCTTCCCTCCCCTTTGAACTCTCCACCACCCCCGTCTGTCTGCATTTCCCCAACTACGTCACACACCGAATTCACTTTTGTTTGCTATTTATAGCCGCAGATTAACTGCACTCCGCAGCCACGAAAATGGGGGAATCGAAATAGGGAAAAGTTAGTGGTTCGGTCCCCATATCTCCAAACGCTGCTGTTATCAGCTCCAAACAACAGGCCGTCGTAAATACATACATAGTGAAAATCAACATGCTTTTTGCGGACCCAAACAGCTGATTTCCTAGCAAAAGTAGGAGAAAGGTCTAATCGGAGGGTTCACCGAACTATCTTTGCTTTCCGACACCTACAGTTTTCTAGCTGCGCTGGCTCAGTTGTCTAAGGTGCCTGGAATTCCCGAAGAAAACGTATACGACACGCACGAGTAGTGAGTTCGAGTCCCACTTCCATCCGCCCTTGCTTGTTGGCTTTTTTCGACGATTATCCACGTTATTTAGCCTTAACTCTTCTTGGGCAACATTAACTTTTTGTTTAATTTTTATTATTTTTTTTTTTTCTTTAATATTTTCATAATGTTCTTCTGCCTCTTAATTTTCCAAACAAGTTCCAGAAGTAAGTTTCTTAAAATCATTCTGAAACTTGATATAAAAAGTTTTACCTTGGATTCAATAGATATATACGGTTCAGTGCAATAACCTATTCAAAATAAAGCAAGATCTTTAAATGGAATTTAAACTAGTTTCAACAAATATGTTTAGGTTTATTCAATGCTAAGAGACGCTTGAACTCATGCCATTGACAGTTTTTGAACTCTTAACCTTTGATAAATGTGGTTTTCTTGAAATACTTCAAGCAATTGAGGTTGCAGTTATCGCTTAAATTTTAAAGATATTCATGCGTCTTTAAAGGTTTATAAAGTAAGGAAAAGGCAATGCAGCAGTACAATAACCTCTTGCCAATAGTAAACTGGTTTCTCTTGAGTTTTTCCCAATGGCATCGAAACTAGTTAAACATTTCTAAAACTATTTTAAAAGTGTAATTTATTTTAAAAGTGTAAGTGTTTTGTATTGTAAAATTGTACCTTCTCAGTGGATTTTGTCGCTTTGCCATATCTTTATTTATGTCTTGTGGGTTATAATATGGTATTTGGTTTTACTCCTTGCGGTTAAGGCGCAATTTTTTTGTTCAAGTTGCAGATTTACGACTTGGGGGAAATTTGAGATATATTTAGAAGTGCTCCACTCTTTTCAGTTTTCCCTCTCTTCATTACTGTTCTGCGCTCTTTTGGCTTCAAACGGTGACGTAATTTGAAGCGCTGCAATCGCCGTCTTGTTTTGGTCTTATAAGAAATACATGCTGCGACGAAAACCGGTTTTGAGATAGTTTACTTTTGTTTTCGGAACTGCGCCGCACCAAAACAAACTCAAACTCAACATCTGGTATGGAAAGCCCCACCCCCCGGCCTTTCCCCACCTTGTCTCGCTCCTCCGAATCATTATTTTAAGATGGCTCTGAATGTATTTGAGATAATCATCGGGTGACTATTGGGCCGGGCTGTCTAAATGTCTGGTCGTCCATATCAATGCGATCCATACGCCGCGAGGTGACGAAAGCCCAGCAACTTTGCTAACGCGCGTTCGTTCGTTTCGTTTGTTTATTTATGGGCAGCAGCAACGGCGGTGGCTTCCATAGCGGCCTTGACATGGTTACAACACACGTCCGTCCAGCTCCAGCAATTGGTCGCCGCCGACAAGGCATAAACATGCTCATGGAATCGCCGCTCGTTTGATCTCGTTCTAATTATAGAGTCCCTCCCCCCAGCCACATTACCCGAAAATGTTTGTCGCTATAATGGAGTTCAGGTCATTATAGATCTCTCTATTGATGTCTAGTCGGCATTGGCCGAAAGCTGCATTCCTTTAGTATTCTAAACAGTATTCTCATTAGGAACAGCTCCGCTTGGTTTGGCTAGGTGTGATAGTTGGCACATTAGCTCAACCTAACAAGTAGAAGGGCGTTTTCAAGATTTCCCTCTTGAATGCCGACTGCGTTTCTACGGATTTTGAACTTATTTTCTGAAATATTCATTTCTAATATTATTATAAAAGTCAGCTATTAATTTTATACAAACATTGTATAAATGCTAAAAGAAGTATTCACTAAAACGTATCTAGTTAGTTATGGTCTAATCGCTATCTTAATGCTTTGATTTAATGATATTTATTATTATAGTTTAATCTTCAGCTGATGGCTTGACATTCAATGATATGCATACATGTGTATATAACTATCTTATCAATTCAGTTATAGTAAAAACACTATTCATATATGTACATTTACACATATGTATTGTTCCCATAATAATGTTTAATTAACAACCCGCCACTTGTGGCTGTTGAAAATAATTTTGGGTTGGGTTTCTCATGAGTTCTATTGCTATAATGCGGCGGTGAAAACAAACAAAATTTGGTAAACTCTTTTACTGGGTTTAATATATATCTAATAAGTTGCCAAATCGATATTTGCAGCTTTAATAATTTCAATTCCCTCTTTAAATATTTTCCTTACTAAGATGCGTCACTTTAAATACTTAGATTCCTCAAACAGTTTATCTAGCAACGTGAAAACCTTATCTAAATTGAAGATTCACTAGTTATATCTAAATAAGACACTAATCGCAAGAGGGTAGGGCATATAATTGTTTAGATAAACCATAAAATATTTATCAGCTGTCATCTAGACACCCTTTGCAAGATTCCCGACACTTGTCTTTGCCCACTTCGCGTGGGATTTGATTACTAGTATCGTTAAGTTACGGATTGGGCGGTGCTGCTATGACATCATCATCATTGGTGAATGGATGCGCTTTCCATCGGGTTTTTAGGGTCTAAAGTGTCACCCACACGGCTGTTCGCCCACCCGGCAAAGGTTTCCCCACCATTACAACGTTACAGCGTTACAGTTTTGCGGAACGAAAGTGGGTCAACCGGTTCCAATTGAGGGGCGCTATCAACACGCAACCTAGCAGATCGATAAAAAGGCCTTTGCCTTTATTGACAAACCAAATCTCTTACATTAAGTCATATGTATGTATACAGTAATACAACAGATTCTCGCTTCATTTAGGCTGTTAACTCCTGCACCGAGCCATGGGACAGATCGTGGGCTCCATGCAGATGAATGTGGCCGAGGTGTTTGGCAACCGGCGGAAGCGGAAGCGCAGCACGGACTCCTCGCTGGGCAAGGACGAGCAGGCCCAGCTGGACGCGACGCAGCCCAAGAAGTGAGTAATTAGCGTGCGGTGCCATCGTATTTACTCATATCTTCCATTCTCCTTAGAAAAAAGCTTCTGACCACCACCCAGTACATATACAAGGCTCTGTTTAAGGAGCAGAAGAACTCGGATGTGTCCGTGATGGCCCTGGACAAGGTGTGGCACCTGCACAAGGTATACCTGAGCCAGAGCCCTTATTTCTACACCATGTTCAATGGAACGTGGCGGGAGGCGCAGCAAAAATTTGTGCAGATCACGATCCTCGACGATCGGATCACCGTAGCCAGCCTGGATGCTGTATTCGGATCGATGTATTCTGACGAGATCGAGATCGAGCCGACGGATGTGATCCCAGTTCTGGCCACGGCCACCCTGTTCCACTTGGATGGGATCATCGACAAGTGCGCCGAGGTGATGGTGGACACCATCAGTCCGGAGACAGCCATCCAGTACTACGAGGCGGCCTGCCAGTACGGTGTGGTAGGCGTGAAGAAGTCCACGTTCCAGTGGTTCCAGATCAACCTGCTGAGCATTTACAGCAAGCATCCAAATCTTCTAAGACACATCTCCATCGGACTGATGAGCGCCCTGACCGCCAGCCACGACCTGTACGTGATGCAGACAGAGTTCTCACTCTATACTCTGCTGCGCACGTGGATGTTCTTGCGCCTGCATCCCGACTACGACCCCGAGGATCCTGTACAGCGGGCGGAGGCTCTGAAGACGCAAGAGCGCCTGATCAACGCCGGCGTGGATACGCACACGCCCAGTGGTGACATCGTCCAGTGGACGTACTTCACCAACCGCATGGAGGAGCGCTCGTTTCTTGCCACGCCCGAGGGACAGCCCTACGTGAGAGTCTTCCAGAAGCTGCGCACCCAGTACCTGACCAACCACTATATGGATCTGAAGATCATCTACAACGACAACATCATACCCAAGGAGTGGCTCTATCGGCACATCCACAACCACTGGGATGCCCTGCTGCGCATAGACCATGGTCAGGAGGACTGGTAAGGGACTTAAATTATCCGCCTTTGTGAATCTAATCGTTCCCCTCTCCGTCCACAGCAGTCCTCAGCAGCTGGACGACGAGCAGTTCTTTGAGAACTGCATGCGCTGCGGCCGACTGCTGCTTGAGCCAGGTTACCAGAAGTGGCGCTGGACAGGCTTCAATTTCGGCATGGATCTCATCCTCATTATGGACTCGCGCAGACTGAATATTCGTCGGCACCACCGGCACGAGCACGAGCGGGTGCTTAGCTTGCAGACAAAGCGAAAGTTCATGATCCGCACGACGGTGACATCGATCAATGCCCAACGGCAGCCGGTGTTCACCCAGACCTCGGAGATATGCTCGCTCAGTTTAGAGAAGAACGAGGAAGTGCCGTTGATGGTACTTGACCCAAAACTTGTTCATCCGCTGCTAATCTCCATCAACATGTTGGTCGTAATGCCCCCGAACCAGAGTTTCAAGGAGATTGTGCCGCACTGCGAGGAGGCGATGCCGACGTCTCTATCCATACCCATTTCGGAAATCGGAGCGGACTGCGAGCGACCGATGACCCCGTCCAGTGCCGACGATTCGGCGGTTTTCATAGGCGACTCTGAGGCTACCACGCCGTCGTCGCCGGCTCCGCGACCCAGGATATCCTGGGGTGCAGCCAGCAGCGAGACGGACGCCATAGGCGATCTGGCGTGCTGAGCGCGTTCAACCACTACCAGTGCCCACCACTACCACCGTTTTCTGTTCATTTGCCCGCTGCCTGTTCGGGCTTCGTAGTTGTAATTGTAAATTCGTTGCTAACCGATCTGACTTACGCAATATCGGCGATCGTTTTGGCAAACGCATCAGATCTATATCTATTAAATATTTTTGTATAGCGTTTACATCACAAAAGTATCTTGTATCCAACTGCTTACACTTACACTGTCTTCATTACCTACTCGTGCCCTCGCACAATCGTAGATGTTGCATATATATAACTATATATAGTATGTAAACTGGCCGTCTTTTAAGATTGTTATGTTTAAGTAACAAGAGATCGCGGCAAAGTAACTAAGGTACATTTAAGCGTGTTCGAATTACGTACGTACGGTTAACACATTTAACTACTGTCCCAACACATTTTTACTCGCTTCATATACGCACAGTGTAACCATTACCCTTCGAGTGATCGATCATTTATTAAAGTTTAAACTACCTATTCAACCAGCTTCCGTCTCGTTTTTCTCGGACGTCCGGTCATTGAGCACGCAATGCTGCTGCCAGGACTTCAGGCTCCTCATCAGCTTCCACAGGGCCGCCGCTTGGCACTCTCCCCCGGACAGGTACTCTTGCAGGTTTCCCAGCACCCAGTTCACTTTTTTGCTCCGCGGCCGATACGTGTAACTGAAGCTGTTCGCAGCAGAGATGAAGGGTTCCCGCTGATCCGGGCTCATACGCGTCCACCGGCGACCGGCCAGTAGGGCTACTTTACACGATGGAAGATGGCCCAGCCTTTTCCTGTTGCGTTTCCGATAGAAGGCGAGGTATTGGAAGAAGGGATTGCGCCCTGCGCTGCTATAGCCTTTAGCTTTAGCTTCAACAAACGTCCTGCTCCTGTGGCCGCAAGAACTTGACTTTCTGCTATAGCCTTTAGCTTGAAATGATGCCCTGCTCCTGTGACCGCAAGATGTTGACTTTCTCGAACTCTTTTTGCCACAAGATCCCATTTTTCACCTGAATTTCGACGTACTACACTTCAAAATATTGTTAGTATCATATATTTGTATAACAATTAATTCAAAGTACATATGCAGGCTGGTTTTTAACAATTGAATTGTTTGCATTTAACAACGGAAAATTTAATTGGATTTAACTAGGGATCCCAACAACAAACTTGTCTTCGGGGCTATCGATATACATGGATTGAGTAGAAAATATTCCGGTTCCGGATTGCATTTCAGTAGTAGAAGAGTTCGGGGAAGTTCGTCTCGTAGATGGGCTTCTCGTTGCTGGCCTGCAGCTGGGCTGCCTTGGTGTCGCTCTGAGTGATCTGACGCTCCACGGCCAGCGAGTTGAAGAGCTCGTTCAGGCGGTTCTGGATGAGATCGTGCTGAAGATGAAAGATTAATATTTTATTGAAATTGTGTGTTTAAAACGAAATCGAAAGAACCGCTTAGGTCGGGTTATTCCCTTACGCACAAACATTTTCTTTGCAAGGGTGGGCCTCTCTCTCTGTTCTCTCTATACGCCTTGCTTGCAATGTACCCGTAATAACCAACGGGTGAGTTTATTGTTTGCTGCGCTCTAAGAGAACTTTACAATGTAATGTATCTTCCCATACGATAAGACGAAATTGAAAGGGAAAAACACTCTACCAAGACCAAGACACAAGCTTTTATTTTTTATTTTATTCTTTAATTTGCCAATTTATATAAAGCGTTAAAATCAGGGCACGTAATCATTATAAGTGAAAAAATAAAAATCAATGTTTAATGATAATCTATTGATTTGAATATATTTGGCTTGCCATTAATAATTATAATTTTATATTTCCTTAAACGCTCAAGAAAGAGCATCCAAATTGTAGTGGATTGATATCAGAGCTTGCAAATAACTGTCGACCGTTTTTTTCCCGTGCTCTCGTTGCGAGCACAACCGAAAAAGTTCATACTCTCTCGCCTTCGCTCTGAGCAAGAGAGTTTTGCTGTCTTCATTTCTGTTTTCTGTTGAGCGCTTTTCGTTGAGCTCTTTTTATTTCGGTCGTTCAATGAGCATATAAGTAGATTTTTTTTTTTGCTTTCCCAAGGGAATGATTTTTTGGTTTAAAGATACATTTATAATCATTTTGTACGGTCCCTGGTTAAAGTATTTGTTTATATATACAGGGTGTTCAATCTTTTATGTCGGTATTTAAATATCGAATAACTTTGTCATTAGTAAACCAATTAACTTGAGTAAAGTGTAGAAAAGCTACCTTCAGCAGAATTTTAATCATGGATCGCTTTACTCCAAAAGAACGCACTGAAATAGTGACGCTTTACATTGAAAATAGTCGTTCAGTTGCGTTGACTCAAAAAACTCAAAAAAGGCTAAACTGATTGGACCCAGATTTCCAGATTCACACCTCCGGACTTTTTTTAAAGGGATATTTGTTTACGTCAGCAAGCCTCAAACCATTGACGAGATCATGGCTAATATTCGTGCAGAAATCATCGCTATACAACCTGAGATGCTAGAAATGTAGTGGAAATGCAGCAAAAAGGGCACATTTTGTGTGTCCAATCAAATCGGCCACTTGATTGATATTGTTTTCAAAAATTAGTCTGTAGAAATTGCAAAGAACCAAATTAAATAAAAATATTTCATACTTGAAAATCGGTTGTTTATTTTCAAAGATATTCAATGTTTACATACCGACATAAAAGATGGCGCACCCTGTATATGTATTTACATACATTTATTTTGGGAGTTTAAGGAAAATACTGTTATTGTGGGCCACTTGGTTTTTTTTGCAACCAAGCAGTTGCTTTCGGACTGATAAGCACGGATAATGTAAAGTAAAGATTTGCTATATGCAAGAGATTAATCAAAAGTCCAAGCCAGTCAGTCCTCTCGAATCAGAATCAGTTTTAATTCGAATCTACAGTGTGACAGTCATGTTCCAACTGAGTAGTGCAATAGCACTTTGCATTTTGCTGCAGGGAACCCTTTCCCATCCCAGTGATAATCAAGACAAAGAGCTTCCTCGAATTGCTGAAGAACCACTGACCATTGGAAACCAATGCAACGGGTATTGTTTTTCAGTTTTAAAGCCGATCCTTGACCATTTCGTTAGCCTGAAGGAGGGAGCTGATGCGAGTAGCGAATTTAGAGACAAGATACACTCTTTGGAGGAGACCGTTAAGCACTTGCAGGGTCAGTTGGAAAATACTAAAACCCAACTGAAAGACAATGAAAACCTTATCAAGGAAAAAGACGAACGTATTAATGACCTGCAAGGTCAACTGAATTCTACCACAGCAAGATTCACCGAGATAAGTGATCAGCTCAGGGCGTGCAAACAAACGGAGGAAAACCTACCCAACACATGTCCGAGTGGCAGTCCCAATGGCATTTACCAGATTAAACTTCGGGGATCCCCAGCATTTAAAGTACCTTGCGTTTCGGCTGCGTCCGGATGGACCGTAGTTCTTAGTCGCTTTGACGGAAGCGAAAACTTTAACCGCACCTGGAGGGATTACAGGAACGGATTCGGCGATTTCAGTGGAGAGTTTTTTATCGGTTTGGAAAAGTTGCACTTAATGACTCGATCGCAACACCACGAACTTTACATACAGCTGCGAGATGTTAATGGAAGCACTGCAATCGCAAATTACGATGATTTTATCGTCGGCAGTGAGCAGGAAGAATACAAACTGAAATCGCTGGGAAAATATTCGGGAACCGCTGGAGATTCCCTGAGGTATCATCTTGATAAAAAGTTTACTACGACTGATCGGGACAATGATTTGGGAGACGGACATTGCGTTAGTAATCATGGTGGAGGTGGTTGGTGGTATGGAGCGTGTGCCCAAGGGTAAATATATAACATTAAAAGTATGCCAATACCTTATAATTTTATAATTATAGTTTTTTGACTGGAAAATATTACAAAGATGGGCGACGACTATCCAAAGACTATGGAATTATTTGGGTCGATTGGCGTAATTTCAACGTTTCCCTTACATTCGCTCAAATGATGATAAGACCTCAAACTATCAGAGTTTAACTAACTAATCTTAATCACACTTTTCCCGAAATAAATCCCAGACCCTGTGCTTGAACATCCCTGAACTTACCTTCGGTTCTGTGCGTCTCATTAGATCGTCGAACTCGCCCTCGCGGAATGTGCGAACGATTTGCATTTGGCGCTCGCGCAACTCCCGCTTGGCGGCCTCCGTCGGCTCGGCGAGAGCCCGCTTCATGGCATCGAAGTTGAATTCGGGCGCCAGGAGTTTTTTGCACACACCGGGCGAGCTGCTCACGCTGTCCACATCGCCGTTGTAGACGGTCAGATCCGCTGAGCTGTTGCGCTGCGTCAACTGGTTGCTTACCGACTCCACCCACGAGTGCCGGTGGCCGGGATGATCCGTCTGGTTGAGCGCGTACGGAGCGCCCGTGTTGAGGCGCTGGGCGTCCATGCCTGCATTCTGGAGGCACTCGCCCAGAGCCAGCTTGTCGATGGCGAGATGCGGCAGCGACAGATTCAAGCTCTTGTTGGCCATCTTCTTGGGTTCCAGCAGCGGCGGTAGGTAGTGGCTGGCTTCCTCGCGCCGCGCGTCTACGATCTTCTGAGCGTAGTCCAGCAGATTGTTGATGCCGCTCACCCGCGAGATGAGCACCAGCAGGCCAATGGCGATAATGTGCAGGTTGCACTTGTGCACGGTGCCCAGGGTCTCCGTGGTGCTGGCCACCTGCTGGATGCTATGGACAGAGTGAAAATCGAGGATCAGCAAGGAGTTACGAACTGCAGGCCTAGCCTCACTCACCCCAAGATGAACAGGAGGAACTCCTGCACGGTTTCATTGCACGACATCTCGACGATGAGCAGGGCGGCGGTGTTGTAGCTGGAGGAGAGGGCGTCCACGCGATCCGATAGCGCCATGCTGTCGATGAGCGCCTGCATGATGTTGGCGCCGTACTTGTGCGTGAAGATGATGTCAGAGCGCGAGGGCGGCTCCTGGGACAGAGCGGGATACGGCTTCACGCTGACGCTGCTGAGCACCTTCTCGTTCTGGTGGCGGTCGAGCAGGGCCTGAAAGATCTGCATCACCACCATGCGCGTGGGGTCGTGGGGAGCGCGCGCCATCTTGAGCAGCGGCTGCAGGAAGGAGGCGGGGAAGGCCTTCTCAAAGGAGACGGTGCTGTATTGGGTGCCCACCTTAAGCAGCGACTTGAGCAGGATGTTCTGCAGCATCTGGTCGCCCTTGCTCTTCTTGGACAGATCTGGGACCGTGTTCATGATGAACAGCATGATCTCGATCTTCTGGTAGTCGGGGTGGTGGTTGGCAAACTCGCCTAGTGCATTGATCAGCGCCTCCTGGTACTGCGACTCCTCGGGCGTGATCTCGCTGGTGGTGCTCACGCTCGTCCGCAGGTGCGTCAGCAGATTGTTAATGATGTCCAAGGCCGAGGGGCCCACACTTTCGCCCGCCGCAATAGCAATAATCTTGGACAGCACGACGGCCAGCGAGGTGCGCGTCTTGGGCGAGGACTTGAAGTTGTTGTCCAGGTGCTGCATCAGCGTCTCCACCACGGTGTACGAGTACTGCGGCTGTATGGAGATCATCACGATGCGGAACGTGTGAATCGCAAAGGTGTTGGGCACCCACAGCTCATGCCGGTCGAGGTGGCTGTAAGTCCGCAAGATTAACGACTGCTGGTGATGCTTCCGGGTGCATTACTTACGTCAGCAGCGGCTTGAGAACGCTGCGAATGTGTCCGAAGGAGGCGCGGCCCACCAGCTCGCGTAGCACCTCCTCGGCCAGGGCCGGCGGCGTTACGTTGGTGGCATCCTCCACGGGAGTCAGATCGCCGGACTGCAGCGACAGAGAAATAGATTAGTAACTGGGCTGCGGACAAGGGCTAAGACAGCGAGCTTAAGCATATGTAATTCGATTCGAGATCATCATTACCGCCAGTAAATTTTTCTTCACGAACATAACGTTTACACAAAACTGTTTTGGTTATTTGTTGTTGTTGTGTGTTGGTTGTGTTGTTGTAATTGGTTTTGGTTGGGTTTGGTTTGCATTAACAAAATACACGGAAAACGAAATGCAAAATACATTGAAATTAGTTGAATGAATTGGCCAATGGGTCTCATCGGGTCAGGTCATCTCCGAGCGGGCACAAGGTACAGACTGGTAGCAACAGAAGACCTACCTGCATGTTGAACAGCAGCGAGGGCACAATCTTCTCCATATGCTGCGCCTCCCAAATATTCTCCACCAAGTCATCGGACACCGTCTTCCGGATGACGCCCTGCAATCCCTTGATGCCCGCCAGACGCAAGCTGTCCCGCAGGCTGGCCGCATCGCTGTGGCACATCGAGGAGAACTTGGAGATGAAGAAGTCATAGCGACGATGGTAGGATGGCGTGTCCTCGTTGATATTGGCAAACTTTACAAACTTTCGAAGGAAAGAGGGCTGTTACAGAAGCAGGCTCAGGAGAAGTCTTAGGCAGTAACCTTACCGAGTTCGTGGCCATTATCTTGAGGTTGGGGTTCGAGTCCTCCAGCAGTTTCTGCACCATGCGTAGGAAGGACTCCACAAACAGATTGAGCGTCGTTTGGGCATGACACGCCTGCAGCAGCAGGTCCATGGCCTCCATTGCAATCTCGGCCAGCCTGGGAAGCATGGAAATTCGATAGAGGGGCCGACTATATGTGTACATTCGTAACACTTACTTGTAGCGCTTTCTGTTGATGTCCTTGGTGGCCTTCTGGTACAGATACTCGCCAATCCGGTCCAGCTTGTCCGGAGAGCTGAGCGAATAAAAGGTCAGCTTTTCCATGTTGGACTTGACCAGCCCGTCCTCGGGATTCACCGGAAAGATGTTGTCCACCAGGCGCTTGTAGCGCGGCCTCAGGGCCGAGCAGCAACCGCAGCAGCCTAGAAGGGCACAGGGAAAGGCACAGCGATTAGAGGGATTCGGCAGGCAGACGTGGATGCAGCGGTAGGTGAACATGGCGCCACCAGCTCACTCCGCTGGCGCGAGCGTGTGTGTGGTGTGTGAAAACCGACTCGACTGGGTGCGACCACCATTTTCCGCTTAATCTTATCGCGATAATTGCTCTAGTGGACTATAGTTTCGCTGTTCCGTTCGCGTTCGCCCCTCGTCCATCCGTCCGGCTTGATTTGAGTGATTGGCTCTGCCGCTCATCGCACCATCGCACAGCCCTTTTCTGTGCAGTCCCGACCCCTCACCCCCACCAACTCCACTCCAGTCACCGTCGCCATCGATTAGTAGGTGTCGTCATTCCTTGCCGATTGGCTGGATATGCCAATGGCTAGGTGTTTGTGTTTTTCGCGGCGAGGTCACTCCGCTCAATGGCCCGTGGCACGCCAAGCGCTCTCCTAATTACTTACCAGGCATGCTGGCGTCGTAACCCGCTTCTTGGGGGCCTTTATCGCGGTATTAGATAATAAAACGCTGCGATAAAACTGCCCAGCTTCGTGGCTTTTTGCTTTGTTGTGGACTTTTTGTCAAAGAGTATCTTAAAGTTAGCTGGGCGAGGGGGGCGGGAGGCACTGTGACGCAGTGTGACCGCGCCTTGAACGGGTTAAAATCCGCACATTATGCCGTATGGTAGCGTTTAACCGTTTCAAGAGCCTTATCGATGACCGATGACTTTTACCGATACGCAGCGCTTAATGTGACCGTTTCTAACCGCCGGCTGAGCATTTTAAGCGGCAACTGGTGAATTATTGGCCCACTGTGCATGTGCTTACAATAGTTTGTTTTACTTAATAAGAGTTGTAAAATATTAGTTCAAGCATTTCACTAAAAGAACTAATTTCGAGAAATATAGCTATATATTTTTAATAGTTCTTTATATAATATACCATTTATACATAAAAGTTTTATTTTAAAATTATTCAAAAATTATATATTTTACTTGTTTTTTTTTGTTTTTTAATTTACCGAACATGATTAACACTTAAACCAGAACCTGCACTGAATGAATTAAAATTTAAAACGGATATAAAACCAAATAATTAAATAGTTTTCGCTACAATAATTTTATAATGTCAAACTTATAACCCAGAAGTACATACATAGGTCATAAAATTAAAGGCCAGCTGAGAGTAATTAGTTTCGTATATGCACATATATGTATGTTTTTCCATTTAATTTATTTACTTTGCATTAATTTAAACTTGAATTTAACTCATTTTAAATTTATTTAATGATATTCTCGACTGTTTAAGGTTCTACAATAGAGATATGATGCCTACAAAGTCTCTTCCGAAGTCTTTTGTATTCATAGAAAGGGAAAAGACAAATAAAACCCCTATAGTCATCACGTGCGTTGTGGTTGTGTCCTTTTAGCAATATCCCTTCCCAAATCTGAAGGTTTCCCTTGAAACTTGAATGTTTCGCCCTCCCATTAATACTTACAACTTGGATCCGTGCACTTTTGCACGAAACTGTCGAAGAACTCCGGCAATTCCGGCGGCTCGAAGCAGCAGCGAATCAGGGCCATTTTGGCATGCGAAAATCTGTGACGACTGGGTTTCTGTGATTGCCTATCCTTGTCTGCTCTTCCAGGACGTTGACCATGAACTTTGGGTATTTTAAGCGCGAAACTTGGCTGTTTTGTTGTTGGTTGTTGCCTTCCGAGAGCTCTATTTGTTGTTGCTCCAGGTCAGCTGATGGGCCCGACGACGACTAACGGGAGGAAAGCTCGGACTCACTTGTCGCGGAGCTTTCTTTACGGCCTTATATCACACTGCGGGGCTTCCCGTTTTTGGCCTGGCCAAATAATGATGCCATTTTCCCACTCTTATTTCAGCTGGACATTCACGTTTGAATACCAATTAGGCGCTTTATACGGATTACGGATTAGCAAATACTTGGCGCAAAGCATCCGTTCTGGCAAACTGACAAATAATTTAAGGGAACAAATTCGTGATAACAAAGAAACAGAAACCGCACGCAGCGAGAACAACAAACTGAATGGGAAAATGTGTTTTTCGCACTAAAGCTCAGCGCATTTGGCAGGTTTCCGCGCAAAGCTCTCCCAGGGGCTTAAAAGCAAAGCTCAGGGGAGATGCCGAGCTTTTCGTATCCCGCTTTTCATTAATAAAACGCGTTTAAATGGGCCATAAAAAAGTGTTTCCAAGGGTTGTCCGAAAAGTTCCCTGGCCTTCGTGTTTACCGTTATGCGACGCACAATTAAACACTTGAAGTGCAAAGTGTACACTTGACCAAAATGGAAAAAGTACACTGAAATAAAAGCAATGAACTTGAAATTATTCACTTTTCTGTATAAATGTAAAATTAAATAATATTCAAATGCCTAGGTAATAAATGGAAAATTAATTTAAATATTTTAGGCGAAAAAGTAGTTGATTCTTGTAGCTTACTTTTATTGATTTCGGTCCCACAGCTATTTTGGTGACATCTCTGTGTAGTATATTGAAATAACAATATAAAATAACGATATAAAATGAAATAACAATATAAAAAAAAGCAAAGAAATTCGAATTTTTTTCAAGTCTTACCTTTCTACTTTTAATATTCTCATTCTTTTCACAATTTATGTTGGTTTTATCATCAACGTTAAGAAACTACATTTAAGTATATTTTATTAAATATTTAAAATATTTATCAACATTTCTAAACATAAGAAACATTTCTAAACTTAAAAAAAACATTAGCTCTTGTCTTTAATGACTTTAGATAACAAATGAAATAATTTTTTGATTGTGTAAAGTCAAAGACGAGCGCTTCACACGCCAGTTCCGTGGGTTGACAACTTTATTAAAACCCCAATGGGGGCCCTCCTTCCATATGTCGGAGTGGTAAGGGGGCGAAGTGGACGTGCTTTATAGTTTCTTGACCGACGATGACGATCGATGATTTATTTGTATGTGCTGCTTATTTCTCCGACTTTTTGATTAATTACTGTGATATTCAAATATTCAAGTGTGTGGATTTAAACGCGCAAATATATGAACATGTGAATACAGAGAAACGTCCACGAAAAGAACCCAACAAATTTGAAGTTTCTTAAACAAAAAGAAATTATGTTTTCCTATAGGTTTATTTGTGGTATCTATCTTAGTTATTTACACTTGTATATATAAGTAAAATTTTGTAAAAATAAATATACTAGAAATCCAAAAATCTCTAGGGCTTTTATATCTCTTCAAAAGGTTTCTAGAAGTATGCATTGCCTTTTTTCAGGTATTCAGTGTAAATTTGTTTTTTGTTTTAGCAATGCCCACAAATTTTGTTTTTAAATTTTAATGATTTTTAAAGCACTCACATTTTCCTAAAGATATACCTATGACATATTCAAATGATTTTCGTAAATACTAAAAGAGTTCCACTCGGAACTGTAGACTTTTCTTGGACATTCCATCAAAAAAAATCCCAGTGACCGACGTTGGACTGTTTTCATTTGCTTAAAACTTATCCCATCGTTGAGTTCTGGGCATATTTTACGCTTTGTTTACTTTTGCGGCCAGGGATTAGCACCCTCTGCTGGCTGGTATCTAGAAGATGAATTAATTAGTGCTCGGCTTTAATGACTAGTGATTGATGAGTGGGAGTGGTCCTGGGGAGCGCGGAGGAGGAGGAGGAGGTGAAGGGGGGAGCTGGCAGAGGGTCACCGAACAGTAGCCAGTGGAAACTGGTTGACAGCAGAGGAACATCATCGGGCCAACAGGGAGCGATATTTTCATATTTGCCAGCGCGCGCGTAGGAAAACATCCCAAGAATGTTTGGGCGATCTGGTTTCACTTGTTTTCGAGTGAGTACTCGAACCTTGATTTGATTCATATTCGCGAAACGAAAGACTGCAGAACACGAACTTGATCGCGAGAGCAATCCAGTCGCCAGTCCAGACTCTTCCGCGCTCTCCAAACACCGGCTACACTTGTCCGCCTCAGGTGCGAAGCTCGCTCAGCTCCCCGAGCTTTGGCAGCGATCTCGGCCAGATCCGGACTTCAGTCGACTCTCAGCAGTGCTCGCGATCACTTGGGTCGGAGAAGCTCGATCAGCTCTCCAGAAACGAAACTGCGTCGCGCTCGCCTTATCCACCAGTGAATAAATATACCCAGAAATACTATATAAAACAAACGAACTGGCCAGCGCCCATCCGCCAATAAGGATACTCTTTTCCCTTAAAAAATAATAACACAAAATAAAAAGCTAAGCGGCAACGACCATCGCTACGACCATTCAACCGTTCGTTCGTTCAGTAAAGCCCACGCAAAGCGACATAAAAATCGCAAACACAAATCGTGATAAATTTTCGCTAAATTGTGCAAACGTTTTTCGATGATTTTGTCGTGTTGACTAATTAAAATTTGACGTGCATACCGAAACAAAACTCCAACTTCGACAGCCCTCGAAAGCGAAAAAAGCCAGTAACTTTTCGCGACGACACTTGGCAAGTGAAATAAATAACATACATATAGGTAATTTGTGTGTGCCGAACGAGATATACAATATTAAAATAACAAATAACTAAATGCAAACACAATAAATAAGTGTAATTAGAACTGCGCAAAATACTGAGAACTGCAAAAAAAGAGCGAGCTCACTGAGAATATACAGAGAGAGAGAGAGAGAGTACACCCCACCAACGCACGAGGAATGCTGTTATGAGGTGAGTCGCTGTCGATCATTACACTACGTTATAGTACAGTAGAACACCCCTAAACAGCCTTCTAACGCCGTAGATGCTTCCGCTCTGATAACCAATACCACAACTCTCTGGACTACTATATCCATACTAAAACCCAACCAAAATATTCTTTCAGCCGGCCTGAATTATTCAGATTGTGGGATAGCGATCTCCAAGTGGGCTTTACGACACCCGAATAGTGTGTGTCCCAGTTACACACTTGCGGGGGCGACGTGTGTGACTGTTCCAGATCCGTATATAGAACGGCGATCAGCCAACACAACACTATTCGATACTATTATGACTCAGCGAGGTATAGCTTGATCTGTACAACCTTTCGGCCGATCGGGCTAATTGGAAGTCATTTGCGAGAAGATCTTCCACTTTCTTCTCGACATTATAATGCCGCTCTTAACAATCTGCGGCGAGGGCCCCTTTGAATGGGAATGCAAATTAATAACCAATGGCCAATTCTAATGTTAATAAAAACTCGCAGCAGTCTTTATTGTTTTGGGGCGGAAATAGAATTTGAAGGCCTCAAACTCGCACTCAACAGAAAGCAAACATTTCTCGATGATGAGTGCCGTCGCAAGTTGAGTGAAAGTTGCAGAGAATCTTTGAATATTGTCTGCCAGCAATCAATATACATATATACGACTTAAGTTCTTTGCGAATTAGCATTGCAAATGCTGAATTTACATTAGCTCTGGCTTTAATTCGATTAGGAATTTCAAATTTATGGCCGATGAGTGGTTTTTTGGCCAAATATACATAAGTAATTGGCCGGAATATCGGCACATTTGAATTCAGGTTCAGGCTGTTTGTTATTAACAGCTTCGGATCGAAAAGCGACCCGAGAGTTACTGCTCATTCCAAAGCTGTCTCCAGCCAGATACTATATATTCCACGCTCTGCAGATTATATATCTAAAATATAAAGATGAATCTTCAAGAGAAGCTGGCCTGGTTCTTTGGCCTGAAGTCGGTGCGTTATGCGCAGATCTTCATCGTGGTGACGGGCGATCTGCTGGCTTTATCCAATCTATATCCCAAGCACTCCATGTACATTAGGCGTCCCTTTCTCCTCTGGGAGGATCTGGACGATAAGGAGGACCTGGATGGGCACAAGAAGCAGCATGAGGAGGACGACAACGTCACAGTCTCCGACTAATACTGATCCAGCGTTTCTAATTTATATTTATATATATTTTTTATGTGCGTGGGAGACGTTTTATGGCCATGCAAGAGAGATTCGATTCCACCGAGCCAACCTTGAGTGAGTTTCAATGCCAATGCCAGTGCCAGAGGCCCATGACGTCACTTGTATCTGGATACTCACCATACAGATACATGTATTTATGTATACGTACAGCCTTGTGTCTCTGTAGGTGCCTTGCTGAACACCTCGTTTCGTTCTCGTTTTGCCCGTTGCAGCCGGAGGATGCCCTCGTGAGCCTGTTCAAATGCCGGGACCAAATTAACTCGGCTCCTCATTAAGGCACACACAAAAATTCGAAAGTTTCGACCGCCGTCGTCTGGAAATAAACGTCAATTTAAAGCGCAAACAGGCACGAGGGGGCTGAGAGGGGTTTGTTGCAAAAAAATAAACTTAAAAAATGTCGAAAAAAAATATTGAAAATTCTCTCAAAAAGCCGCTTTTGTTGATGTGGCCAAAAAAGGTCTACAGCCTTGCCTTGTATGCAGTCCTACGTTGTGTTTCAGTTTCGTTTTTTGGGAGCTGCGTTTGCCTCCGTATTATCTCGTTTTCAGTTTCAGCTCTCCTTCGATATATTTTTTTTTGTAGATTTTTTAAGTCGGTTTTCGGGCTGCCGTTTTTGGTGTGCATGCGTCAAGGATGATTTGTATTTGTGCATAAGGCGATGTCAGCGTTTTCGATTTTTCTGTATTTTCTCAATTTTTCTGTATTTAATTTGTTTTCGATTTAGCTTCCTGCTTCGAGTCAGTGTCCGTCCGGCTTTTGACACGTACACCTACGAGGCGTTCCGGGGTTCAGTAATTAGTCACCGAGATCAAAGCCCAAGACCGCCCTGAGAGAGCTTGTTCTGGGAACTAATGCAACTGTTTGCTCGCCACAAACAAGCCTAACTCGGTTCTTAGATAACTCTTGTGGGGGGGCTTACCCTCTTGCCACATTCGATTTTGTCATGGCAATACTTGGTTTTATGGCATTGTTTAAACAAGAAGATTGTTGAGACTACTTTGGCTGTAAGTAAGAACTGTTCAGGAGGATATTTTTGATATCTATACAATTTTAAAGTGATTTCAAAACACGCAATTTTTTTTTAAATAATTTACATTAAGAGATAAGGGAGTATTTCTTTTAGGAAAGCTTATTTATATCTGTCTAATATCGTCATACATTTAATACAGTTTTTGATCAATTTGATTATTGAACTGTTTTTTAGAAATAGTATATGCTGAAAATCTCTATACATCGGTTAAAATCAGTTTATCAGTTTTAAAACTTACAATATTCCACGTGAAATTACAGATGAGCCTTTTCAATGTTACAAACATTTCATTGTGTTTATATTGAGTTTGCCAATTACCTATATTTAAATTTCTTATTATTAAATAAACCCACCAATAAACCCATTACAACCCAATTTTTAAAATTAAATATTTAGGAATCTTTAATTTTATAAAAAAAATATGTAGTATATAAAAACCATATGATTTTACACCATATTTTTTACACTCATGTGTAAATTGTATAAAAATCACACTAATTTTTGGCTTCCCGGTCCCGTTGATTGCTATAACCCACTCCCTAGTGACCTTACGCGATCGAATGGTGGCGACGCTCTTCGCGGCTCGCGTCGCACATTCACTTTGGCATCGTGCAGCTTTAATTGCCCATGGGGGTTCAACAGCCAAAGCGAGACAAAAGCCGGGCAAAACTCACTCAAATGGCTAAAAAAGCTAAACAAAACTAAACTGAAAAAAAAATAATGGAGAAAAATCAATGCCTGTCAATGTCTGTGGCGCAATCGGCCTGAAAGCGGCAGCGGCAGCGGCATCGATCGCTGATTGTTTAACTGTTGACTTAAGCGGCAGTGTTAACAAATTATTTGATTTTGGTCGCATTTGATTTAAGAGCAAAAACATCTGCGCCTGAGCCCGGCCTGGCATTGAGCCATTATTTCAGCGGAAATCGAATCAGATTGAACGGTAACTGGCATACGACACTTCGACACAGAGGCCTCTGCGGAAGTACTTGGCTCTCAATTGGGGCTTATGTTTTTGGCCAATTGACACGCTCGTTTGGCTTAATTTTGGTCTTTGTCGATCTGGCTCTCGGAGTTCACAGGCTGACCTTTTCGAGGTATATCGAGTGTCAGGCGAGCAGGTGCAACTCGATGCCCTGGGAAGCAGGTAAACGGGCTGGGAAGCTGGATGGGTTCCAGATCGAGCGGGTTCTGTTTTTTTGTGTTTTGTTTCGAAAGCGCTTTCAATGAAGACATTAAATTGATGTATTGGCCGATAGTTTCGCTCTGTTTAAGGGGCGCTTTCATCTCCGACGAGCCAATTTACGAATTTCCAAGAATCTGATCCGGGGCTTGGGCCGGGGCTCGTTCGTAGTCCGTCATGATATCACTGGGACTAGAAGCGACACTGCTACAGGCCCATAAATTAGATGTAAAACAGGGCCGACGAAAACTGAATCAATGATTATAGCCGAAAATGTTAATGAGACGCAATTTTGGTCTATGGTCGGTCATCATCACGTACCGCGGTCCCATCTGGAGTGGACTCGAGTGTACTTACCCAAATGGAGTAGTGTCTTATTCAAAGCGAAGATTTGTAACGCTTTCATAACGCAATAAGTCGCGAGCCACCCTCCGAATTCAACCGAATTACCCAATGGACGACATTATGCTCAGATGTATGAGAAAAGGCCATGTCGAAAGCGCATTTTGTATGCCAGTCGACAAGTTTTGGGCGGCTTTGATTCGCGGTCAACAACGTCAGCGGCAAAGGGAATGGAACCGAATCGAACTGCATATCAATGAACTCTGATTGAGGAAAATCATTGTCGATTTTTGAGTTTTATTATTAAATTCACAATAAAACTATAGTTTTATAGCTTTTATAGTTGAAATGCTGCATTACACACTCAGACAGGATAACAGTTTGTCCTTACTTTGGATGAAGATATAAGGAAGAGAACAAAGACACTATATAAAATCAAAATTATCATAAAGTTTGTTATATCAAAAATTATATCGATATTATTACGCCCAAACCAAACAAAGTTTTGGCAACCTCTTTATAATTATTTCCAATAATTTTTTTTAATATTTCCAACATTCCTAAAATAATGAATTCTCTATAAAATATGCCCCCGATAGTGATTTAAAAGCTCTACTACTTCGTGCAAAATCGCTTTAATTGGTTTTCCCTGCAGCTGGGGAATAACCACTTAATATGCAGTTAAATTTAATTGAGCTGAGACTTGAGTTTAGCCTTCTGCCAATCATATTGAAATCCCATCGAAATCGAATCTAACGCTGATCAATTAAACGATCGGCGAACTGAAATTAGCATAAATTACGAAGCCCCAGCTATTGCTACCGCTTGCCTGGCGGACGGATGGACAATGGCATTAATTACCGGGCCAGCAACGAAGGAAGGAAAAGTGAAACCATCCGGGGGTCTTATGCAAGGCGGAAGATCGAGGATGGCGGCGCAGGCACCGTTGTTGGTTATGACATGCACTACAGACCCAAAGAAGGCAGTCATCGAGAAAAGCTGGGAGCTGCGACTTTGGAGATGGAAGCTTTGAGCCAGCATCGCGTGCAAGCTCGCCCTTTTCCCACTCAGCGAGACACTCGATTTCCTTGGCTGCAGGCTGGCTCCGAGACTGAGTCTTTGGGATGAAGCTGGAGCTGGAGCTGGAGCTGGGAGATGAGCTGCCAATTCGGGTGACCTTTGCCACCGCGCTTGATTCGCGTTGCCGGAAACTTGGCTTGACGCTGCCTCCTTTATTGATTTCCCAGGGAAAGCCTCGGGTTTTCGTGGATTCTTTGCCCAATAATTGCGCACAATTTTTCGTTTTATTTTTCGGTTTTTACCAAATTCAGCGATAACAAGCGAGGAATGCAGCGGAAAGATGCTAACGTGATGATGAGCGAGGAGTGGCGCCAGGAGTAGCCCAATGGAAAAGGAACAGTCGTGAGAATAGGCAAAAAACTTTAAATAAAAAACAAAATCAAAGGGTAGTCGCATAGGAAAAATATGTTTTTCTCTATTTTAAAAAATTATTCATTAATTACAC
Source organism: Drosophila kikkawai (assembly GCF_030179895.1). Classification (NCBI taxonomy): domain Eukaryota; kingdom Metazoa; phylum Arthropoda; class Insecta; order Diptera; family Drosophilidae; genus Drosophila; species Drosophila kikkawai. The sequence goes on along the minus strand of NC_091728.1, from coordinate 24,847,549 downwards.
AGGAACACAAAATTAAACTTTGTGAAATTTCCACGAAGCATTTCAAGTTTTCCATGATATTTGGGTGCTCCTGAGTAAAAGTCCCATACAAAATTATTTTCCATCACCTACAGGTTTCGCGGTATACCTAAGAATACAAAAAACCTATGTTTGCCGACATTTTGAATAACGTGGCCTATATAATTGGACTTACCTTTATTATTTTTGGTAGGACCTACTCTCAATACATCACGGCACTACTAAAAAATGGTCCCAATCGTGGACCATTGTCCATGTCTTTGGAATTCGACGCCAAAGTTGAAACTCCCAAAATTTTCAACATTTCTGTTATGAAAAAACAATTCTGAGAATTAAATCTTCCATGGGACTAATTTTAAATTTTCATTGAATCTATTGCTCATTGTATTCTTTAATTTCGGTTTAAAGCGTTTTCATGAGGACATTTTATTGGATTTATTAAACGAATAAAACCGATTTTTTGGTTTTATTATCTACTACTATTTGCTGTCAAATTTCAAATAAGTCAAGGCAACCTATAAAATAGTAGTAGATTTGTTTCTTTTTATATATAAAATACATTTAGTTGTATATTAAATAAAAAGGTCTTCCGAACATAACATTTTTAAGACAGCTTAGTACCCAGCGATAATCCTTACATATTTAAGTTTAGTCAAAAAGAAAAAATGTATATTATATATAAAAAGAAACTAATCTACTACTATTTTATAGGTTGCCTTGACTTATTTGAAATTTGACAGCAAATAGTAGTAGATAATAAAACCAAAAAATCGGTTTTATTCGTTTAATAAATCCAATAAAATGTCCTCATGAAAACGCTTTAAACCGAAATTAAAGAATACAATGAGCAATAGATTCAATGAAAATTTAAAATTAGTCCCATGGAAGATTTAATTCTCAGAATTGTTTTTTCATAACAGAAATGTTGAAAATTTTGGGAGTTTCAACTTTGGCGTCGAATTCCAAAGACATGGACAATGGTCCACGATTGGGACTATTTTTTAGTAGTGCCGTGATGTATTGAGAGTAGGTCCTACCAAATAGGCCACGTTATTAAAAATGTCGGCAAACATAGGTTTTTTGTATTCTTAGGTATACCGCGAAACCTGTAGGTGATGGAAAACAATTTTGTATGGGACTTTTACTCAGGAGCACCCAAATATCATGGAAAACTTGAAATGGTTCGTGGAAATTTTTGGCTGTGTACCTGTGTTATTATTACTATTTATAGAACCTGTTATTGTAATATATATAATATATTTTATTGTAAGTAATTTTTATTGAAAGATAATTAAAGCTGATGTAGTCCTCATATTAGATTGTAAACATGTTTTACCATTTTCAGCAATTATATAAAATATAAACATATATAACAGAGTCATAAACTAATTTAATAAATAAATAAATCATACAAGTTATAAGACTTAAACATCGAAATCGAGCCAAAGTGACTGTACTTTTTATGGAACTTAATTTAAACTCAAAGAACTAATTTTATAAATAGGTTTGAATGTGCAACTATAAAATGCAAATTATAAATCCACAAATCCATAAAAATATAAATTTTTAACATAATTTTACCCCACACTTGTTAAGTATCTATCCATCTACTCTCATTTTAAGCGATTGTCGACCCTTGATGATCGATCGATCGATCTAAACTCTCTACTGTCAGATGGCCGCGATGCTGCCTAATTGATTTCCGTGCAGGTCGGGAGTCGGGGAGTCGCATAGCCATCAGCTACGAGTATGACAAGGCCAGAATCCAGCGCCGCAACTCTATATATCTATCTCGACAGCCATCTTCGATATACTTACACTCCCAGGGCTAATTATGAGTTCGAAAAGTGAAATCTTTTGTTTTCTTTCGCGCCCAGCGGCGATCCCAGGCCGCGGCGAGCGTTATTAATCATGCAAAAAAGCCAGAGAGAAACAAAGTAGTATACAGACATGTAAGCAAAGAAATTGATTTACATTTTTCGCCGTCTGGGAACAGCTCGCAGTTATGCTATCGACACTTGCCTTGCCGCCAAGTTGCACGCCAAAGTTGCCACGTAACGCTGCGCAGATTAACCTTCTAACACAGATAGTTAGTAGTGTGAGATACTCGGACAAAAGGGAGGCTTCCTCCTCCCAGATTCAGATACAGTTTAGCTGGCTAACAAAGCGTGAAAACGACAGCCAGAGCCGGGCAGGCGGGTCGGCCAGCAGCCACGAAAAACGATGACAAACAATGTGACCAAGTTTGGCATTGGTAGGCGGGAACAGAGACGTGCTCGCAAAAGGGGTCACAGAACGTTCGTCATGGGTAATTATATATATATTTTAGAGAGTTTAGAAACTTATGGAACTTCTACCAAACAGATAAAGTTGCTAAAATCGATTTAAAATTCTATAAAGTCCCCGGAAAGTGAAAGCGGAAATGAAAAGTTCTAGAATATGTACATATCTCAAAGTTCTAAGACAATTTGGATATCACTCCCCTCCCAGACACCCCTGCTTATGCCAGCTATTGAGAGTGGGCGCTGGACAATCGTCAGACAATCTCCGAGAGCGGGGAAGTTGTCATCGTCATCGTTGGGGCGAATGCCACACGTACATGCTCGTAGATGGCCGCTTAGATGTCTCTAAATGGGAGTAGCAATTACTAATTTCCTTAGTAAAGCGCTCGGCTCAGGGGGAATTTAGTTGTAAGACCTGACAATACCCACAACGAAAAGATAGCCCCCCCGTCTAAGCCTGGTCCCAGCCTGGCCCAAATGCGATTCTTCATTCTCGACTTGCGGACTCCTGGCCAAAGACAGCGCCGGCGCGTTCTTTGCCTGTCTGTGCGTCCTGGCCGTCTGGAGGGGCATTGGGTACTGGGTACTGGATATTGGCCATTGGGTATTGGCCCGTTGAGGCCTCAGCGGCAGCGGCAGCGGCATTCACTCACAGATGCCTGGGCATAGATATCGAAATGCAATTAAGTATTTGCCAAAGTCGAAGACGCGGACGAGCGCCACCAACAAAGCGGCCGCTGAGCAGCGGGGCAAGGCACGCATGGAAAAATGTGGCCAACGCTAGACAACAACGTCCAGTTGGACTCCAGAGGGAGTAGGTTCGAGAGAACCAGAGGAGCTCTCGGTGCCCAGAATTCCCCAGAGGGAGCAGGGGAACAGGCGGCTGCCGCAGAGGCGGACGGGACTGTGCTCTGATCTTTGCATAACATGGACTTTGAATGGCCACAGGGCTTGGCCATACTTACAAATTGGACTACACCTTCATTTTCACTTCTATACGAAAAGGCCGCGCTCGGTGTTACACAAGGAAAAATAAGTTTTACATTTTCAATGGAATTTATTAAATAAACAAGTGGAAAAGACTTACTTTCTATCTTGTATATTTAGTTGATGTCTTCTATATCTTATTTGGCTTTTCGACAAATATTCATAGGTATTAAAATTCATTTAAATTATTTATGTTCATATTTATAAACTAACTTTATGACAATTATATTAAATATAGAACTTGGCTATATAAAGTTCTTGTTTACGATTTTGGGAGAGATTTGGAGAGTCCTTGTGAACTGTATTGTTTCAGCTAGGTATTTGGTATTTGGTTTCAAGAATTGCTGTAAACATTACAGAGACCTACCTAAATAAAAAACTGTCATAACTGTATATATTTTTAAAATTACAAATAATTATAAAATGATGACACCAAATTGTTTTGAAAGGAATATATTTTATAATAGCAGAAGTTTCACCAAGTATGAACATCGCCTCACAAAATATAATAGCATAAAGTGTATTTCTGAATGATTGAGTCTTTTATAAATACTTGACATACCATGTTTTCTCCCAGTGAACCCCGCTTAACCCCAGAGGTCAGATCCAATCCGCGGCGCTGAGAACACACGCAAAGTGGGCAACTGGCGAGACTTTTGTTTGCTTTGCTCCGCACTTTTGGTTTCACTTCATTGGGATTGGAATAGGGATTGGAATGGGGACTCGAATGGGGATTGGAATGGTGATGGGGCTGAAGACTTGGGTGGGGTTTGGGCTTGGGGTTTCCTATCATTACCGCGCCGTGTTAAAGTTCAAGTTCAGAACGATTATTGTTCTAGGCGCTGAGCGGAGTGGCGGACCTTAAATTGTTTGCTCTACGCGCGATACTCTAATCCCATTTCCATTCTCATTCCCACATGCACGGGCGTAATTTGTATAATTTCGCATAATTTGTCTGAAATTTAGCCATCGCTACTCCGCAGACGCATGCAAATGCTGCGAGAGCTGTGAATGGTCGCTAGTCCAGGAGGGGGCTTCCTACTTTTTAGTTTAATTGAAAGACCCTGGGCCGGGGACAATTGCGGCTCTGCTGCCAGGTAGTACAGACCCGGCTCCAAGGTCCGCCAGGCGATACAAATTTTATGTTTATTACACCTTAATAATGCGTGTTTACAAACAAATCACGTTCATGGCGCAATCAACGCTCGGCAATCGGCATCGGGCATCAGGCATCGGGAATCGGACATCGGACATCGGCATCTGGCTAAGCGCCTGCCTCCCAGTCGCAGTTACAGTCTCGTCTCAGTCCCAGTCCCAGCCCCAGTCTCGTCTTGGTACCATTCCCGTCCAGCTGCTCCAGCCAGCTCTTCCCATCAACGTTTGCGGCGCACGCATGCGCACTCAAATTATATGGTAAAGGATTTTTATTGGCAGCTCGCAGCGTTTTTCCCTGCGCAGGATGGCCGCCGTATCTGCGTCCCAGGCCCATGATCGGACAGACGACCATTGGCCATTGATGTCTAGCCGGGCGATTGTGCTTGTTAGAGCGGAAAGCTGCAGTGCCCAGTGCCCATAGTTCAGCACCAGACTCTTGTCTGGCTCCGATTCTGATCCCTGGCTGGGGTCTGTAGAAGCGCGACCTGGAAGTAAGCCAGTAGTGAATGAGCAGCGGCGACGGCAGGTCCTTGTCCAGGTGCCATAATAGACAGGCATTTTGCACACGCCACAGAGCTCCCTATTATACTCTTTTCGAGAAAAATATCTGAAAATGTTTTTTGGAGTAATAAATATAAAAGATTTTAAAAGAAATCTTTAAAACATTACTGGATTATTTAAAATATATATTATTTAGGTTTATTTCGAGAATTGATCGAGGATTTTGTGTTATTTATTATTATTTAATGAAAGGTATATAATAATATTGTTAAGAATAGAAGCATATTTCATTTTTTATCAAATAACTCAAATTTGTTGACTTTTTAATTAAAAATAAGAGTATTTATTGTGAAATTTTGCTGCTTTTACTACTCTTGGCATAAAATATACCAAAAACCCCTTAAAATCTCTATAATATCAAAAATATATTACAAAGGTATCAACAATTCGTGCAATGCTAAATAGCCTCTCGTTTCGCAGTCTTTGCATGTGTGCGCTTGGGTGGGTGCGTGACCATGGAGCTGTTGTCTAAACTGGACGTTCTTCTGGGGGATCTCTGGGCCTGCTTGGATACCAGGCTGGGGCTGGCGGAGGAAGAGGCGGCGGCGGTGGGGACCGAGTGTCCTCGGGCATAAGGCATTGTTTAAGGAGAGTTTGCACTCTCGTATTCAAATATGAATATTATCGCGTTGGCTTAATCACAATCAATATTTCTACGGTTTTCTCCGCTCAGGCACTCCCCGCACATACTATGTTATATATATATTTATTTGAATTTCGTATGCATCCCAGGCACCCTCATCGTGTTTCTATTTTTGTAATTGTCAGAGAAAAGAAAACAAAAAATAAGAATAAAAGAAATACAATTTTAATAAAAGAAAAAACTCAATTCGATTGTGCCCACACCCGCCGAAACTTAGGGATCTGTCAGAGTGAGCGTTGGATTCGGAATCAGAATAAGAATTAATTGGCAATTATTCTTTTTACTGCTGTCATGTTAATACTCTTTCTACGGGTACAAAGAATGTAGCTAAAATGTGTCAAAATTGAAAATAAATTAATCTTCAAGTTGCAATAAGAAATATATAGTTGAGGAAAATGGTTTTAAGCTCAATTAATTAATTGAATAAGAACGTGAAATGCGTACCCAAGATGTAATATTTACAATAATTGGTATATTAAACTTAATATTAATACTTTATCTTATATATTAAGGCTCTCAAGCGAATTTCTATTGCAATACTTTTTATTAACTTACCAATTTTCTACTTCTTTAAAAAAGTCTAAAGATTTCCTTCGATTATTTCCTGCCAAATTGAATAACTAATTTATTTTTAATGCCACTTTCTTTCCACACTCGTCCACACTCGCATGTGAACAGTACAAAAAACATTAATATCAACCTAAAACAAATTAAACACGGACTATAAAAAGGCAAAAACCAGTCAAAGAGCTGCAAACTAATCACCGGGAAAATAATCAAATAACATGAATAACCCACGAAAGCAGACCACGAGAAAGAGGTATTGTTTACTCAGAGAATTATATTTCTTCTTGCAGCTAAAGTCCATTTACAATTGCCTAAAGTTAAATGGAAAATGCGCAGAGCTCAAACAGTTCGATGAGACTGTCGCTCACTTAGGGTTGCGATTCTTCAGAAGATTCTTCGCGAAGAAGCCCCAACGACAGGAGAGAGAATAGCAAAGACAGAGCGAGACCACATACAGGAAGTTCAGCAGGGATCAACAAGGATATACATACCCCCGCCAAGATGCAATTGCCCCAGCAAAGTGGAGCGACGAACGGAGGACCGAGGGTCAGCTTCAATCGGGATGTGCACGTGAAGCGGATAGGTCAGTGTTAAGTGCCTGCTCTCCCGACGCAAAAAAAAACATAACCCCAATAGCCAAACCAGAAATTAAAAACAAATAACCAACACGCGCAGCAGCATCAGCATCCGAATGAGAGCGGCGGCCACAAGGCTCCCTAATGACAAACTAAGCAAAAAGCCAGCAACCTCATCAATAACCAGCTAACAAAAAATTACTAACCCGCATCCACGTATACTACATCCATGTGTGTGTGTGTGAGTAGGCCAATTTTGGTCAATCAATGACGGACGCTAACAACCCACGCGAATGCAACTCATTAGCCCGGCGAGTTAGCCAGCGAGTTCTAGCGCGAAGACGTGGCTTTCCATCTTCGGTTGCATAAGAGCCTCTTCAGCTTTTCAGTTTTCTTTGTTGCAATTTGCATTTTTTGGCGAGGAACAGAAAAATAATAAACACAAGTAGCAAGCTATATATGTGGAGAAGGCGAGGAAAGAAAAACAAAAAGCAACCTCGCGCTGGTGGGCGACTAAAGCCAGAACGAATGCCAAAAGCAATAAAAATAAATATAATAATAACAAAGCCGCCCCAACAATAAAATGTAGTTTACCTTGAGAATAATCGCACACAGCACAGCATAGCAGCCACACATAGACGCCGAGTGGAGGAGAGCTTCCCTATGACTGTTTTAAATAAGTTGATATTTTATAAGGCATTACAAGTCGCCCAGCTTGGCCGAGTATCACTTTGCACATCCCATCTCCAGGGGAGAGGGCCTGCAAGGCAGAGCATCTGCATCTGCATCTGCATCTGCATCTGGAGCTAGAGCTAAAGCTAGAGCTGAAGCACAAGCTGGACGCTTTGTCTCCGACTATATTATTATTGTTATGATTATGTCTGGCAGCCGCGACAGCAACGACATGGGATTTATTTCATAGCCGGATTGAATTTATGGCAACTGTCGCCGCGATCCGTGGCTGCGGCGGAATGAAGAAATTAAAAATTGATTGTGACAAAACCTAGGCAGGCTAATTCCTTTCCATTTAGAACTGCCAAAGCCGGTTGTTCTCGCATTTCCTTATGGCTCTCTGGCTTGGCTAATTAACCGAAAGTCCTTTTCGGTGCGTAGATCTTAAATGGTTATGAACCAGATTTCCCCCAGTCGCGTAATTGCCTCAAATGGCTGCCATTTCGCTTAACTTGGCTTAATTGACGCAAGCGAATTTAATTGCAATTTGTGAATTGGTTTAGGCAAATGCTTCGAGGTTGTCCAAATGTAACGTGATTGGGTAATCTGCCGGCCAGGCGCGATTCATTAGTCCATAGCCTAGTCTGTCGAAGTTGCATTAGAGATGAGGTTTGTGATGTTAGCTAAACATCTTATAGCTTATAGTTTTACTAAATAAACTAAAGAAATATGTATAGCTTTTCAAATAAGAACAGTATTTAATTGTTGTATTTCTCTTAAAGCTAAACTCTACAATTTTGAAAGTTGATCAGTCTTGAAAACAAGTTCGTGGCCCAAGTCTTTTGATTCACCTCGAGACTTCCTTCATGGAAGCGAATAACTTGCTTAAAATAACCAAAAATCATTTGATGTTTAAATACTTTACAGCTAAAGTTCAGCTTTAATATTATAAAACAAAATCTCAGTGTAAGGATTTCGTGACGGATAAGGGTTTGCAATTAGCAGAGTAATCCCGCCAGTCACAAACGTTTAAAGTAATTTAGGCTCAAGTTAAAAAATTAATTTCAGCCTCTCTGTGTCTCTATCTTAGCCTCTATCTTTGCATGCAAATTAAAGCAATTATGTGTAAAACACAGATTTAATGATGATTTAATTTTGACGCAACAAAACAGCGAGATAAAGCGAAGAGGCAGCTGGAAAGGAAAATTATTCGCCCGCTGGGCACAAGGCAACATTTTTCATCGGCAAGTTAACATGTGAATTTTCTGCTAAATTACAGTGCAGTCAAAAGTCAAAGTTGTTGACTGTAAAAAAGAAAAACGAAAAAATCAACTAAAAGACGACTAATTTCAGCCAATTTGAGACAGCGTCGCTGCTACAGGTGAGCCTCGGTCGCACGGACGGCATCACGTTCAGCCTTGCGCAGCGACAAATTTGGCCAAGACGAGTCGGGTCGACAGCTGTGCTGCCTGATGATGCACTCACTCAGTCCGAGCTGCTCGAAGGCGGACAGGTGATGCGAGAGGGGTGCACACAAGGGAACAAGGCCAAGACTAGGCTGGCTCCTGGCCAAGTCGTCGTCCTTCCATCCGTCAACTGGCACATATAGTACCCGAGATTGTGTGTGTGTGCGGTGATGACATAATTTCAGATGGGCGATTAAAAAGGCGTTACGAGAACAAGTCCACCTCTAGCCAGTCAAAGTCTGATCGAGGTAGAAGCGTAGGCCTCTCCCGTACAGCGTTGCGTAAGACGCAAGGCATTTCCCTCCCCATTTCCCCATTACGATGCTCTCTAATGAGCTCTCGTACACATTTAATTAATTAATTTAATTAGGCAGAGAGCAAGTCATTATTATGGGATTTGCTACGACGTTTCCTACTGCTCTCGTGCTTTTGGCTTTGGCGTTCAGCTCCACATTTGATTTGGCTTTCCGAGTGCCGAGTGTCGAGTGCGAACTTTGTCAAAGTCGCAACTGGTTTTTTGGGTCTGCTCTCGTGCCATCTTTGGATCTTTGGGCTGGGGTTGGGGATGGGAAGGCTGCTATTAAAATGCCATTTATGCTTTTTTATTAATTCATCATTTGCATATATTTTGTTTTATTTTCGTATTATGTCTCTACGCGCGCTGCGCAAGAAACTTAATTAATAAGTCTCAATTTTTGGCTTGCCTGCCCACAAATTTCGCACTATTTTCTCGCTGTTGTTCAGTTGTTTCTGTTGCTGTTTCAGCTTTTTATTACCATTTTTTGTTGTATTTTTTTCTCGAGTGACATTGGCGTAGGCAGCCGCAGTTGTTGGCCGCCCCGCTCGGCTGAGATTGCTTTCAGTCGCTTTTGATATTGGACTCAGTCAGGTTCTTAGCCGCCGCCTGTCATTCTTCTCGTTCCGAAACTGAAGTGCTTGTGTCCAGTGACAACATAGAGGGAGACGCCTGGGGGAATATATATACCAGAATACATATTGGAGGTAAATTCGTCTAAATGGAGTTGTCGATCATCGAAATCCCCAACCTTAACTCCAGTTGTCGCAAATACAGAAAATCACTTCGAATTGCAGACGATTGCGTCATTTGTTTATCGAAATGTGTATTGAAATGAGTCGCAGATTATTTTTAGAGCTCTTTAACTCTTTTCCGTCGAATGTTTCGGTTTTCTTTGTGCTTTTCGGTGATTTGTTATTTGTTTATCCGCTCTCGCCCAGCGAGCGCTTTGTAGCTGTTGCTGTTGACAGCTGCTTAGGGGGAGAAACAAGTTTGTCGCCCGAGCCTTTTGTATGGGCGCCATTCTTTAGCGAAAGTTCCCCTTCGCATTTGCCGTTTGCCTTTTGCCTTTTGCCCTGCGGAATGGCCAGCGAGCAATTTTAATTGGACAGTTGCAGGTCCAGCCTCCTTATCCCCTGCAACACGCTGATTTGCATACCTCGCTCCAAGGACGCGGCGCGCCGCTTTTGAAGTGATTAGGTCCTGCGACTCCTGCCTTCGCGGAGGAGCATTAAATTATTTTCATACCGAAAATAAATACGACCTGTCCAGATAAAAGCCGAAGTCCGATCTAGGCCCTTAAATGAAATCGAAAGTGCGCTCCGGTTAATTGAAATACCCCATGGCAGCCTACGCAGCTCTTTAGCAAGCCGAACCTGCACTGCAAAAAAATTAAGTGAAACTTGGAATCATTAACAACTTCTTGACATCTTACCTGACTCTTGCCTTTAGAGCTATTTTCTATAGTAATTATTGAACCTTGGACCCCATTAATAAGGCATTAATGTGCCCCTTGCCAGAGATTCCTCCGAGTGCATGCCTAGACCAGTAGCTCGGGCTCAGAGGCGGGCGAGGAATGCGGGTGAGCTCCCATTTAGCGAACTGCCTCGACCTTATCTTGTCACTGACATGGCCAGCAGCAGGGGATAAAGCATTTTAGCCAACTAAAACGTTTTGCCAGCTACGTGGAGTGGATTGCAGAAAGAGCTAGAGCTGGAGCAGGCTCTTCCTCTTCTGTGGTTGTGGTTGCTCTTAATGAGGCGGACTGGAGGTCGCAACAGCGGCATCATCACAATTACTGAGCGGTATCATTAAACTAAGGCAAAGTCAACGGCGACGACTTGCTCCTGGCAGCGGCGTTTTGCGGCAAGTGAAAGTCGCCGCAGATTTCATTATTTATATGAGCCGAAATTCGGCTGATTTTTTCTTATTACTTGTTTTTTTCTGCTGGTTGTGCGTGGCTTTGAAGTTGGTCAGTGTGTTTTTGCCGAAAACCGGAACCGAAACCGAAACCGAACCCAAAACTGAGCCCCAAACACACAAACTTGCAACTGGAAAGGCGCTGGCCAGGGGCAGAGACCAGTTGGAAAAGTGGATCAGATGCTTTATCGCCGCGGTGGCTTTTCCAAAGTGGAACTTATTATGGGCTCCGGCTCCTTATGGGCTCGAATCGAGCTGGTTAGGATGGCGTGGCCGCATAAAGTGGATCAATGATTAGATTAATGAGTGCCTCTCAGCACTCGGTAATCAATCAAATGCTGTACTCACTGCCTGGCTTGAAAAGCACCAAAAAACCGCCCCGAGATGATTGTCTTCGGGGTCTATGGGAACTCTGTTTACGGTTGAAGCTCTTGAGAGCTCTTTGATGCTGTCGCTTAGTGCGAATTTATGTTTTCCTGTTGCCTCCAAAATAATACAAAACACTGCGCCGATATAACGAGAAAGATATACAAAACGCCGCCGGCATGCGAACGAATGAACGAACGAACGACCGAAACCTTGTAAGTTGGCCAAGATCGAGCCATCATGGGAGCTCCGAGAGCTGCACTGCATTTCACCTTGACACATATCGCCTGACAGCTGATTGCAGTCGCAGATGGATGTGTGTGCAGTTCCTGGGAATAGTTTCAGTACCTGGAGCACCGCTGCTGCCAGCTCCCATCTAAATCCCATTCGCAATCCCATGCCGTTAACGCTAAACCAATTTGGCACACGACACGCCCAGCTCTGTCATTATTCATTGTTGTTTGAATTTCGATTAGCCATCGGTGTCACTTTGCCATTTTGCAGCACGGCTTAGATTCGGATTCGAATCGGAGCGAATGTGGGAGCGGTTCTTGGGGCTCCACTTCTCTGTTCACGAATGTGACAGGTTGTGCAGGTGAATGGACACTGCTCTGTCGAAAGCTGGAGCGGCACAGGTTGTGGGGGAACGGCTAGGGGAAACAGAAGTCCAGTTGATCTCGGGGCAAGGTCAGCACAGAAATGAGATGGCTCCGCTGATCTGAGATCTCGGCTCAGAACTCTAGGTTCTGAGATGTGTGTGCTACACGGCAAAAAATTAGATTAAGTTTTATGTTCATTATAATATATTTTACACAAAGTCAATCCGGTTCTTGTAATTAAGAATTTAACTAACACGTCAGACTGCAAACAGAAAAGTACATTTGCACATTTAAAAACTTAATAAATATACTTACTAAACATATCATCATAATTAGGTAACTGAATAATACATATATACTTTTCCTTTCGATATACATTCCTAATCGCAATCAGATCACTTCCAACTATTTCTCTGTGTGCAACTAGATGAGTTGGCCGGAAAAAAGGGGCTGACTGGCTGACTGGAGAGATCACGCATCTCGGCCGGCACATCTCGTTCTGGCCAGCCGCGATGATGATGCTCGTTTCGGCACGTTTTCCTTGGCGTTTCTGTTTCGTTCTGCTGGCCCCTCTGCTGTTCCACTGCTCCGCTGCTCTGTTGTTTTCGGCGTATTAAATAATAATGATTATGAAAGAACAAAAAAAGTGAGGAAGTGGAGAGGAATCTTTATGAGAGATAGATCAACTGGGACCGCAGCAGCCTCTTCAATGGCCATTAGCGCTTACAGCGCCCGATTACAGAGCAGGCGTTCCACAAGATCTCTTGGCATTTCAGCGTTTCCCCGGCATCAAGCATTGAGGGCTCCATCTCGGACAGACGTGGGCTAGATCCATTGTCAGACGGCCGGCAGTCTCTCGATCTGAGAGCTCCACCGAATCAGTATGGTCCGGACGGGACGGGCTGCCTTATTTAGCGACTAGTAGTTGGCAGCTGGCAAGTGTGAATTGGCCACAGCTGGCCGGACTGCCTGCCAGCCTGCCAGCCTGCCAGCCTCTGCCAGATATTACATCATCGCCGGGCTAATGTGCTAATTTGTCTTTACATGAATGCCAACTAGTTCGCGGAACTGCCTCTGCAATTGTGTATTTGAACCCTGTAAACCTCCTCACTTTTCATACACACAGAACTAAAACAATAGCAGTTCTATAGCTCACATTTTAATGATATTTATAGACTTTTAAATATTAAATAATGTGCAGAGAGTGTTGATATGTTGAGCTTTCAAAAATACAATGTATGCCAGTAGGTGCTGATGAAGATGTCTTTCTGTGTACATCCGAAACCTTCTTTAAACAAATATCATACGATACATATTTTACTTCCTTTTGATAAATATTTAACATTGTTTTTACAAGATATTTAATCAATTTTCACCCTTTTTTATACGAGCAGGCAAGCGTCCCAGTGAATACGAGCCACCGGCTAACCTGCAGAGTTACCACCAGCTCCCGCCGGACATCGATCCCGCGGACATTCGCAAAGAGGCTGCCTTGGTGATCGCCCAGGCGGGCCGGCACCACAGCAAGGCCGAGAACGGCGACCAAATACCCAACTTCCGGAGCAAGCAGCGGCGCCAGAGCCAGCCCAGTGACTTCCATTCTCTGCCGACGCGCCGAAAGAAGGGCAAGCCGGTCGCCCGCAGTGCCAGTGACGCCTCCACCAAGAAGCCGGCGGTCAAGCGTCCCTCGATCTTTGGTCTCTTTAGCCGCAAGAGTGATCCCCAATTGGACAGGGATCCCAGGTTTGAGGACGGCGGCGCCAGACGACTAGTGCGCAGCAAGAGTGATGTGGGCAGCAGCAAGATAGCAAGGAAATTGGAGGAAAAGGCACACGGCAACCAGTCCCAGTCCAAGCAGCAGCTGAGTCCTATTATAGAGCAGGCACAGCGCGAGGACTTCTTCGAGAAGGACTATTTCCGAGAGCGGGAGCGCCGCAAGTCAGACGCCGTCACGCCGCGCGAGAAGAATGAGAGCGGTCGCGGCCTGAACGAGCTGCTGGCCAGAAGTCGCTCCCAGGCGGAGCTAGACGGACCCCTGATCTCGAGCGGACCAGGACAGGGTACAGGAACAGGAACAGGACCCTCTATTTCGGCGGGAATCCGCGACCGAATCGAGACACTGCAGGCAAAGTCCGGTGAGAATATGCACAGTTCCCAGCAGCCGGCGGAGCGCCTGCCACTGACCAAGGGCCGCACCGTGGACGGCCTGGTCAAGCGCTTGTCCATGGAGCGCTTCTCCCCGCAGCCGGTGATTAGCCAACCGGCCTTCTCGTACATACGGCCCAATGAGGGCATCACCTACGCCCAGCTGGATCTGGGCGAGGAGCAGGTCCGGCGCTCGCCCCTGGACCGCGACGTGCGCACTCCGCAGCGGGAGTTCGCCCCGGCCAGGCCTCCGCGGGCCAGCGATGTCAGACCCAGTTATTCGCCGACATCAAATGGCGTTCCACTGGCCAGCAGCCGGCCCAGTCACTCGCCGTCGCCGTGGCAGCAGCTAAGTCCCCGGAATCTGAGCGACGAGGACGAGGGTCTGGGCTATGAACCCCGGAAGGTGTACTACGATGACGAGTTTTCGCGGCGGGCAGAACCGCCCATTGTTCCGGTCATACGGAGCGTGAGTCCCTCCCCATACCTAGATGAGCTGGGCTACCGCAGAGCCCAGCTGGAGACCCGCATCCTCACCAGACGCTTCGGCGAGGGAGCCACTTTGGAGAGGAACCGAGAGGTGGGCAGACCCACTCCCGAGCGTGAGCCAGAGCGCTTCCATCGCCCAGTTCGCCAGGAGCTGTCCAGCGAGTATCCGCCTGAGCGCTCCCAGGTGGACAGCGGCTCCACGCTGCCCCGCATGGAGAAGACCTCACGTTACCGTCACACCAAGTACTACGACGACGGACTAGGAGGTGTAAAGGAGACCTACGTGCGGGAGACTCAACGGGATGGCCAGGTGCGGGAGTCGCGACATCGCGAACGCATCGGGGAAAGGGAACGGGACTACAACTCGGCGGATCGACTGGAGCACGAGCCCAAGAGCCTGGACTCGCAGCTGACGGACCAGTACCGATCCTCGCCGGAGCTACGCGCCCAGCAGACGCTGCAGCGGGAGGCGCGGGAGCCGCAGGACTACTGGCAGAGCAGCCTCAAGCGGGACAAGCTGCAGCAGCGCAGCTTCGACAAGGGTGACTCGGGCATAGAGAACGACTTCCGCAAGGAGTCATTCAACGGAGACTTGACCACAAAGTAAGTAAGCCCTAAAAATCATTATTTTTAATTTTTATTTTATTCTTCTAGAGATTAACATATTTCTCTTATTTTGCATAATAAATATCTCGATTTCGCTCTTTCTCAGATGGCGCAAACGCACTGTTCATGATGACATTCGCGCCTGCGATTCCTTTCTGCGCAAGGAGCGGCGGGACAGTGCCCAGCAACGCCAGATCCAGCGTCAGGCGGTGCCATCTCGACTGCGCCGCGAGCACAGCTACGTCTACAGGGAACGCTCCATCGACGACGGCTCCCACTTTGATCCGCACCTGGACAAGTATCCGGTGGCCACCAGCACACTGCGTCGTCGCGAGCAGCACTCTCAGTCACAGTCCCAGTCCCAGACCCCGAACCGCGAGGAGTCCAGCACTCTGAAGCGGAACAAGAAGCTGGGTGGCTTCGAGAAAGTCAAGCAGTTGTTCACGAGTTCAGCTGGTGGGGCCGGTAGCCATGGCGGCAGTGGTCGAAGCAGTGGCAGCAACGTGTCCAGCGGCAAAAAGGATCGGATGAGCAATGGGAATAGCAGCACGCTGAGTCGTCGCGACAAGGAGAAGGAGAAGGAGCGGGAACGGGAGCGCTACATGGTCAGAGAGGAGGAGATGCGGTCGCGGTATCGCGAGCATCACACCGAGGAGGCCTTACGCGAACCAAAGGTGAGTTTTGAGAAAATGTTGGTTTTTTATTTCAAAATTTCAAGCGAAGATCGATAAATACACATATATGTGAGTTTACAATTAAAGATATTCAGTTTAATTTATCGGACTTTTTGCATTTTGGTGTAAATATAATCTGAAAAAGGGACCAATAATTATGTTATTTCAACAATTCATTATAAAACTTTTACAATTCTTGTGAGCAATATAAAATACTGTTTTAATTTCGAATAATTTTCCCATGCAGAATAAAATTAACAGCAAGTTTTCCGTTATATTTAATTTTCATGTCCGTTTTGAACTTGATTTCTGGTATATAGCTTGGTAGTATCTTCAAGTCAACGCTGTATTCCTTAACGAAATAGCGTTTATTCTAAGAGAAAGGGGTTTTTAAATAATATATATCGTTAGAAATAATATATTACTAACCATTTTAAAGGGACATTCCACTGGAAAGTTTGAAGTTCGACGCACATCATTGGTTAAAGTCCTCACTATATAATTTTTATGCTGGCTTTGTAAAAGCTCACAGTAATCCATATCCATTGAAATATAGTCTGCAGCAATCGAATCTCGCTCTACGGACAATAAAAAGTGCCCCTTAATGTCATTGAGGTCCTTGGTTAAGGCAAACTCCACAGTTAATGCACTCCGAGACTTTTCGTTGATTTGGCAGCTCACATTTTGCAATAAATCCGTTGAAGTCAGGCACTGTATTTGCGTCAAGTAGGCTCGCATCTATATTAATTTGGAGAATTGTTGTTTGTTTTTTACGGAATTTAATGGACTTAAGAACTTCCACCGACCTTAGCCCCAGCACTCTCCGAAACGAGGGCCAAGAAAAAAAGCGTAAACCAAGGTGCTGAACTTTTGATGTACATTTCAGGGAATTACTTTGTGTGGACTAAATGTTAAACCTTTATTCAGAACTTTGTTTAATGGAGAAATTTAAAATGTTATTAAGCTATATATACTTAGATAAATATCAATGCTTTCATTAAAAGCTTCAATGGCTGGAACGATCAACTATTATTTAGCGGAATAAATATATTTACCAAGCTAAGTTAATTTATTATATATTCATGAAAATCCAACAAATGTATATATATGTCAAAATCAAGGAAACTCTGCGGTTTCACAAACCGATATTCTTGGCGTTTCTGAAACCACAAACCCCTTTGGCCTAATGCCCAATTGATGGCGCCAGCCCTAGGTCGTTAACCCCGGCGGAGCTAGCCAAGATCACCGAGTTTTTTCGGGCTCATTTGGTCATGGTCGGCTATTATTAATTTCGAATTAACGAAGACTTGCCCCGATGGGTCTTACAACCTGGGGGAGTAACTACCTATGGGTAGATCTAGGAGTAGCAGCACTTCCTGCTCCCCAGAGCCTGAGTTCGTGGGCGTTGCTGTGCGGCCGAAAATGGTCAAGACGTTACTTCCACTCGAGAGGGGAGACAGATCTCATCCGCGGGGGATTCTTTGGGTGCCAAGACCATAAAGAAACACTCGCGACTGTGCTTAAGTAATAAACGACAACTGGCCAAATAGAGTTGCCAACGGAACGGGGCAAAAACGTCAAACCATTCAGCGACGAGGCGTCGTATAAATTGTGAGCAAGAACAAAAGCCTTATAGGAGATATATGTATGTATGTATGTATATTGGGGAGCCCACGCAGCTGCTGTCACTCTGTCATTCAGGCAGCCAGTCAGTTTGTCACTCTGTCAGTCCGTTTGTCAGTGTGGCAGTGAGAAAGCCGACAGCAGCGACTCCGAGCCAGGGCGGGGGAAATTGAATAAACTGGGCTTAGATTCGGATGCGAATTCGGTTCGCTTCTGGGCCCAGAGATTCCAATGCAAAACGCTTTGCAGCTACTGTTGCCGAGGTGTTGCAACAGCCACTGCAACTGCAACAGTTGCTGCTGCGTGCCTCGAGTTAATTTGCAATGCTTGAGCGGATTTCTTGGCCAAAGTCTTAGAGGGCCAGAGGATGTTGCCACTTTTCGTTCTGCCGGATGTTCCATGTGGGCGGCCCAAAATGCTTGCAATCACAGTCCAGCCCAAGAGCAGATTTTATAGAGAGACAGCCCAGGTCCATGCTGCAGGAGTCCCATTGTTTTTTTTTGGCCAAGGAGCAGAAGTCACGGAGCACGCCAAGGTGTGGCAACCGAAAATTAAGCTTGCGTGATAAAGGCATTTATAAGGCATCTTTCCCCGATATGTTATATGCCGCTGTCCGGGACAATGCGCCGCCATTATTCATTGGGGAACTGAGGCCCCCAATAAAAAAGCATGCCGCCACCCGAAGTGTGTTCCGCAGAAATCTTTAAGTGCTGGCCATTCATTCCAAAGATTCTTCTACATGCCAAAAAAACACAAACACACACGCGAGAGGGAGAGAAACCCGAACGAAATTTGTGTCAATAATTCTGTTAGTTTATTTATGGGGCCCCAAGTTGGCCATAAACTATATTGGGCATATATTGGTTCTGGGCTTAAATACATATATTTGAATACATAATTACTTGGTGGGTGCGTAATCTCGGCTTTATTGTGCGACATTCCGATATATAGCTGTGGCGGGTTTGGCACCTGAATCTAAAGGTTTCTTTTAGCCCAATTGAAATCCAATATAGCCAATCACCTGCCCAGTACCCCAAATGTCGTGTGTCTGTCTGAGGCCTAATACAGTTTCAACCGCAACTGGGCCAAAACGCGCCGCCTCGCAATTGCATTCGCAAATAGCAAAACGAGTTTTCTTACCAGCCCCCAAGCTGCCCCTTTGTGAGGTGATCTCACAGCCCTCCAGTTCACCTCCCTAAGCGCCTAAAGGCCACCTGCTCCACATTTGTTGCTTGGTGGGTTGGCGCGGGAGGCGACCTTTGACCCGAAAGCGAAAGCAAAACGGGCAATAAATTGGACTTAAGCTGGGGAAGATAAATATAAATATAAGAAAATATCAATTTACAATTATTTAATCGTAATTTGAGTAAATATTTTGAATAAAATATGGAAAACTAGATATAAATTGCCAACTTATGCTTAATTTTATACATTTCCTATCCTGCAGACTATCGATATCTCGATGCGACGCCGATTGTCCACGCCCAAAGCTAGTCCCCTGCTGGTGAAGCGGAGTCCCGCTGACAAGCCGCCCAAGAAGCAGCCCAAGGCCAAGGAGGCGGCGCCGGCCAAGGTCGAGAAAACGAGCTGGTTCAGATCGCTGGACCGCCGGGCCAAGAGCAGTCCCAAGGAGGTACGTTTTTTTTTATTATATATTTTAAACCTTAAAATATTTTACAACTACATATTCCTAAGCAGCTCAATGTATCCGTCAATGGACACAGTGAGACCACTTCCAGCCTGAAGAGGACCAAACGCAACACGACCGCAGCGCCGGCCAAGAATCTGCGCTTCTTTGGCGACACAGATTTGGACTCGAATCCGCCAACCATTTCCAAGGCCACCAGCATGCCCAGGTGAGATATTGTATATTTGACTTGGCGCTACAATAACATTAATATAATATATAATTTAATATGGAACACTCTCCAGGAGTCGTCCCTCCCTGGGCCAGTCAAAGCATTCGCAGAGTGCCTATCACCTGGATCGCAGTCCGCCGCCACTGGCCCGCGACTATCGCCACACGCTCGCCGGTCAGGCTGCGACATCGCAGGTCCAGAGCCAGAGTCACAGCAACGGCAACAGCAGTCGGCAGAGGGCCAGCTCCATGCAGCACCTGGACAATGGACATGGCAGCGACGAAGTGGACTTCCGCAAGCGGCGCCACTACTCGCGTTCCCGGGAGCTGCACGACATCTCCGAGAGCGGCTCAGAGCCGGAGCCGGCGGAGCGACACAAGAGGAGCAGCACGGCGGGCCAGCGAGCCATGTCGCTGGAAAGATCGGTGGATGGACCACGTAGATCCGAGGATCGTCCCTTGCTGCTGGGACCTCCGAAGCCGGCCCGCAGTGCCGAGCGACGGGGGCTGCTTAACAGCTTGGGTCAAGAGAACCTGGGCTTTGGCAGGTGAGCTCGGATAGATTGGGATCTTGTTTTTCGGAAAGTATATGAATCTTCTTGCAGGGATCGCTATCCGGCGGAGAGTTCCGGCACTGAGGGCGAGTCGAGCCTCCACAGCCAGCGCAGCGTGGTTTATCTGCATGCCACCACGGTGGGTGACATCCCACAGCCATATAACCTGCGTCGGCGCTCAATGTCGCGCGATGACCTTCGCCGGGTCAAGGGCAATCAGTCACCCCCGCAGCCACCGCCACTGCAGCCGATGACCCGGACAGTGTCCCGGTCCGTCTCCATGCTGGCTCCCTGGAAGCCCAAGCACATCAGCGAGGGCTACGAGATCAACTACTCACAGGAGCAAAACAAGAGGGTAATGTTTCTTAAAAAAATTAAATAATTAAATCGGAAAAGTTGTTAAGTTATAATAGAAGGTACATTTTATTTAAATGGTCTTTTGGTTGTTTCTTGCCTAGAAAATATAAATATCTAATAAAGATATTCATATTTCAAGGAATATTTATATTCTTATTGTGTAAACTAGCATAATTAATCGCTTTCCTAGGCACCTGCTAAACTTATTAAGAATTCCCTAATCAAACGTAATCTGTGAAAGAGAAACCTCTAAGCAGGCTTGTGTATTCTAGAAATGATAATTTAAGTTTTCTAGTTGATAAGCTTCTATAATTTGCAACTGGTTCTGGGGGGCCATTAGCTGAATAAAGTTGATCAAGAAATCATGTCGAACCAATAAGCTAATGGAATTCCTATGAAAATATAGTAACCGGTGAAAGAGATTGAATAAAAGGGGTTTTATAATTAGATTTATCATAATTTTAGCATAAATTATTTAACAGGAAAACTTGGGAAATTATTAAAGAAAATCCTCTGATGTTCCTCTCTATTATTAATATTCCATCCCTAGATGTCAACACTGCCGCGCAAGCCTCCACCACACAATGGAGCCACCAGTGCCAGTACCCTAAGCCGGCTGGGCAGGAAGAACGAGGCGTCAGGGCGACGCTACCACATGGACAGCTTGGATCGGCCACCGCCACCGCGGTCTGTGCTCTCCGCATCGAATTTACGCAGCGCCAAGACAAAGTGAGAGACCCAGGACAGAATCGGAACCTGGACAGGACTCACCGGTGCTCCAAGTGTGGAGGTCTCGACCCCCTGCCCTCCAACCACACATAGTTGCTAGTTGTAATCCTTAATGCGAACTCGATCGAAACGTACTTCTAATCACTTCACACGATGGAGGCAGCAGCACCCGCATCCCGCTGAGATGGGAGGCGAGGCGCGATGCCTTCGCTTAGCTGCGTAGGAATCCTTTAACCTTTGTTGCAATTCTCGTCATATTTTTTAAATGTGAAATGTATTCGTACTCCAGTAATAATTATAAAATAATAAAATATCAGACTTTAACTTAAATTGTTATTTATATGAGTTTATTAGGGATTTCGGGCATTAGGGAATCCTGAAAGCTTTTAAAGTGGCCATTATAAGTTGAGATTTATAGCATTTGGGGGAAAAACAATTGTTTCTGTACAATACATACGCTGTCAAATACTTGCAATAAGTCTAGAAATAAGGCACTGCAATATTGCTTGTGTTCGAAAGCGGTGCGAATATAGATAGTTAGATAGATATAGGCGGTTTATCTGTTCGAAAAGGCTATGAGTTTTCCTAAATCCGAACTCTGTTGTTTTGAAGATAGGTAAGTGGACAAGAATATTGAGTTGAATTAAAATGATCATCCTAAAGCCCAAAAGGGCGAATTGTGGACATATGGTTTCAGTAAAACAATTTGTATTCCGCTTACTATGAGTCCATAGCTTACCAAAGGAGGTTTAATATTCCACTTTTGTATATTTTTTAATCGAAAACCTTGAACAAACCGTCCCCAATTAAGTACCAAATTATTTTAAGCTTTTGTCACAAAATTTAAAAAGAATTGCACGTTTTCTGGACGCACTTTAAATTTAAGTATCTATTTCGGGAAAATCGGCAATGAACAACTATTTAATTTCATTTTAAATAATAACTTTAATTATCCTTAAATTAATAAATTTTGTATATTCATTTAGTTGTTATTTATAATTATTATTCATATTATTAATATTAAATCGCCAAAAAACTGAAAATTGGCTCGAAAAAAAGTACCAGATCGTCAGGGAATGAGTGACCAGCATTGCCAGACTATTCGGTACAAGCGAACAGCGTTGCCAGACTGCCCGTGAAGGAGCGACCAAAAGTACCAGATCGTGTCTAATTTACCAGTTGCTCTATAACCTAACTAGCCGAGTTAGCAACCACGGTCCGAAGGCCGCCAAACTGTGAGCAGTGCATGTCAAACTGTGAGTAGTGCTTGCCAAACTGTGAGCAGTGTTTAATTTCCGAAGGTATTCATCTGCTGACCGATTACCGACCAAAAACTAACCCACTAAACCCAGCCATCCGTCACGCCCACCGACCGAGAGTGCATAAAAAAATATGTGCAAAAAGCAAAAGGGGGAGAACTCAGCATAAATTATTTTTCACGCAGCTAATAAATTATTCGCAGTCACTCAACACCCAGCAAAAACACATTTCCGCCGGCACGCTTTCCTGCAACAACTTTCGGGCTTGCAGTCCTGCTGTCCTGCAGTCCCTCAGCTTGACTCGCCTCGTCTCGATGCTGCATTTTCAAGGATAATTGCGAAAAATACGGGCTCTCCCCCCAGTCAACTTTTCCTGGCGTTGCACACTGGGCTTTAATGGCATTTAAAATGGGAGATGGAGATATCTTGGATTTTAACGGGTTTTTTGAAAAAAATCAATTGGGAAAAATAAATTATGATTTGTTGGGCCTTGAATATTATGTTTATTCATTTTATTGTATTAAAGCTTTGGAATGGAAAGCAAAATTGATTGATTTTGTTAAAGTTAGGCCTTGTTAGAATACAAACATTAACTCTTTAGCTAGTTATTCATTTTTCGGAAGTGAAAGTAATCAATATATATTGATTTTAGATTCAGACTTAACATGTACCTTAACACTGAATACTAATTACATTAATTTGACGTTTATTTCTTGCCAATAAACCAGGCATCTTAGCCAGAGTGCGACGGGAAATGGGCTGTTTTGGGGGCGGCGGCGGTGGTATTTTAAAGTTCAGCAATAAATTTATAGCCTCGCTCGGGGCATTTGTTTTTATATGGAAATCCGCCGGCAACCGGCTCCTAAAACTATGCGCAAAATAAGCAGGAGCGTAGGAGTAGTGGCAGCAGTAATGAAAAAATTGCTTCGAGAATATTTTCTTGGAGTAAACAAGATTTATTTGATAAATTTTCTCCTCATCCGACAATCGAGCTCCAGGGAGAGGGTACTGCACTGGGCGAAAAGGGGGTTATTAATCCCGACCATTAGCCATTTAATCAGCACCTGTACCTGCGTTGACACGAAATGGACAGACTGACCAGGCGGGGGCTGATGTTTATAGTCCCTGGAAGACTACTCCATAGTATAATCATCTGTCATCCAATGGGTGCAGTTTTACCTCAATTAATTTCCCGCCTCCTCGACACACTCGTTGGGGGTGTGGAAAATTGCAGGGTTTTTAATTTTCCTAAGTAATTGGAATGCGTATCCAGGTTGACAGTGCAAAGTGGAACGCCAATGAATGGCGCAAGGAGAGCGATACAGGGTTTTCTCACTTAATCCTTTGTCCAGTTAATTCATGAACTAGATGGAATATATATCAGATCGATTGCCTGTCAAGTTGATTTCAATTAGCCTGTTTTTCCAATTCTCTCCGCTTAATTAGCACCCTTGAGATGAGACATTAATTAAACGATTTTGCCACCTAATGAGGCACGCAAATATCCAATTTTAATTGGCCGCATATATCTAACAAATGAGAAGGAAATTCAGTAGCTAATAACCATTGCTTGCCCAGAAAGGAGTATCCAGTGAAAAGGAAAAATTCACAAATCCAATATAAATAAATGCCAAATTAACTCTTAGCCGGCCATGTCCAATCATCAGTTAAATATGCAAATTATGGATTATTAAACATTAAGTATTTGACTTTACCCGATACATGATTGAATGGATATCTAACAAAAAATGTACGCACTCCAATTATTATTATTATTTTGCAGCTTTTCCAATGCCAGAGTGAAATTACAGGCAAAAAATAAACCGAAGGGGGAGGCGCTGCTCCCGCTGGCCATCAATTTATAACCCTTTATATTTCAATTTATGGCTTTAAATTAATCCGGGCAAATAATGCTGACAATTATGGATTAAATGTGTCAATAATGCAAGTGTTAACAAATTGCTTTCGGCCCAGGAGTGTCCGGTGTGGACTCGGGGCCGGGGCCCGGATACCCGGGAAACTGGATCTCCTCCACCTGCAGGCCCTTAATTAATGCCCAAACATTTTTAGAATTAATGCCCACTTGTCAGCGTGTCATCCGAGATAAATGGTCGCCCTGTGAGGTCAGCGGTCGAAGGAACCGCATCGAAGCCACTGGCTTAGGTTTGGCATCCGACAGATGAGGATTCTGGATTCTGGATGCATGTGTGCATGCCGTGCGGTCGATTTGCCTTTCCCGTTGCAGGTCGCCTGCTTACAACAGTAATTTCAATTCGGCTGCGTTCACATTTCAATGCAAATATTTACGTATGCATGAGCGCAAATTGGTTTTGCACGAATCGCAGACGCAAAATTCTCTGTTGTGTAAATAATTAATTTTTGCAAATTTAATTACTGCACTTGATATTCGAGCTTGAGGGAGTTCAGAATTGAGTCGGTTTCTATGGGACTAGCTAGGCTAAGGCTCAGGGGAACGAAGCAGTTCCTAAGAGATGGGCCGTCGAACAAGACAGCATTGAGGAGTAGGTTTTTGGGAAAAGAAAACCATACAAACATTGAAAACATACTTCCCCTTATGTAATTCAAACTCTATTATTACTTAAACTTAAATTAAAAGAAAGTTATCCCATGACTTGAGCTTTAAGTCACCAAACAACGATACGAATCACATTTATGACGGCTTATCTCACGATCAACACAAACAACAACGAAAAGTGGTGGAAAAAAGCGGAAAACCTTTGAGGAATTTGCATATGTCGAGAGCAGGCAGCGAGCTTCTACCAGAAAAGAACCATTTATCAATTAACCGAGACCGGGAATCACAACGCAGCCCTTTGCGTCGTCTGCATCGCGGCGCCAATTAATTTTCGCTTTTGGGAATCAACAAACAGGACAGAGGGGAGCTGGAAAAAAAACAGCAAAAAGTTGATTAAGGACAGCATAGTGCCTGCCACATTTAAATACGGAAGCGATAAAAGTGGCTGGGAAACGCTTATGTAATGCCCTTCCCCCGGATCCGGAATAGTTCCTCAAGCTCGCCGCCGCCTGGGCTAATTAATCATCGACGTTTATCCGACTTGATGCAGAACTGAACAAATCGTTTCAAATTATTAAAATCATTTATAATGCGAACGATGACGATGAGCCACGCAATCCGGCGGAAGGCCATGGCGAAGGATGAAGGATGTGCCGCGTGCGTCTGGCGCCGGCCACTGAAGATGCCCCACGTCCATGGCATGTACCGACTGCTCCGGCTCCTACTCCAGCTCTTGCTCTTGCTCTCGCACTCGCTTTTGCTTCTCCAAGTCTGTTTCTGTTTCTGCTGTTGCCCAACATAAATCAGTTGCCCATATTAACCTCCTCTCTGGCAGCCAGAGATTGAGGCAGGGAGACCGGAAGGCGGGCAGGACACTCCACTTCATAGGGATGTGCTCGTGTTCATCAGCCATTTTTCATAATTGCTGGAGATAACTAAGGGGTCTTGAAAATGAGTGGGGAAATAAAATGAGAGAAAGCGATTTAGTTAGTATACGCGACTATAGCTCTTGTATTTATATTTTAAAGGAAAGTGTATTAACAATTAGATATATAAAGCTATAAACTCCACACCACTCACTCACCAAAGCTTATCCAAAATTGTATATCCGGCTCGAAGGACCAACTTTTTTGATACTCTATGTGAAGGGATCAAGTTGCATTAGAAAGCAGTTCTAAACTAATTCATCAGTTTTTTAATGGAGATTGGCCTTCATATAGTGGGTCTTGATAGTTACTGATGGATAGTTCATATAATGGATCCACAATTTTCTTGACCGGGGACCATCTCTAGGACTGGACACACACTAACTATTTGGAGGTTTAGCTGCGTTCGCATCCGCGTTCGCGTTTGCTTTCCCATTCGCATTCTCTTATGGACCGGCGTGACCAATTAAAGTCGATGTTGTGCGTTTTATTTATGTCTTCTTGTGGCAAGCACGCCGCGGCAGAGGGACAGGAGCAGGATCCTGCGGGGGCACCGCATTCGCTACGCCTTCCATTTCCTCATTATTCGCACATTCGTTAGGGAGAGCGGGCACATATTTCTCGCAGTCAGCTTATCTCCGAGGCGCTGACAGCCAGCCAGGAGCAGGAGCAGGAGCAGTGGCACACGCAAGGACAACGCCGACATCGCAGCCGAAATAAATTATGTGTCCGTCGCGTCCAGCGCACAAAACGTAAACAAAATAACTGAAGAGGCTGGAGCAAGGACTGCGCCAGCGTTGACCATGGTCAGGAATAACCTTGAGGCGCCAGGCTAACCTCGATTTGATTATACCCGGAATCGGACTCGGACTCGGACTCGGCATCTGAATCGTAATCGGAATCGGAGTTGGTGTTTGTTTGCCTTGGGCAGCTGCAATTGCCGCCATTAAATCCAAAAACCAAACACTCGGGCATACGGCTAAGTCAATACGTGCTGAACATATAGAATTCAATAAATCCATTTATGTGGCTGCAAAGTGTCCAGACACTCGAAACTAATTTGCGGTTGACTGGTCGAGACTGTGCACACATAAATCCACTATATATGTGCATAGATATCGTGTCAATGGGTCACTCGAGGACCGGGCTGCTCCGATCCCTTGTCGCGAAGGTAATCAGAAGGTGGTAAAGGTCATAGCCAGCTCTGTGGATGCTGCAGCTCCTAGTCTCAGTCCAGAGCCAAATCCAAATCCACATCCAAGTCCGAATGCGAACCTGTTACGCCTGCCGATGTGTTTCTGCTCCGCTGAGTTTTTCAATCAAATTGCTGCCCAGCCAGAGATCACAGACTGGGACGCCATGCGGAAGCGGGCAAGTCGCTTTTCGCTTACATCATGCCTAGGGCAATGCACTGCGAGAAATGGTTACTTGACCACTTAATAATACGCATAAAATGTTGTAAGAGAAAGGAGTTCACCTCTCTTGAGTATCATTTATAAAATTTGCATTATCCTGCTCAAAGGACCCATGTTTTTGATGCTGGGAGATACAGGAAATATAAATACTTTAAAAACCTTTTCTTTACTGTATTCCAAGCCATTTTTCAGTCTCTCCACTCCTCGAGCTCTCTGGCCAAGCAGTGCCAATGGCAGCATATTTGAAAAGTTTCTAAATCACGCCTGAAAAGCCAGATTCTGAAAGGCACAAGGCGACTGCAAATATTTCTTCAATGAAAATGTGTGGCAGCCAGAGACAAGCGCAAACATGGCTTAATAACTCATACGAATGTGTGTGTGTGTCCCCAATTCCCCAATAAAGCAGTCAATGGCAGCGGCGAACCCCACAGCCAACTATTTACCATCGTTGACCCTGCTCCACAGCCTGCCTCTCCGTCTCCGTCTCCGTCTTCGTCTCGTCCGGGTCCTAGTCCCAGGATCAGCAGCACCCTCCGATGGAGCCAAGAGATTGCGGTGCAAAGTGTCAGTTTGAAGTTGAGCTGTTGACTTGTACTCATTAAATAAAAGATTGCATGTTTCCAGCCCTTTGTTCGGCAGCAGCAGCAGAAGGACACTAGCTAATCCTGGAACCCTTCTCCATATCCCTTCCTGATTTTAGGCAAATATATCACATGTCACTGGGCCACTGGTCTAAGGAGAGCTTCGTCTGCCACTCTGAGTAGTTTTGTGGAGTTTGACTGGAGTTAAGTGCCGGGCCAATGTCGCTTTCAAATAACTTTTCGTATCGAATATTCAAGCGAAAACTTTTTGACATCGTCAGTGGCGGGGGTGGTCTTTCCCACAATCGAATCGGTCGCTGCTATATCCTTTCAAGGCTCTCTCTCCCTTGCTCGTGTCTGCATTGCTGCGTTAATTACCACAGACATTTCCGGAACTGTAAGTTTCTGCAGAGATATTTAAAAATTAACAGCAAAATCCTGGGAAAACCATACAATGGCCAGCTTCATAAACAAATATGTGTGTAAATTTAGGAGCTTGGAACTCAGTTGTTTCAGCGGTTTCTCAGCCTGTAAGCAGGGATCCTAAATATTCGTATAATTACCTAGCTGGAATCTCGGGCTGCCTTTATTGACTGCGGCTAGGTGTGTATGTATGGAGAATTTGTTGCTCTTCTGCTGGGGGAAAACTTTATAATGTGCCACAAGATGCATGGGAAAACACACTCCCTCACACTCTCTCACACACACCTTAATATTCATTTCATTCCGCTGGCACATTAAGCTCGGCTTTCGTTTTTCTGGCCGCATCCTGTTAATTATGCATGGCAGCTGCTGCAAATGCAAATGCAGCTTCCCTACTTCCCGGGCATCCTTAATTTCAACTGCTTAAATTCGGATTCTGAGTGGTGGCACTGGGAATGGCCCGGGGCGGTACTCAGTGCTCCGCCCGGCCTGTGTGTATATTTTCACTGGTCCAACACCTCGACAGGGTCTCGGAGGTCGCCTTGGGTATCCGTTTTGATTTGTCGGTAATCACGTTGAGAAACAGGACATACATATGTTGAACCGTCCGGCAGACCGCCGCTCTGGCGATTGTTTGACCAGACAGAGGGAGACGCTCTAATTTCCATGTGTTGTGCTCATTAATATTCATGGAAATTGCTCACGCCAGACTGGGCCGGAGAAAAAGCAGCCCCACCACATTTGCATAAATTCGGTTCACTTTGGTTACGCCTCTCTCTTCCTCCCCGTGGATACCAAATTTGGACTCTTGAAAAACAGCTTTTAAGCGGGAAAAAACGTTCGCCTGCCTTGCATCGAAATGAATTTACAGAAATTTATGACTGGAAATTGGCAACCGCCACAGAGACAGACTGTCCGGCGGAAACAATAATCAATTATTGGTTAAAATCAACTCAACAGGATTATTGAGTTATAAATGATTCATAAAATATTCTGCGGCACCTGTGTCTCGCGCCCTCGCATTCCACTCGCCACGTTGGCTTTTGCGGTTTCCACTGACAAATGCCGTGAATAAAACAAGTTTATAGGGCCGCCACTGGAAGAGGGTTCGGTACGGGCAGCATGGAACGGCAGAGATATTGATGCTGGGCTCTAATTAAATTTTGTGACATTGCCGCAAAATTGACCGTAAATAGCCAAAAAGTCGGTCGGTTTGGTTGCTGCAAAACAAATGTCAGAATGCTGCCTGTTCCCAGAATTTTATATTATTTGTCCAAGGGTTACTGCGGCATTGTGTTAAATAAATAAAAGTTCTGGCCTCTGGAGTGCAAAGATCAAATCGGAAGCAGCAATTAAAATGTCATGAGGCTGCTACTTTAAAATTTCAGATATCACTCATTACGCATACGCCCTGTGTGCGTCGGGGCCGGGTCTGTCTGTACGGTTGTCAGGCGAATGGGAGAAAATAATTGTCAGCTGTCGTTTGTCGTCCGCTCGCCGCCGACTCTTTCCCATTTGGTTTCGGGTCACCGAACAGAGAAAATAAATAAAAGACGCAATTAAAAAGAAAGTAGCAAACGGCATCCCTTCCCTTTCCAGTCCCATTCCCATTCCCGCTCCCACTCCCGCCTCCTCGGGCTCAACTCAATTTGTTCATTTAACTGCTTTTATTTTTATTATATTTACATTTGCTTCACGCTCGCTACACGCTCAAGAGATAATTACGACCATAATAAGGACACATTGTCCCTGTTGCCTGTCAGCGCTCCTGCCCGGCCCGACCATTTCTGCACGCTACCAGACAAAAGGACACACGCAGGACCCCCGGACGGAACACACAGAAACACTCACACACACAGCCAGAAGCCAGGAGCCAGGAGCCAGGAGTCAGGAGACAGCCGACAGCAGGACACATGCTGCTGCATCCTGGGCCGCCTTCTCTGTGTGTCCTTAGTCCAGTCCAGTTCTTTTTTTCTGTGTTCAGCTGCTGGCGAGCGTGCGATGCCAAATTCGCAGCAAATTGCACAACAAATTGCTGCTGGTCAATGCTGGTGAAGGCCGCCAATTCGGAGTGGGCGGTGGGTGAGATGGCTCGGCGAGGTCACGCCTTAAAGCTCGTGGCCGGCCAAAAGGGTAAGCGAAGCTGGGAATAAAGTTATTCAAAAGGTTGCCGCTGCCTTGGGCCACAGCGAGCGAGTGAGCGGGAAAAAACGCGCCAAAGTTTTCCAACTATGTGAACAGAGGGAAAAAACACCAAGAAAATTCCAAAGAAAATTCTTCAATTTTATGTCTTGGAAATCGATTTATTTCTTAACATTTAAAAGGGATTTTTATTTAGAAAACATTGAATATTTGAATAGAAGAATTTATGTAGTTATGTTAAGAAATGATTGCCAAAAGACAGAAACAAATTTTATTTATTTTGAGTATTTATTTAGTTACATAAGGAAATGGTATGTGCGTAGAATTACTAAGACTTTGTTTATGTTTTTGACTTTTAGAGAAAGGAAATCATATATTACGACAAATTTTTAATGCAATTCCCTTTCTCGTGGTAATCATATGATCGTTATAACTGTAGAAATTACTTATGGACTTGAAACTATTACCATTCAGCTTTAAAAGTGTAAAGAAGATTCAGTTAGCTTTAACAAATAAAAAAAAAAGACTTCCGTCTTGTATTATTTTTAGGTTGCATTTAAATAAGGAAATATTTCCTTTAAGCAAATTCAAGTTGCTTTTAGCTAACTTTTCCCTCTGTGTTTTTGTGGATAAAAAGTAAGGCTAAAAGGGTGAATGAGATAAAGTGAAGAGGGAGTGAAAGTGAGCAAGGGGGCGGTGGAAATCTCGTGCGCGCACATTACACACTTTGTTCAATTCGCTCGAGACCCGCTGCTCGACCTTGACATTACCCAGCTAAGGGGCTGACTGATATCTGGATTCAGAAAATTCAATTCCCCACCTCGTTGCCACCTTTCACCTTCACACCCACAGCCATTCCTCTTCACAGGCATTCCAGGTTCGAGGGAAAACGTATACGCCCCGTGTGCCGAGATAGTGTGTCTGTGTGAGCAAGAGAAGTTTACAACTTTTTCGCATGCGAAATAAAGCAAATTTGTAGCATATTCCTCTTATTATTATTCCTCGCCTGCAACTGTTGCAGGCGCTCTGCATTCGGTTCCATAAATTTCATTGTCTGCACCGAGGAAAGTTGCTCTCAGCATTGTGCATAAGTAATGGGCTCCAATATGCGATATGCGATGCTATAAGGTAATATACAAATTGAAATTTTCGCAAACACGACGTGAGGCTCCGACGCGGGACGTACATATGAGTAGATATATCACAAGACTTGCCCTGCTCCTTCCTCCCTTGCTTACTGTTGATGGCTTTTCATGGGGAATTGTGCAGGGTGCAAAAGTTGAAGCGATTTATTGATCATCAAATTGGTTGCGCTGGCAGCAAGGGTTATTAACTGCCCTGATTGTTTCATTCGCACCTTGAAAGTTAAGAACTTGGAGCGAGTTCCTTTGGATACCTAATTGTATACATTCGAGCTAGTGATTTTTAAGTATTTCTTGAAGGTGCCCTTCTTCTACGCCTTTGTAGTTCTCGCAGGTCTTTCATCTCAGAACGCCCCACATGACACAATTAATGTGTTTCGGGGGGTGGGCTACCTGGTCCTAGCTCCTCCTGGCATTGTCATTACACCGCTTGCTATTTGTCGTCGCCGAGCGCTTTGTTGTATTGTCAAAACGCGCTGTCAAAACAAATGCTCAACAATTTTTCAGCGCCCGGCGGACACAATTGTTTGCCTTCCGTCTCCTAGTTGTCCTCCGCCGCTCCTCCTCGCTGACAGTTGACAGTTGTCAGGCTTGTGTCTTTAAGGCAGCCGGAGCTGGGTTCCCTTTGCCGCCGCTCCAGGACAACGATGTTCATCACCATCGATGCATTCGGGGCGGCAGAAGGGTTCAATCCGGCTTGATAAATGGATAGCGACAGGCGAATTGTTTTGTTCAAACAAATTACTTGATTGCCGGGTTATGAGTTATAAATGTGGCTTATTTATGGCCCTCTTTTCAGCACATTTTCAAAGCCGTTTCGAGTTTATCTGGGAGTTTACTAGTCTCTTTTGAGGGCGTGTTTTGGCCATGACCAAAGTGGAATGCTCTCGGCACATAATGGCTGAGGCGTGCACTGACAAATTGTGGAATGAAATAAATATATTTAGAACGAATTTAATCTAAATAAGTTCAAAATTGTATTAAATATTTGTTTAATTCATGGATTTGTCCATCATATTCTGTTGTATGTTCCACGTTAAACTTGTCTTGAGTCTAAGATGTTTGGTTTTACTGAAGATATATAATTTATTTAGGATATAAATGTATTGTTAAATCTTTGGATTTACCATTTTTGTGCATTTTTTTCGGTGCACCCCGCCCCATAGAGCGTCACTCTTAACAAATGCCGAGGCATGCGCGGCTTACCCTTCCGCCTTCCGAACCCACGAGGCAATTAGCAGAATCATGAAGCTGTCTCGGATATCAGCACAAGGACCCCTCTCTCCAACCCACACACACACACTCATGCCAGTTAGGAGCGCCTTTCAGCAACAGCCTCAACCCTCAACCCTTTCGCCTGCTTTTCCCTTGCCACTTGGCACTTTCTCGGCCCTGCAAGCCATTCACACGCACAGCTTAATCGGCTGGCAGCTGGTTAGGCGAGCTGCCGCCCCTCGCCCACGCATATTTATGAACTTATTTGCTTTAAAATAAATATTGTCGCAGGACTACGCGCCATCGGACGAAGGACGAGGAAGGGTAGGAGGGGTCGAGGTCGGACTTAAGGGATTTCGCCTCAAAAAAGGGGTTTTTTCGCTTATACATTGATATGGTGGCTGAAAGTATGCCAAGGCATGGACTGACACTGCCACTGGCGCAATCCCCGACACTTTCTCCGCTCTCTGCTATCTTGTTTTTGCGCCCGTGCATTTCCTAAGCAGCTTACTGTTTATGAGCCGCTTTGCCCAACACCATCACCATCAGAGCATCGCCGGCAAGCATCCAATTCTGGGAACATCCAGGCGGTGGGTGCGGTCATGTCGAGTGCGCTGGAACAACAGTCGGGATGGCAGGTGGATCTCGGGCTGTCGATGGCAAGTCGGATGCGACGGAGGCGCTGGTAAATGCCTGAAATGTGTCATCACTTGTTGTTGGCAAAGAAAAACTTGCGCCATATGCAATAGTGCTGGCGAGATGTCCATTTCGAGGAGAGATTTTTCAGCTGTTACAAACGAAATTAAGAAATAGAAATGGTGGCTATAAAAATGGGTATAGGAAACTCTCTGGCATCTCTGGTATATCCTTAAATCCTTAACTAATATTTGAATTTATTTAGATTGCAAATTTAGAAATGTTTAAAGTACTTTTTCCCCCAGCACTGTTAAAGTTGGTGTGCATCCCAGAACTAAGGCATCGAAAACTTTCGGGACAATGTGTGGCAGGCGGCACCTAGTTGGAAATAAAAGTCCTTGCCGCCCCGAGAACCCCATAGTTCCAGATACAAAATGCTCTTTTGTGGCAGCAACAACAACTGCTACGAAATGGAAAAGTAAGCAAGTTAGCCCCGAAAGTAAGTTGGAGCAAGAAACACACTCCTCTCGGCGCACGTTTCATGCATTTTCACTTTGTAAAACATTTTTGATGCGTACGTGCAGCACCCAAAATTCTATTTAAAGTTTGATTAGCCGCACAAACACACTCCCCCTTCTACCTTCCACCCGGAGATACACAAATAATTAAGCAGACACACAAGTTTTGGGCTGCTGCTGCTGCTCATGTCGGAAGATAATTTTCCCAGGCGGCACACCTGGCGTATGAGCAATGCTGCAAAAGGGGCCAAAAGAGGGGGATCAAGTAAAGGTGGCCCGGGGCGGGGCAAGTGTAATTAATTTTGGTTTGTTTGCAATTAATTGCCACAATGCAATTATGAGCAATGCTTTCAGCCACAAACGCAGGACTCACTTGACCTTGTTAGTCGAATTACTCTCAGTGCACTTTCACTCAACCGAGAATTCAGCCCAATCAAATTTCCAAAAAGGAAAAAGCAGAGAGAGAAAATTGTGGCTTTAAGAAAGAAATAATATAATTAAAGAATATAATATTAAGGAAATATTAATTTTATAGGGAATAAAACTTTGAAAAGGCTAATCCATAATATCGATTTAATTTATTTGGAAATTACCACTTGCAACATTTAAAATTTAAGAGCTGAAAATAATGTATTTTTGGGGAACACTGAAGTACATTTTCCGTGTATTATTTACACATCCATAGTCACAGCCATATCCTTAGAGCCATGTGTGTCAGGGTCCAACTGTGCCAAGAAATGTCGGCAAAATGTCAGGCTGCCCGCCCATGGCGAGGCGACATGGAGGCAAAACCGAAGATGTAAGCCACAAAAATACTTGACAATTTGTTTGCAATACATTTTCCGCTTCAAGCTTCCTCTCCTCGCCCCCTCTCGAGAGTCCCTCATCCCAGCAGCAGCAGCAGCATCAGCATTTTCTCAGCTCGATAATTTTTTATTTCTCTCCGATTCTCGATTCGAGAGTCTCGGTCTCGGTCTCGTTCTCGTTCTCGCTCTTGGTCTCGTCCTGGAGTCTAGTGAAACTATTATAGCTGCACGACCATATCGACAATCTGGCCAAGATGGAAGCGGACCGAGAGCGGCGAAGAGAGCAATAAGTTCATAAAACAATTGGCTCCATTTGCTCTGATTTTCATTGCCTGCCATTTTGTGTGACCTGCGATGACCGGCCAGAGTGAGTTCGAAGGGGACACTGGCTGGGCCAGCCTGACCCCCAGTGACACATGGGGATCCTGGGTGGACAACTAACTGGCTGTTTGGAACCCGCCTGCTGTTGCTGGTGCGGTGTGCACTTGAGGCTTAATTGGTTTGTTTATATTGGCGCCCCCGGCTAGATGCAATCAATTGCACACAATGACGCCAATTACGCCCACTCCCCGGGGGCGACAGGCACGCCTCCCCAGCAGCCGCCAACCCTTAGCCATCGTTTCCCCCGAAACACTCACATATAATTAATAATTTTTGCCTTTTATGCTGGGTAATTGCTTTGGCATTCGTAGGCAATTTACTATTTACCAAATGATAACGAGACACAGCAACTACACTCTGGAGTGCACTCCACCTATCACCACTACGACCACCACAGCCGTTCGTGTATCGAGAACCACCTTCTATAACCTACAACCTCATAGCTTCATGGCTACACTTGGGAAAAATCATGGTGGACTATAGAGTGAAAATGTTCTAAGATTTGAGGGAGAATTAAAT
Source organism: Drosophila kikkawai (assembly GCF_030179895.1). Classification (NCBI taxonomy): domain Eukaryota; kingdom Metazoa; phylum Arthropoda; class Insecta; order Diptera; family Drosophilidae; genus Drosophila; species Drosophila kikkawai. The sequence goes on along the minus strand of NC_091728.1, from coordinate 24,811,909 downwards.
AAAAAGTGCGTCACTTTGACCTGAAATTTGTAATTTTAAAATTAATATAAAATTAAAAGTCAAATAATTTAACACAATGATAATTTCATATATGTACATATATTTTTATTAACTCTAATAATATAATAAAATATTGTCTACTAAAGAGCTTGACATCTTTTCCTTTAGTTTTGAGAAGAGACTTAATAGTTTTATAGTTTTTATCCTTATTTTCAGTACTTTAAAAATAGGCCAAGTGTAAATATTAATTCTTTCTATCTATTTTGTTGTTTTGGTCATTTACTACCTTGTAACGAGTCCACCATTTTTCACTGTGTACCCATTTTCCCTGAGCACTGCACTAGAATGTACCAACATTTTCTGGCTTCAGCCTCATTGCTTATTCAGTTGGCTGTAAATGCACAGAGAGAAAAGGCAAGGGTTATTTTCAAAAATAAATTAACTACAGTTAATTTTATAAATGATTGAGGTAATATTTTAAGATAAGAAGTAAAACGAATTCCATTGTAGAAAATGTAAATTCACTAACCAAAGATTCCTGCTTTCTCCCAGTGTCTGCCATGGAACAGCTAAGCGAAATGCAGTGGAAGCTACTTGATTTCTCAATACCTACACACACGTGTGTGTGTGCAAGTGCCGATTGCAATCCAGCATTATAGTTGCAGATGCGCCAGAGACAGGTGGTAATGACTGCTGGCAGAAGGTGAGGTGAGGGGCCAGTTGAGGAGCACGACTTAGATGCTTGCAGTAATTAGCGGGGAACCGTGCTCCGATAAAGCCAGGCTTCAATCCCAGCTGAAACGCTGAAAGCGACGCATTACGTATCAAGTGGCAATCACGGCAATGGGGCAGAAAGCAAGCTGAGAGCGCCCTAAATGCGAGTAATTAATAATTGCCAGCTGAACGGTGGCGAAAGCTGGATGGAGCGGAGCAGGGGGACTGACACCCCTCAGTGTCATTGGTCACTTGCGATTTGTCCACGCGCTTATATCGGCCAAATGGGCTGTTTATGTAAATGTGTATATCAAATTAAAAGCCATAAAACTGAGGACAACGGCGAACAGGACTCGGCGGAGCACAGGACACCGGGCAGCAGTCTGTCCGGTTTTTTTTTTTTTTTTATGGCATGACTTCATTGCCCCCGACTTGACGGCATAAAAAACGCGCAGATGAACTGAATTTGATGGCCCTGCATAAATCTTTTCTAATTGCAAGGACACCGAGTCCTGAGTTCCCTTCCGTCTTCATATTTCGAGTTCGAGCTCGAGAGTTTGTCGAAAGCCACTAATTGCGCCAAGGATTAAGTTTGATGAGAGCACACTCCAACTCCACCCACTGCACAACCGAAATCGAGTCCGAATCGCTTCGGAATGAATCAATGCCCCGAATGAATCACTGATTCTGGAGCATGGACAAGGATGCTCTACGGACAGCCGCGGGGCGAACGTAACAGGTTTTTATGCACTACGTGACCATACAAAGTTGGCGAAACTGCCAGCCAATGTTTTTCCCTCATTTTTTCCTGCTGCTTCTGGGGCTTGGGAAATATAAAATAACAATCCGCTGTCGGCCTATATCAAATAATTACCGGAACTTGGACGTATAACCAACCACTTCCGTCGTCGCCAGGAGCAGGTGGAGCCCCGTGGAATATGGGCCACACACACACACACACACACACGCGGAAGGGCCAGGACATGCACATGTCCGCTTATAATAATTCACATGCAATGAAAATGTCAATAATTGTTGCTCCCCTCCTGTTTCGCCAAGAAAATTTATGTCCACGCACATATACTTCTATAAATATATATTGAAATACATTTAAAGCATCGTTTCCGAACCATTGGAAAAGTTTTTGTATATTTCTTTACTGGCCATACATGATATATATGCGTATATATGTATATGCGCGGCGTGGGAATTCTCGGGACAAATTATGCAAATGTCTTGGCCATTAGCATAAAGTGATTTTGATGAGGCACCAAAAGAGTGGACTTTATGCTTGGCTAGCTCTGGACACTGATTAGGGTTATGGTCTAGGAAGGATGCACCCTACCCGCTAGTGGGTCCCCCTTTCCAGACTTTTGTTTGTTTTTTAGTTTTGGCCAAACAATTTTCACGGTCAGCAAACCTTCTCTTTAGCGTGCTTTTCCCTCGCTCTCTTAGGGAAAACTGTGTATTCAGCAATCTGATTTTCCCTGCTGTATAAGAGAGCGTTGCGTAGACGAGTCCTCTCTTAGGACTTCTTGTTTTTTGTTTAGTGGTCGGTCGGTCGCCTGTCAACCCAGTAATCCTTCTGGTACTCCTGACGTCAGAGACGGGGACATGCTCCGCTCCTGGCTCCTGCTCCTGGCTCCAAAGGGATAACATGACATACTAGTTACGTGCATAAATTATATTTGCGTGTGTCCGCCACCTGCCCCGCGGCCAAGGTGCGTGTCCCACTCTTTTTGATGGATGAATATTTTGTGGTGGAAGTGGCAGTCATCGGATGATGATGATGTTATGCATAAATATGACCAGCGGGGGGACCAGGGCACATTGTGGAGCGAGTGAACTGAAAATGCAATAAGTTAATGATATCAACACGGACCAGGACACGTCGCCCCTGCGTTGCCCCATCGGAAACCTAATCCCGGTTAAGTGTCCATCCATGGGTGGGAGAAGAACTGGGACAGGGACTAATGAACGTAGCTGAAGAAATTATGCAGCACTAAAAGCACCCCGGACACGATGGCTACATTTACTGCGATAAGGGGACTCCAGCTCGAAGCGACGAGTGTCCTAGCACATCCTTGTTACAACTCGGTCTGTTTTTGACAATAATTGTTTGCACTTGTTCAATGCTTTTTATTTCTGTCACATTGCTCTGCACATTTTTTGCCCATCCCACCGTAACTAGGAACTGGGTTTTGGCCTTGTCAACAGCTCTGCGAAGTTATCCTTTTTTCCAGACACAACTGCCCCCTTTTGCCACAAGGACTTGGCGGGTGAGGAAGGAAAGGATTAGGTTATATTTTCCATTCAATTTGTTTCGAGGAAATAACAATTTTCATGCTAATCTCGTTTCAAATATTTTTACCCAATAAAATGGGGTTTTAATATGTATATTCTGTCGTATTTAATATCGTTTTCAGCTTTTACTTACTTATTAAAATATTTTCTATTTTGAAGTTACCTTTTCGGTCACAAGCCGAATAAAATATATAATATCTGGTTCAATTTGGTTCACTTATCAGCTTAGTTTTCACTTTTCCTATTATTTGTAAAATGTCTATTACATTTTCCGCTTATATTCCGGACAATTTGTCCGTTTTTTTTTCTTTCTCAAATATGATGTAAGCAGCACTGCTGGTCAAACAAGATTTATATGCATCACACGCGGCGGCAGCAAAAACAATTTCAATTTTCCATATGCTGCAAAAAATCGCATCGCTTTTGCGCAAATTAAATGGAATGCTTTTGCCAGTCGGCGATAAAAACTATTGATCATTTCCCCGTCGAACAATTAGGCTCTGGCTAATTTGCGCTTTGCTGCCATTGTGTAAATTCTGTTATTGCCGCCGAATGCAGCACGTGATGTCCATACATCACGGTGTGACGTGAACGTGGACGCGGACGTGGACGAGGACGAGGACATGGACACGGAGCGATCTGTATACGGAATAGGCGGACGACACACGCTAATTGCGTTTCGATAGACTCCGCCGCAGTGGCCAGCGATTCGATCCGAAGTCCAGATAATGGACTAAAATGGCCGAATAATTAACTACGCCATCGAGCCTGGCGCCTGGGTCACGAGACATGGGAGTGGGGATGGCATATGGCAAATTGCTAGCCCAAATGTCACATCTGTTTTCGGGAAGAGGGAGGCCTGTCACAGGTGTAGCAGACCCAAGGCCACACGCCAAATTCTATTTCGTTACACTCTGGATAAAGTTATTTGTTGAGCAAATAGGCCTCGCTTGAACACCTTTGATGACATGAGGCAAAAATTCAAGCGGCAAGATATATAAAAACTATAAAAATTTGTTTAAAGTATGCATGATTAATAATAATATTTGATTTACTTTACATTTTCCTTAAACTTACGTAATAAGAAATATCGATATATCAATACTGTAACGATATTTTCGATATTTTAAGTTTGCGATATATGTATATGCGATAAAGAACATTTCTATTCGGACCTATTTTCGGGTCTGAAACGGAATTTTCGATAATGTTGATTTCTTAACGATATTGTTATAGATAATTTATCGATTTCTTAAGGGGGTCTTCTCATTCAAAAGCCGTTTTTTGGACCCTTTTTAAAAAAATTCTTATTTGAAAACGCAACGAATAATTGAAAACTTTTTTTATTTATTGTATTCAAAAATGTTCAAAGTAACTAAAAATGTTGTTCTTGCCTCGATGCGAGGGTTGTTCAAAGAGTAATGAGACTTCAAACTTGGTGGTCGAAAAAAAAGGTGTCGTCACGGCGGCCACGATTCCGGGTCTCCGGAGCGTCTCAAATGAAAAAAAAAACGGGGTTATAATCAGAATTGATGTCATTTTCGGGTGACGGAACAGATTTTTTTTTTAATTTTTTTAAACAAAATGGCGGCCATTCAAAAAAAAAATTTTCGATTTCGGGCTTTTTTTTTGTGGATTAGTGTAAAAAAAAAATAGAAAAAAAATTTTAAAAAAAATCTGTTCCGTCACCCGAGAATGGTGACAATTCTGCGTCGATTTCATTTTGTTTCATGAAAATCGGTTCAGTTGAACTGGAGATATCATGGCCGCCAGTTCGAAAAACGTGGTTTCGAGATAAACGCGTTTGAAATTTGAAAAAAGCTCATTTTGCGAAGAACTTGCTTCACAAAAAAGGCTGTATCTTCTAAAGTAATTCGAATTTCTAAAAATCCTTTTGGGGACATATACACACCATCCCAAGCTATAAATAAATGCAAAAAAAATAAAATCGAAAAAAAAAAGTTGCCCAATGAGAAGACCCCCTTAATGCGAACCTTACAATACTATACGTTTACAAGTAAAATTGTTTTTTTTTTTTAATTTAAAATTTGAATTACCTAGCTTTACCATATTTTGACTTGATATAAAGTTTGATATTTCTGTCTATACATTGTATCGACTTTTTTTGATATATGTACAGTTTTAATACATTTAGCTGAAATACGATATCTTGCGATATTTCAAATTTCGATACATTCAACATTAAGATATACCACCTGCTTTCGAATGCGACATATTTGTGGATGTTGGACATTTCCTTCCGCTACACATTTCTCCTCCATCTTTCCATCTAAAAAAATACTGAATATAAAGAGTTATCCTTTTTGTTTTACCAAAATTCTCAGACCCCTTAAGTGGCAGTTTAAACGTTTAAATTTCCGTAAACCGATTTTCCGGTGTATCAGCCGTGTACAGGATAGGAAAACGCAACTTGACAGGTGACATATGACGCAGATAGGGGTGTGGCGCACCGCCCCATCGCCCTTCCAGCCGCAGGGGACGAGGAGTCCTAGCTCGGGGACATAAATTCGTTTGCATCCCGACTCCGTCAATACGCCGAGACGGGGCAAGGCGGAAAGGGACGAGGACCACCAAAGAAAAGGTTAAGACAAGCCAAAGCCAAAGGACGATAAATGTGCGAGACACGGCATGGAAGCGGAGGAACAGAAAAGAAACTTGAATGCAAATTGCCGACAATTTCGTATGCAATTTGTTGCACTTTTACAAAAACTCAACTCGAAGCGTTCGGTGAAACTTTGGGCCATCCAGACGACAACTGCAGAAATTTGGCTATGAAAACACTTCAAAGCTAAACTGCATAAGCAGGGGGCGGGGGCTTAACCCGTATTTAATCATTTCTACTGTGGGTGTGACAACACTTTGAGCAGGCTTCCCGGTCCAAGATAAGTCCAGGAGCAGAGTACTAAGCCCGGCACGGACCATGCGGCGTATGTGCAATATTTATGGCCAAACAATACTGGGCCAGGCTACACCTGTGTGGGTTCTTCTAATTACCACACCGAATTAAAGCGGGACTGAGCTGGAGAGAGAGAGCTGCAGTTGCAGAAAATAAATTACAGTTTATGGCAGCAGGGAGACCGCAACGAAGAAAAAGCAGCAAAAGTCAACAAATTAAATCCGCAGGACGAGAAGCGGGCGACTGCAATCGGAATCGAAATTGTCTGGGATATGAAATCATGCGTTGTGCGCCATATATGTATATAGGATAGAAATAAATTCCACCGCACACAACAAACAGGATAAACAAATAAATATTTACAGCATTCCATATGGCCATGGCTGGGACAGGGGCAGGGACTGGGGCTGAGGATGGAGAAACCAAATAAGCTGGAAAACCCAAGCAGAAACTTGAATTTAATAATAAACCGACTGATTGGTTTTCCCTCACCATGCCAGCAAATGTCCTTCGCTAAAATAGTGTGTGGACGTGAGTGTTAGTGCTGGTGGTAGTGTGTGTTTTTTGGAAAATGCTCGCAAATTATTCGTGTAGAAAAGTGGCAACATATTTGAAAAGTTTTCCAATCAATGCCGAGGCTATTAATAATTTATTGGCTTCTTTAAACTCTGACACACTTGCTCCGCCTGGCTCGCTGGTGAGCGAGGTGTGTGCGCCCCCGTTTTAGTGTTTTGGCCATAACGTCGATCAGAACTTTGGTAATTTCAATATAAATTAGGTTTATGTACGAGTATTTGACTAGAGTGTGCAAAGAAATTCGAATGGAGGGCGAACGAACAAGTTAAATCAATGAATATCAGATACTCCCTAAGACGGAGAATGTGGAAACAAAGGGAGCTTATTAAAAATGTACCCCTTAAGATAATTTATATAAGTTTTCCTTATTACTTATTTAATGAAAGAGCAGTGTAAAATGTATGAAATGCTTTAGTTCTTATCAAAAAAGTAAAGGTTAAATAGTTGAGTAAATACATTTTCCAACAATTAAGCTGGTTAATTACACTCCAGTTAACTTTCAAATACCATTAAAACTGGCCAATTCTAGCGGTTTAGATTCCAAGAATTAACTAAAATCCAATAAATCAACTGCTGGACGAAAACGTATATATATATGCCAGGATATTCTACCATATCTGTGTGTATTCGCAAACAAAGTTCGTAGCATTGCCAGCGGCCCTGTATTGCAGTTATTCAATTAAAAAACACGCTAAAAACTTTGGAAAAAGAGACCCTAACGAAAAAATGCAAATTCTATTAGAACCCAAGCCCCAAAGGCTGGAAAATGGAAGGCCTGTTGGTTGGGGCTTTACCCAGACATCATGCGAATGGAGTAACAACCGGACGCGTTGTGTGTTTTATATCCACCGAATCACCACCACAACACAGTGCTTCCTCCTCGCCAAATTTGTTGGTTTAACTTTGTTGAAAAAATAAAGTTAGTTTCATCAAAATATACATACATTTTGCATTGGATCTCTGCGCTAATTTATATTTTAGTTCTGAAATCAATATTATTATAAGTGGGAGAACTTTGTGAAGTTTACGGAAATAATAAGGTTTTAATAGTGATCATAATTATCTCCGTTTATTAATACAAATACTTTCTCAATTAAATATTTAATTTGAGACTACTCGATATTCTAACGATGAAGAAGTTAGAATATCGAGTAGTCTCCTATAATTACACTTGCTGGCTCTTAATATTCGCTCAATATTACAACACAAATGCATATCTTAACGAAATTTAAGCCCCCTTATAAATATGCATTTTGCAGTATATTATTTCGCAATTTGTTCTGCAAATTTGCTCGATCTTGCGTTATAATGCCAAATTATTGCACTATGTGTTTTCTGCAGCTTCAGACTTTGAGTTCGCTCCAGTGCACAGTGGTTGCGCCCATAGGCCAAAAATAAAAAAATTTATTACAACAAAAATGTACGAAAAGTAAACAGATCGTCTCTTAAATATCCAAACTTCTTTGTGGCATACCAGATTTTTTTTTTAAATCTAACAGGACTTTCTAAAAATTAAATTAAAGATGTGAAGATGTATTCATTTGCAAAGCGTAGCTACGCGCATCGCGAGTGTTTCACAACCAAACCGAACTTTGAAGTGGTCCGATTATTAATTACGTGTCCAAATTAATATTTTTTGTAATGGATTTTGAAGTTCAAGGTATTTTCTATACAATGAGATATAATTTAATATATTAAAAATAATTATTGTTTTCATTATATTCATGTGAAATAATCATGTTTCTGGCCTATATTTTAAAAGTATTTTTTATGTTTAGCTAAAGTTATAGTTGTGACCCCACAATAATCTACAGTTCATATGTATGCCAATGTGTTTGTCGCGCTTTTAAGATGACAAATGGTAAAAAAAATTTTGCCGAAATTTGCCTATGTGCCTATAATCTTAAAAATACTAACACAGGTTAGGGTAAGGTTTTTAAATTTTTTTTTGGTATTTTTTTTTTTTTTTTGTTAAATAAAGGTTTAATATCCTTAAAATATTGTGTAAAAGTTTTACATCGATTATTACAATATTGACGAAGTTATGGGTAGTTGAACGGAAGTCGTTTGGTGTTCGATGTATGAAAATCACAAAGTTTAAAGCGTTCTCCTGAAAAATGCCATTTTGAAAATCGGTGTACTCTATAACTCAAAAACTACTTAACCAATCGGTTTGAAATTTTGAACATAACTTTGAAATTTAATTGTACAGGTACTCACGTAAAGCTTTTTTAAATTGTTAATGTTAATATATATTTTTTTTTTAATTAACTTAATTTTTGAGTCGAAAATCGGGGTTTTGACTTCCAATTTTGATAAAAACTCGGGAAAAATTTTTAAAAATAAAAACGTCTCTTAAGTACCTTGGGGCACTAATTCTTTAAGGAATGCAATACATTTTTTTGATATCGGACGTTTTTGTGGACAGTTAGGATGTACACCGAAAACCAACTTTTATTTGTGGGGACTTAGGAGATTAGCAATATAGCGTAGGCCTGTAAATAATTTTTTAATACAAAAATTAAAAAAAAAAATGGTTCAAATGTTTTGTTAATTTATGGTATTTAAATCATTAAGTTAACTTTAGCCGTTTCGCCAAAACATTTTTTTGAACCGTGGGCAGTTTTGCACCGAGTTAGCCTTACGCCCCTTAAGCTGTGTGCATTTGTTGCTAAACAAATAAAATACACAATATATAAGTTAATATTTTTTTTTTTTACTTTTGGACACTTATATTTCACCAACATTCTCATTAAGAGATAAAAAATTAATTTTAGCTCTTGGAAAAAAATAATTTTATAAAAATTTTGTATGGGAGCTATAAGATATAGACATCCGATTTTAACCAAATTTGGTAAGAATGCATAAACCTGTTTTATACATATTATCTGTGAAATTGGTTAAGATATTTTGAAAAACAAAAAAGTTTTTCATACTAAATGTTGATTTTTAACAGATTTTTCCTATGGCAGCTATATGATATAGACGTGCTACATGGCCAATTTTTTGGACATATACTTAAAACATTTTTCTTGATTTTTGGTATTAATTTCGTAACGATACATCAACTAGAACTATTTTTGGCCGCGTCTCCATACAAGCCCAACCACTGTGCAGTGGCTCCTGGAATAAGCAGACAATATCCAGACTGGCTTAAGTCCTGGTCCAGGGAAAAGGGATGTCCGAAATCTGTTGTCAACGTTCCTGGGCGCTCCTCCTTCTCCTTCTGCTCATCTTTGCCTGCTGCTCGTTCTAGTTCAGCGATTATGCTGCTTAAGATTTTAAGGCAGCACATCTTGGCAGATGCCACGCCCCCTTATGTGCAGTCTATCCTTCAGTGCAATGTCCCGATTCTCCGACTACCCAATTCTCCGATTCTTCACTTTTCCTCCTTTTTCCTTCCCCCAAAATGCTCCTCTTCTTCGGCGCTCATCATCTCGCCACTGCACTGTTGCCAATTGTTGCCATTTTCCGTATCCAATACATTGAAGCGTCCGCTTCCAACGTTTGCCGGAAGTTTGCTCCGCTTGGCTGGGATTACATTTTCCTGCTACTTGCGCCATCTTCTGCCTTCTGTTTTGTCCAGATATATACGTATATACACGGAGGAAGGGTGGGTGGGCAGACAGGACATCGCTCCCCACAGCCTCCGACCAGTGTTATGTAAATGCATTTTCATGTTCCTGCCTTGGCTTATCCTTAAAGTCTATAAATATCTCGTATTGAAAAGCAAAATGAAGAATTTCGTAGCGGGAAAACAATTCCGAATATTCGTAGTCCTATTGAGGGTATTGTTGTTTGCAGTACATAGATACCCTATCATCTATGTACCTTCGGGTATATTTCAAGGGTCTAACAATGATATAAATATTGAGGGATTTTATAACCAGAACAATCCTTTCTATTTTCTTAGCAAATTTTGGTTCAAGTTCAGCATTAGTTTCATTTATTTTCAATTCTAATCAGAATGCTGTTTATAGAATGCCGCCTGAAAGTAGGCAACGTTTTTCGTCAGAATCCTTGTCGGGTATTCCAGAGTCGGCCCACTCGCTTACTCAGTGTGTGTGGGTGACTTTACATATTGAGCAAGTGCTAATAAAAATATACAAATTTAAACATAAAATCTGTTTTGGAAATTTTATGACCCAAGCGTAAAACAAGCAATTTCGCCAAACATTTCATATAATAAAATATAAAGAGAAACCATGGGTGGTGCCTCGTCAATTTGGCGATAAATTCCTATATCAAAGCACATGTAACGACCGATAAAGCCCGTTCATTAACGTTAGTAACTGCACTGCCTCTGGCAAATGAAAGTATTTTTAATGCGATTGCAAATGCACTCAAACGCAGGCCAACCATCAGCCCTTGCCGAGTCACTCATCCCGCAGCTACCGCTTCCCCGCCAACGGACACAGTCATAAATTGTTAATTAATGCGTGAACAGTTTTCCCAGCTAAGCGGCCACGCCCACCGCCGCCACGCCCACCGCCGCCACTGCCGCATCCATATTCATGCCCAGCCCCTCCCTGGTCCCTAAGCCGCTGCACACGGAGCGTCAACTGTGGATTGAACTGAGCAAGGGACCAGGAAAGGAAATGGAAATGGGACTGGGACTGGGACATGGACATGGAAGGTCAAATTGACGTCATCCAGGACAGCAAATCGGAGCTTTGCCGGGGGGTGGGGAAGAAAGAAAGCGGGTTGCGGACAGCATTAGAGGGCTTGAGGATTGAGCGCCTCAGACGCAAATGGAAGGCAAACACTTAAAGCCGCAAAAGGACAGGCGGACAGTGAGAACGGGTTCTGGGTCCTCATGCTC